>NC_084590.1:35853254-37207004 GCF_033807715.1 Cololabis saira
AATCGCTGCTAGGAATAAGTCTCTGTGTCCCAAAAGTAGGCTATAATATGCTTCAAATAAATAAGCAGCTCATTAAGGAGTCAGACTACAACTAAGCCTTCCAGGGAGATCACAGCTGTGGCATTCATCTAGCAGTCACTGTATCTCACATGTTGTACCTGGTCCTAACAGAGCTGTGTCAAGCTGAGAAAGGGATGGCCCTAGAGGAAGAGGCATAATTACTGCATTCCTCAGGCTTGGGATCAGGATTTAACTGTGCCTGTAAAGGATAAACTCACACACGATATGGGTTTGACAGTATCTGTCCTGAATCCACACATATGAACAGGTGTGCTAGTGAAACAATTCACATCACAAAGTCATAGTAGTTATATGTGACTCGAATTAAGCCCCTTTGCAGATTTCTTAAATGTTTTTACATCAGTTATGAAATGCAATATCCAAAAGGATATAAAAACATAACATCATTCACACAGGACAACTGATTAAGCAAAAATAATTATTCAAAGAAATCAGCCTGACTTCACGAAAATATTGATTGACAGGGTCAAGTCACTCCTACCTATGAGCAGTGTGCGCCCATCTCCTAGAGGGTAGCGCTGGTAACGTGGGACGGCAAATGGTGGCAACTTATGGAAGAGAGGCTGCAGCAGCGGCTCCAGTCTGGACGCTGAAGGATCCGAGGGGTAAAACAGGTTGAAAATCTGGGAGCAGGCTGGACGAAGCTGGCTCACTGAGGGTCAGAAATCACAACAGAGAGTCATGACCATTAGATGGACAAGTGGTGGTTGAAGTTGGAGCGGTAGCTGTGTGTAAAGGTGATATAAATGAAACACATGTTTGCTAAACTGTAGTACATAGTATGCGGTTCATCAGAATGTTATGCCATACTTATGACATACTTCAAAATACAATAGCAGTGTTATGTTGTGCATATGTCTGGTTCTCACCCTGAACATATGGTAGCACAGTCCGTCTCATGGCCAACACCAGGCCCAGCGGGCAGCCCAGCAGAAAGCAGTCTGACACCTCAAAGTCAAAGCGGCCAGGGTTCAACACCAGGCTGGTACTACTGCCACCACGCACCTCCACGCTCTCCTTCATCAAGCTGCATACACATGGACAGAAAAAACCATCATGCTACTGCAAAGTTACAGCATAGTGCTTTACTCCTATGCTGCTGTGATCTGTTCACGAGAAATGACCCAGTGGAGGCATACGGAGATTAAAAGTGACAATTCTTTTTGCAAGATAATTTGTAAAACAATGGCTGGGATATACCAACCACACAAGAGGATAACTCAGACACCTAAGAAAAGATTATGCCTTGGTAATACTAAAAACTGAATCCATCTGCACAACCATATCCCAGTTTGAGGAAGACTGACAGAGTGTAAACAGAAGAACTTTAATGTATGTGCAATAAAAGAAAAACATTGGGGTTAATGGGAAATTTCAGATGTCAATAATGTTTATGCTTATACTGGTTAGGAAATAGATGCCGTCCTCACGCAGATGACTCAGACGTCCTTTTTCTTCACTCTGATTCGAATGTTTTCTAGTGTGCTTTAACATTACAGAGTTGCTGTCAGCACCAAGCCTTTGTGACTCAGACTCAGCAGCTCTTCATTCAGCCTTCCAAGGCTGCATCACACTGACAGCTGTTTGAACAGCTGAGCTGGTTACAGACGCTTCCTCCACCCCTGACCAACTCCATCCTTCTGTCTAATAGCGGGCGGACATTTCCCCATCAATGTGGAGGAAAGAACAGCCAACAGTCTCCGGCCATCTGTAAAAACCAAATCAATAGTGCTTTGATGACTTTCTGCTGCTATTTCGGTATCCTTCTTATGTCCACTATTGACAATTTAGTGCTGCAGCAAAACATTCTCACAGTTTCTATTGTCTGGCTGGAGTTGCAGTTTACTCATCAGTGAACCCCAAATTAATACAAAGATGTTTATTATGTATTATGCATGTCAAGCGGCTTCTATAAATGCTCTCATGGGAAATGAGCAGTAGTATGAATGTGGCAATATACTTTATTTTTGTTCTTTCTTGTGAATTAAAAAGATTTATAAATGATGACAAATATATGAAATTGAGTGTTTATGTGTAATTTCTATCTCAGTTTGAGTTCTTCTGCAATTTTATGCACTTTATGTGTCATCTCTCAAAAGACTGACTGACTCATGTCCAAACATCCTCATTTCAACTGCTGCTTTTTAAACTATTTGGATACGTTGATGACTATGATGGCTACGGGTCAAACTGGTTTAATCTAGCAATAAAATATTGGTGTAATTTTTACCTTTACATAAGTGTACGGAGAATGAAAACAAATATTTTACAACAGCTTTTTTTTAACGTTTTCATTGAAACATCTTTTGGGATTATAAATAATCGTATGTGCTCATCCAGGTCAAGGATGGTAGAGAGACTAAAACAAAGTTTTTGTTTTTTTCTGGTGACAGAGTTGAGGGAGGTGCATGGTTTTTCTGTTTGAGCTTTTACAATACCTCAGAGACATCATGATTTAGGTGCATATTGGAAGACAGGGTTCACAATACGAGTCGGAGTGAAGACAGAATAAAGTAGTCAGGTGTGAAGTGGAGAGCAGGGGCGTAATGATCAAAACGTGCGTGGATTTCATCGTGAATTCGTGCGTGGAATTTTCACGTACGCAAAAAGAAAAATTCAGATGTTCAAAACTGTGCGTACGCCCAAATCCATGCAGGTTCCTTTGAACATCACAATCAGCGTGGATTTGAGCACACATGCGGATGCAGAACACTGCGCCCTGTCTCCTCCCTCAAATACATATATTTGAATATGATAATGAAGATAATTATGCATTAAAAACCGCTCATCCTAACAAGGAACTTGCAAAAACAAGTAAAACAAATTTAAAAAAAAACATCGCCTGTGAGCTGGAGACAGTCACGTCAAAGGCCTGGAAAAAATAAATGATTTGGAGGCATTTCTTCCAATTTAAAGGGGACCTATTATGAAAAACACATTTTTTCTTGTTTTAACATATATAAAGTGGTCTCCCCTCACCCTGCCAACACAGGGAAGATAAAATCCCATGAAAATCTGCAAGGTCTGTTCCCCCCGCCCGCTGAATCTTCCAGTGTCACGTGACTTTTTTAGGAGCCGTTCTGAATCTGCCCCTATGGTGACGTCACCATAGGGGCAGAGGTTTGGCCTCCGCTGCTGAAACCACACCCACAACTAACTCCGCTGACCAGAGCTTCCGCCATTGTTCAGAAGCGGTGACTGTTTCCACAGCGAGGGACAGTAGAAATGAGTTTTTGCATCGACATTCACCCTCATAAAAGGATCAGTGCCAGCAGTACGGACCCGGCAACTGCACACGAGTCAGCGGTAAGTGACGTTATTTTTTTATGTTATTTACATTTGTCTATGATCTTTGCATGGGTTAAGTATTTAGCTCAGCACCGGAGTACCGGAGCTGCTCACGGACCGGACTGATGAGGAGCCCCAGCGGGTACCGTAATACATTTATTTCTGTTTATGGTTTTCAGATCTTCCAAGCAATGCACCTGAAGCTGTTCAACAACACCTGCAAAAGACATGCGGTCCTTCCTTGAGCCAGCAATAGTGCATACATGTTATTTATATACAACTTATGTTTTATTTTTTAACAATAAAGTTGCCATTTGTGAAAATTCAGTGTTGTGATTTATTCACAGTTAACATGATTCATTTGTCTTGAGGAATTGGAGTAAAGAACTATGGTGTAACTGTTTAGAATTAAATTAAATCTTCCTGTGTGAAGACGATGTGACTAAAGGCTGATTTATGGTTCCGCGTTACACCAACGCGTACATTACACCGTAGGGTACGCGTTGGTGTAACGCGGAACGTCAATTTAACGCAGTAATTCAGGCTTTAATAGTGTACGGAGCCGCTGCTCTTCTCCCCACAGCGAGGGTTTGTTCCCTCCCCTGCTACACGTTATTCAAGCAGCCAATCAGCGCAGAGCCTCATTATCATAGCCCTTAAAATGAAGCACAGAAAAGAGGTCAGAAGCGGTAAAACTAGAGACATGGCCCACAGGCTGAATTTCTGTTTTATGTAGAAAAAACAAGCTTTATATTGTTTTTAAGACATTCAAGGACTGTACATTAATCTCTAGTCCTCGTCCCATACGGTCGTCATGGTGACAGAGATGTCCGACCGGTCAGCAGCTCCAGCTGAAACATCATGTTGGTCGGAACCGGAGCAGCTGGTCCAGTTCAGGACAGAGATCCAGAAGGATCCTCTTGGTGACATAAACCAGCTGATGGTCCTTAGTCCTGGACCAGCAGATCGGTGTGGTCTAATGAATCAGCAGGTTCCTCTAACGGAGCCAAGGCTGCTGGATTTGCGGGTTCCGTCGTTCAGCTCCTGCCTTTAGTTGTTGTTGTTCAGATCATGTGGTTGATTGTGAGATTGTTGCAGCTCCACTCTTGTGTAACTTATCTAGTGATGTGGGGACTGTCGTGTCCATCATGTGTGGTCACTAACTTATTGCTGACGTCACGTTTCCTCATATTCTGCACTTCACTGCATGCCCAGTGAGTCTCGCCAACGGACAAAACCTCAGAAAAGTGCGTACGCCAGCCTTGGTGTGTGCATGAAAGACCGCAACTTTCTAAGTTCAAATCAATTTTCGATCATACGACTCTGAGCGTAGATAGTGGCATACGCACGTTTTTTGTGTGCCGCACGTTATTATCATGAGGCCCAAGGTCTTAGAGGTAAGAAATGCCACAAGGACACTAATGGGACTCATGCTCAAAATAGTGTGAGAATGTTTAATACACGAATAACAGTGAAAGATGTGCTGTAGCTACATATCTCCAGTCCTGTTTTGTTTTTTTGTTTTTGCTCACTCTAGACATCAAAACCACGATTATTGGATTATCTAGGGCAATTTTAACTTACCTTTCACAGCAACCCATCTCTGTTTATCTACTCTTTTTGTTGTTGTTCTTTTAATCCTCTTAGTTTGGACAATAAATTGGCCTTCAGAGCCACCTGTTTGTTCAGTCCAAATAGTGCTTTTAAGTCTCTTAAAGAATCTTTAATTCAGCATGCAAAGATGCTTACATGAGTTGGCTGATCCTGGAATTGACTATGGTTATTAATAATGTTTTGTTTTAAACATTGACAATTTTTTGATTGTATTTACTCAAGTGTTACATGTCTAAGTCCCATTTTCTATGTTGTCCTTTTTAAAACACAAGTTTGGTAGTCTTAACTCAACAGTTGGCTTATTTTAACCTTTTTTTCTTTTTCACAACCCGATTGTCTGGGTCTGTCTGGGTTTGACCCAGCACTGGAGCAGGAAATTAACCCAAATTGGCTTATTTCTAACCCAGAAGCTTTCAGAGTGTGATTATGAGCCACCTGGAAAAGAGGCTGTGCTGGCCGGCGGACGACGTGTCTCCATCATATGAGTCGCTTTGCTTGCGGCTGAGCGGCGGGCCGCCCTGGCCGTTGTTGGGAGCAGAAATGTCGATGTTGCTCTTACTAAGCCTCTTGCTGGAACTCAAACCAGGACCTGCTTCCCCCAACATGCCGGAGTTGTCCTGACAGGATGGAGGAAAGTGTTCAACGTATTACAAAACCTCCACTCACGACTCTGGCTGCATCAGGAAATCACATAATACGATGGGAGTTGATTATGTGTTTTCCCAGGTTGACCGTTGAGTGTGGGAGGAAGAAAATGTGTCAGTGCAACAGTGAATCTATTAGTTGTGAGTGGATCTGAGTAGCAAAGGGGAGGAGGAGAAAGTGAAGATAATGGAACACTTAATAGAGGGGAAAAGGACATTAAAAACACAATATAGTTTACAATCAGAGCTAATGGTTTGTTAAATGTGGAATAGTTACACCATAAGAACTTACTGAATTAGTGTTGAGGAAGAAACAGACAAGCAACCAAAACATTTAAAGAAAATAACTTGTAAGGCAAACCTTTAAAAAGAATATCTGCTGTGATTTCTGATTTAGACATTTAAGAAAAATACTTCAGCGACATACATTATAAATAGTACTGCCATCGAGCGATAGCAAGTTCATTCAAGGAGGTATGGGGATTTAATGTGTTGAAAACTAGACAAAGCACAGCTTATCTGATAAAGGGGAGTTTCTGTTTCTTCACCAGTGAACACAAGAGGTGTGTCAAGGACGTTACCACAAGTGTGCATGTTCTCTCTTGCAGCAATTAACTCCACTGATGAAAACAAGCCATAACACAGGCGTGTAATCTTGATTATTTCCAGCAGTCTCTCAATCATATAACCAGCATTTCCATCCATCCACCCAGTTCATCCTGTTCAGGTCCACATGGGGACTGACTCTGACCCTTAGTCCAACAAGGACAGGTGGCCAGTCCTAAATCATGTACCGGCAAACAATTTCTGCTTTTTTTTTTTTTTTAAACCACCAAACGCCCACACGACTCTGTGTACCATCATTGTGTTATCACTGTAACACTGAGTTCCTACCTTCAGGCTCTCAGTGCTGTTGTTCCTGCTGCTGTTGTTGGGGCTACCAGGCCTCGGGTGGTTGCTGAAGCACAAAGCATCAAAGCACAGCACGCCACCCACACAGTCGCCCATCAGGCATACCTGCTCAGAACACAAAAGAACACCCTCTTAACCCGCTTTCCGTTTGTCACAGCTTCAGTAGAGGACAGTCAGAGACAGGAATAAGAACACGTTTTTGTGGTGCGGGAAGACCTGAAGCTCCCTGTGTCCTAATTCCATAAAGAGCCAGGATATTTTAGAAAAAACAAAAAGGACAAAAGTACCCCATTTTAAAAAATTTTCTTGCTAACACAATCAGATCATAAAGCAACACAACAACAACAACTCAAAATGCAGAAGCGGAACATGAAAAGCGAACTGCACAATCTTAATTAAAACTTGAGAAACCACTCATAGCGGCAATAATGTGAGGTAATCGTACCCTCTCTGGTGTTACAAAGTTCTCACACTGTTGTTGAGGAATTTTTGGCCTAGTTTTCATTACAAAGTAAATGTGGTTCATTGCCAGGTACTTGTTAAGGCACAGTTCTCTTTAAGTCCAACCTCAGCATTTTTCTCTAATTCATTGGCATATTTTGAATCAGTGTCCTGTTGCATGGTGTGATTTCAATTAACGTGTAGCTCGGCCACATAGTTATGCTTTCACATACACATTTCGAATACAGAGGAAATAACAACTGACTCCATGACTGAGAGATTCATTACAGCCTCATATCTCCACTTCGGTCTTGTCTGGCCAAAGAACATTGCTCCAGAAATCTTGTGGTCTAGTTGGATGTAACTTTCCAAACTTAACCAGTGCCACCTGAGTCTGAAGATGTAGCTCTGGATTTTTGTGTGTTTTGTAAATTTCTGGGCATTACATGGGCAGATGTAATGATGAATTTGCTGGGATGTGAAAACCAGGGAAGAAAGTTAACAGTGTTGAACGTTTCACACTTGACAATAATAATCTCTCTCACTGTAGAACAATGGTCTCCAAAGTTTTTGGAAATGGCCTTGTGACCCTTTATGGATTTACAAGCAGAAACAAATGGTATTCTTTGATCATTGTTGATGTCTTTCCTTGTATGCATTATGTTGAACATATGCCTGGAAAACTGGAAATTTACATAGCTGAAACTAATGTTCATGGACCACCAGTTCTCCTGAGCTCTGCGCTCCAAGGCCCGCCCAGTTTTCATCTCGACTACGAATCGGGATAGAGGGGCGTTTGCCGTAAAGCAGTCAAAGCCGTAAAAATGTGTAGTTTTTTAGTGTGGAAGGGTTCCTACTATGCACCTCAAAGTTACATAGTGCCAGTGAAGGTGATACAGACCCCTCAGACCATGACAGAGGTGTCATTAAACCTGTTGTAAGTTGATGTACCATCACAATGACTCTGGAAATATTATATTAAGGTGGAAAAGTTACATAGTGCTGCTTTAAATGAATGGTAACAATAACATTTCCATGAATCAAAAATAGCATCCATATTTACATGCTACGTTATTTGATTTATTATGACATTGAACATGCTGCTGCCAATCTTGTTCAAGGCCTGCAAAATGCATCATTTCAAGAGCACTACAGCTACTTTTTACAACTAATCACACAAATACACACACTAAGGAAAAACGTGCTGACGAGTGCTCTTGCAATTGTTGCCTTAAGATTTACAATAGTTTGTGATTTATACGAAGCAAAGAGGAGTTTCATTCTAGGGCCTTGACCACATGCCTGAAATCATTTCCATTGTTAAACAGGATCCTTACAGTTCATTGGCTCACTGAATAAAATAGTTTATAAATGTTTGCCTTGTAGCAATTATGTACTGTACAAAAGACAGGAATGTGGTGATGAGCGCTGACCTCCCACAGTTACAAAGCCCACTCATGAGCAATCTTTACTTGCCCCAAGCCCATGATACGCTAACACGAGAGTAGTACAATGCACTGGTGAATGCACTTCTCTCCTCTCCTTTCTAAACACAAAGAAAGCACAACAGACCTGCCCTGTGAAACTCTGGCCATCTTCCGACTGCAGGAAGCTGCGATAGACCTGGTTGGCCCGGTCGATGACAGTTGCCACCGCATCCTGGTAGCGTGGAGACGCGATGGCCAGGAGAGGGAGGGCAGCCAGAGGCAGGTGGTCCACGCTGCTGGAAACACAGCTCTCATCATAGCTGTACGGGTTCAGACTGGAGGGGAGACAACGGAATCAGAATCACGTTTATTTGGCCAGATCAGGTTAGACAAGATGACAGCTCTTATTAACATATATACAATTTTTAAAAAGTGAAAGGTTTGGCAGAATGAGGTAGATATGATTATTGGAAGGTGCATTGTCACAGCATATGATTGTGTTATTATAATTAGGGCCCGAGCACTGACAGTGCGAAGGCCCTATTGTATCTGTAGGAATTTTCCTTTTCCTTATTTTTTTCTTCTTCCGACGAAATGAGGGCCTTTTTGCCCCCCTAGACGTGCCCAAAAAGTCACCAAATTTTGCACGCAAGCCAAGCCTGGCAAAAAATTTGATATTTAATGGTTTGCATTAATGGGCGTGGCAAAATGGCTCAACAGCGCCCCCTAGAAAATTTTTTGCCTCAAGCTCCACAATAGGGTTTCACGTACATGCACGAAAATCGGTACACACCTGTATCATGTCGCAACTTAAAGAAAAGTCTATTGGCGCCATGGCCAAAACCGAACAGGAAGTCGGCCATTTTGAATTAATCGTGTCATTTTGGCGCAATTTATGCCATTCCTTCGGCAGTTAAAGCAGCACTATGTAACTTTTCCACCATAATATCATATTTCTAGAGTCATTGTGATGGTACATCAACTTACAACAGGTTTAATGACACCTCTGTCATGGTCTGAGGGGTCTGTATCGCCTTCACTGGCACTATGTAATTTCGAGGTGCATGGTAGGAACCCTTCCACACTAAAAAACTACAAATTTTTACGGCTTTGACTGCTTTACGGCATACGTCACTTCCCCCTCCTTCCCGATCGGTAGTCGAGACGAAAGCTGGGCGGGGCGTGGAGCGCAGAGCTCAGCAGAAGCTGGTATCATGGCCGAAGCAGCGAAAAAAACGAAGAAAATAAAAGTTTTATCGGAGGAGGGGTCTGCAGAGATGTTACCTGCCAGTTTCCTGGTCCTGGACAGGTACAGGTCCTGGATAGATGGGAGGTTAGTCCCAATTATCCTCTCCACAGACCTAATTGACCGTTGCAGTCTGTGCCTGTCTAGTTTGGTGGCCGATCCGAACCAGACAGTGATGGAAGTGCAGAGAACAGACTGAATGATGCCAGAGTAGAAGGTGGTCAGCAGCTGCTGTGGCAGGTTAAACTTCCTGAGCTGACGCAGGAAGTACAACCTCTGCTGAGCCTTCTTCCTGATAGAGTTAATGTGGGTGGTCCAATTCAGGTCCCGAGAGATTCTGGATCCCAGGAACCTGAAGGAGTCTGTGTTCGAGACAGTGATGTTGACTGCGTTATCCACCGACCTGTTTGTCCGGTAGGCAAACTGCAGGGGGTAAACAGGTCGGTGGATGACGCAGTCCAAGTGCATGGAAGTGCATTAAAGGGAATGATGGATGGATGAAAGGAGCTTTGAAGAAGCAGCACCTCAGATTTCTTCATGTCCGAAAGCAAACTTTTGTTTGGAGTTCCTGCCAACTTTTTATTGTTTGTGTAGTTTTTGATAAAGTCAAAACAAAGAGTGATTAGATAACCTTTGTGATGGCTAATACCAGCATCATCAGGACATGTGTGTTACCCCTTTTGTTATGCTTATCCTTAATTTTCCTACATGTACTAATGTTGCTTTATGATGCATGGTTGAATTTAAGGCCAGGCTTTCCTACAAAGGTAAACTGTGTGCTTAAGTGTATCAGTGAGTTTGAGTGTGTGTGGTTGTGATACACCTGCAAGGAGATTAGTGATGTTATCTCGAGGTACTAAAACACATGAATAGCAGCAGCGTCTGTCTTTACTGATCTTCGAACATGAATGGATGCGCGTAAGTGTTGCAATCAACCAGAACCCGTCATGTTACAACGTGAGGTGACAATAAAAGATGCCAATGCCTGCCACTGCCTCCCTGGGCAGTCAGCCACCTTGTCACCATCCATCAAATGATCCAATCCAGAGAGCCGCAGCGATCTAACAACATGACTAAAATATGTCAGCAAGCAATCGACATATATACGACAAGAACACAAAGGAATAAAAGCTGACAATTAATTCCATTACATCTGTTGGGCGTCGCCCATATGCTCATGTGAACTCTGAACTTATAAATGTATGAACATTTTGTGAATGTGTATATTCAACTTTGAAACTGCTCAGCTGGAAATCGGCTGTAATGTGCCTCCAAAAATGGCCGCCTTGCCATGAACTACAACCCCCAGGGTTGCCTACAAGCGGCGCGCATCCAATCGCAACGAGGCACCGATGACGTCACCGCAGCGCGCGTAGGATCAAAACGCAGCGCTGCTCCTCCATCTTTCTCTTTTTCCTCTCATCAACCGGTGGGTCGGCACGTCCTTTTGGCTCCGGGCCGAAAGGGACCACGACCTTCCCCCCCCCAAAGGGGGGGGGTAAGAAGAGAGATCTGCAGCGTGGTCCGGCCGGAGGATCAGCGAGGATCCACGGCGCAGACCGCGCGCTGCGTCCCTCTCTCCCCTTTTTCCTCTCTTCTCCACTTCATCTCATCCGAGCTGGATCGTTTGGCTCCGGGCCAAGATCCCATCTCCTTTTCTCCCCCCGGCTGGGGGGAGGTGTAAGGCCCGCATCGGATCGGGCCGCTCCGTTGGACTTGCGGTCTCCGGGAGGCTCCGACCTCTCACTAAACTCTGTCCTCTAAGTTTTACAGATCCGAGCTCCCGACGCCCACGCGCTCCCGGCAATCAGATCGGGACACAGCTGCGACTGAACGCTCCGACTGAAGCCCCCTTCCCCGCTCCGAGCCCCTGTCTGCTAACCGCGCAGGGATCGGGACGGACGGCCGGCGTCTCGCCCGGTTGTGAGCTTTCCCGGGGCCTGGACGGCCGCGTGTCGGCGACCGGCGAGCAGGGAAGCACGGCAGGAGAGACCGGCCCCCCCGCCGCGCCTAGGAATGCGTGTGAGCCTCCGTTGGTCCGGAACCACGGCCCGGCACGAGGCGGCCCCGCCGCTGTCTAATCCGTTTCAGGGGAAGGGATGGCCCCAGTCGACAAAACCCGCAGGCACCCGATCCGGATCCCAGAGGAGACGTGAGCCCGTGAGCAGTGATCAGTAGGACTAAGAGCGGTTCAGAACTGTGTGAAGTCGTGATCCCTGGTTATCAGTAACTTAAGAGCGTTTTCAGAGCTAAATCTGTGTTCCGAACTGAGATTACTGCATACATCATCATCATTGTTATCAATATCGTGTTTGATTATTTGGTAGTTGTTGTTTTCTGCCGTAGTCACGTTTAAAACACCGGGAGTAACATCCGGTCTAGATTTGCACGTGGCTTAAAGAGGGTTCCGCCATCTTTGAATACCGCAGCCATCTTTCACCCACGTTCGCCGTACATGTTCGTTGATACCATGTTTATTATTACATTTGATTCTCTTTTTTTCATTCCATGCATTTAACTTTCATTTAATTTTTATTGATTGTTGTTTTTCTAGTTAATTAATGGTTTTATAATACGTAGTGTGCCATCGGGATTTATTGGGTATTTATTTACATATTTTTGATACCCGTATGTAAATAAATTCTGATTGATTTTTAATGAGTGGTTGTTGTTATTTCATACAAGATTTGGTCACAAACTGATTATTTGAGTAGAGCCAGAGTTCGGATCTCACTCCTTCAATTGTTATTCTGTAAGTGATAGTAAGATTTACTGTTCTGCAGGATAATCCTAATCATATGAGACTGATTTTCTGCTGTTTAGTTATCATGGTGCCCCTACGAGAATTATTATCATTTTGATAATTCAATTTGACAAATAGTCGACTTTATTAATTATTAATAATTCTTTAATAGAATTATCATTAGCCTTCGATAACTGGACAGCCAAGCTACCTGAGTTGCACAACACATCAAAAGACTACATCTAGCAAAAACAGACAGAGACGTTAAAGAATCATAGGAAATATATACAGAATTGACCATGTGACAGGATCAACAATACTTTTGAATCCATTCAGTACAGAATATCTGCTTTATTTACTAAACAAAACCCCATTTGGGTTGGAGACTCTCTCTCTTCAGACTCTCTTCAAAGAGCAATTTGTAAAGCATGGCAAAGGTCTTTTTGGAGCTCTTTTTGAATTCCTGGTGGAATAATTAAGACATAAAACCAGCAATAGAAACCATAAGCTCATTAAAAATATTTACTTTCAGAGGAAAAATGTGATAACGCTCCCATAGACGTCTATATACAAGTATCAGGACATAAGAACAGAATCAGTGTTTAAGGCAATCCTGCATAATCTTTCCGGGAGGCGAAGTCCACTTAGTTGCTCTGTTTGAAATTCAACTCAACAAATATATCAAACTTGATTTAATTTCCATCATCTTGCCATGCCCTTCATTTGTGTCTTCTGGTATTTACAATCCAACTAAATATATTTATATATACTGAAATATTTAATATCTTTTTTACACTTTTTAATTACATGCAAGTTTATGCATATTTGCTTCCACAGTCAACACAACATCTGCATCATACCTGCAGAGATAAAAAAAAACTTTGATATTACTGTAAGTGGATTTATAATAAATAAGACCCTGTCATGTAAATATAACTTCATGACTGCATTCATTCACCATCATATTTTAGGTAAGCACTAACATATATATATACACATATATATATATATATATATATATATATATATATATATATATATATATATATATATATATATATATATATATATATATATATATATATATATATATATATATATATACACACATACATATGACTGAAGCACCATTGTTGTGCTTCCAGTGACACACAATTCAGCAGCTAGTCTCTCACATCTAAAGAAGATAAAGCCACCTCCACAATCCCCACTGCCACATCACAGTAACAGATCTCTGTTGGGGGGCACTTATTTCCATCAGGCACTTTTGCAGATGCAGTGAAAACTCATTCTCCTTGAGGAAATATATGAAAATCTAATGGTGAACTTAACAAACATCCATCTTTTATAAGCACATTTCTCTTCATGTTTGTCTTTAAAAGAAACAAATGTGGCAAGAGGAGAAGAAATGCTGATTCTGGAGTGGCAAAAACAAACATGTAAAATCACATTAGCACAAGATGGTTTGAAAGATTAATAGAAAAATAACAATCTTAAGAAAGCATAAATGATATCCCCTACATATCTGAAAGGATAGAGAATCCTGAGCTTTAATTTACTAAACTGTAGCATGTTCAGCACCACTGATTCATATTAGAGGGAGCTTTTAGTCATACAGATTAAATCTACTGAAACCTACTTGTTAACTCCGAGAAGAAATGAATAAAATAGCATGAGTCAAAAAATATAAATGCTGCACGAGAATGTTTTTTTCATGAAAATTAAATCATGATATTTTTTTAAATTTCTTTTATGCTGTCTGTGACGCTCTTGGAGTTGAAAAATCTGTCAGAACATTGAAAACACTACAGAATCTTCAATAAAAGCATTATTTTCTTGTAATGTAAGAAAAATTTAAAAATATTAGGTGAGAATATTAGCAATCACGAATGTTCCATAAAAATTTTGAACGTTTGGTTAGAACATTGACATCATTGCACAATCTTCAACTGGAACTATAAAAGCCTAGACTAGACTCCTAGGATGTCAGCAACATTTTTTTCAGCAAGCTTTGCAAAGAATGTGAAAAAATATTCTGGAATATATAATCCCAAACATTGACAGTAACATTATAGACACATTTCTTAGGACATTCTATAACTTTCAGTGAGAATTCCAACAACAAAAAAGCTATAATGTTTGGTTGGAGCATTGAAAACATTCCACAATCTTCCACTTCATTAATCAATGCATTCCACAACCCTTTCCTAGGATGTCGACAGTCGTAGGGTGCCGGATGTTTACAAGGTCTCGGCGAGACGCCTTGAAAATAAAAGCGCTAAATATCGGTCTCCTTAATATATAACAAATAAAATAAAAGCCTGGCTTTAAATAACGTTAATGAGACATAAAAACATTAAAACACATTTATAGAAATACTGATATTAAAAGTTAATTTACAATTTCCATTATTTTATTTTATTTTTTCGAAAATTATGTTAGTATTATTATTATTATTATTACTATAAGAAAGACACATCTCAGACTGTGATTGGATCTCGAGATTTGGGTCGATTGCTGCTCATGTTTTGGTCGGCTCCGTGCCGGTTTCGTGTTTCGTTTGTGGTTTTTGTTGCAGATTTCCAGTGCTCGACGTGTGCCTCCATGTGTTCTTGCTTCCTGGTTTAGCAGCTGATGTCATGTGTATATGTGTATGCGTATATTTATGTATATATATTAAAATATAGTAACAATGCACATATATATGCCTTAGGTTTTTACCAGCATGGTATTAACCATTGATATGTGTGCAGAGAAGGTAAAAAAAAAACAACAAAAAAACAGTAAAAACATTCTAGAGTCCTCTCTTAAGATTTTCGCAAGATGTAGAATTTTCAACGAGAATTGTCCACACTGTCCACGTGAAAGGTGAGCAACGTCAATATGGATGTTTAACAAAGGCTTTATGTTTGTCTTGGGCTTTTCGCAGAGTCATAGTGAGCTGGAACCAAATGTATACTTGGAAGGAAACAAAAAAAAGCTCATGCAATCCAGAAAATAAAAGGAAAAGTTTGAAAGACTCCAATGAAAAACAATATTGCAGAACAATTTCCAGCATATCCCCTGTGTGTCCCTGTGCGTCCGGATGTGTGTGCTTGATTGCAGGAGCAGAGCTACACTGGAGTCCCACCAGGTGCAACCAGCTCCATAATGAAGAGCTCTACAAGTACTCAGCCCTGCCATTTCCACTCTCCACTCCACCAGATCTCATTTTGAGAGTCGAGTGGGAACACTAAAAAAAATAAAATACACCCTGTTTCAAGCTTAAAAATGAGAGAATTTGAGTGTTTTCCCCTTTGGTAACAATTTAGGGATTTAAAGTTTTAGATGGATGAGGTTAGATGTTTTACAGTGTTACTGAACTCCAGGTCCTTTTAGGAGAGTAAAAACCCCTGTTACGCAGTCTTTATTTCAGAAACTCACAACAGAGTGGTTTTTGAAAGCACACAGCAGATTAGCCAGAGCCACAAGGGACACATTTAGCTGCCACAAAACATTATTAAATAGGCAAAGACTCATTGGTTATGTGGCAACAAACCTACCAATCAAAGTGACATCACCAGTGGAGCTACACAGCTACTGATGCAAGCCTTGTTACCACAGCAACCATTGCAGGTGCACTGATGTCTGGAGGAATATGTCCCACCTGAATACATGTAGATAATTGTACCGTGTCAGTCCAAAAGTTGGGATTTGATCTATCTACAACTAAAAATATGTAAAGACTAAAGCATCAAATGTAATTAAAAGGGGACCTATTATGAAAAACAAGTTTTTTCTTGTTAACATATATAAAGTGGTCTCCCCTCAGCCTGCCAACTCAGAGAAGGAGGAAAGCAACCAAATTCTGCAGTGTCTGTACAGCCGCCCGGATGAGCCGTCCAGTGTCATGTGACTTTTACGAGCCGTTCAGATTCTGCTTCTGTCTTGACGTCACGACAGGAGCAGAGGTTGGCCTCCGATGCGTGAAACCACGCCCACAACTATAAAACCGTGTAACTGCATGCGAGCGTCCGACTATCGCGTCGCACTGCGTGACATCGGACGCTCTCTGTCCATCTCCCTCCAGCAGCTGCCACTTTATTGAGGTTTTTGTAGTGAAATGAGGAGGAATCATAGAGATAACTTCTCATTTCAACTAACTGGATCAGCCGTTCCTCATCCATGACCGTTTCCTACAGCGCTTTCAACCGGCTTTCAACGCGAGCGACAGGAAGAAAATAGAAGCAGGGCGTCCGACAAATGTTCAGCTCAAAACGGCACGTCGTGCTGCGTCGCTGCAAACAGTTAGGACAGTCCAATAGAAAATAAAGCAATGGAATTGATTTTGTCGCTGACACTCTCTCGCATCGCATGCATGACACGGTGTAAAGGCTGATTTATGGTTCCGCGTTACACCAACGCAGGCTACGCTGTACCCTACGGCATAGGGTCTGCGTCAATTTAACACAGAACCATAATTCAGGCTTAACTCCGGAGCTTTCGCCATTTTTTCATAGCAGTGTATCGCGTCATTCAGGCAGCCAATCAGCACAGTGCCTCATTATCATAGCCCACTCAGAATCCCTCATAGAGAATGAGGTTAGAAACGGTAAAGATAAAGACATGGCCCAGAGGCTGAATTTCTAATTTATATAGAAAAAACAATCAAAAGCTTGTTTTTAAGACATTCAAGGCCTGTTTAAAATAGACATTAAATGCCATAATAGGTCCCCTTTAAAAAAAAATCTTATTCTCACAAACAAAACGGCAACAATCCCAAAGAAGCATTGTTGCTGCACTCACTCTGCTCCAGCTCAATTAGCTTTTTCATTATAGCCTTGGAGGGAGATGAGCGTTTTCTTATCACTAAAACATTAAGATTAATGGTAGCATCTATCAGCTGTTATACAATCTCTATAAATCACGTTCTCTGCCCTGGGTAGTGCCTTGTGTAAATTCCTTCCTGGCTGTCTTCAACTGTACTCATTCCCCTTAATGAGCAAATGCAAGATCTCTCCCCATGATGCTCTGAGAAAAAAAGAAAGCACCTTTTTGAGAGGTTGTCTGCTCCCACAAAGTGCCTCCTCTGCAGTACATGAGCTCTACTTTCACCAGGAGCTTTTTCACTCAGATTCTACTTTTGAAGCAGTTCCCATGAAAAATGGGAAACCTTTTACTCCTTCCACTGCTGTGTGAAATATTCACGTTGGGGACGTCAAGATTAGATATGCTGGGGCTCAAGTACGATGAAAAAATAAAAGGAGGGAATAAAAAAAAAACACATCGGGTCAACTCATTATCTAGCACTCACGACCTTGTTCAATGAGCTTTAGACCTGATAACCAAGAAATTCCCGCTTCATAGCCAAGTGCCACTGCAGGTTTGATCCAAGCTTTGTAGTCATGGGGGTTGATCCTATTAGTCTTGTTCACAGCTGCTGCTCTCATAAACTCCCTAAAGCATACACCTGCTAAACAAGACCTCCAAAGAGAGAAAACAAAAACCCAGACGTGTGATTAATACTCAAAACACGATCCCTCATCTGAACGAGGCTCAGATGTCTCTGGACAGCGGTAGATGTGGAACATCTGCCACTCTGCTCGACAAATGCCAGGTGAGACCCTTACTGTTTGCACTGCATAATTGATCGATTATGCAAGTACTCGTTTGTTTCATCACCACAGAGCAGCCACTTTTTCATACTTAAAAGAGAGTACTAAGATTTTGTGTGCGTGTTTTACATTGTTGTGCATGAGCACAAGTGAAGTCGGGTTTATTTGTTAATTCAGCGTGGAAGTAAAATGCCTTCGAGGGTGTTGTGCTGCCTCAATGAGCATTTTTAATTTGGTGCAATTATCATTTCACAAACATGTTCTTTCAACAAGCTGTTGCAAACCATGTCAATCCCATCTAATTTAGGGACCATGATTGATAATCAATCTTAAAATCATAACTATAATTTCCTCTGCTGTTGGTGATCAAAGAGGTAGTGAGTGTGACATCTGGCTAAACCAGCTTGACAGGGTAAAACTGGTCCAGATGGATCTTTATGACCTCGATTTAACGGTGAAGTATGCCTACAGTTCAAGAATTTTTAATTAATAACGTCTGTCTGAAATGTAATCCAAATAGGAATGCCAAACCTGACTTAAATCAAAGAGCGAGGAGATTGAAGACAAATGAAAAAGAACCGCTGGGGAGGATCTTTCCACCCTGGAGGAATCAGTAAATCCCTTAGTTGTGGCAGAGAGTGTACGACATTGCAAGGATGAAGACTCTACCTTCATTATCTTAAGGAATTCATTTTTTCTTCACCAGGCTGGGAATATAGAGGCACCATGACAAAGAAAAAGCTTAATTTCCAGCTTCATGAGAATAAGTTGGCCTCAGATCAACCGTAAGATTATATCTTTCAGTTCTTCTTACCTGTTATCATCCTGTTCATTTTTTTCCCAAGAGACCTGCAGAATCACTCAATATGACCTTAAAGCAGAAAAATTATGATACCATTTCTACACAGAGAGATGTTCTGAGGTCTCCCACTAAGTTTTATGGTAATGTGGTGATGAAGAGATCCATTAACAACAACGTTGACAAGATAAAGCCAAGTGAGCCGATTAAACCTTGAATCAGTCTCATCTCACGCTGTATAACCCTGGAATTTAATCTATTGTGCTGCCCTGCCAGCCTCTTACTTTATAACGGCAAACTGAAACTCTGAAGACTGTCAGATTCTTACTTAATTGCCACCCCTGCTTCATAATGGCTGGCTTAGCGCCACACAACGTAGTGCAATTAACATGAACAGCAACGGCCCTCCGCTGAGTCTCCTTAATGTAGGAGACAGCCTAGAATAAGTAGTGGCATGTCCCCAACCATCTCTGTCCAGAATAATGAGCCCCTGTCTCCCTGAGCAGAGATGAGTTGCTGTGGATACGCACAAGTGGACTTTCTGGATGGAAACTTGATATCGTAAAATGACACTGAATCTACTGAAATTGAAATCCATTATACTTTCTCTCCTGCTGCTCAGACGAAGCTCTTGCTATCTGGAATATTTCTCTTCAAACTGTAACAGTGGTGGTGAGTTGGCTGCGGAACAAATCGATTTGGACCCTTTCTCTGTTGCTGTTAATTGGACATGCTATGGTGCAATAATTTACGCTTGGCGCTCTTCGTGTTTCTTCGTGGGATATACAGGACTGTCTCAGAAAATTACAATATTGTGATAAAGTCCTTTATTTTCTGTAATGCAAAAATGTCATACATTCTGGATTCATTACAGATCAACTGAAATATTGCAAGCCTTTTATTATTTTAATATTGCTGATCATGGCTTACAGCTTAAGAAAACTCAAATATCCTATCTCAAAAAATTAGAATATTCTGGGAATCTTAATCTTAAACTATAAACCATAATCAGCAATATTAAAATAATAAAAGGCTTGCAATATTTCAGTTGATTTGTAATGAATCCAGAATGTATGACATTTTTGTTTTTTTAATTGCATTACAGAAAATAAAGAACTTTATCACAATATTCTAATTTTCTGAGACAGTCCTGTATTTGTGCAAGTCTGATCTGAACTTCCACCGAGTCCGTAGCCCACAGTGCACACGACAGTCATCACAAGCGAGGGGATTGTTATAATGAGACCACACAGGCTCTTAGGACACAGCAGGACAACACAAGGAGTCAAAGGATACAACTGTAAACCAAATAGGTCTGAGCATAGACGGATTACCGCATGGGCAAAGTGGGCATGTGCCCAGGGCCCTGGAGCCAATGGGGGCCCTCGGCTTTCAAACATTTTTTTTATTTTTTTATGTGTAAATTAAAATAAATTTACAAGCTCATAGGGCCCCGTTTTGTGTGATACGTTCATATATAATCGTAAATTGTAGGCTATAATTACGATAAAATGTGCATTGTGCGGTCAGTGTAGACTAATTCTTACTTTACAACTGTCCTGAACGCATCAGGGCTGTGAGCCGTTAAATCGACGCAGAGCCTCCGCCGTAGGGTACGGCGAAGCCTACGGCGATGGGGTACGCGGCGACGCGCACCGTACGTGCGCATCGCCGCGTATCCTACGCCGTAGGCGCGACGTTGGTGAAACGCGGAACCATAAATCAGCCTTAAACAGTTAGCCGACTCGGCAAATTTGCGGCCATTTAGGAGATGAGCGCTAAACTTTAAAAGAGGACTAAGCATGTACAAAGTTTTATGGAAGAGTCAACTACCATTGGTGAGTCAGTGGAACCTTCATAAATAATTTATTTACCAGAATGTTGTGGTAGCTTTGACCACCTGCCTATTTGAATGAGCTTGTGTTGTTGTCAACTAGACCGCCGAGTCTATTCTCTGTTCTAGAGCTCAGAAATGATGTTATAGACCGCTGTGTCTATATTTATCTAAATAGATTGTGTCATTTTAGACCGGTTATGTTTTTTTTTGTATTTAAACTGTATCAAAGATGGAACTGAGTCAGTATCAGAGTTTTCAGCGCCATGTGATTGACAGCTGTCAGGCCTGTGTGTGTGTGTGTGTGTGTGTGTGTGTGTGTGTGTGTGTGTGTGTGTGTGTGTGTGTGTGTGTGTGTGTGTGTGTGTGTGTGTGTGTGTGTGCGTGCGTGCGTGTGTGTGTGTGTGTGTTCTTCTGAACAAGTTTGTGACTTTACTCTGCTTTCTGCAGCATAGGCCTATAGGCTTGCTTGGCTCAATAAAAGTGAGAATAAATGTTGTTTGATGGGTAGGATGAGGTGTTGTTGAACGTTAAAATGACTATCATAAGGGTGGAGAATGCTCCGCCCCCTCTGTACTGAGACCCACGCTCCGCCACTCCGCCATCCAGAATCACACGGTGTGATTGTAGATTCTCTGCGCTATGTGTGACCAAACTGAGTGATTGGGGAGGGCATGCACCGTGCACGTAGGATATTATTGTAGGTAGGGGCCCATAGCAAGTTTGTGTCCAGGGCCCGTGGTCATGATAATCCGTCCTTGGGTCTGAGGTGGCCAGTGTTCTTTGCCAGTGTGAAACAGATTTTTCCACCTCAAAGAGACTCTTTTTCTTTTTTTTTTTTTTGAGAAAAAATCATCCGCACAACCGTATTTCCTCTCCTCGTGGCTGTCTATTCCTGGAAGTCTGATTTACCGTTCCAATGAATCAGTCTCTGCACACTCACAAATCCAACACTGTCATTACAGCGCACACTGTTAAGAGAATTAGTGCTTTGCATTGCCTTTGCAAGTGTCTGTGGTCATTCATGAGTGCCAAATAACGACACATACTGTGATTTCTTTGCATAACTGCAAAAAAATGATACCTACTTGAAAATAAATATATGTCTGCATCTACGGGGTGCATTTAACACATGAGATTACAGCAGAAGTGTTTAAAATAAGTATAGATATTACTAGGCGCGATTCATATAATGACAACCAATAAAATGCTAGTAATTCATTCTTTGACATCTCACCGTTCAGTGTGTCAGACTGATCTTCCTATTGTGTGACAGTGCTTTTAGAAGGTTGGTTTAGTGCTTTTTGAAGTTGTTCTCATGCTTTTGTTACATAGAACAGGGGTACAGTCTCCTCCAAGGACCGCTGCTGCTGGAATTTGGTGTCAATTCTTTGTTCATTCAAGGAGCAGTGATTTCAGACATGAATTTAACAATGTGTGATGACTATTGCTACTCAAAAAGTCCCTCAGGGATTGCTTTACTGGGACATAAAAGTTTGGACGCTGGAACTAATTACACATTAATTCTGTCACATTTTAACAGTGTTTATTCCAGTATAAAATCCAAAGAACGTGTGGATGGCTACACGGTCTCAATCACCTGCAATCAATCTCACCTACATCCGTGAGCCCACCTAAATTACCTCCTGCACCCATACACCACCTAGCGTTCAACAAACCAAAACAACAAATAAATAACAAACAATCAATAATCAATAATGGCTGCAACACAATGGTAAATGTGTTCTGGTTAGTAATCCCACTCTTCTCCCCTGATGTAACCAGTTCTAGCATCTAGCCCAGCAAAGTTTTAGTTAGGGATGTCAAATTAGCACGTTAATTGCGATTAATTAATCACAGGCATATTTAGTGCGTTATGTTTTTTAATCGCTTAATCTATTTTTTAATCTCTAACTTTACTTTTTCTATCTGCGAGTTGCCTTTATTTTGAAATCTGTGTTTGTGCAGTGGGCTTCTTGAAGTGGACATTGATTGGCTGTCCCTGTGTTTGGCCGTGTTTAGCTACACTGGTAGACTCCAGACAGGTAGGGGAGGAACGGTGAGTAGTGGAGGAGAGAAGTGAAAATAGAGGAGCATGTGAAAGTTGTTGGTCCAGTGAATGGGGAATTTACATTTCTAAAACACCCTGACAGCACCATTGATAAAAGGTAGATACGTGTTCTCTGGACTTTGGATGGTGGTAAGCAAAGGAGAGAAGCAGCTCAAGTTTAGCCACATAAACGCAAAGCACCAAGTCGCAAGCGCAGCCACAGCTAACGTTAGCAGCAAAAATGTTGCCATAGCAACGCTCTTCCCCAAACTAAACTGGAAGAGAGCAGCCCGCCCGACCGAGAGGCAGCGAATGTTCTTGCCAGGTGGATGTAAATCGCCTGGACTGCATCTGTTTAAGTCTGTTAAAAAAAGTACTTTATAAAGCCACTTTTTTGTTATTTATATCAATGTTTTGATCTGCCACAATAATGTAATGAATTTAAAGGGAAACACCTAAGGTTGAGGGCTTTTCTCAGCAATTTTTAGGTGAAATTAAAAAGGAGATTAATTAGATTAATTAATTACAGATCTTAATTAATTAATATCTAAATTATTTATTTATTTATAAATTTATATTTATTTAATCGCTTGACAGCATTAATTTCCGGGCCTCCCCTGGCCAGGGGGTGTGCGGGCGGTCGCAGCGGCAGTCATTCCCAGGTGTCTATGTCTTATGTCGTCAGAATGAATGGAGGGATGTTGGGCCATTTCCCCCTCCGCCTGGTGGCTACGGCGGTGCCAGGGGGCCACTCCTGGGGATGCGGTCGGGCCCTGGCCCGGCGGGCCGGCCCCCGTCGTCCACGTGGGCGCCTACCGGGGCCAGTACCACTGGCCCTGCCTCCTGGCTTCGGCCACCGCTCCTCCTCCTGCCCCTCTACATGACTCAGGCACCCTGACCTCCCCCTCCCTGTTTTTATTGCACTAGCCACATCCACTCAACACCAGGGGCAGGAGCGGAGCTTGCTCCACCCGCCGTCCCTCGTCGGCCTGGGGCGGGGTGGTCCTGGTGGCCGGGTCCTGGAGTGGGCTTGTCGTGCTGCCCGGGAGCCTACCTGGCCGTGCTGGAGCCCCCCGGGGAGTGGGAAGTGGTGAGTGAATGAGTGTCATGACCATGAATGAATGCCAATGACCAGGACATTGCGACTCTTAAGTCTGCTGGTACCGGTCTCAGACTGGAGAACTTGGCGGTGGAAGTCGGAGGTCCAGCCCTTCTCTGCGACATCTCCACTGGTCGGCCTCGTCCGGTGGTCCCAGTTTGTTGGCGCCGGCGGGTTTTCGAGTTCAGTACACTCCCTCTCACACCCTAGCGTCCGGTCGTCGGTGAAACTGGTTGAGGCTAAGTTCGTCTGGCCCGGCCTCCGCAGGGAGGTTAAAGAGTGGGCAGCCGCATGTGTAGCATGCCAGCAGGCTAAAGTTCACCAGCACACAAAGGCGCCCTTGGAACCCTTCCCGATTCCAGCCAGGAGGTACCATGTCCACATCGACCTTGTGGGCTCTCTTCCCCCATTGCAGTGTTATACACACCTCCTCACCATGGTGGACCGTACCACTAGGTGGCCCGCCCCGAGGCAGTTCCCCTGCCTTCAACAGGATCAAAAGATGTGGCGCGTGTTCTCCTGGGCGTCTGGGTCTCACGGTTCAGTGTCCCGTCTGACATCACGTCTTTTTGCTAGACCTAGGTGGCCGCAAAGAGCACGTTGCACTAGATAGGCTGAAACCCGCACACACGGTAGCGGATGAAGTTGTGGTCCCGGCCCAGGTCCCCCGTCGTGGACACCCTCCTCTGAGACCTCTTGTCATTGTTTCAAAGGATGGACTTTCTAATTCACCACTTAACACTGTTGTTTTCTCCCCTCAGTGTCCTGCTCACAGTGATGCTCCTGTTGTGTTACAGGAAGGACTGCGCAGCCGTTATGGTCGGCTGATTAAGCCACCAGTGAGGGATTGATGGGCCCTTTCAGGACAACCTTCAATTATGGACCTCGCACCCATTAGGATTGTAGGCAAGGGGGCGTGGTCACGGGGAGATTTATGGTTGCTTAGTTACGTGTCTTCTCTGTCAGTTGTCAGCTGTCAGTTGCCAGTTGTTATTCCGTTGTCTGGAATAAAGGCTTGTTGACCAACCTCTGGAGTCGTGCTTCATCCTGCCACAGTATGTATGTATGTATGTATAGTTATATATATATTAAAAAAATAAAAATATGTGATATATTTAAAAATATATCATATATATTTTATATCAAAAATGCATATATATATATATATATATATATATATATATATATATATATATATATATATATATATATGCTTTAGGTTTTTACCAACTGGGTATTAACCATTAATATATATGCAGACAAAAAAAACAAAAAAAAACAAGCCTCTTCTAAGGAAAATGCCATCGCTCAATTTAAGTCGTGTGCGTGTATGTCAGCACACATATGGAAGAACATAAAATTGAGATGCTTGGCAGCAACTCAGTCCAACAGGAGCTTGTTGTTTTGCATATTTAATCTCTGGATGTTGCTCAAAGCCAAGCAGATGTCAAGCAGCTGAGCAGCCACACCAATCAAATGTTCTTATGCTCCTCTGGCTTCCAGTCACTCCCTCACTTCTGCAAACATCAATCACACACCAGACAGAAGCCTCGACTTGAACATATTCTGCTGGCCACCTTGATCACTGAAATTTCAGACAAAAACAACCTTATTATATAATTGGGGGCCAGTGGAAACTAATTGGTCCTGTCAGAGATGAAACTGCTGTGGGACACTGAATGTGAAATGACATAATTTGTTATGTATAACCGGCTCTCTGAGACAGCAGCAGTCAAAACTAAAAAAAGAAAATAATGAAACCGGACATGTTTTAATGCCAACCCGCTAAGCGTATCAATTCTTTACAAAAAAAAAAGAGAAAAATCGAGTTTCAATGGTTTTAAAATCATCAGTCGAGCATTCATCAGTGGGCCACTACTGTACCTCTACATATAAATACCTAATACCTAATTATATTACATTTGAATACACAGAGACAGCAGGTAATAACAGATCACTGCACACCTTACAAATGCCTCGGGATGAGTTGAAACTGTATCATGTAATGTAATAATTTACTTTTACCCCAAGGAGCAGTGATTTTGCAATTAAAATGGACAACATTTCAAGAAATGTGGAATTTTTAATATTGTACATGCTTCTGAGTTAAAAGACATCATTTCAGTGTTCATATTAATATTTCACTCTCTTTTTGGACCCTTTGGTCAATCTGTTTTCTTAGTTAAACTTAGTCAACCTTCTCACAGGATTTCGCTCTCAAACAATAACGAGAACAGAGATTAAACATTTAATATTCATTGAGGCTGTCTATCAAAATAGACTTCAGCCAAAATAATGGAAACAAGAAAATGACCTTCGACTCATATCATTTTGTGCATTTTTGTTGGACTTATTCAAAGAAGTCAAGTGGAAAAGACAGATTACAACCTCCTTCTCACAATTCCTAATTTTCATACTACACAGCCCATGACTCTGCAGACAGACTCAAATCATTGTCATGCAGAAACATACCCATTATAACCTGATTCCACTAACTTACAGCACCTCCTTGTGTAATCAGCCTTTCTTATTGCAGCCTTAGCCCAGATTGGTGTGTCTGTCAAAAGGGATTAGGTCCAATCACCGAGTGCTGAGTGCCTTCATAGAGCAGAACCTCTCTAACAAACTTAACTGAAACCCCATTTCCTACATATGACCATTTCAATGGCTGATAAGTCAGACTATAATAAGGTGAAAAACATGCTCTCGAGTTTGTAGAATCGTTGCTCCCATGGGCATTTAAATATTAAGTGACAATGAGTTTACTTGCTTACATTCATCACATAATATGTCATGAATGTCACATGAATGTTTTTCTCCATTCTTCAGTTCTCCAAAGTACTCTTTCCATCTTGCCCTCACACTCTCCTCAATCTCCCCAACCTGCTGCACATCCTTCCAATCTCAATCTCTCTGTCTCAGCAATCAGCACAAATCCTTCTCTCCTTCCTCAGTTTCCAGCCTCCCTTACAATTCGTCATAAGCCTCCTATTTGGCCCTGCTGTGACTAGTTCTTGCATCTACAGTAGCCCAGCAAGGTTTTGCTGCCAACATCCACATCCCACTTCTTCTTTGCTATCTTCCTACTTCATATTCTGTTCTGAACATCCCCACTCCACCAGTGGGTCCCCTTATTTTTCTTTCTGAGATGACATGCCAAGCACCTCCCTACCATACCTGTCAAGTTTTGGATTTAAAAATACGGTAAGGGAAATTTTCCGCCACCCACTGTCCCACAAGGTCCAATATCCCTTACATTTTAAGACAGCTTTACAAGAAATATAAAATAACTACCTGTCAATCACTTACAAACTACAATTATGTGCTCAGAATCTGATAGTTCTACCTTTGTTGACACTGAAATGTTATGTACTTCCTATATATATAATTCCTATAATAGAGCCTAAATGAAAACACAACGGGGAATTAAAGCACATTTATTTTTTTAATATATTTTCAGTTTATATACACATTGATTGCCTTCAAGTGAAACATTTACTTTTAATTAGTCATTTTCACTCATGTGGCTCTCTAGCCTTCACTGACTGATGACGCAGCGCTTGTGCGTTCCTTCCCCCACAAGAGACACTAACATCGCAGTTACTCATCTTTCAGAATGCGTAACTGAGCCCCATCCAGCTCCTCTTTAGGAAAGAAAATTCGGTAACCCATTTTTAGAGATATTTACACGAGGTCTTTGCTTTTTTGGCAGAAATATCTTCACTCTTGTTACATCCATCCATCTCGGATTTGTTGTTCAGAGTTTGTCCCATTGTCCCGAGTTTGAGTTCCCGTTGTCGCCACTAACCTCGCGAGAACTGCCACCCAGGCTACAGCAAGGGGCAGTTCTCGCGAGGCTAGTAAGAATTAGGGGTGTAACAATATATCGTGCCACGAAATTTCGTGATACAAAAACGCCACGAAACTTGTTGTGGAGGTGACAAAGTGTATCGCGATATTGGGTTATTAATATTAATTGTGTTGACTAGTAACGCGCAGCTGGCCGCACGTGGCGACCGCGCCTCGACCCGCGGACCAAAATCCTACTACGCTCAGAAGAAACTAGTACCTTTTTGCGGTCCCGATCACGGGACTCTTGGGGGTTTTGAGCTCTGAACTTTTAAGTCTGGTGTAGAGTTAAGCCTTACCTTATTAAATTAAACCTTTTTTGGGTCGTGAGATGGATAAACACGGGAAAATTTCTTCCGAGTTGGAGTGTACTTTAATGTCCGCTCAACAGTGTAGGATTTTAGAACATCAACACCGCACCTAGTGCCGTACGGTGGCGTATCACTCCGCCCAATCTAAAACATACTAAACGCTACAGATTAACTGACTAGTGTAATTATAGTCCCTGATTTACATCAGAATATAAAGAATATATTTATAAAATAATGAACCCTGAATTACCAAAATAACCTTCTTAACAAAAATAAATCTCCTCTTACACTTATAAGATGAGCATGAATCAATCTTTTTTATGATTTAAAAATGTATGTAATTATTTACTTTTATTTATTTATTTAATTTTAGTTGTTACATTTCTGGAAAAGAAAAAAGTCAAATCATACATGACAGAAACTATTCAGTTTGTGGCAAAATATTTTTATTGTAGGAAACTGAAGATGCATAATGCAAACCTGACATTTACTTTTAGTTCAGTTTGTGGAAAATGGTTGGCCTGGCTTTCTCTTTAAAACTTAAACAGTTATAAAGCATTACAAACTGTAACAATAGGGCAAATTCCCTATTGTTACTATTTTGTGTCTTTCAAATAAAATACAATTTTTCCAGTCATATGTTCCTCATTCAAGGTTGTTAAAAAAATACTGCTATAATATCGTATCGTATTGTTATCGTGACCTCAATATCGTGTATCGTACCGTATTGTGAGATTAGTGTATCGTTACACCCCTAGTAAGAACTCAGTTTGGAAGGGCACAGGAATGCTTTTGAAAAATGATTATATTATAAAACGGGAAATTTACAGGTAAATACTAATAGGGGAGGACGGTGGGAAAAAGGGGTAAAATACGGCAGTTTCCCGGCCAAAACGGGAGACTTGACAGGTATGCTTCCTACCTTCCCTTTTAACATTTGTTGCTTTTGCCCCAGTCACCTCACAGTTCATCACTACCACAGTCCTGCATGTTTTAGATGTTTCCCTGCTTCAACATTACCTGATGCAAATAGCTATGTTACCAGCAGAGTTGTGTAGACCTTGATGACGTTGGTGATGACCACTAATCAGAATCAGGTGTGTTGAAGCAGGGGAACATCTAAAACGTGCAGGACAGTGGCTAGGAAATGACCAGGAACAAAGACCACTGAGAGAGAGCATGTCTCAACATGGCAGCCCTTCTGCAATCTGATCCTCTGCCCTTCTCTGACTTTTTTTCCTGTTTTGTAACCCCAGATTGATTCTGCATACTACCCTTCTCTACTGTCCGGCTACGTTCTCACCTGTCACTACTTCTCCTATCTTCACTTGCAGTCTTCAATCTCTTCCAGACTGAATGTTCTGCCGAGGATATAATCCACCTGTGTGCTTCTATTGCCACTCTTACAGTACATATCACCCTGGGCTTCTCTCTCTTCTTGAAATACATATTCACCACAACCATCCTATAACCTTTTTGTCCGCCACGGTCAGTCTTCCCATGTTCCTATACTTAACACCGTAGTTTCTCATCGCCTCCTCATCTCCTCTGTTCTGTCACCGACCTAACCATTAAAGTATCCTCTAACCAACACTCTCTCATCCATATGAATGCTCTCCATTACCCATGTTATGCTCATCACCTTGTCTGACGCCCTCTTCACGTCCAGAGCACTCTTCAAATACTCTTCCTTCAGAATCAGCCCTACGCCAATTTTCATCTTTTACTCCAGCATAAAAGGAAAAGATACACTTGTATCCTCCTCCATTGTTTCTATCCATGCTGCCTTTCCACCTGCTTTCCACTTTCCTTCTCTCCATAGGATCATATAAGCTATCTTCTCTTTCATGCCATCGTAACAACATTTAATGTTCCTAGCCGCACCTCGCTGCATCTCCCCATCTCCCATACCCCACTGTCTCTTGACAAGCGCTTGTCTGTATTCTTTTTCTGTGACCAACAGCTTCACAGTTTTGGCCCATGTCCTGTCGGTGAACAATGCCTGTGGAGGGCTTTCTTAAGCCGTGCCCTGGCTGATCATTATGGAAATCAGATTTTCCGTGTTCTGCATATTAGATTTTGCATACGTTTCTGACACAACTTCCCTGTTTATGCAGCTTTGGGAACACTAACCTGTGCCCCTCTCCGTGGCTGAGTTTGAACATGCAAAATTTAAAAATTCCTAAAATCAATCATCATCAGTTAAATATGTAGCAGGATTTAAGAATAGGTAAGGTTTACTGTGATAACAAAATCTAAGTCCCAGAGATGAACCTAAGCCAAATTTAGCCCCTGAAACTAAGTTGTTTGCTTACTAATGTTCTGTAATTATGCACTTTTTAAATCCATAAACCTCTCTTTATTCCACAAGAAATGTTAATATATCAACCATGCTTCCTGTGCTCTATAATGTTGTTATAACAGTGCCAGTGCAATTAGGAAAAAAAGAAAAGAAAAAACTTTCTGCTCTTGCACATATTGTTCAGTTTTTAACTGTTTCATCAATTTATAATGTCAACGTCCTCAGAGTCCGATTACAGCCCTATTCCGTACAATAGTAATAATCCGAGAAGCATGCTATGGTTCCTTTTCAGTTGCTGTCAGATTTATGGAAAAGGTTTGGACATCTGAAACAGGATTACTGCTGCCTGAGATTCTCCTGAGAAGAATGAGACTGACTGAAAGCGGCTGTTTTCTGTTAAAACCATGAGAGCTCGCAACACTGGCACAGACCTACTTTAGCAGCATCTACTTCTTCACATTATTCTGCATTTCTTCATTTGATGAAGATCTGGTGAAGGGCACAGCACATGATTCATGTCACTTTGGACTGTGTGATTAAATTCACACAGTATATCGTTTCAAATCTTTCCATTCTTCAGCCATGAGTATGTCTAAGTGTAAAAAGAAATAAACGAAGCCATCTCTGTGTTTTGTCCAGATATGAGACATTTAAAAGTCAGGTTTTAATGAGGTCAGTGCAACTCAGTGTCTGGCAACAGCACTTACTTAGAAACCAGGGAGAATGCTTCGGCGCACACGGCCGGACATTGCACCAGCTTGATCATCACATGCTCTGCCGCAGCCTGGAAATGTGCCCGCGTCACTTTCTCTAGCACCGAGGCCAACGTGGCCACATCGCCAGCCTTTGTGCTGGGGTCTCCCCCTGCTGTGTCCAAAATGTTTCCTCCGTGCACCACAAGCAGCAGCACGTGGGTCTTACATTTTCTCTGCAAAGAGGTGGAAAAAAAAAAAAAGAGTTTAAAACCGCAGAGTCAAACAGAGGGATATAATAGAGACAGGATTTTGTGACAGCAGCAAGACTGCAAGGAAGGCAAACAATCTGGCTCCTACTTCTGCATCCTCCAGCCCTTCGATACTGCTCTGAGGCGCACAGCGTGGACCTCCCAGCTGGTACAGACCCTCTGCATGGGATGAGTAAAGGACAGAAAACAGGAAGAAATGGAAAGATAAAAAGACAGAGGTGAAAAGACAGGGTCACTGCAGGAGTTACTTCATCGAGAAACACCAATAACACAAGCATAAATGGGCATCGATCAGTGAATATGGTCAATATTACTAATGCCTCTTCATCTCTCTTCATTGCAGCTCCATTCGGGGTGATGGCTTTATGTATCCTCAGGCTCAAATGGAATAACCATGATATTCAGTCAGTGAAGGCAGTAAACAGCAGGAGTGTGATTGTTTCGTTTTTTTCTGCTGCAGCATCCATAGCCTTCACATGTAATCAGATTTTGCCTTACATGATGCAATCGTTTTAGTTATTTATTATTACTACAACAACCAGAAGAGTCTGTCCCTCCCGCTGTGTGGTGCAGTATCTCACGGGAGCCTGGCCAAATTCATTAGCCTCTCTGAAAGCGTTTACAATGCTGTGTCATCGTATTCCTGAGCTCTCTAATGTGTCCCTTTCTATTTTTCTCTCTTCAGGCTCAAAGCAAGGCTCTGCGTTTTGCTCAGAGGCCCGTTTTTTATTTGGCCCCCTCATCTAAGGCTGACTGTGGGAAGCTCACAGAGACTCCTTTGCTGTCAGCTCCTGTATCCTCCATTCCCACCCCACAGCTTGCCCCCCCGACTGCCTACTTGACTAGCACAAAATAGCTCACTCAAGGCACTCAGCTCACTGCACTATTTTTGGTTCCAAAGTAACAAGAAATCAATAAAAAGGGAAGTTTTTTTTCCTTTTTCTGAAATACTGCTGGGAGGTAAGGCAGGAAAAGTTTTTGTAAGCGAACACTTATGGAGAGGGAAAAACAATCTGACAGCAACCAGGAGAAAGTAAGAAGTTGTGATTTTCTAACATTTATCTCAAGCCCCCCTCAAAACTTAAACTTAAACTTAAACTTTATTTATTTGTATAGCGCCAAATCATACAATATAAAATGCAACACATGGTGCTTTACATGCAGAATAAAATAACAATAAAAAACACAATTTAAAACATTCCATACGACCCCACCCCCCACGCGTACACACACACTCACTCACACTCATATACCTGTGCACACACTCACACGCCCACACCCACACACACACACACACAATAAGTGGACTGGTGACATGGCTTAGCACTAACGATCCAGGTGAGGAAAACACTACCTATGGGTGGCCGTCCACACCGAGAGGCATCACCGACCACGACCACCAGAAGCATCCCCACAGAGACCCCCCCAACCCGGACAGACCGGGGCAGACCCCACACAGAAGGTGGAGCCCCCCCCCAGCTACCCAGGCCTGAGGGATCCCCATGACGACACCCCCATGGGCGGAGCAGGCACACCTCCCAGTGTGAACGACCCCCCTGAGGAAACACTGGAGCTAAAAACTAAAAGATTAAAAGAAAGTAAAAAATGCCTAAAAGTGTAAAATTTTAGAGAAATATATATAAAACTTAAGATGAATAATAAATAACATAAAGTAAAAAGTCACTAAAATGGATTAAAGTTTTAGAGATGAAAAAAGAGCTAAAGAAGTACACACAATACATAGCTAAAAACACTAGGTAAATGAGATCAGATAAAAGCCAAACTAAAAAGGTGTGTCTTGAGCCTCCTTTTAAAAATATCAACATTCTCTGCGGCCCTGAGGTTCTCTGGCAGGCTGTTCCATAAAGAGGGGCCATAATGGCTGAATGCAGCCTCACCGTGGGTTTTGGTCGCGGTTCGGGGAATGGTTAAAAGGCCGGTACCAGAGGACCTCAGGGTCCGTGAGGGTTGATACAGTAAAAGCAGATCAGATAAATAAGATGGCCCAAGACCGTTAAGACACTTAAAAACCAGTAAAAGAACCTTAAAATCAATCCTGAAACGGACGGGGAGCCAATGCAGCGATTTTAAAACAGGTGTAATGTGCTCCCGCCCTCTGGTCCTCGTCAGCACGCGAGCGGCTGAGTTCTGTAATAGCTGTAAGTTCTTAATACTCTTTTTAGGAAGACCAGAGAGCAGGGCATTACAATAATCTAAACGACTAGAGATAAAAGCATGCATCAGCACCTCCGTGCTGGCCTGAGAGAGAAACGGGCGGACTCTGGCTATGTTCTTAAGATGGTAAAAACCTATTTTCGTGATATTCTTTATGTGTGGAATAAAAGTGAGCTCAGAGTCAAAAATAACACCCAGGTTCTTTACACGTTGCGAAGGTTTAAAATCTTGTAGTTTTGGTAAAAGTTTCTCTCTCCGGCCTTCAGGACCAATAACTAAAACCTCTGTTTTGTCCTGGTTGAGCTGTAGGAAATTATCTGCCATCCATGACTTAATATCTAAAATACAGTTAAAAAGGGCATCAAGTGGCCCTGTGTCATCAGGAGACACGGCGATGTACAGCTGTGTGTCGTCAGCGTAACTGTGGAAGCTGATGCCGTGTCTCCTGATGACGTCCCCCAAGGGAAGCATGTAAAGGTTAAAAAGAAGCGGACCTAAAATTGACCCTTGGGGGACCCCACACTTAATTTCATGCATTCTGGAGGAACATGTATCCAAACTTACAAAGAAAGATCGATCTGTGAGATAGGAGCGGAACCAGTTAAAAACAGTACCAGAGAGGCCCACCAGGTGCTTCAGTCTGTTTAATAAAATGTGATGGTCTACTGTATCGAAGGCGGCACTAAGATCCAGTAGAACCAAGACTGTCAGTTTGCGGTTATCTAAATTGCACCTGATGTCATTTAAAATCTTTAAAAGGGCTGTCTCGGTGCTGTGGTTCATCCTAAAGCCAGACTGAAATTTCTCTGAAATATTGTTTCTTATTAAAAAATAATTTACTTGGTTAAAAACCAGCTTTTCTAAAATCTTACTTAAAAAGGGTAAGTTGGATACAGGTCTGTAGTTATTAAAAATGCTGTGATCTAAATTACTCTTCTTCAGAAGGGGCTTCACCACCGCCATTTTAAAGGCGGCAGGGAAGACACCCGTCTGAAGAGAGTAATTTACTATATTTAAAATATGTTCCTCAAAGAATTCATAAAATGTCTTTAAAAGTGATGTGGGAATGGGATCTAAAAGGCAGGTTGTTGGGTTTACCTGGGAGAAAACTCGACCAAGTGTCCTCGCATCAACCAGGGCAAAACTCTCCAGTGTTTCCTCGGGTAAAAGCAACTGTCCAGATGTGTTAAAAATGACATTTTGATGTGGTAAAAGACTGGACCTAATGTTGTCAATTTTACTTCTGAAGTGGTCTGCAAAATCCTCACAAAGATTGTCTGTTGGTGGTTGTGAGGAATTCTTAAAATGTACATTTGTTAAAAGATCGAAGGTGGAGAAAAGAAATTTAGAATTGTTTTTATTGTCTGTAATGAGTTTTGAGAAATGGGCAATTCTTGCTTGTTTGACGGTTTTATTGTAGGATTTGAGTTGATCACGAAATATCTGATAATGTATTGTAAGTTTGCTTTTTCTCCACCTTCTCTCAGCACTCCTGCATTTTCTTTTTGATTTTTTGACTTCCTCAGTTCTCCATGGGGGTGTAGGCTTAGATTTTATGGTTTTTGTTAAAAGTGGAGCAACTGAGTTCAGAGTGGATTCTAGTTTCCTGTTAAAATTATCAACAATAAAATCACATGATGCAGGTAAAACATCAGCAGGAGTGCTCTGTAAAATCTCAATAAAATTTGCAGCCACTTCAGGAGTTAGGTAGCGTTTCCTCACCGTTCTCATCGAGGCTTCCTGATGATTAAGACTGGTGACGTTAAAAAACACGCAGTAATGGTCAGACACAGCCAGATCGACAACAGAGGACACACCGGTGGACAGGCCATAGGTTATGACCAGGTCCAGGGTGTGTCCTCTGTTGTGAGTCGGCTGTGTGACATGTTGGGAAAAATCCATGCAGTTTAAAAGGTTTAAAAATTCTCTCGACAGTGGGTCGGAGGTATTGTCAATGTGTAGATTAAAATCACCAGTTATTAAAATTCTGTTGTAAGTGGTATGTATGATTGATAAAAGCTCTGAAAATTCACTGATAAAAACACTGGAGTGATGGGGTGGTCTATAAACAGTTAAACAAAGAATAGGAGGACTGCTAAAAACAAAGGCAAGGTGTTCAAATGAGGAGTAGTTGTTAAAAGGGACCTCCTTTGTAGCTAATATGTTTTTAAAAATTGAAGCTGTGCCGCCTCCCTTTCTAACACCCCGTGTAGTAAATAAAAAATTAAAATTTGGTGGAGAAGCCTGGATGAGGGAAAATGCAGCGTCCGTGCCAAGCCATGTCTCTGTTAAAAGAATACCATCAAGTTTATGATGCACAATAAGATCATTTAAAATAAAGGTTTTGTTTAAAAGAGAGCGCACGTTCAACACAGCCAAGTTAATGTCTGTGTTGGACGTGCGCTCACGACCACAACGTACCGGGTTGATAAAAACAAGATTGTCTCTGTTAAAACCAGTGGGTCTGTGGATCTGACGGGGAAAACGGGCGGTGACCAGGGGATGAATTGGTTGAGGATCTGGTGTGTGGGTGGCGCCAGATGTAGCTGGTTTTATGGAAGAATTATCTGGTGGGGGTGGCAATGATGACTGTGACCTGTGGGGGAAGCTGGAGAGGGGGGCAGTGCTGTGAGCGGCTGGCTCCACAGGTGAAGAGGAAGACTCCGGGCCAGAGCTGGGAGTGTGGGTGTGGCCAGAAAATAGTCACTCCCGTGGAGCCGACAGAACCGCGTGCTGAATGTTTGCAGCCAGCACGCGGCCCCCCAGCCTATTTGGGTGAAGTCCGTCGGGTCTGTAAAAGGAGGGACGATTCCAGAAAAGATTAAAATTGTCGATAAAACCAATGTTAAGAGCCCTGCAGGTGTTCTGAAGCCAGGAGTTCAGATAGAGCAGCCTGCTGAAGCGCATTGCTCCGCGGGACAGCGTTGGAAGCGGGCCGCTGATAAAAATGGACTTCCCACAGTTTTTAAGGAAGGTGAACAGCTCATTAAAATCATTTTTTAAAAGCTCAGAGCGCGGTATGGAGCAATCATTGGATCCCACATGGACAATGACGCGAGCAATGGTGGATGGAGCAGACTGTAGCAGAGCGGGGAGTTTCCCTAGAATCACCGGGACTGTGGCTCCAGGGAAGCAATGCGTGGCTGCATTGAAGAACCTAATGTTCCGGGATATTGAGTCTCCCACGATCAGTGCGGTTGGGGAGAAGAGGGGGCGAGGAGAAGAAGGTTGTGGGGACTCACGGTTGGAGGATGCAGGGTCCCCGCTGGGTGCCCGGGTAGACGGGTGAGGTGGTGAGGCTGTGGCCGCGGCATCAGACGAGGAACGGGGATTTCCTGCCGGCTCCGGGCGAGGACGAGGAGGGCCCCCGGAGCGCCGGAGCACGGCCTCCCTAAGGATTTCCCGCCGGGCAGAGGAGGAGGTCGTCGGCCGGGATGAGGTTGAGCGTCGCTGGGGCTCCTGGGTGTCGCCAGCTGACGGTGGAGGGGCTGTGGTGTCGGCCGGCGCTGTCGTCGGGTGTAGAGCTGAAACCGCAGGTTGCGGGACATCAGCCGGATGGACCGGATTTTCATCCGGCGACAAAGCCGTGTAGCGGTTGGAGAGGCTCAGCGGCGGAGGAGGAGAGGCGGCCCCGCCTGAGTGCTTCTTGCGGCCGCGAACCACCACTTCAGACCAGGGTGGTTCGCGGTTCGGTGTGGAGCAGGAGGAGGGCCGTGGACAGGTGGAAGGATCCCACACGGCTGTATCCAGGAGGGCCGCGCTCAGTTCTGAGATCTTCCTGGACTGCCCGGCCGCCACCTCCATGACGCTGGAGAGCAGGGATTCCTTCTGCTTCAGATCTTCGGAGAGTCGTCTGACATCATCCTCCAGGTCGGTGATCCTTTTGTTAGCTCGTGTGAGGAGTTTGTTTTCCTCACACGGCAGGGCTGGCATTGTGTAGCTGGGGAGAACAGAAAAAAGAGCTCCGGCAGCAAGGTGTGTGGTCCACAGCGTTGAGGTTTCAGGAGAGGTATGACTGTATCCTTTAAGGACAGCCTGAGGAACAGGCACTTACCGGCGCGGGCCCAGTAAAGGGCCCGGTGAGGTGAGAAGGTATCCGGTAAGCAATCCGGTAAGCTCGGCAGTAGAGGTGAGAATTTTCTCAGCGTTTTCCCACGCTGTCAAACGCTGCGCTGCTTCCGCGTTGTGCTGCTTCCGCGTTGTGCTGCTTCCGCGTTGTGCTGCTTCCGCGTTGTGCTGCTTCCGCGTTGTGCGCAGCTGGCATCATTACTGGCCAAAAGGGCCAGTAATGATGCCAGCTGATATTTTACATGATATCAGACACAAGCCAGAAGGGATTCTTGCTACGAAGTCATGCACATACAATTTGCTCATTTGTGCTGCCATTTATCAAAAATAAATTAACAGTGTTGACAGTGTTGGTCACAAGTTCTGCCTAGAGTCACAATAGCTTAAATCTGAGCCCTATGATGATTCCACTTGTAAAATTAACAATATTAACCATTATCATCGTCCCCATCATTTGCATTGGTTCCATTCACTTCAATTCACCATCTTCTGTTCTAACATCAAGTCATAACTTTACAATTTATAGCCAAACTGTTGTGAAATTTCTATTTTTACCATATATTGATTAACTTGAAAGTCTAAAGATAACGATTTCAGTGTTAAGTGAGGAAGTTTATGTTCTGCTTTTTGTTCTGGTTTTGAGTTAAGCATAAAACTTGATTGAAGAAATGATTATGTATTCTTGTGAATATTGGAGTTCAACAAATAAAATGAGACAACCCCTTAAACTGACAATTTTTAAAAAATTTCAATTTGACCATAATCATCTTCACAAAAGCCTCTAAAGCAGTCAAATCATTTTTTGTGTGTGTGTGACTAAAACCCGAGGAAATAAAATGTATTATGCAGCAGTGCCTTAAAGTGAGCGAGATAGATTTATTATGAGGTCACATACTATAATTCAAGTGTGAAATGATTTATGTGGCTGAGAATAAAAACTAATTCGTGCAGTTTTTCTACACCCAGTGTGGATTAGGCTTGTCATAAGAACTTCTTACACCTTTATTTTCATTAAGACATCACATGTTTAATTTTGATTTACTTTTAGTCTCCATGATGGATTTCTATAGTCTTCAGAGCTTGAAACTGACATACAGTATCATGAAGAAGAAATATTCTTTTTTTCCCCTATGGTAAAGAACATTTACAGAATCCTGTCATTTCTTTCCCGGTTTAAAAATGTCATTCATTGAACTGTTCAGATTTACAGGCATGTGACATCACAGACATTACAGTAGATTCCAATCATGCTGTACTTGGTGTTCTTCAGAAGAGGGTATCCAATATAACACACAAAAGGGAAGTGGCAGGAGTGGAGCTGAGCTGCCGACTCATGGTGGAAAAAAAAGAGTACTTTTGTACTGCAATCCTCAAGGTTTCACAAAAACAATTCACAAATATTGCATTTTATTTCCTCAGGATATTTCAAAATATTAAAGGGGCACATCTCTTCTTTTAGATGTGAGCAAAACGTAAGCTATACATGAAGGATACACAGCAGAGTAAAACCATATGACAAAAATAATAGATAAAATGGATTCTCAGAACATTTTGATTTAAAAAAACAAACGAGCAAATGAAAAACTGCATTAAAGCAAACTTTCTGCTCATGGATGAGGGGAAAACACCAATTAACACCAGGAAGAATGAAATCCTCACTTTGCCTGAATCATGGATGTCACTCCACAGGTGTGATCTTGGCTTGTTTACCACGTTAAGGCTTTAACTCATATAATCCTGGGGCCTCATTTATCAACCGTTCGTAGAAAAAGTTCTAAATTCTATCGTAGGAATGAAATTGAGAATGCGTGTAAGTACAAAAAAATCCAAATTTATCGAACGTGCGGACACCGGTCGTACGCACATCAGTGATGATAAATCCCACCTGTTCTTAACTGCAGTGCTCGTGCACGGTTAGCGTCATTTGCATTCAGAAACGCCTCCAATTGACCATATATGGTAGCAACAACAGGAGGTTTTTTTTCTTTTCAAACTTTATTGAACAAAATTCTGTAGGGTTTACAACAAAAGGCAAATGAAACGAAGCAATCAATTATCTACAGATATTCAACATTGGGGGGGGGGGGGGGGTAAAAATTAAGAAACAAAGACATCGTTTCATATAAGCTTTTGGAAATATTGTTTTTTTTCACACATCAGTTTAAGAGACGCTAAATACAGTTTACATTCATTTTTCAGTTGTACAATGGAGGGTTTGCTGTTATTCCATTTGCATTTATGTATGTGATATTTACCTAGTAAAATAATTATGTTGACCATGTTTGATATATTTCTTGGAAGATTATCCATATAGATTAAGATTTGGTTGGAGTCATCAGCTCCTGCATGGAGGTTTCACACCAACAGAGCTGTTCTGCAGAATAAATGAGTGTTGCGTTCCTCAGGCCACCGGGCAACAACGTTTGACAGAGACATAGTTGCATCGCAGATTATTTGTGCATGGATTGAATGAAATCCTTTCATGTTCACGTAACTGAATTCATTGTGTGATGGTGATTTTATGGCAATGTGGGTGCGATCTATAAGTCCAATTATGTTGTCTCTCGATCCAACATAGGTTGTAAATCACAGCATAGATCCATCAGAATGTTTTTGAGGAAGCGGTACCTGCTGAGCAGCCACTCCGTGCTCTCACTGAACATCAGCATCAGCTCTTTGAGCGCGTTTTTGCGGAGCGCACGGTTTTAAGTAAGCCATGGTACTTGTATTTTCTTTTCAGGTCGTCCTGCCACAGCTGTCTTTTATAGCTGTCACACCAATTATTCAAAATGTTTTTATTTTTTATTTTGTTTTTATTAATTAGAGGAAAAAGGGAACATGTGTGAAGTTTGAGATCGCTGAACACTGTGACTCTTTTAATGGGTTCTATTTGTAGTTTCACTGTTCTACCACTAGGTTTTGTGTGTACGCATGGTCGGAGTTGTGCTTACATTTACACGCGTTCCTGCGCACAGGTAGCCTACACGTTGATAAATTCCATACTTTGCGTGGGAATGTTCATACGCACACTTTATGCACATATCTGTGCGTACGAACGGTTGATAAATGAGGCGCCTGGACTTTTTCAACACTACTCGTGCTAAAGAATGTGTTTTAGCCTATTGTGGCAGGGCGCAGGATTGGGGCGTGGTCTGCAGGGGAGAGAGGGAGTGCGGGGGAGTGGCGCACAGGTGACGCGGCTGGAACAGCTGAAGGTACACAGGTGTGTCTAATCACTCTCTGTGTATTTCAGTAGTGTGCGGGCCCTGGAGACGGAAGAGGACGGAAGCAGAGCGGAGCTCGAATGCAGCTCTGCTGAAGGTGCTGGTGCACGTGTGCCTCTGAAGGATAATAAAAACGTTTTCTGCACAGATCCCTGTGTCCGCTGTCCTGTCTGTGACCCCGTAGCAGCGAGACGTGCTACACCTATGAATGCAAATTCTTCATCATTTGAAGGTATCACACATGCTGACATGTTTGCAATCATATATCTACATATTTGCATTCTTGTCAAAAGAAAACCCCTATGCACATTTCAAAATTGATTTTCTCTGGGAGACAGAAGGTGACGTTTTTTCTCATTTCAATAAGCATACAGGTTTCAGAAACCTAACAAAGGCAAGGGAAGTGTATTTGTAAAGCACATTTCAGCAAAATGACAATTCAAGGTGCTTTACATAATGAAAACTTGAAGTTTCTTTTTATTCAATGAGTCTATAATTCAGTAATAATTTAAAGCCTTGATATCGATTAGATTTTTTTTTAAGTCTGTGGATTATATTTAAATCTTAACTCAAAAAAAATCTGTTAACTAAAAAGCTTAACAATGCAAAAAAGTTTTAATCATATCAACAAAATCATGCAAACTTAACTAAAAATAAATACTACAAACACTGGGCTGCTAAACAGCTGTGTGCTGCAGATTTGTTGGAAGACAAAGGAAGTAGAGCTTCAGTCACTTCATTATTTATGAAAGCAGCACACACGCTGGGCTGCTCCTGAATTCAGCATTAAGTGAGACATTTGTTTGATATTGGAGCAAAGTAACAAAATCACATTTCTATTGGCACATCTCAGTGGTATAACCTCCCTTCCTGCTGTTAGAGCCGAGCCTTTTTTCATCTTCTTCCTTTTGAGCAGACTGTGCCGTTGCAGGGGGATTCTAACAATCTGTGTTTTTCTTTTCACGTTTCTTTCTCTCAAAGGTCTGATGCCGCAATGGTCAATATAAGCTTCGTGAGGCTGAGTGGTATTTATCTTTTTTGTGCAATCATTTCCTCCCAAACAAAATTAGCTAACCTAGTAAATACCCTGCGGAAAGCTGGCAGTACCATAGTTCACCTTCACACCGCGGCAATTTCCAGTGGCTTAAAGCCCAAATCCCAGTCAGGCAAACGCTTCGGCGCATCTGTTGTCGCACAGGACTCAGAAATATTTGATGACTCATGCACGAGTGAGAGGAAGAGAAAATTGACCCCGCAAAAGGGTTGTGAAGATGAAAGGGTTCTGCAAGGGAACTGTACTAGAGCTGAATGTGGAAAGATAAAACATCAATCCCTGTTGTGTATCATTCTGGCAGAATAACTATGATTTAAAATGTCATTGTCTCATATAAACTTTGCTTCTATTTGTTCTGTTTTCTTTCTGTTTAGCCGGGTGACTCAAGCACTTCCACTACATGACGCTGTGTGTGTGTACATGCACATGTGTGTTTGCATATGCTTTTTCATTTTTTTTACACATGCATTAAACAAAGTAAGTAAGTTTTGCTTCTTCATACCCCTTTTCAGACAATTTGCATTAATCAATGTCATATCTGAAGGTATAAATACTTACAAGTTTATTCAATTGGAAATGTTGTTTATATTATTTTTCTATTATGTACAAATTAATATATGAATATATATTGCGATGATGAGCTAATACGGGTGAATATGTATATGTTGTTTGGGATTGTTCTTTTGTAAATACTATTTACTAATCGCTTTAATTGTCTGTCTGTCTGAAATAAATTCATTCATTCATTCATTCATTCATTCATTCATTCATTCATTCATTCATTCATTCATTCATTCATTCATTCATTCATTCATTCAAAGGGTTGTTCAATGTGATGGTGGCAGTGATGAAACAAACCAGGTACATCTTTGGTCAGGATGAGAGAACTGTAACTTTATTTTTGAGGTTTTAGTAACTACATGAACACTAATTATTTGAATCACTATATAAAGATGAGGACAAATTTCATTTTTATTTAAATAAACTGTATGTTTGCACACATGAATAGTTGACATACTCTACATGATCACTTTTGACAAACTGTTGATGCATGCAGGTTGAGTTCATGATGGGGCATGTTTTATTGAGCTGCATTGGAGGAAGAGGGGAGGAACCAGCTCTCCATGTTCATATGATGTGAGGCCATCCAGAAATCTCTTACCCTGCCTTTAATGCCACGGACAAGCAAGTCTTTATAATTCAGGGAGGAATGCTCATTTATGATTGTAATGCACTGCAGGAAATGCAGGGGGGCAATATCGATTACACTAAGCTCGCTAAAATGGTAGAAGTAAACAAACAAGGTCACCAAGCAGCAGATGTCAAAAAAACAAAGAACAGAACAGCTGGCTATCAAAGTTATCATTAGTTGCATAACTTATAAAGATAGGTCTATAAATGCATGTGTCAGGGGTGGTTTTAAAAACGGGCATACTGAGTATTTTCCCATTGGGCCAACACAGCATAATAGCAATCATATGGTGTCAAAGGTACGCTTACAATGTCTGTAGCAGATGCCGCCAAGTATGCAAATATGTCAGACATGTTTGTCATAGGGACTGCAGCAGTAGCCTCGGCATCATCAACAGTGCCAAGTTCGTGCAGCACAAGGCAGCAGATGTTGAGGAGCTGGAGGGACATGATGAAGAGCTGGCGAGGACTGCTGAGTGACAAGCAGGAGAGAGGGATTTAATCACTAAGGAAAAAACTCATGATGGCAGGGAGGAAGGAAGGAAGAAGGCAGCTTATCCAAGTGTTTTTGTGCAGGTACGCGCATGCACGCATGTGTCTGTGTGTGTGTGAATGCAGTTAATCAACTTCTACCAAAATATTAGGCTCTATAGACACATTTTTCTGACTGAAAAGGAGTAAACTGTACACTCTTAGCGGTGGGATAGAAAATGCAGAGCAGGAACAACTTGAAAACAATCCGGCATCTTCTAAGTCACCAGTATGGCAGCACTTTGGCGTCCCTGTTGGTGACGATTTGCCCTGAACCCTCGCTACATTTTGGATTTACATTTCTACGCCGGTGGTTACAGCGCAGGGTCCTTCAGCTGGGGTGGACATACGCTGTCAGTTGAACATACAGGAATAAATCGCCTTATGGGTGATTATTTCAGCATAAATCAGATTTATGCTTTATTCGCGGGTGGTGGTGAAAATGATCACAGTATGTCAGTTTTGCCACACTAGACATATGAACATTGAAGGGTAGGATAGTTTGTTTGTTCTTTTTATTTTCAGCAGGTATTAATCTATATCAATAAGTTATATTGGTTCACCTTACAGCAAGCAAAGCAGGTATCTTGGCTTTTTATTGCATCTTTGTTTCATGGGTCTTTTTGAATTAACGTTGTTTTTCTGAAATGAATATTTTTTATTTAAAAGGAGCTTGAGGCTCCTTTTAAGAAATGAGACTATCTAGCGCCACCCTTCACCACGACGGCCGTTGGGGGTACTGCAGCCAACAGTGAAGCCGGCACGGGAGAACGGGGAGAACGTGCATGCAGCGTCATGTGACGTCACATCCGCAGCCCAGTGCGGGAAATTCGGGACCGAATTGCAGCACATTTTGCAGCACACAGCCTGTTCAAGGCAAAGGAGAGATACACTAGAGGGCTCATTCTTTTGGGTTTGGAACGCTTCATCTGACATTATTACTAGAAAACTTAAAATGTATTCTGATTTTTTTCATAAATCCTGCCACAATCCAGCCTCAAGCTCCTTTAAAAGAAAAAAATATATTTTTGTGTGGTGCATCACTGACACGCTTTTCTAGTCATAAGATTTTTCATTCATGACTTGTTGAATGCTGTTCCTTTCTTTAAAGTGTTTTTACTCATAGCTGGAAAATGTAAAGCAGAATATTATTTGCATCCGTTTTGAAGTTTAAGTGTCAGTTTGTAGGTCAAAACCCCTGATATGATCCAGACTGTTAGGTGTGTGATCCTTCATAATCCTGCTGCAGTAAAACGTTGGAATCAAAAATGTTGTTACCAAGAAATGTGCTTGTCCTTCAAAGAAAAGCAGATCCAACCCATTAAAACCAATGTTTATGAAGGTGTTAGCAACTTGGTATGCTGTACATTATAAAGGTAAGCTGCCTGGACATCAAAAAATGCCAGAGTTGTTTAGCAATATTTTTTTGTTTGTTTGTTTTTACCAAATTTTTAAAGATGTGGATATGATGGATGTGTGCTTTTGCATGGAAGGTGTGTTTATATAAATCCACATTTAACTTTTTGTAAGTTTAATTTCATTTGATTTTAAATCATCTTGAAATGCTAAAAAAAAAAAAAAGGAATTGAGACTCTAACAAAGGGAAACAAAATGTGTTCATGTTACAGTGCATGAGATTGTGGCGTGTACGTTTGTTAAAAAGATAAGTGGATCGTGTGTATGTGTGTTGCTTTGTAGCAACGGGTTAGGGTGCTCCTTTGGACTAATTGCTGTCTGCTGACTGGATGAACAGCCTCCTCTGACCTCTGGCACAGCGTAGGCATGCTAACACACTCAGCCATCTGTTCACCACTGCTGGCATCAGGGTCTGTTGCATTGCCTTATGGTGAAAAGACCCCAGGAGATGCCACTAGCTTCACCGCATGACAAACCTGCAGACCACACACACAGCTGGACCAACACATTCTCCATATAAGAGTACACAGTGTATAACGTGACTCTGACGGCATTCAAACACATTCAAAGTCTGTCCCTAACAATCACAGCTGCTCTCCATCAATACGCCCCGGCTGCTTTACTGCTAATTAACAACAATGAGTTATCGACGCTCCCTCTCAGTACACATAACTCAGGACTGATCTGACGTTTATCAACCTCTGTTTGCCCATAAGCATTGGAAGCAATGAAAACGTTGATAAAAGTTACACTAATGCAATCCATTACAAGATACTACAAAATATATTCTGAACTGTTATAAATTACAAACATAAATCATTAGCTGAAAATGAATGGTAGCACACTTCCCACCAGCACAAATCTATATGACAGACTTAAAGGGCCCCTTTCTCATTATACTGTTTCAACTCTACACGCCTTGGTCTCAGTCATTTTCCTTAAACAACAATAACAAACAATACAAACAATAACAAAGGCAACTGTGGATTTTTTTTTCATCTGAATCCTTAATAAACATCTCAAGCTTTGCCAATCCCTAGAAATCTATACAGTGGCAGGAAAAAGGATGTGAACCTCTAAGAAGTTACTCTTTTCCAACATTATTTTGCCAGAAAATGTGACGGAAGCCTTTTGAGAGCCAGGGCCACTTTTTTCACAGCTCTGCATGCAGTCCCCATTCCCATAAAGACAACTCCCATGTGCAAATAAATGATTTAAAACAGTGGTTCCCAAACTTTTTTTCCTTGGAGCCCCCCCTACTTGTGTCTAAGACCAGCCGGGCCCCCGACCCGTACGTACAAGCAGCAAAAGAGTAAAGTTATTCGTTACAAACCTTTAATTGAAAAAATGAACATTAATTATGTTTTTTTGATACATTTCTCTTTGGTTTACCCTGTACTTTGTTTTTCTCACCTTCCTTTTGTGTCACCAATGTATAAAATACACACAAAAAATAATTGCAAGGACATAAAAATATTCATGAAAAATGTCTCTTTTAATATGAGAGGAACATTTTTTAACATTTATCCTTTAACAACCTGTCGGAGTATTAAATGTTGAATAATGATATAATAATACGTTTTTAAGTTTTTATCCTGATAAATAACTTAGTATTTTAAAATGACCAAAATATATTTTCAACTGGGTTTATACAGACTTGGATTAGTGTATTCCATTAGGTGTGTTATTACGATTTTTTATTTATTTAACACGTATAAATATAATTTTTACAACTGCATATCCTCAAAGCAGACAAAGTTTCGCGCCCCCCCAGAGATCTCTGGCACCCCCCCAGGGGGGGCCCGGACCCCAGGTTGGGAGACACTGATTTAAAATAAGGGCGCGCTCCTTTGGTCCTGGGGGGCTGCTTTCACGGGGGCGGGTGCACCTGCCCGAGTCGGCGGCCGGGGCGGCTCTGTCCTTCCAGGCAAGCGGGCCTCTCGCTAGGTGGGGGTCGTTGGCCTGTAGGGTGTGGGCGTCCTGGTTGCATGTCCGGCCGGGCCGGGTGATCGGGGTTCGCCTGGGTCCCCCGTGGCTCCCCTCGGCTGCCGCTGGGAGGGGGCGGGCCTCGCTGGCGGTGGGTTGCCTCCCTCCTACTTCTCCCCTCTACGGGGTTGCTGGTGGCCTGGGTTCCGGGTTCTTCCTTGTCGGCCTCTGGTCTCTCAGGTGGCGGGTTGCGCCCTCTCTCCTCCACCACAGTTACACACACACAAACACACACAGCTACACAGACATACACATCTGCTCGTTCACCTGCGTGCTCGCTCCGCAGTTTTGAGGGTCAGACAGTCGCGGTAGCTTAGCCTAGCCCGGGTACCTGGGTTAGTTGCTGCTTGTGTCTCTGCCTGTTCTCGTCTCTGTTTGTTTTTTCTCTTGCAGATTTCCAGGGCTCGTGTGCTCGTTGTGCGTTTTCATGTGTTTTTCACGTCTTGGACTAGCAGCGGACGTTCTTACCAACACGGTATTAACCATTATTATATATGCAGACAAAGAAAAAAAAAGTTTAAAAAAAAAGTTAAAAAAATAAATACATTTAAAAAAATAAGGGGGGAGGGATCATAAAACTATAAAACATCCCAAAGCCTTCGTTGCGTAGTAAGGACATGGCCACAATTGGATTTTTGTGATGTTTGGACGGATGTAGCCTCTATATGCAAGAAAAATTGTAATGCCTCAATATGCCCAGCTTTCCAGATGCAAACACTGCTCCATCCTAACCAGGGCAGTCTCTTCATCTGGAAAAGGAAATGTTATTGTTCAGACTTCCCAAAAATATGGGATTTAAAATCGATTGCCTGATAATATGAAATCTTTTTCAGCTTTTTGAAAATGGAGGAACTCAGAGTAGGTGGAATAAAACCGACTCAGATCCAGGTTATGTTTAGAGAGTAAGTTACCATGGTAACAGACTACGAAGCCCCTTTTCCATTATACAGTTTTCAACTCTACACGCCTCGGTCTAGGTCGTTTTTCGATTACAGTTCAGTACCACCTCAATGTGGGTAGGGCCTCGTTCTCATTCTGCGTTGCCCCATCATAAAGTTGTCGGCCATGAGGAGGAGAAACGCGTGACACTCCTCATTGCACGTCGGATTAGGTTTTCTTGCCATTTTTCGCTGTAAATAAGTGTAGTTGTAAAGTAAATATCACAGTTGCTGGGTTTTAAATATGGTGTGAAGGAGTTGCACTCAAGAACCACCAGAGACGTTACCCTTTAGCCAATCAATGCCCTGCAGCGTGCTGACGCTGCATTTTCAGCCGACTCAACTCGGTTGGACCCCCAGCCAAGTAGGTGCAAAAAAAGGAGGCACTAATCAGTACTATCACCTAGTAAAAAACCCTTAAAACAGAGTAGAGTCGAGCAGAGCCAAATAGAGTAGGTACTTGTGGAAATTACCTGTAAGTTACCTCAGTTTCTGAGAAAGGCTTGAGTTAATCATCTTTCTCAGGTTTAAGTTACCTCTATCTAAACCAGAAAAGTTTCCCTCAATTTAGGTTCAACATATTCAGTGTTCATGCACAAAACCCACTTCCTGACCCCAGGAGTGCAAGCAGCTTTAAACTAAACCAATCTCCTTTTGTTAATTGGACTCTAGCTGTGCACACTACAGTTCATTTTTCTTAAAGTAATTTCTGTAGTCCATGTGTTAACTTACTTTTAATTTTGGTTATTCACAACAAAGCTAACCCTAACCCTAACCACAGTTTCTATGTTACCAGCTTAAGAGCATAGTCTACGTACAGTAGATAAAGATCTTTTTTTTTTGCTTTTTTAACACCTACAGTATGTTGCACACATACCCAAAATGCAAAACATGATCAACATTCAAAACGAATGGTAATTTGACTGCATTTTCAGCACTTTCAGGACAAAACACATTGTGTTCACCCAGTCACCCACACATTCCTGCAGCAATTCTTAGACTATCAAGCGATTCTAAGGCCATCAATATTCATACAGAGCCTTTATCACACACACACACACACACACACACACACACACACACACACACACACACACACACACACACACACACACACACACACACACACACACACACACACACACACACACACACACACACACACACACACACACATTTATTTATCCCTTGATTCTTTTGCCACAGCACTCCAGTGCACAAATTACAAGGATAAAGATTAAATATAACAAGAGTATGATGAACAATTCAGAAGCAATGTTGGGTTCTTTATCTTGCACAAGCACACTTTGACTGTGGAGACCTGGTATCAAACCACTTACCCTTCAACTGTTGGCCTCCCATTGTAACTCCAGAGCTGTGGAGCTAAGAGGAAGTGGCACAGTTTAGTGCCCCTCCCTTGTAGTTCCCCAGGCTGTGACAATCTTGTTTGGGTGTGATTCTCTATCTACAATGTGTGATAACACAACATTTCTTGCTTCTGATCCTGTCAGACGAGCGTGCATGCATTTATACAGATGAAGGCGTCCATGCCCGTACAACACACATGAATAAATGTTTTTCAAAATGTGAACCTACTGACACAGAACAACACAAATGCAGATAGGAAAGGAGGCACTTTCAACAAAAGTGATGTTTTCCTTGCCTTCTTCCATTTCCACTGCAGGAACCAGAAGCTAAAGTGGCCATCTGAGGAAGAAATCTCCCCCCCCCCTTCAGATGGCCACCTATTCATTCCTGCCTCAATCAGCTGAGAAGACATAACAAAGAGCTGCGGGGATCAAAAACATGCAGCATGAATGAGAGACCTCAGATTTTGACAAGAAAGCAGCAAAATCAAGGCAATGAAACCAATATTTTAGTGTTTCACAACAGTTGTTTTAAAGCCCAAACAAAACAAACCCAAAACCATTGAAATGTATAATATCAACAGACTTTGGTTGAATGTAATTGAAGCACACATCCATATTTTACTGATCTGTCGTCTGCTGTGGAGGCAGCAGAGACCGCAACAACAAAGAGTAATTTAGAACAATAAAACTTTAACATCCGATCGACACTAATGAAAACAACATTGTGGAAATGAGCAGATTTGGAGTTGACCGAGACGAGGCTCACTTCCCGGTTTAACTGTGTGCGTGGGCTGCTCTGAGCCGTCCACTGTGTTACCGATACTGACTTAACTTGACTAATTTACCGTGTACTTTTGCCCTCATTTGGACGTGTGAAAGAAAAAGAAAAGCCCTGGGACATCGAAATCCTGCCTGCTGTTGGAAGAAATGAGCCTAAATCCATAATCACAAGCTGAAGGATATGATCATTAAAGATGGAGTTTGAGGCCATTAGCTAAAGTGTATTTTTCAAGGTCAGTCATCTTTTATCATTATCACACCTCTTTATTGTCATTGCCCCGAAATTTCTAAAGGAAATCCACTGTAAGTCTTACTCTAAGTCTTTATCTCTTTTAAGGTGTTTTTGTTTGGAGGTTAAGGAAAATTACCTTGAATTTTTAATTATCTCTATAAAGCTTTTATTTTTTTTCAAATAAAGACCAAATTAAAATAGGCAGAAGGCCTGTCTGTGTAAGCATCATGTAGTAAAATAGACTTGACTTGGAGGATGAATGGGCAGAATACAGATGAGTCTCACACCTTCAGTGTATGTGTTTTATCCGTGTGTATGTGTTTGTGTTTTTCTTCAAAAACAGCTACAGGGTGCTCGCAGAAAAAAGAGCTGTGGTTCTCCACAGAAAATGAAAAATCATTCACCCATTCAATATATTTCTCTGCAGGTCACTTACTGCGTTATATATATTCCCATCATGTATTATAGTTCCAGGAAGGTGAAAAAAGCAGCTATGTGTTTGGTTGTTTGGCAGGGCTTATTACTTCTCGAGCAAACTGCTCTCTCTGACGTAGGTATTGCAGCTAATGCCGTGCCAGTTTGGCTGCTCACACGGTGGAGGCAGCCAAGTCAGAGTCAATAGTTGTTGTTTGTCAAAGATTCTCTAATTTGTCCAAAAGGATTAGTTATGTAATGTAGCTATTCTTGGTTTGAGTGTTATTCAGCAAAAGTGCTGAAATGATGTAAAAAAGAAAAGAAAAAAGGTGGCACGGAAAAGGATAAGGAATAAAAATAGTGATAGTTGTGGCTTTGAGCAGACGCTCATGTTCAGATAAACTATGTCACAGGGCAGAGATGAAGGCAACAGGAAAAGAAGGGACATTTGGGATGTACAAATACTTCTGTGTGCCTCTGAGGTTTTCATCACTAAGACTCTACTATTTTGAGGCAAACAGTTTAAAACATGCCTATCATTTATAGAGTAATGAATGTAGAAAAAGACGAGATGAGCCAGGGGGATAAATGGTCAGAAAGCTGAGGAGTTTCACTTATCACTGATGAAGAAGGGTCCCGGACCCCGTTTTGGCCGAAGGGAACTATAAATCAAAATGAAAGCTGCAAGCAGCGATGAACGGGCCCTCACACCCTTGTGCACGTTCAGGCGTGCTGCAGTGGAAGCACTTGTATGACTTGCATGTAGATGTCTTCAGGCCTGGACATTTAACGGATGACACCACCCACAACTCTCTATATCAAACCATTCAAAAGTTATGGCAGAAAGTAGGAACTATCAGATATCAACCAATCAGATGAAGGGGCGGGGCTAATTTGCAGCAAATATGTTCGAGGACTAAAAACCACGTCCGATGACACCAAACACGAGTCTTTATATAAAAGCATTCAAAAGTTATTGCAGAAAATCGGAACTATCACATATCGACCAATCAGAAGAAGGGGTGGAGCTAATTTGCACCAATTAAGGTGAAGGAATCAAAACCGAGTCAGATGACACCACATACAACTCTGTATGTCATACCATTCAAAAGTTATAGCAGAAAATAGGATCTATCAAATATCGACCAATCAGAAAAAGGGGCTGGGCTAATTCATGCCAATGAAGGTCAAATACTCAAAACCGAGTTTGATGACACCACCCACGACTCTCTATGTCAAACCATTCAAAAGTTATAGTAGAAAATAGGGACTATCAAATATTGACCAATCAAAAAAGGGGTGGGGCTAATTAAGGCCAATGAAGGTCAAGTACTCAATACAGAGTCCGATGACACCACCCACGACTCTTTATATCACACCATTCAAAAGTGATGGCAGAAAGTAGGAACTATCAAATAAGGACCAATCAGATGAAGGGGGGGCACGCTTTTTGGCATCTATCGCCGCCACGGTAACGCTTTTGACTGAGAAAAGTAATGCACATCGTCGCAGGATGGAGATGCAAATTTTGATGTATAACAGACCTGGGTGCATGTTACGGTTTGGGCCGTATTAACTGGCAAAGGAATGGCATAAATTTCGCCAAAATTACACGATTAATTCAAAATGGCCGACTTCCTGTTCGGTTTCGGCCATGGCGCCAAGAGACTTTTCTTTAAGTTGCGACATGATACAGGTGTGTACCGATTTTCGTGCATGTACGTCAAACCGTATTGTGGGGCTTGAGGCACAAAGTTTTCTAAGGGGCGCTGTATAGCCATTTTGTCACGCCCATTAATGCAAACCATTAAATATAACATTTTTCACCAGGCCTGGCTTGCGTGCAAAATTTGGTGACTTTTGGGGCATGTTTAGGGGGAAAAAAGGCCCTCCTTTCGTCAGAAGAAAGAAAGAAAGAAAAATTCCTACAGATACAATAGAGCCTTTGCACTGTCAGTGCTCGGGCCCTAATTAGCCAAAAGGTGGGAGTTTGGTGCTTGTTGGAGTTTCAGCTGTTATGAGGCCCACATTTTAACACATTTAACCACATTTTAATTCTTATTATAAGTCCCTGACAATAATTCAGAAATGTTGGTAAATAAGCTGCATCTGCTGCGGTAGTCTCCTTCACAAGTGTTACAGCTAATAATTACACAGGAAATACACAGATAAACAAAGATTTGCAGATAAACCTTCTTGAGACTTTGAAACAAGGATTATTTTTTTTGCGATAAAATGATACAAATATGAAGAGTACATTTCGCTCTAACACAAACTAGACACAAACAGTCCTACCAGCAGTGTGAATGTAGACGATTGACGAGATGATTCTGGTGCTGCTCGTGTACTTGTTTTAGTAGAAAGTAAAAGGTAAATGTCCACCCAGTACTTCATGTGGCAGAAAGTGATGGCAGAAAGTAGGAACTATCAAATAAGGACCAATCAGATGAAGGGGGGGCACGCTTTTTGGCATCTATCGCCGCCACGGTAACGCTTTTGACTGAGAAAAGTAATGCACATCGTCGCAGGATGGAGATGCAAATTTTGATGTATAACAGACCTGGGTGCATGTTACGGTTTGGGCCGTATTAACTGGCAAAGGAATGGCATAAATTTCGCCAAAATTACACGATTAATTCAAAATGGCCGACTTCCTGTTCGGTTTCGGCCATGGCGCCAAGAGACTTTTCTTTAAGTTGCGACATGATACAGGTGTGTACCGATTTTCGTGCATGTACGTCAAACCGTATTGTGGGGCTTGAGGCACAAAGTTTTCTAAGGGGCGCTGTATAGCCATTTTGTCACGCCCATTAATGCAAACCATTAAATATAACATTTTTCACCAGGCCTGGCTTGCGTGCAAAATTTGGTGACTTTTGGGGCATGTTTAGGGGGAAAAAAGGCCCTCCTTTCGTCAGAAGAAAGAAAGAAAGAAAAATTCCTACAGATACAATAGAGCCTTTGCACTGTCAGTGCTCGGGCCCTAATTAGCCAAAAGGTGGGAGTTTGGTGCTTGTTGGAGTTTCAGCTGTTATGAGGCCCACATTTTAACACATTTAACCACATTTTAATTCTTATTATAAGTCCCTGACAATAATTCAGAAATGTTGGTAAATAAGCTGCATCTGCTGCGGTAGTCTCCTTCACAAGTGTTACAGCTAATAATTACACAGGAAATACACAGATAAACAAAGATTTGCAGATAAACCTTCTTGAGACTTTGAAACAAGGATTATTTTTTTTGCGATAAAATGATACAAATATGAAGAGTACATTTCGCTCTAACACAAACTAGACACAAACAGTCCTACCAGCAGTGTGAATGTAGACGATTGACGAGATGATTCTGGTGCTGCTCGTGTACTTGTTTTAGTAGAAAGTAAAAGGTAAATGTCCACCCAGTACTTCATGTGGCTGTTCTCCCAGCTTTCCGCACGTGTATGCACTGCTCTGGTGGCTCGAGTGCTTTAATATTTTGCAGTTTATGCAGCACTTGATTAGGGCATTATGTTCAAAGCACACGCTGTCCTGTGGACATTGAGGCTCTGAGGGCTAAAATGCGGCACTAGGTTAACTTAGGTTATGCTTTGTAGCTGGATTTTATTTTTTCAGCTCAAAACAAGAGGCAGTGGTGTTAGACATTTGTGTGTTGGTTATGCCCCCTCCTTATTGGACGGCCACCTGCGGTTGCATTAATTGTATTTCATGTTGGCAGCAGTCAGCGCTGCTTCACTTCCTTTTCTTTTGTTTGATATCTGGCTGAACTGCTGATGTTGATAAAATGACTTTGATTTACAAATTACATCTGGTTCGTGATGCAACTCCTTTTCCTAGCAAGACAGGGTCTCAACGGTATCTTCAAGATTTTCTGATTAACTTTGTGTTAAAACTCTGATTTCAGAAACATTTTCCTTGGATGCCGTACAGCTTAAAAGGTTCGTTGTTGGTAATTGTGGCACTTTAAACATTTTTTTGATATTGTTTACACATGAGAGTACCTGCTTGAAAACCAGCCAACAAATGCAGACAAGATGAAGTAAGAAGAGCAAAGACAGAGCCGGAGGAAAAATAAGAGCAAGAAGAAAAAGGTTTCAACTATTTGGGGGAGTCTGAGGTAACTGGAAGTAAAGTGAATCTGTTTGTAATTACACTTTGAAAGTCACAGTAATTTCCTAACAATGAACCCCACTGCCCAGTTCAATTGTCAGGTAACTTTGTTGCATCTCTGAACCCCTCATTTGCTGCCGTTTCCTCCAAAGACTACGTATTTAATAAAACCTTAACATTACTGATAAATTAAAATGACTTATTTTTCTGTAAGTGCTGGCCAACATACTTACTTATTCTGACATTTATTATGTAGCCCTGTTGTTTTAAGATGGTTATTTTTGTTGCTATGGACAATTTTTCAAATTTACATGTTTGTCCTTAATATTTTCATACCTCCAGGAAGGAAACAAATAATATAGAGGCTCTGTAGGCCTACTATATGCACATTTGTATGCAGCAACATGTCGGGCAGTGTTTCTATTTTCAGTCCCTTTGACTCTTCAAAACAAATAAAGGGAACAGAGGAACACTGTATTTACAAATATTAACAAAGCCCAAATGAAGTCTTTCATCTCCACAGCAGTCCTGGGGTTCTTTGTGTAATAAAATCAGTATGAAGCTGTGTCTTACGCTGTTGGTTCTTACATTTCAATCACAGCACACACGCGAAGCCATGGTGTTTGTGTGTAATTGTTAGTAACATTGAATAAATGTGTGTTCTAAACAACATGTAAGCAAAATGCTGATATTTTGCTCCACTCCGTCCTGCAGTTTCATAGGGTCTTTTATGAGACGGTAGGAACAGCTAATCTGTATCATCCTTTCTGTCTCCAACCAAAGATTGGCCATGGTGTTTTCATGCAGTGCTCTCGGTGGGTGGGTGCCGGCAGATGGAGGGGAGAGATTCAGTTTTACAGAACAGACACTTTATGACTACATAATGATGCCTTAGCTCAGCTTATCACACAGTGGACTGATGGCAGCTGTAGAGCTCTACATACTTAATGCACAACATCACATTGCTTTTAATACGACATATCCCCAGTAATCTATTACATGGCATTTCCCATCCTGATGAATACGAAGTATACTTAACATCTTATAATCTACAGATCAGTATCAGCTCAAAAAAAACATTTTCTTTAAGTAATCGAGAAACGGAACTTGACTTGAAATGCAGGAGCTGAAGCTCATGAATCAACTGTAATGGTATAATCCTCCTGTCCAATCCGTTCCACAGTCCTCTACAGTCACCTTCTAGTGAGCAGCTAAATGGGCAAATATGTCCCTGTGGTGTGTATAAATACACCACTGATGGTTAATCAGTTGTATCAACCTAAAAAGTGAGCATATGTCAATGTAAAGCTGTTCAAATCTTGTTTCTGTGGCTGCCATATGGCCATAAATTCGTTAGTGATAATAACTGCATAGTGCCACTTCATAATAGGGATAATTATAGCGATTCAGAATGCTTTCAGCTTAAATTGGTATGCAGCTTCTACAGTAAACAATAAATCTGGCAGTATTGTGTAACTGATAAAAAGGCAAAACTCAATAATGGCCAAATGGTCCTGGTCCCCACTGTTGTACAAAAAAAGATGCCTCAAACAAAGTCAGATTGATTTCACATATCATGGCATCCTATGGTTCAGTATTGCCTCCTTAACAAGATTTATTTCCTCTACCTGCGTGTCAGGATGCAAACTGAGAAGGTGTTCTTGATTCTTGGTCGCTGAGTGTCGGGCAGATGTTGCCATATAGGGACCATGTTTGGGGCCTGTGTTCATCAATACCTTCAAGCTTTCCTTAACCTGGCTGCTCTAATACTGATAATTACTGAGGTTACTGAAGATATTCATATTCAATATTGATAATTGCTGATGCTATACATATTCAAAAATACATGACAGCATAGTCTTTCAGGAGAATAATCCCAGTTCTGAACTGGCCTGCCTCCAGTCCAGACTTTTCACCAACAGAAATATTTGGCGCAATATGAAATAAAGAAATCCGGCAACGAAGGCCCAGGAATGTTGGGCTGCCAGAATCCTGCATCCAGACAAGAATGGGACAACAGTCCTCCCCTAAAACTCAAGCAGCTGGTCTCCTTACCTCACAGACGTGTACAGAGTCGTTGGAGGAGGAGGGGATGCTACACAATGGTAAAAATCACCTAGTTCCAGCTTTTTTAAGACGTGTCGCTACCTTCAAATTCAGAATGTGGTCATATTTTCTGTGAAATTGCAAAATGTTTCAAAATCTGACATCTTTATGTTTTATTAAGAAAAAAAATATGGATGTATGAGGTTTGCAAAACACTTGCAGTCTGTGTTTCTTTGCATTTTACACAGCATCACAGCTTTTTTTGGAATAAGCCTCATAGCTCAAATTGGGTTTTCATGATTTAGTACACTTTTATGCCAATAAAACCATTTTCAAAACATTCAAGTATACATTCACGTCACACAAAAGCAAAGGAACATCTTTCAACCTTAAACTTTTAAGCCTTGCCACAGCAGAACATCGTGTTCTTCACACTAATTGGGCATTGCTTTTAAACTGGATGCCCCTCCTGACACAACCATCTCCCTTTTATCTGGGCTTGGGACCAGCACTTTGAGAACCCCCTTTGTGGGAAGGGCAATTTGTGGTTCAGTCTGTTGCACATTTAAGGCAGCAAGAATTTAGTTAGACACAAAATTTGTATCATTTTTGGCCACATTTGTATTAAGCGTATATAGCTGGTGATGGAATAATTTTAGTAGAGCAATGGACTGATTGGAATTAATAAAATATGTTCCCAAACTCATATTAAATAACGTAACAAGCCACTCAGATGAATTACCGCCAAACACAAGGGACACAGTAATGCTGGCACAGAGAACCAAGGTTTGTTGGATGTGGCTACTTGTTTGATCAATCATTTCACAGGTAATATTGGTCAGTATATAAAGACACACCCTTATCAAGTAGGAGTGTGTTTAATTTACAAAAAGAAAACTGAAAGGAGAAGCCAGCAGCACTGCTCACATTAGTTTAGAGTATTACATCAATAAATGACCGTTGCTGCAGTGGAGCGCTTCACAAGTCATTACTGGTTTTGTGAGAGGTCTGGTCCGTTGATCGGGTTTCTGGGGGTGTATTTGTAATGTTGCTACCCCCGTGACTGCAGGAAGAGTTTCTTTCATCTCTGCAGGACCCGACTGTACTCCCTCTCAGCCACAGTGATTAAACACATGCACGGAGTTTGTCAAATCCCTGAGATGACCTTTATAAGAAGGGAAAGCCAGTTAAACGGTAAACAAAACACAAAAAATGTAACAGGGTATCGCCTCACAACTGCCTGAGGAGGTATAATTACAGAAGAAAAAAACTGTAATTGCCAGGGGTGAGTCACAAACAAGCTTTTATCCAAGCTGACAAACAAAGACTAATATAGGAAAACACAATATAATGTAACACATATAACACTGTATCGGTGCAAATGGAAAAAAAAGAGCATGGAAAAAACAATTTGGACCTGACAACTTCCTGAGAAGGCACTCGCATGACATTTGCAATAAATACCACTCACAAGAATAAATCCCAGCACTAATTTGTGAACTCTTAAAACAAACCCTGAATTCCTTGTTGCATGACAAAAATACTTTGACATTAAATCCTTGAGCAACAAGATATTCTGTTACAGTGGTTAGATGGCACAGCAGAGAGTCTGTTGAATGAATATAATGAAATACCTTTCTCACAGGAACAATTTGTTATCACTCTATTTAATGCTGGGAAGTGAAATTTGAAAAACCAGCTGAATTTTGATTCAGTATCAAGCTAGTCTAATTACTAAAATGACAAGAAAGTATTTCAAGATGAGACAATCACATTGATGCATCTTCTTGCTGAAAATAAATAGCAGGACGCTGAGTGTTTCTTCAAGAAAAACTGAAAATTAGACTAAGTAGAAAAGAAAAGAAAAAACCTTTTAAATCAAAGGCAATTCTGCTCATTGAACGTAAACAAAAGTGTTCCCTTATTTACTCCAGAGCAGTATATTAGAAGTGGCTTGATGAGGAGAAAGGGCATATTAGCTCCTGACAATTTGTGAACCTTTAAAGTGTCCATATAATGCTTTTCCAGATTTCTTAACTTATTGATAATGTCGTCAGCTTTCTATGACATCATAGAGGGCAGATTTTCCTTATATGGTTATACTCTCCAGGTGGTGCACATCCACGAGAGCAGGAGCTTCCACAGTCATTTTAATGGCAGACATTTAAGACTGCACAGCAAGCATATAGTACGTTTTTGTATTGGTTGATCTATTTCCTTTGAATTTCAGTGATTTAGACCCCTAGGGAGGCGTCCAGGAGGATCCGATACAGATGCCCAAGCCACCTCAGCTGACTCCTCTCAATGTGAAGGAGCAGCGGCTCGACTCCGAGCTCCTCCCGGGTGACCGAACTCCTCACCCTATCTCTAAGGGAGCGTCCAGCCACCCTGCGGAGGAAACTCATCTCGGCCGCTTGTATCCGCGATCTTGTCCTTTCGGTCACTACCCAAAGTTCATGACCATAGGTGAGGGTAGGGGTGTAGATTGACCGGTAAATCGAGAGCTTCGCCTTTCGACTCAGCTCCTTCTTCACCACGATGGTCCGGTACACCGACCGCATAACTTTGGACGCTGCACCGATCCGGCTCCATCGTTCCCTCACTCGTGAACAAGACCCCGAGATACTTGAACTCCTCCACCTGAGGCAGGACTTTTCCACCCACCCGGAGAAGGCATGCCACCCTTTTCCGATGGAGAACCATGGCCTCGGTCTTGGAGGTGCTGATTCTCATCCCTGCCGCGTCGCACTCTGCCTCAAACCGCCCCAGCACATGCTGAAGGTCCCGGTCCGATGAAGCCAACAGGACTCACTGGCCCCTGGCTACGCCTAGAAATCCTGTCCATAAAAATGATGAACAGAACCGGTGACAAAGGGCAGCCCTGCCGGAGTCCAACATGCACCGGGAACAAGTCTGATCTACTGCCGGCAATGAGAACCAAACTCCTGCTCCGTTCATACAGAGACCGGACAGCCCTTAGTAGAGGGCCCCGGACCCCAGACTCACTTAGCGCTCCCGCTCACCGAGTGTATGTATATGTATACTAGGGGTGTAACGATACACTAATCTCACGATACGGTACGATACACGATATTGAGGTCACGATAACGATACGATACGATATTATAGCAGTATTTTTTTAACAACCTTGAATGAGCAACATATGACTGGTCTTTTATTTGAAAGACACAAAATACAAAACAATGCTGTGCATTTGCCCTATTGTTACAGTTTGTAATGCTTTATAACTATTTAAGTTTTAAAGAGAAAGCCAGGCCAACCTGGAACTAAAAGTAAATGTCAGGTTTGCATTATGCATCTTCAGTTTCATACAAGTAAAAATATTTTGCCACAAACTGAATAGTTTCTCTCATGTATGATTTGACTTTTTTCTTTTCCAGAAATTTAACAACTAAAATTAAATAAATAAATAAAAGTAAATAAATACATACAATTTTACATCATAAAAAAGATTGATTCATGCTCACCTTATAAGTGTAAGAGGAGATTTATTTTTGTTAAGAAGGTGATTTTGGTAATTCAGGGTTTATTATTTTATAAATGTATTCTTTATATTCTGATGTAAATCAGGGACTATAATGACACTAGTCAGTTTATCTGTAGTGATTAGTCTGTTTTAGATTGGGCGGAGTGATACAGCACTAGGTGTTGTGTTGATGTTCTAAAATCCTACACTGTTGAGCGGACATTAAAGTACACTGGAACTCAGCAGAAGTTGTCCCCGTGTTTATCCTACTTATGACCCAAAAAAGGTTTAATTTAATAAGGTAAGACTTAACTCTACACCAGCCTTACATAAGTAAAAGTTCAGAGCTCAAAACCCCGCTAGAGTCCCGTGATCGGGACCAAAACGGTACTAGTTTCTTCTGAGCATAGTAAGATTTTGGTCCGCGGGTCGAGGCGCGGTCGGCACGCGCAGTCGGATGCGCGTTACTAGTCAACACAATACATTAATATTAATAACACAATATCGCGATACAGTTTGTCACCTCCACGACACGTATCGTGAGGTTTTTGTATCGCGAAATTTCGTGGCACGATATATTGTTACAACCCTAATGTATACATATACACACAGCGAATGTGAAGACACATTTTAGCATACTAAAATATATATATATATATATATATATATCATACATACATACACGGTATATGTATGTCTCACAAGCTGCTAGGTTGGAATGCCAACTGTGATCTCATTGTATTCCTGTACAAGGACATATGAAGCATCCTTATCCCTCTGCCTGATGTGAAAAGGCTAACACACAAAGTGAACAAGGCAGGAATGTCAAGGAGATCTAGATCAAGATATTTCTCTTGGCTTAAACGTCTTGGTCATAAGATTAAATGAAAAAAAAATGCTTTTGAGGCTCATGTTATGTTTCTCCTATGTGCATAGAGTCCTCTTATTTGTTCCGTGTAACTGAAATCACTCACTGTCGGATGCTCCGAGAGGAAGGGAAAAATGTGTTTGACTCTATTTGTAGATTTTGTTTACTTGCTCAATATTTTTAAATCACAGTCATCATAGATTTAGTTTGCAAAAAAATAAAAAATACCATCTGATGTGATGACCTTCAAAAAACGGATTAAATATACCTTAAAGTATTGTGGGTCTTTAAGTTCAACTTCCGAGGTATGATGGATAGAATGTCTAACCAATATAGTTGTTTGTGTTTGTCTGTAAGGCTTGTATGGATCTGAATGGTGTTTAAATACAAAAAAATACTTCCTTGTAGCCATTGTGGCATCATAAAATGAAACGACGGTATCTTTTTACTCTTTCTGGCCTTTGATGATCAAAAATGACTTAATGTAGCTTTAAACAGAAGCTGTGACCCATTTACGATCTCGCCACTGTCCCCATCATTCAATGGATAACACTCGCTATCATCCCAGGCAATTGGAACCTCCACTATGGATGTGCAGACAAGAAAATTGCACACACGGTGATGTGTGTGTCTTACATATATATCAATACATGTATATAGGTGTGTGTGTGTGTGTGTGTGTGTGTGTGTGTGTTTGTGTGTGCGTGTGTGTGTACCATTGGACTGGCCCTCCATATGTCCCAGAGTTTCGATCTGCTCCACCAGGTCATTAGAGTTCCACTGACTCATGCCCAGCAGAATAGCGTTCTTCCCCTCCATAACATCTGCTGGGACACACACACACACACACACACAGAAACCAGCACATGAACACAAATAAAGATGAAACACTCAGTGCTGCTACCCTCATTTCTCTCTCAGCATATCAGCATTATTACTGATATGCAGAGCTCGTTGTTGAAGCACAGACTCATCAAAGCCTAATCAAATTCAAAGGGGCCCTCTTAAATAATCAGATTAAACATTTTCTCAGGTGTCTGACTCTGTCACAGTTCTAGGGTGGTAAAGTCCACCTAAAAACCAGGAAAGCTGTCATTTTTATTTATAGCATCAGGACATGCTTTTATTTATATTTGGTCCGTCAAACAGTAAGTGATGCTTTAAGTGCAAGCTCAGTCAACATGTAAGGAATACAGCTTGTAAACAACCCAACGAAATGGTACACGGTGCATGTCAACAGGGCAAATAATAGCTTGTAATGGCAGGACCCAAATGGAATAGATAATGTGTCACCTCTGCAACAATAAAAATACAGGACAGATTTTATGTGGCAGGTTTGTCCATTTATACATTGTTATCCAACAACAGCAATTCATATATCTTTTAACATTGTGAAGGGACTGACATGAAAATCTGATAATTGTACATTTGTAATCCTGAAATGCCTTTAATGGAGCAGTAGAAGTTTCTATTACAGAGGATACGAGTACAAGATAATGAATAAGTGCCATAAAAATGCCTTTTAGGTCTGTTTTTTTATGAAATATCCTGTGATTTTTGTCCATGTATAACAGTGTGTCTGTATCAATGATTTCAGCAGTGGGTGTGTCTTCTTGACCTCCACTCCCCAGACACTCTTTTTTTCTCAGATATCTGACTGGTCTTATTTTCATTTCATTATTAGTGGCTCAGACTAATTATTTTGCTTTCGTAGAGTTGACAGTAGAAAACAAATCTGAATTTAAAAAATTTAAATACAATTTTTAACAAATATGTCAAAAAAGGCAACTTTCCAAGCCATCTCGCAGACTTGTAAAACAATTATAAGAGCAGAATGTTTGTAAAAGGGATTAAACATCATAATTGCTCTGAACCATGCTCTCAAAGAAAGGTCAGCAACTGTGATTTCTTTTTTCTTCTTTCTTCTTCTCACAGTATTCAAATACATATTAGCAGTTACTAATTGGATTATTTCAGGATTTCAAGATTCAATATTCTTTATTTGTCATTGAGCCAGCATCCCGACTAGGGATGTATACGTATACGTAATCGTACCGAACTGTTTCGGTACAGGGCCGTCGGTACGGTGCAGATGTGTACCGATCCGAATACGGTACAACGTTTAACAGTAGCTAGTTAACAGGCTTGTTTTGCACGCAGAGCATACTTCAACTCGAGTTCCCACACGGACATCTTAGGTGGCAGATTGGAAGTTTATAGTCAGCACCGGACTCCCATGGGAGCTTTTTTTTCTGATACAAACAAGAAGTCGGAGCTTAAAGACCCTCCCTTATCTTTAAAGTCTCCTGTTTCCAGGTGAAAAACAACAACGGACAAAGACAAGAAGAGAAGACGAAAGCCATGTGCCGGCGTTGTTCACCAGTAACCAGGCATGTTTCCACAACTTTTGTTTAATGTGAAAGTATTTTATTTATTGGAGGACTTGGTAATATATTTAAACAGTATTCTATTTTTCAATGTTTCATTTTCATAAGAAAACGTATAAACCATTGTTTCCAAAAATTTAAAATTAAACAAAAAGCAATTAGTTTGTTTTCCCTTACTGCACCAAATATGACCGGAACCGAGACCTCAAAACCAAAGTATGTACCAAACCGTGATTGTTGTGTAGCGTTACACCCCTAGTCCTGACACAACAAAATACCATTCCAGTTGTTGTGCCACAGAGGGCAGCGCTGTTCAGTCATCAAAAGCTATTAATAATTGTCCTTCAACAATTATTAATAATTAATAAAGTAGATTATTTCTCAAATTTAATTATTCAAAAGGACTTAATCAACGTGGGCACCACCTGGGCTCTAACCAGGAAAATGATAACTTTAACAGCAGAATCAGTCTCAAAATAGGGATTATTCTACCAGAATAACAGTAAAGGCTATTATTTCTGCAGAATAATGTTGAAGGCATTTACGAGTTCGGCTCGAGCTCTGTCAAACCAGCCATTGTGACAAAATATGTGCAAAATAACACAAACAACTTCTCTCATTAAAATCAATCAGAATTTATTTACATTTAGGTGTCAAGCAGGTGGAAAAGCGACAGTGTGATAAATCCTCCGTGAATAAATTCTGACGGCACACTACATTAAAAACATAAAACACTAACCATAAATAAAAACAACAGGAATAAAACGTTAACTGCATAAAGGAAAAGAAATCAAAAACAATAAACACGTGATACAAATCTTCCGATCTTCTGTGTCTCAAAACAACGTGGCTGTCGAATGTTTTGGGTCAGGCCGACTCCAGTAAATTTCCATCTACCTTAAAGTCTCTCTGGTTCATCTCATAGCGACTCCAAACTGCCAAATTTGTGGTCAATTTCCGCCAAGCCGAGGTTGCAACTTCTCCGAGGTCTTTTCCATCACTCCAATGAGTTTGAAAAACATGCCTAGCCTGCGATTCTGTTCGAGAATTGCATCCAGTTTGCGATTTTGTTCACCTGCGTGTGAGTGTTGACAGCGTGACAAGTTCCATCACACGCGCCAGGCAGCTTTGTTATAACCAGAATTGCTGTCAATGTTTTCTGAATTTGTCGATATGCCAGATAATCACTAACTCATAAAAGCAGAAATCCTGTTATCAGAAATCCAATGATGTAGACATCTTCAACATCCTCAATAGTATGGACAGACACACAATCCTCCACTTCTGCTAGAAGTCCATTGTGTATCCAGCCGCAAACATATATCATTAGTGATGCACCGAAATGAACATTTGTGGCCTAAACCGAAACCGAAAATAATAATAAACACTTGGCCGAATACCGAATAATACCGAACATGGTTCTTCGCAGTTTTTCATTTATTTTGCCAATTCTTTCACCATTCAATCAAATAAATGTGTAGTGAAATATCCGTCAGTCACAATTTGTCTTACTGTACTTATTGTATTTTTTCTCATAATCCTTTTTCATTTTCTCCCGTTCAAATCCAGTTAATCGGGTCGCGGTGGGGCGGGGCTGATCTCCGCAATTTGAAGCCTTGTATAATAATTGTAAAAATCTGGGTTATTTTCTTGGAGGATCTCGTCAAACATAGACAGTGAGGGTTCGTGTACTGCATCGGTAGTATGGACCCTTTTCTCTGTGCTCTCTCCCTGATCTCCTGCGCTGTGCGTCCCTTGACCGTGTCCATCACCAAGAGTCTTTCCCAAATCCAACTAAGCCTGGATCATTTCTCGTGTCCCTTGCTTTTTCCCCACATCCAAGTAATGAGCTGACATGCTGACATGTTTGCTGCATTTAACGCCGCTCGCCCCTCACTCGTCGGCACGTGAGGAATGTTTGAGGGCTGAGGACGCCGAAAACTCCAAGTAAAACATGGTTAAAAATAGTTGTGGAACCTTTATGGAAATAACTGATTCCTGATACAACTGTGGAGATTGAGCCTGGACCGGAGCGGTGCGGTTTTGGGAGTTTAATGACTACAAGAAGGAGAAGGGGAGGAAAGCAGACGCCAATCCCCGAACCACCTGTTAACAATCCACCTGTCTTATCTGTGGCACACGTGGATCTACCAGTAAAAGAGATGGATAGAGAGGAAATGTCCACTTTGATCCGCTTGATCATACGGGAGGAGCTGAAAGCACATATGGATGACCTGCAGCCGCAACTCGCCTCCATAAAGCTCAATGTTAAGGTTTGTGCAAAAAGAGTGACCGGTATGGAGGTGGCACTGTCGAATCAGTCTGATCAGATAAACATGCTGGAGAAGGACTGTGGCATGCTCCAGAATATGTGCAGCATAATTCAGAACAAAAATAAAGAGCTGAAAGAGAAAACTGAAAGATTAGAGGGTTACAGCCGAAGATTTAATTTAAGAGTCTTTGGGCTTGACAAGGGAGTAGAAGGGGATAATGCAACTGAATATATGACTGTGCTGCTGAAGGAGGTTTTCAAGGGACAGAAGAAGCTTCCCTGCCAACCTGAAGTAGAGATTGCGCACAGAGTTGCGGGAAAAGGCCCTGGTCCAAGACCGATGATCGTTAGACTGCAACATTTCATGGCAAAGGAGGCTATTTTGAAAATAGCAAAACAGGAGAAAGTCTTGGAGTACAAAGATATGAAACTGAAAATATTCCCCGACTTTACAACAGAGACAGCCCGGAGGAGAGCGCTGTACAGCAACATCAGGGGCAAGTTATTCCGGGCTGGTATTCAAAGTGGTCTGATCCATCCTGCCACTCTCATAATAACCTTCAATGGAGGGAAGAAGATGTTTCGGAATGCTACTGAGGCTGAGAAATTCTACGATGAAAACATCAATCCATCTGACAGTGGATGATGACGTGAGGACTAAATGTGAGAGAGATCGCGCAGGATGGCTGTGAGTAATTGGGGATAAAGACGAACAATGACTTACTGCACTATAGATAATGGTCTGGAACTTGATTATGGATATGGATAACGGGAATGAATTTTGGACTGAAAAGGAGTTAAGAAGTTAAGTTTGAGGACACATGATCTGTTGGCCCGTGTGGTAAGCAGGTCTAATAAATTAGAGTTATGCATTGAATGAATGAACGCATTAAACACCCTGGACAGGTCGCCAGTCCATCGCAGGGCCACATACAGACAACCAGACACACTCACACTCACACCTACGGGCAATTTAGAATCATCAATTTACCTACACTGTTAACAATTAAGAGTTATTTGAGCGAGAGACAGCAATTGGTTTATTTTAATGGAAGTGAGTCAGATATAATGTATGTTAAACATGGAGTACCTCAAGGAAGTTGCCTTGGGCCTCTTTTATTTTCCATTTTCACTAATGATTTCTCCTTGGTATTACATAAAGCACACATGGCATTGTATGCGGATGATAGTACAATTTATTTAACAGAAGAAACAATTAGTGATTTAAATACAAATTTAAGAGAGGAAATTAAATTAGTTATGGAATGGATTAATAGCAATAAACTTATTTTGAATGTGTCGAAGACCACTGGGATGATTGTTGGAACAAATCACACATTGCGTTCGAATCCAAGGCTTGACCTTACCATTAATAATGAAACAATCAAACAAGTTCATGAAGTTAAACTGTTGGGATTATTATTGACAATACATTTACATGGGACAAACATACAGAGAATAGTAACAATAATTGGAAACATTTTATCAATGATCAGGAGATGCCAAAAAAATATCTTAGGCCACAAACCATTAATCAAGTAATTCAAGCCTTGGTTTTGTCACATATGAATTATTGTAGTGTTGTCTGGTCAAACACGTGTTGCTCTTTCATGTGGAAGAAGGACAAATGTTGCTAAAATGCATGATAGTCTCTGATAGTCTCAAGACTTTTGTATAGAAAATTAACCTTCAGTTCAGAAACACATAACTATTCAACAAGACATGCTCCTAGAGGTTGCTTTATATTATTGCTAAGTTTTAAAATGAAACTGAAAAGATTATTATTCAACACAAAATTTTAAGGATTAATATTTAATGGGGTACTCATATTGTTGGGTCATGGCATCTTTGCAATGTAACAAAAGTATTTGTGATGATTCAATGTAGGAGCTTGTGTTGTATGTTTTGTTGTTTATATGTTTTGTATGTGTGAATTTTTGTGTTTTTGTATATATCTGTGAATGAGTATTTTTTCTGTTTGGTTTGTATTGTGTGTACACTGTATTGTCACTCATGAGAATATGAAGACCCCAGGAAGAATAGCTGTTGTTTTGCAAAAGCTAATGGGGATCTTAATAAAACAAACAAAACAAACAAACTCCACGCTGTTCGCTGTTTGATTGCGTCATCACACACCGTTATTCCCCACTTATTCCACCGAACACCGAAAGTGTTTTTTTGCTATTTTTGGCTGAACAATTTCGGTTACCGAACATTCGGTGCATCACTATATATCATAATCCAATTATAATCAAATGTTGGAATAAAACGTTGTTCCACACTCACACTAAGGTGTCTTCAGGTGTCCACTATCGCTGGCAATGATGAGTGTAGTACTACCCTTACCTCCGCCACTTTTTATTTGTGGATTTGTGTACGAATGATTTAAATGTGTATTTTTCTGTATTAATTACAACTGAACAATATTCTGAGTTATTGTGAATGAGTTGAATAAAGTTTGACTAACCAGACTGTTTTGTTTCGCTTCATATATGTTTTATTAGGCACCTTATGACCTGCCTTATGTATGAAAATAAACCCTGTAGCCAACTCGTGCTACCGGAGTCTCAGACAGGAATGAGGACACGTGGTTTAGCGGAGAAATGGTCGGTTTTATTCGTCACCAGACACGTTCAGACAAATGCACCTGCAGCAGCTGTCGTCTCCGAGTCACCGGCAGCTCCGTGTCATCACCCTCTTGGCCAGGGTCAGCCCACTCCTTAAAGACACAGGCAGGGAAGAGAGCTTGATTGGACACACCTGTGGCCAATCAGCTGGTCCAACCAGCACCACCTGTGCGCTGCTCCCCCCAGACCACGCCCAATCCTCTACCCTGCCACAGACCCGTTCATTTATATTGCACCTTATAATGCGGTGCGCCTAATGGTCCACAAAATACGGTAAATAATTGTTTAACAAGTTGACTTCAAGATGATGGTGAAGAACTCTGCAGCATGGACAGTAAAGAAGATACATGAATTTACTGTGTCTACTGCTTGGTGCAGTGACTTGGCACTGCTGCCTCACAAATTTTTTTTTTTTTTTTTAACAACTAAAGCACACTTTTCCTCCTTAAATGGCCAGTAGACTACTTCAGCTAACCACAGCAGAATTAATTTTAGCCAGCTTACTCAGTTTTATTGCACTGAAGCTGCATTTATTCACAAATCTCGCCCGTTTTCTTCTCTAAGTGGAACAGATTGATGCATTACCACAGATTATCTTTTTTTACACACACTCCCCACAACACATTGAAATTTTACAAGAAACAGAATCCCCACACAGATCCTTGTCAGGGTGTGGTGATCATTGACTCATGGTTTGATTTTGAAGGATTGTTGCCGGAGTTCCCTTTCCTGTTTGGCTGCTTACCTTCCCTGCCTGTGGCGCTGAGACCGATTGCACCCACCTGCTGCCAATCAGCATCTCCTGGCCTATAAGGCCGCTGCAGACTTCAGCCTCGGTGCCAGACTATTATCGCCTCAACGCAGTGGTACATGGCTATATCTCCAGTGAAGGAAGGATTTTTGAAGAAAAAATGTGTGTGTAAAACTACCTTGGTTCTAATCCTACCTAATCCTCTTGTTTGCCTGTTTTTTCCAGTGTCTCCCTCCGTACCTCACACCAGCCACAGATCAGCACTCTCTCTCAACATTTGGTTTATCTCCTGACTCCGGATTTCCTTCGTACCTGCATTTGTTACAATAGACCCAGTTAATCATTTCCGTCTAGCTGCTTTTGGGTTTAGTTCCTCCACCACGTCACACTGGGGATCCCAAAAAACTAGAAATGACCTGTCAGAACCACACATAATCAATACACGGTCTACGTGAAAAGTGAGGAAAAACCAACCTGACTATGGATTAATTAGAAAATGAGAAACTGTTTTCATCAAGGGACTATCTATTATTCTAAAAACAGCTCCTAATGTCCACCTTAGGCACAGCTGCCATCTCCACAGACACAGACACATCTGAGCAGCACGCTTTCACCTCAGCAGCTGACACATTTAATTGATGGGATTTAGCGCTAATTACAGAGCCAGCCCGTCAGCACAAAAAGATAGTCAATTGCATTAAAGATATCTCTAGCTGGAACTGGAGCACATAAACCGGGATTTATCAATTTTTTGTACTTCAACATGAACATAATATATCGGTTAGAGCTTCTCTAAAAAAAAAAAAAATTGTCTATTTGAAAGACACAAAATAAAAAACAATGCTGTGCGTTTGCCCTATTGTTACAGTTTGTAATGCTTTATAACTGTTTAAGTTTTAAAGAGCAAGCCAGGCCAACAATTTTCCACAAACTGAACAAAAAGTAAATGTCAGGTTTGCATTACGCATCTTCAGTTTCATACAAGTAAAATTATTTTGCCACAAACTGAATAGTTTATCTCATGTATGACTTGACTTTTTTCTTTTCCAGACAACAAAAATTAAATAAATAAATAAATACAAGTAAATAAATAAACTATGAAAAGTCCCAAACTCAAAATGCAACATGACTGTTATTTAGCTTATGACGGAGCTAAGAGCTTCAGCCACATGCTCCCAGCCTTCGGCGGTAAGCTGAACCCCGTTATCGTTTCATCCCGCTCCCACCTTTGGAGACTACACAATCTTTACATCATAAAAAAGATTGATCCATGCTCACCTTATAAGTAAAAGTTTCCCGTGCATCACGACCGCAAAACGGTACTAGTTTCTTCTGAACGTAGTAAGATTTTGGTCCGCGGGTCGAGGCGCGGTCGTCACGTGATCCCGCTGCACCAATAGGACGCGCGTTACTAGTAAACACAATATATTAATATTAATAACCCAATATCGCGTTACAGTTTGTCACCTCCACGACACGTATCGCAACGTTTTTGTATCGCAAAATTTCGTGGCACGATATATACACCCCTACTAACCATATTTTTTTTCTTTGCCAAAACCCAACCAACAATGCATGACACATGAGTGAAAAACGTTTGTGGACAATTTTTAGTCAGATCTGACTTGAACTTTGTTCCCTGATATGAAATATTGTGGTATAACATAATGTTTACATGTTTAGATTTGTGCATTATTACATTTTTGACGGTTTCTCATAATGCAAAAAGGTAAGCATGTTTGAATTTGTAAAGAAATATGTAACCATGGAACAAGACTTCCTAAAAAGGCAAAAGCTGGAGATTTTCGTTTAACATTCACAGATACCTAACATGCAACCCTCACAAAATCTGTCAATATCTGTGATGAACAGTGAAAGAAGGATGGACAAAGAATCTCTCAAAACATTTGGCAGGTATCTTGGAGTTTTGCACTTTATTCATTCATTTTTGGTTTAATAAGAGCAAAGTGTGCACTTAAAGCCCAATGGGGCAAATGTTCAATAAAAAAACAGCATATTTGAAATCATTTCTTTGCCTTTTGTCAATTCACAAAATAATCGTAATTGTAATCGAAAATCGGATTTTGAGAGAAAAAAATCGTGATTTTATTTTTGGGCAATATCGAACAGCCCTAGTCTAATGTCCCAAATATTTTGAGTGCCAAATCTGGGTGGGCCACTGCTCATTGGCATCATGATGATCCACTGATGTGGTTCAGGCATCTGCTAAGGATGTCTCCTGGACATCCTCAGACACTGTGTTTTGGCTCGAAGGCACACAAATGAGATAGTATCTCTGGAGTAGCCTGGGAATGCCTTGGTACCCCACAGGAAGAGCTTCAGGAGGTGGTCAAGTACTCTCTACTTATGCTGCTGCCACTGAGACCCAAACCTGGATAAGCAGAAGTTAATATAAGGGTTGATTGTACAATTATCAATAATGATATTTGCCTGTTACTAATCTGAACCCTATCGATGGAAAATCATCAATTTTCAGGCACCAGCCCATCAGTCATCATCTCTGTGCATCCCTAGTCCAAACTTTTGCTTGCGACGATGAACCTTACTTTGAAAATGCAAAAGATGGAAACATGAGCCTAAACTGTTTATGAAATGTATAATTTTCAACTGCATGCTGTTCATTATTAGTAAAATCATGTATCCAAACATTACCAACAAACTGGCAGTGCCCAAATCTTTGCATTCCAGCATGTAATTCTGTAAACTTATAATGTTTGTGTTCTTCTTGAAAACATTATTGCCACTTCCCTGTCACAGGAAATGATAAGCTCTGTTGCATTGGAGGATATCCGGAGTCAGCCATGCGTGGCTCATACCAAAACAAATGTCAGAGGTTGGCATCAAGGACAGTTTAGACTGGAATGAGTCAGGCAGTGAGATACCCTGCTACCTGTCAGACGTCTCTCCTCTCTCACACATTCCTGCCTGGCAGCTCTGAGACTCTGACATGGGTCTGCACAGCCTGTCCATTTGGCTCACACTCTGGACGCTTTACTGGTCACAGTTTGTCCCCACTATCTGCCCTGACACGCTCCCTCTTCGATGCCCTCTCCTGTCCCTCCAATCATCACGATACTGTGCTGAATATAACGATGCAGGGGCATAGTGCACATACTTAGAGACTCCAACAAACACACACAGGCAGACCGTGGGAAGCACATATTTGATCTAAACAAAGTGCTGGAGGACATAAGAGAGCCTGTGTTTGGACAAGAGGAGCATGTAAAGAAGTCTATTAAACAAGTATTAAAAAAACGAAGGTTAACAAATAATCTACTGGAGGGAGAGCTCCTCTGAGAAGCAGAAACTTGCACAGAAACTATGGGCGACACGGTAAAATGCACCAATGAACAAGAGAAGAAGTTCAAAATGTATTTTAAATTAAAGCTGCAAGCAGCGATGAACGGGCCCTCGCACTCATGGCCAACGCCCCTCCTTCCAGCCCCCCCCAAAAAGAGAATATTAAAAATACGATAAATGTAAAAAAAAATAAAATTAAACAAGATTTATCTTCTCATTACAAGCAAAAAAATCTTGTTCCACTGGCAGATTTTTCTACTTATTTTAAGTGAAAACAGGTGAACAGGTGAAACAGATGAAAATGGTGTTTTTTTTTTCCAGTTATGAGTCTTGTTTTAAGTGTAATGAGGTTTTTTTTACTAAAATGAGACATTTTCACTAGAAATAAGACAAATATTTTTGTTAAGATTTTGAGTTTTTGCAGTGATCCATTTTACTTATCCTGTGAAAGACAGATGCATATTGATAAGTTCAGAAAACTGTTTTTTATTGTTGTGTTTTGATGTATTTGATGTAAGCCCAGTGGATATTTAAAGCTTACAGAAGGCTGCATTTAACTGTTGCTATGTCATTCCTGCAGTATTTCTGCAGGTGTTTTGGTCACTGCTATTATTTGTAATATATTATAATATTTGTAATCAGAACAAATTATCTGTCCCCATATGATAAAATCCACCATCCCCCCTGATTTTTTTTTACAACTCGAGTACTGGCTGCGGTTCTGTTTAAAGCCGGGCAGACACTGTGCCATTGCCGGCTCGTTTTGAACCAATTTTCCTCTTGTTTCAATCATTAATATGTGTGCAGACAAGGTAAAAAAAAAAAAAAAAAAGAAAACAAACTCTTTCAGTTCACTGTGTTTTCTAGTAGTTCTTCTAGTTTTCTATTGTTACTTTTAAGTTTACTGTTCCCTTTGTGGTTTTACTGGTTGTAAAGCATGTAGCTTTAATTATCACCCAATTCTGTGTTTCACCTTGTTAGTCAACTTCACTCCAACTCATTACCACCAATTTTACACTTATTTTTGGAATGAATGGTCAATAGACCTCATTTACATAAAATCATAGCTCATTTTTGAGATAGATAAAGATAAGCCGAAATTCTGAATTTTTTTGACTATAGTTAAACTCAGAGGCATATAAATTGATGGATTATCACAGACGGGTATATGTGAAAATGAAATGAAATCATTTAAAATGTTTGGACCACCACCCAGCACCAGCCAGTGGTTGGTGGGTCAAATTGAATATCACAGGAGAGGAGAAATTGAATAAAATATCCATAATTCAATGCAAGTAGTGATCAGAGGTGGGTAGTAACGAGTTACATTTACTCCGTTACATTTACTTGAGTAAGTTTTGGGAAATTTTGTACTTTTAGGAGTAGTTTTGGATAACTGTACTTTTTACTTTTACTTGAGTAGATTTGTGAAGAAGAAACTGTTCCTCTTACTCCGCTACATTAGGCTACGTTGAGCTGTTACTTTTCTTTTATCCCTTTTATCCGTGTACGCGTCAATCTCATGACATCACTGAGTGATTCTTTGGGAAAAATGTTTGTTTTTGCATGTTTTGTCACATTTACACAGACTCAAACACACACAGAGTTTCTATGAGTTCATGTTTGTTCTAGTTCTGCCTGGTTGAAAAAGAAAAGTACAAAGGCTTGAAATTTTGTGCTACTGGTGCTTAATTTATTTTTTTATTCTGTTATTTTATTATTTATTAAAGTTCTTGAATTTACTTTACGCTTATTTTAATTTAAGCTATTTTTCATTTTTTTATTCATTTTAATTTATTTTATTATTTTATTGATTTTAATTTGCCTGAAGGTGATTATTTGGTACTTTTGTCTTTTTGAATGGGTGTGTTAAAAAAATAAATCAGACGTTACTCAACAGTTACTCAGTACTTGAGTAGTTTTTTCACCAAGTACTTTTTTTACTTTTACTCAAGTAATTATTTGGATGACTACTTTTTACTTCTACTTGAGTCATTTTATTCTGAAGTAACAGTACTTTTACTTGAGTACAATTTTTGGCTACTCTACCAGCTCTGGTAGTGATCATCAATTTTATTTGAAATGAGTGTAACAGAGGCAGTTATATGGATGAATATCATATTTTTGATATAAAAGAAAAGTGAATATGGGTCAATTTGACCAAAAGACCACAGAAGGGTTATCTATTAACATTTCAACATAATCAACTCATCCAAGAGATATTCAGAAGAGCTTCTCTTCTGCAAATGGTACAGTAGATGAGCTGCCATACAAAGGAATTTCCCTTTGGGGATTAATAAAGTCATTCTTATTCTTATTCTTAAAATCCGTCTAGCTGACGTGACCCAGGCAGACCAAACAACAGGCTTCAGCTTGAGCGGCCGTTTTCCGCTTGGTCCTAGTGCTGACCTGTCTCCATTTAATATAGCGTAACATTGTTTTTGGACGGTAAAAACTGCAGGGGACCAAAACTGCCTTTTGAAAAAGTGCAGGATACATGTCCCCCCCCCCCCCCATATTACGTCCGTGTATGAACGTACAGTCAGTGTGAGCAGAGACCTATCGCATCAGAGCATCAGGTCCGTCCCAGCCGGTGTTCTGCCAATTTCTGCTCCCTGCCGAAAAAATGCTACGTTTGGGTTCTGCGCATGCGCACAGTCGATTTTCAAAGTTTGCATCATTTCTTGCACGATGTAAAATGGATAATGGGATGTTGATTATTTGATCCTTCAAAATACACGACCCATGACATGAATGCATTACACTTTGTGAACATTATACGATAAAGAAAAAAAAAAAAAAACAATTCTATGGCTTTATTTGATATTCATTCAGTCATTCGCCTTTATTTAACAGGGCAGGTCATTAAGAACATTCCTATTTACAATGAAGGCCTGGCAAGAGACAAGGACCACTTGGGGGTGAAAGGAAGTGGTTTAGGGAGTAAAACACAGTAAAGTTGTGGCTCTACAAAGGTGGAAAACCTTTAGGTAGCATTTTTTGGCAAAGCTGCAGAAATGGGCAGAAACTGGCTCTCGGCTCTGCGCGTGGCCGCGAGCGGCCGCGCGCTCCTGATCGGGATCGCGGATGGAAGCTATTATAATAATATAATAATATAATAAAATAAAATAATTGCAACAAGCATTAAAAAACCACAATACAACTTACGTGACGTGACGGCGTGACTCCACATGTTGCTGCAAGTTGCAACAACCCCCCTCCCCCGCCCCGCCCCCGGCAGCTTCCAGGAGCTGCGGCTGCGCGTTCCCGCGGTCTGCGCGCACGCGGCCCGCAGACAGCTTCATGCTTCTAATCCAACTCAAAACATTCATTATAAATCGCCTCTTTCACATACAATGCTCAAATCATATTATTTTCAACAATATTTTTACGAAGTTAGAAGTTAATTCGACATTGCATGACAAAGTAAAGATTTATTTCAAAATGAGTTCATATTTTGAATAAAGTCGGTGACAAACTGTCCCAAATATAGAATGGATATCAGAATGGAAGCCTGATTAAATGTATTGATTTTGGGTCAATTTGGACCAAGTATTTGAAAGTTAAAACAACTTTTATGTTCATGGCGAGACACCGAAATTTGACTACCTCTAACAGCGACGCCCTTTGAGAAAAACTTACAGTTTTCTCTGTCAGCCATCGTCAATGTCTTACCTATTTATCTGACCAACTTTGAGATCCATCCGCTCATCTCCCTTTGAGCACAGATGCATACTAGAAGACATGACAATTACTGGTGCCAACAGGTGGCGCTACAACCGATCCTGAATATTCCACCACATATGTCTTCAGGCTCAGCCTACAATCATGCACATACGTTTTCAACCACATCAAATCATGTATTGCTGAATTACAGCCAATTGGTGTTTCATGGCGAGCCTTAAAAATGACCCCAAACTTCGCCGGATGACTACGGTCACGCCCTCTGGTAAAAACTTAAAAGCTTCGCAATTTAGCGTCGGCCATGTGTCTAGATTGTACAAACCAAGTTGTGAGCCAATCTGATAAAATCTCTAGGAGGAGTTCGTTAAAGTACGAGGCCTAGAAATGATCAGAATTCATAAAAAATGACATTTTCTGTTCAAAATGCCGGACTTCCTGTGTAACTTAGACCATGGGTCCAAGAGACTTTTTTGTAGGGCTTTGTCTAATATAATACACACATAAAGGTCATTGCTGTAAGTCAAACCATATTGTGGGGCTCGTCAAAAACATAAAATAGGTGGCGCTATAGAGCCTAATCCTTTTTGACCCATGTCTGTCGCCCATAAAATACGTAATTTTACGCGACTCTGGAAGCGTGTGCAAAATTTGGTGAGTTTTTGAGCATTTTAAGGCCTCCAAAAAGGCAATTTATTTATGGCGAGAATAATAATAATAATAATAATAATAATAATAATAAACATCACAGATACAATAGGGTCCTCGCACTTTCAGTGCTCGGGCCCTAATAAGAGACAGAAAAACAGCTAAGGTGTTTCTGCAGATAAAAAACCTAAGGAAGAAAAGTCGCCCATAGCTTTCAACCAATAAGCTCAGTGAGTTACTGTCTACTGTCGTAAAATAAGTTTTGTTGGGCCATAGTCCAATGTGATTATGTGATTATATGAACAGTGGAGGCCTTAAGTTTTAACTTTAAAGGAGCATGAGGCTCCTTTAAGAAATGAGACTCATTAGCGCCACGACGACCGTCGGGGGTACTGCAGCCAACAGCGAAGCCGGCACGGGAGAACGCGCATGCAGCGTCATGTGACGTCACATCCGCAGGACAGCGGAATTGCAGCACATTTTGCAGCACACAGCCTGTTCAAGGCAACAGAGAGATACACTAGAGGACTCATTCTTTTTGGTTTGGAACGCTTCATCTGACATTATTACTAGAAAATGTAAAACGTATACGAATTTTTTTCATAAATCCTGCCTCAATCCTGCCTCATGCTCCTTTAAGGCCCAGCTCTGAGGCCTAAATCTGAGACCAGCCTCAAGTTTTATGACACCTGACCGCATGGCTTTGGGAAAAAAGGAATTAAGAAAGACTCCAAACCCCAGCGGGGGGTCTGTAGTCTGCTGATGGGGCGAGGCCAGAAAAGGGTGCACATGAGATGATGCGCATACAGTAAGGACAGTAAATCAGTCCGCGGGCGCTGCTGACGTCAGCACAGTGGATAAATAGAGGTGAGAACCACATCCTATACATATTACAAAGACAGAAAGAGAGGGTACAGGTACTGGACTGGCTACAGCGCTGACCTGTCCTTAAGAGAACACTTGGAATGAAAAATCTATATCTCATATCTCTACATAAATCTCTATATTGTTACATATCTTAAAATGTGTTTGCAGAAAGTATGGAAATAAACAACAACATAAACACTTCATCACTAAGTTGGCATCCTTACAGGGGACCTGGTCTCCCCTCAGCCTACCAACTCAGAGAAGGAGGAAAGCAACCAAATTCTGCAGTGTCTGTACAGCCGCCCGGATGAGCCGTCCAGTGTCATGTGACTTCTACGAGCCGTTCAGATTCGGCGCATTTTCGTTACGTAACCAAAATGCAAACCACCTCAGTGGGCCTCCGCTGCGTGAAACCATGCCCAAAACTAACTCCGCCGGGACAAGAACTCCGCCATTGTTCCAAAGCGGGGTATCGTGTGGCTGTTTGAACAACAAGGGACAGTAAAAATGAGGTTTTGCATCGACACTTACCCTCATAAAAGGATCAGTACCAACAGTACGGACCCGGCAACTGCACACGAGTCAGCGGTAAGTGACGTTAATTTTTTTATGTTGTTTATATTTGTCTACAAGTATGATTTTTGAATGGGCTAAGTATTTAGCTTAGCTCCGGTGTTACTCGTTAGGAGCTCTATTAGTAATACATTTTTTTCTGTCGATGGTTTCAGATCTTCCAAGCAATGCACCTGAAGCTGTTCAACGACACCTGCAGAAGACGCACGGTCCTTCCTTGAGCCAGCAATAGCGCATACATGTTATTTATATACAACTTGGTGTATATAAACAGTGTATGGTGTATATAAGTAGTGTATATGGTGTATATAATGTGTACAGATGTTTTTTAACAATAAAGTTGCCATTTGTGAACATTCAGTGTTGTGATTTCTTTACAGTTAACATGATTAATTTGTCTTGTAACATAAGAAATGAAATGATGAGGAATCGGACTAAAGAACTGTGGTGTACCTGTTTAGAATTCAATTAAAGCTTCCTGTGTGAATTAGTGTGAAGACGAGGTGACCCAGTTCCCGTTTCAGGTAACTAAAGGCTGATTTATGGTTCCACGTTACACCAACGCAGAGCCTACGGCGTAGGGTACGCGTCGATTTAACGCAGAACCGTAATTCAGGCTTTAAGATCCCAGGGAGTCGTTTACACCGTGTCATAACTGCATGCGAGTGTCCGATTATCGAGTCGAGCTGCGTGACATCGGACGCTCTCTGTCCACACTGAAACCGTTAGGACAGTCCAATAGAAAATAAAGCAATGAAATTGATTTTGTCGCTGACGCTCACATTGCATGGGACACGCTTTAATAGTTTACGCAGCCGGCTCTTCTGCCCGGAGTGAGGCTTTGTGCCCTCCCCTGCTACACGTCATTCAGGCAGCCAATCAGCGCAGAGCCTCATTATCATAGCCTCCCCACCCCCTCAGAATCCCTCATAGAGAAGGAAGTTAGAAGCGGTAAAAAATAAAGACATGGCCCAGAGGCTTTCAAATTTATGTAGAAAAATAAGCTTTTGATTGTTTTTAAGACATTCGAGGCCTGTTTAAAATATACATTAAATGCCATAATATGTCACCTTTAATGAAAGAATATTGTAGCAAGGCTAGTGCTACGGGGCCCGACCGACAGGATAGAGGAGGACACGGAGTTTACTGCAGAACCCTTTTATTTCCAATCACCAACACACGTGCTTCAGCTCCAGCAGCAGACGAGAGACCTCTTGCTGCTCTGCAGCCATGCCTTATGAAGGCAGGCAGGGTGGAGAGGTTGATTGGGGCCACCTGTGCCCCAATCAACCTGAGTGGCTGCAGCTCCTCCACCCTGCCACAAATATATTTTCAGCACATTGAGAAAGAATGGCAACATTACAAAGTGGTAAACGTTTTACTGCCGAAACTTAGATCGACCTGTGTGCGGGACTGTGTTGCAGGCCTCACAGCTAGAAGGTTTGTGGTTTGAATCCTGTCTGGGGTCTCTCTGTGTGGGGTATGGATGTTTACCCCAATCTTGTATGAGTTTTCTGCAGGTACTCCGTTTTCCCACCACAGTCCAAAAACATGCATGCTAGGGTTGATGGCGATTCTTAATTGACCATGGGAGTGAGTGTCAGCATATGTGGCTGCATGTGGTTGTCATGCCTTTTTCCCAAAGACAGATGGGATAAAGCTACAGCAGACCCCTATAACCCTCAATAGGAAGGAGTGGGCTGAGATAATGAATGGATGGACGGATTGCACAAGCACCCTTGCATCTACAATTATTCTTAAACCTGTGGGCTGTTATCATTTTGTAAAGAAACTTCTTAACTGTCTCTCCATTTCTAGTTAATCTACGCAAAGCAATCAGTCTGAAGCCTGTAATTCAAAAAAATAAAGAAAAAAAAAACATTGGAAGAGTACTTCTATTTTAATCTGTTTTTCCCAAATGCCAGTGCAGTAAAATGCAATTATTTGCTCCATTGTATGAACACTTCTTTTAACAGATTTTGTCAATAAATGACAGATAATGGGAATGAAAGAAAAAACATGAACAGAAGCTGCTTGCTTTTTAAATGGGACCTATTATGGCATTTAATGTCTGTTTTAAACAGGCCTCTTAAAAACAAGCTTTTGATTGTTTTTTGTATATAAATTAGAAATTCAGCCTCTGGGCCATGTCTTTATCTTTACCGTTTCTAACCTCATTCTCTATGAGGGATTCTGAGTGGACAGGGGGACTATGATAATGAGGCACTGTGCTTATTGGCTTCCTGAATGACGCGATACACCGCTAAGAAAAAATGGCGGAAGCTCCGGCCGGCGGAGTTAAGCCTGAATTATGGTTCTGCGTTAAATCGACACAGACCCTACGCCGTAGGCTCTGCGTTGGTGTAACGCGGAACCATAAATCAGCCTCTACACCGTGTCATAACTGCATGCGATGCGAGCGAGCGTCAGCGACAAAATCAATTCCATTGCTTTATTTACTATTGGACTGTCCTAACTGGCCGCAGCGACGCGCCGTTTTGAGCTGAACATTTGTCGGATGCAAACTTCTATTTTCTTTCTGCCGCTCGCGTTGAAAGCCGGTTGAAAGCGCTGTAGGAAACGGTCACAGATGGGGAACAGCTGATCCAGTTAGTTGAAATGAGAAGTTATCTCTATGATACCTCCTCATTTCACTACAAAAACCTCAATAAAGTGGCAGCTGCTGGAGGGAGATGGACAGAGAGCGTCCAATGTCACGCAGTGCGATGCAATAGTCGGACGCTTGCATGCAGTTACACGGTTTTATAGTTGTGGGCGTGGTTTCACGCATCGGAGGCCAACCTCTGCTCCTGTCGTGGCGTCAAGACAGAAGCAGAATCTGAACGGCTCGTAGAAGCCACATCAGACTGGATGGCTCATCTGGGCGGCTGTACAGACCCTGCAGAATTTGGTTGCTTTCCTCCTTCTCTGAATTGGCAGGCTGAGGGGAGACCACTTTATATATGTTAAAGCAAGAAAAAACTTGTTTTTCATAATAGGTCCCCTTTAACATATCAACCAACAGTCACATTACGTTTAATCCACAAATAGTGCAAATTACTTCACAGCAACAGAAGCCAGCAGCTGTATAATAAACACACGTCCTGCTTGCTTGTAAGCACACTCAACCTCCAGCAGCAATTTATTATGGCATTTAAGTGTGGGTGCAGCCATCCCTGTGAATATCTGTTCAGGCTTACTTTGTCAGCTCCCCTCATTATTAAACTCCATGTCATCAAATAAAACAGGGCTGGATTAACAAACAGCAAATTTGTCAGTTTGCATCAATAAACAATAGCAACTGAGTTGGCATTCACTTTAGGTCAGGGAATGCACATTCAGACCCGATGGAACATTAGACTTGTCTCCTCTGTGCATTAAGTCGTGTAGTTTAAATATATAAGTGGGAAATATAGGCTGTGTGGTATTTATATTTGACCATTCCACAGTGCATCGGCTGCAGGGTAAGGTGGATGCAATTTAAGGAGAAACAACACAGAATCGGTACATCTCAGTGAAAAAGTAGCTCCTCTCCAGCAACAGAACAGTTTCAGACCAAGAGAATTGGCTCCGACCCGTTGAGCTTGATATCAGTTGATAACCTGTGGTTGTTCTTGAGAAGTTAATTGAAACCTCACAAACAATTACACTGAACACCAATCAATATTGACTTCTCAGTTCAATTCAGTTCACTTATACGTATCTACTGTATAAAGCACCAATTCCCAACATATCTAATCTCAGTGCACTTCACAGAGAAAGTAGACGACGTAAATTAAAGTCTTAATGAAATGAAATAGAATTATGTGCAATTCAGCCTATTTTAATTAAAGACCGTACATTTTAATCCACATAAAACCCAATTCACTGCAGTTTGATTCATGATAGTATTTATAAAAGGCCTATTTGTAAAAGGTTGTGTAGTTAAAGAAGCCAGGGAATCACATCAATCAGTCAGGCCATTTATCTCATCCTTAGAGTGACTGCTTTAGGCTGTGTGTGTGTGTGTGTGTGTGTGTGTGTGTGTGTGTGTGTGTGTGTGTGTGTGTGTGTGTGTGTGTGTGTGTGTGTGTGTGTGTGTGTGTGTGTGTGTGTGTGTGTGTGTGTGTGAGTATTGGCATGTTTGAGACTTGTCTTTAAAATAAGACAAATATGACAATAATAACCCCAAGATGAATATGTAGAGTGGAAGAGAAGGAAGATTTATTGTTTTCATCACTGCAGGCAAGTGTCAAGGCACTGGAATTTATCTGATTCCTCCAACACAACCTTGTTAGCAGTTCCTGCTGCTGCTTCACAGCAGCCGCCACGAAAAACACTTCGGTGAACGATCACTGATATTCATACTCATAAATGTTTATGAGGTGACAACAAAACATTTTTCACTCAGTTAATCGCATAAAAATGTATGACTCTGATATAGGTTACACACTTGATTGGATTATCAGGAATTGATGATGAAAAAAGCAGCCTACAGTTATGTAACCTACTTGTATATAGAAACAATAAGGCCACAGTAAATCTGTCATACTTAAAACTGGCTCTGTTATTCTCAGATCAACAACTCAAACAATATATCAGCCTGAAGCATTCATCCCCACACAGCTTCTACTGAAGACCATATTAAGGAAAATGAAAAATAGTGTGCAATGTGTTGACAGATTCAAATTACACAGATAAATAAGTGCATGGATCTCTTTAAAATGAGTGGTTTAAAAGATTTTTTTTAAGTTTCTGATCGTCCACTGAGGTTCTGAATAAGACTCAGAACTTTTATGGCACTTAGAAATAGGAATACTCTGGTTTTTGCTTTAACTTCTCTTAATGCCAGCTTCAAATATCTTCTTTCACCTGAAAGCATCTGGGAGAACAGGGATGGGAGAAAACAGATGGGAGAACAGATAAACTGGAGATGAATCCGGTACTGGGAGAACGTACACACTCCGTGATCGACAGTGGAGGTTATTCATTAGCTAAAAACCGGGCATGGAACCACTCAGTATTTCTTGAATCTCTTGTATGTCTTCATATCAGCTTTGGACTTTCTCTGGTAGCAGTAAGTGTTTCCCTTCTGTCATCACCGAGCCTGTGATGACACAGTGTGTGTACTGTAAGTGTGTGTTTTTACATGCATGTGTGTGTGGATTTGCTCAGGGAAACTGAGTACATGTCAGAGGAGATAATCAACAGAGATGACAGCATCCAAACATCCAGCAAACAGCTGCGCTGCCTCAAGTCCACAGCAACAATAACACTGCATGACACGCAACATCATCAGCTGACGGACACTGAACCTCAGTTGTCATGAAAGGAAGCACAAATGGATCTTGACAGATTTCATCCTGTCCCTGTTTTAAATTAAGAATCCTACTTTGAGTTGGTGCACCATCTAATGCCAATGGCATTGCTCTACTAAAAAAATGAATGCAGTGCCGATGTCACAACTTCAGCATTGCAACTTTGATCTCTCATAAAAAAGGATACAGAATAGACCCACAACAAGGAAAACTGTTAATTTTGTTTGGAAATGGACACAACTGTAGTGATGCAGATGAAGAAGAAGGCTTGCTCCTGTTACTTTCTGGTAAGAACAGTGTATCCAGACCCAGCTACTAAGGGTTCTCTACATCAACACACAATAATCAATAATTTTAGACCAGTCAGGTTTATTCTGGAAAACGTCTCTTTTCAGGGCTGAACACAGTCCGCATAAGTCCCTGGTCGTCATCCCCTTCTGGTCCCAGGTATCACTGTTTAAATAGAGGAGATGTTCTGGGGCTGAAGTGAAGACAGCTGGTTCCCCTGCTGCTCCCACAATCACCTAAGCCACTGCCACACAGCAAATTGAAACAGTATTTATTTGCACACTGCACGAGTACAGACTGTAGTATGTTAAATTGTATTCATAAAAGTAAGCCTTCTGGAACACAGCAGATCAATTAACTAGCTAACTAGTCTTCATCCTATTCTGGATGTCAAAATTTGAACAATTTGGCCAGCTCACTTTAATATCTAATGAATTATGAGCGGAAGGAGAAATTGATACATGAAGTTATGAGTTAAGTTAAAACACTGCTTCCGCTGAAGGGACTACACACCTTCTTACTTAGCAAAAGTGTACTTGTTGAATTGAGTGGCTAAGCCAAATAGTTTCATCAAACTTTTTTTAACCAACTACAGCTGGTTGAGCTCACGCAACATCAGGCCAGCATCTGTTGCGTATTGTTGGCTGAACAGGCCAACCACTGACCCCAAGTTACATATTTTGTTAATTTAGTGGGCATTTATAGATGGAAAGTGAACAATTTTTATCTATTTATTTATTAGAGATGCAGGGATTGCATTTCTTTTGGCCGATTCTAATTATCGATATTTTTTGTGGGTGTGCCCTGCCAATACCGATTTTGTCGGTATTGGCATTCGGTATTGAACCTTCTCTGAAGCACATCCAGCTGTGTGGTTATAATGAATACAGTCATCAACAACTAAAGTGGATCAACACATTTAATCAAAGTTTCCAAAGACAAGAATAGATTTTGTTCAAAATGATTTAATCCACTTCAAATGTTGACTACTGTATATTATCATGTTGTAGCACATCAAGTGAATTTAAGCAGAATACCAAACAAAAGGCTTCACCTCATAATGTAAATAAATTCACTGCTTTATATTAATTCATCTGAATGAGCCTTATTGGATATGAAATATAATAATGGAGACCAAAACTTTTCTTTGAATCAGTATTTAATTAAGGCCCGAGCACTGACAGTGCGAAGGCCCTATTGTATCTGGGTTTTTTTTGTTTGGTTTTTTTGATCACGAAATGAGGGCCTTTTTGCCCCCCTAAACGTGCCCCAAAAGTCACCAAATTTTGCACGCAAGCCAGGCCTGGCGAAAAATTTGATATTTAATGGTTTGCATTAATGGGCGTGGCAAAATGGCTCTGTAGCGCCCCCTTGAAAATGTATACAATTATACAATCGAGCCCGTCGCCCCAGATTGACATAAAAAAATGAAATTCGCTACACATGTACAACATGTCAAGACACACCAAAAAGTGTCTTGGACCAATACCCTAACACCAACAGGAAGTCGGCCATCTTGAATCAGATGACCGATTGTTCGCCATTGTCACACATCATATTTGAACGAATAATTGCACGTGCGAGGGCCCGTTCATCGCTGCTTGCAGCTTTAATTATGATTATTTTTTATTTTAATATGGAATTCAATAGAGGTGAATTTATATAAATCAAAAAGATTTTTTAACCAATGGCTAGCCATCATCACTTCCTCAATAGTTATCGTCATGCTACGAAGCTTAGCAAAGTAATCAATTCAATTCAATTTTATTTATATAGCGTCCCAGAAGATGACCATAATCAGAGGTTTGTAGTCACTAGACACATTTTCCACTATAAACGTTTGCCAGCAGCTCCTCCATCGTGGATGGGCTGATGGAGCTGGTGGCTATGGCTAATGTAGCAAACTGTTTAGTGTTGGCTCAAAAGGGGATTGTGTTATTGAAGGAGGGGGAGTATTTTATCCTGCCTGAGTTGCCGTACGGCTGTGACGTCCTGTTCCTGTTTTGAGTGTGGAGAAGGAAAATAAAGAAGCGGTGGCTACCGAATCCACTTTCTCGTCTCCTGTCCCGTTTATGGGTTTATTATTAACACCTACCGTACAGGCGAACCCAGTACGCTCGGCTACATTGGTGGCAGCGGTGCTCTTGTACGTACCGCTGTGTTGGAGACTGTTAGGTGTCGCGCTGTGACTCGTGGACTCTCGGTTAGCCGCTTAGCTTTCCGGCTTCGTGTGGTCATGTGGCTCGGGGACGAGGACCCTTTTAAACCCGGCAGGGCGCGGTTTGAGAGACAATCACACGGCGGGGATATCAGAGTTGAGCTGCCCGCTCCTTTCTCTGGTGACGGGAGCCAGAGCTTCGTCAGCTGGGTGAGGCTGCTGGAAGTAGCCGTTAGCGCGACGGCGGGAAGCGGTCGTAGCCGCGACGAGGAGCTGGTGAGGATCCTTCCTACTCGTCTTGCCAAGTCAGCTTTCCTGCTATGGGACAGCCTCCCCGAAGCTACGAAATCGGATTATAATGCCGTTAAAGAAAGACTGGGAGCAGCTTTTGGACAGAGACAGTTAATGGCCCGCTTCAGAGCCAGCTTGTCGGCTCGGCTGCACGCTCCGGGGGAGAGCTTGGAGGTGTCCGCTGCTGACGTGAGCCGGCTGGTCGCGGAGGCGTTCCCGGATTATGGTGCCGTTGCACAGAGAGAGGAGAAGTTTCGGCGTTTTCTGGCTGGCCTGGACCCTGCGTTAAAGGCCAAGTGTCTCGAGCTGGGCGCTACCGACCTGGAGGAGGCTCTGCTGGTGGCGGAGCACTGTGAGAATGCCAGGGTGGCCCTGCAGAGAGACTGTGTGAGTAGCTGCCTACGCCGGGGGAGGGCCGTCTGTGCAGTCTGTGTCAGTTTCTGACAGTCTTCAGAGGGCTATTGAAAGGCTGACTGAAGAAATGCACGCCATGAAGGGGGAGATGAAAGGGATGTGTGAGGAAAATCAGAGACTGAGATCACAGAATATGAACCTGAAGGGGCAGAAGCCCCGCTCGCCCTCTGGGGGACGCTGTACCTGCAACTGCGGAGAGAGGGGGTGCCAACTGAGGTTCAACCGTGAGGGGTACCGTGGCCGCTCCCCCGATCGTGAGCAGTTCCCGTCCCAAGGAGGTTTCCAGTCACGGGGCTATCGCTCGGACCCCACGGGGGTGCCCTCAACCGTTAAGCCGCCTGGGGGCAGGAGCCCTAGTCCGAGCTGGCATGCCCGGCGTGAAGAGGAGCCCAGGAGGCGGGGCGTGCATTTCTTGCCACGACCGCAGCACGAGAATGACAACCAGCAGGGAAACTGATGGTAGCTGGTGTTTCGCCCGAAACGCCAGCCATTTTGACTGAGGGCCCCCGATACCACGACAGTTGCAGTGACACGGCTGACATGGACTCTGCTGACCGCTCTACGTCTTTTGTGAGGGGTGTGGTCGAAGGCACAGAGGTTACCATTCTGGTGGACTCAGGCGCCACAGTGTCACTGATTAGTGCTGATTTTCGTATGTTGGTCCCTGCTCTACGAAACAGACCCCTGAAAAAGAACTATGTTGACTCCCATGCAGTGAATGGACAGATGCTGGATACGCTGGGGACAGTCGAGGCCACCTTTCGCCTGGGCCCTACATACTGGCAGCACACGTTCTATGTACTGAGGGAATCTACCCAGTGTGTTCTGCTCGGGCTGGACTTTCTGAGCAAGGACCATGCGCTGCTGGATTTAGGACGGGGTGTGTTGCAGTTGTGGGACGTTTCTGTTCCCCTGCTCCAGGGTCAGGAATTAGTCCCACAGATCTGTAATGTGTCTCTTGCGGATGTCAGGATTATCCCCTCATTAAGTGAAGCTTTAGTGCCGGTGGATGTTCTCTCTCCTTCGGGGGCCGGCCAGCCCGTCACAAACTTTGAGGGGTATCTGGAACCTAACATTCCAGAAACGACAGGACTGGTTGTGGCTCATTCGGTGAACACGGTGAAGGGCGGGGTGACCCTGGCCCGCGTCCTCAATCCCACAGGGGAGGCGGTGGAACTTAAGCGGGGGCTGCACTTGGGGGAGTTTTACCCGGTGGCAAAGACTGACATTTTAGTGCCCCCCCGTGCCCCCGTCAGCGTGACGGCGCCCCGACAGCTCCTGAGGGCCCTATCTCCTTGGAGGAGTCTTCCGTCTCCACAGAGCAGAGGGCGGAGCTGGCTGAACTGCTGCGGAAGTTCACTGATGTTTTCAATCCGTCAGGCAAGAACACAGGCAAGTGCACACAGGTTAAACATCACATCAGAACTGAAGGTCATCACCCCGTCAAGCGGCGCGCGTATCGCGCATCACCTGAGAAGCGCGCGGAGATCGAGCGTCAGGTGAGGGAGCTGCTGGCTGATGGAGTGGTGGAGGAGAGCTGTAGTCCCTGGGCATCCCCGGTAGTGCTGGTGAGGAAGAAAAAAGGGGGGCAGTGGAGGTTCTGCAGCGATTACCGCCGCCTCAATGCTGTGACCATTAAGGATTCCCACCCCCTCCCACGGGTGGATGACAGCCTTGATGCACTAGCTGGGTCGGTCTGGTTCAGCACACTTGACTTTTCGAATGGCTACTGGCAGGTCGAGGTAGCTGAGGAGGACCGAGAGAAGACGGCCTTCACTACCGGCAGAGGCTTGTATCAGTGGCGAGCCATGCCTATGGGCCTGACTAACTCTCCCGCCACATTTCAGCGCATGATGGAGCTCATCCTGAGGGGCCTGCCGTGGCACATCTGTATGGTGTATTTGGACGATATACTGATCTACAGCCGAACGTTCGAAGACCACCTACTGCACCTGGAGGAGGTCCTGTCCAGAATCCAGTCAGCAGGCTTAAAGCTGAACCCAAGGAAGTGCCACTTTGCCCGAGACCACGTAGTATTCCTGGGTCATGTGGTCTCCAGGGGGGGCCTTCTACCAGACCCAAGGAACACTGATAAGGTGAGAACATTGCCGACCCCCCGCACTCCCTCGGAAGTGAGAGCCTTTGTGGGGTTATGCTCCTATTATAGGAGGTTTGTGCGTGATTTCTCTCAGCATGCAGCTCCTCTGAACCGGCTGGCGGGGAAGAACGTGCCTTTCGAGTGGTCGGGTGAGTGCGAGGCTGCATTCTCTTACCTCAAACAACTAACTACTAACCTCTTCACCGGTGGTTACGCTGCCGAACTTTGCACTTCCCTTCAAGGTGTACACCGACGCCTCTAGAGATGCCGTTGGGGCGGTGCTGATGCAGGATGATGGTGGTCTGGAGAGGGTGATAGCCTACGCCAGCCAGGCCCTCACCCACGCCCAGAAAAGGTGGTCCACCTTTGATAGAGAACTGTGGGCTGTGGTGTGGGCCGTGCGTGAATTTAAGCACTATGTGGGACTGTCTGCATTCTCCATCATAACTGACCATCGCCCCCTGCTGGGCCTTAGACATATGGCCATTGATGGTGACCCCACCGGACGGAGGAGTAGGTGGGTGTTGGAGCTTGATCCGTTTGATTGGGTCATGGTGCACAAGGACGGCGCCCGCCATAAGAATGCTGATGCACTGTCCCGTAGACCAGCACCCTCTGATCCTGCCGAGCCGGATCTCTCATCAGTGGGGCCGCACACCATGGCCTCCGTGGGGGCAGCAGACGGCGGGCCATCGGCTGATGGAGCGCAGGTGGATCTAGTCCTGGCCGATTCCCTCTGCGGTACGGAGGCGGAGTTGCAGTCGTTACAGCGTGAGGACTCTGACATTGCTGCCGTGCTGGCGTGGCTGGAACAGGGCATGGCCAGGAGGCCTCGTAGACTTCCCAGGGGATCTTCCCCCAGTTTGAGGAAGTTATGGACTGAGTTTCACCGTCTGTCGGTGACGAACGGACTGTTATGTCGCACCACACTGCCTGCGCCCACGGGAGAGCCACAAATTCAGGTGGTGGTTCCCGCATCCATAGTGCCAGAGCTGCTGCGGCGGTTGCATGGGGGGCCGGCCGCTGCACATTTTTCTGCCGAACGTGTGTGGGACAGGGCCCACCAATCCTACTACTGGCCCTTCATGCTGAGGGATATAAGGCAGTGGTGTGAACAATGCAGGGCGTGTCAGACCCGCAGGTGCCCAGTCCCGGGACCGAGGGCTCCTATGGGGGGGTCCCGGGTTGGCCGCCCCCTTCAGAGGGTGGCTATGGACATTTTGGAGCTGCCCTTGACTTCCAGGGGGAGTCGATACGTCCTGGTTGTGGAGGACTACTTCACCAAGTTCGTGGCGCTGTACGCTCTGCCAAACCAGATGGCACACACTGTGGCTCACTGCCTGTTTGAGGACTATGTGCTGGTGCACGGGGTGCCAGAAGTCCTGCATAGCGACCAGGGTCGCCAATTCGAGGCGGAGGTAATCCAGAGACTCTGCCAGCTGCTTAGTATAAAGAAGACGTGTACCACTGCCTATAACCCCAAGTCCGATGGCATGGTGGAGCGTCATAACAGGACTCTGATTGACCAGCTGGCTAAGATGTTGATTTCCCACGGGGGTGAGTGGGACACGTATGTGAAGCAAGTCGCCTTTGCATATAACACGTCCAAACACGCCAGCACCCAGTTCACCCCCTTCTACCTCATGCACGGGCGCGAGGCCCGAGTGCCTGCTGATGTGCTGGTGCCCTCTAGTGTCCTGGACTGCCGGGGCTCTGGGCTCTTGTTGGACTACGTTTCATCATTGGCGGAGCGGCTGGAGTTGGCTTTCAGTGCGGCCCGGCTTAATGCAGTGGAGGCTCGTGAGAGACAGAAACTGTATTATGATGAGAAGAGCTGCCATCGGGCCTATGGAGTGGGCGCACTGGTGTGGCTGAATAACCCCACGAAGAGCCGTACTAAGCTGGCGCCGCACTGGAAGGGTCCATACAGAATTGTGCAGGTGCTGGTCTCTGGTGGAGAGGCAGCCCTGACATACCGCATCAGTAATCCGATGGACTTGTTGGAGCGAGCCCAGGTGGTTCATCATGACAGGCTGAAGCCGTACACCTTACCTCTGCCTGCACAAGCTGCGCCTGCCTCCCCTCCCACCTTTGGGAGTCCTCCTGCCGTGGGGGCGTCGCCTGTCCCTCAGGCAGGGGAGTTGGACTATGGACTGTGGGGGGACTCATTGGAGCCTGTGCCCGGGCGGTCTCGCAGGGGGAGAGTGGTGCGACAGCTGCGCATCTTCGGGACTTTGTCATGTTCTGAGGTTCCGGTGTTCTAGCCCAGGAGATGTGTTAAAAAAAAAAAAAAAAAAAGAAGATAGAAAAAAATGTGAAGTGATGTTGTTTGTGGGTCCAACTTTTGTGCCTTATGGGATGCCGGACATGTTGGGGAGGTTGTTTTTGTTTTGTTTTTTTTCCCAGCCTGGTCGAGTTCTGCACGGGTTTGAATGCGCTGGGAGTGGCTGCATTGTGTGGGTTGTTTGTTTATTTTTTATTTTTTTTGTTGTTTGTTTGGTTTGCTCACTGGTTTGAGTATACTGAAATGGGGATGTTTCTCAGTGAGGGGGGGACGTATGTAGCAAACTGTTTAGTGTTGGCTCAAAAGGGGATTGTGTTATTGAAGGAGGGGGAGTATTTTATCCTGCCTGAGTTGCCGTACGGCAGTGACGTAGTTCATCCTGTTCCTGTTTTGAGTGTGGAGAAGGAAAATAAAGAAGCGGTGGCTACCGAATCCACTTTCTCGTCTCCTGTCCCGTTTATGGGTTTATTATTAACACCTACCGTACAGGCGAACCCAGTACGCTCGGCTACACTAACATTGATTGACATAAGGTGGGCACGTTTGAGCTGGCTTCACGTGCCTGTTTGCCCCTTTACAACACAGCGCCACAGATTACGAGAAAAATAAGACGTGAAAACTCTTCAGAAAACTTTTGGCGTGATGTGTTGCTCCTGCTACGTTTATACCATAGACTGTATAAAACAATGGACGAAGCATTAGGTCACGTTATTTTTTGGTTTCTGAAGACCAGTTTTGAAGCCTGTTTTTCTTTGTACGGGGTGCAGCCTTGATGCTCGAGAAGCCAATGGGGACACCTGATCTTTTTGAACTATAAGAATCCTTGTCACAAACGTTTACATGAACATTATAGACTAAGTATGACAGAAAAAAAGGATTAAAAAAATAATAGGTCTTCTCTCAATAAATTCAAAAATTCCAGTCATGTTGCAGAAATGTCCAAAGCTCGTGACCTGCTCTAATGGGTTCAGTTTCATCTTAAAAGGAATGGCCTTTAATCAGTTTTAAACAGCTGTGTTCTGCTACAACTGACTGAACAGAGGTACTTTGAATTAAAAAGCATTAGAGTCACCTTGAAAATACCTCAAATTTGCAAATCTAATGTATTACTTCATTTTCATAAAAATTCACGCTGTATTCAGAAAAACTCCCCAGCCTCATCTTCTTATCAGAGATCTAAGCAAAGCCCTGGCAGCTGTCATATATTTTCTTGTTTCTTCTTTCTGGGTCCACTGGGCTACGTGTGGTCAGTGACATTTGTCCCAGCTGCATGAATAAAACTCCCCTAAGCTTCCAGTCCGCATAGAGAAAACAAAACAAAAGATCTGGACATCTGATGAAGATTGAGAGTCACTTAGAGTTTGTGAGTGTCAGTATTTAGCCAAAACTTCAACGACCTCATATGACCCTGTTCTGCTTTCCCTTTTAAGGGAGGCATTCTTCATGCTTAGCAGATGTTTATGTTTAGAGCAGATTCCTTTATTCCCTGCAGCACGACAATGCTCCAATCTCCCTCTGAGCTCAGACAACTATCACATAACTACCACAAAAAAACAACACATATCTTTAAATACCTCTCTATTTTTGTGTTTTTCTCTACCAAAACTCAAAACGACACAATTCATGACGAACAAAAAACTATAATCTTCACTGATTCTTGGTGCAACAGGAGCAAACCGAATCAGGTGACAAACAGTGTTTCAGTTGGGGTGCAAAAGCAGTGTTCTTACGAGGAAAAAGGTCATGTATCATAAGTTATCATGGAAATTATTGACTTTCATTTTGTGTTTATATCTAATGTGAAAATATAGTTAATAGACAGCTTTGCATGTCTGTGTTACATTCATTATTAAAAGCACTAGCTGGAGATAGGAAAAAGCCAAGTTTGATCAATCATTTGGATACCTTTTGCATAAGTGGTATACAGTGCAAAATGTTTCATACGAGAAAAATTTAAATATCAGTTTTGATTTCATCAGCACTTTAACAGAATACTTGAAACTTTTAGGAAATCGTTTTTTTCTCCTTGCAACCCTGAGTTACAGTATATGCGTCTCATGCGTGAGCAGAAGTGCATTTAGCCACTGTTGCATCAGCCATTGTGTAATAATCTTTTTAAAGCTTCCTGCCTGGGTCCCAATGGGTGCAGAAGTGGTCTAGCTTTGCAGCAGTTTTACTCCGTCCGGACATCAGGCTTCACCAGGAGCATTTCAGGTGTTTGAGCGCTGCCTGCTCAGCTGGATTCATGGCATCACGAGTATAGCCACAGTAATCTGCTCATTTCCATGAATTGTCTTATACTTTCAGGAATAATACATTAAGTCAAAATTACAACTGAGTTGATGCAATTAGCAAACCGTGAAGGTCTCAAACATTTGTGCAGCTGAAAACTGTTTATTTTGGACTATTTTGATTCAGCCCCACAGTACAATGGATATACAGCCAAAAAGGCACACTGAAGCAGATTAAAATAGTGCTGCTCTTGCTCAAGAAGTAATATTTCAGATTTATTTTTATTAAGTAATATATACTTAATAATGATCCGAGGCTTGATTTTCAAATGTTGCAAATTAATATCTGTCAAAAATATTTTCTGCCGTATTAAACAGGTAAAAAGAGTGTGCTTCTAAAATGAACTGGTTGCAGCAGGTGCAGAGCTTTGATCACGTCTTAGGGTGAAAATACCTCCAAGATGCCAAAACAATTTCTGCATAGAAGCTGTTAATGTAACTGGATGATAACCGATAAGGAACTGAATCGATAAGCGATATCGATAATGGAACCCGAATCAGTAAATTCTTAATTCCCATCCCTAGTGGAAGGCAGTGTTTTATTTTTGAAAAATTACTGACTTCCAGTTCCAGTTAGCTTGATCTGCTATTTGTAAATTGACACAGCATAATCAGGGTTGAGCACCAAACATAGGCTTGTGCCTCAGGTGCATCAGAAAGGATGTTTTTAATCTGGGATGCTTTTGAAATGCCCTACAGCGTGTCTGCTGGAACTGCTCATTGACTATACAAGCCACGATTCACAGTGGCAAGCGTGGCGTTGCTTTTGTACCTGGAACCAGGGGTCAAGTCAAGCAATTTCCCATCATCACTTTACAATTCTTGGAGCACCGTGTGAAGAACTGCGTTTCCAGGTGGCGTTTCACCTTTCTAGAATAAAGGTGGCTCAGATCTGTGTTGTTCAACCCTGGTCCTTGAGATCCACGATCCACAGCTCTAACGCACCTGGCTCAAACCATTGACAGACTTGGGTAAACCGTCATGACACGCTGAGGGTGATCAGGTTATTTGAACCACTAACGTGTTAAAAATGAACATGCCAAACATGTATCTTAAATATCTTAAACATGTTTCAATCATGGCATTCAACCCCTGATACTGTGCTGAATTTAAAGGAGCTTCCTCATTCCTCTCGCTTTTAAATCTATGATACAGGAGCATTAATATACAGTATGCATACATTTATGTATTTAATACATTCATATACAAACCACCCACTGCATAAAAGGTTCACATCACAAACACATTCACATAAACATTATTCTGTTCTAACTAAGGCCTATCCTTTAACTAAAGAGTCCAAAGTTGTCTCCTTTTCTCGTTCCCTTCACACCCACTAAAGATATTTCATGGCTGATTGTGAAATCTCTTGCTGTAGGCGGTATGAAGGCAGTGGGAAACGGACTCGCATACAACACATGCACGTTATCTGGTCCACCAGTGACTTCTTAGTGCATATAGGTTCCTTGACACCACTGATAAGATGCATTTTCTGCAATGTCGGGCTCAAATCTGCTATAACCGTGATAAGGATAAATATTTAATCTTTTTTTTACCAGGATTGTGCTCTGTGAATGTGCCTTTTCTGACAAATGTAATATGCAAGGGAAGACAGAGACAGGAAATCAAACTCAGGGACCGGGGTGAATGACAGAATGAGGCGGGAAATGTGAAGGGGAACCAGAATAACACACAAACCAAATCAACAGTGAATTCCAGAACAGAATGGGGAAAGACAATCATCCCGCCACGTGTGACATTATATCACAGAACCCAGAAATGTCTAATAAATGAAATAATAGGAATGGCTGGTTTTGTTGTGCTTCATGGGTTTGTTGGATTCTTTGTTTCCTTGTTTTTTCCTGCATTTTTCTGTCTTGCGCAACTTCTTCTTTGAGTATTCTGTGCAGTTTTGCTTTCTGACTGCTTCACACCTACATCACGTTAGTCCTTGACTGCCTACTAATATTTTCCACTAGATTCTCTTCTGTGTTATTACCATGTTTGCTCTATGCTGTTTAGTTTTTTTTACTTTGTTTGTTTTTCTTTTGTCTGTTTTTATATTTCCAGCCCTGCAGCACTTTCTGTTAATTCTTTCAATAAAATATTTTGGTATTTTACGCCTGCCTGCCTGCCTGCTGTGACTATCTGCATTATATATAATACAGGAGAGCGACAGATGCCAGGCTGTATAAATGTGCGGCTGGACTTTGAATGATTTAATGTAAAATATACTCTTGGGAATAAGCACTTCCAGTGGATAATTGTCTGGGTAAGTATCCTACAATTCTCTAATCAGCTCCTTCTGGGGGCATAAAAAGGCAAGATGTTGAACATGTTCTTGAGCGTGGCAACAAGCGTATTTCTGGTCCGTCACACAGCTGAATGAATATACAAAAGTCTTCAGCAGGATGTGGTCTGCAGTTCAGAACATGTCTAAATGTGAGCCACATTTGATCTTTACTACACGTTTCTTGGTTTGCTGTGAAACTAGTAGGGCTGGGCGATATATCGAGATTTTGATATATATCGATATATTTTCAAACGCGATATGGTACGAGACAATATCGTTTATATCGATTATTAATTTTTTTTTTTTTTTTTTTTTTTTTTACGATTTTGATATAGCTTATTTTGTGACAAATTGACTTGAATGTTTTATTTGAGATTTGCACAAATGTTTTGTTATTTTCACAACTGTCAACCTCAGTGGAAAAGTCTGCCTGTTACTGTCTACATTGTATTAATTGCACAGTGTATTTTAATTTAATTGTTATGCAGGAAAGGGATATTTGTTTTATTTTATTCAAGAAGCATTTTTATTCTATATATGCAGGCAGTTTATTTTTATTTCATTTGTTTTATACATTTTGATATTGTGCAGACCTCTGTTAATAAAGGAACCTGTGTGACATTTGGCACGAGGCTTTGTATTAAAACTGACTGTTTTTTTAAGGGTTTGCCTCAGAAAGAAATGAAGCTAACAGAGATGCTATGCTATAATGCTTTGGGGGAAACCCCAATCAAGGCACAGAAAAAATATCGAGATATATATCGAGTATCGCCATTCAGCTAGAAAATATCGAGATATGACTTTTGGTCCATATCGCCCAGCCCAAGAAACTAGACTCTTGAATTTCATCCAGTATTGCCATAACAGGACTCACTAATTACTGCTGTGTACCGTAAGCACAACACACAGGCTGGCTAAGAAATCCTGTACTAATCTTTTTTCTTTTTTTTTTTACTATCATTCATTGGGTTCACTTTTCCTCCAGTTCTAGTATTTTCAGCAAAAATACTTAAAAACTCAATGATCTGATAATATATAGACTCCTTCCAAAGCAAATGTGGTACTCGACCTTGTTAACATGCCCATATGATGTGTTTAATTTGCTACACGACATAAGTAAAATAACCATTCATGCCTGAGCATTTCCAGCCTGGAACAGCAGCATACTAATGACAGTGTTAGGATCCTCACTTCATATTCTCGCTGTGCGTGAGTCTGTCTGCGGGTTGTCTGTCTGTGTCATCAATCATCTCTTCAGTCTGCAGTCTCTTATGCCCTGGCCCCCTCTCTGCTTGTTGCCAGATCATCTTATGATGCCAACAAATGTTTATGAATGTTATTTAAGTGATTCTAGTTATAAAATTCAAGCTATTCCCTGACCAAACATTGTTCTTGTGCCGAGGAACCTTAAGCTACATCACAATTGTACTCAACCCGCATAGCAGCTGCCTGCCCTGATTAATGGGTGACCTCAGTCCCAGCGAAGATCCAGGCAAAGTCTGTCAATCCGAAGGGGCCACGGGGTACGCTGGAGTGGCTTGGCTGTAAGAGACAGCCGTTTTAGCTGCTCCTGAAGCAAGCAACTGCTGAGCTAGAGACCATCCACCAGTTAGCCCTGGTCGCCTGCGGTTGAAGGTGGCTGCTGCCAGTTGCATGCTTAGCTTCGTACTTGGCCCCTTGCAGACCAGCCAAAAGCCGATTCCAGTAGTTTTCTTCAAGAACAATTAAAAGTACAGCAAAACACAATATTTAGGTCTTAAGTCGAAGCTCTGAAATCAAGTTAAGATCGTGCCGAATGCTGCATAGTAAAATTTATAACAGGAACAGAAAAACACAACCAAATTTTTTGAGACTAAGGCTCTTCAAAACTTTCCTTCAGTCCCTCAAACATGCTTGTGGTCACCCGGCGTAGATTTACCATAATGTTTAGTGTATCACACCATACACCAAAAGCTCTACTTTCAGAAACCTTTTGTTTAGGAGTTATGGCACTGAGGAACTTGCATGACAAATGTGTCACATGCTGGTAAATCTCGTCTGTGATTGGATGGTTGTACTGCAGAACTCCTGGAGAGCACTGTAAAAATCCATATAGGCACAAAGCTCTATTCATCTGTTTTCCGGTAATTTTTTGAATTTTCTAGATATTGTGAACGATCAAAAAGCCTTGCTGTTGGTGTTTGCGTTCGTGGTGACCGATAGGGGGCAGTAAGCAGAGCAACAGTTGGAAAAGTGATTCAATATTTAGTAGTAGACGTGGTAGCAGTAGCAGATTAGAACAACAAACAAGTATCCATGACACCATTGGATGATGTAGGAGATTATAATATTGCTTTGGTTGCGATCTCGGCAAAGGAAACGGCGCCAGCGACCTCCGCGTCGTCACTTGTGGCCAGCTGGGATCTGACCGGGACCAGCGCCAGTGACGCGGCCAGAGCCAGAACTGCAGGTCGCGTACGTACGCGTTCAGTGTCTTTTTGAGAACGTGCCGTCGACGCGTCAAATGAACGCAGGATATGCGTGGCGGCCATGATGCGTACGCGGTCTGAACTGCAAGTATATCCCAGGTTTAAAAGTTAGGGTTATGAGAAGCATTCGTGCCAAAACCTGTTTGTGGTGAAAGGACACTCATAGGAGGGTTTTAACTTGACCATCGTAGTAATTAAATTAAAGAACTGACTTCTGTTAACTTTCATGGTGGACTTGTCAGAAACAGGGATCAGGAACAAGGTTCATATGACAACCTAGGCAGCATTCAATTACATAAAATGGAAATATGTAATTAAATCATAGACTAAATGTGATTATAATTAGTTATGGTTACTATAGGGTACACTCACACTAGGGAATCTGTATCATATCTAAGCATGACTGATCCTTAAAGTCCTGTTTTTATGGCTTGTTGAGTGATTAATTCCTTGCTCGAGCATGACAAGATTCCTGGTCCTATTCCTGTTTCTACTTTTTATATTGCTCTTTTTTATTATTTAACTATTTATGGTAATTTCTATTTTACATTTTTTGTATAAAGCGTGTGTGTGTTTTGGCTGCTGCACGACTGAATTTCTCCTCTGGGAGATCAATAAAGTCTACTATTCTATTCTATTCTACTATTCTATTCCTGGAAAGAGGAGGGCAGGGTACGATTGCTCAGAGGAGGATGTGTATGAATTAGCTGTGCTAATTCCCTGAGACGGCATGTGCACCGAGTACACAAAAAAGTACTTAGTGTAACAATGTACAATCAGCAATCAGGCTTTAGCATGATGAGGATTGGAGTACCCTGGGTTTGGATACATGGACGAATCAGGATTAAGGATCAGTTGTGGCTCATAATAGATATGGAAGCATTTTGAGCTTTTATTTTATTGATTTGTTCTTCTGTTTTTATTTGAACCACGTCTTATCAAGCAAATACTGAAACTCATTTGCATTTTTCTAAGAAACCTGGCTCTAATAAAGCTGAGACCAGCCAGCTTAGCGAGGCTGGTGGCCATTTATCAGATAAAAATGCCTTTCAGTGCTAAAAAGTCAACAAATATTGTTTATCTCTCTTCTCTTTAGAGATCACCAAAGCAGATCATCTGTTTCCATCGTGCAGCTGTTCTCACTTCCGTCTTGTAAACCTTTCCCTTTTTCTGTCACAGCTACTCCTCTGTCACAGATCACTTCTCCACCCACTCCACCAACGACACAGTGCAACACTTTCTGACTTTCCCTGTACTCTCTCTCTACCTCCTGGATCCTCAAAGATAGAATTAGCATCTGTTGTGCAAATCTAGTGCTCTGTGTTGGCATGAAACCACTACTGCTGATCACAAATCCTAACAATTTTTATAGCTTACTGTAACTACTCTTTCCCTTCTCCATAAGCATGAAGCTGCTTCAGCTCTGGATCAACCTTGTTCTTGAAAACCTGCTGTAGTATTATTTCAAGCTTATTGACCCTTATCCCTTCTCAGTCTGTGGATGGTGCAACCTCCACCTTTCTCTTATTTTCTTCATTTATCATTTATTTTCCAAACTACTCTTTCCGTCTTGCCCTCACTTGCTCCTTGTTTGTAAATACACTTGCATTTGTCAATAATGACCCTAACCTGCTGCGCATCCTTCCCATCTCAATCGGTACAAATTATCCTCCTCTTCCTTAGTGTTTGGCCTCACATACCGCTCATCATAAGTGTCTTTAGCCTTTTACCACCTCGCAGTTGGTCGTACATTTGAATCTCTAGCAAATATCTATCAACTAAAAATAGTAAAAGACATTGATAAAACCTGTTTTTACTGATCATTCAGATTTATTCATCTGCCACAACAATGTGTCATTTACCAGAAAAATAATCACATTTAATGAATTACTTTAATTAGATATTCAAACATGTAAAAATATACACTCTTATTCTCTTGTATTTTATTAATTTTTTTAACACTGTTTAGACATTATAGCATCCACCACACTACAATGCTTCAATCCCTTCATGGATAATTAGCTCTCCAAAGTTAATTGTTTTATCAATGTATCATAACAAATGCAAATTAGACACCTGGCTTTGATTTTTTGTACCAGTTTCAGACTCAGTTTCCGAACCCTTAGCCCTCATTCAAAAGTGACCTTCCCAACATTTGCGATAGCATCGTCAAGCCAGAGAGTCGAGAGTAAGCAGCGTCGAGGGTCAGCCGCTGCAACCAGGCAAGCAAGGAAGATAAAGAGCTTTCTAATTTGCATTTTCATAGATTCCCAGATACTGCATGAGAGAAAGATGTGGAGTCACATCTTAGACATTTCAGTGCATGGAGGGATTATTTTCATGTAAATAGAGTCTCTCACTGCCATTTTGATGAGTGAAAGAAAGAGTTGTTGAATTGACTGTGAAGACGAGGCAACCAGTCAGTTAAAATGATATTCCTATGTAGACTGCATACATCATTTTTCTCCCTGCTATGAGTAGAATCAACATTTCTCCCAAACAGAAACGTTCTTTTTAGTTCATAAACTCCTAACTGCAGCTCACTTTGATCTCTTTTCTGACCTGGTGATATCGGTTTGACCAGCAGCAATTTGTGTTGGTTGTTATGTTGAATCGAAGCACACTTGAAATAAATAAAGCTGTTGTTTTTGTTTTCTGCTTGTTATCAGCGAGAACATGGTCAATGATAATGATGCCCTTTTTTCTGAGGTAAGGAGAAGAGCTACACACACACCTTTAATGAAAATAAAAACTGTTAAAATACCTGAAGACAATGTCTGAAAATAATTCTGGGCAAACTGCACATTTTTTTGTAAAACGAAATGCAAGTCTACTAATAGCAGACACTTCTCTTTTTTATAGCATCAACTCCATAGCCTCAATTATTCTGTTGTTCTGCAGTAATGAGAGAAGTTGGAAGTTGTAGATGGAGCCTAAAGGTAGTATAAAATGAAGTGCCTACCACCTATAGCACCATATTATACAATTTAGAAAAGCCATTAGTGTTGGGGAGTCAGAACAACAACAAGGTAAAGGCACGGTAAGACTGGGGAATGAAACGTGCTTCTTACCTCTGGCATCAAAGAACTCCTCATCGGAGCTGTCAACGGATTCTTGTGCAATATTCTGCAGACACCAGTGAGTGGCGCTGTGTTTTCGTGCTGAACCTATAAATTGAAAGAAAAAAAGGCACAGAAAATCTCCTTTTAGACTAATAATGACAGGCAGGGTCATGCCATTAATCAAAATACTTGCAGGACAGAGAGATCATGCATTTTAAGACCCCCTCCCCCTTTTTTTGGCAGCCCGTTCTAAAATATCCTTAGCGAAAAAAATGAAAGTGTTAAAGTCCCAGGTGGTTATAAATGTTTTTTTTAAGTGTCACAGCCAGAGAAAAAAAAAACCAAATGGGCTTTTTCTTTGAATGGTGTCAGGTGACAAATGTTAAGAAGATGTCAAGCTGTGAGTTTTATTACTTTCTGACACAAGAGCACAGATGAAGAAGGGACTTAAGGGTGCTTTTTATTAGTTGGCAATATTCACAATCTAAACACCAAAGAAGACCAAAATATTTGAAACAATAGCTGGTTGGAACAAAGAAGGGTTACTCTGACACAACACAATAACAGTTTCACCCAAGTGGTTGCAAATAAACTCAACACAATGAGGCAGTTTTTAGAATACAACTTTAAATGGCATGGTAAGATCAACTGTGAGAAACTTCAGTTACTCATTTAAAATTTCCCTCATATTGTCCTCCTCAGCATTTACGGAGGGGTTGCTGTATACTGGCCTTAAAGCAGCACAACGTAACTTTCAGCTTTTCTGAGTTTGGCGGCATCTTGTGGACAAAATCGGTAGTGTTTTACCAGAAAGAACACTACGTTTCCCATGAGCACCAGCGTGTACTGCCGGAAAACTCCTGTCCCGTCGCGTGCATTTGTTTTGATGAGCGAAGACAGGACGCTTTTCTGTTTCACCAAGTGAACACAAGGAACGCAAAAAAAGATGTTAAACTGCTGGAAAGGAACTGGAATTTACCGGGATACCTTAAACAAGGAAGCCAGGGAGCAGTATATGGAGAAAATAATGATTATTAACGGTCTGGATCCATATGAAATCCCTAAGAGATCCCTGAATCCCTGAAGAGCCATGTGTTTCAATAAATTTGTATAATAGTACAACATACAGTACATGTTTTGTATCCCTCTTACTTCTCTTTTCTTTTTTTTTGACTGCTATATTATGTTGAAGAGGCGTGAGCAATATTTTTGTTTTCCTCGTGAGATTATTTTTTTCCTCTGCAGCTACAAATAGAGTTAATATTTTTTCTTCAACAAACTAGTTTTATCTGAAGATTGGGGTTAATTGCTCCGCAGAGAGCTGGCCAGCAACTGCGTTTAGCTGGAGAAGTGGGGAATAAAACCCGTGTTTTGATCCGACGCCCGTCTGTGTGAGTGTTTGTGGTTTAAGGCTGTTTATGGTTCTGCGTTAAATCGACGCAGAGCCAACGGCGTAGGGTACGCGGCGACACGCACCGTACGTTGCGCGTCGCCACGTACCCTACGCCGTGGGTCTGCGTCGATTTAACGCAGAACCATAAATCATGCTTTACTGTGTGTTTGGTCGTTACAGCCGCGATCCAAAGCGAACCGACGGCTCTTTCACTCTTTTACTTTGTTATTATATCAGATACTTGGCCTGCGTGGTTCTGCCTCCGAGCAGGAAACCGTTGAAAAGTTAAACCATTAGGATCTTTTCCCCACTTCTGTTGTGTGGAGCTGCTGCAGCCACAACACAGCAACAGCTTCTGCGGAGCTCTGAGCTCCACGCCCCGCCCATTTTCGTCTCGACTGCGAATCGGGAAGGAGGGGGAAGTGACGTATGCCGTAAAGCAGTCAAAGTCGTAACGATTTGTAGTTTTTTAGTGTGGCAGGGTTCCTACCATGCTCCTCAAAGTTACATAGTGCCAGTGAAGGTGATACAGACCCCTCAGACCATGACAGAGGTGTCATTAAACCTGTTGGAAGTTGATGTACCATCACAATGACTCTGGAAATATGATATTAAGGTGGAAAAGTTACGTAGTGTCGCTTTAAGAAAAAACGCCATCCTTATTAAGCGTGTTGGCATACTATCCCTTACCAACAGAGCTCGCCGCGTCTGTGTTTCATCCCTGCTACTACGTCTGATGGCTGAACAGGGACATAACAGCGGCAGGACAAAATGTTAAACTGTTCTGCCATCATGCATTTCACACAGAGCAGCAAAGCAAGATTTAGATGCTACATCATTGCTTTTACTAACACCAATGTCCAAAGATATTTTAAATGTGTGCCAACAATGTATATTTGGGCTTGCATACAATACAATTTAATTTGTTTCAACCTAACCAATAACAAAGCTTTTTTTCATACCATCTCAGTTTTTCTTTAAAATTTGGGGTTTTATAAAGATAGTTAAATTCTTCTGACATATAAGTCTAACATTACATACATGAAATATGATTTACTACTTTCCTGCAATTTACATTTGTAATGTCTTCTTTTTTTCCAGATGGAGATAAGAATACACATTGAAAAGCCTCAGCATGTGAGAAAACTGTTACTTCCTGCCTGTTGGTTTATTTGCCACAAATGACAACTATGTCATTTTCTGCTCAAATCCTTAAAAAGAGATGTCTTTCAACTGCTTTACAAACATTTCGATCGAGGTTGTCTGGTGATACACAAACTGCTGTCACCATGCGGAGATTCTGTTCTTTTAATGACAACTTCCTCGTTTTACATTAAACCACACCAGCCTTTGTAGCACATATTCTAGCCGGCTGTCGGCTGCATTGGCTCCAGCTGTACTGTGCTGTTGCATAATAAGACTGTAAAGTTACATTACTCCATACAGAGGATTTTGTACTGATTAATAACTCTTGGGTTTATGGCGGGGAGAAATGCAGTGTCCTGGTCATTAATAGTCAACAGCCTCATAACAGCTACAAATAAGCTGAGGCTTTCTCTTCAATCTTTGACTTTCCAGAAACTCTGTAAACTCTGGTGTCAACATTTACACCAGCACCAGGCAAAGAAGCATTTTTCCTGCAGCTTACACTACCATCTTCTTATTTATCCCAGACTTCTAAGTTAACCAAATAAACCAACCTGTTGCAGAGAGCACTGATATTTTACCCTCTGTATTTGAGGAGTGACTCTCTTTAAACGTACTTAAAACAGATTCAGCAAAACAAACACATTTTAAACCATACATTTTTCTGTGATTCTAAGCAAACACTTGACTTCAGTCTCTAAGAACAACACATCAAATAAAACAAACATTCATCAGTGAATTTGTTTTTTTTAACAATACCACCTGTTCTCATTTACATCCTGTTTAATGACCAATATACCTGTCAAGCTCTTGTGACGAATTAAATTCTCAAAATTAGCTCTAAATCAATTTGTTACTGAAATGAGAAAATGGCAGCTAATAAATTAATAACTTTTCATTCCTAATCAGCTGATCATTCTATGCTGGATAGGTACCCAAGACATTTGATCAAATGTAATTTTAGCATGGAAGCTGTTTGAAGCTGGTAAACACCGTACACCTTCCCTGGTGCCAACTGACTTCCAACTGTGCTCTGATCAAATAAAGGGGACCTATTATGAAAAACAAGTTTTTTCTTGCATTAACATATGGTGGTCTCCCCTCAGCCTGCCAACTCAGAGAAGGAGGAAAGCAACCAAATTCTGCAGTGTCTGTACAGCCGCCCGGATGAGCCATCCAGTGTGATGTGGATCTACGAGCCGTTCAGATTCTGCTCCTGTCATGACGTCATGACAGGAGCGATGAGTGAAACCACGCCCACAACTAACTCCACCGACCGGAGCTTCTGCCATTTTTTCATAGCGGTGTATCATGTCATTCGCGTCATCGCGTCAGGCAGCCAATCAGCACAGTGCCTCATTATCTGATTATGCAAAACAAACACAAAGACATTGAAAATACATCATAGCAAAAATACATAACTGAATAGCTCCCACATGTGTTAAACTGAAGCTATAAGTTGGTCAGATACTAACTGACAATCTAAAAGGTCCCAACGGTATCTCTATAAGGCAAATACGACAACATATAACTTTGGTCACAGCGCCATTAGCTTTTTATCAAAAGTGAAGCGAAGTTAATGAATTTTCTTTCTGGGATCAAATATCTATCAAATTTGAATTTGAAAAAGGGAAAAAAAACAATCCGGTGGGCATTAACCCACACACAACCCTGACGCCAGTTCAAAAGCTTGTCAGCAATAATTTGAAGCAGTCACTTTGTGCATGACTTCATTCATCTCACATATTTGTTGAGGAATTTTTGGCCATTGTTTTTTCAAATATTTTCTCAGTTCTTTGACATTTTTTCGGCATTGGCAGTGTAACAGCAGCACATCCCCTGAAGTTGTCACTCCTAAAACTCCTAAAACAAGCTTACAAAACATTGTCCGTATCCAAAACAGAGTACCAGCTAAAAATATTCAACACATTAGCAGTGAGAACAGTGTTCTTGCAGTTTCGTGTGTGGTGATGTAGGTCCTCTCGTTCAGTAATTACATGCTTCAAAGGGCATCGAGGGTAATTTGTGTCCAAATTTCCATTTGAGTGCAAAGCTGCACCATTCATCTCAAAAGAGGCACAAACTGCAGAAGAGAGGGGCAGAGGGGACTCATACTACCCAAAACCAGTTTTCTATAACTAAAACTGTAGTTGTTTCTAAAGGGGAGCCGATGACCTTTTTTTTTTTTAACCAAAGGATGACATAGACGTGACTGTAGCCCTTTAATACTTGATCACGTCATGGAGACATGTCTATATCCACCTCTGAAAAAAGGGGTTTAATGTGTCTATCTGTAATTCAGATTTCACTGGGAGCCACTGCTGTTACAAATAGTACCCAGGCTGCTCTTGACGAAGGAAAAAAAAAATCAATATGAATGTGCTGGAGCTTTTTTAAACATCATCTGTAACCCCCCACAGTAAAATCATATGAATAAATGATGAATGGTCTGGTCCTAAAAGGCTGTTTGGAAACAAGGCTGAGACATTGCTGCTGTAGGCAGCGTGCTGGGCAGCGCTGCTAAGGACTGCAACGTACATAAGAGCAGCGGATAAAACACAAAGTTAACACACACTGCCTGTAAACACTAGAGGTAGTCATGCTGACATCATCAATTGAAACACCCACTTCCCCTACAGTGGCCATCGTAGGACATGACTGGAGATGGAACATGAGTGAACAAAAATATTTATCTATGGGGCCTAATATCGATTTATTTATGGGATTACGTTCATAAAGTACACAACCTCAGTAGTGTTTTATTATTCAAAATGTGCATTTAATTATCTGTTGGCAAGACATTCAATGATAAATGGTCAACACCTCTATAGTGCCTTTTTATCTTACCAGGTACTCACAGTTACTCATATAGCATATCCTGTACACTTCAACCTGTGGCAGCAGGAGTCAAACCACTGACCATCAGTAGAAGAACAATCTACTCTATTCGCTGATCCAAAGCTGTTTTGACATGGAAGGCTTTATTATTAATGAGAAAATATACAACAGCAATCAGCATTTAAACCTCACAATTCAATTTTCAATGAGGCAAAATCAATAAAACAACTATGACAACCCAATACCTTGCAAAGTCTTGAGGGAGGAGACCTCAGATGTCTTCAGCATTCATGATAAAAGTTTAAGGGTGATGCAGAAATAAAAACCATGACAGTCTGTAAATTATCTATGCAGTCGCTGGATCTGAGATGGGAAGTGGACGAGGAAATTACTTAACATACAAAATCCAACACTTTAAACATTTTTTTTTTGTTTCCCGAAACTTTGTGGTTTTATTTGTTTATTCGTAACTTCTGACCAAGGTGGTTTTATAGTTTACCATATATTATATTCTAAGCCTATATTTAGGGCCCGAGCACTTACGGTGCGAAGGCCCTATTGTATCTGTAGCCGTTCTCATTGTTTTTATTTTTTCTTCCGACAAAATGAGGGCCTTTTTGCCTCCCTAAACGTGCCCAAAAGTCACCAAATTTTGCACGCAAGCCAGGCCTGGTGAAAAATTTGATATTTAATGGTTTGCATTAATGGGCGTGGCAAAATGGCTCAACAGCGCCCCCTAAAACTTCGTGCCTCAAGCCCCACAATACGGTTTGACTTCCACCTGCCTGCGTGGATGTCTGCTGTGTGCTGCTGACGTCCCCGACCCCCCCCAGTCTGGCCTTCGGCAGGAATAATTTTTCAAAATGTTTCAAAATATGGCTATTTGTGGAAAAAATATATAGTATTTGAGTTACATAAAAGCTTGTTATTTGTTTTCTTCCTAATTGTCCTTGAAATAGTGGTCAAGAACCCCCAACACAAAAATGTTTTGGCCGCTGATCAAAATTTGATGTTATCATTTAATTCAACCATTAGAATGGTCAAAATGTCCGGTCAGCACAAGTCCGGTGCTCAGAAAAGAAGAGAAAAGAGAAGAAGAGAAGAAGAAAATAGAGGCCTCAGAGATTCTCTACACACAAATATTTTAAAAAGGGTGGTGACGGTGAAGCTGGAATTAATAAAGTCAGCGTAGAGCAAGGTAAGAAACCGCGCAGCCAACGTTTACCAACCTTGTAACTTAACCTAACTGGCTATCTCTAATGTTAATGTCCATTAGTTTGTATAAAAACCTGAAGAGCAGAGGGGCCCCGGCAAGACTGTCAGCTGGCCTGGGGTCCCCCCTTATGAGCCTGGTCCTGCTCAAGGTTTCTTCCCTCCTAAAGGGGAGTTTTTCCTTAAGGCTTTTCTCCCACTAGGGGAGTTTTTACCTGCCATTGTTTATGTAATAATTGCTCGGGGGTCATGTTCTGGGTCTTTGGAAAGCGTCTAGTGACAACATCTGTTGAATTATGGCCCTTTTCCACTAGTACCTACTCTGCGCGCTTCTACTAGCCACGCCCCCGTCTTGCGCTTTTCCACTACGGGCTGAGACGGGTAAAGGCTGACCAAGTAGATACTTTTTCTGTACCTTTTCTGCCGAGGTTCTGAGCGTGCTGAGTCAGCCCTGTATCTCACGTCATCACAATACACGCCACTGATTGACGTTTGAATCAGGAAGCGGGAGTCCGCGCGAGCGCGACTCGCGGCTCGCTGCGATTTTATTATACAGCGCAAACGTCTGTTTGGTGATCCAACTCTGAGGTGCAGATGTTCATAAACCTGGTGGCTGAGGAGAAAATGAAAAAGGGATGTAGACCGGCGATAAGGAACGATCAGATCCACCAGGCGCTCTTTTTTTCGCAGCCGCTCGCGGCTCCAGCTGATTTCTCATCAGCGCCAACACAAACAAAGGGGTTGCACAATCGAGTACGTCACAGCAGCTTCACCCCAACCCGCCCACTTCTCACCTGGGTGTCGAAAAACAAACAAGGACAAAGTGGGTGGAGGCGGTACGAGGCGTGACGAGCCGTCCCGAGCCGGGGCGCGCTGAGTAGGTACTAGTGGAAAAGGGCCATTAGACGCTATACAAATAACATTGAATTGAAATAAAATTGAATTTGACGTACATGCACGAAAATCGGTACACACCTGTATCATGTCGCAACTTAAAGAAAAGTCTCTTGGCGCCATGGCCGAAACCGAACAGGAAGTCGGCCATTTTGAATTAATCATGTAATTTTGGCGCAGTTTATGCCATTTCTTCAGCCGCTTCTTCACCCGAACCATAACATGCACCCAGGTGTGTTATACATCAAAATGTGCGTCTCCATTACTTTTCTCAGTCAAAAGCGTTACCGTGGCGATGATAGACGCCAAAAAGCGCACCCCCCCTTCATCTGATTGGTCCGTATTTGATAGTCCCTATTTTCTGCCATAACTTTTGAACGGGTTGTGTTAAAGACATGTGGGTGGTGTCATCGGACTCGGTATTGAGTACTTGACCTTCATTGGCCTGAACTAGCCCTGCACCTTCATCTGCTTGGTCAATATTTGATAGTCCCTATGTTCTGCTATAACTTTTGAATGGTTTGATATAGAGTCGTGGGTGGTGTCATCCACTAAATGTCCAGGCCTGAAGAATCTACATGCAAGTCATACAAGCGCTTCCACTGCAGCACGCCTGAACGTGCACAAGGGTGCAAGGGTCCGTTCATCGCTGCTTGCAGCTTTAATTTTGTGCTTGCTACTGCTCAGTTCCATGGTAGAAACATATGCATGTTAAAGGGTTGGTGATTCTAAATAAGTGAATGTGTGCACCACTCTGTCTTTCTAAGTTAGCACTGAGATGGACTGGCAAACTGTGAAGCATGTGTCTTGTCTCTGACCCTTGTCCGCTGGGGGGGCCTCCGGCCTACAGGGACCATCTGTAGATTTAAGCAGGTGTGGCTGAATGATTAATGGATGCATGGATGGATGGATGTAACTCAAGTTTCAGCTCAAACCTACTCTCAGAGACTTTGCAACTCGTTATCACCACAAGTCATCTGGAAACAAAGGCCCTTGAGCAAATCTGGAACACCCAGTACACCATCAGTGTATTTTCTACTTGACCATCTAACCGTATTGGAGGGTCATTCTGAGGTAATACATGGATTCGCTTCAGCACTCCTGAGCACGACAGTGTTGAGTTCCAATAGATACAAGAAGTACAGGTCAGATGAAGAGCTGATGGAGTGCACAATAACACACTAACCGAAAGAATCTATTTTGAAAAATAAAGCAGAGCTGCTGCTTTAAACCGTCCTCAGGCAGCTATTTCCATTATGGGATTTGATTTCTTGAGTGTTCTGAAAGTACTCTTTTATCTAATGGAACTGCTACGGGAGCAGATATCAATCCTGTGTATTGTCTGCAAATGGCATGTCTCTGCATTCAGTTTACTCCTGTAGCCGGGCATAGATTTTAAATGTCTTATAAGGTTTAGCAAATATAACCGATTGCTTTAGTAGCTGAAGCCCCACAGTGGTGCACCCATCACCAAGCCCTCCGGGATAATAAAAATGATTTCTGCAGCATCCTGCAAGGCATTTACTGCACACTGGTGTCCCGACAGATCCTCAACAAATGCTTGAGAGAGCTGCAGTTTATGATGCACAGTGCATCAGTGAAAAGATGAGCATTCTGCAGATCCCCGAGAGCAGGAAGGATTGCGAAATAGCGGCAGGCCGTTTTTAAGAAAAGACCTCCATCATATTCACATCATAAAACTGCAGCTGCAAGCTGACGGGTTGATTTGGTCTCTTATGGTTTATACATGATGTTGCGCTTTCTAAGATGGCTTATTTTGTTCCATCAAGCTGTGAATTGGAAATCATTACTGGTATAATTGTTTTGTACTCTAAGTTGTCTTTAATATTTAAAAAGAACAATTTACAACTCAAACCTTTGAGTGAATACTGAAAGTACTGCTGTTAAAAAACAAGTAGAAAGAAAGTACAGTATTAGTAAGCAGAGTCACATTTAATCATGGCAGCACGGGGGCTTAGTGGTTAGTACCGTTACTCCACAGCAAGTTCTGGATTTGACCTCCGACCCCGGTGGGAGTCTTGCTGTGTGGAATTTGCATGTTCTCCCCCATGAAAAGAGCTTGCATGGATTCCCTCTGAGTACTTTAGGTTCCTCCCACAATCCAAAACCATGCTTGATGTTAGGTTAATTGATTATTCTAAATTGCCCGTAGGTGTGAGTGTGCATGTTGTCTGTCTATATATGTGGCTCTGTGATAGACTGGCGACCTGTCCAGGGTGAACCTCTGCCTCTCGCCTGTAATGAGCTGGAATAGGCTCCAGTAGACCCCGTGACCCTGTACAGGATAAATCTAATATAGAAAATGGATGGATGGACATTTCATCATGTCAGCAGACTGTTTGTTAATTGCAAATTTGATGCAAACCAGTATAAAATGTAGACAGTCAAAGAGAATTTGAATGCATCAAGACCACTATCTACTAAATTATGTTTCAAATGAAACATAGTTGTGACAAGCTGTAGCGGAGCAGGCGGGGGGGCAGGGGGGGCGGCCGCCCCGGGCCCACTGCTCCGGGGGGGCCCACTCCGAAAAAAAAAAAAAAAAAAAAGTGTTCTGAATAAAATAAGGAAAGTTGGACTGTATAAAACTTGTGTTCATAAGGATAAAGTTGTTTAAAAAAATAAAAATGAAACAAATAGTCCCTTCTCCCCGTGTGTGTCTGCCTGTCATGCACGGGTTCGCACGCGCATCTGTTTAAGGCTGATTTATGGTTCCGCGTTACACCAACACAGAACCTACGGCGTAGGGTGCGCGTCGCTGCGTACCCTTCGCCGTAGTAATGCGTCGAGCCAGTTCTCGCATCAGAGCCTTAACTCATGCTCATGAGTTTCAGCAGCTGAAGTTGATTAAAAACTCTCTCCAGGCTGCATGGATGAGACAGACTATCAAACCTCACCTTGCTCTCATTTGAGAGGGACTTCGCCATTGATGAGAGCAAGTTTATTGTGACCAAAAAGACGAGTCATTAAGAAATCCACTGCTGATGTTGCCAGATCTGACAGGTTCCAGCCCAAATGCAACGTAAAACCCACCGAAAAAATGAAAAACCAGCCCGAATCTTACATTCTCTGTTAAAACCATAAATTATGAAATGCGTAATACATTTCATCTTCACATTACTAAATAACCTAAAAAAAAGTTCAGGCTCCAAACAAAAACTACAATAAAATGGAGTAGATTAAAGCAAATATATTATCAGTGAGTTTATTGTGTAAATTTTCTACTTTTCTCTGCCATAATGGAAGCTTTTTTTTGTTAATAATTTCTCCTAAATATTAAGTAAAACCCAGGAAAAGCAGCCCAAATATATATTTTTTAGCCCAATTGGGCTGAAACCTGCCCAACCTGGCAACCTCACCTTGCTCTCAATCCAGAGAGATTTCTCCGTTGATGAGAGCAAAGTGATTGAAAGGTGAAGAACCGGCTGATGGTTCGGAAATAGTTCGGATTTGAAAAAGTTTTAAAATAAAAGTTTTTGCATTTTGGGTCGTTCAATACCCCCACCCCAAATGAAAATATTTTTTGTTGTGGTTCTCCGCCCACCGCTGGATGAAACCATCATTGGTAAACTGTCATAATATTAATTATTTCTGATGACATTGCCATAATGCTGAATATATGGCCTTTCATATATTGTTTGTTGCTGTTTGACCGCTGTGTCTGATTGTGTTAAATACATGTCGTCGTCGTGTAGGTTGAACACGTGTGTCTGAATTGTGCTACTTGATATCAGACATCTATGGCTAAGATGAAAACTTAGCCTTAAAAATAAATATATCCCCACGATAAGTCATAATTATGAGATAAAAAAGTCGAAATGATGAGATAGAAAGTCGAAATGATGACTTTTTATGTCATAATTATGACTTACCGTGGGGATATTTTTATTTTTAAGGCTAAGATTTCATCTTATTTTTTTCTTTTACTGGCGGAAATGGGCTTCCATAGACATCACTGGATGTCATTTGATTTTTATCTCCAGTTTGATACTTATATCTTAAAGTCTGCATTAGGGTTATAATTAGGTTTGACATAATGACTGGTAAATCCATGATGCTGAAACCTCATGTAAATGGTTCTGACCGTGTCGCTGCTGCTGTTGGAATTGTGGTTGGTTGGGCCTGATCTGTGGCATTTTTAGCGATTATGTTCTAACGGGGATGTTTAGGCCACAAGGGCCCATCTAGAATGCTTCGCCCCCCCTAGGCTGGGACCCCTGCTCCGCCCCTGGTGACAAGATTGCCTTCTTTTATCTGTCGGGGAGAGACTTGATTGTTTTTGGTTGTTGCCAGAAATCGTACATGAAAGATTGAAGTAGTCAGTAGTAGGAAATATCTAAAATTAAGCTTTACTCACATGTCGTGATGAAATTTGATGTTTGGAATCTTTCTGAAAAATATCTGCTTTATTAAGTAGATAAAAAGCAAAACAGTAGAGTAGAGTAAAAACAAACCTTGGTTTGTTACTATATGAACCAAAACAACATGAATGGACCCTAATCACGCACTTAGGGTGCTTTCACGCCTGTCCCGCTTGGAGCAGTTGTTCCGAAACAGGGAGCGTTTCCCCCTAAAGATTTCCCCCTAAAGATGAATACAGCAATCGCGCTCAGATGCGGCACAAAACAACCGAGCCGAGATCGCCTAGGAGAGGTGGTCTTGGCTCGCTTCCATTCGAGACCTGGAGCTGTCAAGGTTGACTTTCCCCCCAGCCTTCAGTTCCTGTCTTGCCCCGCCTGTGTCCCATCGGCCCTGATTGTGTCTGCACCTGTGTCTCGTCATGTCTCGTTATCCCCTCAGAATATCTTGTCTTGTCATTCCTTGGTTCCCTATCAGTCCGTACTGTGTCTTCCTCCATGTGCCAAGTTTTTGATCCCTGTCTCAGTTAGTCTTGATCCTGCCAAGCAGTGTTTTTGTTTTTGAAAATAAACCCTTTTTGTTGCAACTCCTGGCTCCTGCTCTCCTGCACTTGGGTCCTCAACAACCACACCACAACAGGAGCGGTGCGTTTGTAGTGAGAACATAATCGACACAGCAACCAACACAACTACATTCATTGTGTATGTGCTACCGCGGTGCAAGGAGAAGAGTCGGCGCAGAGCCTCCACCCTTCTCTCTCCTATTGGACACAACTTTCTCTCTTCTCTCTCTTCTCCCTTCTCTCCTATTGGACGTGCCGAGATGTCGTCACAGCGCGGCACAGTGGAATTAAAGGGGACCTATTATGAAAAACATGTTTTTTCTTGCTTTAACATGTATAAAGTGGTGTCCCCTCAGCCTGCCAACTTAGAGAAGGAGGAAAGCAACCAAATTCTGCAGTGTCTGTACAGCCGCCCGGATGAGCCATCCAGTGTGATGTGGCTTCTACGAGCTGTTCAGATTCTGCTCCCGTCGTTATGTAACAACGGGAGCGATGCGTGAAACCACGGCCACAACTAACTCTGGCCGGAACAACAACAACTCCGTCGGCCGGAACTTCCGCCATTTTTCGTAGCAGTGTATCGTGATGGCGTCTGTTCGAGCTAGACATGCAAATTGCTCTGTTGTTGGTTGTAAAAACCAACCCAAGCGATGCTTTGTGCCCTCCCCTGCTACGCATCATTCAGGCAGCCAATCAGCACAGTGCCTCATTATCATGGCCTCCCCGCCCACTCAGAATCCCGCATAGATAATGAGGTTAGGGACTGGGATGCTAAAGTCATGGCTCAGAGGCTGAATTTCTATTAATTTAATTTAATTTAATTTATTTATATAGCAAAAAAAATCAAAAGCTTGTTTTTAAGACATTCAAGGTATTAGATGCCATAATAGGTCCCCTTTAAAAAATTTTCAATTCGGGCAGGCAGGCACGGCGCAAACGCCGCAGCAGGCGCCCTCTTGCCTGCCGCCGAACTCGGCGGCAGAGCGGTCCGCTCTTGCGCCGCGGTAGCACATACACAATGACTGGGATCGCCGGCGGCGGTCGGCACTTTGCGCCCTCTCTGTGAAAGGGGCTTTATAACCATTGTTGTTTTTCCCGGGGTACAGAAGAGGAAACTCCTTTTGCGTTAATTTCTGACCAATGAGAGAACAGTTGGTTCGCGCATGGCATTTTTTAACAGCTTTGAACCACTACAGACGGTTGCCTTGTGAACACAAACGCCACAAACTAAAAACAAAACAACTGTATTGATTTAGCCCCTGAATCGGAACAAAACAAATGGGCCACAGGTCTGAAAGCATTATATGATATGATATATCTGAGTCTTGTCAGAGATTTAAAATAGCCATTTATTTTGAGGTAGCTCCATTAATCCCCTAGCTGTGCTAACATTGACTGCCATTTGGCTGCAAACACATATTTCGTTCTGACTTAAAACCTCTTTGATTCACATCAATTTGGTCCAAAACAAAACTTTACACTCCTAACCATCTAATAATAGACCTAGGGTACAGTCAAACTCAAGGCCCTGGTGGACCACCATCTCAATTGTTCTGGTCTGCCCGCATGGAAAAATAATTTTGAAGCTTACTAATTAATTCATTAATAGATTGTAAAAAACCATGGATGGAGCATTGGGTCACATGACCCATTGGTTTCTGAAGAGTGGTTTTGAAGCCTCTTTTTCTTCGTATGGGGCACAGCCATGTTGCTCTGGAATCCAACAGGAACACACGCACCGTATGTCACTCAAAGTTAATCAAAAGTAACTGTCGTGTTTAGCCAAGGCTGGGTTCCTATGGTCGGTTGGTTGATTAGCTAATGCAGTGGGATGACAGTTACGGATGAGGTAGCGATAATGGCTAGCCATTACCTGACCCCACTGTCAATCCTCCAACCATTAATTTTCTACATCCACTAAATCCTGTCCAGCATCACGGGGGTGCTGGAGCCTATCCCAGCTCATTAAAGGTGAAAGGCAGGAAAAAACCCTAGACAGGTCACCAGTCTATCACAGGGCCACATATAGACAAACAACCATGCACACCTAAAGTCAATTTAGAAATGTCATTCAACCTAACATGCATATTTTTGGACTGTGGGAGACATTATTACCAACTTAGTGACTGCTGTTATAGTAACGACTTTTCAGAGCGACAAATCCAGGGACTCTTTCAGGTCTTGATGGAGACTTTTGGTGATGCTAATGTAAAAGAACGTATCGTTTTTTGACTCGTTTCTCAGCGAGATGCTGGTGCGTCCGTGGGTTCCTCTCCTGTACCAAAGCACTCTCAAGGCAGCCCAGCGCTGGCGCAGCAGCCCCTCCCTGCTCCAGGCAAAGATGTTCACCCCTCTGCGTCCCGCAAACGGACTAAACATGTACAAAGCCACCTGGGTGTACCTGCCCAGCATTATTCAGTAATAATCATCTATGTATTTATTTATACATACTGTACAGGTTAGTCTCACAGACACAGGGTCTTATTTTCAAATAGACCTGTTTTATACAGTAAAAAATATAATATATATTATGATGACACACCTTTGGAGTCGGCGTTTAGCAGACAGTTGAGGAACTGCAACAAATTTTAGTTCTGCATGAGCCTCAGGCCACGTTTACACATAGCCGTATTTACAAAAACGGATATTTCCCCCTCTACGTTTTGAAAAATACCACCATTCACACGAACCCGCATAAATACGCTGTTAAGGGGTGCTATGAGCAGCCAAACCTACAGGGGGCAGTGTAACGAGAAGCATAAAGTCATGCTAGCCAATCAGAATCCTGGAAAAAAACGCCAACAAATGACACGTGTAACTCCCAAGATGGAACGAGAGTCTTTCGTTTTGAGTGACAGAGAAGTGGAGTTACTTTTAAGCGTGACTTTAGAATATAAAACAGGTAAAATACAAGAAAATATTGACGGTGGCCAAACAAATTGTAAACACAGGTCACACACATGACGCCGGTGACGTTTCTGTCGCATAATGTGACGTTCTGAAGCCTAAATGTCCGTTTCCCTCTATTTACAAGCAAATGTGAAGACAGAGTTTTTGCAAATCTCCACTTTGGCCGGAGTTTTCAGAACTGATCGTTTTTGGTGACTTTGAGCTTTGTTTTCATGTAAACGAACGGCCAAAACGCATGAAAACACCACCATTTTTGCTACGTGTAAACGGGGCCTCAACCCAAAAGCTAGATGGTTGCTTGGTTTTGACTCATGATTGTTACTATTTTCATAGGCGCCGGAACCGTGGGTGCTTCGGGGCCCGAGCACCCACGGAGATGGCCGAGCACCCACGGGGAGAGCAGAGTAGGCGAGCCCTCATGTCAACAATCACTGATTGGCTAAAGCGGTTTTCAAATAGAGGGCGCACATTCAAGTGTATGTGCTGCCGCTGCGCAAGAGCGCGCTCCTGACGCACGGCGGGCGCAACGCGGCTTTCACCTAGAACTCGGCGCAGAGCCTGCGCGCATAGGCTACACCTGTGTAGGCTACACATTTGTTGCAAGTTGCTTGGCGACCGAAAAAAAGTTTTTCCGGTCATGGCGCCGTTTTCCCACTCATTTGGACGTACAGTAGCTACAGCTCGGTTTGCAAAATGCATGTGTCCCTGATTCAAAGAAAAGCTCTGGCTTTAGTTCTTCTTCTGAGGAGGAGGAGACGAGCAGCAGCAGCAAGGAGGGGATGGGTCCATGAAATCCTCATGAGAACACAGGATTTGGGGGAATACAGGCTCGTTCGGGAGCTACAGCTCCATGATGGCCAGGTCTACTTCAGGCTGAATCATATTTTATTAAAAAACCTTTCCGAACTATTTTGTTGTTTTCTAGCTCATGTCAGTCATTTTAGCGGACCTGTAGTGCTTCAGTTTGCAAAAGTATTGACATGTGGTCTTTTCATAACCATATTGATCAATGATTCAATTGATCCCCAGATGAGGCATGGAAATGCTATATTTTATTTTAAATTGACATTTTATTGTTAAAAGAGCAAAATAATATCACATTTCTACCACTTTTAAACAGGTGTGTCCAAATTCTGTGAGATTTCTCTCCACTTTTGTCCCTTTTTATTGATGTCCCGATAGGCCTGCAGTCTCATCCCACAGCTCCTCACAGACTCACAGCAAGATCATTCTTTCTTCCATCTTGATCGTCTCTGATCTACAAGCTGCAACTTTTTTTTCTCCCTCCACCTTCTCTCCTACACTGCCGAGATGCCGTCACAGGGCGCACGGTGAAATAAAAAAAAAAATAATTTCTACTGTTGTAGATTAGAAACGATCAAGAGGGAAGAAAGAATGATCATGAACTATAGAAATATAGCCTCCTTTTTCTCAGATGAACACCCGAATTTGTTAAGAATTTGATTATTATTTGTGTGTGTGTGTGTGTGTGTGTGTGTGTGTGTGTGTGTGTGTGTGTGTGTGTGTGTGTGTGTGTGTGTGTGTGTGTGTGTGTGTGTGTGTGTGTGTGTGTGTGTGTGTGTGTGCGTGCGGCGTTCATGTCCGTTACCGCTGTTGAATCTACGTTGCTGAATTGCTGAATCTTGTGCGAAACGACACTACATGACATTCAGCACCCACCAGAAAAAACATAATTCGGCGCCTATGACTATTTTACTTTTTTGTTGAATTAGGTATTTTCACATATTGTTTCAAAGGTCAACCATATCTTTGACTTATTTATCTTAAATAAGATATGTAAAGAATGTTTTTAAATCTCTAAATGTTTCTGGATTTAATAGGATACAATTACATGTGAGATATCAAATGTGCCTCGTGTATTGACCAGAAAAAAAAAATTAATAGTTCAGTTAATATCAAAGATATTGGGATTCACGGATGCATCCTGCAAAGCAGACTAGTGCAATCAATAGTTTGAAGGTTAAATAGTAAAGTACAAAGCTGCGGGTGACATCACAGTGGATGAGTCCTACTTTTATAAATACGGTATCTATTATTTACAGTATGATACTTAAAGCGTAACGTCAGATTTACAGGACATTATCTAAGTGCGGCTATTCACTTTTTCCATGTAGTGAGTGATTGCAGCTGGTCAGCATATGAATCTTTATCGATCGAAAGAAAAATCTGTAATATAAATGCTTTTGATAACGAATTATAATGTTCTGTCTGATTTTTTTTTTTAACAGATCACAGGTAAACGACTTTTTTTACGCACATCCACCATCACCTGTCAGATTGCAATTCTTAAATGTTCTGCTGCATTCATTTAAAAGAACATCCCTTTTCAACACAAAATAAATTGATTAATAAATAACTAAATATTACCAAATGGTATACCAGTCTTCTGCTCACAAGCTAGCACCATGATCCAGGCTTCCTCATTAATCAGACATCAAAAATTCCCTTTCAGTGTTCAAACTAAATCGTAGCCCCAGAAGCAGCAGCTTGTCAGTTACTCTGATCAAATAGTTTTTGTCTGCACGATCAAAGGAAGCAAAACCAAAACAGCATTCCTTTTGAAACCAAATGAGAAACTTATGGAAACTAACAAGAAAAGTGGGAGAGTAGCCCAGCTCTTCAGTGAACTACGTTCAAAGGAAACCTCAATCCAAGCGTCTAAAGCTTGTCTTCAGAGCAGGAACACAGCAACAGAAGGCTGCAGGTGATTCATCTCACCCGTCTTTCATCTCTTTCTTTCCATTATCCCCTGGCAGTGGTGTTTAAGTAGAGGACAAGTTAAAACAATGTCCTGACAGCCGCTCCAATGCAATCACGTAACCCCCCACATCTATCACTTCAAGCATGACTTTCCATATTTAAACACCTACTGTAGCAGTGCGGCCTATGGAAATAGGAGTGACTGAGAATTACTGCATATTCAAGGAAAAAATTGATTGTTTTGTGTTTGTTGACCACCAGGTAGCGGTAATGCGCATTTTGTGAAGTTCACAAACGGCCAGCAGAGGAATGGAAAGAAGAAGAAACACATAAACAAAAAATTCTACTTGCTTGGTTTATTTAGTCTTTTTTAAACATTGCGGTCGTAGCAATTGAGATTAAAAGACCCCCCCACCGCTGGATATTATATTGGATAATATATATTGGATATATTGCTCTAATATGACAGCAAGACCTGAACCAAGTCATCGGTCCATCCATTGTTTTTTTCATATACTCTCTAACTGCATCAAATGTACTCGTAGCAAAATGTCTCTGGTCAAAATGCTTAAATGGTTTGTGGTCACATTAGAGGGCTGAACGTAATTTCCTGCTTTTAGAATACCCACTCAGCAGAGACCACCCGCCAGGTAGCCCCTCTAGGCCGAAAAATGGCCCTCTCCTACTACAGGGCTGTTTTTTGGTCCCATTAAAGGTTCCTGAAGACCACATTACGGGAATGTGGTCCTGTAGTCCTGGTAATGGAAACGCGCATACGAAAAATATGCATAAATCTACCCGGAACTCCCACTAGTGGAAACGCACCTACAGTATATGCTACATACTGGCCCGAGAAACCAGGATTTCTTTTTTTTTGGGGGGGGGGGGTCTTCTTTTTGCAGAAAAGTGAAAACATACTGTAGACTATAGATTTATTGACAAAAAACTGTACAAAGAATGAGTAAAAATGGATCAAATCAAACCAATATCCAGCTGTGAAGATACTTTTCTGTCTTGTTCTGTATCTATGCTTTAGATCAACAAGCAAAATCAACTAAACAGTATAAGTGAGCAAAGAACATCTCTAATTTTAAAATCACTTAAAGCTAACCATGTGATTTAATAATATATGAAGTAGTTTAGTTTAAGTGTTTCTGTTCACCAGATTCATTAATAAGAAAAAGGCACACTAAGTTGAAGAATTGTTGTAATTGGCTCCATCATATTTCTGCTGGAAAGCAGATGCTGCGCACACTGTAAAATTATAGATTAGTAACTCTTTAAGAAGATGGAATGGTTCAGGTCCAGCCCTTGATAATGCATAATTAAACACATTGATTTCTCTCTGTCCTCCTATCTCATGAGTCAACAACCTTGCTACAAATTACAGTTAAAAATTGACATCTAACCTCAGACTGCACAGAACCCTCCAGCAGTACACACAAATAAACTATATAATCTGTAGCCTCGCTGTTTCACATAGTTTACCTGAAGGAATGTTCGCTTAATGAAACACTATTGGAGAACTGGAACTTTATAAACTGGTTTGTGGATTCCCATTTTGAAGCCTGGAGTCGGACATGTGGCAGTTCCAATCTCTGAGTATTAGGAAACGAAGGTGATGTGCAAAATAAGGATCTGAGGACACTATACCGTCCTACTGACAGTGGCCCTATCAATCCCTCACTTACAGGTGACAGACTGTGTCATATCGAAAAAGTTATCTCCCGCTCATTAATCATGTAAAGGGAAATTAGGTTAGACAGTAAAAATGTTAGTTTCTGCACATAAGATCAGAAGAAACCAAATACAAGCAGAGGGCAAAGTTCCCAGAGATAAGTGGGTTATAAGGTGCCTATAAATCATTTGTCTTTTGGAACTATTATTGTTGTTGTACCAAAAATCAATACATTTCAAGATTTATTTTGGAAACCAAAAGTAGGTTTTTTTTAAAAAAAAAGTATTTACTCTGTGCTTCATTAACTTGTAAAATCTTTAAAGGGAATTACAGTTCAGTATTATCATCTGCAGATTCATCATGCACCAGGCTGTAATTACACTTTAATTGCCTGACAGGTGGCTCTTGCAGAAGAGCCTTATTTCCTCGACTCTCACAGGATTTAATGCAGACGTGCTTCCTTCAAAACACATCACTGTATTTCAAGGTTGCACACAAGAAGTGTGAACTGTGGTATTTCTTAAAACAAAGTGGATTATAAATCCCTTGGAAGGAGAATATTAAACTCAAGTGCTGTCAAAGAATTCTATTATTCACACTTCTTACAAAATAAATGAATTAAAGTAAATGTGCAGGTTTTATACAATCTAGACGAATAATGACTATAATAAAACATTGGTCATTACCTATTTGTCGCATCTTGATATTCTTCAGATTTTAAGGGAGCTAAACTCAAACTCAAACTCTCTTGGTCGCTATCATGGTCTATTTCTCTTGTCCATGATAGCATCCATACTTCTGAAAACGATCCTGCATGGCATAAAATGTACTTCTCATTCTGCACTGACCCACATGGGAAATCAAAACAATCTTATTCTGGTGACTGAGTGGGCACTTAACAGTGTTGAGAGCCCCATCCATCAGCTGCTGTTTGCTGGTTATAAAGAGCTTTTACTTATCACGTACAAGCCTTAACATGTGCATGAGTCGGGACTCAAGCTTGACTTTTTTGATAAACAGCAAATGGCAGTCAGAAGCATAAACAGAGAGGAAAGGAAAATGTTGTCTTAGCTAGTGGTAATGGGTGCTGGAGGGAATGACTGCTTTGTCTACAAGTCAGATGTAAAAGAAAGCACTGTGCTAGATACATAACATTATCCAAAATGGGAGCATTGATGGAAAACAGACTCAACAGACATTTCACTTCAAGAACCCTGTTTTCATCATATTTGGAAGCTCAAGTCCAAACTGAACATTAATTCAGTTTCATTGCCTTAATCATGTTACATACTGTACATATGAGTTGTTGGTTTTAAATATGTAAATATTCTTGTCTTATTAAAATAATGTAACACAGCTTCATAATATCTCTACTTTTACATGCATTTATTGTACCATAAAATATTACCTGCAAAGATTAGAAGAAGAGTTCCTTTAATCGTCTCTAACAGGATTTATTTTTTATTCTTTAGCTTGTTTGTTTCCCCTCTACATGCTGGCCAAAGTTAAACCAATTTGGACAAATAGACTATAATGTTCTCCAATTCCACACTGACAGGTTCATTAATGGACACAGAAAGACAAGATGAAAAAGATGCATGTTACTGTTTGATCAGCCGCTAAATCTTTAAGGACTTTCTCCTCGCTTCATTTCCCATCTTCCAACCCAGATGGTCTGTGAGTCGCACTACTGCCAATCACGTTGTCTTTTAATTAAAATAATCTAAGGAACTCTGAGCCACTAACGACACCCAGAGGAGCCGCTGTGTGCACTGGAAATGCAGAGAAACTGAAGCAGCCCTCTCTGATGCTGCAAACATTTTCTGAGTGAACACTGGACAAGCCTCAGCATCAAAGTTACTCAAACAGTATCATGAGAAAACATGATGTTTTTCTTCTGTGCATGGACTAAAGGAGAAGTGCTTCTGTCAACAACAACATGCAACTTGCTTGAGTTGAGACAAGATAAAAATTAATGATTAAAAAAATACAAAAACTTTGGATTCTGTTTCTATTGAGCCTGTTTAAATATCCTATAAACATCTAAACAATTAAGTAAAGCCTGATGATGCTCTATCGCATGGAAATAGTTTATATAATATTAATAGCCTGCTCTATAACTCCGTCAAGCCTCATTTCAGCACACAGTTAAAATCAATCCCTACAGTCAATGACAGACACAAAGGATATTGATCTCTCCTCAAAAAGTCTGAGTCCTTCCCTAGTACAATTCATCAAAACAGAAGCAAGAACTGACCAGTGCTCGCGCTGACTGTTAATGACTGCTGGACCACAACAAGGTGATAATTATCATTGGGAAGTGAAGTTCTGTGTCCTTTGTTTGTCTGTTGAGCAAAACCATCAGTTTTGACCTGAACGAAGACTGATGCTGGGAGTCAGAAGATATAAAATTCTATCTTCTGATTGTGTTCTGGCTGGGTTTTGTTTAAATAAATGTAAATTTGGCCTCTTTGGTGAAGCAGTAACAAGCAGAGAACCCTAATTGACACGAACACACTATCACTCTCCAAGCTGATACTGCTTGTTAGTAAAGCCATGCTTGTTTGCACATAGGGAGGAGCATAAGCTTATTATTCAGCTAATATTTAATAACTCTGGTTTTCAAAGTCTCCAGGCAAATATATGGCTGCTTAGCTGCTAGATTTTCCATATTGTTTACCTTCTATTCATTTTTTTCCATAATACAGACTAAACGCTTACTCAATGTCATAGGGTTTTTTTTTTCAAAACTGAAAAAAGCTTTTTCCTTATAGTAAGCTCCTCTGTTGAAAATCCCTGAATGCTGACAGAAGTGTGCTGTGATTAAGGTTTTGTCCTGCAGCACCGTGAATTAAAGCTGCAAATAATGATAATTACAGATGAGTTGATAATATGTGATCTCTACCGTTAATTTGTCTGTCCATCAACGCTGGTGTCACTCTTAATCCATCACATCACTGCTGGTCTGTCAAGACCGCATGGTGCCAGACTGCAACAACACGCTTTTACCCCATCCTGCACTTTTTTTAAACATCTTTATTACTAACCTTGAATGACTGTAAGATGATTGTTTCAAGGGTATCACTCACACTCCTCTAAGATGACCAGCCGTCATTCTTCAATAACACACAAAATGTTCACTTAAGCAGCAAAATGAAAGCAAGGCAGATGAATTGAGAGTCTATATTGTTGAATGCAGTCAATATTTTCAATGCTAGTAATTATAACCAAGTACTTTTCTTCAAATCTGAGCAAACAGGTGGGAAAGCACCACTGAACAAACACCGGTAACTCCCACAGGTGAAGCACTCCTCTTCAAGGAGCAGTTGAAAGAAAAAACAGCTTTCTGATGTGAGACATAAACTTGGATTTCCAAGGCTAAAGCTCCACAGCTCATCCCAACATCACCACCCTTCCAAACTTCTTATGTGGATTTTGTCACCTGTTTTGAACAAAGCGTTTGGTTAATTTATGTCCGATACTTTGCTACATGTCACATGACCTGCAGGACATAAAATGTCCTCCATAGAAATTACTTAGAAAAGGCAGATATTCATATAACATCTTTATGTATAAACTTTGACTCAGCAGATGCAAACCAATCAACAAAGAACAAGCGTAGCCAGTTAAGCCAAATGGATCTATGAAGTCTGATATTATATTTGTTGAGACATCCAAATTTTGTTTGATAGACTTAGTGTAATTAAGTTCATTGCCTCTCTAAGGTTTCCTCGGTTACGTATTCTACTACTTACTGCTTGACTCTTGCCTGCTGCCTGCATTTGGATCCCCTTCTTTACATCGACCTCATGACTCTACCATTGTTTACTTTCGTACCACAAATAATCCAACTATATGTGTAAGTGTAGGTCCAAATGTATGTATCCTGATGCCAGGATAGAGGGATTCCCTTTGTGATTATAATCCCTCAGCTGCACAGTTGCCTTTCAAATAAAGCTTTTCTACCCAATATCTAATATAAGTTATCCCTAGCTCTGTTACAGCTGTTAGTTAGATAGTTTCTGGGGTTCATCAGATGAGAAAAATATATTACGTCACCTCTAAACTGTAAGTAACATCATTTGTATTAGAATCAGTTTCATTCAGTGTCTGTCAAAATGTGAATTTAAGTTCTTGATGGGGGTTTTGAGGCTGGCTTATCAAACAAGCTGATTATTCTGGGGGATCTTGACTTAAAAAGGTTAAGACGCACTGCTTTACAGAGCATGTCAAAGTGTCCTTTAGCACAACACTAAATGCCAAGAAGCTGCCAATACCAAGTGAGTGCAGTAAATGTAATATCTACCTTCATTTGTTTGAGTACTGTATGTGAATTGGAAACACTTTGTAAAGGACTTTATAGAAACCAAAAGTGTCAACCCTTTACCATTGGCTTTGCCTCAACGAATCCTGCATGACAGTTTTAAATGCAGCGTGCTTGGTAGTCAAACAGAGACACAGTTTCAAGAGTGAATACTTCCAGAAATGCGAAAGGACAATTACAGATAAATGTCCAAATCCTACAGCAGCATCAAAGACTTCATCTGTGTCAAGCAACAGAAAAACTACGGCCTGATTCCAGGTGAGCTGGTCCCCTGCCATCTTCATGTCTCTGACCTCAAACAGGCTCAGCTGCTGGTTGCTTTGTGAGTGGCTGCCCCCTAACACAATGCACTGTTTCCCTGTGACAAATGGCTATTAAATATAAATTGAACACTGTTTTGTATGATCCATCGAAAAAAATAAAGGTCACAGGCTGCATGGTTGGCACAATTCTATATAGAAGTCAGAGAAGATTGTGGTGCAGTTTGCTAAACAGGGAGTCTGCAGCCCAGATGCCATGATGAACGAACCTCACACACACGGCAAGCTGTTGCATTTTTAAGACTACAAAATCTTCATCATTTCTAAGTCATACGAAATGGGCTTGGGAAATCGTAAATCGTGTAAAACTAAATTTGTTCTGCAGGAAAAAGTTCTGTCGTTCTGGTCCCTCTTCATATTCAGCTTTTAACACAAAAATCTTCACGCTATTGAGAGAGAAAAGAAAGCAGACCGAAAAGGAAAGACACTCGGCAAGCTGCACATCTATTTTTAGCACAATGTTAAATCTCTGCAACACAGCAGATAGACTACCCATTTATTTTATTTGGACAGCAGTTGAGAAAAAAAAAAGAAAAAGAAGCCGTTCAGACTGATTTGTTTCTATCAGCTGTGAGGAATACAAAATGCTCAGAGGAGCCGTATCTCAAGGGTCATGGAAAAGTTAAGAGTCGCTGATTACAGGACTAACAGTAGGGGACAGTTAAGACTCTGGGGGGGGGGGGGAAATGACAGAGGATTATTAGAAAAACAACATTTCTCATAATGGATTTGGCACCACACTTCCTGTAGCTGCAGCTCAAATAGTGGAGTTGAGGCAGCCTTAAGACCAGCTAGTTAAAATTAGTTAGGTTCATTAAATAATACTAAACCTTCAACTCTTCAGTCAAATAACATGTTTGCAGTTATAAACCTTTACAAATGTCTGAATAATATTCAGCAGAACAATATCATATGAGTAAATTAGTGTTTTAGAAGAACCAAAGTCCTGAGATGATCACAAGGAATCACCAAGGGTCTTTCTGCCAAAATTGAGACCTTTTTGGAAAATATCAGGAACATGAAGTCACTTAACATCTCCAAATTGCAATTTATTATTAGGTAACATTGAATATCCAAATGAATTTTCGTGGCACTCTTTCTAGTTGTTGCTTGGATATTTCAGCATAGATCAAAACGTCATCCTCAGAGTAATGCTGGCAAAATGCTTTAGACCGCTTTCGAGAAACCCATTGAAATTCTTTAAATGTTGAAAAACAACTTCTTAATTTTGAAGACTAATGCTTAACTCCTCAAAGCTTTCCCTAATTCCCTAATCCTTGTTACTGTACTCAAATTATCCTTCAATATTTACAATAGCTGAATAAATCTGGGACTCTGCTCTGCATCAATAACCAAACTCAGCAGGAGCTTACGTTTCGGCAGAAGTTGAGAACGGTCCAAACTAACTGAAAAGCTTTAATCTGAAGCACTGGCTGTAATACATACATGAGGAAATATAGAGCATAGTCATATTACGCAATCTATTTCACAGACTTTATCCTGGATAATTATGCAGATTTTTCAGTCAAGTTACTCAAGAGAGAACATTTAAATTGGTATTAAGAAGTATAAGTTCCCCTACAGCGCTGCAATAATTGAAAAGTGCAAAGATAAGATCTGTACACATAAGTGAAACTCATGAAGGGAGAAAATCTCTCCAGGCAAAGTTGGTGGGACTTTGAGGAGTAATGTAGCTGCAAGAACTCTTCTGATTCATAAAAGTCGATAGATGCAATTTAACTTCTAAGGTTGTACCTATCATGACAAAATGATGAATATGTTGGTCCTTATCAGGTCTTAAATTTAAATAAATATATGATACGCAGAAATTCAAAATGAAGAAGTAGTGTGTAAAAAAACTAAGAACACAATTACTGCTTCCATAGCAGCAAGGTAGCAGCCAGGTGTCAAATACACTTGATTAAATATAATCAGCAGGTGTAGCCAACTCTTTGGTTTTGGCAGTTTCCTGGTCTAGAGAATTAAGGTGTGTGATAACAAAATACAAAGGCATTGATCTAAGAGAAGCAACTATTGCTGTCAATATATCCAGAGAGGGTTAAATGGCCATTTCCAAGTCCTTCACCCTACAGTACATCATTCTTTAGAGAGAAAAACTGTTCCCCAGTGGGAAGCAATCAAGAAAGTTACCAACCATCACAGGAGTGGGCATACCGGAAATTTAATTTCAAGGACTGTCTAATATTCAAATAAATTGCAAAAAAAAAAAACAAAGACTCAATAGTGGTTCCTTAAACTCTACAGGCCTCAGTGTGTATATTAAAGTTTTGGTTTTTAATAGGTTGACACAATTTACTGAGGTATTAACAACCAGTCCTTGACGTGCTTTAGTCAAAATACAACAAAAACAACAGCTCGCATTTCAACCACAAATTTACAGATATGTGCACAACAGCCCCTTAACTCTATTCCACATCCTTCAACCAATAAGTGTGCTTCCTTTGAGATCTGGCCTACAGCTTTGTGCTAACCACTTCCGACCGATACAGCAAATACAGTATATGAATTGATAATAAAAACAAGAGCTGGGACACTTTTATTCTGATCCTGAGACCAGCTAGTCCCAGACAGAGACAGGGTTGTATTATTAGGACATTTTTGATTTGCCAGTTACATCGGACACCCAAATACCTGTAAATGTGCACCGGTGCAATATGGAATTTCGCTCTGCGCTTTATCTGTGATGTCTTGATGAATGGCAATAAAAGAATCTTAAACTCTTACTGTTCTCAATCATGAAGAGTTCAAATCTTAGTCAACTATGAACTCCTCAACAGGCGACTTTATAATGAGTCACTGTTGTATGGCAGCGGTATCAGCTATTTTATGCATAAACAACAATGAATCATTACCGCTTCTTTGCTTCTTTATTTATTACTCACATACTTCTTGATAGTGGTGCAGCAAAACTTGGTTGTTTCACAGTCAGTGGGCTGTAACTTTATGCTGCTGCTATTATCTATTGATACCTCAATCATAGTCAAAATAAAACAAAAACTGGCAAGCATAACTGGCCTCATTAACTTTCTAGTTTAAACACACTCCTGCAATTATAAGCCCTAACAGAAGTTGCATTGAACAAACATCCATGAATAGCTGCCACATCCTCTTTATTACAAAGTATTCTAGTCAATAGATGGTCAAATACAAAGCCATGTGCCTGACAGTTCAAATGTGGCCGACCTCAATGCAATTGAAATAAAAACAATTAAAGCATGTAAATAAAGCAATAAAGTCAGACTATTGCTTCTACTGTATATGGGGATCTGTACCCTTTTAAATCAAGGACTGTATTTGGCTTTTTTTAATATATCTTTTATTAATGAATGAGACAAATTAAGGCGCATATTACTTTTTTACAGTAACTTGCTATTATAACCTATGAAGCGAAAGAGGGTGCATTTTATCGCATGACTGTGACTACACTACCCATAACCCCAGGGACACAACATATTGCCATCAATCTGCCAAAAGCCTCCCGAAGCGTCACAGGGTTTATGTGATTTTAAAAAGATGGGCTAAAATAATATAAGGTCTCAGTGAGGTTTCCATTAACAAGTGAATTTTACGGAAAGGCGTAAGGAAATGTAATTAAGATTAACTCAAGAAAAAACAGCCATCTGCAGCTGTTCAGATAAAGAGAAGACTTTTCATGCATCCACAGAAGATAATTTGTCTGAGATGGTCTACTAAAAATAGGACTACATCCTCGATTTCTGGTATACACAAACTCCTTCAATTGCCTCTCCCCCATCAGGACCGTGCAGGTGCCAGAGCTGGAGTTGATGCTGAGGCAGTTCTGCCGTGAGCATTTTAAGAACCAGCCTGGATTTACACAGGCTCATGAATCAGACTGAACATGGTGTTTCAGTTGGCCTTAGTTTCCGCTGAGGAAACACTCCAAGCTACTGCTGCTGGGAAACGGTTTATTGCTTTTTGAGCACTAAACCATTTTCCATCATGAAAAAGAATAGTGTCAAAATGAAAGTTGCGCCCTTGTCAACTATATCTCAACTGTTTTAGTTAGCTTTCTCGCAACCCTGAGATTGTGCTGCGACCACAACTGGGCCGTCTCAGTCATCCTGCTAACATAATGAGCATCAGAAGACAGTTAATAGGTTTCCTGAGTCCTCAACTATCCCAACTTTGCTCACAATAGAAATGTAATTCACAGGCTCTGTTTGCTAGCTATGGAGTTCACGGACCAACCAGCTGCATAGAAAGAACCTTTTTATGTTTAAAGTCAAGGACACTGGCAGAGGCCCATAAAATAGACCTCGTCTAAATATAGCACACAATAAGAGAGGAAGCCAATTGCATATAAATACTTACATGCTCTGAAAATGAGTTTAATACTGAAAAAGAAAAAGGGCACTGGAAAAGATTGATTTTTCTTTATGTGTTGACATTGACATTAATAAAAAAAAGGGCACAGGCATGTATTTTTCTTTCAAAATACAGGTAAAGTCAAGATAATTTACCCTCTTTTCAAGATAAAACAAAAGCACTAACTTTGCCATAACCAATAGGGTTTATAGTTTATTTTACTCTAAAAGAACATTGAGATAAATTTAGATATTTATTTATATCTTCCAAGTTTGAATTCACTAGAATTTGTCTCCTTGTACTTTGCTGCAATGCAACGACAACCAGTTGCTCTAAACATAGTGAAACTCTGGGAGATACCAGTATGGCTTCCTCCACGAGATGAGTATCCATTATCTATTGTCTGAGTTCCAGACTAATTTATTAAGATTTTTCAATTCAGTTTTATTTGTATAGCGTCTATTACAATACAAGTTGTCTCTAGGCCCTTTCCACAGACCCAGAACATGACCACTGAGCAATTATTACAGAAACAATGGCAGGTAAGCAGGAGGAAAAACCTAATGCCAGACATAAAGTTTTCTTCCCTTTAAGAGGGAAGAAACCTTGAACAGGCCCTGACTCATCAGAGGGACCCTCCTGCCAAAGGCCTGCTGTAGAGCAGGAAAAGGGAGATCAGAAGAGAAAATGACGAACAGAGGGAGGAGAGGCACATATCAAAGGTAAAAAAGCCAAGATATATTAGTATTGATCATCCTTTAGCTGGAGAACTAAGAGTTTTATGTACATATTACCGATACATTGCTAGCTGGTGTACTACAGAGACGACTGTACAGTATAAACAGGTGTAGACAGCAGACACCGTATTGGTCAGAGGGTGAGACCGCAGGGCGGTTAGAGACAGATGGAGGTAAACACTGGGATAGTCAGAGGGTGGGACTGCAGGTCACCATGCAGCTCTGGAAACTCTGGCCGGTAAACATGTACAGAAGAGAAAAAGAGGGGGCAGACCAGCACAACAAACTATAAGAACAATGGACCGCAATTATGGTTATGAGATACTTCAATAACTTTGGATCGGGCTTAAGAAAAGAGAAGAAAAGAAAAGCAAAAGGGATGAGAGCACCACTCATCGGATCATGTTGGTGTCGCTGTGCAGCGTAGGCCTATAGCAGCATATCTAGGATGAATATGTTTTAGACGAACTTGTCCAGTAGCTGCAGCTATGACTACTGACCCTACTGTAAACACATTAAAGTTTACACTAACTAGAGGTTTACTGAACACTAAATAGAGGTTTACTCAACACTAACTATAGGCTTTACTAAACAGAAACGTTTTAAGTTTGGTTTTAAAGTTGGAGGGGGTGTCAGCCTCCTTAACCCAGATTGGAAGTTGGTTCCATAGTGATGGTGCCTGATAGCAGAAGACCCGTCCTCCTAATCTACATTTGGATACTCTGAACTACGAGTAAACCTGCACTCTGAGAGCAGAGAACTCTATTAGGAACGCAAGGTACTATCAGGTCTAGCAACTATTGCAGAGCTTGGCTGTTCAGGACTTTATACACAAGTAATAACATTTTGAATTGGATTCTAAATTTTACAGGGAGCCACTGGAGGGGAGCCAACACAGGAGAGACGTGCTCTCTCTTTTTGATTCCCGTCAGGACAGCTGGAGGCTATTCAAAGTATTACCTGGACATCCTGCTAATAAAACATTACAATAATCTAGTCTAGCAGCTACAAACGCGTGAATTCAATTTTCCGCATTACTCTGGGAGAGGATGTTCCTAATCTTTTCAATATTACGTAGATGGAAAAACTTGATTAACATGCTGTTTAAATAACAAATCTTGATCAAATATAACTAAAAGGTTTCTCACAGTCGTACTAGAGGTTAATAGCAACTACATATAATCCTTTCCTAGTGTTCGGGACAAAAAACACTGTTTTACTAGAATTTCGATGTAAAAAGTTCAACGTTAGTGGACATATAGGCCTTAACGTCCTTAATACATGTCTGACGTTTGGCTAATGGTTCCGTTTCATCTGGTTTCATTCATCATCGGCATAGCAATGGAAATTGATGCTGTGGTTATGGAAAATACTTCTCAAGGGCTGCAGGTATAAACTGAACAAGATTGGCCCTACAACTGAACCCTGAGGGACACCGTAAGGGACACCGTAAGGGACACCGTAAGGGACACAGTAGCAGACCTTTGTCTGTGCAGAAGAAACTTCATTAACATGAATAAACTGGAATCTGTCAGATACATATGATTTAAACCAACCTAAAGCTGTCCATTTAATTCCAACAACATGCTCTAAACTGTGCAGTAAAATGCTGTGAGCTACAGTATCAACAGCAGCACTGAGATCCAGCAGAAGTAGTATGGACACTAATCCCTTATATGAGGTTATAATAAGGCCATTAGTAACTCTAACCAGCACTATTTCTGTGCTATGGTGGATTCTGAACCCCAACTGAAAAACTTCAAGCTTCGTTTCTATATAAATGGTCACATACAGGAACTGGCTTTCAACTACCTTTTCCAGAAATGTCTGGGTCAAGAGAGGTTTTTTTGAGAAAAGGTTTAATTACTGAAACCTTTAAAACCTGTGGCACATATCCTGAAATTAGGGATCAGTTGAACGGGTCCAATATTGTAGTACCAATATAAGAGAGAAAACATTTTTGAGCAGTCGAGTTGGGATGAGGTCTAACAGACACGTGGTTGATATAGCTCTATTGATGACTGAGGTCAGCTCAAGGAGGTCTATAGGAACTAAATAGTTTAGAGTCAGTTCAGGACCTAAGGAAGTCGCTGAAGCTGAAGAAATGCCCACAGCTGCTGCCAGGTAGGCCTGGTTGATTTCTTCTCTAATTTTCATGATTTTACTGTTAAAGACGCTCATAAAGCCTTCACTGCTGAGATCTGCAGGAATGCACAGCTCAACAGAGTTGTGACTCTTTGTCAGCCTGGCTACAGTGCTGAACAGAAAACGTGGATTATTTCTATCTTCTATCATTGACGAATAATAAGCTGTTCTAACTTTGAGAAGAGCTTTTTTATACAGTATTAGACTATCCTCACACCAATTTGCATTTTTGGCATCAGTTCTTAATGAGAATTTCAGAGGAAGGTGTCTCAGTCAAGACTTGAAGTGACCAGAGCCCTGCTCATGAAGTCCTTTGAGTAAAATTGACTTAATTAACTAAGCTGACTGATGGCTTGAAGGCAAAAATCACTTTGCGGCTAAAACATTTTGACCACATCAATTTTTCCTACAATTTGTTTTAAACAAAACTGAAATATCTATTATACATTTAAAGTTGACCCAAGCAGGAGCATTAATATTCAGCAATGTTTTACCATATAAAGTTTCATTAATAAAACTATCACTGGGCAGTGTTTTGAGATAAGATATATTAAATAGTTCATATGGGACTAATAGATTTGACTGTAACTGTATATCTCTGGTTTGTTGTGAGATTCTTCCTGGACAACAGCCGAATTGTAAATCATGTCGGCATGTGCCTGTCTGCCCCTAAACAGATTACAAGTTACATTTTTTAACAGAAGCACAACTTTGCTGTCTCAAAGGGTTTGATGGCCACTCAGTGACATCAATCATTCCAACTTTTGCACCATTTTTAAAAATCAGCACAATGCCAGCTTTTGGGTAGCTTCTTTTTTTCAGTAGAAATATATGAAACTGTGATTCAAATACCTTTGACTCATTGCAAAAATAAAAAGGATCTGTTTTCCTCTCATACTCATGGGCGTGTTGCTAAGCGTCTTTCTTCAGATCCTCCTCAGAATTATTCTATTCAATTCAATTCAATTCAATTTTATTTATATAGCGTCTAATACAACAGATGTTGTCTCTAGACGCTTTCCAGAGATCCAGAACATGAACATAAACATAAACATAAACATAAACATAAACCCCCGAGCAATTATTATATAAACAATGGCAGGTAAAAACTCCCTTAGTGGGAGAAAAGCCTTAAGCCAAACAGTGGCAAGGAAAAACTCCCCTTTAGGAGGGAAGAAACCTTGAGCAGGACCAGGCTCATAAGGGGGGACCCTCCTGCCGAAGGCCAGACTGGTGGGTCAGGGACGTCGACAGCACACAGCAGGCATGTGGAAGCAGCAGCGGGATGACCAGAGGTGGGGGGGGGGGCGTCAGCAGCACACAACAGTCATGTGGAAGGAGTAGCGGGATGACCAGAGGGGGGGGGGGGGTGCAGGCAGGCGGAAGCAGCAACAGCAGACATCCACGTAGGCAGGTGGAAGAAGCAATGGGATGACCAGAGGGGGGGGAGGGCCGGGAACACAGGCCAGAACGCAGCTCCTGAGGCTCCGGCCTGCAAACATACACAAAAGAGAAAAAAGGGGGGCCGGCACAAGAAACTACAGGAACGATGGACAAAAATGATAGCTATGAGATATTTATAATAAATAAAAATGGTAATGGAGAAGAGAGGCAGGGAAAAGGAGAGGAGAAGAAGGGTGAGAGGCACCGCCCAGTGGATCATGTCGGTGCCCCCCTGCAGCATAAGCCTATAGCAGCATATCTACCGCGAAGCTATATTTGAGACTAACTATTATAGTTTTGTTCTATAGCTGCAACTATGACTACTGACTCTAACACACTAGAGTTTACACTACCTAGAGATTTACCAACACCAGCTAGAGGTTTACTAAACACTAACTATAAGCTTTACTAAACAGAAAGGTTTTAAGTTTAGTTTTAAAGGTGGAGGTGGTGTCAGCCTCCTTAACCCAGATTGGAAGTTGGTTCCAAAGTAATGGTGCCTGATAGCAGAACGCCCGCCCTCCTAATCTACATTTAGATACTCTAGGAACTACGAGTAAACCTGCACCCTGGGAGCGGAGAGCTCGGCCAGGAACATAAGGCACTATCAAATCTTGTAAATACTGCGGAGCTAAGCCGTTTTGGGCTTTATATGCAAGTAATAAAATTTTAAATTGAATTCTGAATTTTACAGGTAGCCAATGGAGCGACGCTAACACTGGAGAGACGTGGTCTCTCCTGCTAATTCCTGTCAGCACTCGTGCTGCTGCATTCTGGATCAGCTGGAGCCTATTCAGCAAATTACTTGGACATCCTGCTAACAACACATTACAGTAATCTAGTCTAGAAGATACAAACGCATGAACTAGTTTTTCTGCATCCCTCTGCGAGAGGATTTTCCTAATTTTTGCAATATTACGGAGATGGAAAAACGCTATTTTACAAACCTGATTAACATATGGTTTAAACGACAAATCCTGATCGAAAACAACACCAAGGTTTCTCACAGTTGCACTGGAAGCCATCGCAACACCATCTAATCCCTTCCTAAGATGCTCTGGACCAAGAATGATAACCTCTGTTTTATCTGAATTTAGAAGCAAGAAATTTCTGGACATCCAGTCCTTGATGTCCCTAAGACATGCCTGAAGTTTAACTAACGGTTCTGTTTCATCCGGCTTCATAGACAAGTAGAGCTGCGTATCATCAGCATAACAATGAAAGTGTATGCCGTGATTCTGGATTATACTTCCCAAGGGCTGCAGGTATAAACTAAACAAGATTGGCCCTAGCACTGAACCCTGCGGAGCACCATAACAGACCCTTGACTGTTCTGAAGAAACCTCATGTACATGAACAAACTGGAACCTGTCAGATAGATATGATTTAAACCAACGCAGAGCTGTCCCTTTAATCCCAACAACATGCTCTAACCTGTGCAGTAAGATGCCATGATACAGTGTCAAAAGCAGCACTGAGGTCCAGTAGAACCAGTATGGACACTAATCCCTTATCTGAGGCCATAAGAAGGTCATTCGTAACTCGAACCAGTGCTGTCTCTGTGCTATGATGCATTCTGAACCCTGACTGAAAGACTTCAAACAGATCATTTCTATACAAATAGTCACATAACTGGCTTGAAACTGCCTTTTCCAGAATGTTAGATACAAATGGAAGGTTAGAAATTGGCCTATAATTAGCTAAGGTGTCTGGGTCAAGGGAAGGTTTTTTAAGTAAAGGTTTAATTACTGCCACTTTGAAAACCTGTGGTACATATCCTAAGCTTAGGGATAGGTTGATTTGGTCCAGTATTGTCACACCAATAAGAGAAAAAAACATTTTTGAATAGTCGAGTCGGGATGGGGTCTAACATACATGTGGTTGACTTAGCTCTATTAATGAGTGAAGTCAGCTCAGGGAGGTCTATAGGATCAAAACAGTCTAGAGACAAGTCAGAGCCTAGGGAAGTCGCTAAAGCTGAAGAAACGCCCACAACCGGCTGGTTGATTTCTTCTCTAATTCTCGTGATTTTACTGTTAAAGAAGCTCATAAAGTCCTCACTACTGAGAGCTGCAGGAATACACGGCTCCACAGAGCTGTGACTCTTTGTCAGCCTGGCTACAGTGCTGAACAGAAAACGTGGGTTACTTTTGTTATCCTCTATCAACGTTGAATAATAAGCTGTTCTTGCTTTGCGAATGGCTTTTTTATATACTATTAGAATATCTTTCCATTCACGATAAGAGTCTACAGACTTACAAGAGTGCCACTTCCTTTCTATTTTACGCACGCTTTGTTTCAACATGCGAATATCTGAATTGTACCAGGGAGTTAAGCTCCTGTGGCTAGAAACCCTCCTTTTCAAAGGAGCAACTTCATCTAAAGCTGAATGCAACAAATCAGCAGTGTTACTAGCAAGAAAATCAACATCAACATCAGAGGTAGAACCCAGGTCACTGGCCTCTATTGCTTCAGTAGAGGCTTCACTATTTTCCACTGTCGCAAGACGAGCAATGGTCTCCTTAAATTTAGCAATAGCTTCATCAGACAAACATCTGCTAAAATAATACCTCCTGCCCTGCACTTCAACATCAACAACATTCAATTCCAACGTTATTAAATAATGGTCGGATAAAAGGGAGTTAACAGGTGACACCAACAGACCATCAGTTTCAACACCGTAGGTGAGAACGAGATCGAGAGTATGATCAAAACAATGCGTCGGCCCGTCCACTTTTTGTGAGATACCCATTGATTCTAGAAGAGAATTGAAAGCTAATTTAAGATTATCGCTTTCAACATCCATATGAATATTAAAATCCCCCACTATGATGAATTTATCTGTACTGATCAATAATCCAGAAAGGAAATCTGAAAATTCAGACAAAAACTCTAGATAAGCGCCAGCAGGGGGCCGATACACTACCACTAACACAACTGGCTTCTCTGATTTCCAGCTCGGAAATTTCAGACTAAGCGTGAGGCTTTCAAACGTATTATGATTGCACTTAGGTTCAATTTTTGTTTGGAGACTGGAGTTATAAATTGCTGCGACTCCTCCGCCCCGGCCCGTGTTTCTAGGAATGTGATGATTAAAGTAGCCGGGCGGAGTTGATTCATTCAAACTAACATACTCTTCATCCTGTAACCATGTTTCTGTTAAGCAGAAAACATCACTCCTGCTCTCTGTAATTATATCGTTTACTAACAGAGACTTGGAGCTTAACGATCGTATATTTAGTAGTCCGCATCTAATTTTTCGGTCTGTTATTGGTACCAAATGTGCATTGGTTTTAATTTTTACAAGATTATTTTGGTTAACGCCTCTATAACGCCGCACCTGGTGAACTAGTGGAGGGCGGGGAACTGCAACTACTTCTATTTTGCTAGGCACCTGGTTAGAGTTACCAGTTACATCATGTAATCTTATAGTTTTGTTGGCAGGCGTTGGTCCTCGAGAAGCAGCAGAGAAGTGTGTTAAACTACAGCTCTGCATCCTGGCCTGGACCCTGCGATGTCAGGGAGAGGGTCTAAATTCTTGTCACATGTAAGTTTATTTAGCGGTTTTACCTATTTACAACTGTCAAGCCATGACATTTAAAAAGACTTGTGGCAGTGGATTAAATTTTAAAATTGAAAATATCTTTATTCTTTATGGTTCAGTTCGGATAATTCAGTTAGTTAGTATATGATACACGCAGAGTCACTGCAATGACTGTCAGTCAGCAACAAGTTCTGTCTGAATTAAATTCAATTGGAGATAGGAGTAAGGATGCTGATCTGACCCGAAATGCTTTATTTACATTTTTTACAGATGCTCCACTATGGATGTCAGTGCTCTCTCTCTCTCTTGTAGCCAGAATATTACTTTAAATCCAAAGCGGCGAGATTTTAAAGCCCAAACCACACTGACTGAAATCCCCTCTCTCTATTGTGACACTTTTTGTCAACACTTGGCGTGACAGTGATCTGATATGTCAGTGATCCCTGCAGGAAAATTCTCTAACCCAATCCCGGCTCAAGGAAAAGGTCAGAACACAGAGGCCAAAAGCAGAGAGCTAAGCCTGGAGCTGCATGAGATTTCAGCGACTTGCTCAAAAGCGCTTCAGAAGAGGAGATGGACGGAAGAAGAAAAGTATTGCTGCAGACAACATCCGCTCCCTGATAGCGTGACTCAACATTTTCAGCTAAACGCTCTTGTTTAACACAAAATTCTTGATTTTACCTAATGAGTAAACTCTTTAAAATTCAAATCATAATCAAGATTCATGAATAAGAACAAGAAAAGTAGCTTGAAGCAGTGTTATACAAGTAAAATAATGCATGTGCAGAAAGAAAGAGGTCATGAAGTATCTTTTTTATCATATGCACTATTAATTTAAAACCCTCAATGCAAACAGGTAACACATCTAAGCAGCAGGATAATATTTTCAGGGAGCAACAATAAACCTTTTATGCTACAGAAATGTCATGACCTAAGGAAGTCGGTTAAGCTGAAGAAATGCCCACACCCGCTGCCTGGTTGATTTCTTCTCTATTTCTCATGATTTTACTGTTAAAGAAGCTCAGAAAGCCTTCATTGCTGAGATCTGCAGGAATGCACAGCTCAACAGAGATGTGACTCTTTGTCAGCCTGGCTACAGTGCTGAACAGAAAAATGTGGATTATTTTTATCGAAGCAGTGTTATACAAATAAAATTATGCTTGTGAGTAAAAAGAAAGAGGTCATGAAGAATCTTTTTTGTCATATGCACTATTAATTTAAAACCCTCAATGCAAACAGGTGACACATCTAAGCAGCAGAATAATCTTTTCAGTGAGCAACAATAAACCTTTTATGCTACAGAAATGTCATGACTTCAAAGGCTTCTGCTGATGATTTTCTGTCAACTTTCATTTCCACAGATTCAATTCAACAATCAAAATGAGCTGCATGAAAACCTGCCGGCTATTTTTAGCTCACACACCTCGATCCCCTTTGTAACATCCCTCTCCAGTCTCCACATCTCCAGATTTTAACCTTCTTAATATTCAGATTTATTTATGTTTTATGAATACTGATAAGTTTTACCCACAAGCAGCAGAGCAGGAATAGAGGACACAGTATAGATGGGGATGTTGTACAGGTCAGCAACACTTGAAGTCACACTATTTGGTCAGACAATCTTGACTATTCTCCCACATTTTGACCCCGCAGCGTCACAGAATCCGTCACAGACTTGTGTCCCCTGCAGAGACATCTCAAGCGGGACAGGACGTGCTCCCCAGACACTGTCCCCGCCGAGCAGGACCGTGTGGCATGCAGAGCTCCGTCTCGATCATCACGCATTCCTATACGGACGCAGCCATCCATCCATCCATTCACTCATCCATCCATTCACTCATGCATCCATCCATGCACGCAGCTGCTGCGCGCACCAACATCCAACAACAGCCCGAGACACTGAGAGTCTACCTGTTAGCAGGAGACCGAGCATGATATTGTTTCCAGCCCTTACCTTTTCCTCTCGCCTGCCTTGACATGGTGTCCTCTCCGGTGCGTCTCTGTCTGTCTCCGCGGACAGTTAATGAAACAGCGGCTCTTCCTCCGCCCGTCTCCTGACTGCCGCACCTGCCAGACCGGACCGAGGTGAAAAAGCAGGCACGAGGAGAGCTTTTTCTCTCCTCCCTCGAGACGGAGCTTCAGAAAACCCAAAAAGCAGTGAACGAGCCCCGCCAGCTCTCATTCACCTGTACAAAGTCCGGCGCAGCGTCACAGCCGCGCGTGGCGCAGACATACTTGAGAGAGAGAGAGAGAGAGAGATAGAGGGAGTGTGTGTGTGTGTGTTGTATCTGAGCAGACTTGGCTCACACATCCCGGCCGCCCAGCTCGACTGCTCTCCTCCGTCCTGCTCCCCCTCTTTCTTTCTTTCTTTCTCTCCCCGCCGTGAACATCAGCCGGAGTTGCGTCTCTTCTGCCTCCAGCGGTGCGCGCCCCCGCGGCTGGAGCTGCTGGAGCGCGCCTGGGACCGGCGAGACTTTTATCCCCCTTCCTGTCGACGACCTCCCCCAAAACTAGGGTCGCCACCTTTCAGAAATAGAAATAAGGGACGCCCTGCCAAAAAAAAGCCCCAAAACTTCTAAACTGAATAAAAATGTGTTTATTTTATATGAAAAAACAAAATGCTTTGATTTAAAGTTTAAAGTGCTTTAATAGCATTGAACTTGCATGACTGTACAGACAGACAACCATACTAGCAACTGAAATATCCTCCTATGCTAGGTATGTCCACATCGGCCAAGATGTAATATAGCCTACAGGTGAAGAATATGGTATAAAAGTTAACTTATTTCAATAATTCAACTAGAATATGGTGTAAAAGTTAATTTATTTCAATAATTCTACTAGAATATGGTGTAAAAGTTAACTTATTTCAATAATTCAACTAGAATATGGTGTAAAAGTTAACTTATTTCAATAATTCAACTAGAATATGGTGTAAAGGTTAATTTATTTCAATAATTAAACTAGAATATGGTGTAAAAGTTAATTTATTTCAATAATTCAACTAGAATATGGTGTAAAAGTTAATTTATTTCAATAATTCAACTAGAATATGGTGTAAAAGTTAATTTATTTCAATAATTCAACTAGAATATGGTGTAAAAGTTAATGAAAATACGGTACAAATCGTGTCCCGTATTAGTTCAATACGGGACGCAACATTTTTTTCTCAAATAAAGGACAATTCCGTATTTTACGGGACGGGTGGCAACCCTACCCAAAACACCCCAAAAACACCCCTCGAGTAGGGTTGCCAACGCTCCCTTGAAAAACAGAATTGTTCCGTATTTATAAACTAAAGTACGCGTCCCGTATTGAGCTGAAAAGGGACGCACTTTGTCCCGTATTAAGCCTGAATTATGGTTCCGCGTTACACCAACGCAGAGCCTACGCCGTAGGGTACGGTCAACCATAAAGGGACGCACTTTGTCTCGTATTACTGTGAGAGTCAAAAAAATAGTCATAAAATGCCAATGGAAAATGTCATTGAGCTGTTGAGTTCATGAGTTATTTTTTTCTGTTTTACTACAACTGTAGCCTACAGTCATGGCCTGGCTTTGAGGCACAAATATGTTTACAAGTTTTCTACAGACTTTCTGCTTGCACTTTTGTTATTGCACTAAAAATGTGCAATATTACAGAATGGATGTTCTGCTTTCTTTCTATTGTTTTATATTAATTTATACAATTTTAAGTTAAAGGTATAGTTTGCAATCCTATTCAAAAACATTTATTGTTATACTGGGTGAAATGGTCCTTCCATCCTGAGAGTAGCCAGTGAATAATGTGTTCAGAAAAAGGAAAGAAAAATATCTGACCTCTCTGACAGCTTTAATCCTGTAAAAACTCTAACCAATCCGTTTCATTCGGTCCGAATGAAACGGATTGGTCCAGGACCAGAGGCTTGGCAAATGCGTGTTCCCCAAAGTTTGTGGGGGCGTGGCTTTGGACAGAGCGCTGATGGGAGGGGGAGGGGGGGGGGGGGGCTTAGAGGAGGTGCCACTTTCAAATCTTGCTAGCTCTCAAACATTGCAGACAATAACTTTAAAGGGGACCTCTTATGAAAAACAAGTTTTTTCTTGCTGTATCATATATAAAGTGGTCTCCCCTCAGCCTGCCAACTCAGAGAAGGAGGAAAGCAACCAAATTCTGAAGTGTCTGTACAGCCGCCCGGATGAGCCATCCAGTCTGATGTGGCTTCTACAAGCCGTTCAGATTCTGCTGATTTTCGTTACGTAACCAAAATGCAACCCACGCCCAAAACTATAAAACCGTGTAACTGCATGCGAGCATCCGACTATGGCGTAGCACTGCGTGACATCGGACGCTCTCTGTCCATCTCCCTCCAGCCAGCTGCCACTTTACTGAGGTTTTTGTAGTGAAATGAGGAGGTATCATAGAGATAACTTCTCATTTAAACTGACTGGATCAGCCGTTCCTGATCCATGACTGTTTCCTACAGCGCTTTCAACCTGCTTTCAACGCGAGCGGCAGGAAGAAAATAGAAGCAGGGCGTCCGACAAATGTTCAGCTCAAAACGGCGCGCCGTGTCACGTTGCGCAGCTCTGCGTCGCTGCAGCCAGTTAGGACAGTCTAATAGAAAATAAAGCAATGATATTGATTTTGTCGCTGACGCTCGCTCGCATTGCATGCAGTTATAACACGGTGTAACTCCGCCGGCCGGAGCTTCCGCCATTTTTTCGTAGCGGTGTATCGCGTCATTCAGGCAGCCACTCATTATCATAACCTCCCGCCCACTCAGAATCCCACATAGAGAAGGAGGTTAGACAATGGGAAGATAAAGACATGGTTTAGAGGCTGAATTTCTAATTTATTTAGAAAAAACAATCAAAAGCTTGTTCTTAAGACATTCAAGGACTGTTTAAAATAGGGATTAGATGCCATAATAGGTCCCCTTTAAGCAGGACAGGTTTCTGTTTAAGAAAGATACTTGTCCCGTATCCGTCTGTCCCGTATTAATGTGAGAGTCAAAAAGGTGGCTACAGAGGTGGGTTGAGTCTGGAGGACTCAGCTTCAGGCCCCGGAATGGCAACCTAGAAGAACCACCTTGGGCCCCTGAGCAAGGCCTTATCCCTAATTGCTCCATGGCGTTTGTGTCTAAGATGTAAGTCGCTTTGAATAAAAGCGTCTGCTTAATTACAGTAGTAGCCACTCAGTGACATCAATCATTCTAACTTTTTGACCATTTTTAAAAATCAGCACAATGCCAGCTTTTGGGACGTGTCTTTTTTTCAGTAGAAACTAAGTCTACAGCACATCTGCGTCAGTGGGAAATGGACTTGTAACTTCAGATGCACCTGACTATTTCTGCTTTTGGTCTAAGCAAATAAAACCACAAATATGGAATATATAAATAAACCCATTGTAAACTGTGATTCAAATACCTTTGACTCATTGCAAAAATAAAAAGGATCTGTTTCCTCTCATACTCATGTGCTTGTTGCTAAGCCTGCTGTGCTGCAAGTCTTTCTTCAGATCCTACTCATTATTATTTTAAATTCTTGTCACATGTAAGTTTATTTAGTGGTTGTACCTATTTCACCTAACAGTGACCTTCCTGTCGCCGATCTCTCACTCACCCAAAAACATCACTCAAGTAAAGTAAACGTCCCGTATTGAGCTGAGAAGGGACGCACTTTGTCCAATGGAAAATGACATTGAGCTGTTGAGTTCATAAGTTATTTTTTTCTGTTTTACTACAACTGTAGCCTAGAGTCATGGCCTTTGAGGCACAAATATGTTTACAAGTTTTCTACAGGCTTTCTGTTTGCACTTTTGTTATTGCACTAAAAATGTGCACTATTACAGAATGGTTCTGCTTTCTTTCTGTTGTTTTATATGAATTTACACAATTTTAAGTTAAGCAGGACAGGTTTCTGTTTAAGAAAGATACTTATTTTATTCAGTTCATTTTGTTATTTTGTATTAAAGTGAATTGCTGGATAATAATTTGTTTTCCATGTGCTCATGGCATTCAAAAATATGCATCTAATTCAATTCAGGTTCGAGTCAAACAGTTAAAAAATCGTTTCACTCACAAAAAAAGGGGCTAAAAAAATTCACCAGGCCAGGAAGGGTGAAGGCAATCGGGTTGGCCGGCCCTGCCGATGAGGTGTCCCTTATTTATTTTTCAGGGAGTTGGCAAGCTTTAATTAACAAAAATAAAGAAGCAGCTTTTTATTTTTTCCTCCCCTTTTTTCTGGATAAGTTTATCAAACGATAATTAGGATTGAAAAAGTTTCTGTATGCGCATGGTTGACCCACATATTCTGAACGAAAATTAAGTTAGTAGACACGTTAGAAAGGTCACGATTTCTCAAGAAAAGTGATATATTAACCTCAATTTATCTTGAAGTATATCCATTTTATTAATATTAAGTACAATTAATTTGTATCTGTTACGTGTAGTCTTTGTATGCATTTTGAATGAAGTCATTTGAACTGATCTATCCATCCACCCATCCACAGGGCCACATATACAGACAAACAACCAGACACACTCACACTCACACCTACGGGCAATTTAGAATCATCAATTAACCTAACATGCATGTTTTTGGACTGTGGGAGGAAGCCGGAGTACCCGGAGAGAACCCACGCAAGCACGGGGAGAACATGCAAACTCCACACAGAAAGAGTTGAACCGGGGACCTTCTTGCTGTGAGGCAACAGTGCTAACCGCCAAGCCATCCATCTATCCATTTTTTATACCCGCTTTATCCTTTGCAGGGTAACGGGGATCTGCTGGAGCCTATCCCAGGTGAGAGGCAGGGGTACACCCTGGATAGGTCGCCACATAGAGACACTCACACTTACGGGCAATTTAGAATCATCAATTAACCTAGTAGGCCTATGCATGTTTTTGGACTTTGGGAGGAAACCGGAGTACCCGGAGGAGAACATGCAAACTCCACACAGAAAGACCCCCGCTGAGCCAGGGAGTTGAACCAGGAACCTTCTTGCTGTGAGGCAACAGTGCTAACCACTAGCCACCGTGCTGCAGCCCTCTTGAGTCAAAACGTTTAATTTCAGTGGCAGGGATGGATTAGGTTGAGGTTTAAGTATTAAGTAAGACTAAAATTATCTTTTCACAAAGGACCAGAGTTGTGCAGCCTGGCCAGTCATATCTTTTCATGATAAAAAAATAAATGTCTTTCATGAAATTGGCCTTGTACTTCTCCCTTTCATAACCATTTCCACCTAGCTGAATCAGTGTGGCAGGGGAAGGCTTTATCCCATCACTCATACTGCAGAATTTCTGCTAGACCAACAAAAGTCATGTACCAGTGTTTTTACTCTACTCCAAATCGTTTTGGATATATCTGCAGATGTTGGTCTGGCTGTCATCTGCCTCCATCCTATGCTTTGTGATTAGTTGCATGCCTATGCCGTGGTGTCCAGATGTAGTTTCCTCTGGGCCTGTTCAGAAGTGGTAAAGTGCTCACATTCTATACTTAAGTAGAAGTACAGACTGTCTCAATAAAGCATGTGGTAAAAGTAGAAGTATCAATTCAGCTTTTTTACTCAAGTAAAAGTGAGAAAGTACTGAGTCTGGAAAAAAAAAGTATATACTGTATGTATATATAGGACATGTTTAGTAAAGCCTATAGTTAGTGTTTAGTAAACCTCTAGCTGGTGTTGGTAAATCTCTAGGTAGTGTAAACTCTAGTGTGTTAGAGTCGCTCCTGTAGTTTCTTGTGCTGGCCCCCCTTCTCCTCCCTTTTTTCTCTTTTGTCCATGTTGCAGCATCCTCTGCCGGACACCGGAACCTGCAGCGTGGGAGTGAGAGGGGCAGGGTAACGGCCCGGGCAGGCGGGGGAGAGGTTTGTCCGTCAAGATTCCTCTCCCTGGCCCTGCCCCTTCTCAACCTTTCCCCGACCCGGCACCCCACTCTGGGACTTGATGATTGGGCCGGAGCTTCAGGAGCTGCATGCTGGCCTGCGGTCCCCACCCCTGGTCATCCCGTTGCTGCTTCCACCTGCCTGCTGTGCTGTTGCCGTCCCTGACCCACCAGTCTGGCCTTCGGCAGGAGGGTCCCCCCTTATGAGCCTGGTCCTGCTCAAGGTTTCTTCCCTCCTAAAGGGGAGTTTTTCCTTGCCACTGTTTGGCTTAAGGTTTTTCTCCCACTAGGGGAGTTTTTACCTGCCATTGTTTATGTAATAACTGCTCAGGGGTCATGTTCTGGGTATGGGTCTCTGGAAAGCGTCTAGAGACAACTTTTGTTGTATTAGACGCTATATAAATAAAATTGAATTGAATTGAATTGAAAATTGAATTGAATTGAAACTTACACCCTTTACTTTTTGTGTTTCAGAGAAGCTTTATGTCTCTGTTTTAGTTTCCTGTCCAGTGTGACGTTAGTGTAAACTAATTTCATTGTGATAATATTACATGCAAACTAACAAACTTTAAGGTGCTAATATCTGGAATTCCGTTGACATGTTCTATCAGTGTTCCTCCTGGACCACTGCCCTACATGTTTTAGCTATTTCTCTGCACCAACATGCCTGTTTTAACCATAGACTGTATAAAACAATGGACTAAGCATTAGGTCATGTGACGGTCCCATTGGTTTCTGAAGACCAGTTTTGAATCCCCTTTTTCTTTGTACGTTGCACAGCCATGTTACTTCGGAAGCTGGCGAAAACACACCCACCGTATGTCAATTAAAGTTAGCTTGTCATGGATGTGAAATCAAACAATTGAAACCCAAACAGTTTTTCGAACTAGGCTGTAAATATGTTTATTTTTGTTCTAAAGTTGGACATTTGAACATGCAAATCAATGGAGATTGATTCACTTTTGCAGCCAGCCTCCAGCGGTCAGTGAAGAACTGCAACGGTTATTAGTTCCACGTGAGACTCGATGTGGAAGTAAGATGGTTGGCGCTTGGTTTTAACTCAGTTGATCATCAACAGACTTGTGCAAACCTTGATGATACAGACCCACTCAGTTGAATCAGGTATGTTGGAGCATAGAATTATACAACATGCATCTGACTACTTTGATTTTAAACATCAAAACTGATTATGTCATATCTATTTTTATTATTACGGTAATAGTATTACTTTGTTAGAATTCACTAAGGAATGGTAAAGAGACTAGCACAATTGCACGGCAAGTCACAAAGTTTCTCTTGTTCGTCCTCTCTGTGTATTGCCTGAAGCCACAGGTATTTCATTTTATTTCATATATTTTTAATAACTCTTTTAGACATGCCACTTTCCACTAGAAAGATAACCCAAAAAGACAGTCTGGTGATTTTAAAGCAGGGAGAAGTGATGCGTAACTGTTTCTCATTTATGTGAGAGTTCCATGAATGCAATGAGGTGCTGTTTCTGTAGCCTGGCAACAACTGAGCTGATGACACTAAATGCAGCGTTGGTAATAAAGATTGACAGCCAGCAGTTCAACATTCAAGGTGCATAGATGCTCCCTCATCATAATATTTCCAGGATTACACCACCAATAAACATGACAGACCCTCCTCCTTTTAGTCTTGCTTCTCTAGTTTCAGTCTCTCACTTGTTGAAAGCAGGGTAGAAAGTTGTTGGAGTCCAAACTATGTATCTGGAGTTACAGCTTGGTAAACCACATAATTCCCAACAATCCCAATTTGTGTTCATCAGCGTTCCACCATTTTACTGTATATGCCTGTGATCCCACGTTCTCCATGATAATTTAGGGATAGAAACCTCCTCCTCCTCCTTGCTCTTTGTTTTACCCCTGCTCAACTTCTGATAACAAATGTGGGCAGGACCGTGGCTAAGTGGTTAGCACTGTTGCCTCACAGCGAGAAGGTTCCTGGTTTGACTCCCGGGCCCGGTGGGAGTCTCTCTGTGTGGAGTTTGCATGTTCTCCCCGTGCTTACGTGGGTTCCCTTCGGGTACTCCGGTTTCCTTCCACTGTCCAAAAAAGGTTAATTGGAGATTCTAAATTGCCCAAAGCGGATATAGTAAATGGATGGATGGATAGATGGATAACAAATGTTAAAAAAAAGTTCTGGACTAGAAGTACCAGCAGATAACTTTCAAGCAGCAGAGGATCCAATCTAACGTGTAAAAAGGTTTTTATATGAAAAAAAAATCTCAGTAGATAAGTTCAAGATGCTGCAAAGAAAAGAAAAATACATCATGACCAGAGCTAGTGCAGTTATGCACATTGGGTACAGCTGTATGGTTAATGAGAAGCATGAAGAGTGATTCCACCAGGGTGGAGGGATAAGAGCCATCACCCCTGTCAACTGTTCATCACTGAACCACCAGGTGTAGCCTTGGTCATGCAATGGCAGTCATCCAGACTGGGATGAGGGGAAAAAAGGAAAAGAAAAGCCTTTGGATCTTGGGAAAGAAGGCCTTGAAAATGTTAAATACATATCATTAGTTTCCATAATGAAATGATGCCTTTGAGTCATGCTCCCACAGCGTTTAACCTTTAAAATACACTAGATGCTGCAACAGGCACCTCTAGTTCATTCTTCCATATATCTTGATCTGCATTATAACGCTGGCCCAAATCACTGTAAAATGATTTTTCTTACACATTACACCAGAGAGTGTGAAGTGGTAAGACCTGCTGTTTTTATCCCTCACCTCTTATGTGATCACACATTAGATCAGACAGTCCCGTAAGGACGCACGTCCACGATAATGAATATTGATGGAGAAAAAACGCCTGTGGCCGAGCCGTCATCCTGGAGTCTCACAACCAGTCACGCCATATTACCAAACTCCTAGAGGAACACACACAACCACACACTTTTCAGAGCACAGAGATGGGATGCCACTCAGGAAAACTAATTGAAAAGGATCTAAGGCCAAGAAGTCAAAGAGACAGATAGCACTGATTACGCCAAATGGGTGCATTGACTGTCTCCAAGTGAAAAGAATAGGACTAATTGAATTAAATGAAAATCTTTTGTAAGAGGACTCTGCTCATGTATATTAGGACACAACTAAAACTCTACAGCACCCTGCGTCATTACCATGGCGACTGCTCTTATTCAGGATGCACAACATCCTGTGTCCATAAAACTAATGACGAACAACAAAGCCCTTTGCATCAAAGATGTGTGTGTGTGTGTGTGTGTGTGTGTGTGTGTGTGTGTGTGTGTGTGTGTGTGTGTGTGTGTGTGTGTGTGTGTGTGTGTGTGTGTGTGTGTGTCTGTGTGTCTGTGTGTGTGGGCAGCAACATCCAAAGAAATCGGCATAAAAGTTTTATGAAGCATAGGCATAGAGAAACTCAGTTTAAAAAATGTTTTTATAACCACTCTGGGAATTTGAGAAAATTGAAGCAAGACCCGCTTCTGCAGCACAAAGCTTAGTAGTCATTAAACGCTCATAGAGTACAGTACAGTCAGCAAAATGGGCGCCTACTGTGCAGATTTGTTGTCTACCTTATCCTGCAGCCTTGTGAATAGAAAAATACCCTTTTATATTCCTTATTCATAACATATTTTATAGGTTTCTCACACAAGGTATAGTGAGTCTTGTCTCCCTTTTCTAACTCAAGACCCAAGAGGTCAGGTAAGTGCAGGCTGTTAAACTGTGATTCTGCACATCACATCACATCCTGCTATTCAATGGTAAAAGCATCGACTCGAGCTCCTCTAAGGTTGAAAGTAGAAGATGGGGCAGCAAATATTAACTGTATGTTTTCCATTTTTTTTATTTTTTTTTATTCAGCAAGCAGGTCTACTGTGTATACATGATGGTTATTGAACAGTGTTGTAATGTTGTCATTGTCAAATAAAACAGTCTAAAATACTTTGAAAACTATAATGAACTTAAAAGCACCTTATAACACTTTTTGTTTACCACATTTTACTCTGCAACACCAGAAATACCAAGCACCCCTACCCTGACTGAAATCCAAAGCCAGTTTCCTACAGACAGTCACACCTCACCAGACAACCAAAGAAACAGCAAGGACCAACATCTGGAAAGATGAATGGAACCAGCTCAACACACAAGCCCATGACAGGATGGAGAGAGGAATCACCCCGCGACTCAATGCCTCGCCAGCGGGAACGACCTCCCATGGCCACCCTGGAAGACCCTCATCAGACTACGAGTGGAGCAGGGGAGATGCAAAGCACTCATGAAAGCATGGCGCTACCAGACAGAAGACACATGCAGTTGTGGAGCAGTAGGGACAATGTCCCACCTACTGGACTGTTACGATGCCCCCTGCAGCCCGTGGGACCTGGACCCACCCCAACTGCTGTGACCTGTGCCAGATACTGGTAGAACGACATCCAAGATTGCAACCAGTGGCGTAGCCACGGGTGTGCCAGGGTGTGCCCGTGCCACCCACAGAGACAGCTGGCACACCCAAAAATTTGATGCATTTCCTTTTTGTTTTTTGGTATAGTCTTACTAACATGTTGTATTCTAAATCTAGGCTATTAGTATGATGTTCAAAATAATTCAAAATAAAAAATCTTATTTTTGCATGTAAAACCCCCCGTCAGGCGATGTGTCGCGGCAGCTGGACTGTTAAACTTAAATTATGGTTCCGCGTTAAATCGACGGCGTAGCCTACGGCGTAGGGGGGCGCGGCGACGCACAACGTACGGTGTGCGTCGCCGCGTAACCTACGCCGTAGTTCCTGCGTCTGTGTAACGCGGAACCATAAATCAGCCTTTTGACAACTCATCAAACGGAAGGTGGATGGCGGACATGAGTTCCCGTCCATTATTGAAGTCTAAGACTCCTGCGACAAAGATGTTTTATCCAAGATTACCGGTTTGCATCGTATTCTGATAGCATTGCCTGTTACAAGTTGCTCCGTGGAGCCTTTTTTCAGTCATCAACAGGATCACAGCCATCAGAGCGACGACAGAGAGACTGAGGAGCCTCTCGTTGCTCATGTTTGAAAAAGACTGATGAAATAATAAATGCATTCCCTGGCCAAGCCACGTCGTCTTGCCCTTTACATTGAGAGCTGTGCAGTTGGCACACAGGTAAGCAACAATATGGTTGTCTTTCACTCTGCTGCTTTGCAATATGAAACCAGTGGCGCAAAAAGTGGGTAGGATATGAACTATCTGCGGCGCACCGGGGCGCCACGCTCGGAGGGGCCAAAGCGGGGGGGGGGGGATTCGAAGTGTGCATTTTCAGTATTTAACAGCGTTTGTGTGTAATGTATATGATTAATAACAGCAGCTCGTCACTGATTAGGCGCCTCTGCTCCTTCACCCCCCCCCTCTCCTCCCCGACACACACACTAGTATGAGGCTGCAGCTCCAATGCGCGCCCCTTCGAGCACGCGCTGGAGCGCGAGTGTTTTGGATTGACGGTAACTTTATGGAGAGGTAGAAAAAAAGAAGAGAGGAAGAGAGAGAAAGAATCATGACAGGCAGGGGAAACCAACAGGTGGGTCTAATATTAGGTGGAAGTGTAGGAAGAGCCACTTGATACTAAGGGCCAAATCCACAAAAGGATTGCGCGGCTTTTGCGGCCGCTAAACCGGTGCAAATGACACAAAAAGAAAGCGTCTAATTCACAAAGCACCCGCAAAGGGGGAATTGCATCACAAACTGCGCTGCCAAGCAAATAGCGTCATGGTGCGCCTGTGCCATTTGCATGCATGTAAATTAGGTCATATTCATACATTTGGCGCAAAATTGCCCCCTCTCTATGCAAATAAGCCTCATTGCAAAAACCGTCTAATTCACAAAGGCCAGGGCTATTTGCCACACGCAAAAATAGTGGAGCAAATACCGTCTATTGGAAGCGTGTATTAAACTGCGCGCAAACTCCTCACTCCCTCTCTGTCTATGTTTCTCTCTCTCTTCAATATCATTCAAGCCTGTGTGATACTGAATGATATTAAGGGTGAAATCTATAGTCAGACATGACTGTACACACTCAGATCAAGTGGGGTTGTGGACTTATCTCGGATTTAAAAATAAAAATAACAGGACGGAGCTCAGGATTCATCCATACAGTAGGGGCTGCTTTATTACAAACAATTCCACCATATAAACATATAAATCTAGAATGTGTGTGTTTAACATCTGACCTGTAGGTGTGTGTAGCAAAACACAGAACATGAATTACCGTCAGATCCTGATCTGGGACCTCATCTATAAAGCTTGCTTGCGCACAAAAAGGGCCTGAAAGATGCGGCGACGCGCACTGTATGGTGCGCGTCGCCGCGTAACCTACGCCGTATGCTCTGCGTCGATTTAACGCGGAACCATAAATCAGCCTTGAAGAGCACTGAGGGAGGAGGGAGGAGGGGGAGCGGGGCTCCCGTCCCGTCTTCGCACAGTGTCTTGAGGATTTGTAAATTACAAATCGTCAAGACACTGTGCGAAGACGGGACGGGAGCCTGTATTACAAATTGTAATACAGGCTGAGCCTACCGTTAGTTCTTAAACTGTAAAAAAAAAAAAAAAAACGGGGGGGGAGACAAAAGCATGAGTTTGAAAAGTGGGGGGGCATGTCCCCCCTGTTCCCAGTGGAAATTGCGCCCTTGCGCCTCAAAGCGTTTTATTTTCACTCGCTTTATTTTTTATTTCTGCAGTTTTCATTATGGACCAATCTGTGTGCTGAAATATGGAGAACACTGGAAACAGCTCCGTTCACTTACTCAGACAAGTGCAAATTGCACTCAGCTCCAAAACTTTATGGGCGTGTTTGCGCTGGTATATCATTAGAGCAAAATCTTTTGTGAATAGGACCTTAAAGCGGGGCAAATTGCGGAGCAATTCACAGCGCTATTTGCGGGCGCAATCTATTCTTTGTGGATTTGGCCCTAAGTGATTAATATCTAAATATGATTTATATTGAAAAATTGCATAAGCAAGATTTGCAATTTATTCAAAGCTATTAAAAATGCTTGTTGCACAAAAACCTAGATGCCAGGTTTGAATTTCTGCTGACCAACCTGTCCTTTTGGGAAAATTAGTACAGGCAGACATGGCAAGTCAATCACCACAGAGAGGAATGTGGAACAGAGGTGAAGATGAGGGAGAAGAACAGAGAAGTGCAGATGATGATGATGAAGAGGAGCTGGAACACAGAGGTGCAGAGGAGAGAGCCGGGACAAGGCCTTAGATCCATCTTTGGCCTTCACTGCACGAAATGAGGGAGTCATTGAGACATAGTTGAGAATGGCCCACAGAAATGTTGTGATGGGCCATATCCAAGATCAGATAAGAGTAAAAGGTGTTTTTCCAAAGTGTTTTCGTGTACGGTCCAATGGAGAGAAACTGGAGCGGGGATTGGTTATTGTACTCAAAAAAGTACTAACAGAGTTTATTGTTTTGCATGTAAACTTTTTGGTGAAGCTAGTTGCTGACACACGCCTTTTGGTGGGGTATAATAACTGGCAGTGTCTTTCAAAAACAGTGAAGCATCATGAAACCGGTGGTTATCACATAAATGCATATCTTATGTTATGTGGAAAGAATTGGTATCTCGCTTACGCCTAGGTAAAACTATTGTTAGTGAATTGCAGAGAGCCATGGCCGCTGAAAAGGCACCCTGGAGAAGTGTGTTGACTCGAGTGATTGACTGCTCCTTGCAGAAAAAAACTTGCCACTGAGGCAACTATTTGGCTTAAGGTTGGCCTGATGGTTTTATAATAAAACCATCAGGCCAACCTTAAGCCAAATAGTTGTGTTCTGCCTCTGGTTAAATAGCTTTGTTGATCATGCGTAATGTGGATACGTTATGGCTCTGAGTGCATGAGTGCTATATTTCACTATGTTTGCTTCATTGGGCAGCTATGTGTGTGTGTGGTTATATTTTTGTGATGTTTTTTTTAGGACATGCATAAAGTGTGGTTTTTATATTACTTATTATTATATTATATATATTATTATACTTATTATATATTGAGAGCACACACAACATGTGGATATGTTTTGCACTGTTAATAATGTTGGATATACATGCTTTTGAATGTTTGTGGAGGTGTAACATCTAGTTTTGTTGAAAAAAAATTTGGCACACCCAGTGTTTGCTGGTGCACACCCAAAGTCTCTTTTCTGGCTATGCCACTGATTGCAACAGACAGGAAAAAAAGACTCTGCAACACTTTTAATGCCATAACCATAATAGCCTGGGGTATAAAATAAACCGTAACATTGATTACATTTTAAAATAGTATCTTTAAAATAACAATTTCTACATTTTCCCAGCTACAACATGCTGCTTTCTGTGTATGCATGAACAATATAGACATTTCTATGGGAGAGGTACTCCAGAAAAAGTCAGTTAACTTCCCTTCAACCCAACTCCCTTCCGCAGGAAACATTTCAGAAATAATTGTCCAGTCCAAAATAACCAATATGTTTTATTTTTGTGATGCTTTTTGGTGGAACCACCAGTGTGCTTGCAGTAATATGATCATCCAGTTTAAATGTCCACTTCTTGAGCTTCTGGACAGACATTTTCAAGGACTCAGTGTTATGACGTAGACTTCACAAGTATATACCGGATAGTAAGAGCCGAGATATACTTGCTATTGGTGTTTGCGTCCGCGTCCGTTCGCGTGTACCACCAACCGCAACGTCGTTCGCGTAGTACGCGAGGAGAGTGCGTTGTACCGGCGGTGACCGATAGGGGGCAGTAAGCAGAGCAACAGTTGGAAAAGTGATTAAATATTCAGTAGCGGTAATAGCAGCGGTAGTAGCAGTAGCAGATTAGAACACGAAACAAGTATACATGACACCATTGGATGGTGTACGCGGTCTGAACTGCAAGTATATCTCCGGTCTAACTTTCCCTAGAGGGAGGAAGAAGCTAACTCTGTTAATATATTCTTTCAAATATCAACAGATGTGATGTCATCCAGACATTACTTACCCTACCTTAATGTTCTATTCGAACGTAAATGAATTTTCTCTTCTTTTACATGTCAACTTTGTACTGTCTTTGTTCACAATCTAGCCGTGCACTTTCACACAACTAGCAGAAGAGTTATCTTTAGATGTGGTGTAGACGAGCTGCTGTGGATTTCTTGGAGAATTGGAAGTCTACTTAAATGACTCAAAATAACCAGGTTCAGAGGAGATCAGACCCATGCCAGAGACTTGAAAAATATCCAGTGCACTTATCTGTCTCAGATATTTCTAACCAGGGTATTGCATCTTAGCTGAAACCTGATTGTTCATTAATTTGAAACGTCATACTTGTATTAATTTTCAACCTAAAGAGAGATTAGTTTAATTATATTGTATTTAAATATGCAGTTTTATCTTTCATTATGGTTGAGTGAAGCTATTTTCAAACAAATGACGGATTAATTCTTGTAAAAGTCAGTCTCCCCCAGGAAAAGCTCAATGGGTTGCATTCATGCGAATCCTTTTCTGTGTTATTGACCACATAACATTCTGCAGTAAAAGCATAATGACTCATTAACAGTGTCTTTTTTTTATTATAGGATAACATGATTAGGTAGAGATCTTAGAGGGGGGCCAGTAGGGCTTTCTGTCTTTTGCAGACAACTCATTTTTCCTAATATTGCAGTAAAACACACTGAAAGCTGCAGATTTGCATTTTTATCTGCCTTACATATACTTATTTCTATGGCCTATATTTTATTCATATATGTAGCCAATATACATTTTCATATTTAACTTTGAATTACTGGAGTGCTCTTTTATACCATGATGCAAACATTTTCTGTTTTTTGAGCAAAAACAAGATGAAAGACTTACCAATTAAGTTTGAGGATTAAGAAGTATATTGCTGATCATAATTCTTTGAACAGGAACCAATCAATAAACAGCCGAGGCTTTTATCGGTGTCTAGCTGCTGTTTACTGCCCGACTGTTGCACATACTGAAGAAGCTGAATGCCTAATGTATGTGGAAGAAAAAGCAATACTGCTCCTCCTGCAGATGTGTCTGCTCTCAACTACATTTAACACAGTAGTCGAATGTCTCTGTCTCATAATGCAACAACGTGAATTCAGCCGATATAACAACTTCTGTTATGGGCATTTGGAGAATCATTGAAAATCTAAAAAAAAAAAAACTTAATTTGCGCTCCTAAATTCCCCTCAAATCACTGTTGTTTGGACATGTCACACAACACAATCCTCAAAACAATTTGATAAAAATGCATTTGCAGTGTAGAATACTGAAATGCCACTCAGTTGTGGTGTTTGCATAAAAGATTGCTCAACAATGACCAGCAACTCAGCAGAAATCCTTCCTCAGATGCTTCATCTTTAGAAAACTATCCCTTGAGACCAGCAAACATGACTAATAAGACATGACACTCAACATCCATCTGAGTATCAGAAAAAATAATAAAAAAAGAAACCAGCCTAAATGTCAAAAAAGGAGCCTAACTCTACCTGCATGGAAAACATGCACCTTGATTTGATTTTATTTTATTTTGTACATGTAAAAGACAATTCATTATACCTTCAATACGTCGTGACTGTGCTGCAGTCAGCTGCTCCAACCTCTTTTGAAATTAGCTATGATAATGAGTCGGTGCTGGCTGGAGGCGAGGTCTAACCCGGCAGATTTTTATAATGGCGGGAAAAGTGGAGCTTAATCTGGTCTTTTCAGTTACATTTGATTGTGCGCAGTACTTATGCATTAATGTCAAAAAGTTATTTAGCATCACCCTCTTCACGTTTTGTGAAATGAGGAATATGTCATTATTCCTGAGTCTCAGACAGATTCCAGGTGGTTCCTGTCAATGATAAACATATTCAGCTTTGTCTTCTGCGGCTCTGACCGATAACTGCAAAACATAATCAGACGTTAAAGAAGAATCGTTCACAGTTTGTCTCAAATGTATTTTAGCAATTTTTTTTTTCTCTTTACTTAAAATTCCCTTGAATTTTATTTTATTATCATTTAGTCCTTTTAAATATTAGTTATTCTTTAGTCATTTTTGGTCAGAGACTTAAATAAAAATAAATGCTGTTCCCTTCATCCCGTTGCTTAACAGTGATTTCTTTTTGTTTTTAATCATTGTTTTGAGCCAACTGTCTCTTGGGAAACATTGTTTGCCTCTGTTACAAAGTACCAAATAAATCCTTTGAGAAAGCATGAGAAGAATGAGAACCATAAGGAACAGACACACAGCACTGCTTAAGCATTTTAGTTGAGAATGGATTTGAAAAGTTAGTTTGAAATTAAAATGTGTGTTTTTTGGATTTTCAGTAGTCTGACAGGAGGTGGAGGGAGACGACTTTCCCTTCCCAAACAGACAGGAGGCATTCATTTTTCCCATGAAAACAAAAGCAAGTTACAAGTAAGCAGTTTTGATGAATTGCACTTTACACATAAAAGGAGCCTGACTTTGATTAAGGACCAATCTCAGTTATAATGACTTGTCTATTATGAGGATACTTTTCTTTTACAGACCAAATCCAATCCAGCTCACAAACATCTGTGATTACTCTTGTTGTTTATAAGAGTCCTTGTGTGATACGCACCCAAACAACGTGATTTCAAGATTTACCAAGTAATTTTACTTTCAGTTATGACATATGGGAGTCATGTGGGACCAACATAGCTACGTTTCCTTTTATTCAAAAAAAGAGACTGAAAGATGGATTTCTGCTGTGTAATGGCTGTTCAGGCTCTACAGAGCAGAATCAAGAATGCAGGAAATCACAGTTTGCAAGGCATACACGCATGATCATGACTAGTATGGATCAAACAATCCACGTTTAACATGAAATCCATCTCATACATGGGAGAGGTACGTAGGCAGAGAGGAAAAACTGCACAAATAAAAATGACAGCAGCACAAATAAAAGTTACAGGCTTTCAAAATGATTTTAAGAATGTTTGTAAATCCTGTTGAATCTGTGAAGCTAATATTGTTAGAAGATGATCAGATTAAACATATGATGACCTTGGATTGCTACACTTTTTGGAGACCAGATCCAATTATCATTTCTTTTTATATTTCAACATGAAAATAGAAAGTGTGAGTAATCCTCTGGGATATTCAAACGGATTGAAAAAGGAGGACAGTAATCTTATAATCCTCTGTAATGTCATAATGGTGCGTTCAAGCTTATCTACCCTCAACTAACTTTCCCGGAGGAATTAAATCACAAATACAAACGGACCATCAAGACTGGAGAAACCAACATTCCCTTTGCAATTCATTAATCTCAGCTGCTGCAGCTTCAGTAATAATGCCTAAAATCCTAGTGATATAAATCCTTATGTTGTCTCAACAAAGTAGTGCAACACAGACATACAAACATTAAATAAATTCATTCCATAGTGAAATATGCACAAGAGTAAAGCTCTTTAAAAAAATAAATAATCATACTCCTTGGTCAAAAAAATGTACCTGGTGGGAAAAAAAATATACAAATACATACACACACTCACTCACTCACAGTCAAGTATATATTTTCTGGATCCCTATTGAACCGTAGCATCCTATTGGCTGACCAAAGCTGTAGTTGAAGCAGGAGGTGAATGGATGGGCTGCAGGAACTCTGAGGTGAAGACCGCCTCAGCGTACTCCTCCGCCACATCCTGAAACTCTGCAGCCACATCAGCCAGCGCCTCCGACAGCAACTCCTCTGCCAGGCTGCAAGAAAATAAGGTGCAGGAACTTTACAAAAAGCATCAGCTCCTTGGAACCATGCTCTCTTGACAGTTAAAGATTACATGAGCTGACAAAAGACTTGGGAACTGCATCACAAGGAATGACTACATGACACTGAGAAACATATTCATGGCTCTTGCTCAAAGACTTCACCAAGAGAAATGTTGAAATCTGCAAAAATATAAAATGCATGAGGCTTGTGCACCACGGTGAAATGCAAATCAACTTTAAACATGTCCTTTGAGGGCACTTTTTATAAGATTTCAAAGAAAATGCAAATCAACAGCCTTGGGTCATTTCCTGCAAACAGGCAGAAGTTGCAATTAGGGCAGATTTTTTCCTAACGAACGTGCCTGCTGGGGTTCAGAGCAGAGCATACGGAAGCCTGAATATTTCTGTCTTGCTTTGAAAGGCATGTAATGAAGGCAAATAACTAAAGACGGGTGGTCTGGGTGCAGCAACACGCTTAATTTCAATGCCTGAACATTATCTGGGTCAACACATACACGCACGTGCATCCTGCACACAAACACACACGTCGAGGCGGAAATGCGTGAGAACACTCAAAATATCAAATCTCTTAGCTGCCGGTGAAGCAAAAACTATCAGACCAATTGCTGGTTGTCGTAACTTCTAAAATGTCAAGACAAGAATTCTTTACTCAGATAAAAATCTGCATTTGCATAATCCACCGTTATGGATTGGTACAGCCGTGAGGAGGTTCTGCCGTTTGCGTGCTCCGAGCAATGCTCGCTCGGAATGACTCTGTGTTTTGCATATTTTCCACATCGCTAGTGTGCAGCATAACACATAAGCTATTAAAGTCTCAAAAAGAGGAAGTTCATCCAAACAATAAATTACCATCCTACACAGTTTTGCCAAGTAGGTGCAAGGATGTATGCTGCGTGTGTTTGGGCTCAGCGCAGTGCTGAAACAAGTCTGTTAGCAGATCGACTCAATGAGATCCTCATGGTGGCGTGGTGTGGGGCGACAGCAGCACTCGACAGCTCATTACCATCTCATCACTCAGAAAGGTTTCTACACTGTGTCACAATCACAGGGGGGGTGCACAAGCCAACATGCCTGTGCTCTTTTGCTTTAAGAAGACTGAGGATAATTGGATGCGACTCCTCACACAATATTGCATTTTCCCCAAAGAAATAAGAAAAAGTACAGAACCGCATCTTTAAATGTTTGGCTCACTGATGTCAGACTAATAATGAACAAGTTATATAAGCAGTCAGACACCATGGTGGGATTAAACAACAGTTTCAAGCTCTTGCAGAGGAGAAGAAAAATATTTCTTAAATTTAGAACTAGTATACCGAAGCTAGGGATTAAATGTTCCCTGAGACGAGAGCCTCTGCTTACTAACTAAAGCGCACTGGCATGAATACAAATACAGAAATCCCTGAACTCAGTTCAAATTTTTTACTTCCTGCTGTTTATTATGTCCCTAAACCATGTTGAGGGACTAAACAGGTAGTAGGAAAGACAATGCAGCTTCATTGTGACTTTAGTTAGTACACAGTAGAATGTCTTTTATAAATCTTTTCAATCTCACTGTACCCATGTATATTGACAATAAAGTATTTTATTCTATTCTAAACTTAAAACTACAGTAAAAGTAGTGAGTTTCAGAGTTAAAAATGTTAACCATTCAAAAACACTTTACTTTTAAAGCTAACCTGTCTGCCAAAGCCCACGGGTCAAAGTTGTAGACGGTCCCGTGAGCCACAGTGCGCAGGTAAGCATCATAGTCGTCCCGGTAACGCTGGATGTTTCTCAGCATGTTGCCCGGCACTGAGATAACAGTTGCCTTGTGCCTCTCTGCAGAGTTATGAAACACAGAGTTGTTTGTGGGCATCTGTTCGTCTTGGGATGTCTTCCCCGTTGGGCTGTTCTCGAACAGGAAACTGTGCCTGTGGAAACAAGAAAATGCCCGTGGGGTGAGGCCAACAGATCCACTTTATTGTCATTTCTTCCTCTCAGGGTTCGTGCTGGGTAAACAGTCTAAAACAACTCAAAATGCCAACTCATTTACTGAAGTTTGAGTGCAGAACTGTGGGAAACTAGGAATTGCTGCTGAACCCATGCCAGGCAGGAAAAGATGAATGTATGAGAGATGTGGAGTGGGGCCACCTCTCTCACCTGCAGGCCATTTCTCTCGTCTCTCCATCGTTTCGAGAGAGCAGGGTCTCAGCTGGGAATCACCACGGTCTGGCCTTATAATCCTCTCTGCTCAGACAAATCAGCCTGGCTCTTGCAATAGCGCTTGCTGTGCTATATTTAGTGTCGTGGCAGCTCCCAGGCAAAGTGCCTCTCTCTATTGTGCTCCCTGGGCCTCAGCTGAACTTGACCATTGGGGCTACAAACCATGGGGCAGCCATAAATATCAAAGTATCAGGACTGTAAACCTCTGCTTCCAGACTGAAATGGGTCAATTTACAGCCAGGCAGGCATCAGAGGACCTATGTGGGAAAAGGCAACAATACAGCGACCTGCAGACTCACTGCTATAATTAAAGTCAGAGGGGGCCATGCTTTTTGTGTGAATCAAAAATGAAGAGGGACCAACCACCATTCAGAAACCTAGGTGCAAGACTGCAAGGGCAAGATTAAACCTGGACGCTGAAGGTGTATAGTGTGACATGAAACATTAACCGATAAGTGATAATAATGCCCTTTCACTCAATACTTCAGCATTCTTTCACCCAAAGTCAGACACATCAGCCCACACGTCCTAGCTGAACCGATTACCACAACACAAATGTGTGACAGCCTGCCTGTGTCTCAGCTTCACAGGGACACATTGAAAAGGAATGTAAAATAAAATGTAAAATAGTGTAGGAGTTTCAAGACTTTTTTGTAGGTAATACTAAATGTCACCATAAAACATTTTCAATATGGAGAGATGAAACACTCAATTGTCCTAAAATTAAAAAAAAAAAGGAAAAAAAGAAAGAAAATCTCACAGGTCCTACTATCCTGACAAGGCCAGGACTCTTCTCTTCTAGTACCTTTAAAAACTCAGCTTTTTCCTGTCATTTCTGTTCTGAAACTACAACAGTGAGGTTCTGGCACACAGAGGACCCGGCAAAAGACTCTGCCGCAGGTGATATACTGCAAGGGAGACGGGGCTGGGCGGAGGATGAGTTGGATAAAACCGATATTGGCTCAGAATAGAAGAGGGTGAATCGAGCAGGACTCAAAAGACACCCTGGTGACAGCGGGAAAGATGAGTGTGCTCGGAAACGCAGAGCACACTGCAATAGGGACATGTAAAAACTCTTCTGTGATGTTTCATTGAGGTCATTGTGAATCATGATGAAGACAGCTGATGCTATCACAACTGCAGATCTGTCCTTCACTCGGTAATGAAATGCTTGCCGGGTCAAAAAAGGCATATGAAAGGTTTTCCATATTGCCGAGTGCGGCTTTCATCTTCTGTGCCCATTTGTTTGACCTGCTGATGAAGCTTCAATGGGTTCAGTCCGAATGATCGAGATCTTAATCTGGCCTCCTCCCCATGCAGACAAACAGTGGCTCATCTCTCCTGTCAAAAGATGAAATCTCTCAGCCTGTTGTCTCAGTGTTCGCTCACAAGCACTCGTGCAGGCACAAAGACAAGCACGATAGGAATAATAGATGCTGTTTTCAAAGAAAACATTTTTGCAGGACAAATCTTTCACGTTGGTGATAGTCAATGGAAGTGACAAACGGGTATAATGTGAACAACCAGGGCTTCTTTGTTGCTGTTTCATCCACACTCAAGTCAGCACTACCTATACTCTGGGAAGAATAGAACAACTGCATGTTTGTATAGAAACAAAGAAAGAAATCTACATCTTTGTACACTTGTCTTTCTCAGCTCGATGCAAGAGATGTTGTTTTTTTTAGATCATAACCAGCACCAGACTGGCAGTGTCTTAGTCGGCAAACAATTCGAGGAACAATGCCTCTAGGGATAGTCACACAGGCAAAAATCTGCAGCCTTGCCACCGTTGCCTGATATTGTCCTACTGTGTGTTCAAAAATCTGTGTGGGGCAGTCGTCTCTGCATGTCTCTGACTTCCATGCAGATGATGGAGGCTGATGCGTGTCTCTGGGCTAAAAATGTGGATTATGAACAACAAACCAGGACTGAGACAACACAAATGATAAGCTCTTCGTAGATTCTGCTGCTCCAAATCCTCCAAATTAAACCTTGCCATTATGCTCAGCTGAACACTGAGAGTCAACAGCAACAGAAGATTAACGCAATCCTGTATCAACGCAAAAACAAGCATTCTTCATTGTCAAAAATAATACAAGATTCATTTTACCATGTTGCTGCATAAGAAAAACGACAGCATTCTCCATGATTTCTTATGGTCCCTTTTTTTTTTCTTTCCTCTACAGTCTTTCAGGCACATAAGCATAAATTATCTGTTCTGCTGGCAGATATTTGGACTACCTACAGTTGTGAATGCCAACACAGAGTGTTAAAAAAACAAATGGTTCAAAAATTAGAACGCAGCCAGAGAGAAAAAAAATAAATCAATCAAAATCATCAATGAACAAGAACTAATTGAAGTATGCAGACAACTTAGGCCGGTTTTAACCATTAATGCAGTCCAGGATTCTGTAATTTAAACTATTAAAATCCTCTAATGGTGCACCTAACCTGCAACTCAGGAGTCAAACTAATCTCCCTGAAAGCTTCCTTCAAAAAAGCAGTAAGTACTCTGCCTCACATCAGGCGATATCCTACAACCACCTTTATTACTTCATAGGGAAATGTTTAGAAAAAGAGCTCGAGCTCTCTGTAAAAACATACTAGAAAGCAATCATCCAAGTAATATTCCCCTGTCAGCCAGTCAAATTGTAGTTTATATTCATGTCCAGATTCAAATAAAGAAAATAAAGGCTTGCATGAAGAACTTAGAAAAAAACTGGCATCCAATTTGTGTGACCTCAATTTAAAAGCTAACTAAAAAAAACAAACATGGACACAATCCCCCTCTCTGTTCCTGAGTTGCGCCAAAGAAATAATGGCAAGAAAGTCTTTTAGCAATTTCATACTCAACTTGACCTTTTGGATATTAAATGTCAAGACTACATTCTTTTAGGGAATTGTGTTGAATTATTTTTAGATATGAATTATTCATTTAAAGCCAAAAATGGGTTTTGTGAGGTGGCGTCTGTCAAATTCTGATTAGTTCATCCTCAACTCCAAGTCTATGTTTTTTGTCAGATTTGAGCAGATGCCCTCAAGGTCTTGAAGAAATTCTTCATTCTCAAGAGTGGAACATATGCAAATATATGGATATGGATGGAGGAACTAAGAGAACAATACCTCAGACGACTGCTGTTGAGATTGGACAATCTGTTTACCTGCAGTAGTGGTTGGCGAGTGACGGCAGAATATTTGTTTCAATGCTGAAACCAACATCAGAAATACTTGCTGATTCTGCCAAGAATAGGGATATCTAGATCTGGGAGTATTTACATCCATACAGATTTAGAATCATTCAATTTTTATAAATAAGATCCAACTTAGTCTTTGTTGATCTAAAAGCCAGCAGAGGAAGTTATGCAATTCAGCCTTGAAATGTTCTGCTTTTAGTCGGCAGATGGATATACGATGGTTGGACTGAGCTAGTGATGCAGCATTAGCATTATTTTGGCAATATAACGCTATTTTACGCTGTAAACGTTCATTAAGGAAAGCTACGATTTCCACAGGTAGCATAAATGTTGCGTAATGTAACACAAGCGGCCTCAAAAAGCATTTAATGAGCCATCAGTTAAAATGGGCGTGAAGGTTTTATTCAGTCAAAGAGGAAGATGATGAGGCCGAGGCAATACAATCTCAAGTTTGCTTTGCAGAAACAAAAGAAGTTCTCCAAAGAAAGTGTGAAAGCCACAACAATTATGGATATCATTATAGAGTCATCATCGTGGATGACCAGCCGGCATCGGTTATTGAACACATCAGATTTTGCTGCTTCACTGAACATTTAAAGGAATTGCTGAATGAAGTTCCTGCTGTGCCAGAGAAGTGTGAGTAATGCTTTGCCAACAATCATCGCTGAGTCATTCAAAGTTATTAGTATACAATTAAAATGAAACTAAATGGGACTAAAATGAGACTGGTATCAGATCTGTGCGCAGCAATCAAGTCTGAAACCACAAAATAAATATTCAGGGAAGTTTCAAGTGTAAAACTGTTGTGGGACATTTGTTGATGAGCTTCTTATTTCCGTAGATTTGCTGTCAGGAGGCAGCAAAGCAATTGATCAATAGTATGGTTTTTTTTTTTTAAATCTGGAGAATCTTTGTGGGAGAAATCTGATATACTCCTCATTAAAAACATAACGGGTCTTGAATGCTGTTGCACTGAGAAAGATTTTTTGTCACCCTGCTGATTCAAATTAGATTTCCATTTAATTCCACAGTATTTTCCTTTTGATCAATGTCAGAAAAGTTGCACTCACTGCCATACAGTGTTGTTCTTCGTCAAAAACAAAACATGATTAAGTCCAGTGGGGTGACAGCGCTTCTGAAAGTCCCTGTGAGATAGCAGGCAGGTATCTTCCGAACAAATCAGGAGACGGCTCTAAAGTGACTTTGTCCTTTTCGAGAGGCTACGCTTGAAGACAAAATAATAAATACATTAAATCCTTGACTACCGTATGTTTGCCAAAAGATAGCTTATAAATTAGTTTATGAATACATTTTGAGTCACAGATGACTCACCAGCACAGTGGATCTCAGGGCAAGGTTTCCAAAAAGGGAAGTGAACTTGAGGCACTTCAAAACTGACTGCCTTTAATTTGCTAATGCTCACAGCTCGAATTTGTCTGAAGCTTCCTGCTGGCTTGTCTGTGTCAACAACTTCTAGTCCATCCATTATCTTTCCTTTTCTCTCCAAGTTCCTCATTAATTTAAGCAGTTGAGCTGCTGCACATGAAGCCCTGGGCAGTGAGGGTGTCTCTCTGGAGTATGCTGCCAGAATCAGGAATAGACTCAGCCCTAGGTCCGTTACCCACCATGTGAGTTTTAAGGGATGAGTGAGGCTTCCCAGAGGAACAATGATTACGGAGCACTGACACATCATGTGGAAAGGCACTAGTATTTCATGCATCACTAGAAAACACTAACCACTTCTTTTTTATGGAGTCTAGAGGTCCAATTATAGAAGCAGTGAATGACTTCCTATAGGAGATGTTGCTGTTGCATATCGTTAATTAAAGCGCAATAAAACTCTCCACACCTTTGAAATAATCAATATCCATGCCATATTTGAAATTCTTACACATTTAAGGAATTGCCAGTTTTGTACTGGAGCCATAGTGACTGTTAGTATTTTCAAAAGGTCATCAAAACAAGATGTAATAAAGGTGAAATGTGGGCGAAGAAGAGGCGAAGGGCAACCCACCCAATCTCCACAGGTTTCTTGAGGACAATATCAACTGCAGGAGTCTGTTTCAGCCCCGGCCTTGTGAGCCTAATTGGCTGAGGAGAGGCTGGCCTGGATCCTGAAGCGTGGCCCTGGGGGGCTGGGAACAACACAGAGGAATGAGGAGAGGAAGGTGAGACAAGAGAGCGTGTTAAGGGTGGAGCAAGTGACAGAGATAAAGAGAGATCAGTGGAAACAGGACATGAGAACACAGTCTGAATGACAAGTTTTCACTTCTTTTATCTGTTGCAGCACTGCCTCCATCTGCAGGATACCAGAGTAATCTTTTTCTCAGGTTTGCAGTGACAGGAAATGGATAAGAGATATTTTGCCTTTTTTTACCCGTTACTCCTGGCCGATCCCAGAAAAGCGGGTCCGAGTAGGTTATGGAGGCAAACCGTCTTCTCACTTCTTCCTCATCCCTCTGCTCAGACACACAGCAAAGAAAAAGAAACACACTAAGACAGAGTAAAGGTGATGCAAAGTACCAAAAAAAAAAAAATCTATTAATTTCAATTAGAAATTAAAGCTGCCAGCAGCGATGAACAGGCCCTCGCGCATGCAATTTTCACCAATAAAAGTCAAGTACTCAAAACTGATGACACCACCCATGACTCTCTATATCAAACCAATCAAGAGTTATGGCAGAAAATAGGAACTATCACATATCGACCAATCAGAAGAAGGGGTGGGGCTAATTTGCACCAATTAAAGGTCCAGAGGCTCCTTTTAAGAAATGAGACTCATTAGCGCCACCTTCACCAAGACGGCCGTCGGGGGTACTGCAGCCAACAGTGAAGCCGGCACGGGAGAACGGGGAAAACGTGCATGCAGCGTCATTTGACGTCACATCCGCAGGACAGCGTGGGAAATTCCGGCCCGGAATTGCAGCACATTTTGCAGCACACAGCCTGTTCAAGGCAACGGAGAGATATGCTAGAGGGCTCATTCGTTTTGGTTTGGAACGCTTCATCTGACATTATTACTAAAAAACTTAAAACGTATACAAATGTTTTTCATAAATCCTGCCTCATGCTCCTTTAAGGTGAAGGAGTCAAAACCGAGTCCGATAACACCACCCACAACTCTGTATGTCAAACCATTCAAAAGTTATGGCAGAAAGTAGGAACTATCAAATATGGACCAATCAGATGAAGGGGGGCACGCTTTTTGGCGTCTATCGTCGCCACGGTAACGCTTTTGACTGAGAAAAGTAATGCACATCTTCGCAGGATCGTGACGCACATTTTGATGTATAACACACCTGGGTGCACGTTACGGTTCGGGTGAAGAAACGGTCGAAGAAATGGCATAAATTGCGGCAAAATTACACGATTAATTAAAAATGACCGACTTCCTGTTCGGTTTCGGCCATGGCGCCAAGAGACTTTTCTTTAAGTTGCGACATGATACAGGTGTGTACCGATTTCCGTGCATGTACGTCAAACCGTATTGTGGGGCTTGAGGCACGAAGTTTTCAAGGGGGCGCAGTTGAGCCATTAGGCCACCCCCATTAATGCAAACCATTAAATATAAAATTTTTCGCCAGGCCTGGCTTGTGTGCAAAATTTGGTGACTTCTGGGACTTCTTAGTGTTGTGCGTCTGAAAGGATTTCTTATTCTTCAGATAACCAGATAATATTATAATAATTAATTATTTTTTGCTGCAATATTTGTTAAGTGGAAATCTGATATCGTGACAAGCCTGGTGTAGACCTTACATCTCTAAGCAGCAGCAGACCGGAGCTGTCATAACCGTTCACTATAAATAACAACCCGATGACAGGTGACCTTTCAGGTTCCACAGTGTCCTTTCACTAGTTGGTCTCTCTGTAGGGCAGCTCTCACCTGTATCTCCTCCATACGAAGCAGCATGCTCTCCAAGGTGGGGGCTTGCAGCCTACACTGAGCCAAGCCCTCCAACTGCTTATCAGTCTCAGCTGCCCACGCTACCCGAGCGCTGTCCTCCAACAGATCCTCCAGGAGCGCCTCGCTTAGCTCCTCAATGTTCTCTGCTGCCTGCACAGGACAAAATACATCTTAAACAGACAACTAATAGGACTAATAACAGCTAATAAGACGTATAGGTTTCAACATGACAAAATGATACAATGACGTGACAAACATACAGTCATGACAAGTACACACTTTTTCAAATCTAAGCTCCTTTTAAGCAAATTTTTACTGTTTACTTAAATTAAATACTTACCTGCTGTACTCTACTGCATTTACTTTTTTTTTCAATTTTTATTTGTTTTTAGCATTTTAAAGACATACAGGACAAAAACAACAAAGCAAAATCAAAACAAAATTGTGCTTTTTATTATTGTACCTCTTTTCTTATAATTTTATTTCATTTTATTTGTTATTTATTCTATTTTATTTCATTGTATTATTTCTTATTTCTATTTCCCTTTTTAATTGACTTGTTACTCTTTAATTGTGTCTTTTAATGTTGATGTAAAACCCTTTGAATGACCTTGTGTTGAATTGTGCTATACAAATAAACTTTCCTTGCCTTACAATCTTTTAAAATGAAGTCAATACAACCTAATATGAGGCATCTGAGGTTGATAGTGATATATTGCATTCTCTGACTATTTATTTGAAAAAAAATGCCCCAAAGTTTAGTAGCAATGTTTGGTCATTGGGTTGTTTAATGTAAGGACTGCTTCTATGACAATGGAGTTGGAAAAAGAGGAACAAACGTCATTGGTGCTTGCAAACAAAGAGTAGCAGTCAGGTGCTACTAATCAAATGCGTTTGATTAGCTGATCATCAGGAAGTTGAACACCTCTATGAAAGCAGTTTCGGCAGTTTGCTGGTCATATTGGTGTTAACACGGTGCCAAGGAGGACGGACACTGGCAGTGATCTCAGAGAACAAGTTGTATCCCATCAGCTTGAGTCATTAGGACATTTCCTAATAACGGTAATGGAGTCTTTCATTCTACAGCGAGAAAGCCATCTGTTTAACAACAAAGCCTTGACAAAAACGGGGTCACAAAGCAAAGCACTGAATGAGTCAACACTGTATAGTGAGCCAAATTTCCGCTCGTATGAAAGCCATGGTAATCAATTAATGAACAATTTAATTAATTAACTAACAAAAAAAGAACAAATACAGCCTCTTAAAGACGTGCTGCGTTTTTGCTATGACTTCCTTGATTAATCTGAGATAAGTGAGTTGATGCGTTCTCATGGACAGAATATATAACAGCAGCTCAGTGAAATACAATGCAGCATGATCACAGATAGTGTGATTCATCCCATTGTGGTAAACACCAAAGCTGGACGAGTACTCCGATACTTCTTGGACGCTCACTTATCCATATCCAGAGACTAAATCTCCCCCTTTTCAGCAGAGCATTTAGCCAAGGTTGCCCTTGGAAACACTATACTCAACTATTCAAACACAATAACCCTAAACCAAAATGACTCACGAATAAACAATGTGGACTAAATCTTTGCACTAACATCAAGAAACTCAGTACAACATGTTTATTTGGAATAGCTGAGGAAAAGGCAGAGGTCCCTGGTCAGCACTGAAAGACCCCTGTTGTAGACACTAAAGTCTTTGCTCTACTCTTGCCTTCCTGCCTCTCTGAACCTCTTTTGTTGTGCATTTACTGTCATTTCTGTAGTGATGTTTTCATCACTTACACTTGGCTTGGGATCAAACATGAAATACATATTTATCCAGAGAGTCTGGAGATAATGCATTCTGAGGTAAAAAAAAAAAAAAAATGGGTGAAGAGGACCTTCTCTAAAAATATCAGCACAGAGGAATCATAAACCTTTTAAATAGCGTATTGCCACTGTTATATAAATCTAAAAAGGTAATGCAAATGTTAATCTCGTAAGCCATGCAAATCATATTAGTCAGAGTGCTGACTAATGGGAGTGAAAACATTTTCAATTCCACACGGACAAATTATTGGGCTCAATCATATATTTGTTAGGTTCTGTTTGCTAAACCACTGGAGTGATAAATTACAATTTTATAGAACAAAGAAGTAAAATCTTCTGTAGTGCAGCTTACCCTCTCTACTCCCTGCTCAGTGAGCCGACTCCTCAGTGACGTGTTGATCCTGTTCCTGGTCTCATCAGTCTGTGGAAGTGCACAATCAAAACACACAATGTCCCATTGAGACTTGGCTTTGTCCATCAATAATAAATATATAAACTATGGTGGGACGATACGGGTAACTCACGATTCAATACTGTGGCGATATGTGGCCCACAATAACGATAATATCACGATACACGATATTCAATATATTGTAAGAAATTTCATCAACGATATATATTTGACTAAAAAAGAAAAAATACCCATAAAAAGGAAAACGTCTGTGGTTATGCATTTATTCAATGCCAAAACTTCATACAATGTACAAAGAGAGTGCATTTGTATAGAGCCTCACTGCCTCCTAGGCTTGTAAATGTAAACACTGTACAGATGGACAAACTGAAGTGCATGAACAATAGTGCGGTGACAACCGCGTAAATCCATTATGTGTGTCGTAATAAAATATCAATATTTGCCATCAATTTATCGATTATTTATTGTGACAGAGAGCGCAACAATATATTGCAATATTGATTTTTTTCCCCACCACTAATATAAACATAAAAAAAAAACCCAACAACAACAAAAAAAAGTCCTATTTGAAGGTAAGCATATACAGTGTCATCTTATAGTTCTAATCCTCCTCATTGTTCTCTAGACGGTAGAGTAAAGGTAAGAAATTCAAGTAAAATGTGGCACCACCCAGGCATGAGTAAGTTTTCCCACCTGTGCTTCCATCAGAAGAGGTTGAACTCTTTCTCTGGCCTTCTGCTCAGCCCACTGAGGTATCGAACTGACTTCAGACCTGTTAATAAAAACAGAGCAACATTACAAGTCCATCCATCCATTTTCTATACTTGTTTTATCCTTTGCAGGGTCACCGGGGTCTGCTGGAGCCTATCCCAGCTCGAGCAAGAGGCAAGGATACACCCTGGACAGGTCGCCAGTCCATCACAGGGCCACATATATAGACAGAAAACGTCTATGGGCCATTTAGAATAATCAATTAACCTAATATGCATGTTTTTGGACAGTGGGAGGAAGCCGGAGTACCCGGAGGGAACCCACGCAAGCACGGGGAGAACGTTGAAACTCCACAACTCTTGCTTTCCTCCACAAAGAAAGACCCCCGCCGGGCCCGGGAGTCGAACCAGGAACTTTCTCGCTGTGAGGCAACAGTGCCAACCACCAAACCACCGTGCAGAAGAATGTCTGATGCAGAAATATCTTTAAAGTAATTAAAAGTATTATCAAACATAATATTAAGAACTGTTCAATAGTTTTGTCAACAAACACAGACAAATAAATAAATCAGTAAAACAAACCTTACGCCTCAAAGCAAGAATGGAATGGATGAGAATATAATGTGTGCATGTATATTACTCTTAGTCTCCGGTCACAGTTTATATAATGCTGGAATGACACAAACAGCCTGAACCAAATTGATTGTATGTGTGAATATACTTGGCTTATAAAGCCTACTTTTTCTGATATTTACGTGCTTAAAAGGCAAAGGTACAAGCTTAAATTTAACAATAAATTGATTTCTGATACCTCAGACAGCATCATCCATCAATAGCTGCAAAAACGAGGTGGGCAACTGGTTACTCTGGATTTGCGGGGGATCTGCATCAAGGGAACATGTGGGTGTGGATGCCATGTGTTCCCAGACAAAAAACTCATGAGTCCAAAGAAGAAAAGGACATCCACACTGGTATCAGCAACAAGTCCAAAAAGCCAGGGTGTGTTATTGTTTGGGGTTGTATTAGTTGCCATCAATTTAGTCTTACATCAGGCATCAGTGATGCAAGAAAAAAAAAAAAGTTTTAAGTTTACTGGCTTTATGTATTGAGTTTTGTTTAATTTGACTGACATTTTATGTACGAGTTCATGTCGGTCAACCCCAGCTTGCTATTTATTGTCATTATAGAAGAAGATGCATTCCAATTATAAATTGATCAAAATATTTCTAATTTTAGACAAATAACCAACAATAGTTTCCATGGCTTCCATTTCACCACTTCAGAGCTCAGGGGTATCCTAAAAGGTGTAATTACATTTGTACTACACCTAAAACTTGGAATGTGTTTATTCTTTTTTTAACCATTGTCTTTTTTTTCCTTTCAGCCTCCATGCAGTTCAAGAATGATGACGTTTTTTCACATGAATAACTTATAGCCCTTGGTGCTACAATCAGGTCGCTGGCCACTGATTAATAGGAAAGCACAATTGTAGTAATTAATATTTAATTAAATAGAGGCCTATTTGCGGCACTCAATCAATGAGGAGCTTATAAGGGCTGAAAACAGGTCATCTATTAATATCTCAAACTGAGAAATTGTGTCAATCTACAAAGGATCTAGTTGAAATCATTGGAAAGAATTAACTTTGACAGCATTGCCTTTGGCTTTAAGCAAGTCCGACATGAAAGTTAAAAATGACTCAAAGATTTTTCTCTCTGTGCTCTCTGTTTTCACTAAGGATCCACTTACCTCCACCTTTTGTATGTTAGAACAGAACAGAACTCACGAACTGGCGTATTTTATTCTTGAATTTGGAAAGTGACAGCAATTAGACTCAAATGAATGAAAGTAGTATAAGGTGTGCCTCACTTTAATGCTTCAGTCTGAGCTTCTCTCCTCTTTGTTGAGCTCAGAGTCAGCTGTGCCTCCAATCCACCTCCCACCTGCTGCTTTGGAGGGCTCAGTGAGGGCTCCGCTGCTGAGAAGAGACAGCGAGGCTCTGCTCTCCCCCTCTGAGGGGATCTGCTGAGATAACAGCCCGGTGAATAAATTAGAAACACAAGCACAGACATCAGAGAATGAGACAAAAAATTGGTAAAAAGATGTAGGAAAAAGAGCATTTATTCTTCTCCTACAATCATGTGTAAAAAAGAAAAATGAAAAAAGAAAAGATAAGGACGCAATTATTATCAGGTCTTATCAGATGCTAAAATTAAGTAAATACACAAAAGAACAACAACACATAGTATATTGCACTGAAGCATAATTTATCTTATCAAAACAAATTCCAGATACAGAGGCAGCATTTGAAGAACTAATTGTAGAGGTTTTGCAGATTGCTGATCCGAAGCATTCAGGTGTTTTTCAACACAACAGTCAAATACTCATTCCCATAAAGTATTTGATGGTTGTTGATTCAGTACGCAATCTTGTGCATTTGTATTTGTACTGGATTTCAACTGTTATCTTGAGATCTGAATTTAGAAATCCTAAGTGTATAATTCCAGTTATATAATGACATTAATCATCCATTCAGCTGAGAGTTGTGATTTTTAAAACACAAATGTGTCATGAAGCGGAGAGATACTGTAAACTCACCGCTGTGGAGGAGGAGAGTGGGGGGATGTTGGTATCCAGGGCACGGTTTGCTCTTTTTGAGGGAGCTGGTTCACTCTGAGTCGAGAGGAAACTGTAGGCTGCTGGAAGCCGGCATGTTGCACCTGATTACATTGACAAAACGTGAATGAATAATTATGTTGTTTGATAATGTTAACATCGTGTTGAGACTTTTGGCACACCTTTTCATTGTCTTCAATGGAATCAGAATTATACTATTTCTAACATGAAAAAAATATGTTGATGGTGTTTTTCAGTTCAGCTTTGTATCAGTGAACCACCTTTATTACGCCAGCCTTTCTTTTCTCTGCGTGAGGTCCTTTTCTGTAGGTAGCCTTCATTTGAGATTGTTCCTGCAGATCTTCCAGCTCCCTCTGCTGGCCGATCATTTTCAGGACAGACCTCAGCACCTCTTGTCTGTTTACGGGCTTTTGAGAAGATGTTTTAGGCTTTTGTGAGGCCATTCTTCTCCCTGCAGAAACAAATGAAAATTTTAACTTTTGATTGGTTTTGCTATTAACTGACTGACTACATCCTGCTAATGCAGACATTTAGGAATGACTACAATAAAGTGCAAACTTTATTTAGTATCCCATTTTAAAAAGGAATAATTCAGCCTGAGAAAGGTGGATACCGGTATGTAGAACACTATCAATTAGGCAATTAGCAAGGACTCTTGATAAATTGTTGGATTTGTGGTGTAGAGACTTAAGATATAGAGCAAAATGTATTAATCAAGGGAGCAGATAAAGCTTATTGTGTTTATATTATCATCTTGCAGAAAAGCCTCTGAGCTCAATGGGAGCCAGCAGGTGTTCACTGCTCATAAGACGTAACAGCAGGAGACCAAAAGCCAGAGCTACAGTATGTACTTTACCTCCTATTTTTCTATCACTTATTCATAGCTCCTATCAATTTTCAGCCTGACTACAGCCATTTAATCACAGCAGGAGGCCCAAACACAATCACAAATAAGCCACTAGGTACATTCCAAATGCACAGGAGACAACATACACTTTATCTCACCGCAAGTTTCAGAACCTACAGCAGACACTCAACCATTACGTTAAAATGGCAATTACAAAGGAAAATACTGCTATCATACAATTGTACTTACAAAAACATTCTTATCATTGAACCTGCAAAGGATTACTAAAGTCGAGTAACATTTTGAAATGCAGCAATATTCCAGGCAAGATAAAAAAGAAAGAAAAAAGAAATGGCAATCACTGCTCACCGCGAACAACTCTTTTGGGATTTGTGGGTTTAATAGTCCTTCCAGCAGTTACCACGCTGGGACCCTTGGGTGCAGTTGAAGGTGACATGCTGCGATGAGGAGACTTCCTACGTGGAGGACATGATTGGGCCTGTATGTTTTCCAGCATTTCTTGTTTGCTTAAAGCAGAATCCAGAATCTAAAAGACATACCGTAGAAGGAATGTTTAGATATGCAAGTCTTTTATTATGAATAATAAAAAAATACATGTACTAAGCAATTTATTAAAGACCTCCTTAAGTTTGGATGGATATTCAGGGGCATTAAAAAATATCAAATACTTCAATTATTCGCAAAAGAAGGTTGGAGTAAATACATTTTTTCCCCACTTCATTTGAACAATAGCATTGCAAACAAATCTTATAACGAGACTTAAGTGCAAACTAGATCAGTGCTTAAGAAACTGTTTTTGTTAACATATTCTCATTCTTTGAGAGACAGAAAATAGATGTGAAAAAGTGACTTGGACTCATAACAAAATCATCTTATTTATTATGTCCAATCTGTGCCCCACAAATAGCACATCTTGAACAAACTTGGGCCTTGAGTTTGATTTTCTTTTTGTAAATTAAACGTACAAACAGATTAAAGTCTAGTGACCACCAAACCCTGATAAACTGATCCACTCTTTTGACATAAAAGCTCTTTAGATTGTTTTATCCTTATGTACACTTAAGGTTGTATTTCTATGGTTTGGTCTTTAAATTGAGAGACTACAAACTATAAAACATCAATATGAAGTTGCATTAATTCATTAGAAATGTCATTTATAAGCAATGACGCAACATCTCACAGCGTAGATAGTAATTGAATGCACTTTATGCTCCTAACCTCTAGTTTCTGCAGGATGTCGAGGGCCGTCTCAGGCACAGCCGAGCCCAGTCCGACCTTAGCTGAGCACAAAGAGAGCTGACGAATCAGCTGACCCATTTCTTTACAGTGAGGTGGCAGTTTGCTGTGTGACAGGTCTGAGAGTTGCTGGATTATAACCTGTAAGGCCCTTAGTGCCCCACGATGGGCAGCTGCAAGCCTGTTTATTGCACTGGACTGAGAGAAGAAGACACTGCAAATCAATCTTACAGCCCATAAACAGATAAATCAACAAGGTTGCTTTGGAAGAAGTATATCAAGACTATGTACATTACAATAAATAAATAATATAAATAAATAAAACTGCTGCAACTGTGGCTTCAGAGACATCAGTCAGTTCGGATACATTATTATAAGTATTTTTTTTTTTTAATGATAACATGCCAAAAAAACAACGTACTTACTGAATCTCACTTTAACTGTTTAACTGTTTAACTGTCATGGTAAGGGAAAGCTTTTACACCGACATACCTTTTTGGTTTCCCACATTTTCTCCCTTCGTAGTTTTTCAATATCTTCTTGTATCTCTTTCACCTATAAACAGTTTGACATAGCTATGTTTATAGATGCAGCGTGTAAATGAGAAAGTCCATGATTATTTATCAATCATATGTGGTAGAAAGGTAAATACCTGTTGTTGAAGAACATAAATGACTCGTGATGAGCGGGCTGCCTGCTTCTGTCTGCGCATATCCAACTTGCTTTGCTCTTCAGGTTCCAAAAGCCCTTCTGTTTTCTGCCCTGTAGATTAAACCAAACGTGAATTTTGTTTTATCTTATGATCTAATCTAAGTAAACAATAAAAAGCTGTTTTTAATATGTTACCTCTGTTAGATAGCTCCTCCACTTTTTGAATGTACACTTCCAACTCATTTTGCAGCTTGCAGATCTCATGGCTTAAAGGAGCCTGTTTGCCTCTTTCTTCCAGCATCAGACCAGGATCTCTAGTCGGAGGAGACTTACCAGCACAAGGCTTGGAGGAAGTGGGATATTTTTTCAAAGCAAACTGTTTGGAAACATGTTGAAATGCCTTCTCTTTTGGAGAAGAGGTCTTTGGCTTTGTTTTGCTTGGAGTGGCTCCTTGTTTCTATTGAGAAAGATAAAGACACCATTTAGCCTTTGCGTCAACAACAGGGTGAGAAAGAAATATCTTAAACAGGTCATACACCACTGAACTATCATATATATGAACCATGCCATGTCAATGCATTTACCTGAAATGGCTCCACACCGCTGGTTTCAAAAAGAGAGTCATCTTCCAAAGGTTCAGCAGATAATTTCCTAAGTGACTCACGGTGCCTTCGCCTTAGATCTCTCTTGGCCAGATTAATAGCGGCCTGGAGTCTTTCCTCAGAGATTGTGGTGAAGCTGAAGGAGCTACTGGTGCTGTTGTCACTTTCACACATCTCTGACCTTGGCAGCCATCTCTCTATCACAATGGGGGCTGGAGGGCCGACGAGAGTGGCACGGTTGAGGGCACTTGCAGGGATGCCTTCATTGAACAACAGCTGTCGGGTGTGAGTTACCAATTACAAAGAAAATATTGGTTATTCACTTAGTTTAGTTACTACACTTAGTTTTTTTTTGCACAATTTATTACATCAAATGGAATACAACAACCCAACATTAAATCTTACATTAACTCAGTTTTTGCTCAAACACTGCAGTCTCTGCTAAATTATTCTGCTAGTATGTATTATGCTGCATTTAGTTTATGTAGTGCTTGTTGTATCCTTGTTGATATTAGTTATTTCATTTGGCCCTAAAAATGAAAGGGAAAAGATCAGCGCTCACCTTGGGTCCATGTCATTGACAGCTACAAATCAAGCCAGAGATCTTGGTGTAATTATTGACTCAGACCTGAACTTCAACAGCCATCTAAAGTTTATCACTAAATCTGCCTATTACCACCTGAAAAACATTGCTAGAATTAAGGGGTTTCTGTCCAAACAAGACATGGAAAAACGTATTCATGCATTAATTTTCAGTAGGTTGGATTATTGCAATTGCGAGTTAACATTTTTTAAATAGAGTTTAAACTCTTACTTCTTGTCTACAAAGCACTGAATGGTCTTGGACCTAAATACATGGTTGATCTGTTAGTTCCTATGAAGCTCCCAGACCCCTGAGGTTCATCTGGATCTGGTTTGTTGTTTGTCCCAAGAACCAGAACCAAGCAAGGTGAGGCAGCGTTCAGTTATTCTGCTCCTCACCGGTGGAACAAACTTCCTGTAGACCTGAGGTCTGCTCCAACTGTCAGCTCCTTTAAATCAGGCCTAAAAACATTACTGTTTACTGAATCGTACTCTTATATTAAATACTTACCTGCTGTACTCTACTGCCCTTATTTTTTAACAACTTGTGTTTTTTATTATTGTACCTCTTTTCTTATCATTTTGGTGTCGTGTTAAACTACTTGGCAATAAAATTATTTCTGATTTATTTCATTTTATTTGTTATTTACTGTTTGATTGTGTTTTGTCGTTTTTAATGTCGATGTAAAGCACTTTGAATTACCTTGTGTTGAATTGTGCTACACAAATAAACTTGCCTTGCCTTGCAACAAAATATACACCAGTAATGACAGTCGTGAAATGTAAATGTGTAAATGTAGTTTACCTTGGTTTGGGGCGTCCCAGGAGTTAGTTTGTAGTTTTGGTTCATAGCTGAACCAACAGCAACCCAGCCTCTCTCTGGACTTTGCTGTCTAGAGAAATAAACTGGATCACCGTGTAAGAAATGTGCGGTCATCGCAACGTAAACATCCTCACAGTAGCAAGAAAAAAAAGCGTAACCTTATTGATTTTGAATATATGAAGCGTTAACATTACTTAAAGCTAATTAAAACACAAAGTTTCTGTGAATGTTTTGACAAAAGCTTGACTACAATTTGAAACGGCGCCATGACAACAGCATCGACCGGAAGTAGATTTTCTCCTTGAAAGTACGGATCGTGAAAGGAGTCAAAAATCCTCTTAGAAACATTTACACAACGATTTATTAAAATCAGAATATACATTTTTATGGAGTGTATTCTATATCTATAACATTTGAAATAAATACTATGTATATACTCGTCAAAAAAGTAAAAGAACATAATAATATATTTAATATATATTTAATATATATGCATATATATATATTAAAAGAAATATATAAACAATATATAAATAATATACATATATACATATAAACATATATAATTTATATATTATAATAATATAAAATAGTATTATAATAATATAATTATATACACATATCATTTTTATTTTTTTATTTTTTGAATCGAATTTAGGTGTGCTGTGACTTTAACCAGAGACGTTCAATAAATATTTAACCACGTGGGCACAGCCAGGAAGTGGTACATTTTAGTTTCTCCTACTGGCTCAAGTGTTCAAGCAAAGATACTCTATACTCTGGTTCAAGGATCACTTTAGTTCCTCTTCTGTGGATTTGTAGTTAAAGTCTGCGATTTTTTCCTCACCCAATTCATCTGAATCAAAGCGATGGCCCCTTGCGAGGAAGTAAATGTGCGCGGGTACGATGAGTTCTGCAAGGCTGTGTCTGAGAGGAAAGACAAGACAATCTTTGCCTATTTTTCAGGTGATAAAGACGCTGCAGGAAAGAGCTGGTGTCCCGACTGTGTCAAAGGTAATTTCACATATCTTCAACCCTCAACCTTGTCATAGGTTTTTTTTCTACTGTCATCAAGTGCATTGATGGATTTTATTCTCCCTTTTCTTTTTTTAAAATATTTTCAGCTGAACCCGTTGTAAGAGGAGAATTGACTCATATTTCCGACGAGTCTGTCTTCATCTACTGCCAAGTTGGAGAACGAGCTTAGTAGGCTAAGCGTTTTCACTTTCTTTAATCAAGGGACTTGTGTTAAATATTTATCAGATTAAGATAGTATCATATCAGTGTTTCAACTGACAACTTATATTTTTTAAAGAATAGTATTACATTATTTGTAATTATTTGTTAAACAGTAATCATTTATGTTATTTTATGGATTTCATTTTGTGTTATGTATTTTTTAGAAAACAAACATACTTGGGTATTTCAGTTCTCCAGGCCAAAAAGTTTTATATCACCCAAATGATCACGTGGAGCATTTGATGAGAGAAACTAAAAAGTGTTGAAAACTATTTCTAATAGTCAAGACAAACATTTTCTGTTAGAGACAGACGTAAATAATATTTTAAAAGATGAGCTGTAGATCCTAAAATGTCATTGTTATTAAAACCCAGTATTTTTTTGAAAGTAAGAATATTTGTTTACTATCAAAACCACAGTCGTAACTACACTTAAGTGTCTCTTAACGTGGAAATGAAGTGCTACCTGTGAAAGATCCAAACTCATAACTGATTAGTCTAAAGTATAACTTAATAATAAAAATGAAATATGTTTTGTCCAAAATAAATTATACTGTATTTTGTAATTTTGCAATGACTAATTGTACCTTTATAAATGTCTGTTTTTAATCATTAACCGACAAAAATGTTTTTATTTCATAATGTTTTACTAAAAGTAGCCTAATGATGTCTTTCTCACGCTTAAGCTGGAAAGACCCAAATAATGACTTCAAGAAGACGCTGAAGTTGACCGGAGTTCCCACCCTGCTGAAATATAACACAGTAAGACTACTGCTGAGTGATGTTGACGATTTTTGAAACGTTAAATAAAGATGATTCCTAAATATCCAACAGATTCTTGAAACCAAAGTAAACCAGATTTATAATCAAATATTTAACAAGGAGATGGTATTTGAGTTCAGGAAGCCCAGGGGGAGGGGGGAGAATTAGAGAGAGTCGCCTTGTTAAAACTCATGGGTGTGGACATCAGGAAAGCTGGTCACAAAATGCTTTTATTCCAGAAGAGACTCAGGGAATATTGGATCTCTTTGCACATTTTACAGGTGCACCTTTTGAGTTTTGGTACAGCAGCTGCTCTGCTGCAGACCTTAATTCTCATCAGAGGATGTTGAAGAGAGCAGAGCACATTATTGGCTGCCACCTGCCCTCTCTGCAAAGCATCTTCAACACAAGTTGCCTCAAGAGCATGAGACTCCTCCCACCCATGTCACAGACTCTTCTCACTGCTGCTGCCTTGTTAAAAATTACGACAACATCACCAGAGACTAACAGACTACGAAACAGTGTTTACCTGTCAACCATCAGACTAGTGAATCAATAGGTTCCTCATAGCATCTCTACTGAGACCGTGCACACACAGATACTGTTTCTTTTTTCCCCCATTTAATTGCACACACTCATTCATTCATTATTTACCCCTTTTTTTTTTTTTTTTTTTACTTAATTGCAGTTACTGCTCGCCTAGTCACAAGTTTTTCATGACCTTGTGTTATTGCTGTGCACATGACAGTTTTGGTCCAAGCAGCATTAAAAGCCATCTGTGTTTCTCTGTTTCAGCCTCAGAAGCTGGTTGAGGAGCAGTGCCTTAAAGCAGATCTGGTGAGGATGATGTTCACTGAAGATTGAAGGATCTGCTGATCTTCAAAGCACTGAGAGTCCAGCATTTCCTCTCTGATTACGAATTACTCAGATTTTATACAGATACATTTCAGCACATGTTTACGGATTGAACAATAAGGAAGTCTTTAAACCACAATTCCATAGTGGAATATCTTTAGAAAAGGAAACATTCTCCTGTTCTCTAATTGTATTGCAATCAATACTGTAATGTGAAAGTGGATATGTAACACTAATTATTGATTAAAAAGTTATTGAAATGTTTACAATGACCATTTAGATTTTTTGGGGGGACCTTGACATTGTTTAGCACTAGACTTGTAGTCAAGACCGCCTAAAGCGAGACCAAGACCAGAGAGTATCAAAACCAAGACAGACGAAGTCAAGACCAAGACTAGTTCAGCTCAAGACCAAGACCAAAAAAAAAACCTAGTTATTTAGTCATCTTGCGTGAGTTGTAGAGCATCAGCACCATCCTGGTTCAGCTGCTTAGTTTACATATGAGGTTGTATTCAACTGCAGCAGAATAACTCAGATAAGTTGAAGTCTTATGTTGAAGTCACTATAAATGTTTTCATCTGTTAGCCAAGATCAGATATGTGTGGCGACTGCACTACCGCTGTTTCTACACTATTGGAGGATTGACTCCGGTGCTTTTAGGGATTGACACGACTACTAACTAGTCCCAAAGTCATCTAACAGAATAACCAGCCTCCAACACCCCCCTCCACCTCAGAAAAGTCATGAATAGTAAATGTTACTGATTTAAATTGGACTTAATTTGTAGATGAAACCTGAATTTCAAATATTAAACATACACACAATTCTCTCAATTATCCGAGTCATGGCGAGACCGAGAGACCAGAGGCCGAGACCAGACCAAGACCACAAAAAAGTGGTCTCGAGACCAAGACCGGTGTCGAGAACTACAAGTCTATATAGCACATATGTTTGTTGAATTATAAACCCAGTGAATGGTACAATTAGGATCAGAGTTGGCTTCTATTGGTCATTTATGTTCACATATACAACGGATATGCGTGTGGCTAATGGTGTCTGTCAGTAGAATCACACACAAAGTATACACTGACTGAAAATAGTATTGACACCTAACAACACTTTATATATACATATCGTACACTGATATATGCATAAAGTACATATATTAGTCTAAGTCCAAACAACACAGTGCTTTACTACTATATACAGTAATATAGGACAATTAAAAACATGTCTATTATGATTCTCCTATAAACTACCCCAGAAGGGATAAGATTCAGATTCAGAAAAACTTTATTTATCCCCGAGGGGCAATTTCAAGGCAACTGAGCAGCAAGACGTTGAAAGTATCAAATAAGATAATAAAATAAAATAAAATGAACAGATAAGTGGGGCGTGTCGCATATGTACAGAAAATGTGCAAAAAAATGTACAAAAAATATATAAATATGAGTGTCAGAAAAAATGTACAATAGAGTGACTGTGGTATAAATAATATAAACAGTGTAAAGTGTCAATGTAAAGTGTTGACAGTGGAAGTAAACAATGTAACAGGAGTATGGAGTAGTCCGGAGGGGGGGGGGGGGGGTGTTTAGCAGCCGGAATTAAAAAGCAGGGCAAGATCCACAACTCATTCATAGAGTTCATGGCAAGTTAAATATGTACATGGATCTTTACAACTGGCATTTTTAACAGAATTTACTGTTTATGTTGCATATCTTGAAGTTGAGGTTGTGTTGAACATTTAATTTCCTATAATGAACACGAGGTGGCAGCATGTTCTTAAAAGTAGTAGTCTCACGCCAGCCTTGGAGGGGGGGGATTATTTAATTTATATTTATTTAATTAAACTTATTAGATCGTCAAAACTCCTATCGTGTAACAAATATAATATGGGTTCTGGGGTTTAAGTGTAAATACGGCTTATTTCAATGTATGGGTAAGAGTGAGAGTGAAAAACCTACATAATCAGACAAAATCATGAATTAAGGCCGATTTATGGTTCCGCGTTACACTAACGCAGAGGTTACGCGGCGACGCATACCGTACATAGCGCGTCGCCGCGAAACCTACGGCGTAGGGCTCTGCGTCGATTTAACGCGGACCATAATTTAGGCTTTTAGGCTCATATGTTCCTCTTAACGCGGTAAGATACATATAAGAATAAGACAATTAATCGCCGTGTTTGGAGGCAAGAAGTATCCAGATGTGCTGGAAGTGAGTGGTTTCCTGAAGAGAGCCCGCTGTTGCCGTCAGGTCCATTTAAGCGGAGCGCATTCCTGCACAGCGCTCACGCAGGGAGGACGGAGCTGCGCTGCTGCCGCTGCCGCTGCGCCGAGACTCGCACCGCCGCGCCGGGGCTGGACGCAGCTGGGACGGAGAGAGCGCAAACACACCCTCCGAAACGAGCTGAAACGACACGCCCGAGGCTTTCCCAGCGCGGGGCTCGAGGGAGCGGACGCAGCGATGTCGGAGTTTCTGCTGGGGCTGCTCGGGGAGCGGCTGGTGGACGGAGAGAAAGCCGAGGTGGACGTGCAGTCTCTGGGCAGCAGGCTGTCGCTGCTCGGGCTGTTCTTCGGCTGCAGCCTGAACGCGCCCTGCAAGCAGTTCAACGGCAGCCTGTGCGAGTTCTACAGCAGGTTCAAAAAGACGTCCGAGCACAAGGACAAATTGGAAATCGTCTTCGTTTCGTCCGACCAGGACCAGAAACACTGGCAGGACTTTTTGCAGGAGATGCCGTGGCCTGCGTTACCTTTCAAAGACAGACACAAAAAGGTAAGATGATGATGATGGGCAGCGGTGATGAATGATGAAGCTGCACAGGGAAGTCACGCTGCTGCTGGAAACGCATTTAGCTCAATTCTATCAGTGCAGCGATTTCATTTAGTTTTAGTCATAAAACTGGTGACAAGTAAGTTACTTTTGTTTGATCTCAATGGCTAAAATCAGACTTTATCACTTCAAATTGGTTGCAATCATCAGTAGCTGGGAAGAAAAAAAACACACACACCATTCCATCATAAAGAGGCATGATCTCAAAGTCTTAAGTCCCAATTAATTTCCCAGTACATGGGCAGAGAACTTTAGGTATATGAGAAGTAAATGTTTGCATTTGAGGAAAAACATCAGGTATGTCATGTGAATTTTGTTTCAAAAGAAAATCATATTTAGGTAATTTCTGTCATACATTGCGGGCAGTGAAGGGGCCATTTATACTTGGACCTAATTTTATCAAGACATCATAAATGTGCCAGACATTCCTAGGTTATTATTAGGAGAGGAAATACATTTCATTTCCTCCCCTTTTTCCACTTTGCACGAGCTAAGAATTTTATCCTGGGAATAATTGAAGAAACGTGGAATTGCAGCTGAGCCCAGAAAAGCAGAGTGATTATGTGGCATCTGTCCCGATAGCCAGTTTGCTGCATGTCTCCTGCCCTGTAAAGGCCTTGCATTCAGTTATTATCTTGTCTGCAGCTTTGTCTAGTTTTTTTCCTTTCCTTTTCTTTTCTTCTATAATGGCATAAACAAAGAGGTGCATTGAGTATTGAAACAAGCTACTTTGATTTTTATCAAATATTAACTCGTGGTTTATTAGTCTACTTCTTTTTTGACAATTGTCAGACCACTTGAGTTAAATATTTTTGTGATAGCCCTTCAAAAGGAAAACAATTTATATATATATATATATATATATATATATATATATATATATATATATTTGTGTGTATATGTATAAAAAAAAAACTGATTGCGAGGGGACGTTTTTTCTTTTTTACATAAAAGTCAGCAGACCATATTTTAACTTTTACTAGAAGATTTACATTTAAAAAAAAAAAGCAAACATCTTATAGATAACTATTGTACATTTAAAAAAAATATAACATTGTCTGCATCTCCTTTTACTGCATATGATATTTGCAGCTGCCAAAACCCTCTTTTTTTTTTTTTTTTGCCTGAACTATAGAATAAAGTATAATATTGCGTGCATTGCACATGTGTGAAGCAGGATGTCAGAAGGCCTAGCCAACGTCCTGTTAGCAGCTCAGGTCTCTTCTGCGTGGGAAGCTGGATGAGGCATAAACAAAGACGCATGCCCAGCTGCATTTGTTCGGCATCAGTCGGTGAATTCTGGTGACATTTTCAGAGTAAAATGCTGCTCTAATTACAAAACCTGCAAACAAAGACCTTTTTAACCTCTTCTGTCTTTAAGATGAGGCCTGAAGGTATTTATAGGAGGCATTCCTAGGAAATTGAAATTAAGAACAGTGTACATTGTATAACAATTTAATGTAACCTAATTTGTGTTTACCGTAATGTCACATTACCTATAAAATTGTTTTCCCCCCCCCCTTTTTTTTTAAATAATTATTTTTCCTTTTTTCAGTCTGGCCTCTTGCTGGGAATGCAACCTTAACTGTTCTTTGTGCGGCTGAGCCAGGACATGGACTGAATCATTGTCTCGTAAATTCTTTCTGATTGCAAGCGATGATTTCCGTTACACTTCATAATGAAGTCCAGGCATGAACGAGGCTCGGAGAAGACGGGAGGAGGTGGGGGTTGTCTCGTTGTCTGGGGTGGAGCCCATCCACCGTAACAGGGCAGTGTTATTAGGCTCTAACCTAGAAAGGAAAAAAAGACTGTGGCATCGTCCGGTCTCTTGCTGGTGGTCTGTGTGCTGTCTGTCTGGGCCTTGAGAGGATATTGCTCTGCTGTCGTCTGCCTTCATTTTGCAGAGGCCTGCAGTTTTCTTCTGTTCGGGCTCTGGCTGCATTTTCTAATTCTAACACTGAAGGATTCTGCAAGCTGTAATTTCGGTGCTCGTGTATACTGGGATGTGTGCATCCATTTGTGTTTCACTGATCCTCCCATCAGTCCGCTCGTGCTTATCTTAAGGAGTGCGGACATGAAATTGACCCACAATTTAGTTTACCCCACCACCACCACCACACGCGCACACATGCGCACTAACCTTAGACTTATTCTTCAAACATTCTTATCAGTTGTAGATTTTTTTTTTGCCTTTTTTTTTTTTTTTTTTTTTTTTTTGTCCTACTTGAACACGATTGCCAAACATATGCTTTGCTTTAGCTTCTCACACGTTTGCACTCCATTTCTTTTGATTTTTGGGTTCTGGGTGAGTGATGTTAGTAAACTGAGTACATCATCTCCAGCTGTAAGAATTTATAATGGATTTTTTTTTCAACATTTTTGAGGCAAAACAATGAATGGATTAGTCGGAGAAATTAATTTAGAAAAATGGACTGACTAAATGATGAATGTAATTGTTAATCGAAGCCATAATTAAGTGCCTATTGTGTTGGGATTTCTCTATTTTGGTGAAATGTAAGGCTGAAGTCTCTTGGCATTATGGCGCACACATTTTTCTTTTTGATTTTGTGTCTTGAATTTATGTGCAGCAGCCATTTATTTATTCATTTTTTTTTTGCAGTTCCGGCTCTGTGGTGTTGGCAGGTGTTCAGAAACGACAGTTTGGACGCTTTAATTTGGCTTTGAGAAGCAAAAGAAGATGAACAATTTCTAAAAGTGAACGTCACAGGATTTGAGAATCAGTTTTACATTTTTTTTCTATTGACGGACGTACTGTAGACAGACCTAATGGCGTGGTGATGTTGACCCAGTGAAGAACTCTGACGTTGTGGGTCTCTGGACTAAGTGGCCCCATCAACCCTCTTCTCAGGTTTTCCTTTGACTCGGTGCAAACAGAGCTCATATCCTGGTGACGGGAGCAATTTTTCTTTAGCTGTGCCTCTCACAGCTTCACCGCCCACCTCAGATTCCCTGACTGTACCGCCTCCCTCCCTTCCCCCCTTTATCCTCCTCCTCCTCCTCCTTTTCTCTCTGTTCCTTCCATGCCATGCACCGACTTGGCCATCTATCTCCCACCGCAGGCTGTCCACTTCTTCTTTCACTTTTGGCTTACCCAGGCTTTCCTGTCGCAGGAAATGTTCGTTACTTAATCAAGACAGGAGGATGTCCTTCATTAAATCTAGATGGAAGGAAAACTCTTTAACCTTAAACCGAGGGCAATTCCTGTTTAATATTTTACTGGAAAAAATGGCTAAACTGTCCTTTTTAGTCTTCTGGTTTGTGACTGTAGCCTCCAACAATGTAATCTAAAGAGAAGTTACAGATGAATTTGCTCTTTCCTCATTCGTCTGTTTTTAGAAACACTTGGGTCAGTTATGCATCGTTTATTAGGGTTCTCATTTTGAGGAGTGGAACATTTCTAGTAAGGAGTTGTTTCTATAAAAGCCAGACAGGCCAAGGTGTCAGGACATTGTTTCTGAGCAGCAAACAGCAGCAGAGCTCTTCTGGTGCCCAGAGTCGCTGGATGTCTGTGTTGTTCAGAGATGGCCAGCTGTCTGGCAGCCGTGCCTCGCTGGCTCTGCCTTACATGGACTTGTGCTGCAAGAGGGAGACATGCACGTGTGTAAGGCTGCGAAAGGTGACGTGAAAGCCCAGCTTGGCCAAGGGTGGTAAAAAGAGGCTGAAATGCTGCCAGAGTTGTTCCTGCAGGGTTCACGATGGGGAGAATCAAGGCTTCCTGTCTGCGTCTCCCCTGGCTGGCGGTTCTGCAGTCGTTCCCCCAGAGGCGGGACACCCGCTTGCTCCCTTGGCTCCCTGCCTGGGCCTGAGTTTGCAGACAGGAGGGTTTCAGAGTGAGGCTGAGGATGCCTTTCATCAGTCTGTCAGTGATCTGCTGAAAACTGCTCTGCACTCTGCCCATCATCTGTCGCAGCCCTCCTTGTCCTGCGACCAGGGAAGCAGTTTAAAAGGATCCTGAACTGTTTTATCTGTCGGTAGTAATCTTCCGCTCTTGACCTACTGATAGATTAACTGCCATTTTATTTTGTCGGCCTGTACTGTCTGATCTCTGTTTTGTGAGTGTGCTAACTCTCTCGCAATGGAAGCAAGTAACTCCAACAGACGGTGAGATTTTAAGGCTTCTCTGATGTAGCGCCGAACGGTTCAGACGTGATTTTAAGATTCAAAGAAGATGACTGCTCAACTCATGTCCTCCGAACCTGATGAAGTAACAGTGTTTCATATCCAAATTTGTTAATGATCAGTGATGAGACAAAAATAAATCAGTTATCAAATAAAACTGCAGGATGTGAGAAAGTCAAGGCGCATTTGGACAGCATCACAGAACATGGTGGACTATCAAGTAACTGGGGGTTTGGAGTGGAACCGATACAAGAAGCTTAACAAAAGTGGCCATTACATATTTATTTTACAAGCTACAACTGTGAAGCTTTGATCTCCAGATTTCTAATCCTTCTTACTTCAATCCCTCTGTTAGAGGCTTTAGTACGTAGCCTAATGAAGTTGGAACTGAGCAGAAAAGATAAGTTAATTCTCCGTTCGAGGCTTTTGACCTCGAAGAATTCACTGACTGGTAAAATGAGAGGTTTTTTTATGCATTTATTACACGTATAGAATATACCACATCAAGATGCAGATTATTGATATCTCTCTGAAGTTCCTGTTAGGTTGGACTTTCTGCACCGAAACATATTTGAATTTTTTTCTTTTCTGTAAGAAATCTTCAGGTGGTTGAAGAAGGTTTACCCAGAAATAACTGAATGCAGTTTAATACGTAAATGGTGTGGTGGTATAGTTGCTTTGGCAGCTAAGATTTAAGCTCAGTCACTTTCTTCTTTTCTCTTCCATCATTACTTTCTTGAATCTCTTATTCACCTTTGCTGTGATGCTCACTGTAACTTTGTGACCTCACTACATCATTATTCCATCATTTAATATGTAACTCAATGCTGTAAAGCCATTTTGTAGTTCTCTCAAAGGATTACTGGGATTGACGTCTAAAGTTACTTTGGGGGTTTTTTGCTGATAGTTGGGATGGGAGGCCACAAGAACTGGGCAACACTTCCTAAAAATAATAAAATAATGTTTTAAATGGCATTTAAACTGAAAATTTTAACATGGGAAAACTCCTCTGTGAGGCTTTAATGAGATCAGATAACGTATTGGGCCAGTTTGATGATGATCTTCATTTTTCACAATAAGTTTTGTTGTTGTGTACTTTTTTGTTTTCATGTGATTTTGTATTAAAACTGGCGTGTTTTGCTGGAGAGTTTGTAACCGTTGGTTTTCTAAAGCGCACTTTATGAACACAAACAGAAACCGGATGAAGAGATCCAAAAGTGCCAACATCTGATGGAAACCGGTGTCTATCCAGAGCACGGTTATCCATATGTTGATACATTTGTGATAAATGTCAGTGCTTTTCAAAAGGTAGTGTGACATCCCTGTCCTTGTCACTGATTTTATATTTTTTTCTCTTTTTTTTCCTGGGTAATTGCAGGAAATATACGTTTATTTTCCGCTCAACACCCACTCTGCTGGTTGTGTGCCATTAATGAGCTCATGAACAATGAATGTGGAAATATTTAAACCTTGGTGTAAATCCACCGTGACCATTTTAATCACTAATATTTATACATTCCACTTCACACCATCTGTTTTTTTTTTTTTTTACTGTCACACAACCAGCGCCTCTTGGTGTGAAGTGACCTCGCAGAAATTGTTGCCTCGGTTTGGGCTGCAAGCGTGCGTGTCTGGCTGCACAACTGAAGTTGAGTCTCTTGCAGCTGTGAGGCCTTGTTGCTGTGTGCCATGTTTAACAAGAGCTTATGTATGGAATGTGTGTAGACACCTGCTGCACTGAAGCCGCTCAAGGCCAGAGGGCATGGAAACAGTGTGCGTTTTGTGAAGACTGGATACTTGGCACTGCCAACTGTCACATCTCACACCACCAAGCTTGTGTTACTATCTCTTTTCACCGGCCATTGTGGCCTCTTTACAGGGAGATGTGTAATACTATGAGAGGTGACAATGGGGATTTCATCAGAGGTAAAGTTCAGGGGCTTAAGTTACCCCAGTGAGAGTTGAAGGAACAGTCGCAGTGTGTGTCTTGTAAAACCCAAGCCTCTTGCAACTCAATATGTTTTCACTTCTGTTAAACGACAACGCACAATAGCTGTTAGGCTGCGACCTCTGTCCGCGCTCCACGGACCGCCGAAACGATACTCCGGGACTAAGTTTTACTCTTTGTCTTTTTTGTTCTCCCGGTTGACGCTGTGCGGGTTTACAGGCAGGACTTTCCAAAGCTGAGTGACGTTAAAGATAATGGACACGGCTGATGTTATTCACCGCCGTGTCTGCAGTAGCTCTGAATGAGAACAACAGATGATTCATTCACTTGTGTACATCATCCCAAACCAGCCCAACACACCAGTAACACACTTTAACTGTGAAATTATCCAAACCGCCGCTGCGTAAAGTTCAGTGCGAAATCATGTGATATTCATTTTGGATTCTGGTGTTGACAGGATAACAGTGAAGTCTGAGCATCTTTACATGGGGAAGAACAGCACATGGTGGTTGTTTGACTTGATAAGGCTACCGTCATCTGCTTCTGCTTTTGTTATTTTTTCATCATGTCTCTGTATCTGGATTTGTTCTCTTTCTTCAATCTAAGGATGGGCTGTGGTACCCGGACCCTCCCCCAGTCAATCTTCCAGTCTGTAATTGCCCCACACCGCAGCTCGGCAGCCCTTTCCAACATAATAACAGCACCGTGGCCCCAGGGGCATCCTGCCATCCAGAGCTGTCCTTCTTTTTGCCTTTTGTTATTGTCTAGATTGAATCTAGGCTCTTTTGTGACATCCCCGTTTCCTCCTCATCATCACCGCTGATCGTATTTCTTAATATAAATGGAAAAAGACACTGATGGATATGTTGGGTGTACTGTTAGACGCAGTGCCAATGTGAATCTTTGTTACAAACGCACAATCGAATCCATCGTCTGCAAGACATCTGCTCCATCTGGGAGTGAAACTGTTGATTAGGTGTAAATTTATTCATAGTTTGGCCATTTCTGAAGTTTCCCCTTGGATGATAACCCTTTCCCCTCCATGGGAGCACTAGCCCACGGTGGGTGGAAGCGCTGCTGTGTGTCTGCACAAGCTGTAAACCTTCCATTTTCTGTGATTTATTCATCCGAGTGCAAGTGCTCCTGCAGCTCCTTTGCCTGTCTAAAAAGAGTGTTTCTGCACAAAGAGACCCAGTATGTCAGAATGTAGCATAGTACATTGGCACCAGCCTCGCCGCTGCATGTGGCTCAGAGTTGTATCAAGCAGCTGGCGAACATGCACTCTCGCACCAAAAAGAAACCTTTGTCTTTCTGACCGCAAGGCATCTTTTTTTTGTAACAGATCTTTATGCAGCACAGAAGAGTATTTTTCGTGGTTTTAAAATGTGATATTGAATCTCATTTGAAACAACAATTGATTACTTTTAGGGAAGCGTCGTCCCTATCTCTTATTATCACGTCTTGGACTCGGACAGTATCAAGCAACTTAACCTCCACGCCTGTAGGGGGACTTACTGAGTTGAAATAAAAGATTAGCTTTAACATTGACTATTTTGTCACTGATTTCCTTACACTTTGGACATTGTAACGCCCTGGCACATTCCTTCTGCACATGCCAAGCCATACATGGAAAGATTTTGGGAAAAAGAAACATTTTGTTTTTTTTAAATGGGGAAATGTGCACATATTTGCTTGGTGACACAAACGGCCAGACAAAATTCTCAAGTGTATTTTGTTATTTTGTCAATTCTGCATGGCAGAATACAGATAAGCATTAAGTCGCACATGTCAACAAGTGACAAAGAAATTGATTGGGCAGCTGATGAACTCTGCTGATTAAATGTCATTTTGTGGGTACTGGTATCAGCCCGTCGCTTCAGGCCTGTAAACAAAGATTGAATGCGGCTACATCTCCAACGTAGACAGCCTTATCAGTGTGGCTGTTGTGGAACTATGATTACCTGTGGACTGCTATCAGCTGATCATTTGTATTTCTTTTTTCTTTATTTGACATCCAGTGAATCGGCTTATGCCCAGGAAAATATGTTTTCCAGAAAAACTAACTTTTTTATTTTTCGCTGGTCTAATGGGGTACAATAGTTTCAGGATTATTGTGGCCAACGAGACCAACTAAAGCTTTGCAACTGCTTCATTTACACAGCTTCAGTTTAAAATTGAAGCATTGATATAAGACCAATGAGATCATCTGCGTATTTCATATTTCAGCACCTCCAGTCACATCGTTAGCCACTGTACAAACAGCAATCAGCTGTAGTATGTCATTTGGATTGCTAAGGGGGCTTTTTAATGCCAGCTGGTGATATTGCAGCAGTGAAGTGTTTATAAAGAAATTTTAGGAATGTTCTTCCATTTGTGCACTTGTAAACAAGGCATGTGAACGTTGCTCTCAACAGTTTCGATCATCATAAGCTGCTCTTCGCTACAGCGTTTTATAAATGCCATGTAGTAATATTAGACGCATTTAATAATGACACAATGTGGTCAATGCAGACTCTCAACAGTTAAGCCTCTTAAATGAAATGGAACCACTTTACAAGCAGACGGCTACATAAAGAAGTAGTTATCTGGTCTGGGGCATGATGAAGCAACTTCAAACTGAGCCTGTGTGTAGCCCAGAGAAAGCACTCAGGTTTGTTGGTCAAACAGGGGTCAGCAATCAAAAACCCTGGCCAATATCACCATCTTGGATTAGGGCATAAATTAGAATCAAAGGAATCTGTCTGCACGCCTGGTGCCTTCAGAGTGAACTATACAGAGATGCATATTTTATTGAACCTTTTTAACAAACTTTGATCTATTTTTTTCAAAGCCCACACTTAGGCATGCGTCTGCCTACATTAAGGCCTGCGTCGGCCACCATCATAGAGGAAACTGAGCAGGATTCAAATCTAGAAATGCATTTGTCACTTTCTTTGAAAGTTTGAAGAAGCTTGCACTCTTGCACCCTGTTTCACGGCTGGTAACCAGACCTGCCTCGTGCTTCTGACTGTCTGGATGATAGATTTTTTTTTTTTCCTTCTCTATTTTACGGAGTTTATGTTCATGGCATGCTTTGACCTTGTTGATCTCCCATAATTCGGATTAGCTGGTTCTAACTGATAGTTGATCCTCACTTTACTACTAGACAGATGCTACATTTACAGCAAGCTGTTAATCTTTTGCAGCATAATGAGGCGGCAGATGATGTATCGTATATCTAATTAGGTCAGATGCCAGCACACAGTTTCTCAGAAGAATCCTCTTCCATAATATTGAATCAACTCTTTCATTTCGGCCTCATTGTGTTATGACAATCGGAGGAGAGCAAACAAGTAACCATCTTCAAATGTGCTTTTTCTGCCACAGCTCAGCGATTCAGTGCTACTCAAGAACCGTGTGGCTTATTTAAATGCCGTGGTTGCTAAGTTGGCACGTTGCATTAAGAAAGTTGGGGGGAAAACAAACATTAGGGAAGTCCTGCTGAAGTGGATCTCTTGCCCTCCAGCTCATTATTTTCCTAATAACTAAAGAGTCACCTGGAATTCTTTGGAGGCGCACACAGCTCCCTCTCCTCCAGGAGACTGCTCACAAACAAGCACGCTTTGTAATTGGATCATTCAATACGTTTCTGTCTCAATTACGAGTGGAATATCCGACATCATCTGCAGCCAAGTTTGCTGAGTTTAGCAAGCTGGTGTCATTTAACACCACTGTCTTCAGGCTCTCCTAAATGCATAATCACACTATATCTACGGTACTTGGAGGGGAAAAAAATGCATATGTTGATAATCCTTCTTGGAGTCTCCCTGCGCATGCGCACTCAAGTGGCATGATTCTTCGGAATACATTTGGGAGCTATTACTCGGGGTCACTGGTGGGCAAACTAATCTGCGAAATAAATAATGGCGCTGCAGTGGTGCTCGTAAATTGGTCCGTGCAGCCGCATTATTCCTGATTCCACATCGACTGCTACTGAAAGCCTGTCACTAGGGCAGTGCTAAGGGGCGCATAATCGTACCTGCTTATGCCAATGATTGCATGTAACTATGGATGCAGTGCTTTTAATTCCGGCATGTGGAGAATATAAAATGAGATTAGAAAAAAGATGTGCCTTTTCCCTGATCTGATTCATTTTCTGTAATCCGCTATGTGTTTTTGAAAATGGCAGCACACCAAACTACTGAACTGAATGCTCTCAGTGAGACTCGACAGCTGAAATGCAAGCATGGTTAAAATGCAGAAATCCAAATGATCTTTAATGCTGCCCTTGTCAAGCTTTCACGATTAAATGAAATAATAATTCTCTGTATGTGTTTTTGAAACGTTGTCCTGATGACCTGTAGGAAATTAACACCAAACGATACAGTATTAACTCCCTGTTTTGATTTTGAGGTCTGGCTTTCTCTTATTTTTCTGGCTCACTGTCATCCTTATTGGAAGTTTTTTCAGCTTAAGAAAGCTGTGTTTTCAATAAAAAAAAAACACACACAAAAAAACATTGTTCTCGAGAAGCGTCATACTGGTGACGACAGTAAAGCATTCATCCTCCTAAAAGACAAATATTTCCCTCAAGAATTGCAAAATAAAAATGATTATTGGTCACAGTTGTGGCCGTAGATGCAAGAGTTGTGTCCTTCTCATTGTGTGAAAAGTCAACTGTTTTCCCTCAATATTAGGCGATAACTTCTTTGTCTTGTATCCTCATTAAGGATAACATGATTTTGCTACTTTTTTCCTGAGAGCAAATAATGTTTTTTATGGATTTTCTACATTTAAAGCTTATACAGTAGTGAGTTGTGGAAAACCAGCATTATTATTGTTGGTTGTTATTATTTCTATTATTGTTGTTGTGTTGGACAGACGTGTTGAATTGTGTTCCATGTTGTTTTCCCTTTGCAGCAGCAAATAAAGCACCCAGTCTGACCCTAGTGCTGTGGATTCTGTTATGGTCAGCAACATTGGCAGGGCGGATGATGGACTAATGAGGTGCATTTGGACCAAATGGAGGGATCTGGGGACTGAGGAAGCCTTTTCTCTGAATGCATTTGCAGCGTAGATGGAGAAATCTGAAATAATGCAACAGCCTGTGATTGTTTAGGTTTCCGAATGGCAGTCTTTGCTGGTGTTGGGGTTGCATGTTCAACCGAATGGTGTTCAGAGTGTCATCATCGTAATGAAGCTCCTACTCTGAAGTAAAACTTAAATAAAAGAAAAAGAACCCCATAAAAGCAACTTTATGAGTTGTAATCCATTAAAAGTTTTTGAAGTGCAGACACAAAAAAAAGGAAACTTTCTATGAGCTATGGAAAAAGTTTGAAACAGCTAAGGTCCCAAAGTACTGCCAATTCTTTTGGCAGTAACAGGGCAATTAATATGACTAATATATGATTTAATATGACACATGGCAAGAGCATAGGAGGTGTCATGGGAGATGCTTATGATCTGTGTAAAAGGTATTGCCATTAAACAGTCAGACTTGAGAGTCTGAGAAGGGCTCGTCTGTTCATCTCTACAGCTGTTGCGTCCTTCTTTCAAATCAGAAATGCTGTTTTGTTTTTTTTTGTTGGCTAAAAACCTCACCACATCCATTCCACACATTTTTCAGTTAATGAAATTGCCATTTGTTTCTGAGCGAGGTCTCTTACAAATCAGATGCTTTTGGTGGTTCTGAGAGTGGACCCCCTGCCGGGGCTGTGATGTGGCTTAGCTCTGCCTCTTTGTTGTGAGGCTAATGTTGATTTTTGATTAGTCTTTTTTTTTTTTCCTGCACAATCTGTTTGCATGGCACATCAATCCCACCACCATGTTTAATGAAAGGGTTTACTGGCTTAAGCCTGTTGTAAGGAGCACGAGAGGTCTCATCCTTTCACTGAGGAACGAGAGCAGCCCTCGGACACAAGTGTCCGGGCAATTAGAGACGCCGGGGCTTCAAAGAGAGAGATTACAGACCCACCGAGTCATGGCTGGCTTCTTTCTTGCTCTGCTCATTGGTTCAATTAGTGGTGTGGCATATTATGATTGGTGCTTTTTTTTTTTTTTTGATTTTCCACAGACCACTTGAGGAGGAGACAACTTAATATAGTCACAGGGTCTTTATCTGGGGCTGATTCAATGGATGCAACATCAAGAGCTCTTACTCACTCAACTGGATTCCTGCTGAATAAAGGCATGAGATAGTCATACATCCTAATGCAGTTAGGGGTTATGAGCACAAATCCAAAGCACATTGGCTGTATAATATGAAAATGTTCAAACATGCATTATATCCACTCTTATTGACTCTGCTCTTTATGAACACATAAAATCAGCATTGTAAAGCAGTTTAGACCCCAGTCTCACAAGAAAAGGGGGAAAAAAACAATAAAAAATGTTTTGTATTGTCATTTTTTTTTCTTCCTTTTAGCTTTTTTTTCTCTAATGCCCAACCCTATCCAAAGATGAAAAGTGTCCTTTCATTCTGCTGGCTCAGATTTCGGTCAAACTCAGTTTTCTGGTGAGACGGTCAGTGATGGTACTCATCAAGTTCACTTCAATCTCCCTCAGGCCTAAAAGAGACCCTGTTACAGCAAATTGGGAGGAAAAATAAATCCCTTTTGACAAAATAACTTCAGATTTATTGAGAATTGGAGTGTCTTCGGGTGCCTCAATGTGGCACAGGTTCCTAAACCATTTTTTTAAAAAGCTTTTGACATAATATGAGAGTGTGACCAGGCTAACAAGCTATTGTTTTAGGTATCATTGTCTTGTAGGATGACTTGATTTCAGCCGAACTTTAGCTGCGGCACAGAGGGAGTCACATTTCAGTCCAAAAACACCCCAGCACCCCTACGCTTCAGGGTTGCGATGAGTTGCTTCTGCTAATATGCTCAAACATGCACATTTGGTTTTCATCAAATGCGCCTTTGTGCAATAAGCCCAGATATCTATGTTTCAGTCACGCCTCTCCAAGGGAAGTTGCTCCAGAATGTTTGCAAGTTTGCAAACTTAAGCTGTGCTAACTTTTTTTTTTGTTTTGTTTTTTTCTTTAGTTGTCCACTTGTGAATAATCCCACTGTACAATGACAGGCTCTGAATTATAAAGAAATGGCCTTATAACCCCTCACAGACTGATATCTGAAAACAGTTGCTTCTCTGAAGGTCACTGGTTAATGTCTTTCCCTCTTGGCATTGTGTTAACACACATCTGAGCGCGCCAAACTAGCAAACTGCCAAATCATCTGCTTCTTGCTGGTGATCAGTTGATTCATTTAACTTGATAAGCTGCATGCTACTTCTTGCCCTCTTAATATCTGACGGGTAAGGGTACGAGTTCTTAAGTCACATTTCCCACATGTTTTATTTGTTTTTGTTAAACAAAATAATTACATGTTGTTGTTCATCTGAGGTTACATTTACCAAATTTTAATACCACATGATGACTAGAAGATTTGTTTTCCTTATTAAAAAAGGTTCCTGATCCATAAAGCATATAGACATAAAATAGGGTGTACTTCCTTTTTCACATGACTGTATATACTTGGAGGGAATGGCCAAAACAGATGTTGTTATTTTCATCCGTCTGTTGATTTAAAGCATCAACCCACGATACGCTGTTGATATTTCTTGCACTTCTACATCTGAGTTTCAATTAATAAATCTGGAAAAGGATCATAATTCCTCACACACGTCAAATCCCACATTTAACTACAAATTCCAGTCCAAAAATGTTATTGATGCGAGATGAAACTGTCTCCTTTTTTTTCTTTTTTTTTCCAAAGTTTGAATGTATTCCCCCCTGGATATCAACTTTTTATGACTGGAAAGAGAAAAGCTTGAAACTGAATGCCTGTGACTGCAGCCTTCCATATTGTTATCATATTATTTACACTCTTATGGGTAGGACTTATGATAAAATATGTCCCTTGCATACAAGACCGGCATTGTGGTTTAAAGATAAAAGCTAAGGGAGGTGTCTTCTTCAGACAGCCGTGACGTTGTGTACACTGAAGCAGCATTGGCAAAAACTCTCCCTCTCCCCCGCATCTAGTTTCCCAGCATATTTTTATTTCTTGTTCATAGGAAAACTCTATTTACTAGTAGTCTAAGACGTGACAGGACTTGATGCTCGAGTCTATTCTTGAGTGGTTTTGTTTAAAGGAGGAGTAGTTGCGGAAACTCATGCAAACTCAATATGAGATCATATCTGTTGATGTGACTTTTAAGCCTGCAAGGTGTTAAAGATCATTCAAGTATGGAGACGGGATAAATACGGACAAAAGAAACTTAACCCTCCCTCTGCTCCGCGGCTACGCACTATGTCACTCGCCACCTGCTCATTTGACAGCAGGTGTGTTCAGAAAGTACCAGGTTCTGCTCTGACAACCCCAGTGTGTGTCCTGTGGCCTGTAAGCCTCCCTTTTTTTTTGTAAAGGTGGAGCATAGTTCACTAAGACCATTAAATATATTTTGTACATCAATAGTACACTGTTTGTGTGCACACAATCCCCGCAGAAATGGACAAAGCTGCTGAAATGAAGCGGAAAGAGGCCAAATGCTGGTTTCGTTTCAGGAATGTCGGCGTTTCTGCCAAAGCTCTGTACCTATTCATCTTCTCTCTTTTCATCTGTCATATAATTATGGTGTTCGACAAGAGCCAGAAGTATCTGGCTGTGTTTCCAATAAAACAGAGGTGGGAGCATTAAGCTAAATAATTATTGTTTAAGAAAGTAAAAATGCACCCTGACTCTAAGAGAAAAAAACGAGACTCAAAGCAAGAGGCATAGTTGGGATTATTGCCTCTCTCTCTCTGTCTGTCTGTCTGAGTTGCACTCATTGCAACTGAAAGCTCAAATCTCTCTCCTGCCCACTTCGCTGTGTGGCCGGAACCCCTTGAGAAGCAAAGGGATCTTCATCACTTGATCATTCCCCATCGCCGCTTTGTTTCTCCAGGTGTTCGCCTCTGAGCAGTCGGGATGAACTGCAGACGGAAACCTTCTCCATAAATATGTTCAAGAGAGAAAAAGTGGACGTGAAACATGTAAGCCAGAGCTTTCCGGGAGGCTGTCAGAATTCTCAGAGGAACTTAATAATGGACCTCTGCTTTTCCCACAGTGGGTTTCATTTAAATTTGAGATACTGGTGGTGTGTGAGGAGTCCTCTTAACTTTTTTTTGTTGTGGTGGGAGAGAGAACCTGGGAAGGGATCTGTCAGTGCAGCGTGGGGAGGAGACCTGATCCTAATGTATACTGTAATTACCGGCATCGGAGCATAATCACAATATATCAAAGCAGCATTTAAGCGTCACTTGATAACAGGCTGTTATTGGTCTGTGGGATTTTTAAAGTTTGCATGGCAGAACGATCCATATTCCTTCGGGGGATAGGGTGAAGTGTACATTTTTCTTGGTCTGCTAATGTATTTTTCCTTTGTCCATTCTTGGGGACTGAAAGCAGAGCCAAGTAAAATAAGTGCAGTGGTTTCGAAGTCCTGAATACATCAGCAAAAAACGGAGTACTTTATGTAAGTTTGTGGATTGAGATAGCAGACTGCGTGGCTTTTTGTGGCTGGTGAGCTGCCTGCGGAGGGATGGGTACAACATGTGTCCTTGGAATATATTAGCTAATGATGCAGTCCGGTTTCCCCGATGTGACCCGTTTGAACTGAAGTCGTGGTTAAGTTGGGACTCTGAGGTTGGAATTTTTGTTTGTTTTGTTTTTTGTTGGTACATGATGAATAAAGTCAGGCTGCAAAGCCAGACTAAAGTGGAGTGCTCAAGGAATACGTTTTTGTGGTCATGTTTGAGAAGTATCTATTAAAGGCTCGTTCTGTAAAGACGATGCTAGTAAAGAGAATATGAGCTTCAAAAGCTATGCTTGGGTGTCACGTAAGACAACCTTTTCACGTTGTTTGTTGTCACCCAAGTCTAAAAATATATCAGTTCAGTGAACCGTTCAGATTTGTAGAGTACTGTGACATCACAGATCTGATCTGGGGAGAATGTTCCTACTATCTGCTGTACCTGGGGAACTGGGAAGCACAAAAGCTGTTACACTGATTTAAGAAGACACAAAGAGTAAATATTCTTACCGTACAAGACGAGCACTTTGCTAAGGAATGCTGCAGCTGATATTTACAGATGATTACAGCAGGATCTCTGACCTCAAGTTTTGAATGGATTAGTTCTGGGGACAACAATGATGAATCTTATGGGGAATAGTTAAATGTTGGACATAAGATGTTGCCATCAATTCATAGATGGGTTGTGATGTCATGACATCTAAAATGAATTTTTTCTCATAACAAACAATGTAAAAAAACATCAATTCTCAACCACGTATTTAGGTTTTGGGCTCCTTGTACTGACAACGCAATGGAAAATATATATTCCTTTGCTGTCTTTAGTCATACAGTAGATCATTTTGGATGCTCACTCGTGCGACCTGGAGGCGTCAGAGGTTTGTAGAATCAAATGACATTTCCTTTTAAGAGGGTTTTGAACACAGCTCACAGAAGAGCAGGTGGAGTGACGTTAAGATGATGACTCAATTGACGTAAACCAGCTGCCATGAACGGAACTGAGAAGACTTGGTTGAAAACGGTGCTTTTGTAAAGTATCTCTGTGGTATTTCAGTCAAAGCATTTCAAATGACCTCAAGAAGCTGAGTCAGATGTGAAAGATGGGCATATTATGTGACATTTTAAGCCCAGTTTCAGTTGCCCAGTCTTCACGTTTTTCTGCAATGCAACCTTATTTAAATTCTGGGAAGGAAATGATGAATTTTCAATGATCCGCAACACCTTTTGATCCTAAAATTGCAGTCATTAGATGTCACAATATTCCTTTTTAAAATACCTCTGATTGCCATTCTTTTGATGTTCATTCACACATCACACAACGTTAATTATGAATGCAACTTCTGATTTGGAGCTGCTTCTATGCCATGTTATACCACTACTCCCGCTCTTCATGCAAACGCTTCCTTATCTAGATGACGGAAATCTGTTCCAGCTACAGTATGTTTATATAGAAGCCAGCGGGAAATATGCTTCTGCTGGTTTTGGGGTTTAGCGGCGCAGGCGACGGTTAGTATCGTTTGTGTACTTGGCACGGAGTTGAAAGACTAAGAGGAGAAACAACGGTCTCAGGCCTACTTTTGTGTTTGCAGTGGTGAAGTGTGAGCAGCTGTTGCAAGATGCCAGCATGAAGGCTGAAATAATTGCTGCAGGATGCCAGCACAGTCAGCGCCACACAGCCACAGCTGTTTCCTGTTGCTGTTGAAAGAATGTCAAAGGATGTAATCATGCTCAGTGATTATTATTATTGTTGTTGTTATCATTGTATTTTTTAAAGCACAACTACCAAGCAGGGATTTGTTTACCTGTTGGGCTGCTGTGCAAAGTGAATGGATTTTAGTTTTTCAGAAACTTTGACCTGAATGGGAACAGACACTTTACTGTGTGGACAAGATTTTAATATCAACCTCAAGGCCCTCGGGCAGGGACTGGTGCACCCTCTCATACAAGTGTGCTATGTTTTTATTTATTTATTATTTAAATCTTTTTCTTTCCCTGGACTCCAGCCACAGCAATGTCCCTTTTCACCAACATAGAAGAGAACAGGGCAGATAAAGTGGGGCAGTTTTCTTCCCATTTGTGCTCCAACTGCTGCTTTAATCCACTCGTATTTGTTTTTATTTATTTATTTTAAACATGGAGATTACTTTTTCTTTCTCAATAATGTGCAAAAGTGCATAGCGCTCCCCAAAACATGTTATTATAATCATGAAACATGCAGAATTTAATTTGCAAATGATTTGTAGGCTGGCTGATTGGAAGATTCAGTGTTCTGTGAAGTGGCAAATTTAGCATTTTGTTTCTCTGCCTTGGCTGGTTGCACCACCAGTTTCTGACAAGACTTGATACACAAGCTAATAAATTATGTTTATTTTGTATTGTGCATCATTTTAAAGTTTTCATCAACTTGGATGTAAATCAGACATTCATGCATCCAGATAAACTACTTCATTATGACGTAAAGCAAGGTCTGATCTTATTTAACACTATAAGTAAACAGAGATGCAGAGTTACTGTTACCGGACCGGCTGAAGTAAACTAAAACCAATAAAAGAAGAGCAAAGACAGAAGTTTCTTTTTAAAACACAACTGGTGGTTGGTTGAAATTTGAAATGTTACGCAATATCAGGTCTTTCACTGGCTGCAGCTAATGGAGAATATGTGTTTTTCACCGTCCACTGCATCCTGTCATGTCACAAATCTCTAGTGCTTTTAAGAGCAGGACACATTCATCTTTCAAGCCTCAAACCCAAGGTCTTTCTGATAATTGCATTTACAGACATGGTGGGTTTTTGCCTCTCAGAAACATCCTCCTGCCCAATTATTTCCCAGATGAGCACTCTGTCATCACAGGCTGCCAAATGCAGCTGCTGGGAAAAATGGAAGCGCTCCAACAGGCAATCGCTTTGGTTGGAATTATGCTAAAAAGGCAGTTTGGATTAAAATGGCATTGTTTCCACAGCATGTATGGCTTTTTTTATTTTTATTTCATTTTATTATTTTATGCAGCTCAACTGTTTATGAGCAAACCATTACTGTTCAGATTATTTCCTGTTATTTGTCAGGAACGTGAGTGTGTTTCAGGAGTGCGTTCCACTCATCCTGCACACTTTCTCAGGCTCTGACAAAAGCCTCTGCATTGCTGGCCCCTCATAATCCTTTTTACACCCCCCAAATTCCCCCTTAGTCCCACCACCACCACTACACACACACACACCCCTCCAGACACCCCTCTGTGCCATTAACTTTATGCCAATCAGTCTGAGCACTTAAATTGGAATTTTTCTACTTTAACAAAGCTGCTTAGGTTTAAGTTTGAATACGAAAATCTTTAAATATTTAAATATCAAACACGACATGACGTTGAATTATAGATTGACAATCCAAGCAGCACAGCCAGAGAAAAAATAGTTTTTTATTTTATTATTTTGCACCTTATTTGAGCTCTGTGATGGGAGCTGGCTTGTTTTAACACCACAGGTGAAGTTCCACAGCTCCTTCGTGCGTCTGTTTTGTTTCTGTTTATTTGTCTTTTTTTCAAGGAAACAAAAAAGCCTGGATACGATCTGTTTGCCGGGTCCCCTGCTCCGCTTTGATATCGGTTAGTGTTTACCACTGGATTTTAAAATGGAAACCACAGAGACCTACAGGATGCTGACAGAAAAAAAATAAATAAATAAAAGCACAGACCTGAGACAGGTTTTTATTTTTCTGCTTTTTTTTCCTTTTTTCTTTTTTAAGAGTAATTTTGCAGTCAACCCTGTTTTTTGTTTGTTCCATCTTTATAAGATGGACTCGGAGGGGGTTTCAAGTGGATTTTTATTGGAACGTCTCGAGCACTTTAGGTTAAAGGTCTGCAGTTGAGAGGCTTCTTATCAGGCAGGGGGTCTGCAGATCTTTTCCTTTCAGAGAAGATGATCTGTCACCCAGTTGTACCTCTCGCCTGTTCCATTGTTGATCTTGTTCATCTTTCAGCTTCATTAAAAATGTAGTTATTCACTAATGTACCCCTTCATGCATTAAAACGCCTTTTTTCTTCCTCAATAAAGTAAGTGGCGGTGATGGGTGGTAATTGTAGGTCAAGGGAGGGCACTGCAGTGGCAGTGAACTTAAGGGGGTGAAGCTGGGACTCAGCCCTGTCAATAGTGGGATCTTGAAGCTACACTGGTTAGGAAGGCAACCCCTGCAGCTGTCAAGCCTCGTGCCAATCGCACGACGACTGATCTTTTAATTTCATCCCTTGCTGAGTGACTCCCGCCCTCTGCCCCGCTCCAGAAAAAACCTCTGTCACTCAAGCCGAATGAGCTCGGGAGCAGTGAACCGGCGGCTCATTTAAAGTTAGTGATGCTACATGGAGTTGATATGCTTGTGTAAGGATGCTTGCTGACATTGTGGCCACAAAGATCATCATGATCGGGTGGGTTTACGTTGCCGCAAGACAAAACTGTTAATCTTTCTCAGGTGATGCGTGACACGGATTTTGTGCGTGGTTGGATATCGTAGGAATGCAGACCTGAGCGGCGCCTCATCAGCTCCCACGGTGCTGCTCAATGTATGCAAAGCCATCTTTTGACCGAGCCTTGTTGAGCATTGGTGCTACACAGCTGCTCTGGAGATTTACTTCCCTACGGGTCATTGCCGCCCGTAAAGTTCCTATTCAGCATGCTGCTCCCTCCCGTTGTTGTCTTCAGAATTTTTAAGGGAGCCATTGTATCCTGCTGCAGAGGTCAAGGTCAAATGTATTTATACAGAGCTCTTTAAAAATAACAGTCAACCAAAGTGCTTCAAGGTGAAATAGAGTTCAAAGTGGATAAATTTCTCAATTCTGTGTTTCGCAGGGATAAGTTTACAATCCGGTGTTTCCATGGTTACATCTGGCGTATAAACAGATGCGAGATAGTGGAGATGAGCTGTTGTTATCTTGGATTTTCTGTAACAAGAAGCAGAGCTGAATGATTTAGGGAAAACCTTACTGCAATTTCTCTGACAATTACAGGGATTGGGATTTGATTTGTCGTCATTTGGGAAAATGTGACACATTTTCAAAATCCAGAAGGTTAATGATAATTATCTTGTAGCTTATTCCTTGCATGTATGTCGCTCGAGACCTTGTTGTGTAAAGCACCTGAAAGAAAACAGGAATGTAATACAGTAAAGACAATTTAACTGAATTTAATTTAGACATTGTGTGAACTGACAACTACATTAATTGATTTTAACTTTGTGTGCTTATCCATATATTGATTAGCAAAGTTGTTCATGTACTAGTGGGTGTTTTTTTATTTTTTTTGTCTGCAATGCAGGTACCTTCAGACTGAGATAATGTTAGCTCACTGAAAGAGACCTTTGACCAGTGTATCTGCTTTATTTGTCACTCTCCTGAAAGCGCCCCTCTGTTCTGCTCATTGTGACCTAATGAAACGCAACACTGCATCGATGAAGCAGCTGTTTGGATTTAATCAAATAAACCTCCCAGGGCCTTTTCTTTCTGAATGTGAGTTTGTTCCCAGAGGAAGTCTGTTTCACTGCATAAGAGGATAGATACCCTCATATCGGATCGATCTGTGTGACTGAAATGTAACTGTTGCAAGAAATCTTGGATGGGTGTTCCCTTTTTTTTTTTTAATTCCTGTAAGTGGAGCTTTACACAGTACTTCAGTGTAGTTAATGTTTTTCCCTGTAGCGGACACTGGTCACTATGCTCTTATTTGGAGAATTAAAAAGGATTTATCCAAGCTGAGCACAATATGTGAGAGGAGAGAGTTTTTCCCCAACTATACCTATACTTGGGATATTTCATAGTGATTCAAGCAAATGCTGTGTTATTGATTTTTACAACGCATGGTTTTGAATCGGTTACAAAAGATTGGTTTGGTTTGGCTTCACACCCAAAGTGTGCGTTAAAATGCTGCGTTGTATTTTCCCACTTGTCAGCCTTTGTTTACAGTTGTAGTTACGTCAGTCTTTTTACATGCCACGGCTTTTTCATGCAGGTTGGAGATTGGAGTATAATTTGGTTAAGCAGAACAATTTAAAGAGAAATTTAAAGAGAAATTTCTCTTTTTGTTTCTTTTCATATTGCAGATAATCTGGGTTTTCTGTTGGAAAGTACAGGGTAGGCAAATATAAGCTTTGGCTTCAGCCTATTCATTTTTCGGTTACAGAGTTTATTATTATTTTTTGTGTGAAACTGATGAGTGTAAACTTGTATGAAAGTGTTTTGTCATTTACACACACACACACACACACACAGTTTGAATTGCAAATAATGTAATGTAACCGAAATAAACAATTCATTCATGCAGGTTGAATTGTGTGTTACCCGTGACTGATACACCCAGTTACAGCTTTTGGACCAGTGACACTGGTGAGTGGTCTGGAAATGAAAGAAAGTCATTATTATAACCACCCAGCAACATCCGGCATCCTAAAGTGTCACCAAGCAGAAGTGGAAACGTTTATGCATACATTTTTGGATTTTGATTCGGAAGATACTTTAGTTATTTAGCTCTTAACACATGTAAGACAGAAAAGATGGCAAAATCACTTTTTTGTCTTTTTCTTTTTTTTTTAAACAAAAATATGATCAGTTCTGCTGTTAATTGCACGACTGGCTCTGGAGTGGCCTAGAAGTGGAACGGATGCAAAAGTGGCCCACTCGGAGGCCGCTACCAGCCTTTGGTCGCCAGCTTGGCCAATGTGGCCAGTGGCCGCTCATCCTCAGCAACCAGGGACAGCTTTTGGCAGCTGAATGGTGGTTTGGTTGGAGGAACAGGCCACTGAGCGGCTGCAGTTGGACTATGGTGCTGTCCACCTTCCCCAGAAGACCCACCTGGCCAGACCACACCATCGGGCGAGTGATGAATGGCCACTCTGACAGAGCTCATCTGGAGCCCTAGTAGTTTGAGCTTTGGCTCTAGTAATGAGAGTTTCAGATGTTGTTTGATGGCGACATTTCTGAATAGGTTCTGTGTTTGGGTTTTTTGGGTTTTTTTTTTCTGATTTTGGACTAACTGGGTTGGGGCAGTCAGGTCTTGTCAAATTAGTGTCCTTCATGAATACATAAATAAAGACGGGCTTTAAATCCACCCTAACAACAGGGGGTTTATCCAGTTCTTTCTATACAGTGTTTGTTTTATCACTGACATGTTGTCTATACACCAAAACTATGGTGAAAGATGCATCATTGGTTATATTATGTCAATATTATGACCAACTAATATTTTATCAGTGCATTTTGCTGAATCCGTTACCTGATACTTACTTCGTGCTTCAATCAGTAACAATCTCGAACTTTATATGTGACTGCAGGATTCCGCCTTTTAATGGGAAGGTTGAAATAAAAATGAGCGTACAGTAGTCCCCTCACACCATGCCAGAGAGAAGGGCGGAAAAAAAGGAGTATCCCTTTAAGGCTGCAGATCTCTGTTGCTAAAGGACCAGGGGGTGGGCTTGTAATGACCGTGTTAACCCACAGCAATCTTAGGTAATTACTCCGCTTATTAACATTTGAAGAAGGGAGGGTGTTGCGTTGTGAATTCATTAAAATGTGGAAGCTGTAGTTATGGGGGGGGTTGAACAAGTTCGAAAGACATGGCGTCATTGCACATCAAGTGCTCATGCTAGGAGGACCAATTAGGAGTTATTGGTTGTCTGTGGGCCGTTATGGAATCGACCCTAGAAGCAAATCAATTATAAAGCTGAATTGCTTTATACCCCTTTTGTTTTTGTCTTCAACACTAATTCCATGCAGCCCCAGTGCTGTTTCTTGTTTGTTTTTGTTGTATGATGTATAAAAATTGCTGACTGGATCTCCCCTTTGAAATGGTGAGGCAGGTTTGTGAGCTCATTAAAAATGGGAAAAAAATGGTGGCATTGTCAGGTCTGTCTTTTCACTTGGGGGGAAATGAGTTGGAAGGGAGAGAGGGGGAAAAAAAGAAGATACAGTCCCCCAAACAAAAGTCCACTCTTGGCTAAACCAGTCCAGACTGGTCCATTTGCTGCACACTTTGCCAGACCACCCATACTGATCTGGTGGGCACCACTGCTGAACTGTGAGCTCCTCTATTGGGGGGGGGGTGATTCAGCGGGACTGCTCTTTTAATTAATGGAAGAGACATCAGAACTAATCAATTAAAAGATGAAAATGCCTGATGGTTTTCAAACTGAGTTTTTTTCCTTTTGGCGTCATTGACTTGATGTTTTGTTTATTTCATGTTTTTGTTTTTGAAAATCTTTTTTCACAACATAACAAGCAACAATACAACAAACTCGGGTTGGGTCGTCATTTTCCATCATCACCATACATCATGATCTCCACTTTCCATCAGTGTTGCTTTGACCTCAACTTTCGCAAATTCTTATAGGCAGAAATGAGGAAATGCTGGAGGCTGCGGATCCACGGACATTCCTCCTGGCTACTTTCCAGCCATGGCTTCTTTTTTTTTTTTTTACCACTTCCCTCCCACTTGTGATTCTGTGCTTTTCTACTGCTCTTCCACCCACAAATGGTTGGGGTTAAGAGTCAGAAGTACATGTTTAGGGTTAGAATAATGTTCGTGGTTAGGTCTACATGTTGCAAAATACATGGTTAGACTGTTCCAGAAATGTATAAGGATGCGGTTTAAAGACTTTTACGATTCCTGGGTCCAGAGCGGAAGAAAAGAGGATTAAGGCGGGAGTCTGGATAGTCACTGCTGAGCTTGCAGATAATTAAAAATCTGCAAATGCTTCAATCTAACTTTTACTTTCTTCAGTGCAGAATTGATGGCAGTTTATGGGCAGAAATATGTGCCACTAGAAACTGAATTTGAATAATTAATATTTGAATTTGAATTGCTCAACTTGAATAATTGCATTAAAAAACTGAATCTGAATCACACAATTTGAATTTGTATTGTTTAATTTGAATCATTGCATTGAAAAACTGAATCTGAATAGCATAATTTGAAATTGAATTTATTAGTTTGGAACTGAATTTCTATAAACTTGAAACTGAATGTCACAATATGAAATTGAATTCAATTGTTCTGAAACTGTATTTGATCCTCACTGAAAATTCAACTCTCTTTATACTTTCACATTCAGTTCTCACAATTCAAATTCAGTTCTTGCAATTCAATTTCAATTTACTGGAGTTACTGTGCCAGACATCCGGGTCTTCTGGAGGAACAGCAATCGAGTGCAGATACAAAGAACTCCTTTTCACGTAGCCTACTATAACCTCTATTTTCTTTCAACGATATAAACGACCAATGGGAGCTAGATATTTTGAAACCTATTGTGTTTTTTCTCCATTCTGTGTAAAAAGTGTAGCTTTATATCTTGCAGTTTTGTAGAAAAATTTCTGCTGAGGAGTGTGTGAAGATCTGCAACAACATGTGGACACTGTTGTCATTTTCTGGTGAGACTGTCTTTAAACCATGTGCAAGACTTTCAGAATTGCAGTTTTGTCAAAGACATTTTTGTCATTGAATGACTTCTTGTTATTCCAATAATGAGCCAGGGATTAATTATGTCAGAGCTTTAGACGGGTTTAGACGTAGATTGACTTCAAGCTGCTTTTTAAAGCGGCCTGTTGCGGCAAGGGAGTAAATAAAAACGACAGGAAATATTTCAGCTCTCTAAAGCTTGGAGTGAGAAGGAGAGATGGACAGAAGAGGGAGAGAGCATGCTGTGCGGTCTCTTTGTGGTAGTTTATCTGTCAGGAGTTATAAATATTATTTGAGCAAAACCATGTTTTGCATTGATCATCGCAGTCGGGCTTGCAGAGATCCTGTCCTGTCATTCTGTTGTTTTAACAATTGTGAGTGAGCGCACAAACACAGAGCAAAGAACCCCCGTTGAGCAGCTCACTCCCCATTTATTTGTCAGAATACAGGCCTGGTGTGTTTACAATCCTGGAATTCAGATGCTCTATATTTCATCTGTTTGGACTGTTCTCCAGAAGTCAAGAAGTTGTGGTCTTAATGATTCACAGTTTGTGATGCGATTTTTGCATAATGATCTGTGGTCCCTTCTCAATAATTTGTGTCTACTTAAGAAATGCTTCGTCCACAATGTGCAAACCCGCAATCAGTGCTGTTAAATTTAGCTGGAAGTTTATGTTAGGGCAGAGACGCCGCTCGTCGTTCATTCTGCAGGGAACTGCATGTTTGACAGAGCACAGTTTCCCGCTTGGTATTATGCCACACATGGAGCAAAAAATGAGCCACATTGATTTTTTTTTTTTGTTTCCAAATCCTTAAATACCAGTGACAACGTAGGGATAAATGAAGTGCATTAAGTTAAATCCAGATGACTGAAGCGGCGCAACACCTGTAATTAGACATTAGGAGTGACAGCAGGGGCTACACCTCCACGTATCGCCCACAGCTGCATAAAGGATCCGAGTCCTGAAAAGCACCTTCACTGTGGGAATGCCTCCGCTCGCCTTTTGTGAGGCTCTCACATTGCCGCCATGTTCCAACAACCTAGGTCACAAAGCGCATTGGTCATCCGAGTGTACGGATGTCGCTTTGGTTTGTGTCTGGCAGGATGTGTGTGTGTGTATTCTAGGAAGCGCCTCAACCAGTCCCTGCTTGTATGCATTACAGCAAATGTCACTCACAGGCTGGAGGGGAGCGGGCAGAAATGTGTAGGTTCGCCCAATCCTGTTAATGTGGAACAGCATTTAATTAGATCCGCTCCACACTGGCGAGCCGCATCCCTCTCTGCAAACATAACAACACTCTCTCCGACACTAAATGGTGACATAAATGCACAGATCGCTTTGACAGGACGTGTGCATGTGTAGAATGTGGTCAAATGGAGCCGCACAATGACATGAGTGTAAAAAGAGAGGACAACTTTGTGGGCATTGGGTTGTTTTGTTTTTTTGATTGTGTGATTGTCTCTCAATTTGTGCTCAGCTTGTAGCTGTAACAACCAGACTGATTGATTGTTGCGTAAAGGAATCTGCAAACTTAAACTCATTTGTGAAACCCCAGACATGGAAAAGTACTTAACCTCAAGAGTGTTTAAAGATACTAGTTCTGCAAGTTCACTTAAAGTAGAAGTCTCAAATGGCCGTCGTTTCTGCATGCAACATTTACAGCATTCGTGCCGTGGCTGACATCTGCAAAATGTCTGTAAATTAGTATTTTATTTGCTCTGACTTGGGGCTTAATTACACTTTCCTGCTGATATAAACACAACACTGCAAACGCTGCAGACATGTAATTGGTTTTAAACGATCACCCTCTGGTCAGCTGGACTAGCCCCCCTTTCTACCACCATCACCACCTTTTTCATGGTTCTTGATTATGTTTTCCTTTATAATCAACTTGAACACATCTAAGTATAGATAGACTTCCTTACAAAGTCTCCCTTTAAATAAATTGTGCATGTTAATTTTCCAGGGCATGCACACCTGTTCATTCATCAGTACTCTGCTATTCTGATAATGGTGCCTTTTTTTTGTTTAGTTTTTATGCTATTGTTCCGAAATCCCAACCTCAGTATTGAATAAACTCATAACTATTAAAAAAACGATTGGATAAGATGAACTTTTCTTACAACTTTCAACATTCTCTGCAATGATCAAAACTGCTGCCTGAAGGAAAAACACTAACTCATGTGACTTATAACATCCATAACAAGAAAAATAACAAAGAATTAACAATTGTTAAACTTAGGTAACAAACACGCTTGTCTAAAGCATCCTGCAGAACTACATATAACATGCTACAGTATTAAAGTTTACTTTGTGTGTATGTGTGTTGTTTTTTTCGGGACGTGTAAAGAGGAGATGAACAGGAGCGATGGTTCTGGCAAGAAATGGAATCTGCTTTCACCTCTGAGTGACTCTGTTTCTGTTGGACCTGGACTGAATTGTAAAAAAAAGAAAATAAAATGTTAGTTCTTGGAAGAAAAATCAGGACTGGCTGAGAAGAGTGTGATCAGTGAGTAGAAGTGTTAAGAAACGTGATAAATTTGATGTGATTTACTATTTCAGAGAATGTCTGCAACGGCGCTCTAAAAGGAGGGGGGGGGGGGAGCTGAATTAAATTCACTTGGAGATGTTTTTGTTAAAAAGCTCTGACTGAGAGATTGTACAGGAGGGCAAAATCAGCATCACAATCCAATTTTCCACCACAAGAAGAACAGCATGCATGCAAGAACATATTGTCCAGCCGTCCTCTCTTCCATTTCTACTGTGTATCAGAGAAAAGGATTCAAATATACTGTGACTGGCTATTGTTTAGTCCGCCACCTCTTCACCCTCCTTCCTTGATTTTTCATTTTGCCCCTCCACTTTGCTTAATGCATGTCATTACAGTCCTTTTTATCCAGACGGGTGGGAGAGGGAAGAGAATGGAGGGCTGGAAAGGTTAAGAGAAGTCTCAGAGATAAAATAAAACAAGCTGATTTCTATCTTGGCTGTAGTCTCAGCACAGACAGAAGGAGCCTGCTGCTTCTGCTACCCAGCCGCCACAAGGAGAAGGGATAACGTGGCAGCCCGGACTTATTCACGTCGCAATCCCGTCCTATCAGCCATCTTTGCATGGATACGCTCGCTGCCTTAAAGATACCTGCCACTGTTCATGTCGTGATGATATGCACCCACATCCCTACAGCCACGTTGTCTCATTATTTCTCAAACTGCCTTAATCCTGCTTGAGCTGATGTGCCGTCTTGCAGTTGGGTCCCAATCAGATGGGTTGCGTTGCACATTTCTCTGCAGTCACCAGTGAGGATGAGAAGAGGCTGCCCACGGACTGTCATAGCAATATAGATTACAGGTGGAATACAATACTTGTACATATACTCGTACGTCCTTAAAGCCTTTGCTGGAATTGAGGAGTTAGTTTCACCAGTGACTGCAGGGGCTTCCAGTAGCTACTTGGCAGTGGTGGACAGTAACGGAGTAAATTTACTTGAGTACTGTACTTAAGTACATATCCGGAGGATTTGTACTTTTACTTGAGTATTAGATTTCTTTGGTAATTATTACTCTTACTTGAATACATTTCCAAGACAAATATTTTTACTTTTACTCAAGTAAATTTCTAGGAAGGCTGAAAAGTACTGAAAAAGCTCTTTTTTCTTCTTCCCTAAAATCCTATTGGACACAAGCTGTTTTTGTCAAAGGAGGAGACCTATCACAGTGCACGCTCTCCACTGGGATGTACGTAAAGCGGAAATACGTCAAGATTAAAAGATCCTTAAACTAATTTAGAAAAAATATAGTAATTTACTGATGTGGAGAATAAGAAATTTACTCTTACTTTTACTTAAAGTAAATTTAAAAGCATTTACTTTTGGATACTTAAGTACCTTTAAAAGCAATATTTTGACTGAGCTACTTTTACTTGTAACGGAGTAAAATTTGACCAGTAGTATTTGTACTCTTACTCAAGTACTGGGGTCGAGTACTCTGTCCACCTCTGCTACTTGGAGTACCGGTACATTTTATTGACATCATTTCTGTGTGTATCCGATATTATTTGTGCTTGATCTCTGACACAAGAAATGGCTGAGAAGATGCCTAAACATTTCTGGACTTTCTCCAATGTTCAGGCCTCTGTTTTGGAAGTTTCAGCAGTTGTCAGAAGAGTTAAGAGGGGGAAGAAAAAGGTTTTTACATTTCTGGAAAGGTTTCTAGAAACCATGAGGAGCCTGGTCTGTGTCTCTCTCACTCTTTTTTTTTTCTCTCTTTGGACTCCAGACTGTAATTTTTTTGTTAAGCCTAAAGTAAATCACACACACGTCCAAACCCTAACAGAAACAGTAAAAAGCTCTTTTGTATGTAACATAAAACAGCATTCACTTCCATGTAATGATGTTCAGTGACGTCTAGTCGGTGTGTCGGAGAGTATTAATGTTCCTGTTTTTTTTTTTTTTTTTCCTTTTAGTTTAGAAACGTTTGGACCTTGATTGAATTCTTCCCACTCATTCCTTCTTAACCTACGCTTCCTCGAGTGCACACTACCACCTTGTACGGCCTCAAAGGCCGCTTTGACCATTCTGTTCCGTATTCACGCCTAACCGCTGATCCTGGAGCTGCGGGGACACACGCAGGTAGTCCCACACTGCCGCTAAGTGCTCCGGTGAGACATTTGTAGTAACGAGGAGGCTCTGTAAGAGCAGTCCGGCTTCGAACAGCAGCACCTTTTGTGTCTGACGGTTATTTATAAACCCGGTAAAGCCTAATTGCATTCCAGGCTTCAACAGATGCTGGGAGATGCCGCCTCACCCATGTTTGTCCTCTTTGTCTGCATGTAAGGTCTGATCCTGGCTGCAAGAATCAGAGGTGACGTTGCCCAGAGCTCCTCTAAATGGGGTTAATGTAACCGAAAAAATAAAACATGAATAACAAAAATATCCTGGATTTACTTTCTCTTTTCCCACAGTTCTGAAGGTGTACTGGAAAAAAACTATTTCGCTGCCTTTTTCTTACTTGTTTTGGCTTTTAATTTGCTCTTGGCTGTTGCATTTTTATGGCCACTGCTTGTGGTCTTCCATGACTCATTAATGGGAGGGCCTCCTGCCTTAGCAAGGGAATGCTCAGTTTAATTGTAGCCTATTACTGCGCTTCACTTTGAAAAGTGCAACTCTCATTCCCTCAGTCCCAATCTCTGGGGACTTTCTTTTCTGCGATTTATGGAAAACATTAATCACATCTCCCCGGACAGCTTGTCAGACTCGGCTGAGGACAATAACGCTCACGGGTGTTTTGTCATTAGCTGGATGTCAAATCTGCTTTGTATTTCAAACTTTGGTAACTCTAGAAACTGGAAGCTTTACTTGTATTTTTCCTGCTCTGCCAGTTTCCTCGTGACATCTGCACATTTCCACTCTTTCCAAGCACTTTTTTAATAGTCGTCTGACGTTGAACCTGTTTTTGTTCTAGTTTCAGCTCCGTTTTGCTTTTAGCACGCACCAGAACTGCTGGAGGAAGTCCAAGTGTTAAAGGACAACCTTCCCTCCCCCGGTGGACCATTGTGTCAGCCACATGAATTAATGGCTCCAGATATACAGCATGAAAACAGACGTCCTGCCCTTAATCTCTGTTTTGGAATAGTTTGTATTGTTCCTTTTTTTTTTTTTCAATGCATGCCCTGGGATGTGGTTGATGTTAACTACAAACAAGTCATTGGCAGTTTGTATTTTTATTTTTTTTTTAAGATTTGGACGGATCTTTGATACTCAAAGCTGCAGTATGGTTTTTATCCTTCGACTTTATGATTGTTGGAAGGCTCACAAAGTGTTTTTCTGTTATAAATATAAAGCTTGATTGCAAATCATAATAGGTCAATTTGAGGTCCAGGTCTGCTGTGCCATCTGAAATGTTTTAAAGAGTCATCAATAACCCATAATGTACAAAGGAAAGGAGAGGAGACTCTAACAAACTAACAAAGTCTAGCTTATGAAATGCAGAAGAGACTGCGGTGAACTGCACTTGGATGTGTGGTTACTTGCTGCATATTTGTATTGAAAAAGCATTCTTGAGGGGGGCACAATGCCCTTTTAAAATACAAGGGTCCTGACCCTAGAAGCGCTAGGCGAGTTAGACTACTCTGTGCATTCTTCATATTGAAATCACTGTGATTTGGCAGCTTAATATCAAATGTTTTTGCCTGTCAGAAGAGGCTCAGTAAAAATGTTCCCCCTCACCTCATTCATCTAACTGACTTGAATTATTGGCTAACCTTTCTGTCTTGATGACCATAAAATGGAAAAACATTCAAACGTGCGCTTTTGAACATTAACTCGGCCGTCTGAGTTTGCACATGTTCAAACTGAGCTTTTCTCTAGTTGGCGCATAGATGCATTAAGCTACCATGATTTAAAAGGTGTGGTCCACAGATGCACCATGAATGCTCGTAGGGTTCCTCGTTACTCCTTCAGTGTCTTTTCATGCTTGTGTGTGCATGATGGGTGTTCTTTTCATAGAAACATCTTATGGTGGCAAAGTGTATAATTGCAAGCTGGAGTGGCTTGAATCCTTTTTAGGCCTTTGCAGAAACAACAATGCATAATGGAGATGGATTGGAGAGATGGGTTGGAGCCCGTGGGTTACGTTATCTTGTCTATGAAGCTGAAATAAGAGATCAGAAGAGACCTAACGAGAGCTGTTGACCCCCAGCTCTACCTGCAGGAGGCTTCAGATCTGAGCTGTCAGACTTCTGAGGCTGAATTACAAATAGAAACACGGAGCAGTGTATTTTGCTCTGTTGCTTCTGCTGTTCTTAGATAATTTTTTACTGGTCTGTACTTAAAAAAAAAAAACCCTTAGGTGTAAAAGCTGTGATGGGGATGAGTGAAAGGTTGACTTTTGGTTCTTCATATTGAAGTTTAATTGAAAGCTTAGCTAGAGGTGTCATAGTTGATCGGGAGCTGGTGGACGTAAGGCTGAGATTAAAGTCTCTCTGTTCCAGCAGAACTGTTGTAGGTTTGAACTTTGAACCTGTGCCGGCTCCTGTCAAGCCGCCCTCCTACAGGCTGTCACGACCCCGAAAATTGACACTAAAGTCTCCCTGCCTTTTGTGTCTGTGTGTCTGTATTGGCCTTTATTTGATCTTGTCGGCTGTTTTCTGACTCTCTCTGTTACATGTTTGTTTAAAAACCCGTCATGTCATCATTTTCGTTGTCTCTTGTCACAACAGCTAAACAAGTAGTTGCAAAATGTGAGGTTATAAACTAATCCTGTGTGGATAGTAGCACAAATAATATATCTGATTAAACCTCTGTTTATTTTTTTTACTTGGATTTTTACCTAAACAGAAAACATGTGCTCTGGAAAAAGTGAATCGGTTCGTCGCCGTCAGGTGAAATATTTGAGTTATAACATCATCGTGTTCCTGTGACAGTGTTCAAGTCCTGGCTGTTGCATTTCATGAGATTTTATCCCTGTTAAACATCCACTTTTGCGGCGTAAGAAGCTCTTAAATTCTTGTTATTCTTTTATTTCTACCTCTAAAGTTTAAGTCTTGGGTTTTTAACACTTTCAGAGTTCAGTCGTGACCCTGTAAAGCAACATATGAGCCGTTCCGAGGAGTTTATTACATCATATGCTTTCAGGAGATGAATGATTTGCACGAAGAAAACTTTGGACCTCACCCTTTATCCAAATATGAAAATGGTGCTTAAAGTGATGAGAAACTGTAAATGTGATAACTTCATGAGGGTCTCGGTATTAGTATTTGTGGCATGAGGTTGAGGCCCAAAGAAAACAGAGGGAGAGAGATGGTCCCATAAAGATTTATGCACTAACTTGAGCCATTTAAGGTTGCGCAAAAACCTGATAGAAATTCCCACCACCCCTACAGGCTTTCAGCTGCACTGATAGATCCCCAAAGAGTGCTGGAGGAAGTTGTAAGAGGAAGAAAAAGGACACTTTGCTAGCTGTGTTTTCACCACAGTTCTGACCTAAAGTATTTAGAGAATTGATGGATGTTTATTTTGAGGCTCAATGGGAGTTCGGCTCCGAGCTGCACATCAGACCTCTTTTATAACCGCGCGTAAAGGGAGGCATAGCCTCAGGTCTTCTGGCAGAGCACTACAGACAGTTCCAAGGACTTTCAACAAAAAAAAGTGTCTTTTCTGATGGAGCTCTTGAGGTCAGCAGCCGCCTGCCAGGGCTGAGGCCGACCAGATCCGTTGAGTCTTTTTAAACCACTTCTCAAAGCAATGTTTGACAGGGAAGCATTTTTACGACATTCCTTTATGTCGCTTTTAGTCTCATTGCCGTTTCAAATATCGGGTCTCAATTAAATTATCCTTTCCATTGTCTTTCTTTCCTTTAATCTGTCCCCATCCAAACACAGTGAAATGAAATCCCAAATGCCCCAATTAAATAGTTTTTATTTCAAGATAAAAAATGCAATATAAGGCATTAAAACTGTCCGGAACATTTCCATGTTTTAAAGGTCACCCGCTTTAATTATAGCCTATAATTACACTTTGGGTACTAAAAATGTTACCTTTCTTTGCAGCACTCAATTTGGATGAAATCATATCTGTGAGATGCTTCCTGACCTATATGGGCTGATGCTGATGGAGATGGAGTTTATTGGAGCCTGATTCTGTTGCTGCTGCTGTGAAAGTGTTGTTTGGGGGTGGGGAATAAGCTGAGAAGAAAGCGTGCATGGAGTAGAGAAGGCGGGCAGAGGGAGGGGCAGCTGTGAAAGATACAACAGGGGTCCAGATGTACAGCTCGTCTGTTAAAAATGCATGGGGCCGGCCTGCAGCTGCAGCCAAACAGATGTGACTTTAACTGAGCGTCTGACTAGAAAAGGAAGCCGATTAATGGGTGGATATAAATTGTAGCTGTGTCGCCCGAAATGGCAGAGCTGACGGTAGCTCAGGTAACGAGCAGAAAGAGAAAGAACAGCCTCTCTCTCGGGAAACTGGACCCACTGTTTTCGTTGCAGGTCATTATTGCATATCAACCGTATATGACAGATTTCTGAGACTTTAAAATGTGGAAAAGGTGGCTGTCAGGCTCAGAAAGTATGCATGTGTCTGTGTCTATACATGTGCCTATTCATGTAACGTGTGCACAGGCAGTTTTGTACTGCCAGTTGTCAGAAATGTGATTTTTATGAGCAGACACAAAGTATAATTGTGATACATGAGGCTCCCTTTTGGTTGTGACGGGTACAATTGACCCATAAATAGCTTTTCAGTATCCAGCCGAGTGCAGCAGGTCTTAACAATTTGCCCATTGCACACTAACGTGCACATTTCACAGATGAAGCAGACATTTATTCCCTATACCTGCTTAATCCCATACAGGGTAACGGGGGTCTGCTGGAGCCTATCCCAGCTCACGACAAGCTAAAGGCATGGGTAGACCCTAGACATGTCGCCAGTCCATCGCAGGGCCGCAAATGGACAAACAATTGCTCACACCAAGGGGCAATTTAGAATCATCAATCAACCTGACACACATGTTTTTTGACTCTGGGAGGAAGCCATAGTACCTGAATAAAACCCATTCATGCAGAGCATTAAGAGAACATGCAAACTCCACACAGATAGGTTCCTGGTTTGACTCCCAGGTGTCTTTCCGCTGCAAAAATTCTAACCACTGATCCATTAAATGCCTCATATTTATTTTTTTAATAGGTTAACACAGCTTCCAGATGTGTTTATACAATGCATGTGACATGCTTTGGTCTAAATACCACAGAGATCCTGTACTAAATGTCTCTTATGGACCATATCCTTAAAACTCTGCTCACAGCAGCCAGTTTTAGGGGGTCTGCTCTCTTTTAAAAATCTGTGTCTTTGGTTTGTGCTACTCACTTTAAGGTACTGCAAATGACCAAGATTGTCCTAAACAGAGTAACAAGATTGTGTTATAACCAAGTTTTTCAGCTGGTTGAAAACATAAAAAAACAACAACCTAACAAGTGCTCTTAATCACAGTAAAAGGGACTTGTATCCATTATATGTCTCATTTTTAATGAAAAAACAAAGGATTTTTATACCGTACATTGTTACAGCACCTACCGTTGCCCTGGACCAGAAATTAGTCGTTTGAGATGGTTGTGGAGCAGTGTTCACTGTCATAATAATAAATGATGATGATACATTTTATTTATAGGCACCTTTCAGGGCTCTCGAGGTCACTGTACATTAGACAAAACCACATAAACTGGCAGTTATAAAAGAACACCAAATAAACATAATAGTACAAATAGTAAAAGGAAATAATTGAAAAATTGAGCTCAATCCAGTTCAAATGACTGTCTAAAAAGGTGGGTTTTAAAGGAGGTGACAGTGTCAGAATGTTTTATATCCTGTGGTAGAGAGGTCCAAAGATGGGGGTCTGAGTTGCTAAAAGCTCTCAACAAGCGTGCAGAGGGGAGGATGAGTTGGATGGAGGAGGAAGACCTGAGAGTAGACAAGGTACAGTATCTTAATGTGGATGAGCTCAGTGAGCTAGAGAGGGGTGAGGCTGCTATTGGCCTAGTAGTAAAATGTTATAGATATATGGAATTTAAAGGGAGCCAGTGTTGTTTCTGCAGGACATGGGTGATATGACTGGGGGAAGGAGTTCTGGTAATAATTTGGGCTGCAGAGTTTTGAGCCAGTTGAAGTTTTTGAAGGGACTTGTCAGGTAAGTCAATCAGAAGAGAATTACAATAATCAAGATGGGGCGTGAACCAAAATAGCAGTTGTGTTGGGTGTAAGAGATGGGCACAGACGTGAGATATCACGTAGATGAAAGCAAGCTGAGCAAGTGAAATTGATAATGTGGAATGACGAGGATGACACCCAAACAGAAGAGTTGTCAACAAAAACAAAAATATTATTTATCTTGGAGAGAGAGTGTTTTTTTTTTTTTAATCACTGTTGAGTTTGAGAAAGTTGTGAGAGAACCAGAATCTGATTTCCTGAAGGCAATCAGAGAGAGAGAGGAGGGAGGGAGTGGGTGGGTTTGGTGGACAGGTAGAGCTGGGTGTCATCCACATAGCAATGAATATTAGTGCCATCATTTCAGGAAATATTGCCGAGAGGGTATACGTATACAATAAACAGGAGAGATCTTCAATCTGAACCCTGGGGTACGCCAGGGGAGAGAGGGAATGGTTTCGATGTATATGATTTAAAGGGGACCTATTATGGCATCTAATACCTATTTTAAACAGGCCTTGAATGTCTTAATAACAAGCTTTTGATTGTTTTTGCTAAATAAATTAGAAATTCAGCCTCTGAGCGATGTGTTTATCTTCCCATTCTCTAACCTCATTATCTATGCAGGATTCTGAGTGGGCGGGGCTATGATAATGAGGCTCTGTGCTGATTGGCTGCCTGAATGACGCGATACACCGCTACGAAAAAATGGCGGAAGCTCCGGCCGGCAGAGTTAGTTGTGGCCGTAGTTTCACGCATCGGAGGCCAACCGATGTAAATCGCATTTTCGTTACGTAACGACGGGAGCAGAATCTGAACGGCTCGTAGATCCACATGACACTGGATGGATCATCCGGGCGGCTGTACAGACACTGCAGAATTTGGTTGCTTTCCTCCTTCTCTGAGTTGGCAGGCTGAGGGGAGACCACTTTATATATGTTAAAGCAAGAAAAAACGTGTTTTTCATAATAGGTCCCCTTTAAGTTTAATAATCTGAGTGTGGCTAGAGAGATATGATTTAAACCAGTCCAGGTGTGTGCTAGATAGTCCAATGGTGGTTATTCTGTTAATAAGTATGGTATTGTATCAAAAGCTGCACTCAGATAAAGGAGGATACGTATGGGAAAAAGTCCAGTATCATCAGCCATAAGAAAGTGTTAGTGATTATGATAAGAGCAGTTTCGGTACTGTGAAGTGGACAAAAGCTACATGGAAACTGTTCATACAGGTCATTGAGAGAAAGGTGATTATGGACCTGAGATGCAACTGTTTTCTCCAATATTTTTTAAATGAAAGGTAGATTGGAAATGGGACGAAGTTTCCTGAAATCATAAGGGTCAGCACTAGGTTTCTTGAGGATTGCTTAACTGTAGCTGTTTGGAGAATAGAAGGAACAATACACATGGTGAGAGAGGAATGGACAATAGCAGTTATTACAGAGGTCAGAAAGTGGAGGTTTTAACCAGAGAAGTGGGGAGAGAATCTAGTTGGCAAGTAGTTTTATGGTTGAATTCAAATATATCAGCTGCAGAGGGAAGTTTGAAACTGAACAGTGGGTGGGGAAAAAGGGATTTGGAACTCCTGGAAGGATGAGGAGGATGAAATATGAGGGGTTCATTGCTGTTGGATATTGTCGATCTTTATCTCATAGAACGCTGCAATTAAATTGCAAAAATCGGGTGGGGAGATGGTCAGGTGGATGCATTGACTTGTCAACCACGGAGTATAATACTTGTGTATTACCATGACGAAGACTGATCAAATCTGCATAGTAATTGGATTTTGAAGAGGAGAGAGTCCTTAGAGAAAAGAATGTGATTTATTAACATGTCCTTGTGGGCGGTGGGACCAGTTTTCTTTTAGAGACGTTCCAGTTGATGACCTTTGGCTTTAAGCTGCCAAAGTTCTGATGTAAACCAGGGTACATATTGGGTAAAAGAGACAGTTTATGTTTTTAAAGAGGCTGTCAGGCAGATTGTTAAGGCTGCTGTAATGGGAAAGCAGTTCATCAGGAGTGGATGACAGGACAATGTTAGGGAGATTGGTGATTCCAGTGACCAGTCCACCTAATTCAATGTCCTTGATATTACGAAAAGAGATGGTTAGAGACAACTTAATTTTGCACAGTGTGATATTGACATTTAATGGAATAAGTCTGTGGTCAGAGATGGGGAGATCAGTTGCAGAGCACTTGGAGGGAGTAACACCAGTGCAGCAGATGAGGTCCAAGATATGATCTTTGCAGGGGGAAAATCAATACATTGCAGAAACAATGTATTGGATTGTTTCTTCAGGATAAAAAAGTCTTGAAATAATTATCAATATTGTCAATATAAACATTGAAGTCACCAAGTAAAATTATAGCCAGTCAGAGGGAGGAAATGTAAGTTAGAAAAACAGAAAACTCAGTGATAAAGTCATAATTTGGCTGAAGCAGATGGTAAACAGTTGCAACAATAGTTGGAGACAGCGAGGGGGTACAGAAACTGGTGAGACTTTCCAATTATTGTGAGACCCTTCCCCACGGCCAGTGACTCAGGGCTGACGGATCTAAATAAAACTCAGCGGGAGTTGCTTTAATCAGTTGGTAAAAGTCATTTTGTGTTGCCAATTTTCTGTCAAACTCAAAAAGTAATATTTTCAGTCACTGATGAGATCCTGGAGGAGATGTTGCAAGCCCCAGAGTGAGCGGATGTTAGTATTTTGTAGTGCAGCTGAGTGTGGTTCTTCCTCAAAGAAATGTTAGCCGACCTGGCTAAGCTGGCCAGAACACTGCGGTCCACTTTCCTGCTGAACTTTCTTGGTTCTCAGCAGGACCTAAGGACCAGATACAGTTAATGGAAGAGGAGGCATTGATATTTAAGCTCCTTGGGAATCCACAGTGGATATATTATTTCTGAGGGAGGTGAGCGATGCCAGGATAGAGTTGCAGTACCGATGGTGGAACAGTCCAGATTTAGCAAAGTTTTAGAGGCTCATCAGTAGAAAACCGGGCTGTTGATGACTTCGACTGAAGGAGAAAGGCAGTCCAGAAGGAAAGACCACATCGCCAACCTTGTAGTCAACATTCTCTGCTCAGCAGAGATTCAGAGATCAGATATATGGGAAAGAGTCAAGGCATGGCAGCTACGTTAATGAAGCCACATATTCCTAAAAGACCTTTTATAGGATGACGATGGTGAATGTTCAGAACAGCCATAGACAGGTAAGGAGTAACCGTAAAAGAAACAGAGATCGCCGTTAAATCTGATAAAATTAGTAACACCGGAGAGCGGCGGCAGTAACTCACGCCAGCGTTCACGTACTTTGGTGCAGTCTTCAGACTTTACTACTTTTCATCTCCTTGAGGAAGAAGTTGGAAAAAATGAAACAGGGCTTGATTTTCAGCCCAGGCTTGTGGTGCATACATAATTTCATTGACTCCTGCAAATTGAGTTACTGTACTGTTGGAAATTCCTGCACATATTAACGCAGATCAGCCAACGTGATCACTTGTGCCCAAAAACGCTGCAAAATGGGTCAACTTCCACAGTACCCGCCCGCGCTCCTGCTGCTCTGTTTGGCATCTCTGTGCCATATTTATGCAGACAGGTGTGGTTTGGTATGAGCCTGAATGTGGAGGTGTGAGTTTTTTGGGGCGACTTGGCTGCAATGCTGTAGTTTGCAGGCTACTAAAAAAAAAGTGTGTACGTGTGCCTTAAACATATATATATATATATATATATATAGGCAGTAGCTCTCACAGCCTGATTCCACACATTGAGCAGACAGCGACAGAAGGGGAGCACACACTGGTCTTTTGTTGGCATCGAATGGAGGCTCAGCTGTGTTGTGGTTACAACGTCAATGAGGTGTAAGTGAAATTTGATGAGGTGGAAAAAAAATGTCTTCTGTTGCTGTAGCAACAGATGAGACATGAAAGCTGGTGCAAACATACGTGTAATGTACGCCATTTATATAACTGCAGTCTGTAAAAAGGAGACTTTGAACAAAGCTGCTGTCCTCAAGTTTATTTTGCCACATTTGAGAGGAAATGTTGAACACACAGCGCTGTTTTCATATCACACCTGTTCTGTTTGTTGTATGAAGATAAAGCAAGCTTGTAAGAATAATGGCAGCATAATGTGGCGTAACATTTTCCTAATGCTGAGTGTCAGAAATCATGATCACTTGTATTAATCTTAAAGCCAGATTCACCACTTGCTGTGCAGAATTAAGAAACCCAAAGGCAACAAAACGGCCTCGCACATGAAAAGGATCCTGTTTTACACTCTGGACGAGAGCTTATTGCTGACCACACCATGTAATTCTACTCCCCCAGTTGTCTGCTCGCTTCAATCAATGTGACTTGTGACAGTGCCTGAGCATGACCACACCCACGTGGAGGGTTAACATTGACCGTGACTGACGGAAACATTATAAGATGTCCAAATGGGCTGTTTTCTTTTTGAAGAAAAGGCAGTAGCGGCAGCAAAGCATTAGATAATCAATGCAGTCATCTGTCTCCATCCCTGAACTTTAAAAAAAAAAATAGATTGATCCCAGAAGCATAAATCAATTCAATAGGAGAATTGGAGCATGTGAAAATGACTTACAGCACAAGCCAAGCAGAAACTCTTACGTACATGGAAAGACCACTCTCACTCAAGGACAGGTCATGAGCACTTAATTCTGCAACCACAAGTGATGACTTTGTCCATGGGAATAATATAACTTCCTTGTGAGGATGTCTTTATTGGGTTGTAAACACTTGAAATAAAAATACCATACGTGAGACTTTTAGTTGAGCTCACAGGCTGCTTCTCCCCAAATATGTATAAATTCCCCTCATTTAAACTGCATTTAGAGCCTTTTATCTGCCTTTTAAAAACCATTTTATCCTCACACCCAGGACCAATGAGTTGATTTCAGGCCTTGAATAAAATGCGTAAACAAATAAGGAAGAGGAAAAAAATACACAACTCAAAATGTAACATAAATACTTTAAGATCCCTCTCATGATGTGAAATTTGTGTGCTTTACAAGATGGAAAAATTGTGAATGTGTCTTTCCTTCATACAATAATAAAAAGTATATAATTGAAATGCTCGGGTAAAGTTCAGGTAACTCAAAGTTGTGCTCAAATAAAGGCAGTGTGGTTACATGCACATCTAAATCAAGCCATTGGCAACAATCTAGTTTAGGATTAAACTGGAGTTTCCGAGAAATCTATGTATATATGCGTGAGAAGACAATCGATTGAGTGAGGTGCGTTCGACTCTGTGATACTCGGCGGCGCCACACGCAATTTTGGGTTGGCCTTTCTCTGGTTAGTTCTTTGTTGTTCGTCTTCTAATTCTCCTACTATGTTGATATTCTGACTTTCGCAGTGTTGTCGTTTTCGGAAAGGGGAGTCCTGGGGCAGTCACTAGCTCGGCTAAGTGTGGGTTGCGTATACATGCCTGAATAACTATAACTCATGCACTAATAGCTTGATCTCAAGAGCTTCAGTACGGTTCGACTACAGCCCGGCTAAGGTGAATACATGGCTTCAAAAATACGATATCTGTCAGATTAAGGCAACAATTCGACTTTCTGTTAGTGCATGTAAACGTACTGACCATGGAGTTTTTGTCTCCGTCCTCCGATGTGTGTTACAGGAAAGAGCCTTTAATTTTTTCTTGCTGTGCGTCATCGATATGCAATGTGATGACTTTTTGAATGATGCTGTAAATCAGTGTTAAGTCTGAATTACACATGAAGGCAACGTGGCTAAATTCAAATGGAAATTTAGTGTGTGAGCAAGAGAAATGCACAAAATGCTGGTATAGACCTATATAGGTTATCTAGGTCATGGTAACTCTCAAAGGCTTGAAATACGGCAAGATATTTCACTTTCTCTCCAAAAATCATCTGAACTAAGAATTTTTTTATTGTGCAAAACTACACAAATGCACACATAGAATACAGTAATCGCCAGTACAAGATTTATTAGATTGGAGTCTATAATATTCAGACCTTTCCTGATTTATGCCTAAACACTGATAATGTCTCTAAAATGCTACTCTCAAATTCCCATAAATATTAATGTGTTGTTGTGATGGGATCAGGGATTGAGCTCCAGCTCAAGCAGACCCTCCGTGGTTTCAGCATGACACAGAAGGAGGAGGAGGACTGGTGGGAGGTAAATGTAAGGGCAAACAGGGGTCACATGAGGGAAGCTGTCTAAATCACCCCCACCACTGCCGTCAGCACTCCAGGAAATCAGGGTACCAGAGAAACGGTAATGGGTGGAATTAATGTTGCTCCGAGTCTGTCAGCTGGGTGCAGCTAACTGAACCGCAAGCCTTAAAAGCACATGCATAAAGAAATCTAGCCAAAGGCCTTTATTTTAATGTCTGTTTTGTCTGATTTATTAATATGTAATGGCTGCAGCACAAATTATCATTTGGCTGCAGGATCATTTCACGATTTTGTTGGATTACTGCAGACGCTGTGTGCCAGTGTTGAATTACCTTTTGGAACGCAGTGTTTGAATCTCCAAAAATGCACAAGGCTTTCCAAGTCATGAGCTGGATAATCAGTGCGAGTCTGCAATGCCCCTCTCGGAGGGTCGCACTCAGGTAATTGACAGATCTGGTCCAGAGCCAGTGCAGCTTTATATCACCCCTATCAGTGTGTCTGTCAGAGCCAGCAGGCCTCGACTTGATGAAGTGCAGACTGATGGCAGAGTTAAGTGAGCTTTAACCACCTGAGAAATCACAACGCAGTGTTTACACCACAAGGTTCTAACCTTTTTTGTGAGGAGGTAAATCATTATTGCACGCACGAGTTTAATGAATAACAACTAATCCTTGATGTTGGTGAATCTATGCATGCTTTATATATGAGGTCTATACGGGCAAATGTGAAAAATGAGATTTACAGCCTCGAGATGAAGACAGAGAGAAGCAATGCATAAGAGCTCTCGCAAATTGATCACATGAGAAATGGATGCCTCAAATCACATGACAACACACCAATGTCTACAAGACGGATGTTTTTTGTTTTTTTTTTATCTTTATTCTGTTATTTCATTCTCCTTGGATGAAGTATGTTCAAAAGGATGCATTCTTGTGATTTGAAAATGTAATTTAAGCCTGGATGGAGGACTAAAGCAGAGAGAAAAGGACACAATTTAAATGTAAATCTTTTTTTTTTCTCTGGTGTCCTCATTGCTGTGCGCATGTCCGTGTCTGTTTCTGTGAGACGTTTACACTTTGCTCTTATCTCATATGAGGAGATGTAAGACGGCTATAAGAGACAATGGCCGGGTTTCCCAGATCAGTTAAGTAGCTCTTAACAGCGAAAGACTTCTTTCAAACCTTCTTAAGGAGCCTGTGAAAGAAAATCGCGTTTCCCAGAGTTGCTCTTAGCTTAAGTATCTCTTTCATTAAGAAGGAAATGAAAGATGCTGCTGACCCAGTCTTTACAACCATCTTAGTGAACAAAGACTCACAGATCCAGCCGCGTCAGGCAAAACAATATTACACCAAGCAATGAGATATTAAAACAATGCACCCCGCACAAATTTTGATCTATTTTATACTTTAGATTTATATTGTTTAGCATTTATTGGTGACAGCAAAGGGGGGAAAAAAAAGAAAAATAAGGAATAACAAGTGTGTTCCTGTATATGCTTTATGCATTACGCACAAATAAAACGATCATCATGAATATCATTTATTTGATGATTTGGCTGCTATACAGCATGTTCTCGCTGCAAATCAACCGCGTCACCGTGCGCGAAGCAGAACTGTTTTTATGAACGCATTCGTGCGTCAGCACTTCAGTCCCCTGGACGTGCTGTCGGTCCGCGCTGTCCAGGCAGCCGGGACACCGATCCTCCTGCGCCGCGCCCGAGCCCGAGCGCATCTGTGATGACAGGGAAGCAGCAGCTGATCAACGGGATCCTTTGATGAATCGTTCATTACAGTCTCAAATATAATCAATGGTGTCGGTTTATATTAAAGAATCTTTTTGCCCAGAAGAAAAAAGAGCGAAGACAACGACCCATAACTATATTTTCTTCTCTTGAAAAAACCCACCTGCGGGATGCAGCAGCATCAGAAGAGCAGGAATACGTGCGTGGCGGGGATGATCTCTGCAATCTGAAGCCCTCTATAATTGTAAAAAGAATTTCACTTATCACGGGTTCTTTTTGGAACATAACCCCTGCGAAAAACCAGGGATTGCTGTAATTCCACGTTGCGATTTGCGAAACTCGCCTTCTCTTGGCTCATGTTTTTGAACGCACACACACGGCCACCACGTTTCCTCCCGGTTTCTGCGTGTGGGGAAAAAAAGCCTCACTGTAGCCAGAAATAACGGAGTAACGCACCGTTTGGATGAAAAAGGGTCATTGAATTATATTTATCATCTTAAATTTTCATTATAACGCACAGGCAGCAGGGAATTAATGCGTTAGGTGGAAGTGCTGCGTGTGAAAATGCGCTGATAGTGATCGGTGATCGATTTGCCTGGCATCGATTGATTTGGTTTCAGAACCGGACAGCTGCTCCAAAGAGCTTCTGAAAGAGCGAAACTAAAGAACGGTGTTAAGAAGTCATCTGGGAAACACCCATATCTTAGGGTTCTCTCTTAGTTCAAACCTTCTTTGAACCTCTCTTAAATCCTTAAGAGAGGTTGGATCTGGGAAACCCGGCCAATATGTTTTCTGGGGGTAGGGAGGAAAGCAGACTGGTCTGATCACTGCTGGGAGCAAAGAATGTACCCCCTGCCATCCTGACCTTTGACCTCCGAGAATGCCGGCCTCAGGGACCGCTCGCTCCTGCGGGGAGACAATGCAGCAGATACCTATTGAGCCCTGGCTTTTTACTCCCTTACAAACCTCCTCTTTTTTGTGTGTGTCGCCTACTTTGTGACATAAAAACTTCTCACCACGCAGGGTCTGAATTTAGGTCTGGAGCTTGTATTCAAGGGGTAGCTTTTGTCCTTTCTTACAAGGCTGGAGGGGAGGGAAACCTTCCCCCCCCCCCCACACACACACGCTCTTTCTGCTCCCTTTTCCACTTCCTCATTCATTCTCTCTCTTTCTGCCGGGTTATTTCACCCAAAGCCTTCTGACATTCTGGCACCTGTTTTCCTCACAAAACCGTTTATTTTTCACTGAATTATTAACTAAGAGCCGACAAAGTGTCTCCCACTTGGTGACATGTCCTGACTTTATGGAAGGGAGAGGGTGGGGGGGTGGTTGCCTTGGCAACAATGGCCAGTTTCTCCCATCTGTGTTGTGTGAGATTCATGGGCAAAATGGTGTGGCTAAAATTTTTTTAAAGGATTATTAAATGGATGATTTTACAACAGTTTACGTTGCAGATGGAAGCCAATCACTACGCTTCCAGCAATGCAATATTCACAGGAAGGGTATTCTCTCATCAAGGTGACTGTTTGGTGCATATTAAACTGTAATGAGACCAGTGGAATAGGCTGAAGTGGGTGGCCCGTACTACTTACATTTTAGCAACACAGCTGTCAAGTGTGGGTGGGGATGTGAAAGTGGTTGTAAAATAGGGGTGGGAGGGGGGCAGTTTTTAGAAGGAAAGTGCATGGCAGAAATTAATGACTGTCCTAAAGATGAAATATTTGTTCTAGTTCACATTGAAATGCGAAATGCAGTGAAATAAAGATGAAGCGTATTAAGAGAGGTCATCACACGGGTGGAAATGGCAGCGACTCGGCAGCTGTCACTGGCTTCGAGATGTGCATTTCACCACCAGGAGAGCCCAAGCAGGGCAACTCTTGACCCAATAAAGCGATAGTCTGGTCAGAGCCACACAGATGGAAGGTCTAAGTAATATACGCTAGCTGGCGTAGTGTGGGCTGAAGTATGGCTGAGAGGTGGGAGGCAGGGCTTTCTTTGTAGCCTTGAAGAGCAGCAATAGCATTTTGAAGTGGATACAGGCAGTTGCTGAGTACCTCAGGAGCACACTGAGCAGAGGCGGGGTCCAGCCTGGAGGAATGTAAGTGAAAACTGGCCGCGGGGGCCCAACCAGAAGCAAATTCAGTGGTTCAGTCAGGCGAAGGTTGTTCCAGATATTTCTGGTACCTGAGGATGGGGAAGAACATGCAGAATGTTTCAGATTTTACCTAAAAGCTGATGTTGATGCTACCGTGCACTTACATGTTAGTTTGAACTCATTTGCAGATTAAATCGACGATGTCACACAGAAAAAAGCTGTTTTAAAAAAAGAGAGCTGAGAAGAACACAGTCTCTGGACTTCGCTGCTCCAGTACAGTATATCTTCATGGCCAGAGATCAAACTGCCTGCGGGCACTTTCAATAGAAGTCCCAGTACAAGAGAAATGCTTTCGTTGAACACGTCTTGAGGAGACTGGTCTGTCCATCACACAGTCTCCCAGCAAATGGATTCAGGCAAGTAACAAATAAGATCAGCAGAAAGCAATTGATCCATTGCTATCTTTCCTGTGCAGGAGATTTAGATTTTACTTAAGTCTCCTCCACTAAACATTTTAATGAAATCAAACTGGAACAGGATTTCCTCTGAGGAATGCTTGCTGCAAATAGTGCCAATAAAGTCCCCTCAACATGAATGGTTTATATGTGGAGCATTTGTGCTGATTGCAAATGCCAACACTGAATTCATAACTAGGTTAAACTAAATTCCCTCAAATGTTCTGTGCACCACAGTCTATACTTTGGCTTGAATCCTTTTTATTTATTTTTATATTTCATTTTCTTTCAGAGGTTTAAACGGGATTATCAGCATTTGCCCCTCCTTATAATGCTCAAAGATAAAGGACAGAGCTTCTATCAGCACCACAGTGGGATATCTCTCATGTCCTCGGTTGTAAAGGACTCCCTTTCCTTTGTAGTGTCACTCTTGTAATGAAGCAGCGATGGAAGCGTTTGGCTGACGCTTCAAATCGCGGCAGTCCAGTGAAATCAGATCTGTGGAGATGGGGCTCAAACAATCGCCGGTGAATTGAGAATGTTGATTGAAGAAATTTCCTGTACACCATTTTTCTCGACCGTAACAGTCGCCGCTCCACAGCCACTGTGGCGACCCACTGCTCACTGTCAGAGGCCAAGTTTTATTGCAGAGCAGGCTACCGTACACCTGTTTGAAAGTGACTTGGCCAAAACTGAAGCAGATGTGTGTGTGAATTTTAAAGGTCCAGACCACAGAACACAGATCTTTTTTAAAGAGTGTAATGCAACCATAAAGTGCAGCAGTGCGCAGAAGCATGAAGGCAGTGGCCCCGCATGACATTTAACATGGTAATACAGATACTGGAATTGGGTTTGTTTCTCTGCCTCATTCACACTCAAAACGGGTTGAGGTGGTAAATGAATGCAGTCACTGATCCCACCAAGCGGCCTCTAAGAAGGATCAGTATTTTCTTTGATTAGCAAAGATTTTCAACCCTGGTATCTCTCCACATGCACTGGTCCCACAGTGGGCTGATTTGCTCTCTTCTTCTGGATATGGATCTTCAGCAATGCGTGATCCAATTAGTGTGATAAGCAGTGAGCATAGTGTGAGACTAAGCCTTGCATGTCTAGGAGACTAAATGGATTCTTAGCATGGATTTCCAATCCCTCGAGTCTTAACAGTCGCTGACCTCCCTGCAAGGGTTATTGGCATAGTTAAACCAGTGTGTAATGATATCACGAAAGTTCCTGCTTAGCGCCGTTGTTACACACTCTGGTGATGTCAATAATGAATATAGCCTCTTTTCGAGAAAGCTATGTGGTTGCACGTGGATTTGATGCACTAAATCTACAAAATAATAATTGGCCACCACCCTTTTGGGTTTATAATTTATGCATTTCTACAAAAAGAAAAAGGAAAAGCTCATTGTCCACACATAGGCATTGAAGCATCTGGCTTTAGCTGTGTAAGAAGGTGCATATACCTGTAATGGTGCTGTAAAGCATCATTTGTTCATCACTTTTCTCTGCCTTCATTAATCCTGTTGTACGCGCTTATTCAACTGTCTTTGGGCAAAAAATGGGGTATGCTGTTGATGGGTCGATAGTCCATTTGCAGGTGCAAGAAACAACAAATAAATGATAAAAATAGAAATGATGAAAATCCATATGAAAAAAGAAAACAGCCGTGAAAATCAATGGAAAACAATCTGGTAATTTGATTACTTGACAATTTAATAAACGGTTTCGATATTAAAAAAAACTCAAGTCCCATTTGATTATCTGTATAATGTTGCACGTGCCTTGTTTGTCTCTGTGTGATCATGATGGGTTTACCCCATTCCTCACCCTATGTTAGATGCTGTATGGCAACATTCATCACAGTTTAGCAAATCTGTTCATCACCGGTTCAACCATGAAACTCTTGCCGGCAGTCAGTCAAGAATTTTGTGAAAGTATACCGGCTTACTGAGATTCTCTCATCTCTGCTCCAGCTCTTCCTTTTATCCTTGAACTCTTCTATTTTCTTTTTTTAATATGTGGATGTGGATGTCACCAAGCTGCTGCTTCTTTTGGTTTTCTGACCAACAGAATCGAGTCTGACATCTTTGCTTATCTCCGATCAGAAAACTGAACCAAACAGCTCTAGAAGACTTTTGGATTTACAAATTAAACTTTCAATTTCACACATACAACTTCACAATAGAATTCACAAACAAAACTTGTTTCAACTGCAATAAAATGTTGTTTTACAGCAAAAATACCTCCATGTTGTATAGGATTAAGTAAGATCCCGTTTTGTTTTTTGTTTTTTTAATGAATAAAATTCAACAAACTAAATGATTGATGGTTACATGTGACAAAATATTTCCCAGATCTTCTTTTTGTTGTCTTTTCACTGAGCCAAAATAACTGTTTGGTTGATAAGCTAGACAGTTGTTAGCTGCCGAGTTTATTTTGTAGATATGAGAGTAACTCTTGGCAAGATGATCAGGATGGAAAAGAATAAATGAATCATATTGATGGAAGCTAACTGTTTGGATTAGCTTTGTAAATAACTGTTAGCTTTTAGTTCAGTTGTCAAGTTGATGGAATAAGATTAAGAATAAAAGGGTGAAAATGAGTAAATTCCAGGCTAAAATAATTCTTTAACATGCAAAATACTTTCAGAATTAAAAAAAAAACGTGATTGTTTTTTTTAACAGATGTGGACCAGCTGCTTCATTTAGCAAGCTAAGTGGCAGTTAGCTGTTGCTTCATAGACTTCTCAGTCTAACCGGACAGCGGGTAGCGTTCATCAATGTTCCAGTTGCTTCCGGTTGAGGTTTGGGTCGGCGTAATGGGATAGTATTGTTAGGTGGAGGCTTGGGGGGAAAACTGCAATTGTGAACTGAAAAATAGCATTTTGTTTTAAAATCTGCACTTAGCGCAAGTTCAAAACTGACACCATCACTGTTTTTCATTTGATCTTTCTTAACAAATTGGGATTACTGCAGAACCAGCCGTCCTATCTGTCACTCATGCTTCTTCATTTTTCTCTTGTTGCTCTTACACTTTTTTGGTTATACCCGCCTCTCCTTCCGACCGCATCTGCCCGGATGACAGGAGGCAGCTGAGTTGCTTTTGACGCAGTGTGGACTGTTTAACGTTCAGACAGTCACAGTTAATACCCCTAACCCCATCAATTTGTGAGTGGGGATTGAGTTTCCAGAGGAGCATGAAGCGTGTGGTGAAACTGTTGACTGTAGCAGACACTGAAGTTTCCCTTTGAGGGACGTCCAGACCCACATACTCGTGAGGCTCCAGGTCGTCTTGTTCATGGGGCAGACGGCCTTGCCCTCTGCTGTCCGAGAGGACTTGCGGTTGGCTTCTGCAGTTGTCACACACTCGCAGATGAGCAAAAGCGGCTTGTGCGCAAGTGTTCTGCTTTTAAGACCACATATCTTTCTGCAGTGAAGTCATTGCTTTCAAAAAAAATCCAAGTTTTTGAAGGTCTGGAGTCTTTCTTCACTGAGACGGGAATCACTTCATTTTTCCCTTTATAAAAACCACGGTGCACAGTCATTTGTGACATTTGATCTAGTAAATTGGTTCTTTTTGTGTATACTTTATAGGTCCAAAAGTAAAAAAGAAGCTTTATACATTTTGTGTCTCAAATCCAAAAGTTTATTCCAAGATTTCATATAAAATGTTTTTAACACGGCCGTTTCCTGGGGTAGCCCTCACTTTTTTTTTTACCTGCTAATGCAGAAAGTGTGTCCCAGAAGTGCTTAAACTGCTTTTTGATGTGAAGAAGTGAATTGAATGCTGAATATATTATATTTCTCCGTCTAAAGCTATTTTATTCCTGCCTTTATGAGGCTTCCCCATGTATCACCTCACCATAGCCGAGCAGTTTTTCTGAATGCTTGTCAAAGAGTTTATTCCAATTCAGTCTCTTTAAAGACGAGTTTTCCATCTTATCTTAATTCAACTCAGATCTGTTTATATTCCACCGTAGTCCCACACTGTTCCTTGAAATGACAGAAATTGTATTCCTGGTAAATATGCAGCAGAACAAAGGTGTTTTCCATCTACATTTTCCAACCTCTCGTCTCACGTCTTCATGTCTTCCTCCACAGATGAAGCTGTGGAACAAGTACAAGGTGACGAGCGTCCCCTCTCTGGTGTTTGTGGACGCATCTACAGGAAAGATCGTGTGTCGAAATGGTCTTCTGGTCGTCAGAGATGACCCGAAAGGTGAGATCCAGTTTTTACTTTAATGTGCGGGAAGTCTCCTCTGATTTATTTTTATTTCTTAACCTCAAGCACCGACCCTAATCCATTAAATGGTTAACCTGAACCCCAACCACCAACCATTCACTGCTAGAATCTCTCTTAGATGAGGTCACGGGAATGCTCAAAAAGACATACTAACCTACACGAAATCCCCACACTCTGTCTGTCATTGCTGTACAGCCGTGAATACTTGGTGGGCAGCGTGCTCCAGCTGCTCCAGCTGTTGGCAGCACCCTAATTCATTCACTCTGACTCAACTTTTTATGGTCCGCTGTTTAACAAGAGCAGGTAGGAAGTTTAATTAAAGGCCTGAACAGGAAAACTAGATGTAAAACACATATTTAAATGTTGTATTTCAGTGTTGCAAGAGACTAACGCATAACAAAATGGGGTTTACAGTATGTGTACATTTTTCAAAGCTCACTATTTTCTGGAGGTGGCGGTGGGGTTAAGGTGTTTGAGAAAGAGCTGTTCATTCTGTGGAAACTGCTCAGCTAAATAATTTTATCACATCCACTGCAAGTCCCTGTGCCTCCATGTTGTCATCTTGTTCTAAGCCAGTTTGGACAATAAAACTATATAAACGCTTTAGTCTAGTTTGGATTTCATGTGGACGACTGCCCATGAGCACTGCTGTTTGCTTTGCTGACTCTGCCCATTGCTCATGAGGAGGCACAGAATTCACAACAGGATGATGCAACACTTTTAAAAATTGCTTTTCTCATCAATTTCTTCTGTTTTCCAATAAAACTAACTACTTCGCTACTTTTTCACTGCTCAAGTTTTCAAATAATACTTGGCACTTCCTATAAACCAGGGTACAGGACAAAAGGCAATGATGATGGCAAAGTGTCAAACTTGTCACATTCAAACATACAGCTTAGGGGCAGCTTAAAAAAAAGTAAACCAGAACATAAAGAGTACATTAAAATGTAGTATTTCACATCTTTGGTCACACACTCCACAGTGGAAATATTACTCTGACATATCAGTCAACGTTTGGCTGAAACATTAGCAGCACTCTTTTCCTCTTGTTTGACTTGATGCAACCATAATTATGGTTATCCATGATTATCATCGTCTGTCCTTGTCTCAGTCGCTTCATCTAAATCTTATTTATGACTCAATCTTATTTCTGCACTTACTGGAAGAGTTATAAAGAGCATTTTTCTTCTTCTTCTTTTTTTTTTGCATTTCTGTCCCGAGCTGCAGGCCCCCTCCTCCCCTGTTGATCATCATCTTTTGAATAATAAAAGTTTTGTTGGTAATATGAGTTAGGAGGACGGCAGCAGTACGGCTGCTAACGGTGAGGCGAAGTGATAGAGAGTCTTATTAAAGGCAGAAGGAATATTACCACGATTAACGACTCTTCTGAACTAGATGTAGATGCAGAGATTAACATGTGCTGATAGCGAGCCCTTCTCTCTGATAAAAAGAAAGCAGGCCTAATTTATAATGTTTTTTATGTACTGTTCCTTTCCCGTGTGTGCGCGTGCGCGCGTTTACCAGATCGTGAGTAGTTACAAATGTGGCAAATCCATTCATCTCCAGTAGCCGCAGTTCAGAGAGTAAAAAGGCAGTAAGAAGTTCGCTATAGACTGGTTGAACAATTCAGGACCCCGCGCCTTTCACTCTTGATGAAAGGCCTGACTTGAGTGGTGGCAGTGTAGCCCGCAGCATAAAGATGGAGTGCACTTTTGCGATCAGAACAACAATGAAAACCCACGCCAGCGCCGTGCAGACATGTCACTCCTTCCTAATGAAGCCCTAGACTACTGCACTCGCATAAAAACGCCATTATAAATCAGCCAAACAAGGTTTTATTTATTACCCCACCCCTTTTTCACTTAAGCTGCAGCAAATGCATCTCTGGAGCAGGACCGGAACAATAAAAGCACCTTGAAATAGAAAAAGTGTGAAAGCGGCAGGAAAGCATTACTGGAAGTACTCATTTGCTTGAGAGGCTGAGCATTTTATATTAATTAAAACCATTTTTGTCCATGTGTGTTCAGGGCATGCTTTTCCGAAATGTGCATAGATGGAATATGTACCTGTTGGGAAGAGTAATTTCTAACCACATTAGTGTTTGAAACTATCTTATCTAGATTTAAAAAGAAAAGTTCAGCTTTTATGGTCCCAGGTAATCTCCTAACTTCTCTCTTGTCTTAAATGACATTTTTATGTAATTATTTTCTGATTATGATCAAGAAACCATGATATTGCCAAAGATGTACATGAATAATCCTCCTAATTGGAAAATATTGAACTGCCGGCATGCTGATTGGGTGTTGACCATGAAGAATGTTACACCTGCTTAACATCAGAACGCCACCGTTTCCATTGTGAGCTCAGGAGCATGACATTAGCATTTAGCCCGAGCAAAGCCGTGGCAGTAATCTCTTGTTTTTGCTTCCCATGCCCACCCCCCCAGGCCTGGAGTTTCCCTGGGGGCCAAAGCCGTTCGCAGAGGTGGTGGGAGGGCCTCTGCTCAGGAACAACAGGCAGACAGCAGACAGCAGCTCTTTGGAAGGACACTACGTGGGAGTGTATTTCTCTGCACACTGGGTGAGTGTAGAGAGAGAGAGGACAAAGAAGCTTCCCGACTCTGGAAACACCGAGATACCAAAACGAGGAAGGAGTCGATCAGAGCAGGAGGGGGGGAAAAGTACGATAAAACGGAGGAGCAGGAAGTTGGAGGCGACTCCCTTGCGTTTGCCTGTTTACCTCAGCGGCGATAAACCGTCTTTTGTGTACACCACCCATGGTGCAGCCACACCCCAATAACGTCCAGCTTGGGTGTCTCTCTGATATCTGGTAGAGGTCATGACTCGGTGTCAGTTAAATCATGATCAGCTAAATCATCAGCGGATTGTTGCTGATGAGATGCAGCTCACAGGTCTCCGAGGCCAAGAACAGCAGCTGCCAGAGCCGCAGCTTCGCATACCGGCGACGCCTGAATGTGCTGGCTTCAACCCCTAAACACATTTAAAACTAGAAAAGGCCAAGTCACAAAAGCCATTAAGGGAGTTTATTTGCAGTGGTTTTACACCACATTCCTCCAGTGTGCCTGTGCAAATCTATCTTCTGTTGAAGTGATTTTACAAACATATAATGGCAGCATTTTAGTATATTTCTCTTTTTCTTCTCTCACTGTTCTTGGATGTTAAAACGTGTGACTCCTATTCTGCTCGCAGTATTGGTCTTTCCAACCAAACATTTGCTGCTTCCATACAGCCTACACTTTTAAACTTTTACCATCTACAGTGCAGTATTAAGTGCCTCGAAGCAGCAGAAAAACAAGTAAAAGAATGATCTGTGCTTTGTTTCATGAGGTCATGAATACTCATGAGTCAGTTACAGAGCATGAAAGTCTTTTTCGGTATAAGAAGCTCCAATTACAGGGAAAATGGTGCCTCGTCATTAAAGCATGAAAGATATCATCAAATCGAGCAACAATAGCTTCATTTATGACAAAGTATATGTTTGAGAGAAGAAAGTGGAGCCACTATGGTCGATATTTTTATAACATTAGGGAATCTGACAAATAGTTGCATGTGAAAGAGGCGCTTGTGGTCATGACACCAGTTCTACAAGCGGCAGATCTTCCATATTTGCATGTAAGAATGGTGTCATTGCTGCAATTAAAATGTTCGCTTCCTGCTCTGTTATTACACAGTTATTAATAATTCAGTTTGATTGCTTCTATTCAGATCGACCAAGAAACATACATCATACCAGAATAGACTAGAAACACCTTCTAACAGTTTTACCAACCGCACTTTTTTTAAAGGAGTTACTGAAGCACATTTTGTTGTTAAAAGAAAGCAAACGCAAATGAGAAAAAGAGGCTCTGACTTTTCAGGCAGGTCTGTTTTCCTTCCTGCAGCCGTGACACTGATGTCATCCTGGAGCCAGCTGCAGCGCCGCTCCCTCCGCCTGGAAAGAGTGTGGCCTCTGCAGGCACACACGGCAGTCTTTCATCTAAATATTGTGTCAGGGTTGGTGGCTACTGTTTAGTTTAATGAATATAAAAGGATAGAGGGAGAATTACTGGTTTGTGGTAACAAAAAAAGTTTTGGCAAAATAACCCAAAGGCAATGGAAATCACTGCAGCAACATTTCACGTTTGCGTGCTATGTATTCACTCAGATTCCATTATCATTTTGCTCACCATGGGTACAATACAAGAATCACATCAGAAAGGAGGTTCATACTACCAAGGGTGAGAACAGGTATGATTCAGAGAACTTTTTTTTACAGAGCCATGGTTGGCTGGAACTCTATACCAGTTTATATTTCTCATGCAGGTAGCAAAGATTGGTTTAAGTTTCAGTTAAAACAATATCTTTTAAAATTTAATGAATTATGATTTGTCATTTAGAAGGAACAAAGTGAAGGTTGAATAAATTATAGATAGTGTAAACCCTATCATAATAAAGGTGAAAAGTGGTCAAATAATTCTAGATAAGGTCATTTCAGGCAGGTATTGGTTATGAAGGTGTTTTTATTTGATTTCATTTCTATGTATGTATGTCTGAGAATGATGGTGATTTAGTTATCCTCTGTGTTGATAGTGATTAAGGAGTTGTGTCTATTATTGTTTTGTCATGTATAGGGCTGTTCGATTAATCGATTTTAAATCGTAATCGCGATTATGTAATTAGAACGATGTTAAAACGTGAAACTCGTAAAACTTTTTTTTTTTTATTTACCTTGTCTGCACACATATTAATGATTGATACCATATTAATGATTGATGGAAATACCTCTCAATACCTGCGACAAGTGCCCCATGGGAGAGGCTCTTTACTGTAGGAGGGGGCGTTGTAACATGCCACCGGGCATCCCTCAAGCCAGATGCCGTAGACCGGCTCGTGTTCCTTGCAAAAAACTTGCAAATGTGAACAGCAAATGTAATGACTGACATTACACACCTCTACCTCCTTCATGGGTTGCATTATTATTTAGCATGCAAAGACCCAGTTTAGTTTAATTAGAAAATGTCTTGTTTTATTTAATTGGAAATATAACTTACTGTATGTTTGCAAGTGCTGATTTGCTGATTTTTTTTTTTTCAGAGATAAAACTTTATATTTTATTATATTTTTTAAAACTTTTTTTCAACTTATTTTACAGAGCTTTGCACTTTATTCATTCATTTTTGGTTTAATAAGAGCAAAGTTTGCACTTAAATCCCAATGGGGCAAATGTTCAATAAAAAAAACAGCATATTTGAAATCATTTCTTTGCCTTTTGTCAATTCACAAAATATTCGTAATCGAAAATCGGATTTTGAGAGAAAAAAATTGAGATTTTATTTTTGGGCAAAATCGAACAGCCCTAGTCATGTATAATGTATGTCTGTTATGTATTAAGTGTTAATTTGTGTGTTGTGTGTATGTCGGACCCCAGGAAGAATAGCTAATGCTGTGGCTAATGCTGATGGGGATCCTAAATAAAACAAACAAACAAAGAAACTAATTTCTCCTGTGCCTCTTCTGTGTTATAGTGTCCACCGTGCCGCAGTTTGACCCGGGTCTTGGTGGAGTCCTATCGAGCGGTCAAAGAGTTGGGTCATAAGTTTGAGATTGTGTTTGTCAGCGCTGACAGGTGACATCCAATTTACCAGGATTTTATGAAGTGAATGGCTACCACTGATGTAACTGAGTGAGCGTTCTCCGTTCAGGTGTTAATATGACGTTGCTGTTTGGTGCTAAACCTGTGCAGGTCAGAGGAGTCCTTTAAGCAGTACTTCAGCGAGATGCCGTGGTTGGCGGTGCCATATTCAGATGAGGCTCGGCGATCACGACTCAACAGACTCTACGGAATACAAGGTACGTTACGGCTGCATTCTCACTTGTGATGCATCAGGTTTTAAACTAGAACTACAGTCTTTTTTTTTTTTTTTTTTTTTTTTCCACCGCTGCCAGGATTAGTTATGTCACAAACCTAAAAACCCGGGCAAACGGCAGCAGAGATTGCCCTCCAGCCTGAGGAATGTGAGCTGGTTATCCAATTTACTGCCTCTCTGGCTCAGGGAGCGAAGTGGCTTTTAGCTCAGTACCTCGCTCTTTCCTCCTGACTCCTTCCTCTGTACGTGTGGGTGAAGTTGGCCGGTGCTGGCTCTCCGTCTGTCCTGTAAAAGAATGTGAGGAATGCACAGAGGACAAGTCAGCACTGCACCCCCCCCTCCTCCTGTGCCCCCACCTCTGCAGACCTCAGTCCACATGCGCAGACTGGAGCACACTGACTCATGCTGGCTGATGGTATCTGTTTCTGATAAAGCTGTTAATAAGGCTTGAGGACTGTAAGCATAAGCATGGAGCATGGAGGTGGACAAAGACTTGGACAAAATGTTCCCGTGAAAGCATTTCAGGTGAAACAGACAAAGCTAGAAAGGGGGTCAGTGACCAGAAACGCAAAAAAAAAAAAAAATCCACACAGCAAGTAAGTCTCGGTGGGAGAAGGAAACGCCTGCATCATAAAGTGATAATTGAAGGAAATGACCCAAACTAACTCCCACACTCTCGCCCATTTCCTCCCCTCCCCTGTTTCTCTTCCACTCACATCATGCTCTCTTCGTCCGTCTCTTTCCAGGTATTCCCACGCTGATTCTGCTGGACGCGGAGGGTCGTGTGATCACGCGACAGGGCCGGGTGGAGGTGCTGAACGACCCGGAGTGCCGGCTCTTCCCCTGGCACCCCCGGCCCGTGCTGGAGCTCAGCGAGTCCAATGCCGTGCAGCTCCACGAGGGGCCCTGCCTCGTCCTGTTTGTCGGTGAGGAGGCAGGCACAGTGGGATGCAGCTTCATGTGGAGCATTTCTCTTTCCAGGATACCAGGGTGTTTGTTTATGTGTGTGTGTGTCTGTGTGTGTGTGTGTGTGTGTGTGTGTGTGTGTGTGTGTGTGTGTGTGTGTGTGTGTGTGTGTGTGTGTGTGTGTGTGTGTGTGGAAAGTTCCTGAGGTGTGTGGGGAAATATTGGTTCGAGATACTAAATACTACATAATTAAACACTGATGACTGTTTATTTACATACTGATACGGAAAATCCTGAGGTATTTTGCTATAGGTTTTTAATCGGAGTCAAAACAGGAATACGGGGCGGAAGAGGAAGAACATGGGAAATTACAGCACAATGCTGAAAATGTGAATGTTTCTTGAAGTCGAACCACACTGCGAAACAACAGAGACCATCTGTGCGGTTTTCTTTCATCTCTGCACCAGTACTTGCTCCTCCTTTTCCTCTAGTTTCACTCATCTGTGTATTTCTTCCCCTCTCCCAGGTGTCTTTTTTCTTTTTCTTTTCTTTAAATATACTGTAACATCATTTTGTGTCTCTTCCGTGGGCCAATCAGACGCTGAGGAGGAGGGTGAGCTGGAGCCGGCCAAGGAGCTGATTCAGCCAATAGCCGAGAAGCTCATGGCCAAGTACAAAGACAAGGAGGAGGAGACACCGCTGCTGTTCTTTGTGGCCGGAGAGGTGAGATGGGCTTCTTAAAGGATGTAAATATGCTCTCTTTCTGCACATAAGTCTAATGATTTTAATAATAACTGAAGCTATGAACCAAAGTTCTTTTTTTAATTATTATGTTTTTACCACTCATGGAAACAACCAGGTGCCAGTTTACACATTAAACATATGCATAAACAACTCCAGTTTCTACCAGCCACTAGACATATTCATGCAGGCCTTAATACTTAATACAATAATTGTACATTTGTATCAAAATCAGAATAACGATGCCTCATCTAACCAGCACGGTCAGAATAGACTGAGCTCCCATTTCCCGACCCCTCGTCACTTAGTTGAAAATTCATTCAGGTGGAAAATATGAAACTTAATCTGATTGTCTCTCTCTGGTTGGAATAAATGTTTTATTTCTGTGCATGTTTAGAAGACATTATACGGTTCTGTGAGTGACAGAAGGATGATAATCATCCCCCCTGGGGCGACATGTCGCCGTGTTAGCATGCAGTGTTTCACAAACGATCATTGTGTCGTTTTGCTTACTTTCAACTATTCCCACTCGTAGCTGCTTCTGACTTGAACACACCAGCTCCGGGTCTTTGGAGGGAGAGCGAACACTAATAATAGCATTGTTGGTGAGCTGCAAAACTCCTCTCGCACACCGCCTCGTTTAAAGACTGTAGCAGTAGCATGTACTGAGATTGGTATTCAATTAAACAAAACGGCAGATCTGACTTAACTGACTTGTTCTGTTTAAAAATTAAAAAAAAAATCTAATTTTCTTATCTTTCTGGCAGATTAGCAGTCGGAACAGTTTTAGACATATTGTAAATATATAACTTATTCTATTTCATTTTCATGCCGAGAGTGAGATTGGAATCTCTAATTGGAGAGATTTTAATCAGAGAGAAATACTTGTCCATGCAACCACACGGATGCAAATTTCCAGGTCATTTGCGGCTAAGTGCTCCACCGTGTTCACAACCTGCGTGCTGAGCGTGTCCGCTGCTTGTTGGTGAGCAGGTAGAGCGCAGAAAGCTGTCAGAACTGTTTTCTTTTTCGGAGGAAAAAGCTGCAAATGACAACGACAGTCACTTTGAAACGAGAGACTTTGTGACCCGATGTTTATGTGAATTATTGTAAATACTTCAGTTGTATATTAAATGCTTTGTAAAATATAGTAAAACTGAAAAGTTGTGCAGAACTACTACTACTTCTAATAATAATAAAAATTGTTTAAAAAAAATAATTGTTGTAGAAACCAGTTCCAGCATTTAATGCTGCAAGCTCTGAGTGAAATAGCCCTCTCTTTTCCTAATTTCCTAATTATCCTTCCATCTCCCGCTGCATCTGCACATCATCCCCGTGTGCGACAAACCACAAAGTCTTCAGAGCTTTTGAACGTTAGTTTGCAGCAGCAGGTGAGACGGTTAGCAGATGAGCTACCCCGTGCCTGCTCTCTACCCTCCAGCTCGCCTTCCTCCCAGTTCTCCCTCTCCGCCCGGCCGTCGGGGAGAATAGCTCTGGTTTCTTGTTTCGCTTCCCAAATAAAAAGACGGCTCAAGTTGCAGCTGTGGGGCTTGCACATGTGCTGACCGTCACCCGGGCAGCTCCACTCTGTCACTCGAGAAATGTCACCTAAACAGAACCAGAAACTCTCAGGCTCTGGAAGGGAAGAGCTCCAATGCAAAGCCATATTTTAACCTCCATGTAACGCGGGTACCGTTTCCTCACTGTAGCTTAACTGGCCATGAACTCGCAAGCTTTTATTTCCAGATTGGGTTCACAGTTGGATGTCACTTCCCGTTTCAGGCGTTCGCTTGGACTTCCGGGCTCTGAGCCCGGACTCCTTCACCTTGGCCCGGGTTCGCCCCGGTAGTCGCGTGTTTCATTGCCAAACCAGCTGCTGGGTTTTCTGTGTCCATGAAACAGCAGTAATGCTGGCAGTCTCCCAGGGAGGCTAGGCCGTGCTGAATGAGAGAGGATCTTCTTACCCAGTAGAGAAAAGCACTTGCCACAAAGAAGTGAACAGATTTATAATCAAAGAATTAAAGATCCCGGATTCTTTCATTTCTGCTCTGTATTTGCTATGGCATTACCCAGTCATGTGAGGATTAAACACTTGTTATTTAATTTATTTATTTGTCCAGCTGCTGGTAATATTGCTTCTCCAAGCTTCATTATTAATATTCTTTATTTGGTTAAAAAGACCAAAACAGAGCAATAACAGAATGAGGCTTCCTGCTCTTGAACACTTCCAGAACGGTGTTGCAGCATATCTTATCTTGTTTTGTCACGTTCTCTTTCCGTTACTTCATCTGACGAGTTACCGTGACAAAAACAAACATGTTTACGTGCGGAAACGGCTAATTGAGGTTTCCGAAGGCCGGCTAACCACCAGAGATAAGACCCCCAAATCCAGATGGGCTGAAGAGGTGACGTTGATCATGTAGAGCAGGAGCAGAACGGAGGGCAAAGAGAAGGAGGTTTAAGACCTTTCTTTCTGCAATGGGAGATGCCTAACAAATAAAATATACAACCTTGGAGTGAATGTGAAGAGAGTGAGAATAACAGGAATGCAGTATTGTGTGGCTGGCTGAGATGCGGCTGCAGGAACATATTTTACGCTCGCCGCAGATTTGAGATAAAGCTGTTGGCTGAAGGAGGAGGGTTTGTGGTGCTTCCTAACGACAGACGGCGTAATCGTGTTATGGTGAAGGAGCGGATCCGTACCCTGGATACTGAATTGTGGGCTGCTAGTTTCCTGCCACGTTTTTCTCCTAAAAGACCACACAGTGTTACCGTGTTACCTGTAATAAGTCATGTTTCCAGCTAAAAGCAAAAGAAAATAGAATTTGAGACGTGGTGTTTCCATTGAACTGTATTCTATTTAAATAACTGCAACTGCGGGAAGTTCTCCTCAAAATAATGAAAGAAAAATCAAATTTCATTGTGAAGAAGATGATAGCCAGATGCCGAAGGCAGCGGATGATCATTCCAATGATTATTTAGAGGCAAAGCCTTTATATAATACATTATGATTTAGTGTTACAGCACAACTATATCTTATTCATGAGGTCAAAAACAGCTGGAAACTACATTTTGATTAGGTTAGATTGACTGACAGCGTCACATCCAGCGCTGCCAGAGACGTGAAAATGCGCGAAAAGCGTTTCCATCACACTCTTGCGACAAACTGTATCATCAAATTGCTGAAAAACCACCTTGTGAAAGTATAAAAAGGTTTTTCGGATATTTGAGAGGTTTTTTTTTTTTCAAATTAGAGCCATTTCCATCATAGGTTTTCTTATTTGATAAATATTGTTTTTGTGTAAATCTAGCAATTCGCCAACAGTTTTTTCTTTCCTCTGTTAAATACTGGATCAAAATAATTTCCCTTTGGAGATTCATAAAGTGTTATTCAAGTCATTTTCACCTCAGAGAGCGTTAGTTTTCTTTGAGGAATTACTATTATAGTTGCAGCTGAAACAATGTGGCATCTGTTTGGACTATTAGTCATATTTTTCATCCAGCAGGATGCTAAAATGATAATGGCTCATATCTCAAATATGTGCCTCATTTGGTTGCATGTTGATGTGTTTTGGATTTTAGCGTAAACGAAGAAGAATAGGCGTTTAGCAATACTGAAAAACGATTATTATCAAGCACCATCGCTGGGCTGAAATTTTACCTTGTTCAATACTTCAATACAAAATCTGTTCAATACAAAATCTGCAAAACTGGAGATTTCAGTGCAATTTACCACCTGTTTTAGCGTGACAACAGCTTGACATCCAAATGTCATTGTTGCTGGGAGCATTCATCTTTATCTTAAGGGGGAACGTCTGGGCTTTGTACATTTTCTTCACTCGTTTTCATCAGGTATTTGTCCAATCTTTGTCAGTGATGATGGTACAAGAGATAGATGGACGCCGGCCACGAGAAGGCTTTTTATCGCTATCAGCTGAGGTCTTTATCAGACCGTCATCATCTGTTAAATGCCACAGTGCATCAGTAATCGGAACAATCCTGACACGGCCCAGCAGGTCCCACACAGTAAACGCACGCTGAGCCTTATCACAGCTGCGAGTGCGGGTGGCAGCAGAGAGGCTCTTTGTCCTTTTTTTGTTTTGGGCTGAGCTGCAGAGGGCGGAGGTAGATGGTGGGGGGGCGACTGTGGAACGGCCCCACCTCACGAGAAAGCAGTTTACACAAGCAGGGAAACCACACAAAAGAAGATGCATGAGTTCCTATGGAAGCAATGACTGACGACCGAGATTACATCTCATATCGGAGAGGCTGGAAAGGCCAAAGTGACAGATTGTGGCACGTCTCTCTTTGTGGTTTCTTTACACTGCGTGCCCAGATGATCTATAATCTACGCTTCGCGTGGTAGCAAGAGACCCTGAAAGGAAGGGCTTTTATTTGCAGTAGGAGAATAAAGCAGTTTTTCACTTGTAACAACATTGTCCTTAGTGACAGCTTACATCTGTGAGCTTTAAGTGGTCAATGTTTTGTGATTTGCAGCACAATAAAACGGCCTTCACTCTAAATAAACTAGCTCCCTATAAGAAAATACCACACTGTGGCTCGTGTGTTCCATCTGTTAGCAGTTTTGCAAATCAGAGGTCACATATTTCATCCTGCCACGCTAATCCTTTATAGGTAGGAGCACAGCGATGCTATTCAACAAAAAATTCTGCAAGCTGATTGTGTTATTTGATCTATTTAGGAAGAATAGCTGTGGATTTTCTGATTACGGAACAACAAAGAGCTGAGAGGAGGGGGTGGTTGAGCATTAAATGTAGCAGGAAATGCATCCAAAGTCACTCTATCATTGGCTTTGTTTTCCCTAAACTCGAACTGGCACATAAATCAGTGACTAACAGCGTTAGCATCAGAGGCGCTGCTTCCTTCTGAAGTCCAGCTCTTTGTTGCAGTGCCACCACCTGGCCTTTTCTTGTAGCTTTAACTTTTGCAACTTAATCTTTTCCATATGAAACTGATCTTAAGTCTTTCGAGAGGCTCCCTCTTAGCCAACAAACTAAGCGGAGGGGAAATGGGGTCACGAGGATGAGGAAAATCTCTGCTTGCTGTTAGAGACATACGAAAAGAAAAATAATTGAGCACGTTTATCCGCAGGGTCTCCTCCAGGATCTTTTATGCACACTCTTCATATTGACATTTTTTCTCTTGCACCTAAATGTTCGAGGACATAGTTCTCCTGATGAGTTCATGTTCAAATAATATTAAAATATTACCCGTTCGCATTCAAGTGAACTGTTTTGACCCGAGAGAACGCAGCACATGAAATCCATTTAACTTAGAGAAGATATGCAACAGGAAGAAAGGATCTTTGTGAAAGGCAGGAATGCCAGATGCAGAAGGTCTCGCAGCTGGAGCTGAAACCGAATTACGAAACTCTGTGATTTCTTACTCGGGCTGAGTAATTAATGATATTCTCAAGCTTGCTTGAAAGCCGCTGCGCAGCTGTGATTCATCTGTTATCTGTGGCTACAGATGAAGACCTAACTTGTTGATGGGTGAAAGGTGACGTCAAGCCTCAAGCTATGCATGACGGAGACCCTTTGGAGAGAAAAGAAAAGAAAAAAAACTTCTTTGAAATAAAACTGGGCTCCCTGCTAAACCCGGCAGCAATCTATTTTTAACAAAATTCATTGTAAGCCTTTTGGTTCTGTATGTCTCTCGCTAGCATATGCTGCTCAAATGCTCATTGGTAATACTTAAATCTGAAATTAGTGGATTGGGGGATGTTGCTGGACCCCCACCTAGTCCCTTCCCATCTTTCCACGCAGCAGGATGCAGGGCTAAGCAAGATGCTCTCTGGTCTCTTTGGGTAGGCTGCCTGCAGGGCCTCGGCAGAGATGAATTTCACACTCTTATTTCAAGGACTTTGTTGCATTAATAAAGAAGGTGTGAAACAGCTCTGCGGGTTGTTTTTGAGGTAATCTCATGGGGACACAGTTCACACGAATGTCATCCGTTTTCCAAAGAAAATATCTTCAGAGGAACGTGTTCACCTTGGATTTTTGTCAAAGGAATTCAAATTTCATGTTGGCACATATAATGAGAAAAAGGACAGACACAAAAGGCCGGTCTCAGTTTGCAGCACGTCACCTTCATTGCACGTGCGACGCTTGCTGCTTTGAGGCTTTTTCAGACATTGACATTAATCATCTACTGCTGTGGTTGAAGGGATTGTTCAAGTCAATGCCTTCTTATTGTTACACTTTTTAGGCAAAATTATTTTCACATTTTACTGTACATGTCTCCAGGCTTTGCCCAGTTAGACCTTCTGCTCCTCAGATGTATTTATTCATTTATTGTACAAGTTTACTGGTCAGTATTCAACCGTCAAAAATGGTTGGGGTAGAATATATAGTACATTAAAAAAGAAATTTTTATCTCGTTTTATTTTTTCCTACTCCCCATTATTTAACCCCTCACATCTGTCTTGAGTCCTTGGGAATACTCAGTCCTAACTCTTGGGAAAACCTTTGTGATTCTTGTTATAATAGTACTGGACATTTTCTTGTTTTTCTTTGGGTTTGTTTTTACTCTTTCTATAGCTAAAAAAAAACATCAACATGGCCCTTTTTACGTCATTACACAAAAGGCAACATATGCAGTAAATGTAAGATCTTACTGTCATCCTTATGACGTTAAAGCCACTCTGTAGTAGTACCACTTGTGACCACGTGGGGGCAGCATACCACAAACCCATTCATGAAGATGAAGAATGAAAGCACAACAACGAACAGCGCCAGTGGGAGGAAGTGGTATTACAAGAAGACTGTCCCAACTCATCAGTGCAGTCTTGTTAGTGGTTTTCTCATCAACACTCCACATCTGTGGGACACTATGTTGTCCGAAGTGGGATTGCTACATAGAATAGCTTTAAACAACACACTTCTTGCATATTTTAAGCTCACTTTTTCTGTTAAGTAAACTACATGACTGTCAGAGGTGGAAAAAGTACAAAAATATTGTACTTAAGTAAAAGTACAAATTTTCTGCTTGAAAATTACTTAAGTAAAAGTAAAAAGTACCCATTAAGAACATTACTTAAGTAAAAGTATAAAAGTACCTCAACTTAAATATAATAAAGTACCAAAAGTACATGGTGTAAAATGTACTTAAGTACAAAAGTAAAAAGTACAAAGTACAAAATTCAAAGTACAAAATTATTTTCAAAAGGATTGCAAAGAAATGAAGAATCCAAGAATTTGCTTACAACTCTAAATAATGGTGATATTATTCTGACCCCTTTAGCGTTTGTTTCCATTACCCCATTTTAATTTCTCCCTTTGCTCATCACTGCTGCTGTACCGCAACCCCAGCTGATAAAGGATGAGACTTTTGAACTTTTAAATGCCAAAACCACCTTAGAAGGGGTGGAATCAAAGAATGGTGCGCATGGACAAGCGTCGGCTGCCGCTCAAGGCTGATTTATGGTTCCGCGTTACACCAACGCAGAGCCCGTACCCTACGGCGAGGCTCTGCGTCGATTTAACGCGGAACCATAATTCAGGCTTCAGTCCTCATCGGTCCTCGACGCGACGGCGGTTCCTCCGGCCTTCCGGCCGCCTCTGCGGCGCAACTCTCCCGGGAGCTGCGGCTCCTTCTCGGTTTATTCACGCGCCCCCCTTCCTTCCCGTCCTCCTTATGGTTCCACGTTAAATCGGCGCACACCTTACGCCGTTGGCTACGGCGTAGGGTGTGCGTCGCCGCGTACCCTACGCTGTAGCTCTGCGCCGGTGTAACGCGGAACCATAAATCAGCCCCCGCTGTGCTGGACGACGTGTCCAATTTTAAATATAGCGGATTAAAAGTACAATTTTTTTCCTTGAAAATGTAACGAAGTAAAAGTAAAAGTACAGAAAAATGAAAGTATCAATAAAAGTACAAATTCTCAAAAATGTTACTTAAGTACAATAACGAAGTACTTGTACTTCGTTACTTTACACCACTGATGACTGTTGACATGCATTTGTTTATACTGATACTGTAAGACACTAGTAGAATACATTTGATTAAACTCCCAACCAGCCTACTCTGAGGTAAATTAAATGAAGCTTTGCAGTTGTTTAAAAAAAAAAAAAAAGTTATATATATATTTTTTTTTTTTTAAATTGTATGTATGTATGAATGTGTAACTGAAGTTTACTGCATCCTGCTCCTATTAAACACTCAACGGGCACCTTAAAGATTAGGTAGACATTTTAATAAGGAAGCCTAGGATAATGGTTGAACTTTAACTGGAACTGCTTTCTTTTGAAAGTTTCATGTTCAATTCTAATCATAGGTTTACCAAGAAAAATTAATTTAAATTAATTTAAAAAGAATTGTCAGCCTAAAACAGGCTTTTTGACTCTCCCACCAGATATGAAATCATGTAGCTGTGTTTGCAGCATTCCACCGCTGAAATATCACATATTTAATCGTTTCTGTGTTTTTTTTTTTTTTCCCCCTCTTCCACCGCAGGATGACATGAGCGACTCCCTACGAGACTACACTAACCTCCCAGAGGCAGCGCCTCTGCTCACTATCCTGGACATGTCGGCCCGTGCGAAGTACGTTCGTGACGTAGAGGAGATCACGCCGGCTGTAGTGGAGCAATTTGTCAACGACTTCCTTGGAGAAAAGCTCAAACCAGAGCCCATCTAACGAGAGGGCCCCCTGCTGAAATTGGACATGCTATGTGGGACTCGCTCCGTCATCCAACCTCACACTCGCCTGCACCTCACTCAAACCTTCCCAGACTCCCATGTTCTCACCCACCTCCCCCTCCTGACTATTAAAGAAATGTCTCATTTTTACTGACATTTTAAACTTTTTTTTTTAATACGTTTCTATCTTCATTGAGTTCTCTCTCTATCTCTCTATCTCTCTCTCTCTCCTGTGGTGCCTTGCATTGACAATAGTCCATACAGTAATATATATGGAGATTCTGTTTTTGTCTTCTTTTTTTTTTTTACACACTATAGTATTTCTGAATTCTAGAGAAAACCCTTGGACCTAATAATGAAGCCGATTCTTTGCTTTCTGCTTTGTCTGCAAGAGCCGCGTTACTCTTGGTTTCTGAACGATACTGAGGAAGAATAATAAGTGTTTTTGCAGATGTAATTCACATGTAGTGGAGGTGGTTTAGACCTCGGTTGGATGTCGCTGTAAGCATATTTAAATAAAAGAAACAGTATGACAGGTTCACATGCGGTGAAAAGCACACTGCCTGCTTGTACCAGACCAATGGCTGATGTTTTAAAAAAAACCCTGTGTTTTGTTGTGTGTGCTGTGATGCAAGTCAGCAGTCATCTCTAAGCTGTTGTTGATGGTGGTGCTCATCTCAAGTCGTTACGAGGATTTTCTGTGAAGGTCCCAACATGGAAATAGGCTAGGTTATTTCTGGAGGCACAAAAATGGTATTTTGAGAAGTGTTGAATGTATAAATCTCTATATTCTGTTACTTCAGTCATGACTTCTCACATCCATTAAAGAAAAATGTTCACTGGCAAGCACAAAGTTTTGTTGCTGTTAAGATTTATCAATAAAGTTAACTCTTGGATATGTAAAAGATAAACAGAAACACCACTTCCTTCATCACAAGTATTTAGAGACGTGCGGGTCAAAGAAAGCAAAGTAGACGTTGTGTTTATTATTGCAAATAGTATTTAGATGAGTTCCCTGAATTCTACAGACTTGCATAGACAATATGACTGCAGACACAAACGACGGAGATGCTCATCATTTGTTAAACAGATGTGCTTCAAGAGCATCTGCATCTGTTTAAGACTAGAAACACGGGGAAAGTTGAGACGAAGGAAGGAGTCAAAAAAAGGTGAGAATTGTTCCTTTTTCTTATTACGGGAGAAGCAGATCTGCATTTCAAAGCAAAAGAGGTTCATTAAACTTCCTATTGCAGGGCTCCAACACCTCTTTCATTTAAGGCTGTTGAATTGTTTTCAAATTCGACTGTGAACATCTATAATATATTCAGATCATGTTTGCCATTTTGTCACCAAATATTTATAAGTGTATTTTTGTAGGTGCTGTAACTGATACAAATACAAAAACTACAAAGAAATGAAAGCACAGCATCTTAATGAAATAGCACCCACCTCTCTGCCCAGGGAGGATGTGAACTTGCATCTATTCTCCCATGACCTTCCCTCAGCATCCTGAAGATGCCTCTCATTTTAGTTATCTTTCATAAAATTCGAACCAAAGTTAAATTATATAATTCTTGAGGTGAGTGTTCATTTTTTCCCTGCAGTATCCACTGACTCCGAGGCATGAAACTTTTAGTGACACCTACTGTTTCACTTTGGTATGTGAAGATGGATGCAACTTCCAGACCTGAAAAATGAGGCCAAAAAGAACATACCTCCATGCTTAACTGTCTCAAATGTAAAGCTCTGGTTGCAAACAAGATATGACTTTGTTTTGATCCTCTACCCGTTTTCCTAACGGGGTTTCTGGCCTCAACCACAAGGTTTGTGGGTCCATTAAGGTACCGCATGTTTATTCTCATTGTAGCAGACAAAGCAGTGTATGCTTGAAGGTTGGATGAGCTTGTGACTGACGAGAAACGATCACCTGCTAAATGTGGAAAATTATTTGTACTCATAGCTACTTTTAACCAGTGTTACGTTCTCAAAGGGTTCTGCGTGTTCTTCCTTTTAGCCATTTACATCCAGCTGCCATGCGGGCAGCTAACTTTGGGAGCAAATTAAATCCAAGGGTCTGGACCTCAACAGAGGCTGAACTGTAACGCCAACTTTGAAATTGGAGAGCAATCACTTCCTCACCCGAACCAGTTATCCATGCCTTTATCAGTGACTTCTAAAATAGACAATGTCAACGTTTGGGATCTCAAAAACCACTATGCGATGGCTAAAGCAACCTTCAGGTTTCAAAATGAGAAAATAAAAAGGTGACTTAACCATTAAGTCTGTCTTTACCATAAATTCTGTGGGAAAAGGGCTTTGTTTTATATTTGTATCTTTAAAAAACAAAGTCAAATGTTTTTCCTAATTTCTTCACATGTGCAACTTTATTTCTGTAACTTTCCAAAGAAGGTGTTTTGTTATGATTGTATTTTCGTTTGCATCAAAAAGAAGAAAACATTTGTGTGATAAATTTGTCATGCAGTTTTAGAGCTGGTCACTAAAGGCAGCCTTTTCATTCATTAGGTTGCCATAGTAACTAGTTATTTACCACTGGGGTTATTAGATTGCTTGTTACCTTTCCAATAACTAAAATTCACAGCAAGTGGACAGGGACTGGGGCTGCTTACATTCATTTTCTCAAATGATTCTAATCTTGTCTAATTTGCTCATTGATGTTTTCTGTCCTACAGAACCAGAAAAAAAAAAGATTCCGTCCAGTTGGTCAACTGACAAATTAATGCATTCAGAAACTGCAAGACACTACAGTTTCAGCTTCTGAGATACAAGATTGTCTGTTTAATTTCATAAAACAAGGAAAGAAGTACATGTAGACAGCATAAATCTCACAATTGAGACACTAAATCCCAGATTAATAGCAGAACAGATGACAGCTAGATAGATGGACGTTTTATTATGCCTGACATCTACAGAGGGCATCACGAAGACTGCCTCTCAGCTTTCGGTTGCCTTTTCTTTCCAGACGTCTGCAGTAGTTTCAACAGCTGCCTCCTGCCCTCAAACAAAAGAATGCTGGCTGCCATGGCTGAATTCAAACTGTCCACATCAGGAACAATGGGAATAAAGAGTCTGTTACCATCAGTTTTCCCTGCCAACTGAACTGCTTCTAAACTCAGACCCTGTGTCTCGCCGCCGATCACGAGAGCAGACGGACTCTGAGCCCAGGTGTCATGGTACAGTTTTGTATCCACTTCAGGATGTGAAAATCCCTCATCTTCAGACTCTGAATCTGAGGAAGAATCGTATTCTTCGTACCGTACTTTTTTGCGATTGGGCCTTGAGCTGACCCAACCGTATTCTCCTGCTTTGGAGAGTTCAGGAGACGCATGATGTTCAGTTTCTCCTCTGCTCTCTGCCACATGGACAATAACTTGCTGTGGGAGATGCTTCTCAACATCGTCCCAGTCCAGGCTGGGATAAATGGGAAGTCGGAAATGTGCACCCATTGCTGCACGCAGAACTTTAGGCTCCCAAACATCAACACAACCTGTTGGGGAAAAATAAATGAGTAAATAAAATGACAAGCAGAGACACAGGATTGTGATTTCAGCCTACATGCTCAGATCTGCAACAGCTGAAATAAGTGTACCTTTGGTGAGGAGGACGTTACTGCAGCCAGCAGCAGCAGCACATCGCACCATTGTCCCTAGATTACCAGGGTCGCGAATGTTGTCGCAGATCAGGGACAACGGCACGGACTGACCTCTGTTTGCAAATTTTAGCCGTGACGGGTCCGGGCGAGAAAATATGGCTGTAGAAGAAGTGATCCAAGTCAAAAACAACTCAAAACATCTGTACCTCATCTATTTTTTTATGTATTCATTAATAAATACCAATCACTCCTTGTGGGGCCACAAGGTCAGACCAGATCTTGATGTCTTCAAACTTGACTTTCACCAGTGTGGCTCTTCTCAGCTTGTCTAAGGGTAGCTCCCTGAGCCGATCCACGGTGCTGAAGAACACAATCTGTGGGCTGGCACCGGCATCCAGGGCGTCGCAGATCAGACGCCTGCCCTCCAGGAGGATTTTCCCCTGGTGCTCCCGAAACGTCCTGGACCGAGCTACGCTCACTAACCTCCTGTGATGCAAACACGTGGAGAGGGTGAGACAGGGTCAGCGTGATCGCAGGACATCATCTCTATTAATATGATTCTTTGGGACTATTTTGAATCAGTAAGACAGTCTAGTAGTGGTTACAGAGGTGGGATTGGGTCTGGACGACCCAGGTTCCAGCCCCAAAAGATGGCAACCAAATATACCACCTTGGGCCCCTGAGCAAGGCCCTTAACCCTAATTGCTCCCCGGGCTCCAGAATAAAAGAAAGAAGAAACTTTCCAGTTAAATTAACTGTGACCAAGATGACCCTCAATATTGCTTGAGTACTAAATAACCGAAGCCTTTCATTTGTTGAGACGGTGTGGAGACTAAGTGAAATTGGAAGCGCGTCTTATGGATTATAAAAGATATGAGAGATTGCAGATGATAGGCTGCTGTGTTAAAAATGCTAAACATAAAGTAACAGTGTAATTTATTACTTTAAACACTCTTTGATTCCTGTCAAATAAGTGTTGTAAAAGTGAGCAGCACAAGTGAAAATTACTACATTTAAGCTAGAAAGCATAAACCTTGCAAAAGTGATGAAATAATTTTAATAAGAGCTTCAGAATGATGTCAATTTTCAGTTAAATTGATGATTTTAAAGTTTGATCAAGCAATTATCTTTAGGTCATAAACAAAATACCCCCGGGCGCCAGGCAGCCCACTCCTACTAGTCTAACTGGTGATGGCTTAAAAAGCAGAGGACACATTTCAATGTGTTTCCATGTATACTCAGTACTCGAGTTGTAAAAAAAAAATCAGGGGGGATGGTGGATTTTATCATATGGGGACAGATAATTTGTGCTGATTATAAATAATAAAATATATATCACAAACCAAAACACCTGCAGAAATACTGCAGGAATGACATAGCAGCAGTTAAATGCAGCCTTCTGTAAGCTTTAAATATCCACTGGGCTTACATCAAATACATCAAAACACAACAATAAAAAACTGTTTTCTGAACTTATCAATATGACTCTGTCCTTCACAGGATAAGTAACATGGATCACTGCAAAAACTCAAAATCTTAACAAGAATATTTGTCTTATTTCTAGTTAAAATGTCTAATTTTAGTAAAAAAAAAAATCTCATTACACTTAAAACAAGTTTTTCACTTGAAATAAGTAGAAACATCTGCCAGTGGAACAAGATTTCTTTGCTTGTAATGAGAAAATAAATCTTGTCCCACTGGCAGATTTTTCTACTTATTTCAAGTGAAAATTTACTTGAAACAGGTGAAAATTGTCAAATAGGTTATTTTTCTGGTGTTATTTTTCTGGTGATGACTCTAAATGTTGAAATAGCAGTAAAACCACATCCATTGATGTAATGACATAAGGGATGGAAAGGGGGGGTGGCCGTTTTACAGGAGGGATGATTTGGACCGTTTTTATTTCAAGGGGGATTGCCATCCCCCCTCATCCCCCCTCAACTCCAGTACTGTGTATACTGATGAATAAAGTGATTATAAAAAGTATGTATTTTCACTCACGCCAGTCTCTTATCTCCAGCAAAAGCCCTCTCAAAGCGCAGTCCATCCACTTGATCCCTTCCATGACCCTGGGCATGTGTTCCAGTGGGCTGGGAGTCTCTTCCCTGCAGATCTGCTGCAGGAGTGACTGGAGTCTTCTCTGGAGAGGCCCTCACTACTTTACCCGCCTCGTTCTCTGGAAACAACACCCTGACAGGTTTCCTCCTCAATCCACGAACATACCGTATAGACTCCACAATTATGTCAGTCCTCTTTGTTAAAAACACATGTGTCTCCGCGGAGACTAAACAAGTCACGCCTCTCATGAACGCTGCCATTTGTAATTCCCGTTTCTTCTTCTCTCGCCACAATGTTCTTCTTCTTGTTCTTCTCTGTTTTATTGGCGCATCGCAAAAGACTTTAAGGTGCATACCGCCACCCACTGTACAAGAGTGTGTAATCATCATTTCATTTAGCCTGTTTTAAATTCTGTTTATCAGCCTAGTGTCTTTTTAAGAAATTAATCAGTGCCTATCTGGTGATTTCAACCCCCTCTCCCTCTGTTCCCAGGATTCCCCTCAAACTCCACTCACGTCCTGCCTCTCTGACCTTTACCTGTAGCCCTTCTCTTTCTATTTCATATCTGTTTTAGAATAGAACATTAGAATATGTTCACTGTTTTCTTTTACTCCACAGTTCTCACACTTATCACTGTCCCTTTTTCCCATAACATACAAAGTGTCATTTAATCCTGTGTGGTCCAGTCTGAGTCTTGTTATAACTGTTTCCTCCCTTCTGTTCCTTTCTGTATAATTCTTTGTTCTGATAGACTTTTGTATTTTGTGATATCCCTGTCCTTTCTGATCTTCCTCCCACCTTTTCCTGCCATATTTCCATTCCTTTCTTCTTTATTACTGCTTTACCTTCTCCTTTTCCTAGTGGAACTGGTATTGTTATTTCCTTATGTAGAGCCATTTTTGCTAATTTATCAGCACCCTCATTCCCTGTTACTCCCTCATGTGCTGGTACCCAACAGAACTGCACATCTATGCCACATCTGTGTATTCTTAATAAACTATGATAAATATCTATGAGTAAATCTTCTCTGCAAGTTGTTGTTGATTGTATACTTTCCAATACAGCTATTGAATCTGTGCATACCATCACCCTATCAGGTTTGACCTCTTCCACCCACTGTAACCCAATAAAGACTGACACCATTTCTGCTAGTTGATTAGATACTCTTTTTGAAATATTAACATCAAACTCAGGGATATACACACCTAGCTGGGGGTCAGTCTACACTACATTTACACAGCTAATTTTTTATATACATTCCGGTGTTAGACATGATAATGAACTCCCTTATAAATTAACTGACTTTTATACGTTTATAATGACATATTAAACAAACTTATCTAAACTAAGTAAAGTGTCTGTTGCTGATCTATACTATACATATAATAATAACAAGATGTGCAATATTTCCCTACCTCATATACATCCTACCTGCTTTTTTTGTTTTTCTTCTTCTCGTACTGCACTACTTTTATTTTTATTCCAATGTATATACTGTTTATATTTTGTAATAATATTTTTTTTTTTACTTTTTTCATCCTTCTTTCACTGCATGTGTGTGTTGTGTGTATTGCTGCTGCACAAAGCAAATTTCCCCACTGAGGGATGAATAAAGGACTATCTAATCTAATTTATACATAGTAGAAAATATAATCATGATCATACATGATCAATGTTAAGGAGAGTAGAGAGGAGAGGATGTTTGTTCGCCGCTTCTCAGTCTCTGAGTTTTTACATTTTATTGATACTGACCTTTTCCTGTACTTGTTTTAACTTGTTTTAACTTGTTTTAATCTTGTTAGCACTCTGAGATCCCCTGAATGAAGAGTGCTCTATTAATAAAATGTATTATTATTATTTTTATTATTATTTTTATTATTATTATTATTATTATTATTATTATTATTATTATTATTATTATTATTATTATTATTATTATTATTATTATTATTATTTTTATGTTTTTTTTTATTATACACCACACCAAACAACCATAATCTAAAATTGATTTAGTCAATCCAATGCAAAAATGTCACCCAACGCACATCTTTTCCCCATAAAATCCTAGTTAAATACCCATTTATAGACAAGACCGTACATGTATCTTTTATGTTTCTGTAATTGTCTCAATATTCGCTAAAAACTTCAAATATGTCGCTCAACTATAATCTCGCGAGAGAATATTGTGGCGATACCATTATTGCGACCAGCTGGGGGTTTAATCTGTGTTTTACTTTTATATATCTTTCTTTTACTTATATATATTGACATTATTTTTAGTGTTAATTGTGGAGGAAAAAATACTGCTATATAAAAAATATAAAACGTGTAGAGACTGGATTTATATTTTTATTTGTCCATATCTAACATGGTATTTACCATCAGAAACAGTCGATAACCGAGGGAATCGATCGTGAGGATTCAGGCGTACCTGTCAAATAAACATGGCTTTGAGACGAGCACTGCATTTCGTTTTCAAAGTTGGTGACCGGGCCAAAACATCCACTTTTTACCGAGATGTTCTGGGCATGACGGTAATTTATGTCTGTAATTTGATGCCGACAGGATACGTTTGTTACTGTGGTCATCTGCCTAACTTCTAGTTATGATAACGGGATGATGCATCGATCAGTGTTGCACAACAGATTTCCTATGATAAATGGGAAATGTGAATGAACTGTCATAGTGACTGGTTATTTCCCTTTTGCTTCCAAATCATTTCAGGTTTTACGACATGAAGAGTTTGAGGAAGGCTGCAAAGCTTCTTGCAATGGGTAGATAATGGATGAAATCACGTTACTGAGTGGAAACAGACGTGCCAGGGTGCTAATACGAATGTATTTATCTTGTCTCTTTCAGTCCTTACGACGGGAAATGGAGCAAAACTATGGTTGGCTTTGGCCCAGAGGATGACCACTTCGTTGCTGAACTGACATACAATTATGGGGTCGGAGAGTATCAGCTTGGGAATGACATCTTGGTGGGTCAAAGTTCATTTGCACTTGGCCATGTTATGCAGTACAAAGTTGCAGAAGGTATATTTGTGTCTCTGTCTTCTTAGGGTATCACCCTGCAGTCCAGCCGAGCTGTGAGCAATGCCAAACGCCTCGGTTGGCCTCTCACGGAGGTGGATGAGGCTCTGTATCTGACTCAGGCTCCAGGAGGATATCCCTTCTACCTTGTGGATAAAGAGCAGCCTCCTCATGGTGAATGTCTCCACACTCAGATCTCATTATTTCTGCATGAAAAGATATTGTCAGTAGGGCTGTTCGATTTTGCCCAAAAATAAAATCTCGATTTTTTTCTCTCAAAATCCGATTTTCGATTACGATTATCTTGTGAATTGACAAAAGGCAAAGAAATTATTTCAAATATGCTGTTTTTTTTATTGAACATTTGCCCCATTGGGCTTTAAGTGCAAACTTTGCTCTAATTAAACCAAAAATGAATGAATAAAGTGCAAAACTCTGTAAAATAAGTTGAACAAAAGTTTTAAAAAATATAATAAAATATAAAGTTTTATCTCTGAAAAAAAAAATCAGCAAATCAGCACTTGCAAACATACAGTAAGTTATATTTCCAATTAAATAAAACAAGACATTTTCTAATTAAACTAAACTGGGTCTTTGCATGCTAAATAATAATGCAACCCATGAAGGAGGTAGAGGTGTGTAATGTCAGTCATTACATTTGCTACTCACATTTGCAAGTTTTTTGCAAGGAACACGAGCCGGTCTACCGCATCTGGCTTGAGGGATGCCCGGTGGCATGTTACAACGCCCCCTCCTACACTAAAGAGCCTCTCCAATGGGGCACTTGTCGCAGGTATTGAGAGGTATTTCCATCAATCATTAATATGGTATCAATCATTAATATGTGTGCAGACAAGGTAAAAAAAAAAAGTGAAAAATCGATTTTACGAGTTTCACGTTTTAACATCGTTCTAATTACATAATCGCGATTACGATTTAAAATCGATTAATCGAACAGCCCTAATTGTCAGTGTAGTTTATGTAACCGTTCAGCAGTGCGGTTATTTATTAAATTAAACATACCAATTACAGGTTTCTTAAATTTTACAAAAGCAAAGAATTGCCAAGTTTCATTTATCTACTTCGTTTAATTACAGAGGTTTTAACTTTATTGGTCACCAGTCAGCTTGTTGAAGCATTGATTGACTGATTGATTGATATCTTTATTTCAAACACAAGAAAAAAAAAATTATAAAATTAAACAGCAAAACAATAAATCAATAACATAAAAAGAACAATAATAATCACTACATGATAAAGTGTACATTTTCACCCTCCCCCCAAGCTAAGAGCCTGGGTGTCATCCTGGACAGCACACTATCTTTTCAATCCCACATCAATACCCGGTCTGCCTACTTCCATACGTAACATCAATCACCTCCGCTCCTCCCTTACCCCCCTTGTTCACAGCCTTGTCACTTCCTGCTTGGACTATTGCAACTCTCTCCTCCTCGGCCTCCCTCACAAATCCCTCCATAAACTCCAACTGGTGCAGAATTCAGCTGCCCGCATCATAACTCGGACCCCCTCCATCCATCACATCACTCCTGTCCTCCAACAGCTCCACTGGCTCCCGGTTTAGTTCCGCATTCAATTCAAGGTCCTGCTGTTCACATTCAAGGCCATCCACAACCTCGCCCCCCGTATCTGTCTGATCTCCTCCACGTCCACACTCCCTCCCGAGCCCTAAGATCCTCTTCCTCCATACACCTGTCTGTCCCCTCCGCTCGTCTCACCACCATGGGGAGCAGAGCATTCAGCCGCTCTGCTCCTCGTCTCTGGAACTCTTTACCACCCAACTCAGGAACATTGACTCATTCCCTCTTTTCAAATCACAACTCAAAACTCATCTGTTCAAGACTGCCTATCTCATTTAATCTTTATCTTTTTATTTTATTATCTTTATCTTAATTTAATTTAAACCTCTGCTGTTTTTAAATGCTTTTTGATGTTTTTTTAAATGTATTCTGCGGGTTCCATTTTTTTTAACATGTTGTGTACGGCCTAGAAAGGCGCCTTTAGAAATGAAATGTATTATTATTATTATTATTACATTTGTTTACAAAGGTATGCCACGCATGTCACTATAGGCTATAAGTAAATATGAAGCAGACATTTCAAGTTTCTGTTCCAGAAAACTGTAAATTTTCAGGCTCTCAGCATTTTATTTTATTTATTTATTTGCCATTTTTACCCCCCTGGGCTCATGGCTCTGATCATTTGTCCCCAGATCCTGTGCAGAAAGTTTGCCTCGGTGTGTCAGACCTGCAGAGATCAGTTCACTACTGGACTACACTCTTGGGTATGGCGGTAATGGGCAAAAATGAGGACAAGAAGACAGTGCTGTTGGGATTCACAGACTCTCAAGTGAGTCAAAGAAGTGAATATGTGATCTGTTCTTTAGAGTATACTTAAAGAAATGAACACGAGTTACCCTGTTGAGTGTTTCATGATGGTAAGTAATGAATGTATTACAGCATGTATGTATGTGTGTGTGTAATATATATATATATATATATATATATATATATATATATATATATACTTATTTATCTATTAATTTTGTCTCTGTGTAGTGTAAACTAGAACTTCGGGATGTCGGTGGGACAGTTGACCATGGAACAGCATTTGGGAGAATAGCATTTTCATGCCCACGAGAGCAAGTAAAACATTTTCTTTGACAAAACTCTCTAAATGATTCATTCTGAAAAATTCTACTTGGCATAACATACACATATTATTTACATCATCATAGTTGCCAGATCTTGAAGCCTTGTTGAAAAAGGAAAACCAGAAAATTCTCACTCCGCTAGTTAGTCTGGACACTCCTGGAAAAGCCACGGTGGAAGTGGTTATTTTAGCTGACCCGGTAAGTGTGTTATCAAAATAATGATGTTAGCAAATACATTAAAAAATAACTGTATTAACTGTAAATGTTTGTTTTAGGATGGCCATGAGATTTGTTTTGTGGGAGATGAGGCGTTCAGGCAACTATCTGCTGTGGACCCTAAAGGAAAAGAGTTGCTTGATAAAGTTGGTATTGCTTAGCTTTTTACTCTCTATTCTAAATATGCAATAGGTCATAAATATTCACTGTTGTTTGTTTATTTAAAACTTGTTTTCAGGCAATGGCTGAGGATAAAAGTGATGAGTGGTTTGCAAAACACAAGAAACAGAAGGCCGCTGCTTGAGATGGAGAGGATTGGCTGTAAAACTGTCCACCTGTACGTGTCAACAGCTGATGTGATAATGAGTTGCTAAACAAGACACTAACAGCATGAATCCCGTAATTTCAATTAGGTTCTGCTTAGACTGGCTGTGGGAGCGATTTCCCTGAAAAGGCTTGCCAGAAGGCGCTGGAATGGACCAATTCATCAATGATTGATGTTTTTTCCAGTAAATGATACATAGATGTTGCAATTTTTTTTTTTTTTATGAAACTTATTCTTTTAAATTAAAAGCATTGGCAAGACCATGACATGAATTTTGTTGTTGTAAATCTTTCAGCTCCTCTATCCATTGTGACATATTCAATCATAATTAAGAGTAATTCAGCAGTAGATTGATTTATAGAGAAATGTTTGTAAAACTCTTGGCAGTCATTAGATTAGATTAGATTAGATTCAACTTTATTGTCATTGCACAGAGTACACGTACTGAGACAACGAAATGCAGTTGGTATCTAACCAGAAGTGCAAAGAAGCAGAAAAGAGAGGAATGTACAGTCGTATAAAATAATGAGATACAGTGTGAGCAAAGTGAGCAGCAGTTTTGTAAACTGTGACAAACTATGAAAGGATATATACAGTATGAAAGATATGTACAATACAGTAAAGTAGTAGTGTTGGGGTGGTGGTAGTCTAGTGGCTACAGAGGTGGGCTTGTGACTGGAGGAGCCAGGTTCAAGCGCCAGAATGGCAAACAATGAACCAGATGAACCACCTTCGGCCCCTGAGAAAGATCCTTAACCTTAATTGCTCAATAAAATGGTCTGTCCCAGTTGCCTGATTGTCTCAGATGTATGTTGCTTTGGATAAAAGCGCCTGCTAAATAACAACAACAGTAGTAGTAGTAGTAGTAGTCTCAGTATGTCGCTTTGGATAAAAGCGCCTGCTAATGGTAGTAGTAGTAGTAAATTATGCTGAGACTATAAATTATAAACATGAGAATATACAGTATAAAGAATAGAATATGTGCAGTCCGTTTGGAGACAATAAAAAAGAGCAGCAGTTTGTTAAATAGCAGATGTTTTTTTGTTTTGTTTTGTTTTTTGTTATATTTATATTTATAAGTCAGTGCAATGTTCAGTTGATTCAGGGTGATACTACTTCATGTAATAAAAGGGAAATGTTCATTGTTTTATTGTTTTAGCATGAACTCAGTGTTTTTAATGTAATGAATGAATGTGATAGTAGTTGGTAGATGGAGGTGTTCCAGCATGAATTCAGTGTTTTTAATTTAATGAATGAATGTGATAGTAATGTTGGTAGATGGAGGTGTTCCAGCATGAATGTGATAGTAGTTGGTAGATGGAGGTGTTCCAGCATGAGTTCAGTGTTTTTAATGTAATGAATGAATGTGATAGTAGTTGGTAGGTGGAGGTGTTCCAGCATGAATGTGATAGTAGTTGGTAGGTGGAGGTGTTCCAGCATGAATGTGATAGTAATGTATGTAGATGGAGGTGTTCCAGCATGAATGTGATAGTAGTTGGTAGATGGAGGTGTTCCAGCATGAATGTGATAGTAGTTGGTAGATGGAGGTGTTCCAGCATGAATGTGATAGTAGTTGGTAGATGGAGGTGTTCCAGCATGAATGTGATAGTAATGTATGTAGATGGAGGTGTTCCAGCATGAATGTGATAGTAATGTATGTAGATGGAGGTGTTCCAGCATGAATGTGATAGTAGTTGGTAGATGGAGGTGTTCCTCTGCGTGTCAGATGATGCCAGCCCAGCAGGGCGGACCTGAGCTCGGTGTTCACTCACTCACTCAGCTCACACTGTCAACCCAAACTGCTGCTTCAAATATGACTCGGTAAGTGAGTTTGATCCTCATTTAAATACAATATAAGGACACCAAACGGAGCTGCTGCGTGTTTTATCCTCGCAGTGCTGCTCAGCCAGCCCTTAAAGGCTGATTTATGGTTCCGCGTTAAATAGACGCAGAACCTATGCCGTAGGGTACGGCGTAGGTTACGCGGCGACGCACACCGTACGTTGTGCGTCTCCGCGATGATTTAACGCGGAACCATAAATCAGCCCTTAGTACGCAGGGCTGCTAGCACAGATTGGTCTTTATTTTTTATTTTTTTAACTAAACGTAAACCGTGTTTGGCGTTTGTTGGTTAACACGGAAACACGACGCCAGCAGATAACCGTGGTCTCCGTCGTGACAGTCACGGGGAGAGTGAGTTAATGTAAATGTTTGACAGACTTGGTGGTGAAGTTTAGCTGTGTGCTAACGGCTAACAACAATCACCCAACTCAAGGCTTTTATTTTATTTTGCCAGTGATTCCAGATGAGTGTTGATCTGTCCTCTCTGCAGCAGCTGGTAGCAGATAGGGACCCATGTCCAGGATCTGGGTGTGAACTGGGGACACAATGTCTCTCCTGATGATATCCTTCCTCCTCATTGTCCTGCTGGGGATTGTCTTGTTCTGCATCATTTCCAGGTAAAACTTTACTTTACACCTTAATGTATCAAAGACTGTCTGTAGGGTCTTTTTCAAATGGAAAGTGCTGATATAACTCCTGATGTATTTGTACAGGGAACGAGACTTGAGGTTGTACAGGAGTTCAAATATCTGGGAATTGATTTGATTTGATTTATTTCATTTTTGTACATGTAAAAAAAAGAAACAACACTTCATGGGAAGTTTAACAAAACAAAGAATTTCATCCTTTAAAACTTGCTAACTTGATTTACATGTGCCAAAAAAAGGAGTAGGAAGAAGTGTAAACTTATTTAGTCCTACCCCCATTCACTGATCATTTAACCTGTATTTATAAATATTCACACACTGTACTCACACTGCTAAATAACATTATTATTATTATTATTATTATTATTATTATTATTATTATTATTATATACTGTAATTATACTCACACACATCCTAGTTGCATATTTCTATATATTTGTACACATATGCCCATATAGATATTTATATAAATATACTTATTTACACTATATATATATATATATATATATATATATATATATATATATACATACACACACACACACTTTGCTGCCCATTTCTGTACATAAATATACACAGATCTACACATTCACCCAATAGTGTTATATCAGGCTCCTAAAAGCTGCTAAACCCCTTCCTCTTTGTACCTTGTGAGAATCATGTTTTTATATTTGTTTTTAAACTGGTTAATGTTTGGACATTGTTTTAATTCTGAATCCATTCTGTTCCATAGTTTAACTCCACTGACTGATATAGAAAATCTTTTTATAATTGTTCGTGTTCTACGAGTCTTAAAATTTAGAGTACCCCTTATGATAGACTCACAGTTACGCTTCAAACAACAAATAAAAAGATCTATGAATCAAATAAAATTTAATCTCTCTAACTTCAGATACCTTAGAAATAATTTAACTGTCGATTCATCCAAACTGTTTCTTAATGCAATGATAGTACTACATATCACCTACTACTACTGTATAACAAGCGGGGCAATGGCATGTAAATCCACACTAAAGCCTAATGAGATTGCATACAAACAGTCTTTGAAAATTCTAGATAAGGGTTTTTCTATAAGATTCTGCACTGGTGGTTTTCCTCTATTTGCAGGGTCACCTCCTCTTTTATGACTAGGCTGTTTGAAATAGTTCAGATATTTACTCTTCGTTAGGTGAAGACCATACCTGTCAAGTTTTGGGTTTAAAAATGCAAGAAATTTTCCGCCGCCTTCCCACCAGCCCAACCGAGATCATACATTTTAAAACAGATTTACAACAAATTTAAAATAACTACCTGTCAACCACTTACAACTACAATTATGTGCTCAGAATCTGATCATACCTGTCAAGTTTTGGATTGAAAAATATGGGAACATTTCCGCCAACCGAGGTCCAGTATGTTACATTGTAAGACAGATTCACGAGAAATCTAAAATAACTACCTGTCAACCACTTCAGGACTACAATTATGTGCTCAGAATCTGATAAGTCTACCTTTGCTGACACTGAAATGCTGTGGATATTCCTATGGAGGTAATTCCTATAATAGAGCCTAAATGAAAACACAAAGGGGAATTAAAGCACTTTTATGTATTTAAATTAGTTTTAGTTTATATACACATTGGTTGTCTTCAAGTGAAACATTTACATTTTCTTTTAATTTGTCATTTTCACTCATGTGGCTCTCTGGCATTCATGACTGATGACACAGATGCATCTTTCTGTGTCTCTCTCTAATAACTTTCAGAACTTGTAACTGAGCCCCATCCTGGTCATCTTTAGGAAAGTCAATTTGGTATCCCATTTTTAGAGATATTTAAACAAAGGTTTAAGCTTTTTTGGCAGAAATCTCTTGTTACAGTACATCTATCCATCTCTGATTTGTTGTTCCGAGTTTGTTCCCTTTGTCGCCACTAACCTGGTGAGAACTGCCACCCAGGTCACAGCAGGTGGCAGTTCTCGCGAGGCTAGTGACAATTTAGTTTGCTGTTTAGAAATAATTATATTATAAAATGGGAACTTTACAGGAAAATACTATTATGAGAGGACCGCGGGAAAGAGGGGTAAAATATGATAGTTTCCAGCCAAAAGGGGAGACTTGACAGGTATGGGTGAAGACAATGAAGAGAAACAGATGTTTTAAGACTGATGGGTCTCATCCGTGATTAGATTAGATTAGATTAAATTCGATTAGATTGTCTTTTATTTCTCCCTCAATGGGGAAATTCGCTTTGTGCAGCAGCAATACACTTAACACACACATGCAGGGAAGGGGTAAAAAAACATTAAAAAAAATATATAATTACAAAATATAAACAGTATATACATTGGAATGAAAAATAAAAAGTAGTGCAGCACGAGAAAGAAAGAAAAACAGTGCAAAAAAAAGCAGGTAGGATGTGTATGAGATAGGGAGATATTGCACATGTTATTGTCCGTTAACTACTGTGATCAGCCTGGTTGTGGAGTCTGCTGGCAGCGGGGAGGAAGGACCTGCGATGCCTCTCAGTGACGCATCGCGGGTGACGAAGCCTTGTCGCTGATGGAGCTCTGCAGGGCTCTGATAGTCTCAGGAAGGGGGTGGGAGACATCTGGGTTGACCTCTCAAGTAGGAAGCAATAAACAGGGATACACAGCTGAAGGTCTGACATGTTTGGCAGCTGGCTCCACCGATGGGGTTCACGTACAAAGAACACCTCCCTTGTTAGTATGAATAACAACTGGATCGATGACCACTGTGTGCATTTTCTCTCCTACCTTATGTTGTTTGAGAAAGGTGTACCTGCTGGAAAACATTGTGCATGATATAATAAAAGCCTGTATTAACATTTGATTCTGTTCACTGGTTTTCTTATGGTACACCAGACAAACGAACTTGCAGATCTTTCACTCAGAATACAGCCAAGCTCGGCAGCTACAGGAGAACAGTTTACAAGATGTTGCACAGATGTTTCCTCATTTCAGGAAGTTTCAAGGTCTGCCTTTAGTATGTTTGCCTTTTGTTTTCTGCTTCCAGGTTTCTCATTAGCACCATCGCTGTGAGACTCTTCCGGACTGCCATAAATGCTGATCTGAAGATCAAATCAGTAGGGTTGTTTTCTCTCCAAGGAGTTAGTATCCAATTTCACCCCCAGCATACTCTGGTAAGACAAACTGCTGTTTGCTTGACCTTTAAGGAGCTCACTCCTATGTCAAGAGTACGTGTCTGTTTCTGTAAGAGACACAAATAGTCATTGGGATTGCTGTATAGGCTAATCGAAATCATACATTTTATTATCTGTATTAATACTCTTAAGTGTTCTGCAATTCTTAAATCCACTAACTAGTTGTACATAATTTTTCCAAAAGAAAAATTTAAAACATCAAATCACTAGCTCACTCAAGCTCATATGGGCAGAATTATCTAGAAAAAGTGGGGAAAAACCTCTAACCTGCACTACGTGAAGCATTAATACCTAGTCGTTAGTAATGCATAACCTAGTAATAAAGTCAAAACACAATGTATCATGTATTTGGTATCCTTAAGAAATAACAATCTGGGTGGCGGTGATGATAATGCCATGATAATTTTCACATTACTGGCATCATTGATTTTCATCATAAAATAGGAAAATTTGTATTTTCACTCACAGTGTAGTTATCTAAGTGACCAAATCATAAGAATATATCTAGCCCCCCCAGAGATGCTCACAAAAAATAAGCTGTGTTTTTAAGGGAAAACCAAACCTTTTTTCATTTTTTCATGACTGTTAAAATAAACATGTGCTAATGTGTGCGGGAATTTTTTGTAGTTCTTACATTGGTCAAACCTTGCCAATAATAGGAAATATGGTTTTTATTTTAAGTCAAAGTAATTCAGGACAACATTTTAATGATTATTTTCAGTTTGAGAGTCTGAGATAAGTAACCTTAGCATGGACACTTCAGCACCCAACCAGAACTCATCTCGTAGGCGTTTTATGGATAACAATATTTCTTTCCTCTTTATTTTTGATGCTTTTATAGATTCAACCTAATTTTTTACGGTTAGCCAAACAAAAAGGGATGAAGTCTCAGCAATTTTGCAGAAATTTCTATAGAAATGGTTCAGTCAAGTTCTAAGCTGCTTTTTTCTTTCACATTTAAAGTACAGTCTTTTGAAATAATAATAACGTAAATGATCCTTTTGTATGACAGGAAATTGACCGGATATGGATTTCAAGTAAACTTCTAAACCAAGATTTACCGTAAGTTGTCATGTTTTGTCCGTACAGCTTTTGAGCAAATGGAAAATTAATTTTGCAAAGAAGTACTTGATTGTTGAACCATGATTGTTGGTTTTGTTTTATTTTTAAGGAGATACCTGGCGTTATGTGTTGGTGACACTCGAGTTAGGTTTGACTTGCAAGCACCGCTGGGACCTCTGCTGAAATCGAACCATGGCAAGAAGTCAAGGAAGATTTCAGTCAGCCCGACAACTCTTCGCTTTCTGTCACAGGTTTGAAGCCTTACGACGTATCAACACTACTTTCTCTTCTTATTTCTTGGCAGCATCGCAATAACTATCTTGTGCTTGCAGCTGTTGTCATTTCACGTCAGCTCTGTCAATGTGATGGTGCTAAACCTGGCGCTGTCAGAGTCTCTGTGGCACATGACTGTCACAGGCATCACCTTGTTACTCGACCATCAAAGCAAGAGGTACGTCTTTTTTTCAGTTTGTTGTTGCTGTTCATCTCTAACACAAGAGAGAAATTATACAGAGGAAATTGTCTAACATCGTCCGTGACTATTTTTCTTTATTTCCAGATTAGGGTGGAACTTTTCGGTGGGACAGCTGAGCAGTAAAGTGCTCAAAAGCAGTCAGTTGGTGAGTCGGTCCAATTCAATTTTATTAATATAGCATCTATTACAACACAAGTTGTCTTAAGGCGCTCGCTGCGTTAAACCCTCCCAGACATCCTCTGCTTTCCATTAGCCTGACGGCAACTGAACATGTCATTGTTATCTCCAAATGATCCGGGTGGTGGTTTTCTGTAACAGCGGTCTGACAAAGTTTGGCCTAGTTGCATAAACATATCCCTTTTCACATGGCACAAATTTGACCTTTCGTAGACACATCAACACGATGGTTGTAGTGATGCTGTGTTTAGAAAACTGTTACTACGGAAAGATGCAAAGTTTTGTGTGTTGGTTGAGTCTTTGCATAAAGCAGTGTTGGTGGAAAGGTCGTCTGGTAGATTAAGATATCACACAATTATTTAAGTTAAATAAAATCTCCATGAATAAGATGGATTTTCTTTTCTTTTTTCTCAGAAAGCTGAGTTTTTTTTATTTTTTTAACTGCTTAGAATAACCATGACTGTGTCTTGCATAGTTGGATTTTCAATATTAATTGTTTTTACAGCATGATATAATGTTGCTGAGACAACTGATTAACTCTAAAACTTTAAGCACACGGCAAGCATCACATGTATTATGTCGCTCATTTTAACTGGCATGTTTGAATTAACAGCAAAGTGAGAAATGTCTAATGACGACAACAGTAATATAATGTGTCTGATACCTGAAAAGGGCTACAGAAACTTAAAAGTCTGTGTGTGCTCCTGATGTTTTCCTGATTGTAGGACTTGTGTTTGGCCGAACTGGCCCTGAGCTTGCTGCTGTCTGGAGATGTGAGCCTTCCAGAGATGAAGCCTGGCTTTCTTAATCTGAGTGTGAGGACATTTATCGCAGAGTTGCACGAGGGACTCTTCCTCAGCCAACTTCTGCCTCCCACCTCCCAGGAAAAGCTAGATCATAGTTCATCTGGTGATCAAGGTAAAGTACAACTCATTCTGGTTATATATCGCCACCTCATAACAAAAGTCATGTCACGGCGCTTTACAGAGAAACCAAATGGGAGAAATTAAATCAAGTGAAGCAGAGTGCTTTGTGGGGACACTGTGGAAAAACGGGATCTTAATGATATGTTTTGGGCACGGTGGCGCAGCTGGTAGTGCTGCCGTCTCACAGCTAGAAGGTCCTGGGTTCAATTCTTGCGGGGCCAAAAGGCCTTTCCGTGTGGAGTTTGGAATGTGGGTGCTGAGTGAGTGTTAAGTTCCTCCACGACTTCAGCACCCACACCCTGGGTGGGGTTGGCGAAAAGTGCTTTCTGTGTGTAGTTTGCATGTTCTCCCCGTGTTTCCTTGGGTAGCTAATGTGAGCTACCCTCACAGAAACATGCAGCAGTCCTGGGCTATACACTGCTAAATGTTAAATAAACATTAAGCAAACTTTTTAAGTACTGCTAAAAAGAAATGGTATGGTGGGCATGAAAACGTGATGGTGACTTATCATCACTGGCTACGATGATAAGATTAGCCATGTTGCAAAGATAGGAAAAGGAAAGTATTGACTTCTGGGAGTGTTAAAAATGCTTTCAATTACTGAGTTACCACTGGAATTGCGTGAAACCTAAATATTTCAAAGAAAAACATGTATTGAGACTCCTAGAATTCGTAAAAACGATCAAATAAACCTTTTTATGCTTTCATTAAGTGGTTTTTTTAGACATGTCGTTAGTCCCGTTTAGCGCCGAAGTGTAACTGATTTTATTTATTTATTTTTTTGCATTTGCACGTCTCCACTGTCACTGGACGGGATGTAGCAATTTTTAAATCGCGAGAAACAGAAGAATGTTAGGTGGTTTATGTTCATTGTTCAGTCAAAAGACAATTTCTTGTCACTAATTACCAGATATATTAGCAAAAATTCTAACCGTGAAATTCAGTTTTAATAAAACTAATACTGTTTCCTTTCAGAGTGCGAAAAAGTTGAATTCATCCAGACTGAGGCTGTTGAACAGTTTCATCAGCTACTTCCTCACAGAGTCAACGTGGAGTTTGATAATACAAATGTAATCCTGTCCATGCAGAGCCAGAAACGGTGAGTTAACATTTTACAGTCAACTTCATATATCCTACAAACAAACCTTTTTGAATGAATGAATGAATGAATTAATTAATTAATTAATTAATTTATTTCAAACCTGTATATAAAAATAAACAATAACATCTTCATCTGCACATAGGTTCGAAAAAGGAGTAGGAAGAAGTATACACTTTTTCCTAGTTCCTACCCCTTTAACTATGAATTTACATTATTGCTATTATATCTACACAATATCCATATAAATATAGTCTATATAAATACTACGTAAACATGCCTATTACTACATAATTATCCATATAAGTATATAGAAAATATAAATATTACATAAATATTATATCAATATATAGAGAATACAAATATTATATAAATCTATATAAATATACACTATATAAACTACATAAAATATCCCTATAAATATATGCTACATACATAATAAATACATAACATATATTACATAATTATAACTATCCCTCTCAACATATAATATATACTACATAAATATCCACATAAATATCTAAACATATCTTAAGCAAGTATAATATACAATTTTTCCCTATTTTATTTGTTTATCACACTCCTCGTTAACCCATTTCCTCCTCCATATACCTGTTTATAAATAATTTTTTGTATCTCTTTTTAAACAGATTTATGTTAGTACTTTGTTTCATTTCCTGCTTCAAACTGTTCCACAGAGTCACTCCACAGTTCGATATGCACATGCTTTTCATTGTTGTTCGTACTTTATGTTTTCTAAAATTTAGTTCTCCCCTTATATTATAGCCCCTTTCTCTCTCTGTAAACTTTCCTCTGATATTTTTTGGTAGTAGATTATTCCTTGCTTTGAACATTATTTGTGCTGTTTTGTATTTAACCAGATCCATAAACTTCAGTGTGTGGGATTTTATAAACAGTAGGTTTGTGTGTTCTCTGTATCCTGCATAGTTTATTGTCCTTATGGCTCTTTTGTTTTGCATCAGTTGAAAACCATTTAAATATTGTCGGATTCTGACAGTTTATAGCGCTTTTCTCTTCTCTCGTCTGTGCAGACATCTGAACTGGACTCTGAAGTCTTTAAAAATCAGCTATGGACGTGATGATGAGCAGCAACCTCTGAAAAGCTTCACTCCTGAACTGAGCTTCCCCCAGAGCAGCCTGGAGCTCCTTCTCGAGGGTCAGTGAACAGCTGGCCACCAGATGCTCTACAAAAAATCAAATGCTGGAAAATCTATTAGTAACTCTTGTTTTTTTTTCTTCTTTTAATTGGCAGATGGGCTTCTTCTTTCTCAAAGCAGACAGAGAATTCTCTGTTTGAACACTCTCAAAACACTCTTCCAGGTGAGGAAGGTGCTTGTTGGTCACATGACCTCGCCAGAGTCCCTGAAATGTTATTTTTGAAGTTCTGACTTTGCTGTTTTGTTTTTGTTTTTGTCAACACAGGTTACATCAATTGACATCTCAGGGTCATTCACTGTCAACACTTGCATCATTCACTACCGTCACCAGGAGTTCGCCCATTGGTTAAATCTGTTTCCATGGGAACAATTACTCCACAGGAAGGAAACACCCAGAAAAGGGCGAGTTGTGATTACTATTAAGCATATCATTTATGTTAACTGAATATTTGTGTTGTGTAATCTGTTTGAGATGTAACTGCTTTTTTTTATCTTCTACTAAATCCCTAAAATAACTCTCTAATACCTTATTCTGCTTTCTCTTTCTTATCCATGTTTGTGCATCACTCACGCCATTACTTTTCCATTATTTTGTTGTGTTGTGTAGCCTGTTAGATTATTTTCCCGCCCTCCTTTTCTTCAGACGCCTCCCTCATCTGGATGCTCCTGTAATGATCACCACATCTGTGTCTAATGTCAATGTGTCAGTTCAGTTGGGAGACACCACTCCTTTTGCACTCGGCTTCATCTCTGCTGATGCAGGTACTGTATGTGCTGCACAAGTCATGGTGCTCTTTTCAGTGTTACACATGAACTGCTTTTACCACTGAACAGTCCTTTTCAGATTAGCTTAAATTCCTGTAAAGCAACAGATTTGGACAATTTACCTCAGTGGAGCATTGTGATGTGACTGCATCCTCCGTGTGTCTGTAGAACTGCAGCATCTTCTTGACCTTAAGGTTGATAGGGAAAGCCCAGAGTCCCAGAACCTGCACCAACGGGCAGCGCTGACCCTCGACAACTTTTGGTGGAGAGTGGGTCAGGGGTCTCATATCCAGCAGGCACCACACCCACCCGGTAAACACGTGTGGGGTGAAGCACTAGTTCTCGACTCCCTCAGTCTTCAGGTAGGAATGCAGATCATGAGTAATCGTAACATATTTTATTGCATCTATGTTTGTTTCTTTTTTCCCCCTGATATTGTATTGGAGCTGTTGGACATAATTCACCTTATAGGTGGTGTTTGGATGTTGTTAATACTTAGACCTGTGCTTTGCGTTATGTTACATTGTTCACCCTGATGATCAATTATATTGTTTGTATTTTAGCTGAGTTTGTCTGTTAAGATCGAGTACTATGCCTTTTAAGACAGACACATGTTTGGACCTTGTTTACTTTTGGTTGTCAGTTAGTGCCATCTTGAGTCAGTCCTTCTTGGAGCTCAACTGTGACAATAAATAACACACGTTGGTGTAATTCCTACAATATTTAACATTACAATTACTATAAGAACCCTCTTTAAAGTCTGAAGTATTTCTTGTTTATCCTTGATTGAATAATACTTCAGTAATAATACTTTTATTCAGTTCTGATATAAACTGATAGCACAGTAATTATTCTCAGTCCTTTCACAAGACCCAGCAGGAGTGTCTGTTTGTCATGTTTCTTCCTTTTATGTTATTTTGAGTTATTTTTGGGCTGAAACATGGGCAGTGTGTGTGTGGAAACACCCAGTAGTCATAGTGTGTTTATGTTGAGACTCCAAAAATACAGCCATCAGTTCAAATCACTGTCACACAAACACACCTGCATGTTCTCTTAAAGGGATTGTGACATGAAAAACAAATTTTTCTTGATTTTTTGTGTTTTGTTGGGTGTCTTGACATCAATTACACCCAAAAAACAACGAACTTTTAACATTCAGTGTATTGTGTGCTTTCTGGGATTTTCCGCATAACTGTGCAAAAACGGCGCATGTGGTTTGGTGGCGGATCGTTACGTAACGCTAAATCACCGCCCCCTCCACCCAGCTCCCTGCCTCCTCTCCTCTCCAGCGCACCATAAAGGCTGATTTATGGTTCCGCGTTACACCGACGCAGAGACTACGGCGTAGAGTTACGCGGCGACGCGCACCGTACGCTGAACCCTACGGCGTAGAACTCTGCGTCGATTTAACGCGGTACCATAAATCAGGCTTAACACGGAGCTGTTTAGTGTTTAGAGCCTCTTTTGTTCTAATCACCGGAGGAAAACTGCTAAGAAGACCCGCGGCCACTGACTGGACTTAAGATAAGCTGACACTGCTGCTTGCATGCCTTTATTTTTATGATTGTTTGCTGTGGTTCGCCTAGCTGCTTTTCCGTGCGTGCTTCGCCTGTCGCTCCCGGCTCTCTCCGACGCCGCTGTGAGCGTATGGCTGGAGGAGGAGGAGGTTTGGAGGAGGAGCGGAGCAATGATTGACAGGAAAGGGAGAAAAGGAAGCATTTTTCACGGCGCAAAAAAACACTGTAATAAAAAGCCAGGAATAGAGTTCTAGAGTGAATATTTTCTTGTTACACTCTTTTAGACACATTTGAGGGATGTTGGCCAAGACTTTTAATAGTGTTAAAAGCATGTTAAAAATGATGTCACAATACCTTTAAAGTCACACCCAAAGAAAAAAAAGCCTTTTACAGCACAGTGGGAGCAGCAAAAAAGGTACTATATTTAGTACACACACAACGTTGAACTCGGAAATAAGGTTTTTTCAGAGCCAATGTGCCCAGGTTTATATGTGTTTATATATGTAGCCATACTTGTCATCAAATGTGCAAAAACAGCAAGTTTTAAATCATGTGCTTACAAACAGTTACAGTTGCTAACCCAGCTATCTTTGATGTTTTTTTTTTTTTTTCTAATACAACTTGAATCTCTTCTCATCCCAGGGGAGTTTGAACCGACCTCAACTGGAGTCGAGCAGCCATTCTCCGTGTCTGAATGTGGAGTCCACCCTGAGGGGCTTTCAGGTGGAGCTCTCGGAGACCTGCGCGCTGTGTTTGTCCCGCCTGCTGTCGCTCATGTGTGTCCCTCCTGACTCGGAGTCACATCGGTCAGACGTAGCGGAGGTGTCCTCCTCTCATGACGGACGTGTCCAGCAGAGTTCCTCCTCGCAGCTGCAGCTGCATGTGCTGTTCAAACTGGACTGTTGTCTGGAGGACGTGAATGTGTTCACTCTCTCTAACGTGGCAGGTAAAGAATGTTTATTATGAAAATGTTTCATTTAGGATAGCACATTGTCATTTGACTGAAAGATCTAATAATTTACATTTACAAGTTTAGTCGTCACTTTGATAATTCATATTTTGTAGATTTATATCCATATATGACAAAACAGCCTCCAGGTCAGCTTTTTAAAGGGGACCTATTATGAAAAACACATTTTCTCTTGCTTTAACATATATAAAGTAGTCTCCCCTCAGCCTGCCAACTCAGAGAAGGAGGAAAAGCAACCAAATTCTGCAGTGTCTGTACAGCCGCCCGGATGATCCTTCCAGTGTCATGTGGCTTCTACGAGCCATTCAGATTCCGATGCGTGGAATCACGCCCACAACTAACTCCGCCGGCCGGAGCTTCCGCTATTTTTTTCGTATCGGTGTATCGCGTCAGGCAGCCAATCAGCACAGAGCCTCATTATCATAGCCTCCCCGCCCACTCAGGATCCTGCATAAAGGTGGAGGTTAGAAACGGGGAAGATAAAGACATGGCTTGAACACTGAATTTTTTCTAATTTATTTGGCAAAAACAATCAAAAGCTTGTTTTTAAGACATTCAAGGCCTGTTTAAAATAGGTATTAGATGCCATAATAGGTCCCCTTTAACTATTACATTTGGTCTTTGGCAGACAGTAAAATGAATATAACACAATTTTCTCAGATGTGACAGGTTCAAATAACCTTTGAGTATTTTCTTCTCTCTCTTCAGGAGCAACGTCTCTAAGAATGGACACGGTCAGAGTCCTGAGCTCTGCTGAAAGCTCCCGAGTGTCTCTACAAGGGATGAGCTTTTCTGTGGTTAAAACTCTCACAGAAAGCATGGAAACATGCTGCCCCGCCTCCCAAACCCTAAGCCCTTTAATCAAACTCGCCACAATAACTGTCTGGTACCACATCACCACCCACACATTCCAGGTAATTAGGTCTTGAAAACATTTTGTAGACTTACATTTCCCCAGTGCTGCTATTTTAGCTGTATCTCTGTTTCGAACAGGTTCAGTGCGAGGAGGAGTTAGCGGTAGAGTGGACTCCAACCGACCACATGGTCATATATCAGCATATGACTGAAGGTCAGGCTTGTTGGCGTATGCTTTTTGGAGAAGCAGGAGAGACCGAGGCAGTGACACCTACGTACAGAGAAGCTGTGTCAGGTCACGGTAAAGGTTTGTCCGTTCGTGTTGAAATGGGCTCTACTCGTTTAAGAGCCCATGTTAGCCAGCAGAACTATATTCTGCTGCACACTGACAGCTTCACAGTCTCAAACCATGCTGGATCTATGCACATACGTTCCCCTTTGCTCATCTTTAACTTTGACGGCAACAACATTGTGTCCTTTAACGGATTAGATGTGGAGATGCACGCCGAGTTGACTGAGATGCAGCTCCACAGAGACACTTTCCCCTTTCTGACTAGTCCTTCCAACTGCGTCTGGGTCTTCACTTGCCCGTCTGTTTCAGTTGAGTTCCCCTACCAGTACAATTTCTCAAACACTTCTGACATGGCTATTAGCGTGCAGAAGTGGTTGAAGACCCTCCATCACTCCCCCGGTCAAGCCTCTACCGTCCAACGCCTTCCTCCTGACCTTGTGCTCAAAATCAGCCAGTTCTCCTTCGTCTTCCTGGATGACGTCTTTGAAATCAAGCTGAGAGACAACTATGAGCTGATGAAGGATGAGAGTAAAGAGAGCGCAAAGCGTCTGCAGCTTCTCGATAAGAAGGTGGCCGAGCTGCGCAAGCAGCACGGGGAACTTCTTCCTGCCAGAAAGATCGAAGAACTTTATAGTTCATTGGAGAAAAAGCACATCGAGATCTACATCCAGCGCTCACGCCGCCTCTATGCTAACACACCCATGAGGAAGTCTCTACTGACCTGGACCGTGTCAGATTTGGAGCTGGTGGCTCTGGCTGATGAATCTCTTCATGGGCCAGAGAGGGTGAGAGAGCAGCTGAGAGACATCGACGGGATCAGTCCCTTCCCTAAAGACGGACTTCCTCTGGTGATTCAGTGGTGCCGTGCTGTCAAGTTTAAACTCGCTGCATTTTTGGGTAAGGAAGACTTGGCTGAAAAAAAAAAAACAAGGTCTCTGTATATCATTTAGATTTAACTTGGTATAAATGAAGTGATTTCCATAATATATTTATTTGTTTCATTATGCCAGTGAGAATTCGGGACTATCCTCGCTACCTCTTTGAGATCCGGGACTGGGACCTGTCGGGGCGTCTGATTGGGACTGAGCAGGATGGGCAATCGAGAGCTCATCGCCAGCAGACCGTCCCGCTCGGTGCTCCGTGGGGAGACGTGACGGTCCACAGAAATATGCCTCCGCTCAAGTTTTACTATGACTTTAAGTGTAAGCTGTGCATATGTTTCAGGTGCACTCTGCCTTATCAAAGCAACAAGTTCATATCAAAGGGGGCGTTATCTTGTACTTCGGAAGCAATTTGTGTTTTTAAAATAAAGGCACATTTATGAAAATGTTATTTTATGATTAAGCATTTTGATTAGGTTTAGTTCATACACTAAATAAGTGTTTTTAATCCAAAATGTCTCAATCGTAGTTATAGCCACAGGTTTTCTTACCTAAATGCTCTCTGATGTTTGTATTTACAATGATTTTACTGTTCTGCAGCCAACATTTCTCTGTACACCATCGTGTGGGGGCCGTGTTGGGACCCTGCCTGGACTCTGATTGGACAGTCAGTTGACCTGTTGACCAAACCCACAGTTGATCCTTCTCCTCCTCTGACCTGGTGGGACAAAAGTCGTCTGCTCATGCACGGACGCTGGGTCATGAACATTGATCATGCCAACCTTCATCAGCTGGCTACCGAGGTAAAACCCTGTGCCCCTCACAGACCTTGCTCTCGTCAAGGTTTTATAAGCTTTATCTGTTCAGAGATATGTTTGTGACAACTCATCTTTTCTATCCATAACAGTAGTTTTTTGCGGGAAAAAAAAAGTGCATTAAGTCACTTATATTTATTTATTAATTCTTAATTGTCATTTCTTTTGTTAACTGAGGTATGCATTTTTAAGCAAATTTTTTTTATGAAAATATTTTTATTAACTTGAGCCTGCATTTGTACAGGACCCCTATAACACTACAGAAAACTTACACTGGGAATGGAGCAAGTTGAACTTTGACTGGAACCCTGGACAGTTTGTCTTTAAAGGGGACTTGGATGTAAATGTAAGGACGGCATCAAAGTAAGTACTGCTTATTGGACGAGAAGAAGGTTGTAGCATCTTCGGACATCCATCACATAATATAAGCACTTCTTTGTTTTGTTTTTTAAATCCTAGATATGATGATATCCGTTTCCTCCAACTACCCAACCTGTGTATGACCCTTGACCTCCAATGGCTTTGCCATGGCAACCCCCATGACCACCATGCTGTGATGCTCTGCTGTGCAGACAACATTGCAGACGTGACCTCAGGACTGCCTCATGACTCCTACAGAGCCTTTCGCTCTGAGAACCTCAATCTCTCCATCACCATGAACCTTAACCAGCACTGTGGCACAGGTAGTTACAACACTTATTAGATCTCTTTCAGGCTAAGCTAAATCGAATGCACAAAAAAACCAGCATGTTAAACTGTTTTTAATTTGCTGTTTAAGTTTGTGTTTCATCTTTTATAGAACCATACATACCCAAAATCTTGCTGTACAGCAGCACTCTGCGGTGGATGCAGAACTTCTGGGCCACCTGGACGAGTGTGTCTCGACCAATCTGCAGAGGAAAGCTCTTCCACAGCCTCAGGCCCGTCCGCAAAAAGCTCGGTCAGCACTACAAACAGATGTCTTACACAGCCTCCTTCCCACAACTACAAGTAAGTATTGTTTTCAACTGCCCATCAGCAGCAGTCTCTTAAAACTTGTATATTATATATACTTGCATATTTTTTTTAACCAGTTAATTCAATTACATAGTACAGTATATGGGTTAATGACTTGACGCCTATATTTTCTGAAAAACTGATTTTTTTTCCAATTCAAAAAAGGTTTCAATGGATTAAAAAAATACCATATATATGACCTACCTGTCCCACATATGGACTCACATGAATTTTACAAAAAATACTAGTTATTTGGGATTTTGTTGTTTTAAAGGAGCATGAGGCAGGATTGAGGCAGGATTTATGAAAAACATGCGTATATGTATGCTGTGTGCTGCAAAATGTGCTGCAATTGTGACCGGAATTTCCCGCGCTGCCCTGCGGATGTGACGTCACATGACGCTGCATGCGCGTTCTCCCCGTTCTCCCGTGCCGGCTTCGCTGTTGGCTGCAGTACCCCCAACGGCCGTCGTGGCGAAGGGTGGCGCTAATGAGTCTCATTTCTTAAAAGGAGCCTCATGCTCCTTTAAGCGTCAAAATGTCATGTGGTGCGACCGTCCGACCATTACTCTTGTTTTGAAAACTTATTTGAAATCACTCTAAATGTATTTAAATCAATCTTCTACCCTATGTGGCATGATTTCCGAAATGTCTTGTAGTGTGTAAGATTGCTACACATTTGTATTTATATTTCCATCATAATATACAAACAAAGTTGATGATGTCCATTTTATGAAATATCATGTGGCGCGACCATTAAAAAACAACCATTTTTGTATAATACTAAAAAACTTGTAAAAAAAAAAGATGTCAAGATGTTAAGGAACTTACTCACTCTCACTCACTCATCTTCTCCCGCTTTATCCGTTCCCGGGTCGCGGGGGCAGCAGCCTCAGCAGGGATGCCCAGACTTCCCTCACCCCAGACACTTCCTCCAGCTCCTCTGAGGGGAGTCCGAGGCGTTCCCAGGCCAGCCGAGAGACATAGTCTCTCCAGCGTGTCCTGGGTCTTCCCCGGGGTCTCCTCCCGGTGGGACATGCCTGGAACATCTCCCTAGGGAGGCGTCCAGGAGGCATCCGGTACAGATGCCCAAGCCACCTCAGCTGACTCCTCTCAATGTGGAGGAGTAGCGGCTCAACTCCGAGCTCCTCCCGGGTGACCTCACCCTATCTCTAAGGGAGCGTCCAGCCACCCTGCGGAGGAAACTCATCTCGGCCGCTTGAATCCGCGATCTTGTCCTTTCGGTCACTACCCAAAGTTCATGACCATAGGTGAGGGTAGGGGAGTAGATTGACCGGTAAATCGAGAGCTTCGCCTTTCGACTCAGCTCCCTCTTCACCACGACGGTCCAGTACATCGACCGCATAACTGCGGACGCTGCACCGATCCGCCTGTCAATCTCACGCTCCATTGTTCCCTCACTCGTGAACAAGACCCCGAGATACTTGCACTCCTCCACCTGAGGCAGGACTTCTCCACCCACCCGGAGAAGGAACACCACCCTTTCCCGGTGGAGAACCATGGCCTCGGTTTTGGAGGTGCTGATTCTCATCCCTGCCGCGTCGCACTCGGCCGCAAACCGCCCCAGCACATGCTGGAGGTCCCGGTCTGATGAAGCCAAGAGGACAACATCATCTGCAAAAAGCAGACATGAAATCCTGAGGTTCCCAAACTGGATCCCCTCCGGCCCCTGGCTACGCCTAGAAATCCTTTCCATAAAGATTATGAACAGGACCGGTGACAAAGGGCAGCCCTGCCGGAGTCCAACATGCACCGGGAACAAGTCTGACTTACTGCCGGCAATGAGAACCAGACTCCTGCTTCGATCATACAGAGACCGGACAGCCCTTAGTAGAGGGCCCCGGACTCCATACTCACTCAGCACCCCCCACAGAATGGCACGAGGGACACGGTCAAATGCCTTCTCCAGATCCACAAAACACATGTAGACTGGTTGGGCAAATTCCCATGAACCCTCGAGCAGCCTGCGGAGGGTGTAGAGCTGGTCCAGTGTGTTAAGGAACTTAATTGATTTTAATATGAATCATGGTTGCACCACATGACCTTTTTTAAGGCTAGTGCCAATTCATCTTGACAAAAAACTCTGAAATCACTGAATTTAAAATTTTTATATGAATTTATGTGTACACAACATTCTTAATGTTTGAACTACTGCAATAGATATTCTTTTTTTTACTATTTTAAAATTGACCTGTTGAAAATCCTTATTCGTCATTGACCCATATACTTGATTTGATTTATTAAACTTTCTTGATCATTTGATCTCACATTTCTCTTTGTCACATATTGTTTATCTTTCAGGTGCTTTACTGGGCCTCCTTTGCTCAGCAGAGAGGAGTCCAAGTGGAGTGCAACAAAGGTCACATCTTTACTCGAGGGGCACAGAGACTTATTCCACAGGGTGAAGCATCATTTAGAAACATTACATTTTTACTTTTATTCTTCCCATAATTTACCATTATTTACCTTTTTTTTTTCTTCGTTTTAAATCTTGTTGCATCTATGTGCATTTTCAGCCGGCACTGTGATGAGGAGGTTGATCTCTGAGTGGAACGTGACTCAGATGGTCAGCGAGCTCTCCCAGGTGACCGTTCATCTCATGGCCTCCACCTGGGACGAGACTGCCGACCACCAAATGAACGCTCAGGTGAACAAGACTCATCTGCTCAGCCTGTCATCCCTCAGCTACCAGCGACAGAGCAACCGTGTGGAGGAGGTAAAGACCAGCACCCTTTAGCTTGAGTTTAAATCTGTTATTCTAAATATCCTAATTTATAAAAAAAATTAAAATTCTCTCTGTTTTTCTGATAGGAGGTGAACTCAAAGGATGAAACCAATGCCTCTTATACTCACAAATTATTCCTGGTGGACCTGCGTGCTTCCTGGACAACCACAAACAGAAACATAGCCTTTGGGCTGTATGACGGTTACAAAAAGGCGTCTGTACTAAAGAGAAATCTTTCCACTGAAGCTTTGAAAGGTCTGAGGTTTGACACACAGCTGCAGACCAAGAAGCTCAAACGCTCTCCTTCCAACTACTCTCCTACTACTGCAACGACCAGACCAGTCGTCCCCACTCTCAATCGGGCAGAAAAGAGTCAAAACGAAGGTGAGGATTCTTAGTCATCAGTTCAAATTTTAAAAAGACCACATTGTTGAAAGAAGATAAAACTTGAGGTCATCTGTCCCCAGCAGTTTTAAAAGGCTTAGTTAAGTTTGTGGTCATTGTGGATAGATGGTCCTTCCACGTCCGTGCTCATTCACCTGAAAGGTACTGTAAAGTTGAGACAAATTGTTTCTAAGTCAGAAATAGAAAATAGAATTGATTATTTATGCTTTTACTTTCTCACGTTTGGACTACCGCAATCCTCGTCTGAACAAAACACCCGTGAACTGGTTGTAGTCTGTTCAAAACGCAGCCGCACACATAGTGACTGGCTTCCAGTCAGTTTTAGGATCAGTTTAAAAATTCATGTTTATATTTTTAAAGCTCTCAAAGGTAGAGCACACTGGTTTATCTCGGCAGAGACGTCTCTGAGGTCTCCTGAGCAGAGACTGCTGGTGCAGCCTTGTTCCCATTTTCAAACCCGCGGTGATCCAACTAAAGTAAAAACATTTTTATTCAGGCAGGCTTTTAGGAGAAGTTTTAGTTTAAGCTGTTGCTGCTTTTTATTATTTCTGTTTGTTTTTAATACTTTTAATTGGTTTTATTATTATTTACTATGATGAAACTAGCTCACAGAATTACAGTGGACATCACGGCAGGACTAAGATGCTCAGTAATGTAGGAAACCAAAAAAAAGTAAACCTTAGTTTTGCAAAATGAACTTCATCTCCAGTGCCTTTTAGATGGATCAAAAGAGTTAAACTGGAAAAAGTGACTGTGCTGTTTTTAAATGTTTATGTCATGCTATAATCAAAATATAACAGAGATACAGTAAAAGCTCCCCTTTTTATTCATGTCATTACAGCTTTATTTTTATCGTTGACTTTTGTGGTGTGAGTTGTTTGACTGTACTCCATCCGTCTCTTCCTTGAGTTTTTGGCTCATTTGAAATGTTTCCAACACATTTGCACCAAAATACAAAGCACTTTAGACACAAATGATGTCCCGTGAGACACTCAATAGCTCGCCAATGCTGATTTTCACAGCAGAGGGAAACTTCCCACCCTCAAGCACAGAAAATTAGATATGATTTGGAGTTGAAGTTGAGGGATAAAGTGATGAAGAAGGAGGGGCTGGATATACAGTATGTACTCTGTGCTGGTACTGTGACAAGTCAGAAAATCCACTGATTTTATATATTTTCAGATTTAAGCAGTTTTCATGTTGTTCAAACCTTAAGATCCACTTAACTTTTTGTTTTTAATCTTTATTCAATAGGAACGTTGATGCTGCAGAAGCTGATTGAAGAAAACGACAAGTTTGTGGTGTTTTCAGAGGAGGACTCGGGCGTGAGCGACCAGCTGTGCGGCATCGCAGCCTGTCAGACTGATGACGTATATAACCGCAATTGGTTTATTGAGTTGGTCAACTGTCAGGTAATTTTTCAGATTTCATACCACAGCATCAAGTTAAATCTGTACTTGATCACATGCTCGTGAAATCATACAGTAAGGGCTCCCGAACATTGCCCAACTCTCTGGATGAAAATAGTCAATCTTTGTTAAAAACAGGTAATCTGAATATTCTGGTTTATTAATCCTTCTTGTTTTCTTCCCCCAGATGATGCTGCGTGGCACAGAGACAGCAGGTTGTGTTCTGGTGTCTGCAGCGAAGGCTCAGCTACTGCAGTGTGAGCACCACCCTGCCTGGTACAACGACACGCTGAAGCAGAAGACCACCTGGACGTGTCTGCTGGATGGCATGCAGTACTTTGCCACAATGGAGCTCAACCCTTCTGAGCAAGAGGACAGACAGCTGTGGCTGGAGGTAAATGCTGAGGCCTCGCCTGGATCACTCAGTATTAGAGGTTTTTGAGTTTGAATGAAGTGACTTATATAAGTAATTAAACTTTAATAGAATATAGTGGTGTATGTCCTTTTTCCTCATTTGTAATTTTGAAATGTATTTATTCAATCACTGTAATTTACTTTAAAAATAATAATAAAGATTAACTCAATTTATGTGGTTAAATGCAGCTTTTTTCCAAACAAAGATCTTTTATATACTTAGGATTCAGGTTCTGAGTTGAATGACTTTACATTTCTAAATTCTTACTAAACAAGACATTTGAAAAGGTTGTAAATGCTGAGAGTCTGCAGCATGTAATAGATAAGAAAACAAAACATAAAATATCTGATTATTTGCTTATAAAATAATTGTATATTGAATGTTTGTTTTGTTTTTTTGCATAATTGCATAGCTCAATCAGTAAGTGAGGTGTAGCAGAAACTGGTGTCTCCTTACCTTGTATTTTGTTGTTTTCAGGTGAAAAACATAGAGGAGCACAGGGAGCGTAACCTGGACTCTGTGCTGGAGCTGATGGAGAGTGGACAGGCAGTGGGAGGAATGGTTAGCACCACTACAGGTGTGTGACGTGGCCAAAAGATTAATAAAACAATCAAGAAGAGACTAACCACACAGCTTTATGTCTGATCGTATAATATTTTAACGTGTTCATACTAAGTGAGTCTGACTTACAATTAAATGTTCTGTCTGGCTGCAGACTGGAACCTGCCGGCACAGGTGAACGAGTCTCAGCAGGTTCAGCGTATCATCTCCCGCTGTAGCTGCCGGATGCACTACATCAGTTACAGTCACGACATCAACCCAGAGCTGGCCACACAGATCAAACCCCCCGAGTTGAGGAACAACCACGAGAAGGAGGACCTGCTGAAAAAACAGGCCGGTCCGTCTAAACCCTTCAAAACCACACTACTTGAGCCTTTCATGACAAAGAAATGTTGGAACATACAAAGGATATATGTTTTCTCAAAGATGTTTTGCATGATGGTATTTCTTTAGGGGCTGTGGACACTTTCACTCTGATTCACCATGACCTGGAGATATCCACTAATCCAGTTCAGTATGCAATGATCCTGGACATCGTCAACAACCTGTTATTACATGTAGAGCCCAGGCGCAAGGTAGACGGGAACACAAGCTAACTCAAACCATTGATTTCTTACTTGCCAATGCATCATTATTCATCGTTGCTCGTTCTGTGTTTTCATATCCTGCGTGGTGTTTTCAGGAACACAGTGAGAAAAAGCAGCGTGTCCGCTTCCAGCTGGAAATCTCTAGTAACCCTGAGGAGCAGCGCAGCAGCATCCTACATCTGCAGGAGGCTGTCAGGCAGCACCTCGCTCAGATTAGACGCCTGGAGAAGCAGATTTACTCCAATATCAGGGTGAGTCATTCAGTCTCGTACAGTGTTGGGACTAACGCGTTATTTAGTAACGCGTTACAGTAACGCACCGTTTGGTAACGGTAATTGCGTTACTGAATTTAAAAAGTAATGCGTTATTTCTGGATACAGTGAAGCTTTTTTTCCCCACATGCGGAGACCAGAGGAAACGTAGTGGGCATGTGTGTGCGTTCAAAAACATGACGGTCATGGCGAGCCAAGAGAAGGCGAGTTTCGCAACGTGGAGATATTGTCATTACAGTAATCCCTGGTTTTTCGCAGGGGTTACGTTCCAAAAAGAACCCGTGATAAGTGAAATTCTTTTTACAATTATTATAGAAGGCTTCAAATTTCAGAGATCAGCACCGCCTCGCACGTATTTCCCTGCTCTTCTGAGCACCAAAATACAAATGCTGCATCCCGACTCTGTAGCGTCTTCTTCTCCTAAAGCCCGCCTTGCAGGTGTGTTTTTTCGAGAGAAGAAAATAGTTATGGGTCGTTCGTTGTCGCTCTTTTTTCTTCTGGGCAAAAAGATTCTTATAAACCGACATGCCACCATCGATTATATTTGATACTGTAATGAATGATTCATCAAAGAGTCCTGTTCTTGAGGTGGATTGAAAGTAGATTGAAAGAAAAGAAACAGTGCAAAAAAAGCAGGTAGAGTGTGTGTGAGGTAGACAGGCAGATATTGCACATATGATATTGCACATCTTGTTATGTTATTGCGCAAGTTATTGTCCGTTGGCTACTGAGAGCAGGTCTGCTTGTAAAGTCTGATGGCAGCGTAGTAGGAAAAGGAAAAGACTGGTCTGCATGGTGTCATTGACGGAACTGAATTGCAACTTTATATGGAAAAAAATGAAAAACTGTCAGTTTTACAGTTTTAGTTCAAACTTAGATCCCTTTATTCTAAAATATTCAAGGTGCCCTACCTAGTCAGTCTGTCAGTGTCACTATTTTGTCTTTTCAGGAAAAAGCCAGCTTCATTCTAACAGTAAAGGGGATACGGTACTAGTCGATAGCTCCTTGACTTTGAGCATTTAAGTACCGTATTTTCCGCACTATAAGACGCACCTAAAAGCCTTTAATTTTCTCAAAAACCGGCATTGCGCCTTATAATGCAGTGCGCCTTATATATGATCATTACGGTAATTTATGTTACTGTAGTCAGGGGGATTGTGGGTAATGTAGTTGGTGTCGCCAAAGTAATGGCGCTAAAAACGTTAGGAATCGTCACAGACGTTCAAGACAACAGCAGCGACGCTGACTCGCATAATGGCGACTTTGACGAGACGGAGCAAACTGGTTTTTATTTTGTTAATAAAGTTTGACATACGGTACTTTTCTTCTTGGTTTTTTTTTTTGCATTTGCTGTAGGATTTTGTAGCATTTCCTGTAGCACAGCTCCATCAGGTAGATACGTCACTCAACCCCGGCCACTATAGTCCTTATAATGCGGAAATACGGTAAAAATACGGTAAAGTAGTTGGATTGAAATGCATTTGGGGAATAAATCTGTTTCTAGATATCTGTGGCTCCAGAGGAAGCTGTGTGATGAATGATGCAACATGAAATGTCTCCTGAGTTTGGTATTTGTCTCACAGAGTTTGAAAATGGGGTATATCTGCAAAAGCTGATTGCTACTGAGACACAGCTTAGTGTCTGGAGAAGGCACCCAATTACAGATGGAGGAAACGTTAGATCAAATTTCTGAGTCTGTTTTAAAACATAAAATAAGTACACTGAGTAAATGGAGGATTCTTCTGAAGTTCTTCTGTCGTTTAAATGAGATAAATGTGCTAATTTCTTAATCTTGTAGGCTCAAACCGAGGAACTGAACAGTGACGAGCTGATGGACATCAACACTCAACTGCAAAACCAGCTGAATCAGGAGAAGAACGACATGCAGATGAAGAGTGAAGAGCTCAACATCCTCATCAGGTCTCACATCTGCACAGATGCACGATCCAGTCATGAGGAGACTTGGACAACAAGTAAAACTCAGTGTCTTCTGTCATCTAGGTGTTTTAAGGATTTCCAGCTGCAACGAGCGAACAAGCTGGAGCTGCGTAAACCCCCAGAGGACGTGAGTGTGGCAAGAAGGACAGAGATCTATTTTGCCCAGGCACGATGGTGTTTGACGGAAGAGGACGGCCAGCTTGGCATTGCTGAGCTGGAGCTGAAGAGATTCATGTACAGTAAGGTGAGCAGGTGCTGCTGGTCTACACAGACGCACAGATGCGTCCCTGCTTCTCTTCCCCATCGCCCCGAGTCAATAGGTTGGAGCTCCTTTCTCTGACATAGGAACTGTCTGAGCTTGACAGATGGCATTTAATATTCTCCCCCCTTTTAAATCATGTCTTACCTCTGTATGCTAAATGTAGATCACTTTCTCCTAGCTGAACAAGTCTGACGACACAGCGGAGCACCTTTTGGAGCTTGGGTGGTTCACGATGAATAACCTCCTGCCGAATGCAGCATACAAGGTAAGAGAGAAGAATCAGTCAGATTTGTCTATTTATTATTTCAACTGAAAGAAATACAAGGTCATATTTATTGTTGCACAACATAACTGTTATAAGCCACACAGTTTCCACTATAACCCAGTTAATAATGTAACTGTGACCCCCTAAAGCCAAGCACAGTGAATTCCATTACAAACACATTTTAAAACACAATGTTGAGGGAAATGTCCACCTGTGTTAACTTATTTATGCCTGCTTTCCTCTGTGCAGCGAGTGAGGGTATGTACACTGCTGTTACAGTGACAACACTGTGATGTCTGTGTTCATCCATCTTGTCTGTCCAGATGGGATCACCCGAGGGCTTCTCAGAGTTTCATAGTCTGTGTTGCATGCACACTCAAGAATATATATATATATATATTAAAGCATGTGTGGCCCAGGAGCCATAAGAAGTTCACTTGATCTTACGGCGCCGTCCCTCGTGTGTTCACATCATCAGTAACATTGGCTGTCTCGTGTGATTTATACTTGGATCTTTCTGAAGTTGTGTTTTGGAGACGTTACTTCCCTTGTCTTTTCTAGGTGGTGCTTCGTCCTCAGAGTAACTGTCAGCTGGGACGCCAGTTTGCTTTGCGCATCTTTAGCAAAGTGCGCCCCCCTGTGGGAGGGATCTCTGTGAAGGAACATTTTGAGGCGAGGAAGATCACCCGAAGCATCTGTGAAACTGTCACATGATGTTTTGTTAGATCATTATTATTTTTATGATTATTATTATTATTTATTTTAATCAAATGACAACTGTTTACATCACCAGGTGAATGTGGTGCCTCTTACCATCCAGCTCATGTATCAGTTCTTCAAACGAATGATGGGATTTTTCTTCCCTGGACGAAATGTTGAAGAGGAAGAGGTCACTGATGAGGAAGACAAGTCTAGATTGGTCACTACTGGTATGTTTTTTGTCGTTGTGGTTTTTTGTGTAGTAAAAGCAGTAAAATAATAAACATGTAGTCTATTCTCTCTGTGTGATCACCAGTCTGAAGGTTTTACCGACAAACTAATCAATAATAGTTTCCATTTACTCAGCCAGACGTGCGGTGTTGAATTACCCGTGTGTCATGTCACCTCTCTGTGCTGTAAAAGCCTCTCTCTATTTGGACGTGACCTTGAAAACGCGTGTCTGTGTGTGTGGGAGAGAGAGAGAGAACCTCAGTGGGAGTATAGTATGTTGTCTGCAGGGTCTCCCTGAGGCCGCGGTGCTGATGCCAGTGTGTTCTGTGTCACAGGTATCCCCGTCAAGATCCGGCCGTTATCAGAGGACACAATGGGTGCTATGGGTCCCAGCAAAAGTGTCACTCAGGGACTGAACCGCACTGCTGCGGTCAGAAGGTCCTTCAAGAAACCTCCAGAGGTGGGGAGACCGTGACTACGTTTACATGCAGTCAAAATTCGGGTTATTGCTAATATTCCGGTTACTGAAACATTTGGAATATTCCGTTTACATGCGTGAGCAAACAGGGTTATCCCTGTTTACATGGTAATTAATCATTTGGGATATCTGGATCAAACCAGCGACGCGGAGAACGTGATGACGCAATTCCCGTCATTTCCGCTTCTTCTTCCTGTATCCGAATTCAAAACAAATGTTGCTTCGCGCAACTTTTCACTCACCTTCTTGTAAATCTCGCTATCCCGGTACTTTCTACCGTCTACAAATGCCAAAATGTTCATATCCTTCATTACATTTATAAAATGATTATTCTCCTCCTCACTCCAAAAGTGTGGCGTGGTCTTGCGTTTCTCCGTGTTTATAAGAACTTCCTGGACTCAAAAGACCAGGGTTCCTTGTGAACAGAGCATGCGCAGAAAACAAATTCATGTTCCGTTTGATCGGGATATCCCGTTTGGCGTTTACATGACCGAATATTCAGGTTTTAAAAGGAGTAACCCAGGGGTCATATTTGGGTTTTTAAAAACCGGAATATGAGCAAATTCCGGTTATTCAAAGGGGTTATTGGTGTTTACATGGCCGTGCAAATTCCGGTTATTGCCAATATTCGGGTTTTAAAAGGGCTGCATGTAAACGCAGTCTGTGTTTCTTTTAGTTTTGATATTAAGGAAGTCATTGCAAACAAATAAAAAAAATTATTTTGTGTGATTTTGTCCCTCAGCATCCAGTTGATGACATTGACAAAATGAAGGAGCGAGCTGCTATGAACAACTCCTTCATCTACATCAAAATCCCCCAGGTGCCTCTGTGTGTCAGCTACAAGGTGGGTTTCTGTTCATGATGGATGCTACTGAGCCCCACCAGCCACTTATGAGTTATCACAAGAGGAGTTTAAATATCCCACAATGCAATGCAGTAATCATCTTATATAAAAATAGACAAAAAACGATACTGACTAAGAAACTACTAAAGTGTGTAATTCGTTATGCAATAGCGCAAATACAAGAGGTGTCAGCCATTCAAGCACTCTGGCACGGTCCACACGAGGCTATCAAGAGTTTTTAGTTTATATGTGATTTGAAGGAATAGTCCTCCTAGTCCTTCACACTTTGATTCAATGTTTAATGCTGAAAACAGACATACTACTGGTTATGTAATATGATGGGATTCATACTGAGTGCACGCATCGTATTGAGTTATAATGTGTCTACAGATAATTACCACGTGTTGGTCTGCATGGTTTTATATTTCTAAAGACATCTTAGTATACAGAATAACAGAAAACCAGTAAATAACATAATTACATAATCTGTACTTTTCTGATGCCAAGCTGAAAATATATATATATTTTTTTTAATTAATGGTTTTTACTTTGAAATGTTTCCTCAGGGAGAAAAGAGCAGTGTGGACTGGAAAGACCTGAACCTGGTTCTTCCTTGTTTGGAGTATCACAACAATACGTGGACGTGGCTGGACTTTGCCATGGCTGTGAAAAGAGACAGCCGAAAAGCACTTGTAGCTCAGGTACACAAACTTGAACTTGAATACTTGTCTTTTATCAACATTTCAAGTGGTTTAAAATCTCTTAAAAGGCCAATGTCCTCTTTTTTTTTTTCCAATATCCATGAGTGGTAAATGGCTAGTGGCATTTAATCTGTCAGTACTATAAATTGGTTCTTTCCCCCCTCTTTCTACTGTTCAGATGATAAAGGAAAAGCTGCGTCTGAAGCCGGCTTCAGGCTCGGACCTACGGGGGAAGGCGACGGATGGGAAGTCGGACAACAGCATGCAGCAACAGGAGGAAGACGAGAAGGCGCGGCTCATCTTCGGCCTCAGCACGCAGGACAAAAGCTCCAGCAAGAAGAGCATCTTCAGTCGACGCAAATGAAGAAAAGCAACAGTCAGAACTTGACTGCTCTCCAGCAGCTGCACGTTCGGGGTCAGATCATCACTCTGCCTTTTGTGAATCATGTTGGAAAAAAAAAAGGGAAAAACATTTCAAGTATTTTTGAAGAAAACATTTCTATATCACTTGAGCCTGCTGAACTTGTGTTTTTGTGTCTCATGCCTCCCTGCAGGGAACTCAGACATCTCCACATTTACCAGTGTGCCATTATGACCAAATATACATGTATATGTACAATATTTGTTTGTGTGTCCCATAGAAATCCTCAGAATTTAAAAAAATAAATACAAAATCTGCAGCTCTGGAAATAATGAATGCTGCGGGGAGGATTTTACAGTCTGTAGCTAGCACTAAACACTTATTGTTTCCTCCGCTTTTGCTGATGCACCAATGAGAGATGGACTTCCTGCTGGTTCGGGAAGTTTAAATATTACAGGATCTGCTCAAGTAAACTGAGAAACACCTCCACTGCTGACAGCGGTCAACAACAGACTACTTATACTGTACGCTACAGATGAATATATCAAGAGTTTGTTTTATAATTTATAGAAGTCGATCGTGGCTCGGTGACTGTCAATTTGACATGAAGGCCCTTTCCCACAACAGATTTTATTTTCTTGTTCTATGGAAGTCCTCTCACGTTTTACTGTACCTCACCTCAGTGCAATTGATCAAGGACAGCAGCAAAAACACGTTCATGCATTGTGAAATGTTTGTGGTATTGTGGCAAAGATTTTGCAGCTAATGGCCATATATATGTGCGTGTGTGTGTGTGTGTGTGTGTGTGTGTTTTGTAATTTTAACACTAAAGCACTTTTTATGCAAAGCATTTTTGATATTTTTGTAACTATGGCTGTCTTTTTTTTTGTTTTGTTGGGTTACTTGTGCTTCTTCTCAGTTCCCTCGGTTATTATCTTAATTCAAGCAGCTGTTTTCACATTTCTCCGTGGCTTATAGTTTATCTTTAAATAAAAGTGTTGAAGTCTCTCCCTCCGTGTCTTCTGGTCTGTGGGTTACTGAGGGGTGATTGATCACCGATCTGACAGGTTGAACTGGAGCGGAATCGAGCTCGGGCTGCAGCCGCGAGAGGTTTCCATTCTCGGACGAAAACACAACCACGTGGGCGGGATGGATGACCGCAACACGACGGAGCCCGACCGGCAGCTGCCGGGATTCCCAGCTCTGCCGTCTGCATGTAACAATGGTTTATCCTGCATGTAACACTGGTTATCCTGCATGTATCTCTGGTTTATCCTGCATGTAACTCTGGTTTATCCGCGAGGATGCGATGGGCAGTGAGAGCAGTAAGAGCAGAAAGGTGAGTGCGCTCGCACGGTTCTGTTTTCGGTTTGTTGTGTAGACGTTTGAAGCGGTTGCAGGTTTCCCAGCGCTGCGGTGTTATTTATTTATTAAGTAGTATCCTTGTCGATCCCAGGATGGGAATTAGCCACTAATGAAAGTTGAAAAGGGGAGGCATTGATCAGATAAGTGCTTGCACTTGCTGCAGGATGTTTGTGGAGCTGATGACTTCAGCCGCGGACTGGAAAGTGTTTACAAATGTTTGCCTGAATGTTTTAAGGTTCATCTCCTGTGTTTAGTGGATTTAAAATGCTAAACTCAATTTTATTCCATGCTTTTATTTGCAAAGATTAACACATTGACACAGTTCATTTTGATATTCTTCTTCAAAAATGATTACACTATGGATTTGCTGGAATCACTCGTGTGGCTTTTCAATTATATTCATAACCGTCAGCATTTTGTTATCATTGATGGTAAATCATCAGAGAGGGCTGCCTTAAAATGCGGGGTCCCCCAGGGGTCTGTACTAGGGCCCCTGTTATTTTTTATTTCTATAAATGATTTGGCCGCAGCCTTGTCCCCCTTGTTTCCTGTACTTTTGGAGGTGATACAAACTTATTTATTTCACATAATGATTTTTCATCTCTAATGGGAAAGGCTAACCAAACATTTCAAAATGGTTTAAACTTAACAAATTATAACTGAATATAAACAAATCTAATTTTATTATATTTACATCAAAAAATACAATATATTGTAAATCTAACAGCGGTCTGTCTGTAGGAGATGACCCGCTCACTCAGGTTACTTCAACAACCTTCCTTAGTGTAATTATCCATGAAAGTTTAAGCTGGAAAAACCACACCAACCATGTCTGTAAAAAAATATCTAAATCTATTGGTATTATTGGCAAATTCCGTAGTTTGGTGAATGAAAATTGTCTCCCAACTCTTTATTATAGCTTGATATATCCATATCTCATTTACTGTAATATTATTTGGGGAGCTACCTATAACACACATCTTCATAAACGTAATATGTTGCAAAGAAGATTCTGCAGGATTGCCACACACAGTAATTGGTCTGCTCATTCTGCCCCTCTTTTCAAACAACTCAATATTTTACCCATCTTTAAGTTAAATACATATCAAACCTGCATTTTTATTTTCAAAGTATTGTTCCTGCCAGTTTCATTTTCTTTGCCATGTAAAGACTTTTTTCAGTTCAACATTGATATGCACCATTTTAATACAAGGCAGGCTAATCTAATCTCCCTAAGTTCCGTACTGGTTTGTGTCAGTTCTCCATCAGATACAGGGGTGCCCAGTTATGGAACACTTATACAGCAATCTCGTCTACCTTCATTCAATCATTTTAAACATAAGCTCAGGACACATTTAATTCATCAGATTACCTAATGATATTTATAGATTTGTTATTTTTTCTTTAATTATGTAGATAATAGATTTAATTGATTTTGGCTGCGGCCAAATCATTTATATAAATCATAATAGATTTAATTGATGTAGATTTAATTATGTAGTATTCTATTCATGCTGCTGTTTATTTGCTTTGTCTTTGTTTTTAGACTGCAATCATGTATTCTGCATATTTTAAATATTTGTGCCTTGTATAAGCCCCTTGGGCTTTTTTGCCTCAGCCTAGCACATTACCAATCTCTTTTTACATTTGTATGTTACTTGTTCTGTTTTTTATACTGTGCTGAATACATAAATCAAATCAAAAGATTTACAGCAACAGTCAAAATCAGCAAAACGCACAGAACCAGATAAACATGGACAAAAAAACTGTTACTGTGTTTTAGGAAATGAAGTTGAAATCATAAAATCTCAGCTTTGTTCATTTATAATGTCACTGACGTGAAAGAGGTGCAATTAAAGTGAATGTTCATGTTTATATGTGCAATCTGTATAAATTAATTGTTTTGTCTCTTTTATAACTTTGAAAGTTTATCAAAATGAGATTTGAACACAATATAAAATCATTACTATGGTTTAATTAAAAGTATATACAGTTATAACTACTTGCTTTTTATATGAAAAAATGCAGCAGATGGTTCTGATACGGTCAAAATCAACCAATCCCTCCTATTGAAGATTGTTTATAGTTTCAGCATTTTTGTGGCTGCCATGGTTTAGGGAAGGAGGGTCTTCAGTTGGTTGTAGTTTTCAGTTTGTGCCACTAGATGGCATCAGATCCTGGAACTTGGAATTTTGTTAAGAATTACTTTCAGTACATTTTTAGTAACACTTCTAGATTTTCAGTCTCTTATGTTGTCCCACTTTAAATTATGACTTTTGGAGATTCTTTTACCTTGCTTGGTATATTTAGTAATTGTAAAATTCCTAAATTATTCACCAGTGCATCATGTGCTCTGCAGACCATACAGCAAATAAAAATCATTATATTAGCTGCATGTCATGTTTTTTTCCTTATAAATGTAGAGAGAACTTCCAGCTGTTCAGCGTCGACTCAGTCACGGGTTCCTCTCGAGTGTCGGGGTCTCGGTTGCTCACAGACTTGGACACTCAGCTATGTTTTCTCAGTCGCTGAGACTGGACGTCCAACCGCCCGTCTCAAGCCCCCCGCTTCCTCCGGAGGAGGGTGGTGAGGCATCAGGCGTATTGGCTCCTCCAGCTTTCATCTCTGTCTTTCTGCCAGAGTTCCCTCAGCGTAGATTTCCTGCACCGGAGCACTTCCAGGTACGCTGGTCTGCTCTGTGATCTTTACAGAATGGAGATGAAAAAAGCTGCAACAGAAACAGAGAGTTTTCTTGTATTTCTGTGCCCACAGGTCCTGGGCTTCATCGCTAAAGGCTCATTTGGACCCATCCTGAAGATCATGGATGTCTGTAAAGACAAGATTTATGCTGTTAAGGTTTGTTCAGTCATAGTTAATAAAGTTCTAAATAGTGCAAACAATTTTAGTTCAGTTTTATGTGTTGTACAGGTTCTAACAAAGTCGGAGATCTTGAAGCATGGAGTGCTTGAGCAGTCAAAAGAGGAAGTCATCATTCAGGTAGAACATTCAGATTTTCTCTACCATTCCCTAGATTGCATTTATAAACTACACTTAATTGATGTAGATGTTTTCATTAGTAGATTTGATAACAAATAACTCCTCCTGTGAGGAACCATAAGTGGAAGCTGGTTTAAACATTGAAAATAAGTTACAACAATTTCAAATACACACAGGAAAAAAGGGCTTTACAGTAAATTTACTGCTATCAACAAATAGGCCTACTTCTAATTAAGTGAGACTAAAGCAGCAGTGATTGAGCTGAAGTGAGCTGAACTGCAGTTCAGTTCCCACTGGGGAGCTGAACTGACACCAAAAAAAGCGTTCTTTTCCTGGTGCCGGGGGTGAAGGGACAACCTCAAGAAAGGGTGCTGAGTTTATATGCCAAGAATGGAGTCAGCATATTGAGCCGTTGATTCTTGTTTTTCTGCTCGGTGGATCTTATACAGATTTCTGTTGACTAAAATCCAGCGTGTAACTGCTACGAGTCCATGTGAAGATGATCTGTTCCAACTACAGTGGAGATTGAAAACTTGTCACCAGTAACATGAAAATTTTAGATCACCTTTTAAATCAGAATCCAGTCTGGTGGTCTGTTGTACGTAAATAAGTAAGAATTGGCATCAATACAAGTGAATTGAGCTAAGTTTGATCCGTTCCGAATGAATGTGTAAAAATCAGGCAGTGTTCAAATTAACGGCATGAACTCACCTTCAACTCTGACCACAAACTGCAGTGGCAGGAGAGGAAGATCAAGATATGAAATAGTTAATGGTGTTACAAAGACTTTAATGTTTAAATCTGAAAGGATGCCACCGTAAAATGTCATCATTTATTTGCACTGTTACAATTTATTTTGCTCTAACTGGGACACGACTCAGTTTGAAGTTCATAATGGTGGACTGTAATTCAAACTATTTCCAATTCTATATTAGACGGCTTTCTTACACTTCTACACAGCCTTATAACAAAAACGTCTCATACAATGTTTATATATGTATATATGCTGCTGCTGGTGTCTGTCCTTACATGAATCCTCTTCATGCGTCTTTTGCTATTATATTCACTCTCACTCTGTGTGTTGCCTGTTGCGTTGCAGCGGCAGCTCAAACACCCATTTATCCACAATCTGCAGGACTGTTGGCAGACACACCGCCACCTCTTCATTAGTGAGTTATTAGATGTGAAAGATGGTAGTTTAACCCTCCTCTCCTCTGTTAATCCTATTTGTGTTCCTGAGAAGTTGAGTTTTCCCTCCCTGGTCCCGTATTGACATGACGTACACTGTTGCACATCCACCCTCCAATACATCTCTGGATTGTGCAGTGGTTTGCTGCCATCTAATGAGAGTGTTGGGTAAAGCTCTGTGTGGCCGCAGCTGCTGCATGACTCCAGTTGTTAACAACTAACACAGATGTTATTGTCTTGTGAAAAAAGAAACTTTTGCCTCAGTTTGATATATTAATACACATAAAAAAAGAATCTGGTCCTAGGTCTTAAAATAAGGTGAATCCCAGTTCATATGAACACATGGCATATTACACTGTGTCATAGTTTATGTAACAATAATTAAACCAGAACGTGTCATTTTACAGTACAGAAAATTATTCACAAGAGGATAACATTCAAGACAGCTGCTAATCTTCCCACAAGTGGATGTCCCGGCCAGTTCATTTCAAGGTCATACTGTGCAGAGAAACTGCTAAAAACTCAAGAGCTAAATATTAGACGATACAGGTCACAATTATCAAGTTAGATGAGAATGTGTATGAGGTAGGAATGGACGATATTTTACCGTTCACGATATACCGTCAAAAAAATTCCCCACGGTAAGAATTTGTCATCTCCCGGTAAAAACGATAAATTCCCATTGATGACGTTTTTGAAGGAAGGAAGGAAGGAAGGAAGGAAGGAAGGAAGGAAGGAAGGAAGGAAGGAAGGAAGGAAGGAAGGAAGGAAGGAAGGAAGGAAGGAAGGAAGGAAGGAAGGAAGGAAGGAAGGAAGGAAGGAAGGAAGGAAGGAAGGAAGGAAGGAAGGAAGGAAGGAAGGAAGGAAGGAAGGAAGGAAGGAAGGAAGGAAGGAAGGAAGGAAGGAAGGAAGGAAGGAAGGAAGGAAGGAAGGAAGGAAGGAAGGAAGGAAGGAAGGAAGGAAGGAAGGAAGGAAGGAAGGAAGGAAGGAAGGAAGGAAGGAAGGAAGGAAGGAAGGAAGGAAGGAAGGAAGGAAGGAAGGAAGGAAGGAAGGAAGGAAGGAAGGAAGGAAGGAAGGAAGGAAGGAAGGAAGGAAGGAAGGAAGGAAGGAAGGAAGGAAGGAAGGAAGGAAGGAAGGAAGGAAGGAAGGAAGGAAGGAAGGAAGGAAGGAAGGAAGGAAGGAAGGAAGGAAGGAAGGAAGGAAGGAAGGAAGGAAGGAAGGAAGGAAGGAAGGAAGGAAGGAAGGAAGGAAGGAAGGAAGGAAGGAAGGAAGGAAGGAAGGAAGGAAGGAAGGAAGGAAGGAAGGAAGGAAGGAAGGAAGGAAGGAAGGAAGGAAGGAAGGAAGGAAGGAAGGAAGGAAGGAAGGAAGGAAGGAAGGAAGGAAGGAAGGAAGGAAGGAAGGAAGGAAGGAAGGAAGGAAGGAAGGAAGGAAGGAAGGAAGGAAGGAAGGAAGGAAGGAAGGAAGGAAGGAAGGAAGGAAGGAAGGAAGGAAGGAAGGAAGGAAGGAAGGAAGGAAGGAAGGAAGGAAGGAAGGAAGGAAGGAAGGAAGGAAGGAAGGAAGGAAGGAAGGAAGGAAGGAAGGAAGGAAGGAAGGAAGGAAGGAAGGAAGGAAGGAAGGAAGGAAGGAAGGAAGGAAGGAAGGAAGGAAGGAAGGAAGGAAGGAAGGAAGGAAGGAAGGAAGGAAGGAAGGAAGGAAGGAAGGAAGGAGCGAGCGAGCGAGCTGAATTGGTATTTCTTTATCGTCATTTTGATCGGGATAAATGCCAGAAATTATCGTGATACATTTTTTGGTCCATACCGCGCATCCCTAGTATGAGGCCACATTTACAAAAACACTGCACACGGTTGGTGTGATTGGAAGGAATACCAGTGAACAGCGTCTTCTCTAAAAATAAATGAATAAATAAATCAAACACATGGCTTTAAGTCATAGGTTTGCAGAGCTGTATCTGAATTAATGAGAAGATTATAGAGGGATGTGTTTACAGTTTACATTAATTTGTTTATTATTTCATCTCCTGCACCTCCTTGACTCCCAGTCGGGGTCATGGTCGGTTGAGGACGATCCCGGCTGCCGAGAAGGCGACGGGCTGCCAGCACATCACCGGGATAAAGTGGAGGTGTTTGAGCAAAGTTGTGCAGCCCTGCATTTGGCAAATAAATAACTAGATAAACATCTACAAACATGGTATTACAGTGCGTTAAGCACAGAGGTGGAGGGATGATGATTTGGGCTTGTTTTGTAGCCAAAGAACCTGAGTCGAGCTGGTCTTTATAGATAAATATCCACCTACATGAATGTAGGGCCATCACGCAAAAAGAGGACATGTTTCCTTTTTTACATTCCCATTGATGTATTTGTTGGTCTTTTTTTCATGGTTCTAAAAATAAACACAATCTAATACAAGATTAACAGAAAGGTACAAGCTTGTACATTTCTGGCCGAACCAGTTTCCTGACTTTTCCTTCCCCATGCAACAGTAGGATGAGCACGATTTTTGTTTAGTTTGCTCCATATAAATGTTTAAGTTAAAACTACTCCAGCTTAAATAAACTCGGGTACTGTTTTCAGCGTTTTTGTGTTCCGTCCCTGCAGTGTTTGACTACTGCTACGCTGGAGACCTGCACACTTACTGGGCACTGAAGAGCCGGTTTGAGGAGGATGAGGTCCGCCTGTTTGCTGCAGAGCTGGGCAGTGCGCTGGGTGTGTGTTTGTTAATGTTCCCCACTTTAAGCTTTGGCTTTGACTTGTTATACAGTAGGTCTAACAAAAGGTATATACGACTATCTTTTGTCTTCTCTAGGATTTCTCCATGACCTGGGAATAATTCATAGAGACATAAAGGTGTGATTTTAGATCAAGACCTTTTCTTTGTAGGTGCATTAGTGACATTTCTGCTCTGATCTGATCTGACAGTGATCGCTTGTCCTGTTTTTCAGATGGAGAACATCCTTTTAAGTGACCAAGGTAATGCTTGTCTTTATTTACAGCGTAGCACACTGTTATTGATGTGTGTAATCTGGTTAGAGAAGCTTATGTTTGCAGTAACTGCTGTGGCGGCACATACACTATCATCATCTCAGAGGTCATCATTGTTCAGGAACTGGCTGTAAATATTTTCTGTATTGTGCTTTGCCTCGATTCAGGTCACCTTCGTTTGTGTGATTTTGGACTCTCGCGCCGTCTTCAACGAGGAGGACGAGCATTTACGATATGTGGAACGATTCAGTACATGGGTGAGATCTCCCAAATGAAATCTTTTCTTGAGGGAATTTTCTTCACTTGTGAAGGCTGTTTAAGATGGTTTTGTACTGTCATTTTTGTGTCATTTTTCAGTGTATTTTATTTTTTATCCTGTGATAAATCGTGTGAAAAAGTCTGGTCTTCCTCATTCCTGCTACACTTGCATGAATGATCTTGCATGCTCCCTCTGGATCCATTTGATCCCGTGATGAAACGGAGGCATCTATGATGTACTTTACATGTTTCGCAATACTTTTTCTCTGTTGTTTTTTCCCCTAGCCTGTTTCAAATTTCATGTCTACCCTTTAAAATCTTCTAATCTGAGCTCTAGTGACGTTTTCTGTTTTGTCTGAGCAGCTCCTGAAGTTTTAAGAGCGGGTCCATACAACCATGCTGCAGATTGGTGGTCTCTAGGGATTCTGTTGTTCTCACTGGTGACAGGAGACGTAAGACTTCTCAGATCAGCACGCTGTGAAACACTGATTATTAGCCATTTTGTTTTTAATGAGCTCATTTCTCCTTTGGCAGTTTCCAGTAGCTGCAGAGCCAGATCACAGCAGCATGTGGAGGAAGGTCAGAGATTTTCCTTATGCTTTTCCAAGGACCTTCACCTCTGCTCTGACCCAACTGCTCACTGAGGTCTGTAAGCGTGAGCCTTCTGCTTCTTATTTCTACACTTTGCTCTTCTCAAATGAGATAATGACACTTTACGTGTTTTTATTCCTTTGTGGATTCAGCTTTTATGCAAGAATCCGGTGGCTCGCCTTCGAAATCTGGACTGTTTCAAGATGCAGGCCTTCTTCCGTGGCTTCTCGTTTGATTCGTACATCCTTCAGAAAACACCGGTCCAGTTCATCTTGGAGCTCAGGTCCCACCCGGACTGGGAAGCCAAGTCCATGCGAGGCATCTCGCTGGACCAATTTGAACACTTTGACTGTGACCAATTCCTCAACTCCCCTTCGAGTCCTACTGAACTCTCTCCTACTTTGGCCCAAGTTTGTCTGAGCTTGACAGCAGAGCAGACATGTAAAGCATAAGACTGAACTATTTTACAGTTTTAAAGGTGCCTTTTTCTGTCTATATTGAAAAATTGTCACAAGAAAGTTTCATTTTTCATGTCATGATGCCGTGTGGGAGTTGACGGTCTCTCTGTGTGTATTATTCGATTAACTTCAATTCACCTCATTAATACTTCACTTATCCCCGAAGGGAAATCATATATTGCGGTAACTGTAGGTAAATCTCTTTAACGAGTCCAGATGGTTATAGCTGTGGACAGGAGGGATCTTTCACCTCTACCTGAAGTCACAGACGGGTTTGTTGCAGTGTAATGTGAAGAAGGTGCTTAGCGTCGCCCATTATGGTTTCCATGGATCCTTCTTTGCACAATTCATAACAATCCTCAGATAAGAGCCACTCGTCTTTGTTTAGCTTTTTTTCTCCAATCCTTGGCTCTGATGCTGCTCCTCCAACAGATGACTGCACATGGGATTGAACATAACAGACTCGTAAAGAGAATATGGCTACAAGTGCTGAAGGACCCACGGTTCCTCAGGACATCCAGCCGGCCTGCTCTGTCTCTTCAGTAGACGGAGTTAGTTTTGTGTCTCTAGTCCGTTGTTTGGATAAATCTGCAGTATTGAAATATCACACTTGTATTTTACTCGTTGTGTGTTTGTGGCCTTTGTTTCAAAGATCGTTTTACATTTCTTTGCCTGCTCATCAAGTAATATCTTCCAAATAAAAAAGGGATTCAAGCATACTTAATAAATAACCAACCGACTCAGGGTTAGAATCTCTCCTGATAGATTCAAATACAATTTATAGTCATGTACAAAACCAGCTCTTTTAATGGGTTTTTGAGGTGAAACAGAATAACAATAACCATCTGATCATAGTCCATCTTAAAGTTAATATAACCCCGGAAAATAACATCAGACTTTTTTCACTGTGCCATTTTTCATTTGGAAACTAAGGTCAACATTCATGCAGGCAATACTAAGTCTTTCTTTACTGCCTTACTAGGATTTAAGGATGAGTTCCACTCAGGGGCAGCTAATCAATCAGAAACTACAAAACCAGATTTTTTGATAGATTTCCTGTTTGTAGCATTCAGGTGTATCTTAACCCAATGCCAAGAGGGAAGTTACTAAGCTACCGCTGCTGTTTACCAATCTGAAAAAGTGTATGTATTCATTTAAAATGTAATTCAGGGTTTAATTTTATACAGTGAGAAAAATTATGCATGAGCAGATAACATTCAAGTCAGTCACTAATCGTTCCAGGAGTGGACATTCCTGGACATTTTCCCCAAGGTACTTAGAAAAATACCAACAAAAACAACAACAAACAGAACAAAACAAGAGCTATACCCACAAGCCTCACTGAGTGTGTTTAATGCTAAAGTCCATCACAGCACCACTGTAGGAAGTACGGTTTGTTTGGAAAAGTCAAGCCTTCGCTGTTTCAAGGAAACAAGGTAGCACAACAGAAGTTTGCAAAACTACATCCGAACAAACCGCAAGAATCTGAAACAATGTCATGTGGGCAAATGAGACTGAACTCCAGGTGTTTGGCCTCCACCTCATAACGCTTTTATTTATTTCTATTTTTTCTAAGTTCAAAAACTATGCCAGGTTGGCTTTAGCGTCATATTTAAGGTCATATTTACACCATGTCAAGCAAATAAACGTTTTATGCAGATTAAGAGGATTATCCCTTAAAGATCCATTTCATAATATAATTGTTTGAGAAAACAAGTTTTTTACATTTTTGTGTTCCGGCCATCGACTATCTACTTTATTCACAACACTATAAGGCCTCTTCAGTGAGTGCTGCTCAGTCTCAGGTGCATGAATCTGGACACAGAATGGCCAACATTTATCCTCCCGTCGACCTATTTAGAGGATCCTTCACAAATCCATCGAGGACAACCAAAATAGCACCGAAAATTGAGGACCAGATAAAGTATCATCATTACATGTTTTTAATTAGGCAACAGAGAAAAAAAACGAGGGGTCCCAGCGGAGGCAGGCTTGTATAATTGCTGTGCTTCTGGAAGTCGTGCATCTATTTAAAACTGCAGCTCCTGAATGGGAGAGCAGCAGCTCCTCCTTGCGCTGCCTCCTGACTTTGTATTCCCTCTCAGGCCCCTGTCTTAGACAGGTCCACCATGTCTGTGTTGTGGCTCTACCGTGGCAGCAGTCCAGTGACACATATCCAGTTTCAGAGACACACTGACCCAAAATAGCTAAGAGAGGAGTTCCCTGAAATGCCGGCGACTCGTCCCACTGAGATCCACCAAATAGTGACATTATATAACAGAACATATATATAAAAGTTATTTTAACGTATCATATAGTGCATCTGTGTGGAGCAACATGGTTAAATGAGCACAAAGAAATTGGAAACAATAGACTTGATCCTAATGACACACTTCATTTGTGTTTTAAAGCAAATATTGTCTGTATTCTGTTTTCCTAAGCTTCCAGACAAAACCATTCATACGTGTAACAAAAAGGCACAAAGCATTTAACTCCTGTCTTCAACCTGGAGAATATATGGTTGACCTCTTGGTCTGCTTTGGGCTTAACCGTCGTACTCTTACGTCAACACAATTTCAAGCTCACAAGAAAAAGCCAGCGAGTGCATGAATTGCTCTGAGACCTAAACCCCCAGGTAAATCTGAGGATACAAGGAGCAAATTATCAGGAGACTTGGAACCTTCCCGTGGGCACATTTTTACTAATTAAAATAAAAATAGCACGCCTCGGGAAATGGTTGAATAATCAAATTAGGTTGCCATATGGGAAGAGTTCTGCAACAGAATACAACACTCAAATTTTGGATCCAAAATAGTGAAGCAACCGTAGTTCTTGTAGATCACAGCTGAAAGAGAAAGTTTCTCAGTACAACCTGTTCACGCCTGATTTAGTACATTTTTACAAAGTGACTTTATAAAAATCTGGAATGGGGTTGCATAAGAGTGAAAGAAAGAGAGGAGTTGCGTAAAAAAGAAGTATTTGGATAGAACAATGAATCATCAAGATTTTCTAACTTATATGGGGCAACGGTGGGTGTCGGAGCCCCGCCCAGAGGTGTGACACACTTCAGCTGGATACAAACTAGATCTGAGAGCGACACTCCATCACTGATCATCACATCCGTGGAGGCGACACTTCTGACTTTTTCTCTCAGGTAAAACCTTTTATTACTAAGTCTTATTTCCTTTCTTTAAAACCCCAATTATTGGCAAATGTCTTTTTCTAAATCAAAGTTTTATTTTACTGACTCTCAATGCAAACTTTTTACCGTTGGCTTTAATCTAATTTAGACTTTTTGAGTTTTCTTTTGTTTTTACATGCAGCTTTTCTAAATTGACACTTCATATATGACCGCAAAATCCTGTTTGTGCCTTTTATTTTTCTGTTATATTGTTCATCTCCTTTTCAATATTGGCACCCTCTTGATATAATGGCCTCATTTATTTTCAAGTTTTTCTAACAACATAAACAACTAAACTCTGTATTTGGCTTATTTTATTCTGTTTTCTGGAAATTTTAAGAATAATATCACTGAGGCCATTATTTTATTTCAAGACGCTGACAATATGCAACTTGTACGACTGTAATAAGAAAGTCAAGGAATATATGAGCTGCATCTATTTTGTGTTCTAAACATATAGTTAATTGAAGGAATTTTTGTTTTTACTATCATCGAGTATTCCAGCTTTAAAGTTTTATGGTCCCCTTGCACTTTCCGACATTTGCACTGCGTGCCAGGTTTTTCAAACCTTAATCTTTCATCATGATGCCTGGATTTAATTTATTAGCCCTTAAAGCCAAACAAGGAAAACACATCAAAACACTGACATGCATCGTTGTTCAGATCAGGAAGCATGGAGAATAAAACAGGTGCCAAGGGTTCGCACCACCAGGCTTAGAGAGTGAAACTGGAAAATCTTAAAATATTGAAGAGAAAATTGGAAAAAAAAACACTGGAAGAGACTAAATCGGAAAATAGGAAGGACTCAAGAGTCAAGTAAAATTGCAATCAATTAAATCAATAAATCAATTAAACTATGTTTCATTACCCAGTAAAAAAATATATTACTTCTAACAAATCTGTTGTCTCTGTCTTCATAAAGGAGAGATGAAGAAGCAAATTTCTTAAATTAAATTGAATCCATAGGACATTTTGCATCCAAATGAGTGTCGTAGCCGTTGCCCCCTTCCTCGTGCCAGGGAGTGAATAATCACAAAATAACATCTTTTACCAAAGGCTGTTCAGAGAATCAGTCACAGGATGACGCACCAGTTCCCAACACTCTCCGAGGCGCAGAAGAGGGACCTCCACGAGACCGCTCTACGCATATGTTCTCCGGGGAAAGGCATCCTGGCTGCAGATGAGTCTGTGGGTCTGTACCAATGCTTCTTTACTGTCATTAAACAGGCATATTGGCACATAAATGAGTGTATTTTCTATAAACGCTGAAAACCACGCAGTCCCAAAACATGGACCCAGACATTTCACATGCACATGATCAATCATATTTTAACTGCAGGCAGCATGGCCAAGCGGCTGGCCCAAGTTGGAGTGGAGAACACTGAGGAAAACCGCAGGCAGTATCGCCAGATCCTCTTCAGTGCAGATGATCGCATCAACAGCTGCATCGGAGGAGTCATCTTCTTCCACGAGACTCTGTACCAGCACTTTGATAACGGTGTTCCCTTCGTTAAAATGATCAAGGACAGGGGCATCCTGGTCGGGGTCAAGGTCATCCTTCATTTCACCAAGTTTAATGTTCATGTGTTTGTTTTTCTAATAATAATAGTAATACAAGCGAGTCATTTAAGATATTTCTGCTCTCTTTATTCCTTATTCCTCAGGTTGATAAAGGTGTTGTCCCTCTGGCAGGAACAAGTGGAGAAAGCACCACTCAGGGTCAGAGAAACGCTGCTGAAATTGTAATTATAACAATTTTATCTCTGGAGATCCCCATCACAGCACTTCTTTTTTTTCTGTAGGTTTGGATGGATTATCTGATCGCTGCGCACAGTATAGAAAAGATGGAGCTGTCTTTGCAAAGTGGCGCTGTGTGCTCAAAATCAGTGAATCCAATCCATCGAAACTGGCGATCACGGAAAATGCAAACGTCCTTGCACGCTACTCAAGTATATGCCAGCAGGTGAAAACTCTGTAACTGACTTTCTATAGATCTTTGTGTTGTAGAGGACCTGCTTTAATTGATCTTTTTTTTGTTGTTGAGCAGAACGGGATTGTGCCCATCATAGAGCCAGAGATTTTACCTGATGGCGATCATGACCTGAAACGTTGCCAGCACATCACCGAGAAGGTGGGTTTCTGATTTCTTGCTTGCTTTCTTGTGAACGGACACACTCATATGGAAAAGTGTTAGTTGATCCTTCAAAAGATCAAAGAAAATCCTGACCATGTCCAAAAATCTGGAGAAATCTGGTGAAATCTTAAAACATAATTTATTTGACAAACTATAACCCAAAGGGCAGAAGTAGTAGACTGAGAACACTTCTTTAATTGTAATTGTTAAACGCTTGTAGAATATCTTTTAGCATAAATAACTTGATGTAATTTTTTTATATAAAATGTTATCAATCACTTAGGACATATTGCACATTTGTCTTTAGGATATTGTTTGCAGGTAATTATTTATGCAGCGCTGTCTTAATATCCTGCGTCAACTTCTCACTTAAGTGAGCTGCGACGTACGGATAATTTTTTTTTTTTTTCAACCACTGTTGTTTTGATTTGCACTGGAGTTTGGGATAATTGCCGTATTGCATCAGTAGTTTGTTGATGGCTCCGAGATTGTAAATCAATCAGGTTCTGTTCCTTCTAAACAAACCTAAATCCCCATTCCTCCATTATTGTCCTCCTTGCCAAAATTGACCCCTGCTTCAAGGGTTAATTTTAGCCTCTAAGCAGACAGACATTAATCCCATACACTGAATTAATGGTTTCTATACTGCAAGTCATATTCTCATCATAACTTTTACAGACTGAAAGAAAACAACTGTTACTTTTCTAAGATCATTGCTGATGCCTTTCCCCCTTGGCAGTGTGTTAACACATACATGAAGGCTCCAGCTCAGCAAACTGCACAAACGTATGTTTATAAAGAGATGTTCACACTTGCTGACAATCAGTTAATCAAAAAAAAATTAATTGGCACCATCTGGTTGCTGCTTCGTATCTTAAATTCTATGGACGCAGTTTTGATTTTATTATTTCTTCACACTGCTTCTGGATTTATTTTTCTTATTTTTTCTAAAAAAAAAAAAAAAATTAGGGGTACAGTTTGACATGTTGTTCAATAAACTTGTATTTACTTATTATTTTATGTAACATTATGCCCCGATGCTGAAGGAAACTGTGTTTCTTATTTCATGGGTGGGAATAAAGAGGAAAAAGCATGACCGGAGATAGAGAATGAAAACTCCAGTCGTGTACGAACCTGACGTCTCTGGTAAAATATTTTCTGTGATCCAGGTCCTGGCTGCGGTGTACAAGGCCATGTCAGACCACCACGTGTACCTGGAAGGTACTCTCCTCAAACCCAACATGGTCACTCCCGGACACAGCTGCCCCACCAAGTACAGCCCGGAGGAGGTTTCCATGGCAACACTTTCTGCCCTGCGTCGCACTGTTCCCCCAGCTGTTCCAGGTCAGTCAAACTGCGTCTGGATGACATTAAACTGAAATATATATAATCTTTAGAAACAGAGATGAATGTTTTTCTTTTCTTACTCCCTGTAGGAGTTGCTTTCCTCTCAGGAGGTCAGAGTGAAGAGGAGGCTTCTGTCAACCTCAATGCCATCAACAACTGCCCCCTGCCTAAACCCTGGATCCTAACGTTCTCCTTCGGCCGAGCCCTGCAGGCGTCCGCACTCAGAGCCTGGAGAGGACACAAAGAGAACGAGAAAGTGGCCACTGAGCAGTTCATCAAGAGAGCAGAGGTATCTTTACAGTGTTTCTTTTTTTCCCTCCTCTTTCCAAGTGTTATCTTGTTCTTACCTAATGAAAGGCCGGCGCCTACCCACGGCTGCAGCCTCAGGCACCTTCTACCCATGTTATTTGTTTGTTGTTTTTTTGTTGTCTATGGACGGGCTGTGCTGGGGACTCATTTATAAAAGAGTGTGTAGGATTCATTCTAAAAGTGTACGTGCGCTCAAAAGCCGAAAATGGCGTGCGCACAAAAAAATCCTGATAAATCCCTTATAAAACCGTGTGCACGCACACCTGCACGCAATGTTCTCTTTTTAAATCACAGTCCACCTGGAAGGTTGCGCAGTTGAATTTGCCTCATATCCCGCCCTCTACACGCCCACTTTCTGACATGAATGGTTGTAGCAGGGCGAGTGCTACCGGGGCCGACCGAAGGATGGAGAGACACGGCGTTTCGTGCAGACCCTTTTTATTAGACCAGAAGTTTCACCACGCACGTGCACAAGCACACACAGCTCCTCAGCAGCAGCTCCATCCGCCCCTCCGCTGCTGTCCAGCTCCCTTATAAGGCAGGCAGGGTGGAGAGCGCGGCAGCCACTCAGGTTGATGGGACACAGGTGCGTGTCCCATCAACCTCTCCACCCTGCCACAATGGTCAATGCAAAGTACTTCATGACTGTTTTTGCATATGAATATGCCTGCTGATCATGCGCAGTGCCACCTGCAGTCTGTTTCCTACACTGCTGTGCGTCAGGATGAATGAGACGTGTCGAGCCAGGCCACCGTGCCACTAAATTTGTCAGAACCATGTTTGAGGCACAAATGACTTGTACATTTATTGAATGCAAATTTTTTACTTTTTTATAGACAAATTCATTTTCGCTCGGCGCCCTTTTAGCAATGTGAGAGCGGGTCGACCCGCCGATTCCGGCGGGTCAGTCTGTCTAACACTGGACCCAGTTCAGCACATAGATCCAAGAGCACTGCTCTAGGGGATCGTATTCGGCTTATTCATGGGCCAGGAAATCTTCATGGTCCCTAAATACTCTCTCCATCCTGATCGTACCATTTACACCAGTGATTCTTAACCATAGGGCCGCGGCCCACACTTGGGCTGCGAGCGCCATCTAGTGGGCCACAAAAAAATTCTGTTTTGTACTTGTGGGCCGCGTGGGCCGCCGGACTGCATAGCAACTCCCGACCAAATGAGGAGAAGAAGACACTCAGCTAGCTGTACGTGTAATAGTAAGAGAAATTGTGTGCATTTACAGAGAAAATCCTTCATTTTGCACAGAGTAGGTTTAGATCCGCCAGGATCAGGGATCGATTACTTGGGTCTGCGCCCAGAGCGAGCGAGCGCGGCGTGATCATTTATCCCGACGCGTCCCCGCCATGGATCTATTATATAACGGTCCCCGCGGTCGGGGAGGTCGTGCCGCTCGGGGGGCGGCTCCGCTGAAGGATGGTAGATGCGTGGGCTGTCGTGTGTGCTGGGCTGGACTGTTCGGGCTTTCGAAAAAGCATCGGAAAATGACTCTGCTCAGCAGCCAGAGAGCTGCGGGCTCGTGCTCGTCGCAGCTGATCAGGCTCGGATAAAACCCGACACACTGAGTCCTGACAACTTATTAATGCAAATAACTTAAAGTAAAATCAAACTAAGTTTTGTCCTCGCTCTATTTTTAAATATGCACACTTGTATGCCTGTGTGTGTGTTGTAAGGCGGCGCTCCGTGTATGTAGACGGAAGACGGCGCTTTCCACTCTTCCAGTCTTCCCACTTAACTGGGACAAAACCAGTGTATCATACGTTCAGAGACCGTGGCGTTCAAAGTGCGAAAGTGAAACGCCACTGAAACAAAACACAAAGTTTTTCATCAAACATATCCACTCAAGTCTGAACTGAAGTCACAGAAAAATAAACTGACCATCTTAAAACATCCATGTTTGAGTCCAGATACAGCTGTGAAGCAGCTTTCTCCAAAATGAACATAATTAAAACTAAATATCGTTCCAGGCTCATCAATGAGCACCTTCTCATGTGCATGAGAACCTGACACCGTCCAGCCCAGATTTAAAGTCCTGACAGGAGAAATTAGAGCTCAGTTCTCTCACTGAAAAACAGAAAGTGGGGGCATAAGATTAAAAGAGGGGAAGAAAGAGAAACTGCAAAACTGTTCAATTGTTAAGATGTGTTTATATTCATTTATTATAAAAATGTGTTGAGACAATTAACAAAGAAAAGCGGAAATTCAAACTGCTGGTAGAGAAATAAAATAAGATAGCATTTGAAAAATAAAATAAAATCTATTTTATTTTTAAGAGAAAAAAATATGTTTAATTCAAGTTACACATGTTAAGTGGCAAATATGTACTTTTTTTAATATAACAGTCAGATGCAGATGTTGATACAACTATGAGGCTACTTGAATATATATATATATATATATATATATATATATATATATATATATATATATATATATATATATATATATATATATATATATATATATATATATATATATATATATATATACATATATACATATATACATTTTCTCTAAATGGACCTCTTAATGTTTTAGTTGAATACCCCTGCTATACAGTGTTAATATTTAATGGGCCCCGGGCCACTCTGTACTGAAAAAATTGGGCCCCAAGGTCAGAAACGTTAAGAACCCCTGATTTACACGATCCTCAAGCAGTGCCGGTGCATCCATTGTGCAGCATTAAGCACGGCTGTCACCACGCAATTTATATTCTTACTCAGAAACTAGACTGATTGTTACACACCTTGTCACGATAAATAATCAATCTGGTGCTATTCACCACTCCATACCATTTGAAGATGGAAGTATGATATATGAACGTAGTACCTACTGCAAATACAGGCGTAATGGCTCACTTACTTACTTAGATCTATAACACTGCCGGCTTGGGTGTACATGGATCTATAAGTCTGATATGTGATGACATTAAAAGTATGATATGAATCTGGCTTCATTTCACCACCTCACTGCCTGCGTCGCCAGTTCCACATATCTTCAAAATGTTTGTGCGCTAGGATCAAAGTTTGCGTAGAGATACCCACATTTTCCCGTTAAGTTTTTTTTTATAAATCCCAACCTTTGCATAGAAGGTGGCGTGCGCATCTTTCAAGCCCTGTTTTGTGCGCACGCAAGCTTTATAAATGAGGCCCCTGAACTGTATTTCCTTGTACCGGGAGGTTGGCTAAATGACAATTAAATAATCTTGAATCTTTAACACTCATCCACTGAATTAAAAATAAACATGAACTCACCTAATGTCCGACCTGTTTATTGTGCTTGGCCCACAGGTGAACAGTCTGGCCTGTCAGGGGAAATACTCTGGTGGTGACAACTGTGCAGAAGCTGGCCAGCGCGTCTACGGTTCCTGCCACGCATACTGAAGTGTCGAAGATTTTAAAGTAGTCACATATATTGTTCTGCTTAGGTTTCTTCTGAATACTGGCACACATGGTCACATAATGTTGAATGAAGACAAATGAATACGTGTTTTCTGCTTTGACACATGAGGACAATCAGAACAGAGCTAAAGCTTTAAAACATCACAATACTGACTTCCCATCCACTGCAAGAATATAGATGTAACTGATGTTAGAGAGATATTGTTCAGCGCTTTTTATGTGGAAGTATACTGAAATCTGTCTATAAGTGAGTTAACTTTTGCATTATTTAATTTTCACACTAATTTAGCAATAAACTTGAAAAAGTAGAAATGACGCATGGAATTAGCGCTGGGCTAATTTGCTGCTTAAATACCTAAGCAGAGTATCAGTAGCTCAACAGTAAATGCAACACGTATCATGTTATTGTTCACAGCAATATACTCTTATAAACACACTAGAATCTGATAAACATAGTTGTATGTAATGTGGAAAAAAAGACTCATCTGTAAAAGTCTGCTTTGTTTGTGGGATGTCACACTTCTGATAAGTTTACTGTACTGAGTCACATGTTGGGAAAAATATTTCATATAAGACACAATAAAAGTTAATAATTGCTCCATGATTTATTGTCCAGTATTTACATTTCCACAGCTTGGTAAGTATGTCTCTCGACAACAGTTACTGTTGTATTTCAGTCTACATAAAGTGGCCCTGTGATTTCTTGAAGATTAAATCTTACAGTCCAAGTGACGGTGTCATTGACAGACTTGTGCAGACCTTAATGCCAAGCTGATGATGACCCTTAATTTCAATTGGTTGTGTTGATGCGAGGAAACATCTACTACTGCTACTGTCATTTAGCAGACACTTTTATCCAAAGCGACTTACATCCAAGAGAACAACACAAGCAAGAAATCACATAGGAGGTTCCAGTTGGATAAGTGCTGGTCAGACTGCTGTCACGCCAGTGCTAGAATTTTTTTTTGTTCTCTTCCCACCCAACACAACAGTCCCTTTATAAAAGAAAGCTTGTCCTGCAAAGAGCGGAACAAATCTTCAAACTAATTCTGATTAAAAGAGAAGTTTAGATGCAAAGATGCTCCTTAAAGAGTTGAGTCTTTGTGCCATTTTTTCCTATAATCTGTATTATTTGCATTCCGTTCTGCTGTGTGATTTCATGTGTACGTTCCATGATTATGAGAGCAAATGATGCTTCCTTCATGATGGCTCCAAATCTTTTTACTGTCCCAGCAACTTACTTGCTGGATATAAACTGGCAGGCAAATCTGATCTGTTCTGAGCACAGCTCAGAAGATGAACTGTGATGTGTTTTAAATTGTTCTGTTATATTTTTAGTTTAGTGGGTTCAGGGTATTTTCCCTTAATAAAGGGATTTACCCATAATGAGAGTAGTTAGTTGCTAGTAAGTCTTTTACAGACCTCTGTCAGTCTGGGGTTTGATGTTTGGCTTTTCTAGTGGCCACAGAGGTGAGTGGTGCTGCATCTTTATAGGGATCCTATGAACTTTGCAACCCTCTTTGCTTTTTGGGGTGTTTGATTATCTGTGGTGTTACTCTTAGTTGGTTGCTTGTCTTACATTTATTTGTAGTATGATTGGTGAGCATGTATGGTCGTCTTTATAACCATAGTAAATTTCCCTTTTTTTTTTTTTTACCGTAAAATGTGTTAGGAGGGAGGCACTTCAAGTGGGGTCACCTGGGGCGCCACACTGAGTTGGATGTGCCAGAATTGTCTCCAGCTAAATGCAGAAAAGACAGAGGTGATCATTTTTGGCCCTAAAAATGAAAGGGAAAAGATCAGCGCTCACCTTGGCTCCATGTCATTGACAGCTACAAATCAAGCCAGAAATCTTGGAGTATTATCGACTCAGACCTGAACTTCAACAGCCATCTAAAGTTTATCACTAAATCTGCCTATTACCACCTAAAAAACATTGCTAGCATTAAGGGGATTCTGTCTAAACAAGACATAGAAAAACGTATTCATGCATTCATTTTCAGTAGGTTGGATTATTGCAATGGCATCTTTACAGGCCTTAACAAGAAATCTATCAGGCAGCTGCAGCTGATCCAGAACGCGGCCGCCAGAGTCCTTACAAACACCAGGAAACTGGACCATATTACACCGGTCATGAAATCACTACACTGTGATTGCCATGTGAGTCAAAGGATAGAGTTTAAAATCTTACTGCTGGTCTACAAAGCACTAAATGGTCTTGGACCAAAATACATGGTTGATCTGTTAGTTCCTATGAAGCTCCCAGACCCCTGAGGTTCATCTGGATCTGGTTTGTTGTGGTTCCCAAGAACAAGAACCAAGCAAGGTGAGGCAGCGTTCAGTTATTCTGCTCCTCACCGGTGGAACAAACTTCCTGTAGACCTAAGGTCTGCTCCAGCTGTCAGATCCTTTAAATCAGGCCTAAAAACATCACTGTTTACTGAAGCGCAGTACTGGAGTTGAGGGGGGATGAGGGGGGATGGCATCCCCCCTGAAATAAAAACGGTCAAAATCATCCCCCCTGTAAAACTTCCATCCCCCCTTTCCATCCCTTATGTCATTTCATCATTGAATGTGGTTTTACTGCTATTTCAACATTTAGAGTCATCACCAGAAAAATAACACCAGAAAAATAACTTATTTGACAATTTTCACCAGTTTAAAGTAAATTTTCACTTGAAATAAGTAGAAAAATCTGCCAGTGGGACAAGATTTATCTTCTCATTACAAGCAAAAGAAATCTCTTTCCACTGGCAGATTTTTCTACTTATTTTAAGTGAAGATACTTGAAACAGGTGAAAAATGTTGTTTTTTCCAGTGATGAGTCTTGTTTTAAGTGTAATGGGATTTTTTTTTTACTAAAATGAGACATTTTAACTAGAAATAAGACAAATATTCTTGTTAAGATTTTGAGTTTTTGCAGTGATCCATTTTACTTATACTGTGAAGGACAGAGGCATATTGATAAGTTCAGAAAACTGTTTTTTTTTTTGTGTGTTTTGATGTATTTGATGTAAGCCCAGTGGATATTTAAAGCTTACAGAAGGCTGCATTTAACTGCTGCTATGTCATTCCTGCAGTATTTCTGCAGGTGTTTTGGTCAGTGCTATTATTTGTAATATATTATATTATTTGTAATCAGCACAAATTATCTGTCCCCATATGAGGAAATCCACCATCCCCCCTGATTTTTTTTACAACTCGAGTACTGCTGAAGTGTACTCTTAAATGAAATACATTACTTACCTGCTGTAGCCTACTCTACTGCCCTTATTTTTAACAACTTGTGCTTTTTATTATTTTACCTCTTTTCTTATTTTATTTCATTTATTTGTTATTTAAGCGTACTCTTAAATCAGCAACTTGTGCTTTTTATTATTTTACCTTCTTTTCTCATAATTTTATTTCATTTTATTTATTATTTACTGTCTAATTATGTCTTGCCGCTTTTAGTGTGGATGTAAAGCACTTTGAATTACCTTGTGTTGAATTGCGCTATATAAATAAACTTGCCTTGCCTTACTCCGGGTCTGACCTGCTCGTATCGGGGCGGACTATTTTTCGAGGCGGATGTGTCGGCGCCGCAGCGCTGTTTCCGGTGCTCATGGGCGAAGAGGCCGCTACACCGTGAAGACGAGCGTGCAGACGGAGTCTAGCCCACACTTTTATCTCTTCACTTCATAAACTCACACGTTGTTGTTGTTTTTTTTAAACCCGCTCCATTTCGATTGCTTTTTCTTTTTTACGTCCAATTATTCGCAGTCGCTGAGTGATTATCCCCGTGTTCCGCCACCACGGCTCCCCCCCGCCCGTGAGCCCGTGAGCAGCAGCCATGTCGGGAGTAGTGCGAGGCCCCGCCGGGAACAACGACTGCAGGATTTACGTGGGGAATCTCCCCCCGGACATCCGCACCAAAGACGTGGAGGACGTATTCTACAAGTACGGGACAATTAGAGATATCGACCTGAAGAACAGGAGAGGGGGGCCGCCTTTCGCCTTCATCGAGTTTGAAGACCCCAGGTAAGGAGCCGTGCAGCCCCACGGTCCGCGTTACACCGACACAGAGCCTACGGCGTAGGCTACGCCGTAGGCTCTGCGTCGGTGTGACGCGGAACCATAAATCAGCCTTTATGAGCCGACCCCATCGTGCTGCCGGGGATCAGACTATCACCTGGACGGTGATATGGGATCAGACTATCACCTGGACGGCATTGTTCTCACACAGAAACGTGCTGCTTCCTCCTCACTTCACTCCCTTGCTCCTTGAACGTCGTGCAGCCTTCATATAATTCTTGTTTAGTTAAACATAGCTGTTTTTCTTTTTTTAATCTGTTTGTGGATGTTTATCAAAACATATCCTAATTTGCTACAAACACTGTCATGTGGAGGAACAACATCAACCCGTTTCTCACACTGGGATGTATTTTGCTTAGTAACAAGATGGAAAAGTGTCTGTGAAGTTTACATTTGTTTTAAAACAATGCAGTTTGAATTATTTGTACTGTGTCTGCAAGGTGAATTAGCAGAGTTTACAAAGCGAGTTGCATGGCTGCTATCTGCATGTGTATATGAAGTAGCCTATAGTACATTTTTCTTTTAATATTTGTTCTTTTGTATTGCACCAATAACTACAACAAATCCCTTGTGTGTTAAACTACTTGGCAATAAACTTCTTTCTGATTCGGATGTAAGATTTGAATTGTCAGACTATCATCATAGATACATACAGGACTGTCTCAGAAAATTTGAATATTGTGATAAAGTCCTTTATTTTCTGTAATGCAAAAATGTCATACATTCTGGATTCATTACAAATCAACTGAAATATTTCAAGCCTTTTATTATTTTAATATTGCCGATCATGGCTTACAGCTTAAGAAAACTCAAATATCCTATCTCAAAAAATTTGAATATTCTGGGAATCTTAAACTGTAAGCCATAATCAGGAATATTAAAATAATAAAAGACTTGCAATATTTCGGTTGATTTGTAATGAATCCAGAATGTAATACTTTTTTGTTTTTTTAATTGCATTACAGAAAATAAAGAACTTTATCACAATATTCTAATTTTCTGAGAGTCCTGTATACCACCAATTGTTAAGTTTGGTCATTTATCTTAGGACAAGAGGAATAAGCACTTGACTGTTGAAGTAGCATGTTTCTTATCTCTGCTGGTTTCAGTAATCTCAAATACATGCGTTGCAGTTAATACTTGAAACTATTCAAGTATCACTTTGAATGCTGCTGCAAAAAGAGACAATTCTCCTTTCTATTGGCTGTGTTGTACACTTGGTTGTAAACCATCCTAAGTGAGGAAGAACTCAACCAAATCCTGTACATCATATGTGTTGTATTTGTTTATGTGTTTGTTCCCCACCCAAACAAAAACCAAACAGGGATGCTGATGATGCGGTCTATGGACGTGATGGCTACGACTATGATGGCTACAGGCTGCGTGTGGAGTTTCCTCGGAGCGGTCGAGGCTCCAGAGGCGGTTTTGGAGGGATCGGTGGAGCACCCAGGGGGAGATACGGCCCACCGTCCAGACGCTCCGAGTACAGGGTTGTTGTGTCAGGTAAACTAACAACGGGCTTGTTAGTCATTAAGTTGGCATCCAAAGTTAATATTTTAGAAATGCTGTGTCCTGCTGCCTTCTGGATTGTTTTACTTGTGCAAGAATGCAGATTTAGTTACTTATTTTCGTAACAAAGGTAAATGTTTTTGGATAAGTGTCTTTAGGACAGTGTTCCACAAAAATGTACAGAATCATACGTTTATTTCATTTCAGAGACTAAAATAACTTTATTTATAATGCATTGAATTGATCTTCGTGCCGATTGTTAGTATAATCAGTTACCACTGCTTTCCATTGTAAGATCACAAATATCAAACAAAATGATTCATTCATATTCTATACATTTCTTGCAGATTTAGTTGTTTAAAGATCTGCCAACACTGTCCTTTATTGCTTCTTTCTCAGAATTAAAATCAGCTGGTAAAAGGTGGTATGGCTGCTTGCTGTGAGCTCTATTTTTTATTTTTTTTCTTGTCAGCTTTTCTAAGCTTCATAACAAAGGGCTCTATATACACCTTGTCTCTGGATATTCTGTACTCTTCACATCATAAAACTTGACATCAAAGACATGCTACTTCATTGTCATGATGTGGTTACTGTTCAAAAATCATGATTAAAAAAAAACCTCATTTGTAAAATATAAAGACAAACCATCACCAATTATGCATGCAATTAAAAAGCAGGGAGAAAAGTGTGTTGTGGATTCATGGTCCTTAGGTTTATTGCATGTCCCCCTGAAGAAGCTGGGGAGAAAAAAAACATCTTTGGTGGTAGCTATAATTGTGGTGGCTCTGGCTATATTCCAACGACCAGCCACATTATTCATTATTCATACAATTTTTGATTTGGTTAAGATTTGAATTGGTGGCTCACATTCAAAACCACAGGTTATTACCGCACGTTTGTGAGTACATGATGCACCAGAATCTGGCATGTGTCATTTGTATCAATTACAGAAAAAATCATATTGGTGGGAGCATACTGAAGCAGTAGATTAATGCGGGATAGTTATTGGTGGCTTTTTGCCAGCAACTATCACTTCTCTCCACTATTGCTGTTTGTTTTTGTTTTTTATTTATTTATTTTTTGTATTTACTCACTCCCAGCAAAGCCTACTAAAGATGCTCAAAAATAAGTCATTACTGAAGAGAAAAATGAATGTGACCAAGAAGAGACCAAACATAAGGAATTTTCCAACCGTTGTGTAAAACTCGTAACCTCAGCCATCTATAAACACAAAAAGCTAAAAAAAAATCCTTTGTGCTCTTTTAAAGGATCTGTCCAATCGTGACATCCACTTGTATGGTCTCATTTATATATAAAAAAAAAAGACTCTTATATGCACCTAATGGTCCCAAAAATACGGTAATGTAGAATCTGTAAATCTTTCATCTAAAGTTTGGTGACACAAATTAGAATTTGTCGTTCTTAAAGTGACAAAGTCAAAAACCTGCTTAAAGAGTTGCTGTGTTAACCAACACAACATTTTCTTTCTTTCCAGGTCTCCCCCAGAGCGGCAGCTGGCAGGACCTGAAGGACCACATGCGGGAGGCTGGCGATGTGTGTTACGCTGATGTTTACAGAGATGGAACCGGAGTTGTAGAATTTGTACGGAAAGAGGACATGACCTATGCTGTTCGAAAACTGGACAACACCAAATTCCGCTCACATGAGGTATGTGTACTGATTTAATTGACGTGGATAATGTTTCTTTGGTGTATCGAGGTGAGTATTTAAAGAAATGTCAGATGTTTTTAACACTACCCAGCCCAAATGTCCATCTGTAATTTCCAACAGAGGCAGGAATGTTGTCTTTTCAATGTCAAGTTCTCTTGTGTCTGCCAGGGAGAGACTGCTTACATTCGTGTGAAATTAGACGGTCCCCGCAGCCCAAGTTACGGAAGATCGCGCTCCCGCAGCCGTGGTAGCCGGAGCAGGAGCCGGAGTCGCAGCGCCAGCCGCAGTCGCAGCAATTCCCGTGGTCGTGGCAGAGGATCTCCCCGCTACTCTCCTCGTCACAGCCGCTCTCGTTCCCGTTCCTAAATCTTACTACCGTTGATGTTTTGCCCTTTTGGTGTATTCCCTCCTGTTTTTACCTCTTATGAGTTTCTCCAGATGTCAGCTACTTTTTTTTTCCTTTTTTTTCTTCCTATGTCCCGATGTCCTTGTGGATAATCTTGGTATGTAGTACCCCCCCTGTCCCCTCCCAGCTTCCCCCCTCCTTCTCCAACTGCTTTGACCTTTTGTTTTATCCCTTTTGTCCCTTCTATCCCTCCGTCATGGGTTTTTTTTTTTTTGTTCTGCAATATTATAAATTGTGCTGTGTTGAACTTCAAAAATGTTGAGCTGTTTTATAAATGACACTCAATGTTTTTGCAAGTATTGAAAATTGAAAAGGTTTTTTATTTTTATTTTTTAGTAGCTTCTCTTTGGATATATCGGGTGGGCTGGTTTTGCTGGGAAGCCCAATGTTTAACTGTATTTTACCCTTGTGTCTTCCTTTAGACATCTGAGGAGAAGGATTAAAGTGATTTGGAATAAAACCATTGTGGAGCACATTTCATTTGTATGGTCAGGATAGGACATCTAGGAGGAATGAGGTCGAGGCAATGGTATGCTTCATATTCCATCAATTGGATATTTAGATAGGTTGCTATGTCATGCATGTCATTTACCAAAGCCACAAGTGCTGTACTTTTGTTATATGGACAGTCTTTTAACATGCTGTCACGGCATGTGACAGAATTATCGATCCTAAGTCAAGTTCTGTGATACAAGTGTAACGCCTTTGCTGTCGATGTAAAATCAGAATCACTTTGTTGTGAAAACCCCCACTTTAATGTCCTCTATGGTAAAAATGTCTTTTTTATGTAGGGGAGTGTTAGTTTTTGTGCTCAGTGGCTTTTTTTTTTTTCTCTAATTCCTTGATCTGACATAAGTACTCAACGTGGAAAAAATTAGGCCCAAGAATCTTGACATTTTATTCTAACAGTCTGCCTCTGATTTTCTTCCTGGTATTTCAAGGTTTTGATTGGAGGAGTGGATCCCAATCCTTGGAGCTGGATGGGTGGATCGATTAGGGAAGGGATAGGCAAGGATGGATGCTCGGAACGGGAGCACATTTCGAGGATTCAAATGAGTTGATTACAGAACTAATTAACAGAAGTCCCAGAGCAACTTTTTTTTTTTTCTCCATTATAGGCCCCCCCGCCTATATTTTTAAAGTTTTTCAGTGATAATGGCTTTATTGTACGAGAAAACGAAACAGACGACCAGGAAGTTGGATCAAAGGATGGAGTCGTAGATGCCTGGTAGGAGGGAAGTTGGGAGGGGGTTTAATCTGGGAGTAGTTTTGACTTATTGTGTTGAATTTCTCTCTTTCTCTTAGCATTTTCAATAAAAGACTTAAAAACAAAGGACACTTCAGTTTGTTTTCTTTTATTTCTACCACAAACCCAACTATGACTCCAACCCTGTTAATGTATTTTCTGACAAAGTTGCCAAAAAGCATTTAAGAGAGCTCCAAATAAGTCAAACTGGATCCATGTCGCAGCTTTACCTATATTAGGAAACGACCACCGTGTGTGTTCAGTTTAGGAAGCGGCTCGTCCGTCATGACTTTATTTATTTATTAGAAACCTGCCTGGTTGCGTGTGCTGTGAGTGATGCATTGTGGGAGGAAATAAGATGCCGGCAGACAGCAGCTGGAGGAAAACGCTCCCGACACACGCGGATGCTGCGCTGCAGCCAATCAGAGGCCGCGGCGTGAGCAGGGGGCGGGGCCAGCGCAGCAGCACAGGCTCCAGCCTACCTACATACTTACTGTGTAAATCTTTTAAAAGCAATTAGCCGCAACATCCACTAAACCTTCCCACTTAGTGGGCAACATCCACATTTTTTGAAAAGGGGTCGTTTCCCAGGCGGCGTGAGAAAAAGGGTAAGTTGAAGATATCTTCTGGATAAGATTGATTTACACGGTTTTGTCATATTCGGTTTCGAGTTACTATTATGTATATGATGGGTATTTCACTGTCCGCTTTAATGCAATTCGACCCGTGAAACGTGGATTTCATTGGTCCGCGTTGACGTTACTGTTTTCCGAGGATACAACTAGATGCAGTTTTCTCTCACTCTTTAGATTCGGATGCTTTTCTCCTATAGGGATTTTGCTAAGTAATATAACTCCACCTGTATCAAGTTTCGCAGCCAATGCATGCAGTGCTAAAGTCATGGTCTTGTGGTAAAAAACATGAGCAGAAAGAGGAGAGCACAAGTTCTGAATGTGCATTTTTTTGCATGCACCAGGACGACAGACACACTGTGGCGACGAGCTTAATTTTCTAGGTGTGATTGAGGAATTGCGTTGATTCATTTTGGCCTTAAGGCTGATTTATGGTTCCGCGTTACACCAACGCAGTGCCTACGGCGTAGGGTACGCGGCGACGCGCACCGTACGTAGCGCGTCGCCGCGTACGTTACGCCGTAGGCTACGCCGTCGATTTAACGCAGAACCATAAATCAGGTTTAAAACCATCGCACACCACGTGCAGTCAGTGACAATGTTTTTTTTTTTTTTTTTTCAGTGAGGTATGTGAGTGAACGCACCTCTTGTGTTTTTATCCATTTATTTATGTTTTCATCCCAACATCAGGCATCCTTCCTCAACCATGACTGACAGGAAAGCAGTGATCAAGAACGCAGACATGTCCGAGGACATGCAGCAGGACGCCGTGGACTGTGCCACGCAGGCCATGGAGAAGTACAACATAGAGAAGGACATCGCTGCCTACATCAAGAAGGTGAGACGGGAGACCCGCTCACACACATGCTCTGCGAATTAAGAGCAGTCTATTTTATGTTGTCAGGTCTATTTTCAGGCAGTATGCAGATGAAGCTCTTAATGATCAAGACCACTGCTGGAAGTGTTTTATTCCCCAGCTCCACAAAATCTCTTTTTAGAAGTAGTTTAAACGGTGACCAGAACGCTCTGGGATTCTCTACATTTACACGGACATAATAACATGAAAACATCCACACATGACTTTGATTTTGATTTGATTTATTTAAATTTTTGTACATGTAAAAAACAAAACACTTCGAGAGAAGTTTAAGAAAACAAAACAAAGAATTTCATCCTTTAACACTTGATATCTTAATTTACATGTGCAAAAAAGGAGTAGGAAGAAGTGTAAACGTATTTAATCCTACCCCCATTCACTAATCATTTAACCCATATTTATAAATACTCACACACTGTACTCACACTGCTAAATAACATTATTATTATTATATACCGTAATTATACTCACACACATACCTATACATACATACACGTAGTTGAATAATTATATATATTTGTACACACATGTCCATATAAATATTTATATAAATATACTTATTTACACTATACTGTCTCTATTCACTGCATCTGCTCTATATCTATGTATATATCTACTTACACACACACACACACACACACATATATATATATATATAATTAGCTGCCCATTTCTTTACATAAATATAAACAAATCTACCCATTCACCCAATAGTGTTATCGGCAGGCCCCTAAAAGCCGCAAAACCCCTTCCTCTTTGTACCTCGTGAAAATCATGTTTTTATATTTGTTTTTAAACTGGTTAATTTAAAAAAAAAAAAAAAAAAAAAAATACTGTGAAGTGTTGTTTATAAATGAAATCTCTAATAAGAGACAGCAAAAACAAAACTTCCCCTACATAGTAAAGTTAACACAGAAGCATGAAAGCTGAGAAATTGAATCCTTTTCTCATATCTGTTAACATTAAATATCTCTCTGTATCATAATGTGGCAAGTGTGTCTGGTTTTACCTTCCAGTGCAGTTCCCTGCATCACTGGTGTGATCTTCAGCACGGCAGATGTCACTGTCAGTGTCCTTTGCTCGGCTTCGTTTGAGCTCAGTTAGATATCAGTACAACTGTGACACCCACGAGGCTTCAAACCAGGATTAAGAGCCCACGATACCATTTGAACAGTGTCCTCTGTGACTTCATAGATGCCTAGCAACGAGACACTACATAGGCCAAGACCCCACTGTGGATGCTGGGAAAAAAAAAAAAGCTTTCACGGAGCAGGAGGGAGAATCATACCAACCCTAACCCTGATCACAATGATTTCAGTCTCGGCGTTTAATTTACTCTGACAGTGACTCAATTCACCAGATATGCAGTAGACTGAGAAAACAATGTTCTCTCTTTTTAATGATCATCATAAAAAAAATTTAAAGAACATTTAAAAAGTTATATCTATAAATGGTTTCAGATTACAAATGTTAGCTGTTACATGATGATCTTTGGGGTTTATACTGTTGGTTATAGAAGGTTTTGAACTTTGCAGCCTGAGCAGTGGGGCATTCGCCTATGCTAGGATTGCAGATAATTAGATTGACAATAATCCGATTGATCTGTGATACCAGTGTCATGGTTCAGAATGGGCACATGGATGTATTAGTCCATAGAAAAATACAAAAAATGCTGAAAACATTAGATTTCCTGAGTGGCCTCCACACTCTTGGCCATGATATGCAAGACCATATATGTAGTTAATAGTGATTGATTTTATTTAATATTGAAAATGTCCTCCTCTTGCTTCTTTTCAGGAGTTTGACAAGAAGTATAATCCGACCTGGCACTGCATTGTCGGGAGGAACTTCGGCAGCTACGTCACCCACGAGACAAAGCACTTTATTTACTTCTACTTGGGCCAAGTGGCTATCTTGCTCTTCAAGTCTGGCTGATAAATTTTTGATGTGTATCAATGGGTTTTTCTCCCTGAACATAAATCGGAAATGCACTGGTGGCTGATGTCTCCCATACACTAATAACGACATACCATAATGATGCAAAATCCGCCGTGCGCAGTTGCATGGACCTTACACTATTTAATATGTATGTTACAGTAAGTTTACTTTTTGATAGTTGCCATTTGAATGCAACTCAAGTAGTTTTTGTTGATGCAGTTAAATTCTAGGTTGTAAGAGATTTCAGTGTGGCCCTTGATTGTATAATAAAGGAAAGAAATGTGGTGGTGCATCTGCTTTCCTTCACCAACGGTATTGGCAGAACCTGAGACTGATTTTTATGGTTAAATCACACCCAGTGCATCAGTTTATGAGGGCATCAGGATTTTAACTTGTGATCATAAAAGCAATGATCTGGAAACGCACATGACACACACCTTTTATTGTTTTTCATTTAGATTTAAAAACCTCAACTGGGGGCGGGTGAAACTTTAGCAGCCGCGGTCGGAAAAAGATGTCACAAAAAGTCGACTCACTTGACACTTTGGAACCAGCACAAACCAGTGCAAATATTTCTAGGGATGTTTAGTTAGTCAGCTGTTAGATTTTCACTGTGAAGGACAATAGAGCAACTAAAGCTCGCGTACAGAGATCTTAGCCAGTAACGTCCACCTTATAACAGTACAGTAACTGGTTACCAAAACTCAATTACCTAGCTGTCAGTTATAATCCTGTGTTACTGCATGTTTGGGGGACCACAATTAACTGCTCTAAGGCGCAAAATAAATATTTTCGAAGGCAAATAATAGGCATTTTTAACTTTCACTCTTGAGTATGTAGATATTGAGGAAGATGTATTGATGTACTAATGTACGTTGTGTCCCAGTAATTGCTATAAAACAGCATTAGGAAGGTGTTTTATTAGATAAACATCCACTGTCAACTCCAGCCAGGCTTCCACTGCTCCTGTGTTTCAGATTGTTGTTGTTTTCTCATGCGGCTTGTGATATTTTAAAGTTGCAGCACCCTGGCTTGTACTCTTGCATTGTTCTGCCAGAGAAGCAGGAACGACGAAAGCGTTTGAGTTTGGGTTTCTAATAAAACGACAGGTTCATCTCTTTATCTGTGAAATATCTTAGATTTTCCTTTTGTAACATTAATATGATTAGCCTGAAAGTCAATGCACCAAGTCTGGATTCTCTTGATGCATTCAGTTGGAAGACAGATCAGATGGTTTCAATCCACGCAGCTGGATAACACCACACATCTGTTGCTGCGTGGAAAGACTGGGTTTACTGAGTTGTCGTCCCCCCGTATGTCAGGTATGAGGGAAAACAGAAGTGCAAGTGCGGACGGATATTGTTATTTAGGGACGTCTTCCTAACTTATCAATGTACACTGATTTAGCATTGTTTTCTTCTGGCATGTATTTCTGCTGTGTACGTGTAGGAGCCGTTCCGATGCTGTTGAATTTGCACAAAACATGTGCCTGTCATTGCTCTGAACTGTAACTGGCTTGATTACAATTGCACTTCATTAGAGTTATCCAGTAGTTTGCTACAGAACCAAAACCATATAAACTCAATAAAATAAAAATTAATTGTTGACTTATTATGCTGTGTCCTTATTTTGTTTCCCCCCCCCGGTGTGTTGAAACAGAAACCATGTTTGTGATGTTGGACAATTGTGGAAAATGCTCAGTTTCCATAACTGCAAAAGATTTCTGCTTTGTAACAACAACTTTTGACCATTTCTAAACCTTTTTTCAAAAAAGTTTCATGAGAATATGTGGATACAACTGTTAAATTTGTGACGAATAAAACCTGCTCTAGTTGAATATGGAAATGACTAGCTAGTTGTAGCTCCCAGCTGTTTCCGCTAACATCAACAAAATTATGACACTTTTACTATCAAAAAGAAAGAAAGTCCCAGTTACTAGTTGTGAATTATTAATTTCATTGTTTTATTTTTTTAAATGTTCTCAGTACAATTGTCTGTTTTAGAAGGGGCTATCATATGTAGCCAACATTAGCTGCAATGACATAATACCTTTCAGGGTAATTTAGAAAACATTTTGAATAGTTTTTCTTAAGAACGATCGATTCATTTGTCAGGAGATTGTATTGACCCTTTTCTCACACCTATGTGCCATTTTCATGATTTTGAAAATGAGGTAATTTTGAAGATTTCACCGTGTCACTGAATGACTCCGCATATTTTCTGTTTTATCTGGCACAAATAAACCTTTGAATTTTTGACTTTTTGTTGCACAAAACAAAATAAAGACTTGCAAACTCAAGGTATTAGCATGCAATGGATGTTTTCTTTCAAGTTTCTGATTTCTCTTCCTTAAATTGATATTAAATATAAGTCTCAGATTTAATCACATTTCCTTTGTTTCTTACTAACTTAGAGAGATCATTTATGAAAGAGGATCACTTGAACTATGCACACTGTATCCATCATTATATGAATACGATATGTTACCAGACACAACTATGACCTTTAAATTAAAAAAGAAGATCATTATGTTTACCTGCAAAAGAAGAATGCATATTAGCTCTTATTTAAATTCTGCCTACAACAGAAACCTTTGAGGGTGAGATGACAGAAACATGAATAACTCAGAGGGGACGTTTGCTGTCTTCAGTGTTGATATGTTAAAGCTGCAGGGCTCATAGCATGCATGTAGTGTCTAATTTTTGTGTGTTCACTCTGAATAAATGTCCATACCAACAAGTGTGTCTGATGTACAGTCAGCAACAAGGAGCAAAAACCACGTAACTGTGACATCAGGCGCTGTAGCCTTGTGCTGTTTACCCATATGGCTCAAACATTTGGCCATGCCTAAGTCATCCTTGTGATGATGCTGTCAGATCATGCAAGATTTCCTCTAAAATACATTCTTGGTAACAACATGTTTAGAATCCCATTCACATTTAATATGTTGTCATTTCCTAAAGGGATTTAGTGGTTTCAAAACATTTTCTATTGCTTGACTGAGGTTGACGTATATGAAAAATATTGTCATTTGCCAATTGGGGTTGTCTGCAGGGAAAACAAAATACAAAGTTGCCTCATGAGAAATAGGGGGTTCAGATATTTTTCAGAAAGCTCCAAACCAGTGTCTGAAAGTCAGGATGTTTACATCTCTGATACCCTAATTTGGATCACTCTCACTTAATCATTGAAGAAAAGGGCAAATCTAATTGGTCAAGTTGTGAAATTGTTATGCTTGTTGAATAATTTAGTTTCTTACTTGCTGAAGTTATGCGTTAAATCGGCTGGTGGCACTCATAAGGTGTGCTCTCAGCGGGCAGTCATTCTGTTTGATTGATATTTAAAGGTTTGCAGATCTAACTCATGTCTGCAAACAAACAGAACCACAAATAAGCAACACAAAGAAAATAACCACGTAAGGCGTCAGATCATGTGACAGTATCAGGGCTGATTTAAAATGTTTGTGTTACAGCTCATTGTAGCCTAACATGCAAGTCCTGTAAAACTGTGATTGCATTGTGAACTACAAGAGAGATATCGTTTTTAGAGGTTGTAGAAAGATTTTTTTAAGCTTTGAGTAGTTGGCTTCTCATTAATGAAAAGTTTTTCCAATGTTTCTAACGCGTGTTGGGTTTTTACTGCCTTTGGATCATATCTGTAGGTTAAAAAAAACAAAATGTGAAGAAACAAGAGCTTGCAGAGTTACTAATGAATAATTTCTACAGTGACCGAGGTTGGACTGGATGACATGAGATATTCATTGGGGTTAACTGGAGGACTTTGCTCCTTTGACATTTCTAATTTCTTGATACTTTTGATGCTCAAAGGTTCAATTTGCAGCTCAGTTTAGTGAGCGGGAAAGCATGAATATGAATAAGGTATCAAAGCTCGGCTGACTCATGGATGTTCTGTAAAATGTTATAAACTAGTGTCAGTGTGGGCTCATATTTGCAAAGTACTTCAGAAGTCTGTCTGCCTTTCACTGCTGTTTTACGCTGGTGTTTTTCCCTCCATCACCTCCTACCCTCTCAAAGCTACCTGCATTGTTTTTCATCGCCTCTGGCTGCCTTCACCCATCTTCCCACTCACAGAGCTATAATTTATGGTGAGCACATTCACATGTAGACTGAACAGGTGATTGACTGGAGGATGAAATTAACCCCTGCTGTTAAAAATAATAGATACAACCATTTGAAATAAAGCAGTTTTGAACATAAATTGAGTCATTTTGATGACAACAATTGCTTAAACTCACAACTGACAACTAAATGAATCACATAGTCTTCTCTGTACTTCTCTGTTTTTCAAGTGGAGATAAAATGTTTTTCTCTGATAACTTCAAGTGGATGGAAATCCACTTAAATCCTACACTGACATTAAGCATTCCCGTCCAAGCTTCCATACAGCCCTAAAAGATCCTGTTATTGTGACACGCTTTCATCCCTCTGTTCTCAGATGGCTTTGTCCAGCTCCTCGCCGGTTCAACCTGAGAAACATTCAAAAAGCATCAATTGCATGTGATATTCTGTTGTTTTGGAGCAGGCTTAAAATATCCTCTACTTGTGTTCAATGCGTGGCTCTCATTGAAGCAGTGGATGTGGTTGGTCTCTGCAGATGCCTCATAGACTGCGAGATGACCAGTGGGCGGACTTAACACTGAAATAACAAAGAGGCAAATGACTCAGTTTCAAACATCAGGGATGTTGAGAAATAGAAAAGTATACCACATTCGTTTTTTTTTTTTCATTGCGGCAATTTGACATGAGGGACACAGTAACGTGTGTAGGTTGAAGTATGTGGTGTTATTGTTAGAGAAAATCAATTGTGAGCACACTATTACATGTGAATCTTTTTAATGGAAATACAACCCTCACTTGAGTGACACTTGTTTTGTGGTTGAAAAAAGGCCATCAGAGTGGTTTATTTTTGCAAGACGAGAGCACAAAATAACACGAGTGTACATGTGATCCCACATTATCAAATGTGTTTATGTGCAATGTTGATGCATGGATGGGGCTTTTAATTATATTCAAACATATAATGCTGCTGTCAGTTTTTCTCATGGGAATAAACAGATTTATACCCCTAAGAACCCATAAATACACATGCCTCAAAGCAGTTGCTGATTTCCCTTTCATATATTCACGACCTCTTTAGAAATAATAATAAAGAATAGGAATAAAATCAAAAAAATTATAGATACCCTTGGCACTATATGGGATTTTTTCACCCATTCTTCATACACAGAATATATTCCTGTGTCATATACCTTAATCTAGCATTACATAATTCTCTGTGAAAAGTGGAATTTATATTTGCTTTGATTTATATTTTTACCTTCTAAATACTATCAGATAGATAGATACATAGATAGATACTGTAGAAAGATCATTTTTGTCGTGCGCAATTCCAAATTTTGACCACAAGAGGGCGTAATTTGTCCTTATGTTAGATCTGTTTACATCTATGCGTCCTTTTTTAAACAATTTAAATAGAGAGCAAAGTCCCATTGTGTCATATAGTAGGTGCAAAAGGCAAGAAACTATATTTGAAGAAAAAGTGCAGCAGGATAACGTGAAAGAACTGTGATTGCCTTCTATTTGTTTGAAGCTTTTTATCTCATAGTGTGATTTTGTTGTTTATGTAAACAACAATATTGGTGACTCCGTGGACGATTAAAACAATATAGCTGCTGTAAAGTAAAGCAAAGCTCAGAAGACGTGTATGTGTTCACCAGCATTCATGTTTTTGCATTTCATATAGACAATACCTATCAATTGAGAATTATTTGCAAGAATGGGTCACAGTAATGTGCAACAATCAGAAAAACAGACTTTCCATAGTTTAAAGAGAGACCCCCACCAAAAAAACAAAAAAACACCACTAAATTTCTTCCATTTCCATGACTTTACAACTTGAGAGCATTTCCTCTGGTGAAGGTTGAGAGGGTTGCAGACAATCTGTGCCTTGTCCTTGCATAGAGCACCCAAAGGTGATCTGGTTCATAAATGATTGTGCCCAGTCTGCTTTGCTGCACCTGAAAGCAGTTTGTTCTAATGGTTTCCCCGGAATGGATAGGAGTCATGAAGGTTTGCATCGCATTGCAGGAAGTTGCTGAAGCAGTCACCCCCTGCACAGTTTCACTCAGGTGTAGTATCGCTCATATGCCATTACGCTCATTAACAGAGCCATTCTGAAGATGAGAAAGCTGGACCTCAGTGGGAAGGAATTTTATAATGACTGCAGGCACAACAGTGTACACATTAAGTCAATAAGACTGCTCAAACATGAGAATCGAAAGCATCAGAGAAAAAAAAAAAATCCAATACAGATGCATCAAACTTAGATAGCACATTGGTCTGTATATGTATACGCACACAACAAAAATATGCAAACAAAATACACAACATTCAGTTTTAAAGTGATTTAAAATCTTGACAAACATCCTGCATGACTAAGTAAGAAGCGGGTTAAAGGTTGGAATGGCAGCCTTTCATGGACCGCAACATTTTTATTACTTTGTCGGCTCAGATACAGCTGGCAACACCAAGAAGAAGTTTTGTCCTGGTAACACCAAATGTCATACTTAAAATCCACATAAAAAAGGGTGAGTACATATTCAGACATTTTGGAGTACTATGAGTAAGGAGTTACCAGACATTCAGTAAGAAAACCTGGTTTCTACAGCCCTAAAGTCAACAGTCTTACCACAGCCTATCTTATCTCAGCCAAACCCTTTATGGACCATCACCTTGTAATCCTCTCCTTTACTGCCCTTGCTGTGCGCTGCTGTCAAGGATACGGTAATCAACTTATCATGAAGACATGATTTATAAAAGTTGTATCCAATGAGGGCCTCTCAGTCATTCAAATCTTTTGGCATCTTCCAAAGAAGGATATAAATCTCATTTCAGAGCAGCTACTATGAGGAAATAATGACACAATTCAGTGCATGGATTTCCGTCATTTAGTAGAGTATCTTTGTCTTTGCCACAATTATTTGAAGACTTTCCAACTTGTTCCCATCCCCGTCTTTAACTTGAATAAGCAAGGGGGAGAATGCTTTGTTTCTTTACTTTCTTGCCTTATCTCAGATCATATCCCTGCACTGAAAGCATGTGATGTTGGGCAATGGGGCAATAAAGCCGTGCAACTCTTTATGAGAGGGACTGTGAAACTGCGGCATCATTGACTGAACCCCCAGGCACCCAGACCAAGCTTGAAGGGCGACTACCCACTGAGGGACATTCATGCACCAGAGCAGAGAACGTCAAACTGTGGGAATGGTCCTGTTAATTTGACAGAGGCTAAGTGAAAAAGTGACATTTGAAAGTCTTTTAGAAGATGTCAATGCAGTGCTGAATACTTTAACCACTGGGACTGTCACAGAGACCATTTAAAATAAAATGTAGGGGGGTGACTTTCTTTTATGCCTCAACAGATAGGATTATATTTACCTCAAATTTAAGCAGAATTAGCGGCATAGTCTTATGATTGAATGACTATCTTCCTGTTAACTATAGCCATAACTCACATAAGCTCTCACCAACTTTAGCCTCTTATGATTTAAGGATTCAAGGTGTTTTATTGTCACAGCAGCACACTTTAACATGAGTCATAGCCCATTCGAAGGACAATTATATCACTAAAACAATAAACTTAAAAAAAGTAAAATTCTAAAAAGGCAATACTAACATAATACAGGACTATAAACATTAAGATAAGATTAAATAAGAGGAAATATGAATTTGGTGTGCTAAATACATGTGTGCAAAAAGCAGATGAGGTACATTGGCTACATGGCATTCATAGTGAGAGGTCTACAGAGCCTTACCAGACTTCAGCAGTCAGCAGCTTCTGGAAACGTTGTTCTGAACTATGAATGGGCCCCTGATAGAGAATAATCATTATTATTGTAAGGATATCATGGATTATTGTGCTGGTAATAGTACTAAAAGACTCCTGATACTGGTTTTGGGTTGGCCTGGAAGGGTTCGGAGGGAAAGTTTGGGAAACCTTACCGGAGCAGCCTGTTTGAAGCCTGTTGGCCAGGTCTAACCAGAAGATGCTGGACCATCTCTGGCTCACTGGTAGCACCTCATGTAGCAGCTGAGTCACCCCCTCCATTTAAAGCCAAGCTAAAATATTTAACTTGAAATGATTGAGCTTTGGCATGTTCCAGCTGGCTTATAGACCTGATCCTTCACCAGTCTGCCCATTTTTGGATTAATTGGGGTTGAGTGGCATCAGTTCTTACCAACATGACAGTGTGCAGTAAGATGACACACAGCTATGGGTGAGACGTCACAGGGGGGCTTGTCCAGGTCTTATCTTACAATCTATGATACTTGCACTTCAGCAGCGATCAAGATTAAGACCACGTGCTAAGAAGTACCACCAACTACCTGAGACATTGGAATCCAAACAAAGACTCACAACTTTGGCTACATGACTGAGAAGGTACACAACCGAACGGTAAGCTAGGAGAATAAACAAGATGTTCTCCACTGAGCCATCCAAACTGTACTTACAGCAGGAGGGTAATAATAGCATGAGAATTGATCGATCCAAGGCTAAACACTACTGGACAAAACTATGGGAGATCATCATCATTCCATCCAAGAAAGGGTATCAAGTAGGAGATGGGCAGCACCAAGAGATAATATAGTACACATCTACTGGCTGAAGAAACTAACCTCACTCCATCAGAGCCTCGCAGCACAAATGAATCAGCTGCTAATGGAGGGGACCAACATAAAGGGGACAACTCAAAGCCACTTCCACAAGTCACCGTCAAGTGTGATATATACCAGGGACATCCTTTGTCCCCACTGCTGTTCTGCATAGGCCTTAACCCTCTCAGCCAGTTAATTGTGTGGCTACGGATAACAATTCTGAAGTGGAGCAATCACAAGTCACCTACTCTGCATGGTTGGCATCAAACTTTATGCCACAGAGACATTTGGTCACTGACTCACCTCACCAGTTTATACATCAGTAAATGTGTGCAAATGTTATCAAAAGAAGATCCATATGAACATAGGCGAGAGGATTGAACTATCAGAAGACATATCTGTGGTTCAGGACAGCAACAAATACCTGGGGATTCTGTAAGCAAATGGCAACTATGAGGAGGCTGTGAGGAAGTGAGACGCAGCCAAGTATGTAAAACAATAAGACAGATCCTGCAGAATCATTTGAATGGAAAGAACAAAGTCAAGGCCATCAAGACATATACCCTGCCAGTGATCAGGTGGTATAGTAGCCTAGCCGCAGGAAGAAAATGGAAGCCACTAATATCAGGACAAGAAAGTTCCTCACGATGCACCAAGTCCAACACCATGAGACTGTACACGAAGCAGAAGGAGGGAGGCCGCGAACTAGTGAGCCTCCAAGCCACAATCCAAGATGAAACAACAAAGATCCAGAAATACAGACAGAAGATGGCTCCCGATAACGCTGCTGAATGTCTCAGGGAGCAGGAATCCAATGAGAAGGAGAAGAGGTGGAGGAGGAACCATCATGGACAAAGAAGCCAATGCATGGCATTTATCATTGACAGATCGAAGAAGAAGCTGAGGTTAGAAGACCAACCCGTGGCTGGAAGAGGTTCCTCTGAAGGACAACACAGAGACATTCATCGTAACAGTACAAGAACATGCCTTGAGCAAAAGAGTGGTAGAGCCCAGGGTCTCTCACACCTGACAAGACCGCAGCTGCAAACTGTGTAAATATGACCCTGAGAAACAATACTGGAATGTAAGATGCCGGCAGGTAACCCGTACATGGAACGCCACAACCAAGTCAATTACATAATGCAAAGGAACATCGCTACTGGGTATTGGTTCAAAGTCCCAAAGACAAGTTTGGAGATACCTACGAGAGGGGTGGAAAATGGAACAGCAAAGATCTTGTGGGGCTTCCCAATCCAAACTGATAAACTGGTAATGGCTAACCAACTGGATATTACAGTGGTTGACAAACTCCAGAAGAAAGAATTAATGATAGATGAAGGAAACCCAAGCGACTGCAATATCAAGAAAAAGGTTGAACGGTTGAAGGAAGGGATAGAAAAGATGTGGAGGGTGAGTTCTGCATGGTGCCAGTGGTAGTTGGGGCACTCAGAACTATGACCTCCAAGCTGAGAGAAGGGCTCTGGCAGATCTGGGAACATCAGTAGAAATCAGAAGTGCACAGTCCTAAGAACAGCAGAAATACCAGGAAGAACCCTCAAGCTTTCAGACCTCTGGTAGAGGACCTGACCTTGAAGCCGGCAGCCACTGAGGTGAAGGATTGTGTTTATGTGTACTCATGCAGGTTTTCATTTGATATTATAAAACCTCATTATTTCCCCTCTATCTTTATACTTTATTTTGTCATCCCCATATTCAGTCTTGTCATAATAAGAAATTGCAAGGTAAGGTTTCTGGATAGATATAATCGGAGGTAATCAGAGGTAAGTTTGAGACAATCCTGGCTCTGAGCAAGGTGGTGCAGGTCAGCAAAGTAGGTGTTGTGGTTCAAATTGCACTGAAAGAATTTTAAAGCTGTTATAAAAGTGACTTTTTATGTGATTGCTGATGGGTCTTGTTGGCCCTGACTCAAGGTCTGTTTGAAGACAATACAGAAACATGGAGAGATATGTGGTGTGTGTGTGTGTGTGTGTGTGTGTGTGTGTGTGTGTGTGTGTGTGTGTGTGTGTGTGTGTGTGTGTGTGTGTGTGTGTGTGTGTGTGTGTGTGTGTGTGTGTGTGTGTGTGTGTGTGTGTGTGTGTGTGTGTGTGTGTGTGTGTGTGTGTGTGCGTGCGTGCGTGCGTGCGTGCGTGCGTGCGTGCGTGCGTGCGTGCGTGCGTGCGTGCGTGCGTGCGTGCGTGCGTGCGTGCGTGTGTGTTTGTGTGAGCAAGAGAGAGAGGGTGAGAGAGAAGTTGTGTGTGTTGACGGAGGATGTCATGCAGGGGGTTGGTGATGGAGGTCGGGGAGGTCGGGGGGTGAGGAAGTCACACAGGTAGGGGACACTGATTCAGGTGGTGGGACCATGCAGTCACAAATGTCTCAATCTACAAACTAACCCTGCATGACTAGTCTTGGGCAACAGCTAATGGCCCCCAATTACAGTTTCTCTGTCCTCCAGAAAGCAGCCAGTGTGGCGTGACCCTCTGAAATGAGTCTCTGTCACTGCTGCATAGCGACAGCTCACACGTTTAGAGAGCGAGATAACCTAAGGAGATGTCTTTTTTTTGTATTTATTTAGTATTTGTTTTTATCGCCAACATTTTTTTGTTTAAAGTTGAATGAACAGTGTGAGCAGACGGTTCGTGTTGCAGTCTTTATGAAGTCATCAAGGACACGAGATGGCAAGGGTGGGAAAAAAAGCAGGGAGAGGGTCTGAGGTGGCGAGGTCAACTGATGTTTCACCACGGTGCCAGAGAGGGACATTTTTTTCCATCAGGATGCCTCCTGTGGTCAGGGTTAATGTGGTGTTCTTAGGATAGAGATGTGCGGATGAATTAATTTTAGGGATGAGCAGAGGAGCGTGGAGACAGAGGGCCAGAGTCCACCGGTGGTGGGGCGAGGAGTGGGGGCCAGAATGGGAAAATGGGTTTTTGAGTGCAGATCTGTTGGCACCATGTCCAACTTTACTTCAAAGTCAATTCAGTGTTCCTAGACTCTGCGCAAATGTTTGTTGTTTTAAACACCCTTTAATTCAACTTTCTTTTTTAGTTTTAGATTCAGTGCTGATAGGATGAACTGTAGCGTGTGTGTGATGAATTCATTACATGGGACTTCCTGTCACATACAACAGTACATCTCCAACCGCCCTTTTACAAACCAGTGAAGAGGTGATATTACTGTGACAATAGAAAACGTTCTGCTGATATCAGTTTCTGAGGTATTTCAACACTTGGAAAAAGTGAAAGATGACAGAATTTGAGAGAAATAAACTGAACAAGTAAGTTTTTTTAATTCTCTTATTTATGTTCAAACCTATTAAGGTGCATTTTGCATCTTTTGCACGGTAATCTCCTGCACATGAGGAAACACATCGCTAGTTTGAGTCTAAACACAACAGGGTCTCAGCTAACTTCTGCACAAGGACGGTAACTGTAGGCGCTTTGAGCAATCACAGGGTGACAAGACAGACACCATGGTTGACTGAGTGTGAAGCATTTTTTTCTTTACTCATGGAATAATAGATAACTTGGATTTCACATTATGTGGCTCAGTGCCAGAATCTTAACGTTTCAAACGCTGACTTGAATAAGCAAAGACGATTCAGAGGAGCTCCTGTGAGCCCCTTCTTGACAAAGTTCATGTTTACAGTAAAAATTCATTTCACACTGATGGAAAGACTCAAGCTTATCATTACAAGGTGACGGCTGCGACCAGATGAAGCTGAGATGATTGATTCCACTGGTGAATGACAGTGTTTTAATAAGTATCAGCTTTCCTTTTCAGTTTAATGTAAAACAAATCTGCATTTACTGTATGGCTGCATCAGTTGTTTAACGTATTTCTGTCTTCTCCAATCTAAATGAGATATGTCCCTTTTTTTTGACAATGATCCCATTTAGCTCCCTGATTACAAAGCCACGCCAACATCGATCTGTGGATGAGGTAAAAGGAAATGTGCTGATTCCACATGGTTATACATTAACTGCTAACAAAAAAGAAATAAAAAGAGCTTATAGACTTGAACAGATAACCCGCTACTGGATCTGACAGAGAAAGCAGATAAATTGCTGACAGAAAAAGTAGTCTTGACACTAAAGGTCATTGTAGCTCCCGTCACATTTTTGTGTTACTGCTGCGTTTATGGCCAGAATAAAAATCTATGATTATTGGATATTGGTTGAAGAGAAAGGAGACTTCATTTATAATTTTCCTTTATTTCAAAGAGGTAAAAATACATTTGAAATAGTTTTACCTCAAATTTGACCTCAAAATGTTTTAGTTTGTGCTTTTATACTTGATTATAGTGTCATTGCACATTTCATGTTTAATTCCAAAAGCGCCAGTAGCAACAGGAAACAACATATTGTAAAAACACTCTGCCGCAAAAGTCATGTGACTTAAGTATCAACAGAAAAAAAAATAAATGCACAACTTACTTAATGGACTTACGTTAGTTTTTCTTATATGCAAAAAGCCATATTTACCCTTTTCACCTTGCAAAATGTTTATTTCAGAAGCTTATAGGAAATCAGCTAAAACCTTTCCAGAGATGCATCTCCTACCTGTGTCTGTGAGATAGTCAAAAACTTTGAACTTGGCACAGAGGTGATGAAGAGTATCCAGATTTTTCTCCCCAACTATTATTTCTTTGCTTGGAAAACTGTAAGTAGGTTGAAGAGGTGTATTTATACACACAACCACATACGTATGGTTTCACAAATTAATTAAAAAGGCATTCTTTAGATCAATTCCATTATATTCAATTCAATTCAAATGAATTAAATTAATTCCAAAGCCAAGTTCTAAAGCATCCCATCAATATGTGCCAAAATTGATTTTTATGACACCATTTACAGTTTCAGAGATCACACATGTTCTCCAAATCTTCACCGGCTTTGACACATATGCTGACCAGTACTTTCCAAATGTAATATCATTATTGTTGTTATTCTATATCACATACACATTCAAATAGACAGACTCACTGGTTTCTGTTCAATGACAAAAAAAACCTTTCATATCTGTCACTATTCAATTTTCTTAGCACTAATCACAGTTTACATTCCGGTATCAGTCTCCTGATCCCCGAAACATGTACCTCCTTCGGCTCTCTAACTTTTCGGTTTTCTGCTTTATCTGACTGGAATAATCTGCAACTGACCCGAAACATGAGCTAATGTATTTCACTCTCGACCTCTCAAAAATTAATTACAGACATGGACGCTGCACTTAGGTTTAGCTATTTACTTTTTAATACCATGACTGCATTTACTGGACATTTTCTTTTGGTTTGCTGTAATAATGGTTCTTTTCATTCATGCTGTTTCTGTCTTGTATCCGTCTCTCATGCTGCCTTTTGTCCAGGTCGTCAATGTCAAGATTTTAAATAAAGGTTAAGTGAAAATTATTATTGTTATCATTGTTTTATGTATAAGTAAATTATCTTCTTTCAATCTATGTAGACTCGTGAGCTCATTTTGACTAAGAAAAAAGATTTGACCTCACTGCTTTTATCCAAACTTTTTTTTTTTTTAATGTTATTTAATTTTTTTATGTTTGCTAATATTTCAGGTCTTTTCAGAACCCTTTTCTGCAGGCCTTTGATGATGAGGCCTTGGCTTAAGCATCTGGTTCAGTTGTAGTAAGTGTTCATTGAGAGCAGTCAGTTCCTCCGGCCTGTACAGTAGGTGTGCATCATATCTGGTCCTGGTACTGTGAAAAAAACAACATTTGTCTGGTAGAATGGGTCTCAAACAGAGAGTGAGTTGCCCTATTGCTTATGAAGCAACTTATTGCTTCATTTATTACACAAACAAACTTGGATAATGATCTTCCTATTTCCTCTTGAGATTGCATTTAAAATGTGTCATATGTTGCCATGGTGACTTCACCTTGTTCAACTGCTTAGTGGCTCAGTGCTTACATCAAACTATCCTTAATAGGAAGCACTTAGTCAAATAAAACAGCAGGAATGTTTATTTTATGGCGTGTAATATATGTTTTGTATGTAGGATCCAGACAAAGAAAGTGGGTGGTGTTAAAAAAAATACACTCAATAGGAAAAATATTACATATTATTATATATTATATCAATGATGATGGACTGGTGACCTGTCCAGGGTGTAACCCCTGCCTCTCACCTGAAATGAGCTGGGATAGGCTCCAGCAGACCCCCGTGACCCTGCAAGGGATAAAGCGGGTATAGATAATGGATGGAATATCAATGATATGAAGAAATTAGGGCTACATATCTTGTCATAGGTCTAAATCACTCTACTGTTTTTTTTTTCAGAAAAACTTTGTTCAATAAATCCAGCATCAGTGGATTCCAGCATGAAATCTGGAAAGTAAAATAATAAAACAAGTTTATAAATGGTTAAAATGAATATTGATTTTGTCAGATGATTGTTTTGTAAATCACAGGACTAAAAGTGCTTTCTGCCACTAACGTTTACTGAGAATCGAGATTCAAGGCAGGAAGAAAATAGCATTTAACCTCATCTCATGTAGCTATGTGTTACAGGCAGATTACAGAAAATTCACAGAGGAGATTGGATTTGGTGGATTTTACAGCAAGTGCTTAAAAAGCAGCTATTGCATGAGGTTTGTTGACTTTTTCCCCCCTTTGGTGTCATGTTGGGTAATTCTGGTTGTACAACTTCAACAGCAGTGTTTTTTGTTCTGCAGCGTTTCAGTCAGAACATTCCACCTCTCATGGCTGCTAATGGGAGGTGTACGTGCCTGTGCATTAATTAGGGGGCTGTGAACTTGCCATTTAATTGCAGAGGAAGCCGAGCAGGTAATTACTTCAAAATCTCTGAGTGTACCAACAAAAAAAGGAAGAAAAAAAAAATCCTGAGTGCACCTTTGTCCCTGTGTCTCCCCCGCAGCCACCAGGTCCATCATCATCATCATGGATGGATGGATGGACGGATGGATGGATGGATGGATGGATGGATGGATACCTCATAGCTTTACACATTTACATGCAGCTATAATTGAGATGCAGTCTAAAATCCACACAGGAACGTTTTCCTGCTTCTTTCTACTTAATATACTCAAATCTTAAAAACATTGTCATGTTATCATACATAAAACATTTCTGGTATTCACTGAATATGTCTGGTACATAAATGACCCTATATTACAAAGATTTCCCTCCAGCAAAAAGTCCATAGCTTAGAGGTGTCATTGAGTAAACATGAGATAAAAGCATCGCAGCATCATTTTTAAATGAACTGCTGCATAACGAGACTTCCTATCGCACCGCTGTTCATATCAAGCTCTTCCTTGTAGGCCTGTGTTTGACTTCCTGCTGACTGAGTCGGCCTTCAGCAGCTAAATAACGGCTTGGGTTTGATCCACTCGTGTTCCTGTCTCGGGAAATGTATCCAAAGTGGTGCACCCTTCATGGACAGTTTGTCTGATCAAAATAAGACCAGGCTGATACTGTCTGCGTCATGTGCATGCCTTTCTCAGCTTTGTTGTTTTTTTTTCTTTATGTTGATCTCTTAAACTTAATACGAGAATAAGTACACAAAATATTGTAAAGGGTTTTTTCAAGTGCTCGTTTGTGTGTGCTCAGCACCGTGTATGAAATACTGCAGCTGTTTGCCTTATTCGTTAGGGGGCAGCACTGAGTTCAATAACAGAGTCACATCCTGCAGCCAAACTTTAGTTTTCTACCCTGAAACAAAAGATGCCTCTATGCCTTCTTCAGCTAAGTACAAAATTAACCACTGGTATGGAACTGGAGGCCTCACAAACTTGCGTCCAAGTCATGCAAATCTGCCCAGAGTTAACCAGCAAGCATTCACTAATAGTTAACTGGGAAATTAATACAGTTATTCTATAAGGGTAGGAGGAACACCTTCATACTTTGCACAAACATTTGGCTACAGATGCGCATTCAGGAAGGATGCTGGAACTATCTGATGAACAAAATCTACTCCCTGTTTGCGGAGCACCACCGAGACTCGGAGTGACCCTTAACAATTCTGCTCCACACATTTCGTATGAGCTTTTATCGGTGATACCAGTCGTGCGTCCTCTTGCTTCAGGACCATAACTCACCAACATCTGGGTTATTGCCCTGTTGTTGGAGGGCAGGTCTCTCATCTGCAATTGTTTAAATGTTTGATCGTTGCAAGCTAGATTTTTTATCATGTTTCCACCCAAATAATTAAAATCTAAAAACATTAAAACACTGAAACATAATATTTGATAAGCATTTTCACAGTTTTTTTGCCATCAAATTTTGTTGTGACTGAGCAGTTTTCAGCTGTTTAAATGTTTCAACATGAGATGAGACAAATATTGAGAGCCGATTAGCCAAACATGGATGGTTCATGTAATTAAAACATAAAAGAACAACTCTGAGCATCCTCTTCACCAGACAAGGGTTGAACAACAGCATGTATCCAGTCAGGGGCTTATTCAGAGCCTAACTCTGCCACAGAGACGACTGCAGGAGATCCTTCCTGCCTACAGTTAAGTAGTGACAGTTGCCACAACCCATAACTTCCCTTTGGGGATTAATAAAGTATTATTGAACTGAACTGAATGATGACCAGAGTCGCTGTGTTTTCACCTGATTCCATAGAGATAAGAGGTCTGCGTCTGCCACATGTCCTCCTGACAAAGTGGCTGTTGCTTCAACTCCTGAGTCAATATTGACCACCAGGCAAGAGGAGAGAAGAAGCAGCAGAGCAGCAGCTGGGAGGATGACATGCAGCATCCACTGCTACACACACATCCACAGAAACACATCCACAAAAACCAAATGGGATGTCTTCTTTGTATCGTATTTGATCAAACTTGAAACTTGAAAATAAATTTTTCACATTACATTTGCACAATTTAATTAGGCTACTCGAGTTTGCGTTTCTTGAAAACACAACAGTGTATAAGATTAAGATTTAATTTGAAAAATAAATAATAGTAATAATAAATAATAATCATATTAAATGACTCACTTTTGAGATTTGTGAATAAATCCACAACTGTAACCACCTAAGTTATTTAGCCTTTGCAAAGGTGAATGATTTGTGTTTTTCACAGTTTTGGGTTTCAAAGGAAGAACTTCCATTGAAGGAGATGTACTATTCCCTTTTTTACACGTTGACCCAATTTCCTGAGATCTTAATGAAATGTCTGTGACATTGTCTGCTTAAAATATCACAGAAATTGACTTCCCTTTTCAGTAATTAGAGTCAGACAAGTGATTTTGCTCCTCCCCCTTTTCAGAGAAATGTGCCTCTTTTGAGATTTGTCATAAAGGTTTGCACAATGTCCTTCCGAAGTATAGAAAGTAAAGCAATTACGTAGAGTCTGGTTGGAGATAAAGATAAGGTGGCGGGATATTTCTTATCTAATCTGGGTTAGCGATGTCACAGAAACCTACAAATTTGAGTAGCTCACTGAATTACATATGTACAAAACCCTTCTGGTACCCAGACTAAGGGAGAAGGATGTGTAGTAGTTCCAACTTGGTCCCTTGAACCGTGCTGCTGGTAAACCTGTCAGAAACACAACTTCAAAGTGATAAAAAGCCAGTATTACATTTCATTATACTATTATTTTTTTATTTTCACAAGAAATCATTGACAATTAGGCTATTTTTAGAGCTGAATGGGAGTAGTCCAGAATTAGTCATTCAATTTACCACCAATTACTGCAGAAATGAGGAGGTCAGGTGAATTGAGAACCCAAATAAACCATCAGACTTGATAAACGATTCGTTTGCTTTTTAACACAGAAATCTTCTGTCATTACCTCAATCTTTCCAGTTTTAATGCAACATTAAATCCCTTCAACTACAGATGTTTTTGGTTTGTTCTTGTTGCAGGTTTGTTTGCAGGATTATTCAAAAGCTGATCCTGCATTGTTTCCAATCTTGTTTAGTATGTAGTTTGCTGGTAGAATTCATAATGGAACAGTTCAGTTCAATTCAATTCAATTCAATTCAATTCAATTCAATTCAATTCAATTCAATTCAATTCAATTCAATTCAATTCAATTCAATTCAATTCAATTCAATTCAATTCAATTCAATTCAATTCAAAAACGCCTCATTTGTTCCCGATGGGCAATTAAAAGAGAAAGAGAGCACTACAATGGACACAGACAGAAGTAAGGCATCCAAACAGATATAATCATGAAGACAAACAGCCATAAAAACAGTAGAAATGTTATTGCTGTCCAAAGAGACCAGTCACAGCTCAAGTGCCACGAGCAGTTCAGAGGAAGAAGCTGAGATGACGGTGCTGGAGCAGAGAAGAGTCATTGTTTCGGTACTGAACTGCTGTAGGGACAAACATGAAGACAGATGCCTCTAAGTAGGTCCTTCATTTTCATCTTTACCAGAAAATAATGCCAGATTTGAAATAATAAAATGGTTTCTTATTAGGCCAACAGCATATTTGATAAAAAAAAAACATGTGCGGTTTTACACTGAACATAGCAAACATATCCAATAACAGAGAACCTGTTTCCCCATTTAAGACAAACTGACTCATCACAAAGCTCTGAACAACAGTCTCTGCACGGATACAGTGGGCAGAGGCAGTTGTCCCCCAACCTGCAGTTTTCTGGATCAAGCCCTGTCAGATGTTGAAGGGCTGGTGAGCAAGACAGTGAATCCAGGTTATGGTTATGAGAGAATCCAGGTTATGAGTGTGCTACTATTGTGCAGCCCACCAAACAGTTTCAAGAAACTTATTAAGTAAGCAGATATTATAGTTGCAAGAGCTAAAACTAAAGCTTTATCATCTCTGAATCAAACACACTGTTGGAAACCGGCATCAACAATATAGATCTTGGTTAGCGCCTAATAAGTCTATTCAATCAAAGTATTAATGTAGGTTTGCTACATTAGGGTGTGCTTTGTTTTAAGGAGAGTGGACAAACGGTGCATTTTCAGGGCCCACCGTTGTGTGGCTACAGGTTGTTTGTTCAGTCAGAAAGTCATTAAATCAGTGCACATTAGTCTATAGTTTATCGGGTCATAGTTTCAGGGCCGAACAATACGTTTCTGTTGAGTGGTCATTGAAACTCGAAGCTGGATGTGATCTGGATGAGATCTGCCAGCCTCACAGGACAGAAAATCTGAATCCTCAAAAAAAAAAGAGAGAAATAATTGAATATAAGATTGAATAAATATTGAAAGATGTTAAGACTTAACCAAACATTTCAGAGACAGAGACGAGTTTGCCGCACCGTGACTAACAGCTCAACCTCAAAGCTGGTCTAATCTGATGTGATTTAATAAAGTAGAAGAGGAAGAAAAGCTCGATCCCTGTCTACACAATTGCCTTGTGCAGCCTGGGGAGCAAACACAGCCCCGAGACTTTCAAGTTCAACCGAGAAACACACACATATACACACCCTGTTACAATATGTGTTGACAGAGCCAACACCGTCGCTGTGACACACTGCCAGAGACTTGTAGCCGCAGGCCTCGCCAGTCCTCGCCAGCCCTCCCAGCGCAGGATCACCCACAGGTCATATTTATGAAGTGGGAGGAGTGGGCAGATGCCAGCATCTTCTTCACTTTCCTCTTCCTTATCTTCTATCAGCTGCAGATCAAGCCCTCCTCTCCCCATCAGCGTGTGTGTGCGCTGCCCTGCAGTCATCTCCCAGTGATTTGTGGGTGTGGTAATGAAATCTTATTGCAGTGACAGAGATCAAGGTGGCTGCCGTCATCTGAACGAGAGAAACTGTGATGCAATCACAGCACAACTGATAAGTGTCTTCGGGAAAACATGTCAACAGGCCGTCATTATCAGAAAATGACAAGAAGATTTGCATGATTAATGACCCTTTTTATGGGGGTCGACAAGACCAATTGGAATCTAATCTACACAGAAATAGGATCTTTCTTCTTCTCTTTCGAAGCAGGGTGTCCTACTGAGTATTGTTTTTTTCCTTCTTAAACTTCCTGGTTGAATTATGGTCCTGAACTGCAGAGCTGCCCTGTGTTGAAAAGTAAACAGAAAAAAGCAGTTTTTTAAAGAAAATTATTAATTCTTTGTTGTTGTCTTTGCCAAGTTTCAATGCTGCCTGTACTTTGAGCCATGCGGGCACTGAATTTAAAATTTTGTATTTTTCATCAGGTTTGTACATTTCTGAAGCTCTTTTATTTCATGCAACTGCAATCAATGAAAAGCGAAAAAAGAAAAAAACGTCAGCAGCACAAGGAAAATGTGGACATAGACCAGTGGTTGAAGAAGTATTGAGACCACATGGTGAAACATAATCCTACTTAAGTTTAAACTAAATAAATGTAAGCAGCAATGTGTAGTTAACGTACGGAAGTACTTATCTATACCCTCCAACCGATATGCTATTATATATACCTTAGCTTTGTGAGAAGGAGCAGATTTAAACTAAGTTAAAAAAAACAACAATTTACATTTTATATAATACATCAATTACTCAAATCTGAAACGTGTTATTTTGATTGAATTGCAACTTTACAGATACAAGAAAAGAAATAGCATTGCTGAATGCTCAATACAAATCTTGCATAAGTTAAAGTATAATCAAACCGTGTTAAAAGGGATAGCACCAATTTGCATTCCACTGTATCACGATTTTCTTTCCCTTTCCATCCACCTGACAGTTATTACACCCAGGTGGTCTTCTTCCTCGTCCGCATGCACAACCGAACAGCAGCTTTTCCCAAATTAGGCTGAAAGATGGACTGATATGATTATTAAAATGTGTTTTCTGTCTTTCTGTCTCTCTGAGATCACCTCGTACCAAAATAACTCAGGTGCGTCTCTGCACTCAGTTGATATGGTTCTTCTTCTTCTGCTTTTGACTGAGTCATCCAACTCCATCTAACACTATTCTCTGCATCCTCTTCTGTCACACAACTAACTTCTTATCCTCCTTCACTACATCCTTGGTCTTCCTCTACGTCTCCTTCCTCGTGTTTCCAACCTCATCATCATACTGCTGATATATTCACTATATTCTCTCCTCTGTACACGTCCAAACCATCTCAGTCTAGCCTCTCTGGCTTTGTCTCCAAAAATAAAACATGCACCGTCAATCTGATATACTCATTCCTGATCCTGTCTTTGGTGTCATTCCTAGGAGGACCTGGCATGATAGCTTCTCATGCAGTACCATGGCATCCAACATTTATACACAAGGTCCGTCTATTTGAGTAACTTTCCAAAGTACTGATAACAAAAATAACTCCGAACCCATTTCTTATTATTTTTTGGAATTCCTCATCGAATGGGAAATATAGATCCCACAAAACTCAGGCTTATATCGCACTCTTTGATAACGGCAAAAGAACTTATCCTGCAATTCTGGAAAGGGAAAGATATTCCCTCATTGAAGTTATGGATCACTGAACTGACAGATACACTCCACCTGGAGAAAATAAGATACACTATTAATGACAAATGACCAGAGTTTGAAAAGATTTGGCATCCTTTAATCTCTTTTCTTAAAGGAAACTGAACTGTGCAGTCTGTGGGTGGATATGGGAGGGAGAATGGGTTTTCGGTTTTTTGTTTTCCCTTTATTTTTTCATGTTTTGTTTCCTCAGGAGTTATTCTCACAGCTCAGTTTAGACATTTGTAGAATTTATTTTTCCTTTACACACAATCAAGCCCAACTGTGCTTGCTCCCTTTTTTTTGTGAGTGTACTGCTATCTTTTGTTCTTTTTTTGTGTAAAAAAAAAAAACAGACAAAAAAAACCAAACGATCATATGTCTAAAACTGTTGCAATTGAAAATTATTTGTTCAATAAAAATATTTGAAACACAAGGTCTATCTGAGATCAAAATTGGGTGAAAAATTGTTGTCCCAAATAGGAATGTCCATGGTTTCCATAGTGACTGCATCTTGTTTATGTGATGAGATACCCATGCTCACTCTTCACCAGGTACCTGAACATAACCATTGTGAGCAGTTCACATGTGGCAAATTTGACACCCACAGACAATCCTGTGTGGGGTCCAGTTTTTCATCTCACGTGGACTCCCACGTACAAATGCTGGCTGGGACCTGAGGACTCACAGTTTGAGGATGGGTTACTGTCTTTAATGAACTGACATTTTCAAAAACTCGTTGAATCTTTATTAAACATTTCAAATGGTCTCCAAAGAATATTTACATGTATTTATACAAAGACCCAAGTTCTTTGTAGCCACGCCGTATAGTTTAAACAGAGACTGATTTTTCTTGAATTGATTGATGATTCTTTGGCAGAGATGTTGAGTCATCCACTGGGAAACAGCGTTTGGAGGTGAATGCTCCTTTCACAGCCAGTCCTGACTCCCTCACCTGTAACCAGTTCATCTGCTGATGGTGGGGTCGTTCAGAACGGTGCTCATGTATTAAATTACTCTTATTGTCCCCCACTATTCTTTGGTGATTAAGCCACAAAGTGTAGTTGTTCATATTTTCTAAAAACAATGAATGTGTTTGGTAAGACACGCCGCATGACGGACCCTAAAAAATTATTTTCTTTGCAGCTGCTTCTGTTTGCACTTTTTAATTACTTTCCAAATCGATTTACTTTTTTCCCACAGACATGTAAAAATCTAAAGACTTGTAAAATGATTCAGTTTCTCAACATCGAGCTGACATTTATTCAGATATTGGATGATTTGAGCATTTAGAAATCAAGGAACGCTCCTGCTTGCTTGCTACGTCTCTCATTAACATCACATCTATTTCAAATCTTGTGTGCTGGTTGAGTGTGAGGACACTTGAAAGTGGTGTGATCTCTCTCATCCTTTCATGGACTGAAGATCAAGACACTTGCTTTCTCCTCTTTCCCAGAACTTTTAACTGAGCTACTGAGGTGCTGACTGGGCATAAGTAGCTCAAGGCAACAATTCATACTTGACAAGATCAAAAAAAGTATTCCAACCTGCCTTGGAACTTCAGCTTTTGCTGAGAGTCATGACTCAACTACATTTCATACTTTAGCCCAGAGCCGAAGATTAATTAGATGCAGAGGTGGACAGAGTACTCGACCCCAGTACTTGAGTAAGAGTACAAATACTACTGGTCAAAATTTACTCCGTTACAAGTAAAAGTAGCTCAGTCAAAATACTACTCGAGTAAGAGTAGAAAAGTACTTGCTTTTAAAGGTACTTAAGTATCCAAAAGTAAATGCTTTTAAATTTACTTTAAGTAAAAGTAAGAGTAAGAGTAAATTTCTTATTTTCCACATCAGTAAATTACTATATTTTTTCTAAATTAATTTAAGGATCTTTTAACTCTTGTTTCTGAGAATTAACTCTTTGAAACCAGCTGCACTGATGTGCTGCTTTTAGAACCACAATGTTATATAAAACCTGCAGAAACACCGAAAACAAATCAAATGAATGGGATCATAAGAGGACAGCACATGATGCAGATGCAGAGTTTATTAACAATCATGAACTGAAACCAAATGAACCTGCACCATCCAACTAAGTCTGGATCCCCCTCAAAGACCACTGCTTTACAAATAACTACATCTCTGCTTTCAATAACTCAATGTTGAAGTCACTTAACTTTACAGGAAGGACATGTACCAGTACAATATAGCAATATAGAGCATAACAAACTGTCTCCCCATGTCTGTCTTGTCTGTCTCCCAATATTCGTCTAAAAATAGGATTTTAGGGAAGAAGAAAAAAGAGCAGACCTGAAAGTAACGAGTACTTTTCAGCTTTCCTAGAAATTTACTTGAGTAAAAGTAAAAATATTTGTCTTGGAAATGTATTCAAGTAAGAGTAATAAGTACCAAAGAAATCTAATACTCAAGTAAAGTACAAATCCTCTGGATATGTACTTAAGTACAGTACTCAAGTAAATTTACTCCGTTACTGTCCACCACTGATTAGATGTGATATTTAACACTTAATTACCTATAGATCAATGACAATATCCAATCAGCTTACAGGAGATGAATATCAGTGATCAAAAGCATGCTCTAATTCTCCTCTAGGATAGCTTTACACATTTTTTTAAATGATAAAGCAGAGTCCTCAACTTTAAGACAGTTGCTTAAGACTACAAAGAAGTATGAGGACTGCCTTTCACAGTTTTGACAGATCAGTTAGGTAAGACAACAAGGAGTCGAGAGGGGAGGAAAAGTCGGAGGGTTCAGGTCGGGGGTAAGGTCCAGATCGGTCTGTGGAACGGAACATCATCTCTGGCTGCCTGAAGCTCACGCACACGCCGCGTAGCCCTTACCCATTTGACTTTTTTTCTATTTCAGCCGCTTTCCAAATGTTCTGTCCGTGCACCGAACAGGCCAACTGCTGAAGAACAAGGAGTCCGAGAGGTCAGTGAAGACGCTGGAGGCAGCCAAGCACACCTTAAACCAACATACGTACTCACAGCAGGTGTCTAAAGCTTCACTTGAGGACATGGAGTCAACACGGGTCAACACCAGCTCATGAACACACGTGTGGTCATTTTTAGACTCAAAATAGGAAGAAAGGCACTTTAAAAAAAAAAACAATGATAAGAATTTCATTTTCATGATTTCCAGTTTTCCATTTTCAAAAAACCCTTCAGTTATCAATGCAAATTAATGTAAACTAATAAAATGACAAACGCTCACACTTTATTATATATGCAACAGGTTTATCTCTCTAGTTGTCTACTCTCCACTTTCAACTGAACAGCCCCAGGAAATATCTGCAAGACCAAACCTGACACCTGACTTACAAGATTTTAATAAATGTTAATATTTCTCATAATAATTATCCAAACTTTAACGTACCAATCAGGGTCAGATTGGCTGGAAAACTGGATTCAGAGGCAAACCTGAAAGGCAGGCATAAGCTTAGGCTGAAGCCAAATATGGTTGTTGGGTTTTTAAAAGGAAGAAGATATAAACTGGGATGCTAAATGATGATGCCAAACTGGTCTGAACAGAGCACGTCAATCTTTAATAGTGCTCTCATATGCTTTTGCTTTGTTTTTTCCAGAAAAAATCCAGCCCGAGCTGCCTTTTTGATGCTGGTAAGACCGCAGGAGCGTGGACAGGTGTGGTTTCAGGAAACAGGTGGACCGCCCGGGTCCAGGATGGTCCCCAGTTGCTCAACCTGCATGAAAGCGTGACGGGCATGTTCCCCTCCACGCTCCAGTGCATGCTCTGCTTTCACAAGAGGCGTGACGGTCTTTGCACTGGATAAAATATTCCTGCTGCTTGTTATTATTTGTTGTTAATGGTTGACATATTTTTAAATGGAGACTTGTGAAAGCACCAGAGACATGTAGCACGATGGTTTGTATCACACAGCTTTTCCATTACATGTAGACAAAAAGAGGTTGCTTCAATCCCGTTATTTGGTTTGTTACATCAGATTTCTCTCTTTTGATCTTAATGCAACATCTCTATGCTTTTGTGTGAAAATATGTCAGGCAACAATTTCCATTTTAATATCTTAATTGCAAAATCAATCATCTTCTTCATGAATCAATCAATTTACTTATCCATCTACAAAAAAAAAAGGCAAAACAAACTAAAAAAAACCTAACATTTGAATCATTAACTTGTCAGTGGACGTGACAGAGCTGCAGAAAGCCTGCAACTATCTGTTTTCTCTGGGTTATTAATGTCACCCATATAATACAGCGGCTCGTACGAAGGGCGTCTCAGCTGAGGTGTGCACCTCACAGAAAGCATCATGCAACAGTAGTAGATAAGTGAATATTGTCATCTGTGTGGTGACGCATCGGCAGCAGGTGAGAGAACCAACGATGAGGTCTCGCTGGAACAAAAAGTTCCATCCAGCACGAGCGTCGTAAAGCAATCAGCATTCCTGCAGAGGCCTTACCTGCGTCTGCAGCTCTCTGCAGCGTATTCTCCATGACCTGATTAAGCTTTATGGTGATTTATCTCTTCCTGTACTGTAACTTTTAGCCCTTATATTCAGTTACATGAGTGTCATCACACTGGTTTTCAGCACAGCCACCCATATAAAGTCTCACAGCATTACGATGTCGAATAAGTTTAGGGCAATCCGGAGTATTACTAATGATCAACCACATTGATACTACACTAAAGGATTATGTCTGACCAATAATTGGCTGAGAATCTTGCTGTAAACCATCGTATTATCCTTCTGCGTTTATGTGTTTTGTGTGTGAGCAGAGGTCATGCTCCTTTCTGCTTTGAGTTGGTTCCCAAGGAAATAACTTTTTTTTTTTAAAAGCACTATTTTCTCATGAAAGTGTGCTTTTTATCATGTGCTGAGTTGTGACATTTTTTTCATTTATTTTCCTCAAATATGGGACAGAGAAGACATTTTTGAAAATATGGGGGCTATTACCAGTGTTGTAGTTGTTATGTCAGTTTTGGGACTCCAAGTAAAGGAAACTGCTATGAACCAACAGGGAAATCAGTGAGTTAATCTTGCTGGTGTCTCCATGCACAATTATAATATCAATATATGATGTACAAGGAAAATAAACCATACATATAAACTACAAAATGTAGTGTTCATCAATTTTAGAGAAAATGCAGTCTCTTAAGCCTTGCTAAGCTGAACTTTTCCTGCTTCTTATGTCTTACTTTATCATAATTTTCTGGTAAAGCAGCATTCATGATATTTGACCAGAACTCAAAACATGAATTGCATGTTATAATGAAATAAAGTAACATCACTTCACATGTTACAGTCTGTCCAGTAGAAGTAAAAAATAATACAAATGCAGTCAAACTAGGTATTTTTATTGCAGTATGTAACGGTATTCTTATGACACAGCTTCAGTGTCACTTGCAAAGATTGAGTGTAGAAACATTGTCTGAGAAATACAGTTGCTTAAGTTACTTCATCTGCATTCCCGCTGACACACAAATTCCTCTAAATAAGCCAGCCCCAACAAGCTTTTGTAGTTACTGAGGTGTATCAGTCCCCACTGAGGTCCAACATACAGTTTTATAATCACTGCTGTTGACCTTTGTAAAAATAATTTTAATTTGAACTTTTTCTTCTAATATGAGCATTTTCTACACTTGCCAGTCATCCCCATCTTCATGTTTAAAAAATGCCTTGATCACTGTGATAAACAGGGACGTTTTGGATTTTTTTATGAGAATCTCATATTAGCAGATAAATATGAGTCCACATGTAAAGCACAGGAATCTGATTTAGCAAAGATGCAACTTTAATTCCAGTCAATTACCATCCACATTCTGTATTGTGCCATTTCAAATGAAAGGGATCATATAAGGCTGTCTTATTTTGAGACGTGTTTCTGCACTTTTCCGCGGGTTTCGCTTGAACTTGTGAATAACACTGGACGCCTTCATCCTCCAGTAAGTCCTGCCTGGGACGTCTAGTGAGAGAGTCCGCAGAGGACCGCTCATTTCAGTTTTTAATAGCTATTTTTTGGTGCTTACAGAATACTTGGATGGAAAAAAGGTAATTAGACTTTGATCCCGATTAGTTTCCGTCCAGCCTAATCATTAATGATTAAGTGTTGGTGTCTTAATTCTTCAAAGACATTATACCAATGGTTAAATAAATAAATAAGTATAATTTTTTCAATGTAATGTTTTTTTCATAAGTCAAGAGGCGTTTTGGTTCCTGTACGACATAAGAATGCGCAAAATAATGACGTGTTGCGTCAACACACAAAATAATGAAACTTGTGTTAGTTTGTGACTATGATTTTTTTTATTTTTTAATAAAAAAAGGGTAGCTATTTATTTTTTCTAAAGCTTTCCATGTGACGCTTTAATTTCAACATATTTAAGAAGTGATTATCTATATGTAATATACGCGGTATGGTTAAATAAAGGTAAATAGACAATATAAGTCCTATCATTGCGTCCTTTTATGAGAATATCTGACCAAAACTAATTAGACTAATGGCATCATGTGTATGATTAGGTCACTTTAGCCTACTTATCTCTTTTAAAAGTGTGCATTGACATTCCATAAAAATAGCTATCTTCTCCCAGACTTTTCTAATCCCCATGGCCTTACATGAGGAATGAAAGCAGTGAATGTGTGCAACTGACCTTCTTCTTCTTCTTTAAAAAAAAAAAAGACTTTATGGCATATACAACAGAGTTCGAAGTCCATGAAAGTTTTGCTGATAAGAGGAGCCAATAAAAGCAGCAGTGCAGCAGTGTAAACACGTCTACCTCTGCTCAGAGCAGGACTTATTCCGTGGATTTACATAAGGCTGCCATCAGCCGGCCCACTCATTACCATGTTTTATATTCCCCTGCTCTCGGAAAGCATCATGGCAAAGTAAGTAGCTCCATCCTCCCCTTCAACAGGGAAGTGACACAGCTTTATCGGAACAGGTGTAAGTGAGCTGAAAACTCCCCCACAGCCCTGGACCCGAGAGGAAGACAGGAATTGTATTTTTTCTTCCCCATCATCATCATTCCCTTCCATCCTCCCTTTCCCTCCAGCAGCAGTGCCTATGTTGTAGGCTATTTTTTTTTAAATTTTTTTAATGTTCTCTAAAATGGTCTCGAAGCTGACATCCCTGCAGCAGGAGCTGCTCAGCGCCCTGCTGGACTCGGGAGTTACCAGAGACGTGTTGATCCAGGCCCTGGACGACATGGACCCGCCGGGCCCGCCGGGCTTCGGGGTGAAGCTGGAGCGGCTGCCGCTGTCGCCCGCCGCTCCTCCTCCGGCCAAGCTGGGCGGCGCGGACGCGGACACCAAGCCCGTGTTCCACACGCTCACCAACGGCCACGCCAAGGGCAAGCTGTCCGGGGACGAGGGCTCCGAGGACGGGGACGACTTCGACACCCCGCAGATCCTGAAGGAGCTGCAGTCGCTCAACACCGAGGAGGCGGCGGAGCAGCGCGCCGAGGTGGACCGCATGCTGGCGTGAGTGCCCTTTTAAAAAAAGTTTGGAAAATAAATACAGAGGCGAAAAGGTATTGTTTTTTTATTTTTATATTTTTATTACGAGTTATTATAACTCATTTCCGTTTTTTTTATGTTGAAGTAGAGCTCCTGATAAAAAGAAATCCGATGTTAAAAGTCTTGCGAGGGACTATTACGGCCTTCTTTCTGTTTACTGATTTAAAATAACGCGCCACGCGCTGGTTTTAAGGTTCTAGTTACTAATTATCCACATGGATTAGGAGATTATTTCTTTACCTTTTTCAAAATATCAGCTTTCTATTTATTATTAACCAGCCAATACTGTTCCTTTCAACGATAAAAGAATACAAAACAAACAAAAGAAGAAAAAAAGAGAAATCAGCAAATCAACTATTGCCAGTAATAATAATAATAATAATAATAATAATAATAATAATAATAATAATAATAATAATAATAATAATAATAATAATAATAATAATATTCCATCCATTATTACTAGTTTCTATTCCCGTTATATCCTGTGCAGGGCCACGGGGTAATAATAATAATAATAATAATAATAATAATAATAATAATAATAATAATAATAATAATAATAATAATAATAATAATAATAATTGAAAAAATATCCCATCACCAACCTATTTATTTCTAATCATCTCCACTCAAATTATACTTGTCATCGCAAAACTAAATATTTGAGGGTCCATCCTCCGCTAACAGGACCGGAAGAATATCAAAACTAACCCACGTGTAGTTAAGTTATTATTAATTTTATTCTATAAATCATCAACTGGAAGATACACAGTGGCGTGTGATTAGAGTGAATGGAGATCTGGTTATTCATTGTCAAAAGTTATAAACTAACATCTCCCACTTAACCTGCACACTTAGTTGCAGGCCTCCACATTCTCCAAAACAAACAGACATGTGTAGGTTTGCTATAATTACTGATGTCCGTGTATCTGCAGCCGCTGATCTCTGTTTGCAGGGTAAGACTTCGAGTTAGATGCGAGTGTTTCTTATTGTTTAATCCTACGACGGAAAATGAACATAAAAAAAATCTGCCCCGTTAGGAGGCTAAACCAGCAGGTAAGCTCTTGCAGTTTTTAAATGCGTCATTTATTAACTCCATATGTTTACAAGTTAACAAAGTTTGTTAAAAAATAAGCTCTCTCTGTTTTATTTTTCAATTTGACATTATAATTAAATACCTCAAAAGTAATTATGGAGTGTATATATATTTTTTATAGTCTGCTCTAAAATTGTTCTCTCATATCAGATTTTTAAAGAAGAACTTTTTTAAACTATTTTTCAATATTACAGAAAATGTTAGGTATTTGCTGAAAATTTTCCACATATTTCTTTCTAGTAGGGCATCATCAGCTTGATTTTATTTAATTCTACTTATAAATAGGTCTAAGATTTTTCTCCTGTTTTATGCAACTCTTTTAAAGCTGAAATCTGTTGTTTTTTCAGACAGAACGTAAGCGCAGCTTTCTCAGCTTCCATGAACGAGCTTCAGTCCAATTGAACAAGTCTTTGAAAATATTTACAGCATGTTGAATGGATGCAGTGATAAATGGGCTGGCTGTGAGGGGGCTCATTATCTTCATAAATCAAGGCCGTGGAAAACGTTAAAAGTCAGACAGATAGCTGTGATTTAGAGTTTTTATTTTGATATAATTACAAAAATATTTTCTCTTGCTTTATCATTCATCGTCATTTTATGCAAGACATAAATAAAAAGTTTTTTTTTCTTCCAGCTGTTTAATTTGGCCAATTCTGGCTTCTTTTTGCTGCTTTACTTCCTTCTTTTTAAATGTCGTTCAGTGTTGAAATAATCTCTGTTTTCTGTGCCTGTGTTTTGCCTGAACCCAGAGAGGATCCATGGCGAGCTGCCCGCATGATCAAAGGTTACATGCAGCAGCACAACATCCCCCAACGAGAGGTGGTGGACGTCACGGGGCTGAACCAGTCTCACCTCTCCCAGCACCTCAACAAGGGCACGCCCATGAAAACACAGAAGCGAGCGGCCCTCTACACCTGGTATGTCAGGAAACAGCGGGAAATTCTACGACGTAAGTTAATATTTGAGTTTCTCACAGGTTGGCCTCGGCCTGTAATGTGTAGCTGACAACAGTGTGCTGCTTTATTTGGGTTTCAAACGTGCAGGCATATCCAGTTTCCCTATTGTGGTGAATAACAGACACATGCAGGAAAGCAATGACTTCTAGTGTGATAGAAAAACATAAATTGAGAAAAGAAAAAAACATAATGTGTTCAATTCCGTCATGGATTTTCTTATCTTGCTTTTCAGAATTCAACCAAGCAACAAACGGTTCAGTTGGAAATATGTCTGACAAGGGCAATCAGGATCCAGCATTTTTTTACCCCGAGTTCAACCCGTCTGGTCAGACCATGGGCCAGCCCGGGGACGAGCTCGGCAGCGAACCCTCCAGTAAGAAAATGAGACGCAACCGTTTCAAGTGGGGGCCTGCGTCCCAGCAAATCCTTTACCAGGCCTACGAACGGCAGAAGAATCCCAGCAAGGAGGAGAGGGAGGCGCTGGTGGAGGAGTGCAACAGGTTGGCAAGCATGACACGCAGTTGTAAACTGCCTAATATATATATATATATATCTACGTCCACCCCAAAAGTTCTAACCTCCATATTTTCACTTTTGAACTTTTTTCACGCAGAGCTGAATGTCTTCAGAGAGGCGTCTCCCCTTCAAAAGCCCAGGGCCTTGGCTCTAATCTGGTCACTGAAGTGCGAGTTTATAACTGGTTCGCTAACCGGCGTAAAGAGGAAGCCTTCAGGCAGAAGTTGGCCATGGACGCCATCACAGTACCGACACATGGACTCAACCCGCTGCTTTCGCACAGCTCGCCGCATCATCCCCAGACCAGCGCCTCCCCTCCCAGTAAGACGTCAGGTGGTGTGGCTGTGTGGATGAGAGATTTCTGTTCCTATTGTGGCTGTTGTCGTCTCAATTATGAGCTAATCGTTGGCGTCCGTTTACTGCTAAATTCGAGCTTCCGCTTTCTGAAGAGTGAAACTTGTGTCAGAAAAAAGATTCAAGGCAGCGTTGATGTGATCAGGGAGGCAGAGAAACAGAGGACAAGTGATCAATGAGCATGAGTGAGTGAGCTGAGCAAATGCCATTGTTATTCTGATCTTTGAAAACACACTGAGAACAATCCACATTGTACCTGCAATCTCCACTCCAAAGTCAGCATGGAGAGGAATGACACAAAGGGCAGCAATCCTGTGACAGGCCAGGGTCAGGCCAGGGTCAGGGAGGGGGGACAGACACATCCAGAGCACCCCGACGTAATGCCGTCATTTCTACATTTCCTCCTCCCATACAGCTCGCTAATGACAGGCGCCTTAACAGGGAGACGCTGTTCATTAATGCTCCGAACATTTCACCCTGACCCCATGTTTGCGTTCAGAGTAATTAGTATTGTCTGAGTCTACCTGGCGTATACGCAACATAAAAACAAAGCTGATAGGCACTCAGGGGAGCTTTATTCTCCGTACCATCACTCCCCCCTCCATAAATCTGTGAATTAAGAGACTCGCTCAGAAGCCATTGTTGTTCTCTCGTGTACGAACATGAGGCCACCATTGAAGGGAAAACAAATCGTTTGCCCTGGCTTGCCCTTTTGGATAAACTGGTCCCACTTGTGGAATGTCTGTTTTAGTTTTTTTTTGTGTGTGTGTGTGTGTGTGTTAGGAATGGGCGATATTTTACCGTTCACGATATACCGTCAAAATAATTCCTCACGATAAGAATTTGTCATGTCGCGGTAAAAACGATAAATTCCCGTTGATGATGTTTTTGTGTAAAGCTGATTTTTGGAAGGAAGGAAGGAAGGAAGGAAGGAAGGAAGGAAGGAAGGAAGGAAGGAAGGAAGGAAGGAAGGAAGGAAGGAAACAAGGAAACAAGGAAGGAAGGGAGAAAAGAGGAAGGGAAGAAGGAAGGAGAGAGCAGGAGGAAAGAAGGAAGGAAGGGGAAAAAAGAAGGAAGGAAGGAAGGAAGGAAGGAAGGAAGGAAGGAAGGAAGGAAGGAAGGAAGGAAGGAAGGAAGGAAGGAAGGAAGGAAGGAAGGAAGGAAGGAAGGAAAGGGGAGAAGGAAGGGAGAAAACAAGGAAAGGAGGAAGGAAGGGAGAAAAGAGGAAGGGAAGAAGGAAGGAGAGAGCAGGAGGAAAGAAGGAAGGAAGGGGAAAAAAGAAGGAAGGAAGAAAGAAAGAAAGAAAGAAAGAAAGAAAGAAAGAAAGAAAGAAAGAAAGAAAGATAAATTCCCGTTGATAAGTTTTTGTGTAACAAACATGGTGGATCTGAGAGTGAGATAGATTCATAGTTAAAAAGGTGGAGTTGAATTGGTATTTTTTTATCGTCATTTTTATTGTTATCGGGATAAATGCCAGAAATAATCGTGATACATTTTTTAGTCCATACCGCCCATCCCTAGTGTGTGTGTGTGTGTTTGCTGTTGTGGTTGTTGGTCAGAACACCTGACAGGATTGGAAACGTACCGAGGGGTCAGCAGTGAGGCTCCGGCAGCAGAAGGGAGCGCTTTGGCGGAAAAACTCCCCCCAAAAACCCTCAGCTGGGTTCTTACAAGGTGTCCCGCTGGCATCCTGCCGACAGCATCAGCTGTTTTTCAGTGTCGTCCCTGACCTGACAATAATATCCCAGCAGGGCGTCTCATTGCGTTGCTAGGGCACGGCCTGTATTATGCATGCTTAATGGACAATTAAAATCCTTTGCTACTACATCTCCCAGGCCTTTGATAAGGGGCTTCTCTGCCCTCTACTCACTATACTCTGCCCCAGCAGGAGCTCCCATTGTCCGTGGCGTATTAGAAGACTGCAGTGACTGTAACCTAGGTTCATTTATCTCTGCTGGGCCCGAAGGAGGACTGGTTTTAAAGGACCCCCTCCTCCTCCACCTTTAAGGGCGTCAGTATTGCCGCTGAGGCCCGGGCGCAGACTTGGAGCAGCAGGAGCTGTCCACTGGGGTATTGGATCTTTTCTGCCCAGACAGGACTGATCACCCCTTCTTTGCCTTTAGAAAAAAAATGCCGTAACACGCCCCCTCCTGCCCCTCTTAAACCACTGCTTCACCTTCAGTCATACGTGAGAGGTCACTGCTGGGTCATTTCAAACACTCTCCTCTCACTCAGGGAGTTTTTATTGATTCTGTTTTGCTTCGCTGATCAGTTGGTCACAACTGGATAGACAGTCAAACAGTGTGACGTGCAGTTTTGATGGTGACTTTTTTACTTTTTCACCTTCAGCAAATAAAACGGGCACCTGTGGAGTATCAACCCTGCGTTTGTGCCGATAACTTCAACCGATCTTATCAAATCCATTTTATATACGTACATATTTAAATCCTCAAACGTATTCAGTGACTGCTCCAACGCTGCAGAGCCAAAGTGAACAGCTTTGATTTCTAAGGAAAATAGATTGAGGGGAGTAAAATTATGCTGATAAAATGAGAAAATGTATTAAATTTAAACTTTTACCAGTGTGCCTGTTGCTATGGAAAGTGCTCTAGAAATGTGTGAAATATACCAAATCTGTTGGAGCAGAAAAAGAAATGCTGCACCCGTTTCCATCATGGTAGTGTTTGGCCTCTGATGCAGCTCCAGGGAGGACAAGTGTCCCCAGTATTAGGCCTGTGAAGTTCATGAATATGTATCTAAAATCCCGGGATGTTTGATTGTCCCTGGATACATTATTACGGCTCCTCGCACGTGTGCTTGTGTGATTGGAATTCCTTCCCTTTTTTTTTTCTTTACACTTTTACGTCGCAACTCAATGAGCTAATTTGTATCTCAGTAAAGAGCGTCAGGCCGGGACTCGAGCCTGCGCCGCCGCTATGAGGACGACAACCTCTGTAAATGGCTCCCGCTCAACCCACTGAGCTATCCAGGGCCCGGTGTCTCATATATCTTAAAAGAAAATTATTAAGTGTAAGAAAACAACACGTTTGACGACCTTTCAGATTCATATTGCGTCTCTTTAAAATCTAAACACCGGTTTATGTATGAAGCAGATGAAGTGAGTTTAATTTGAGAGCCACAGAGGCGGCTCATGTTTTGCACATTAACAGCAATTTTGTGATACTTTATTATTTATTTATAATTTAGAGGATTGGAGGCTTTTTTTCAGCAGATCATTTTACTTTTTTTTTCCAGTTTTTAAAAAGACATTTTATTAGGACTTTGACAAGAGGGCATTTGTTTCTAATCAAGTTTTGTAAGTTAGAAGTTAGAAACTGAAAGCACGGTAAAACTAAAACATGCTGCGTAAGCAGAGCTGCATTGTTCTACACATTACCAAAGCTGCAGACTCAGAAGTTCCAGATCAGATACAGTAGCGTGTGTGTGTGTGTGTGTGTGTGTGTGTGTGTGTGTGTGTGTGTGTGTGTGTGTGTGTGTGTGTGTGTGTGTGTGTGTGTGTGTGTGTGGATTGTGCTGCTCAGTCACCTCAGGCCAACTTGAAAAAGAGACAGTCACACAGAAAAGATGGCCTAGCTCTGCACTTTCCTCTGCTGTCTCCCAGAGGGCCACAATGAGGTGAACTGATACGTCCTGCAGAGACCCAGGAGGTCTGTCATATGCATCTGCTCTACAATGGGCACTGCCTGGGGTTGGGAAGGTAGGCTTTGATATAACATGGGTCACACAGGGAGCTGGAAACCTTTAAACCAGCTGAAGATCCCTGCAGCCACTCCCCTTCCGAGGTTCTCGCCCTCCCCCTGCTTTCAGTGAGCATACCTCAGTTTTTTCTTCTCTTTTTTTCCTTTTTTGATTGTACTATCACACCAAAAGCAACATTTTACTTCTGCACAATTTTTTAGGTGAGATTGTAAACCTTTAAGAGAATTATAATGATTAGAAATCCAGCTGCTTTCTGACTTTGGATGACGGACATCCTCCTGACTTTGAGCTTCCCTGCAGCTAGAATTCCTGCCAAAGCCGAAGGAGCACAACTGGACTGAATAGCATCCTTTTCTCCCTGCAACACTTAAAGAGGTCGCCAAGCTCTGAGATAACTGACTTTTTATGAGTCCTCCTCTATTGTGTAGCAATGGGGGTCATGAGTCCAATGGAGTGGTTTATTGTTCGGCGGCAGTGTTTACAAGGCACGGCGGGCTGTTGTGGGGTTGATAGTATGTTGCAGGAGACAATATGAAGTCTGTTGGCTGCACAAAATGGAGGACAGCTACTTTAGAGGATGAAATATGGTACTGCGGGGTTGCAGTATCAGTATTCAAAGCAACTGCTGAACATTACTGGAAACAGACTTGTTCAAATATGTTTGTTTTTTCCCAATAGGTAATTGGAAGGTTTAGCACTATTGTGTTTATCTTCTAAATGGGAAACAAAGCACTTAAAACTGTGAGGTTAATAACATAAAGACCACAAACAGGAAGGAATTCAGTTAGTCATCAACAATAAATGTTTAATTTGTACCAAAACTAAAACATTTATCAGTTTTTGAAGTTGCGAGATGCTTTTGTTTGGTCATTTCCCCCCTTGCACTGGAACTGAAACGGGACCAAGAGCAGCTTTTTGCAGAACTGTGAGACTGAAGCAGGCTAAACATATAGATGTGCACATGCTGCTCCAGTTTCCCGCAGCATTCATTAAGAAATCAATGCTCCTCTCATTGCTCACCTTTTGTGTCAGTGCCTCTCCCTGTTTTTATCTCAAAACGGCTGTATATCAATACCTGCTGTCATGTCAGCCCTGCTTCTGCCGGGCGCTCACGCTGTCACACCTGGGTCAGGGCCGGAGGGCCCGGGGAAGATGGGAGATCTGAGAGCAAACAGAGTCTGTCTCTGCACTGTCACTGAGGGAGGGGCGCCCTCCGTGTCCGTGTGAGGCTGAGCCCACAGGATAAGAATGTGTTTGACATTGCTTGTAATTGTGTAATGTTTACTCTGTTCATATCAGAGGGGTCCTGCATCAGCAAACAGGCATTTGATTGTCAGCCGTGGGAGGGGTTAAGCATTCCTCTGGGCCTCAGGCGAGAGGCAAGAAGTGGTCTAGACGTGGGATTAAATAATGATACCAACTTAGGTTTTGTTGGTGCTCCGTCAGTGAATATAAATACCCTGTGAAGCCCGACGTAAAATAATTGATGGGAAATTCAAATGTTCTTTTTTTTTCCGAAAGTAATTCATGGACTTTTAAACTAAATAACCTCAAATGTTTTTGATTGTAATTTTCCTATAGTATTTTTTGCAACATAATTTTTTGCAGAAGGGTTATGATTATTTGGGTAATGCAGTAGATCTAGATCTCTATATTGGGTTTTGGTGATCCTTCACCAATAAGCAAACTGGAGTACTGAACTTGTTATGCACCTGTTTCTCTCTTGCAACCGTCTTTTCGAGTAGTTTCTTATTCGAAAATCCCAAAAAGATTAGACGATTAGAGGAACAGCGCTGAAGTTTGTGCAGCTGGCATTTTAATTTTCTTTCTCTTTCATCTCCTCTTTTTACCTCAATTTTTTTCATAGTTACTCTTCATATGTAGTTCACAAAACGGCAGTGCAGTTTGAGTACTTTTACTAATAATACTTTTGCTTCGGTTCGAAATGCAAGACTTTTCCTTGCAGCTGAGGACTTTACTTGGAATAATCTGAGTACTTCTTCCAGTCCCGGTGAACCTTCACACTGACGTAATTAGGTGGATCATCAGCAGCGTTTGTGTGCTGATCAGAGAGTCTGCTGGGAGTTGTGCTGTTGTGAGTTGGTGAGCGTGTGTACATAGTGAACGGCCTTGGCTGAGCTGCGCAGATAGCAGCAGTGGACGGGTCAGTGTGTGTTTGTTTGCCCTTTTCCTCCCCTGTCTGTGCAGAAGAGGAGGTGAGGTCTGGTTGGCTGGGGTGAGAGTGGCGTTGCCTGCGCCGCTGATTCTCTGCCCTCCGTACCTGTGACAGCTGTAACACACAGCAGCCCAGAGACTAACCAGCGGACTTTGTGTGGGTTTTTCTCTTTTCTCAGTGCGATACAGCCAGGGCCCCGGTGAGGTCACTTCCTCCACCTCCATCAGTCACCACGGCAGCAACGCCATGGCGACCAGCCAATCAGTGCTGCAGGTGTCTCCAGGAGGACTGGACCACAGTCACAGTCTACTGTCACCTGATGCCAAAATGGTGAGTGAACACGTCTCATATCAGATAAGACGAAGGCTTTAGTGTAAATGTGCAAAGCAGGGATCCTTAACCCCTCGTACCACTGGCAACAATTAGCACATTGTGCTGCTCTGTTCGGGAGGTGGAGCTCAGCTGGCAGGCAGCATTTACCAGGGTGCACCGTGCATGTTCGCCGCTCAGCCAATAAACCCGACAAGGAAACATTCTGTTCCTATTGATTAAATGCCAAGCAAAGACGAGCCGAAGGTGGAGCGTCGCCTGGTCTGCCAGAGAAATGACGCCAGTGTTTGATTTTGCTTGATTGTTTTGTTTCTTCTTCTGCATCTACAGTACTTCTCCCCTTTGGTCTAATCCAATATTTGATCAGTAACCAGGAAATCTTTGCATGGGCTCGTTGCATTGTAGTACAAAAGTACTTCTGATGTTTGATGTTTAATCAACAGTCCAAATACAACATCTTTCAAATTGTCATGTTATACCACATTGATCTATGTTAACGGTTTATTTTATTTTTAATGTGAGGAAAATATTATCACGTTTGAGACTTTGCTCTAACTTCAGTGTTAGGTGTTGTGTGAAAGGAAGACAGACGGTGCTTTGCAGAAAAACACATTTGTCAGTTTTTTATCTGCACATGATCTGGTGAGGCAGTGGGATCTAAAATAGTATATCCAGTCACATCAAGGAGGGATAATCCAGTTGTGTGTGTGTGTGTGTGTATGAGCGAGAGAGAGAAACTCACATTGTCTCCTCTGTGACACCTTTGTATGAAATTTTCTTTACATTTTTTCCTTATCAGTATTTGCTGGTATGAGTAGAGTTGCACAAGAGCAGCACTGTACAAAAGAATCTGAACTAAGTCAACATGTATGTCTGCTGTTTGTTTAGCAGTCAACATCTGTTTCACTTTGAGCGTGAATTTACACAGCAGATGCTCACGCTGTTGTAGCTTTGAGTGTTGTGTTCGGCTGAAATCAAACAGTACGGCAATAAAACAGTCCTGCCATTTCATTTCCCTTATCTGCCCCATAGATTTCTGGTTCAGGTGGAGGACTTCCTCCAGTCAGCACGTTGACAAACATCCACAGTACCCATCACAGCCACCAGCAGACGCAAAACCTCATCATGCCTCTGTCTGGAGTCATGGCCATAGCACAGAGTGAGTCCAATCTCCCTCCGTACGACCAAATACTTGTATTTATTCTACGCCGGCTAACCCATCCTCTGGTGATTTGGCAGGTTTAAACTCGTCACAGTCTCAGACGGTCCCGGTGATCAACAGCGTGGCGGGCAGCCTCGCGGCGCTGCAGCCGGTGCAGTTTTCCCAGCAGCTCCACAGTCCCCACCAGCAGAGCCTGATGCAGCAGTCTCCCAGCCAGATGAGCCAGCAGCCCTTCATGGCAACCGTCACACACTCACATAGTCAGTAACTCATAAATCTACTGTTGTACTGTATGATTGTGCTTTTAAAAGGTCTGTTTAGTTACAAATACCCGAAACATGCACCAAAGTAAGCAACGCTGTACTACAGAAGCGCCTCGTTCGTGGTCCAGACTTTTCTTACCTCCTGATTAGGAATGGGTGATATTTTACCGTTCACGATAAACCGTCCAAAAAATTCCCCACGGTAAGAATTTGTCATCTCGCGGTAAAAACAATAAATTGAGGAAATGAGAAAGAAAGAAAGAAAGAAAGAAAGAAAGAAAGAAAGAAAGAAAGAAAGAAAGGAAGGAAAGAAAGAAAGAAAGAAAGAAAGAAAGAAAGAAAGAAAGAAAGAAAGAAAGAAAGAAAGAAAGAAAGACAGAAAGGAAGGAAAGAAAGGAAGGAAGGAAAGAAATGAGCCTGAAAGAAAGAAAGAAAGAAAGGAAGGGAAGAAAGAAAGAAAGACAGAAAGAAAGACAGAAAGAAAGAAATGAGCAAGAAAGAAAGAAAGAAAGAAAGAAAGAAAGAAAGAAAGAAAGGAAGGAAAGACAGAAAGAAAGACAGAAAGAAAGAAAGAAAGAAAGAAAGGAAGGAAGGAAGGAAGGAAGGAAGGAAAGAAATGAGCCTGAAAGAAAGAAAGACAGAAAGAAAGGAAAGAAATTAGCCTGAAAGAAAGAAATGAGCAAGAAAGAAAGAAATGAGCAAGAAAGAAAGAAAGAAAGAAAGAAAGAAAGAAAGAAAGAAATGAGCCAGAAAGGAAGAAAGAAAGAAAGAAAGAAAGAAAGAAAGAAAGAAAGAAAGAAAGAAAGAAAGAAAGAAAGAAAGAAAGAAAGAAATGAGCAAGAAAGAAAGAAAGAAAGAAAGAAATGAGCCAGAAAGGAAGAAAGAAAGAAAGAAAGAAAGAAAGAAAGAAAGAAAGAAAGAAAGAAATGAGCAAGAAAGGAAGAAAGAAAGAAAGAAAGAAAGAAAGAAAGAAAGAAAGACAGAAAGAAAGACAAAGAAAGGAAAGAAATGAGCAAGAAAGAAAGAAAGAAAGGAAGGAAAGACAGAAAGAAAGAAAGAAAGAAAGAAAGAAAGAAAGAAAGAAAGAAAGAAAGAAAGAAATGAGCCAGAAAGGAAGAAAGAAAGAAAGAAAGAAAGAAAGAAAGAAATGAGCCAGAAAGGAAGGAAGAAAGAAAGAAAGAAAGAAAGAAAGAAAGAAAGACAGAAAGAAAGACAGAAAGAAAGGAAAGAAATGAGCAAGAAAGAAAGAAAGAAAGGAAGGAAAGACAGACAGAAAGAAAGAAAGAAAGAAAGAAAGAAAGAAAGAAAGAAAGAAAGGAAGGAAAGAAATGAGCCAGAAAGGAAGAAAGAAAGAAAGAAAGAAAGAAAGAAAGAAAGAAAGAAAGAAAGAAAGAAATGAGCAAGAAAGAAAGAAAGAAATGAGCCAGAAAGGAAGAAAGAAAGAAAGAAAGAAAGAAAGAAAGAAAGAAAGAAATGAGCAAGAAAGAAATAAAGAAAGAAAGAAAGAAATGAGCAAGAAAGAAAGAAAGAAAGAAAGAAAGAAAGAAAGAAAGAAAGAAAGAAAGAAAGAAAGAAAGAAAGAAATTGGGATAAATACCAGAAATGATCGTGATACATTTTTTGGTCCATACCGCCCATCCCTACTCCTGATATCAACATGAGAAACAATGGGATGATGCCTAGGCTAATGTGACTAATTTGCCTCAGCACACCTCCAACTCTTTCAGTTTTTAATCAGACAGCAGAGCTACAAACTAAACCTTTTTAGGAGTGTGGCCTCAATGAAACTGGAACCAAGAAGAAGAAATGCCAAAAATAAATAAATAAATAGCAGAATCCTGTCTATTTGGGACATGAAATATTTAAAGTAGCTCCCAAATTGTAGACATTAAAGAACATAAGATGGAGTTTTTATAAATATGTTCACAGTATTCACAATTCGGACATAGTAAAGATTCCATCTTTTACATGTCTCATTTGTATCTACAGCAAGAGAAAGTGTCATGTTTGTGATGTCATATTAAAGCAGAAGGGTTGAATGAGGCCACGTCCAGAAAGGTCCAACTTCATCGTGTTGACTTCAGGGTGAGGGTGGACTTTTGTATCAGTGACATCACTAAGGGGGAAAATCCAAGCTTACTGTGACCACGTGATCTTTGATCTCGTGGATCAAACTTTATTTCCCAGATTTCAGCATAAGGTGCATTTTGTACAACTAATTTCAACTTTAAAAACAGAAAATGACAAATGCTCTTCATCAATCATCTCTGCTTTATTAACTTCCGTTGTTTGACTATAATGATCTCCTCTATGTCCTCTTGTAGTGTATTCCCACAAACAAGAACCCCCGCAATACTCCCACCCGTCACGTTTCCCCTCGGCCATGGTGGTCACGGATGGCAACAGCCTCAGCACTCTCAGTTCCATGTCCTCGGGCAAGACGGTGAGTCCTCATCCTGCACCACAGCGCGTCTCTTAAACCTCAGCAGAGGTGACCGCTCTCTGCCTGCTGTTAGAGAATCTAGCTCAAGTAATTGTGGGGGGTTTGTGCATGAGAATCAACATTCAATTCCTGACGTCTCTGCTAAGTACCGTATTTTCTGGACTATAAGCCGCTACTTTTTTCATAGGTTTTGAACCATGCGGCTTATACAAAGGTGCAGCTATTCTGTGGATTTTTCTTCCACCGCTCGGGCGCTCTAACCGGAATTAGAATAAAAACTAAGACAAAATAAATGCAAAGAAGAATACGCTACTTATTCTTTAGCAGATAGAAGTAGGTAGAAGCAGATTTCAAACAGATAAATAGATAAATAAATACTGGTTATTTTCTCTTGGTTCTGTCCAGTTTTAATCAGCAAAGTTGCTGCCGTGTTAAAAGACACTGTTAGGAAAAGATCTATTTAGGTACAAACATGTACATCATTTACAGTTCAAAATGGTTCTGTACATGTAGTAAATGTCTAATCTAACAACATAAATATTTGCGGCTTGCATATCTTTTTTTATAAATAGAGCGGATGCGGCTTATATACAGGTGCAGCTTATAGTCCAGAAAATACGGTAATTGTGTTGTAATTTGTAATTTCAATAGTCCAGCCATTTTCTTTTTATACACATAAATCTTTCACACATACTCTGGAACAACACAATCGAAGCACACACAAGCAGCAGGAATTACATCACTACAGCAAATTGTGTGTGTGCGTGTTATGATTGTGTGTTGACTTGTTTGATTCCTGTCATGTTAGGATGCTCCCGTAAACAAGATGGTGCAACTTGGGGGTCTCTCTTGGGTAAATACAACTTTATTAGTTCAGTCGTGTAGATAGAGTGAGTGAAATTGCACACAAGCCTAATCATTGAAGTCAGACGCAGATGTGCACGCTCATCCTTTTACCTCTTGTTTGGTGCTGGTGTTCAAACACTTTCAGACAAACAGATGAGATGGATGTATGGATAGGGCACTCCTCACGTTTCCTATTTCCTCTGGAACAGCTGTCTAATCAATCACGTGTTCCCTCGGCCTGAACGCCTCTTGATTAATGCTCCCTCTCTCACTTTCATCTCTTTGGTGAGAGTCATCTCTGCGATCAGGAAATGAGACCTGTTAATCAAAGTTCTCAGGTCCCGTGCGCTGCTGCTTTCCTCCATGCTACAGTGAGGCTGCACATGAGATGAGCCGGGGGTAGAGGCGGAGGGCCCTTTTTCTTTCTTTTTTTCTTACTTTCTGGTAATTACACCTCTTCCTCTTTCCTACTTCTCCCTCCCCTCCGTGATCGCTCTAGCCTGAAATGTTGTCCACGGTGCTTTCACACGCTCAATTTCCCACGCTGAGACAGCGTGCTTGTACCGTGAGCCGCTGTTGCCTCCCCAATGGGCTGATGGGATGGCAGCTGAGAGCGGTGTGTATCCTCTGTGGCGTGGAGGAGGTGACACAAAACTAAAAAAAAAACTAAAAAACGTTCAGGGTCTCATGTCAGGCTGCCACCACTGCTGGAAGTGTGCTGGTGCCGTATAAGGGCAGAAAAAGCAAGTGCAGGTTAAAATAATGTGCGTCTTCTAGTCGAATTTAATAACTTATAGTTAGATGCTAAATACTCTAAGATATGATAAATAAAAATGTATGAAAATGTAATATTTATTTGGGTTTAAGAAAAAAACAGATTCAATCTACCTAAAAATATAGTATATATAGTCTATATTAAAGTAATCACAGTTAAATTCATGAAAGGAGGTAAAAAGTATCACAAAAAAGTTACTTTCATGCTCATCAGTTAATTTACAAAATTACTATCTGAGAGTTTCTGTATTCTGGTCACAACATTATTGTGTAGCATTTCCTAAACTCTTTTATTTAGTAAGTAACTTGCTCAAAAGCCAGGTATTTTCTTATCAGTACGGCTCTTAAAGGGGGCACGCGATCACGAGGGCATGTTCAGGCTTTATAACACCGGCTGTTTACCAAGAGACCACCATAATACCTGAGTCTGCTGAGCACTCACCTCTGCTCAGACCTCGCTGTCTAATGACTGCAGGTCACCTTTATCAGGTAAAGCTGTTTGCTGGCCGCAGGGTCAGTCCGGGGTCAGCTGCCTCCACCCACAGAGAGGCGGGATAGAGGAGAAGAGGGATGGGGAATTGTATTTGGTCAGGTGTGGCACACTGAGGTGGAGGGGTGGAAGACGTATTCAGAGTAATCGTACCAGTACAAGCAGAGGTCCTGCGTTTGCATTTTTACTTTTTTTGAAGTACGACTATACTTTAAGATATTATAATCAGAGGTGGGTAGAGTAGCCAAAATCTGTACTCAAGTAAAAGTACTGTTACTTCAGAATAATATGACTCAAGTAGAAGTAAAAAGTAGTCATCCAAATAATTACTTGAGTAAAAGTAAAAAAGTACTTGGTGAAAAAACTACTCATGTACTGAGTAACTGTTGAGTAACGTCTGATTTATTTTTTTAACACGTCCATTCAAACAGACAAAAGTACAAAATAATCATCTTCAGGCAAATTAAATCAATAAAATTAATTAAAATTAATAAAAAATAAATAATAACTTAAATTAAAATAATCTTAAAGTAAATTCAAGTACTTTAATAAATAATAAAATAAATAAAATAACAATACAAAAATAAATTAAGCACAGGCAGAACTAGAACAAGCCCATGAACTCATAGAAACTGTGTGTGTTTGAGTCTGTGTAAATGTGACAAAACATGCAAAAACAAACATTTTTTCCAAAGAATCACCCAGTGATGATGAGATTGATGCGTACGTGGATAAAAGGGATAAAAGAAAAGTAACAGCTCAACGTAGCCTAATGTAGCGGAGTAAGAGTAACAGTTTCTTCTTCACAAATCTACTCAAGTAAAAGTAAAAAGTATAGTGATTCAAAACTACTCCTAAAAGTACAACATTTCCCAAAACTTACTCAAGTAAATGTAACGGAGTAAATGTAACTTGTTACTACCCACCTCTGATTATAATCAACATAAATATGTGTGAAATAACCACATTTAGCATTCTGGTTAACTTGCACGGATCTCATAGTGTCATTTATACATTCAGCAGTGGGCTATTTTCAGCATACAGCCTCTAAAACCCTCACTGTGCACTCCCTCTATTTTTCTTCTTCTTCTTCTTTGAGGTGCTTTGCAGTTGTTGCCAAGGAAATGCTAGAAAAGCACCATTTCCTGTAGCTTTTTCCACCACTACTGCCATCTGTCTGAAGGGACATATGCATGCATGTCTAACAGGAACGCTCTTTCTCTAAAACAGAGCTGTGATCGGTCAGATTTTTCCGTACAGACTTTCCAAAGCCTGATAAGGGAGCCAAGAGTAGGTGAAAACAAGTTTCCCCTCGGCCTATTTGAATTACAAGACACTACCTGTTTTCACTCAGGTTGTCACATGCTAACACCACAGACCTTCGGTGGTACAGTAAAGTACGCAGGGTGGTCCAATAGACTTTGAAGGACTCTTGAAATTGCACTTTTAGACAGTAGCCAATCGTTTTCTCCTGCTGCAACAGAAATGTGTTGCACGTGGAAAAGGCTAATGTGCTAAACCTTACTAAAGAGCTACATAAAACAACAAAACGTAAAGTGTAATTACAGTTAAATAATGGAAGAGAGGACACAAAATCCAGTCCCCTGCTTGGTGGGATACCTCACTTTTATTCCCAGACCTACTTCAAACTGCAGACTTCATTTATTTAAGTGCATCAGCAATCAGTAAATTTCATTTTGTGCAAAAACAAGGTGTCCGAATTTAAATGTTCTAACTAGATGACCCGGTTACTGAACTTTATCTTTTATTATTCTTTAAGTCCTGCGACATGCAAAAAAACACTTTAACGTTGTAGCTGAGCACTGCAGACTTAATTCTATCAACTTTTTCAGCATTCAGTGCATTATATTTATAGCATAACATTTTCAATATATAAGCCCAATAAAATGCATATTTCAAGTTAAATGCACCTCGGCCACCAACACAGTTTACTGTGGCGTCCATCATACATGTAAAGTATGTATGAACAGAAACAGATGGAAAAAACTGAAAGTCGCTAAAATCAAAACTAAAAAAAAATAAAAAAATTAGACACATGCTGTTGTATTAGATTCCATAAAAAATCCCAGGTGTCCTTAATGAAGTACCCTGCCAGTGTTTTCAGCTATACGTGTATACGCGGGCACATTGTGTTTATCATTTTATGTAATGCAGGGGTACTTTGTCTTGACTTTCCCCTCTCTTTTTCGTTTTCAGTGTCCTCTTCAAGCTTGGTGAGAGTGTCCACCTGACTTCCTCGCTACCCGGCAACAGGAGCACATTTTTCCACCCTCTCGCCACGGTAACCATGACAACACTTAATAGCTCGCAGCAGCGTGCTGGGTGATGAGTCAGTCAACAAACACATGGGGCGTGATGACGGTGGGAAAGGCGGCGCAAAACAGAAATGTGGACCGAGGTGGAAAAAGGAGCCTGGATTCGCCGACGGGGGACACAAATGATGAACAAGGATGTATGATTTGGCACAATCTTTGAAAAACAGTGTTCAAATTTTCATACCTTCTTTTAAGAGTCATCCTCTGTTGTCAAATTACAAAGGAACAAAAGCACCAAATATGAACTCTGTGGACCTGAATGAAGGCTCTGGGAAGATTTGAACTATGATTTAAGTTGGAAATATGACACAGTGACAGCCATTCGTTGAAGGACGCTGAGGGACGCCTGGGATGAAAGTCTGTCCACTTGCACATGAGCAGACTGTGTAACAATCAGAATAACCTTTATTGATCTTGTGCATGCATTTTTTTTTATTTTAACTGGGCTTTAAAGGAGTCTTCCATATTATTCTTTCACACTCAGTTTACTGTACTAGCATTAGCGCAAATGATGAGCGTCTGTTCATCATTTCAACTTGTTCAATGTGTATACTGTGATTGAAAAAAGACTTTGACAATCTTGAAAGGACTATGCAATGTGTCTATGGGTGTAAACAATGCTTTGTATAACTGGAATCTGCACAAAACACCACACACTTGAGGCTGGAAATTAATATGCACTATTAAATACTGTTGAAGCTGCCTGTAAAAATAACACAAAAGCACGATGGATGGATGTGCAGGAAAACTGCCAGAGGATAATAGTTTTGAATGTGGACCTGCAATAAATACAAAAATGTGGTTTTTGCTGGAGGTTGGAGGGAATATCGACTCACATGCTTCGAACTTGACTGTTTCCGACACACAGTTTCAGGTGAATTTCAGGAATGGGCCATGCCCTCCCTCCGTGTCTCCCACTTCCTGCCGCTATGTGACAAATAGGACAAATATTGTTAATAACTCCTCACCTTAAATTGTGACACAGATTCGTCCTGGGTAGAATGAAAACACCGACAAGTATTCAGAAACCAAGCAAACATGAAAGAGGACGGCAGCGGCTCCAATCATGCAGGAATCCAGAGAGGGCACGCGTTGGGCACACACGCCCACGCTGACAGTATTAAGGTGTGTTCAGACAGCAAATATGACCCCCCACTGGCGTACAGTATGTGCTAGCTTCTTGGACAAATCACATTCCAAGTTTGTATGTAAACATGCCGCTGCAAAGATATATTAGAAGCTGTAGTCCATGGCTGGATGGTCGTGGGACCAATTGTGCATGAGAAAGCTCGACAGAATCATCACATCTGTGCAGATCCAGTGTCCTGTTCAATATTAGGTCATTATGTTGTTATTGAGTGGTAGTTTTTGACTGTTATAGGCATATCTGCTGCCATCTGATCAGAGGGTACTCATCATACCTGTGTGACTGGACATGATTTGTTTTTCCTCCTAATGTATTATTTTTGTATAAAAATTTAAATCAATCATAAATCATTATTTATACTTTTCTGTGAAAATATTTGTATTTCAAGTAAAATGCTTTTTTTCTCCTCCCCTACATGAATACATGCTTGTGGATATTTTTCATAAAATCTTAGGAAATGTAGATGTACGTTTCCTCTGGTAGAAAGAAAAGATAGTTCAGCGTTGTGTTTATAACCGTAGCAAAGATATCATGGTGTCGTAGCGTGACAACGAAATAGCCGCTTTGAAGTTCATAGATCTAAAGTGCACATTTCTTTTCAAGCAGCAAGTTCACTGAACCCGACATGTTGATGGCTCAATTCATGTGAGCCTTTATCTCGGACTGACGCTCACTGCACTGTAAAAACCTGCGGGCTGGGGACCTGTCCAGGGTATACCGCCTGCCTTTCACCTAAAGACAGCAGGGATAGGCTCCAGCAGATCCCTGTGACCCCACGTAGAAATAAGAGGATGTAGATAATGAAGGAATGGACAGTTCTGTTATTACTAATACTATAACAGTAATCTTTATTCTGGGAGTTATTCAGGAGCAAACAAACGCACTGGTGTTACCGGATACCTTTTTGGATGAAAACTTTCGTTTTTTTTTAGCTAGTCTACTTGTTGCTCCACTCACGTCCCGTGCTTCATTTCTCTGGATTGCATGCGTATCCAATGGGCAATGGCATCCGAAGGCAGCTTTTCTACATCTGTTCTTACTACCCTTTGGAGTGCAAAGTCGCATCCAGAAGAACCAAACTCATTCTTTGTGTCAAAGAGAAGAAGCGTCAGGATAGCTGGCGGATCTAATAAAGCCCACCAAAGCTGGAAACTAGAATAGATTTAAACGATGGGCTGATAGATATACTATGTGAATAATTCCAGTTCTATTGCACAATTAACCAATATAAGACACAGAGATTGAACAAAATCAAACAAAAACACCAAAAAGGAAAGGTCAGAGCTGCGGCGTAAATGCACTCTGGCTTACTCTTGTCAATTATATTTACTGACTGCGGCTTCAGATAATCATTAGCTGCCACGTGAGACAAAGATTACAGCTGATCAATTAGCATGACGCTGTTATATAGTGCAGCGGTTTTTCTAGTGACATGAATCTTTTTCTTTTGGTGTTTTAAGTCAAGCAGTTATTCAATAAAATACCTACGCAAATATAGTTAAACTGGTTCATCCCACAGGGCACAGCTTTGTTGCATTAATGGATATAGTTATTATTTTAGTCTTTTATAAGTCTATATGTACTTTACCTCATTGAGGTTGTCTTCAATATAACAAGGATTCTCAGCAATGAAATTCACATCAACGTTTTATGCTTTTGAGCCACTTGGGGGCAACAGAAACAAACGATAAACACAAAAACGGCATATTATTACTTCTGGGCCATTTTGTCCTCCCATCATTTGGAGTGTAGATATTACAGAGTTAAAAAAAAAGAAGTGGACTTGGTCCGTGTTTAATGGGAATGCTGCAGCTGGTCACAGGATCCAAGGGTGGTATGTCAAAGTTTTTTCTTTTGTTGTTTTTTTTTTGAGAGTGACAGGCTCAGATTCATTTTAATTTAAGTGTTGAATAACATTCTTGGGAGGATTTCTACAAAGATTAACAACACACAATGTTTAAGATGCTTCAAATTTCCTCCAAAAGCAAACATTGCTTTTGGAGGTCATTTTATTGATCCCATTGGGAAAGTAGGAAACGTTCTCATTCAACGTTTGACTGATTTCAAACATTTTATACTATGTTTTTAGCTCTCAAATATGAGAAAGTAGGATTGCCAGAATTTCTCTTGAAGTTGAAGTTTTATAGTACGACAAGCCATCCCTAATTCTTGTCGTCTATGATACAAATAATTACTCAACTTTGATTCCCAGGGGCCTGTACCAACATGCACAGAAGAAAGGGTCACTGCATGCCTTTTGATAGGCATACAACCAGTCAGAGAACGAGGCGTAGGCAGAGCCACGACCAGACAAGTGGCAACAAAAGACATCCAAAATGGATCGGTATGTTCTGTACCGTTGGAAATGGAGAGGTATTTTTTACAAATACAAGATACAGACAGTGGACATACAGTACAAACAACAACAACAAAAGACAACATTGAGTTACAATGATATGTATCTGTGTGTGTGTGTGTGTGTGTGTGTGTGTGTGTGTGTGTGTGTGTGTGTGTGTGTGTGTGTGTGTGTGTGTGTGTGTGTGTGTGTGGAAATAATATAAAGAACGTAAATAAATAAATTAAATTAAATATTAATTTGAAAATAAATAAATAAATAAATAAATAGATAATGATCATATATGATATATGATGTGATATAATATAGCACGATATACTAAAAAGTAATATATATGTAATACTATAATAGCATATAATAATATAATAATATCCTAATATAACATAATAATATTATAACATATAACAAAATGATATCACCATACTATAATATATACCAATATAATAATACTATAATATAACATCCCCTGACATAATATAATAATACACTATAAAACAATATATGCTGCTCGTGTTTTGGTCGGCTCCGTGTCGGTTTTGTGTTTCGTTTGTGGTTTTTGTTGCAGATTTCCAGGGCTTGACGTGTGCCTCCGTGTGTTCCCGCTTCCTGGATTGGCAGTGGATGTTTTTTTGAGAGTGAGAGAGATGGACCACCACCCAGGGCCCCATCACGCCCCCAAAGAGCCAGGCATGGAGCCCCCACTCACCTCCACCCTCAGCCAGTCCAGTCCGGCCCCGCCCCCCCACAAAATAATAATTTCATTGTCATGATTACTGTTCAGATTAAAAAATAATAATAAATTAAAGCTGAACGGGCCCTCGCGCGTGCAATTTTCACCAATAAATATCAAGGACTCAAAACTAAGTCCGATGACACCATCCACGAGTCTTTATGTCAAACCATTCAAAAGTTATGGCAGAAAATAGGAACTATGAAATATCAACCAATCAAAAGAAGGGGCGGGGCTAATTTGCACCAATCTTGGTCAAGGACTCAAAACCGAGTCCGATGACACCATCCACGAGTCTTTATGTGAAACCATTCAAAAGTTATGGCAGAATGTAGGAACTATAGTAGATTTTAAAGTATTTCTTGTCTTTAAATCTATGAATGGTTTAGCTCCCTCCTACATGGTTGACATGCTCACTGAATACATATCGGACCGATCCCTTAGATCATCAAATAAGAGTCTTCTAATCATACCTAGAATTAACACTAGATCTGCTCATGGTGCTTTCAGTCACTATGGCCCCACTCTCTGGAATTCCTTGCCGCAGGAAATAAGGTCTGCTCCAACAGTATGGAGCTAGAACAGTCTCATAATTCGCAAATGCACACACCGTTTCACAACAGTGCCCACTTTCAAAAGCAGACTAAAAAAAGGACAGGCGTTTGAGTAAACTACATGGTTGATCGCACTTTTGTTAAAATGGAATTATGGTTGTTATTATTGTTTTTTCTCTTGTCATACTTGTTATCTATTTCTGTTATTGTAAACTTGTAATTTTGTTTGTTTGTTTATGTATTTTGAGCACATTGAGTCCATGCTCATAATGTGAAATGTGCTTTATAAATAAATTTGCCTTGCCTTGCCTTGTCTATCAAATGATGTATAACACACCCGACTTCCTGTTCGGTTTCGGCCATGGCGCCAGGAGACTTTTCTTTAAGTTGCGACTATTGTGGGGCTTGAGGCACGAAGTTTTCTAGGGGGCGCTGTTGAGCCATTAAGCCACGCCCATTAATGCAAACTATTAAATCTCAAATTTTTTGCCAGGCCTGGCTTGCATGCAAAATTTGGTGACTTTTGGGGCACGTTTAGGGGGGCAAAAAGGCCCTAATTTTGTCGGAAAAATAAAAATAATGAGGGAAAAAAAAAATTCCTACAGATACAATAGGGCCTTCGCACTGTAGGTGCTTGGGCCCTAATAATGATAATATACACAATCATGATCATAATCAGAACCAATATGTTTATACTAATAATTTCACTCATCAAAATGACAGCAACAATTATTATTATTATCGCAATCATAATCATGGTTATAGTAATAATAATGATGTGATAATCATAACAATATAATAATATAGTAGTAATAATAATATATACTAGATATAATAATATATTTAATATATGATCATATAACAATAGTAATATATACTAGATTTAATATATAATAATAATATATATAATATATATTATATAATAATTTAATCATAATTGATAATAATAACAATATAGTTAGAGTTATAAGTGGCAACAAATGAACATAAAAGAGAGGGATTTGTGAGAGGAATCAGTTCTGGATGTATTGTAGGAAGGGGGACCAAGTGTTTTCATAGGATGAGATGTTATTCTTCAAAGTAGTGAGTTTTTCTAGGTTTGAGTAATCTGTTAGAAGATTAAGCCAGTGAGTTATGGATATCTTTGTTCTATCTTTCCAGTTCAGTAGTATGGCTTTCTTGGCGATGGTTAAAGATATTAACACAAATGATGTGTGTTGTTTGGGTATATGTAATGAAGAGAGGTCACCAAGTAATGCTATAATCGGGCTTATGGGGATGCTGACCCATTTCACAAACGAGAATTGTTGCAATGGGAACTTTTAAGAAGAAAACTTGTACTGGTTAAGTTTAATGTCTGAACACTTGACATTAAATTTAACCATTGTTCACCTCTGTTTTTAATTTTTCACTGCTACCCAGGAGAAAACGTATTCTTTAGCTTCTTAAAGCTCTGATTTTTCATCACTCAGTTGCTACCCAGGTCTGCTGGTTCTCCGGAGGTAATTTTTCCACTGCAGTGACTCAAATCACAGCGTTCCTATAAATACATAAAACACAAACAAAGCACTTGAAAGACTATAAAGCTCAATTACGCATATGGGCTCTCATGTTTCACCATGCGATCCATTCTCTAGACTAACCCCCCCACCCCCCAAAAAAAGAAAAGAAGTTGAAATGATCATTCATCAAAATTGCAGTAAAATCAGAGCTCACTTTATTTGTGGAAAAACAACAGTATACCCATCTTTTTTTTGCCATTTTAAAGCTTAACCTCCCTCTGGTATAATGATTTATAGGAGCAACTGTCGGCCTGCAGCTTGCGCCACGGCGCCCAGCTGAGGAAACCCTTGTAATCCACTGATGTTGCTCCATTTGGTTTTCAATAAGGCCTTTGATTCTGCCTCCCAGGGAGCCTCTAAAGATCTGACCATCTCTCTTTAACTCTTTTAATCCAAAGGAAACCGGAATACGGGGAGGCTTATTTACATTTGTTTGAGTTTGAAACACAACACCGAAGTCTCCAAACATCACATTCAATCCAGTATTAAGTTCTGATTCGTTTGCAAGAAAGTGCTGATTAATTAGTGACAATGGTCATTTATTGTATGTATTTGTTTTTATTTTGACTTTACTAATAAAATACTATAAAATGAAAAGTTTATTTTACTGTCTTGTCTGTTTCCACCAACTTCCATACTGTATCATGGGTTTACAAAGCGATGTCATGTAAAGCTTTGAATGTTTCAAGGCTAAAACCTGGTACAATAAACTCCTAATATTAATAAATAAAAGCAAGAATAGTAGCAGTGATAGAGTACTTGAACTGGCAGCAACAGTATCAGCTATACAAGCTGTATTTACAGCTTTATTGCAGAAAGGTTTACGGTACCTGTCAGAATAGTCCTAATGCTGATTAAAGGCTTTGAACATGGCTTTAGTGCACTGAGTCTCAAGTTTGATAAAGTGGTATTAGTCAGCATCCACATGGTCTGCACAGCGAAACCTTTTCTTGACGTTTCTTCTGATAACATTTTCCATTCATACCTGCATCTTGTTTCTTGATCAAAGCTCTTTGCAGGAGATGGAGAAAAGCTGCTAATCCTTCATTCACTGGAGGTTTAACCTTATGGTTCTGCATCTGTAAAAGGAAATACTTCCTTAAGGATGGTAGTGGTGGTCCAAGGCAGCAATTACTCAAGCGAGTAAGAGTAAGAAGATTTTTCTAACTCATGTTAAACTCAAGACTTTGTTATTTGAGGCCTGCATTATCAAAATGGTGCTATGTGAGGTATATATATATATATATATATATATATATATATATATATATATATATATATATATATATATATATATATATATATATATATATATATATATATATATATATATTAAAAAGCTGAAGGAAAAGAAAAGAAAGAAGAAAGAAAGAATAAGTAGCAGACTGTAATGTGTCAGTTTCTGCAAAGTGCATTTTTTGTGTCCTTTAACACTTTAAAGTCTGATTTTTATTTATTCTTTCTGTTGCTTTTCCTTCCTCCCTTATGTCCCTCTGCTCCCTGTTGTCTTCAACTAATCAGTAAATCCAAGTGTCTCAAAAAAGTCAATTTTTGAAACTACATACTTCATTCTATGTATAGTATGCCATAAGCATTGGATATTGTATACAACAGCTGTCATTAGTATGCATAAATATATAGCAATCTCAGTATATATTATGTATAATAACCTGTGGCGCGGAGGCAACACTCCTCATGCAGCCAACAAGTCCAGGCCTTTGACCCCTGGCTGGGTGTTATTCTCCACTTACTACCCCCACTTCTTGTCTCATTTACAGTATATAAAAACCAGAAGGAAACAATGATTATTTTGAAACCACATACTGGTGTGCATACAAAGTAGTATGCAGTATGTACTGCACAACGTACTGTGTACTACATTTTTCTCAAAAACAGTACTTTGTATATTAGTGAATAGTATAGTATGCAGTTGCAAAAATTGCCAGTGTTGTGATCGCTGTTGTTGATTTTATTATGAAATACAGTTAGTGGGTTAGAGTGCTCAGTTGCATATTGAGATTTTTTTCTTCTTCTATGAGCCTACATTCTTCAGTCAGCTGGATATACAGTATATACTGTATACTGCTCACTATAGTTGGTCAAAGTCAGTATGTACTAGTAGTGTAGTAAGTGGTTAAAAAAGCAGAATCCTGCCCTTCTCTTGTGGCAGTTTGTCTTATTTTCTTGTAATGATCATCCATATTCTTTGGATATTGCTTTTGCTGATGTGAATTCGATACTGAAGCCTTTCTATGTTACTTATCTCCTTTGTCTCAACTGAGGACTGAATATAATTGCTACTAATTACAATTTCTTGTCTAGAGTTGCATATTTGAGTTTGGCTTACCTGTCAAAAAGATGTTTCGTGAATTTTTCCTCTTTATTTAATGATGAATTCTTGCCTCTACTGTATGTGGGTATGTGTGAAGTAATTATGTAAACATAATTAGTTAGTAATGATGTGAGACATTTAACTAACAGTTTAAGCAGTTGCTTCCTGCAGAAGCTAAAGAACTAAAGTCATGCATTTGTATTTGATTTAAAGTACTTTATCTGAGTGGCTTACCCGACTGATTTTGAGAAAAGCTTCAGCTTTCATTTGACTTTTTCCAAAATTAGTTTTGACATCAGTTGCTATAAAAACTGGAACTAAATAATGGGAACAGAGTCAGGAAATCAAATCAGCTGATATACAAAAGCTCAGTGAATTAAACCTCAGTCAGAAAGACAGTAAAAGATGATGTTTGTAACAGAAGAAAAATCCAACAGTCTAACTATTTATCAGCTGCTGATACAGAAGTGGGTCAGCTGATTCAATGCATCCAGGACTGGAAAGGTCAAAATGAGAAACGAGCAGACATGCGGGGATCAGAGGAACGGGACAAAGTGACAGAAAGTGGAAGCTGTGGCGTGAATGTGGCCGTGTGTTTAGCAGCTCCAGAAGAAAGCCTGCTACATCAACTCCAGCTGAGCCCCAAAGGATTAATGGATAGGACTACACTGCAGGAGTCAGGGGTCAGGAGGCCGCTCTCAGCCCGGCCTAACTGATCCCTCTGACCAGAGTTTGCGCCAGCATCTCTATGGAGAAATACATACACATGTATGAAGCTGCTCTGGCAGGAGTCTTCCATCAAAAAACCCTCACCGAGAAAGCCTCTGTTGTGCTCCTGCACAGTCATGGAGATCAGTCAGAAACAATCGCTGTGCATCATCTGTGACAGCTAGGCTACTTTTGATCTAAAACCATCTCATCTATAAGCTTTGTCCTTTCACTAACATTCAGTCACGTGATAGTGAGATTATTTCATTTATTAGTCATTGTGTTTTAATCTTCAGTCTCTATATTACATTATCAGTGAGCAGAGCAGATAAAATGTGAGTTTACAGTACAAGCTCAGTATTTTCTGTATATTTAAGACGGAACAGACAATTAGACTTTAAAAAGGGGCCTTTTTTTGAACAAAATTGAGCAATGGATTTTTAGAAGTTCATTGATCCTAAATAAAAGCAAAAAGGCGTTGGATAACATTTGTCTATGCAAAAAAAATAATTTAATTATGATGCAAAAAAAATAACCAAAGAAAAAAGAGACAATTGCAATGATGTGCAATAAATAAACGGTATGAATTAAAGCACCACTTTTTTGATCATCTGTGAAGAGCCAAAAAACAAAGCAGGAAGTTTTTAAGACACCAATAGTAAATGTGCTCTCTTTGTTGAAATATTTTTTTTTCAGAGTGAACAATTCTCAATATGTCATCAACAATACTACAAGACTACATTATTGCCTATTGTTGTGTAATCTTTATCATCACATCTTCGGAGGAGACAAATAATGGGAATGTATCCTCTAAAATAGAATTTTATCGGTACACATTTAAGTAACTTCAGTCACAAATAAAATGATAATGTTAATAGCGTAAATCTAGATAAAATGGCTTAATATTCTCAGATTTTTGTATGGAGTTGTTTGAAACATCCCACAAAACCTCAGCGTGTGTGATCAACACAAAAACGGGATTGTTCATCATGAGAGAGATCATACAGCTCCAAGCATGTTAAAGTAAGTAATAAAGAGTATCTCATGGTTGTGTTTGAGACAAATGTGAGCGTCTATTCTTGTTTGAGTCTCAGAAACCGACTCCATTAGCATCTGAGGTTGGAAAAGCTGCGAGAGTCTCTGGTTCGGAGGAATCCTGGCAGATTGATGTTGTCATGCTGATGCTGTCACTGGACCGATGCTGGACGGGTTAATGATTTATGGGGCATAGTGGGAAGCCCAGAAAAGGACCTGAGTTAATGTTCACCTTTTCCCTCTGGACCCTCTCTCAGGGTGGGCTGCCCACACCAGTCCAGACAAATCGTCAAGGAGGCCGACTGACTGAATGACTGACTGGACTGGCCTCCAGCTAAACCCGGCATGCCCAGCAGGGAGGTAGGCCGCGCTCTGGGGCTCGAAGAGGAGGAGGAGACGGGAGACTGACGAGGCCTAATCGTCTCTTGAAAAGGTTTCAATAGAAGCAATAAATGCAGCAGAAAATAATCGAAACGGTTCTAATGAGCTCAGATGAGGAAAAAAAATGTGATTGTCTTGATCATTATTGTGTCTTCATCTTGTGGGAGTGCAGAAGCTTGTTCGTGCTCAGTGGACAACATAGGAAAGTAACGGAAAACAACTGTCGCACCATGTGAAAGTTGCAGTGCACTGTCATTCTTTTCAATGATGAAGATAAAGACTTTTTTAACCATTTTTAACAAAGCTGCACTCTGTATTGCACAAATATCAAGATGATTTGTCATATCATAGGATACGTGAGGATTGTCAAATTTCCACTTGAACCTTTCATTGTACTAAACCTATATGTATGTGGGCGCAAATTCATTACAATAATAACACTTTTGTGACTGGATGACTTTTTTACAGTGCAAAAGTTCTAAACCTTTAAAAAAAATAGTACCGGTAGGTGCATTTACACTTTCACTGGATGATATTTTCAGTCAGTGAAAGACAGATTAACTCACTGTACACCTCGGTATTTGCAGTCACTCTTACGATTTAAAATTGCTGACACAGATGTTTCTGGATTATGAGAGGAAACCCCACGCAAGCGCTTGGAGAACATGTAAACACCACAGCCTGGGTTCAAACTAGAAACCTCCAAGCAGCGAGGCGGCAGTGCTAACTGCTAAGCTGCCCTGCTGCCCATCAAACAAGCAATGCAAGTCACAGTTGCCATAAAAGGCCTTTTTAGTTGAATTTATGTCAGAGACAAATATCCTTAAGGTACATTTTATTTTCGTAGTATTTCATTTATTCAAATGTGGACTTCTTTTGGATATTTATCCAAATCAAAAGTAGACTTCTACATTTAGAGAGGGAATGAAGAAAAGATGAACTCACTGCATCCTGAGTGGATACTACAGTCCTCTTCCGCGACACTCATGCACTCCAAGATGATGAAGGAATACATCCCTCCACTAATCGTTACGTAAAATAAATAAAAACTAAGATATCTATCTGTTTTCCACACAGAACCCCTTTTGTTTTTTTTGCCACTGTAAAGCCTAAACTGCTTCATTTCTTCCTCTGTCATGTATATGAATCTGAATCATTGCTGCCAGGGTAGAGGGAAAGCTGAGAGCAGATCAGGTGATGGATAGGAGCAGGATTTGTCATTGGCAACTCTACTCTACTCTCATTAAGCTGTAAATCTTTCACAACAACAGCATCCACCAAGACAGTAACAAAGAGGCTTTTTTCTTGTTCAGCCACCTCATTACTGGTGTAACAATGAAACTGAAACACTCTGTCAGGACTTAAAGTGGCACAAGTACACGAAGCAGCCTGTAAAAATGTTAAATGAGACATCAGCAGAGAAATTACACATGAACTTTCTGTTTTCAGAAGAAATATCTTAGATCAAACTCTCTAAAACAAGCTAAATAACAAATAGGTCTGCTGCATAAATGTAAAGGAGTGTGCTACTGAGAAAACGTCAGATACATAGAGGTATATTACAGGGTATTATGTGTGAAGTCAATTTTATATTAGAAGAATTAAGCGGATTGAGTGTTTGGGATATCCTGGATTACAAAGAATCCCGAAAAACATTATTTGAGGGGACAAAAAGAGTACCTGCTGGCTCTTATCTGAGCCAGATCCTCTCATCTATTACCCTGTTATGCCTCTTGTTGAGAATAATCCTGAACTGCCCATTGTTTTAAGAATTATTTATGGATCACCAATGAACATCTGAGGAACATTGGGTAAGAAGAATGCCAAAGACAACAAAAAAGGTTTTTGAGGATAATGAAATACTTCAGTGTCTGCCAGAAACACTGACCTGACAAATGAACAGTCTCCCCAGAGCTCATACTGTAACTTGTTCTTGCCAGTGTGAGTGTTGGACCTCGGCATCACTGCTTCATTGTTGAATAAACAGACTTTCTGCCTAATGTCTTGTTGCAAAAAATAACAATTCTGACAATGTGTATTTTAGGAATAGCCATACCTTTCACATGAGGAGAACTATGATAGGCTCCAGTAGATCCACGGACGGATGGATGGAGGGACGGCCGGGAAAACAAAAAAAAAGAAAACAACAAACAAACTCACAATTATGGTACTTGCTTTACAATTTGAATAAAAACAGATATTCTCTCTATGTTATAGATCGGATATAAGCAGGGCCTTTTAAAAAAAGTAAAATAAAAACATGTATTTACAATCCACATTTCTAATAAAATCATCTGGCTGTCACAATTCTGTCAAATTGGGTGCTGTTAACTGTTTGTAATGCAATTTGAATAATGCATTCCCATATTCTGGGCTGTGTTTTTTATATTGTTAAAATTATTAAGAAAGTGAAAATACATGATACTTTGCTACACTGATGCACATGCTAAAAAGAGAAATTATTTAAGATGAGAGATTTTAATGAGGGAATTTGTGCATTGAACATCTTGCTTTGATTAGCAGATTTAATTAACTGAGACACACAAAACATAATTTTGCCCTCACTAATAAGTCTTTGAAATGCTGTGTAGTATATTACCATAGACTGCATGAAAAGATCACACCAGACCAGTTTTAGTTTTTTTGTGTAACCAAAGTTGCAATGAAGATAAACAGTGACACCTGCTGGTCAGAAGGTATACTGCAGAAAGCAAGAATACGGTCGCGTTTAACGCTCTTCTGGATGTCAGGTTTGTGCTCACCCTCTGGCACAGCCATAACTCTGTACGATCTGTCAGTGCCTCATTTGTCATTTTGCTACAATGCTATTTGAATTTTTTTATTTTCAACTTTATATGTTGAAAATCAGTACAAGCCGGTCAAATTATAGCCTATGTGTTGAGACATTCTCAATCAGATATTGAACTTAATTTAATTCAAAATAGTTTATTAATCTCAGAGGGGAAATTAATTGTTGCAGTTGTCATGATTTAAGTATCTTTGGAGAGTAATTGTAGAGGTTTATTGCTGTGGGCAGGGAGGATCTCTTGTAGCGTTCTGTGTGGCAGCAGATCGGAGGAAGCCTCTGACTGAAGACACTTCTGTTGCCGAGTCCCTGTGTTGTGACGAGGATGCTCAGGATTGTCCATGATCTGCAATTTTATGAAGTATCCTCCTTTGAACACTCAGCTCCAGAGGCTCCAGAACAGAGTTACTGTTACTCCAACAGATGACTGCAGATGTGATTGCACTCTCCACGACAAAAAGAAGAAATTCAACACATTGCTCCAAACACTGTAGGACTTAAGCTTCCCCAAGAAGGAAAGTCTGCACTGTCCTTTCTTTTACACAGCATCAGTGTTTTATCTACAGTCTAATCTCTTGTCCAGGGTGAACACTGAGGTATTCATATTCTTACACCACCTCCAAATCTTCTCCCATGATATAAAAACTATTTGATTTGGACCAATTCTGGTTCTCCTAAAATCCACAATCATCCCCTGTCTTATCCACATTTAAGATAAGATGATTGTTACCACACCATACAACAAAAATGGGACCCCGACTTGTACTGGAAGTCTGAATGGTGAAAGTACAGTCCTCTGTAGTGCTCATGTGCTGCTGACCACCTGGTCAGACGCAACCATTCAGTCTCACAAGCTATAGTCTGTTAGTCAGGTAGTCAGTAATCCAGGTGATTGTGGAGACATCCAACTGCGTTTTAAGGAGTTTCCTACATAGTAATGCAGGGGCGTCAATTGGGTATGGCAAGGTATGGCAGCCGCCACACCTTGGCTTCAAGGGAAAATGTAAATGTTTGTTTTTTAAATACATTTATGGAATTACTCTGTGTCTATTTGTGTTGATTATTCTATTATTTAATACATATAGAATAACTACAAATGCAAATCAGAACAACATGATCGATTTCACTAGTTATTACACTGCAAAAACTCAAAATCTTAACAAGAATATTTGTCTTATTTCTAGTTAAAATGTCTAATTTTTAGTCAAAAAATCTCATTACATTTAAGACAAGACTCAAAAACTCAAAAAACAACAATTTTCACCTGTTTCAAGTAGATTTTCACTTAAAATAAGTAGAAATTTTTTTTTGCTTGTAATGAGAAGATAAATCTTGTCCCACTGGCAGATTTTTCTTCTTATTTCAATTGAAAATTTACTTGAAACAGGTGAAAATGGTCAAATAAGTTATTTTTCCGGCGATGACTCTTGTTTTAAGTGTAATGAGACTAAAAATGACTAAAAATTAGACATTTTAACTAGAAATAAGACAAATATTCCTGGTAAGATTTTGAGTTTTTGCAGTGTGTGAGTGAGACTGCATTTGAAAAAGTTCCAATTTTCTTGACTACACAGATAAGCTACATAACAGACTTCTGTGATGAGTATTTGCTGGGCGTGTTGATTGATACTCTAGTTAAGTTCTGTAGTGACTCGTGACCTTGCCATACCTTAGCTTTGACTGAATTGACGCCACTGTAGTAATGCAGGCTGGATGATGTTAAATGCATTGGAGAAATTGAAGACCATGATCCTCAGAGTGCTGCCTGCTTTGTCCAGATGACTGTCGGTACGTTGAAACAAGTGTATGTTGGCATCTTCAACTCCAACCCTGCGATGATAAGCAAATTGCAGTGGGTCCTGGCTTATCCGGGGAGGTCAATAAAAGTCTCTATAGAAATCAATCTCTTGAAGACACTCCCAATAGTGCAGTAACTGGTACAGCAAGCTAAAATGAAAAACAAACATAAAGCTAGGACTGGTGGGGTAGCAAAGTGTTTCTCAATTGTAGTTCTAAGGACCCACTGGTCTCCATGTTTGAGATGTTCCATTTCATTTGGCTCAAATTAATAGTGCATCATCAGTCACATGCAATTTAAAGACAAGCTGATGAGGTAAAAGGGATTTAGAAACAATGGGGCAGCAGATGCATCTTTAAACTAACAGTTGTGTGTTAATGACTGGGCTGGGATGTACAATAACTTTTCAGATCCTATACTGTAATAGATAATCAACACAGCTACATTCTGTTAAGGGAAGAACACTTGAGAGAGTGAATATTGGCAGTGTAATATTAAACAATCAATCTTAGCAGGTGTGCCTGTAAGGTTAAACTCAGGGGAGTTTCCAGGTCCCGCATGAAGAAAAACAGGCTTCCAAACCGGTCTACAGAAACCAATGGGTCACGTGACCTATTGCTTCGTCCATTGTTTTACACAGCTTATGTCATAGCCCTTGTGTGCCTGTCAGACTGAACTCGGGGAAATACTAAAGTATAGGCCTTCGTCTAGATGTTCCTGTAAGGCTAAACTCAGGGAAACATTATTGATTGACTCGACTACCTCCATAGACATATACTGTACATTAACATACATAAACTGAATTCCAATCTCCACCCTAAACCCTCAAGCCCTGAACCCTCACAGACTTTAGTGACGTGAGGAGGAGACACAGTTTGGCATTGACAACCACTTTTCCAACTTGTTGTCATTGGTTGTGTCAGCATTTCTAAAAATAAGGCTACACCACATTGCCAAACTCACCTCTCTTGACCTGCAGAAAGGGAGCATGAGAAAGAAGCTCTGCAAAGCAGTCCTCTTTCAGAACTTTTAGCATATGTGTAAATATGGTTTGTAAGATGTGTGTGTATATATATATATATATATATATATATATATATATATATATATATATATATATATATATATATATATATATATATATATATATATATATATATATATATATATATATATATACATACATATACACTATGGCATGCCATTCAGGATCTCTCAGTGTCTCCTCAATGTGTTCCCCAAGCAATTGTTTGCCGATTTGTAAAGGAATACGCGGCACAGTGCTCTGGCATCTTCAATACTGTTCTGTCTAATGCTGTTGTATGGGTAGGATGACCGGTCCAAGTACACCATCCCGTATTGAGCTGAAAAGGGACGCACTTTGTTCCGTATTACTGTGAGAGCCAAAAAATAGTCATTAAATGCCAATGGAAAATGGCATTGAGCTGTTGAAGTTATATTTTTCTCTTTTACTACAACTGTAGCCTACAGTCATGGCCTTTGAGGCACAAATATGTTTACAAGTTTTCTACAGACTTTCTGTTTGCACTTTTGTTATTGCACTAAAAATGTGCACCATTACAGAATGGATGTTCTGCTTTGTTTCTATTGTTTTATATTAATTTATACAATTTTAAGTTAAGCAGGACATGTTTCTGTTTAAGAAAGATACTTTTTTTATTCAGTTCATTTTTATTTTGTGTTAAAGTGAATTGCTGGATAATATTGTGTTTTCCATGTGTTCATTGCATTTAAAAATATGCATCTAATTCAATTCAGGTTCGAGTCAAATAGTTAAAAAATCGTTTCACTCACAAAAAAATGGGCAAAAAAAAATTCACCACGCCAGGAAAGGTAAAGGCAATCGTGTTGGTCGATGAGGTGTCCCTTATTTATTTTTCAGGGAGTTGGCAACCCTAGTCTATGTATATACAGGACTGTCTCAGAAAATTAGAATATTGTGATAAAGTTCTTTATTTTCTGTAATGCAATTAAAAAAACAAAAATGTCATACATTCTGGATTCATTACAAATCAACTGAAATATTTCAAGCCTTTTATTATTTTAATATTGCTGATTATGGCTTACAGTTTAAGATTAAGATTCCCAGAATTTTTTGAGATAGGATATTTTCTTTGTTTCTTTGTTTCTTTGTTTTCTTAAGCTGTAAGCCATGATCAGCCATATTAAAAATAATAAAAGGCTTGCCATATTTCAGTTGATTTGTAATGAATCCAGAATGTATGACATTTTTCACATTACAGAAAATAAAGGAAATTATCACAATATTCTAATTTTCTGAGACAGTCCTGTACGTCTATGAGCAGCTCGGCCAGATGTTCCAGTCCTGTCAGACAAGTCTCAGGGCAAAGTGCTCCTGTGTAGCCCCGTCACAGCTGACGTCATCTTCCACCCAGTGACTGCTGTTATCAAGATGGCGCTGCGTCCTGGATCTGGGGGAGGCAGCAGGTATTTTAGTCTTTTACAGTTCACCGTTTGACAGAAACATACACTTTTCATGTAACATTCCCTTCCTCCGGCCGTGCAGCGTCAGGCGGCTCGCTCGGAGCCCCCTTAGACGGCCCAGGGGAGGCTGTGTTTGTCGTCGATGCCGGTGCTGAGATGAGATGGCTGGTTGTCAGGTGTCACAGCTAACGATCCCTGCTGCACGTCCTGGGCAAAATAGACTCAAATCATCACATATTTGCACAGAGAAAGCAGCAATTGAGCGCTATCACTTACTGTACCTGATTGTTTACACATTTTAAGCATATGGCGCAATATTATTGTAAAAGGCACATTAATCTCTTGCAGCTTTGTTTGAATCGCAGCTGGTCCAGGTCCATGACCGGCCTCTGATGGCTGACCTGTCACTATATTATCATTGTCATGGAGATACTCCTGTCATTGCTTCATGTTGGTTCATTTAAGGCCGTCAAAGGAAACGGGGCTTGATACCTGTCAAGTTTTGGATTTAACAATTAACATGTGTTTCAGAGAGCAGGAGATAGGATGACTAGTTGCCTACAAGTATTGTAATGGTGCAAAAAGTCAAACTTCAGAGGCATGTTATCATTTATCCTAACCTTTATTGGAATGTACATCCAAGTTTAGTTGCAGGAATCTGAGGGAACGGATGTAAGAACAAAACTGGACAAGAACATCTGAAACAACCACAACCAAATTCACTCTATCCGGATGGAGCAATTTAACTGGATAATTTTTTTTTAAAGGCCGAAATTAAATAGAGTAACGAGGCTGTTTTTAAAATGTAATGAGTAAAAAGTACAGATAATTGCGTGAAAATGGAGTGAAAGGAGTAAAAGTAAAAAGTCGTCTGAAAAATAATTACCCCAGTGAAGTATAGATAACCAAAATTTCTACTTAAGTAAGGTAACGAAGTATTTGTACTTGTACTTGACACCTCTGCCCACCAGCCCAACCAAGGTCCAGTTTCTTACAATTTAAGACAATAAATCTAGAATAACTACCTGTCAACCACTTACAACTACAACTAAGTGCTCAGAATCTGATACTTCTACCTTTGTTGTTGACACTGAAATGCTGCTGACATTCTTATTCCTATAATAGAGCCTAAATGAAAACAAAGGGGAATTAAAGCACACTTATTTATTTAAATATTTTCAGTTAATATATACATTGATTGTCTTCAAGTTAAACATTTACATTTTCTTTTAATGTCATTTTAACTCATGTGGCTCTCTGGCCCCATCTCCTCCTCTTTAGGGAAGTACATTTGTTTATCCCATTTTTAAAGATATTTAAATTAAGTCTTTGCTTTTTAGGCAGAAATGTCTCCTCTCTCGTTACATCCATCCATCTCTGATTTGTTGTTCCGAGTTTGTTACCGTTGTTGCCATTAACCTCGCGACAACCAGGCTAAAGCAAGTGGCAGTTCTCGTGAGGTTAGTGACAATTCAGTTTGGAGAGGCACAGGAATGCTTTTTAAAAATTATTATATTATAAAACAGGAAATTTACATGAAAATACTAATAGGGGAGGGCGGCTGGAAAGAGGGGTAAAATACGGTAGTTTCCCGGCCAAAACGGGAGACTTGACAGGTATGGCTTGGAGATTTGTCAAAACTCATCTGGATTAGTTCAAGTTTTCTACTCTCCACAGAGCAGCTTGATGATGTTGGACAGGACATGTCACAGCTTTCCCTCTGGAGTCATTCATCAAGATATCCCTTTGCTGAATCATACAGTGATCTGTCATACACTCATAATCCTGAGTACTTGTTTATCGTATATTGTGGTTCCAGTCCAAAAGCTGATTCTGGTCTGCACAGGAGCTAAAAAGACTGCCCTCATGGTTTTTTCATTAGATGACTCGAGCAGCTTGAATTATAAATGTGTTCGGGCTACAAGCATCTCCACTGACCAGGTGATACTGATCCTCCAGGTGAAACCAAAAACCTCAAGTACTGCTGGTACTTCTTTATCAGCCTTATCTATCTAGTAGATGCGGGGACAAAATAAGGATCAGTTTCACATACAGTTGAAAAATATTTAATCTTTTTTTTTTTCCACTTGACAGATTTCCTAAAAATGTGTGTTCATTATTTAAATATCCATGTTTATGTACATGCGAGAAATCTGTGAAAAATTGTCCTTATTTGCATGTATAAAAACACCTAGGAGAAACCAACAAAAATGTAAAGTTTGCACGTTGTTTGTTGCTGTTTGTTAAAGTTGGTCAATTGTGGACAGAAACATTTGCATTGAATGCAGCAGTATAGTAAGTCAAAGCTCTCTTCTGGTATTTCTGGACATTGTGACATGACAGATGCAAAAAATCAATGCTGTCATGTGAGGATATGTGAAACAGATTCCCTGAGTACAACAGAGCATGTGATTACAACGTATGACAGACATTAGTTGTTTTATTATCTGTGCCGGTATGTTAAATACAGTTGCAGAAGAAGTTTGACTCAATTGATGGTATTTTTCTCTAAAAGGGTTATTTTTAAGTCTTTATATTTTTGCATGCAGTTCCACAATGAGCCCAAACAGTCTTTTTTTAGGGACCTGTATCTTTGATTGAAGTCCTACCTTCTTTCCAAAAGCCTTTGAAAACAGTGGCTGTTGGTTGATTATAGGCCTTTTTTTTTCGTTTTCTTTTTTTAATGAGGCTGCCTGATGTCCACAGCTGCTGTAGCTGCTTATCTGCTCCCATGTTAATCTGCTGAGCCATGACCTCTTATGTGCTGCAGGAGAGTGGGCAGCAGTGCTGCGGTGCTCTTATAAAAGCTTTTTTTTTTAAAGCTGACAATCTTACAGGGAGCAGATGTGACACCAGTCTGAAACCCTTCAAGCCAAGCATCATCACTGACGTCAACGATCAAATTACAGTGTTGTGCAAGGGACAAACTTGGCCATCTGTTTTTTCTCTTTCTTAATATTTTAACAGTAAAATAAGCAATCCATTTGCACTTACATTGCCCTTTCTTCATTACCTACCACTTTATATTAGAAGTCATTATTGGGTCCGCTGAGAATCGGATGAGCTTATACATAGGCTATCGCCCAGGCAGCGCAGGTTTGAATCCGGGCCTGTGGCTCTTTACTGCGTGTCTTCCTACCGCTCTCTATCCAAGTTTCCTGTCTAGCCAATTTCAAAATAAAGGCTACTAGAGCCACACAAAAAATCTTTAAAAAGAATATAAATATAGAAATCCTTACTGATTCACCAGCTGAGTGCACTAGTCCACAACAGTATCATCTGAATGTACTACATTTTCTCACAAATGTAAACTGCATGAGCAAACCCAAACCATGAGCTAAATTACAATGAGCTCACTATTCTGTTATATGTCACATTATCAAACCCATTAACTTTAAATCATTACATTAAATCAGTGAAAGCTGACACATTTGTCTTAGTCCTAATGCTAACAGTTATTATGTCAGTCACATTTAGCCTTTTTCATGATTAAATATAGCTAGCAGCCACTGGGAGCAGGGACCCTCCTGGCTCTGTCTTCTGTTTGTCTCTGCCTCATTGGTTCCATCTCTAAGAACTGAGTTTTAATAAGTAATTTGACAAATAGCTGAAGGCTTGTGTGGATTGGCTCTGGTGAAGGGGGGACTTGGCTGACTTGTAGAGATTTCTTCTGATTATATCATCATAAAGGATTCCAAGTTGCCTGTGGAAACTCAACTACAGCATGCTTTTACATTTATCTGCTATAAACTTGCTGAAATTATTGGTATTTATTTAAGATTTTAGGGCCTCAGTATCTTAAATTCCACTTCAGGCCTGGTGAATTTCACTGGGGGAAAAAACAGTTGTTGAATGATCAGTTTGTCTTTTAAATGTTTATCCTAAAAACACTTACCACAGGTGGAATAACAGCTGTCAGATACAGATATGCACCTTAGTCAGAATTAGAAAATCTAAGAACCGAATTACATTAGTATTCATTTTCTATCAGTATAGGCTTATATATATACAAGTGTTTTATTTTTATTCACGTATCATAAGTGTTTTTAAGCACTTATTTTACAACTAAATGAACCTCAACAGAACTATCAAAATTGAAAAATGTTTGTATAATGTATTTATTCATTTTAAAGATGGTGCTTGTATACAAAATCAGATAAACCCAGTTTCAGATCTTCCAGCTCATGCACTTATCTAATTATTCTGGATATTAGAGGTCTGTTTTCAGAATTCAGAGCTTCAGTCATCTACAACTGTTTCATGCACAGGAGGAAACATTGTTCTTTGTTGCAACAGACACAGCACTGCCTCTGTATCTCACATCATCTCTACCCAAGCCTTATTTTACATCTAACATCTTTGTGTTTCTTTATTCCCATAGCTTTATGTATCCTGTTGGAGGGGGGCTGGGACCGCCGCAAGGTGAGTCCTTCTCTAGTTAATGACACATTACTCCAAATGCTCAAGTTTTTAATATATATATAACCAGATTAACTTTAATGAAAGCTAAATTGCCTGGAATATTTTGTGGATTTAAATGTAAATGTTACTTGGAATGACGGCTGTGGAATAAGAAGTGTTAATTAAGTAAATATCTAAAATCTTAATGTAAGTACACACACAAAAAAAACATACTTAGCCAGTAAACTAAGTTCGCATTATTAAGGTGTGGCACTGTAATAAGTGTATGCAGTTTTACTGAGCAGAACATACAGGACAAGTGTTGATATAAAGGGTAAGGGTTGATGTCATACGTTCCTACTTTGGTGCTCTTGGTTTTTCACATTAAAGTCACTTTATGTAGCAATACCACTTCTGACCAAACAGGGGCAGAATGATACAAGAAAGTTCATGGTTGTTTTCAAAACTGCACATGGTGTACTACACTCACACTGTAGTATACAGTTTACTATAGTAGTCAACATTTGAAGTGGATCAAAAACACACTCAGATGCTATGGCAGGATGTTGAACAGTATTCATTTTTGTCTTAGGAGAACTTTGATATCTTTCAGTCCACATTAAATGTATGATGATCCATCACCCGTTGTTGGCACGTATTATTATGCTTTTGTAAAAGACTCAAGCTTATGGTATGAGCAGTCGGGTAACTGCTCTGAACACCACAGAGAGGCAGCAGCACAACAGTTCACATTTTAGTAGATTTTTAGAACTCTGTTTATAGCAGCCAGGTTAAATGGGTTGTGTCAAGCAGCTGTTGTATAATTACAATGTGCACTATTCACTGTAGTCTCAGGATGCTCAAAAAAGGGTCATGTTATGCTGTTAGAGCGAAAGATTTGTTTGTGACTTCCAAATAAATGCTCTCAAGCACAGAAAGAATTGTTTTGTTCTTCCTCCATTAAACAACTGTCCCACACAGTTTAGCTTCCAAACCATACGGTTTATAATTAAGGAGTGAGGAATCAGCATTCCCTTTTTATACATTCAGTTCTCAGCGTTATGTACTGCAAGCCTCAGACATTCATTAATTTACCTGTGCATGATCTTTTTATTTAGCTGTTGTCTTTGGCTGCACGAACACTCTTGATAAGCTACTCACACATCTCTGGGACGAGCGTCACTTGGAGGTCGTGCCTTGCTCCCATTAGCCACATCATTCTCGTCAGACAAATTAGTTTGCGTGCTGCCTCCTAAGCATGCCATTTATTCAGCCTTACTGAGTCATCTGCAGCAGGAGCTGATTTGACAAAGCTTCACACAGCATAAAATTTGGTAATAAACATGCTCGTTTTTTTTTTTTTTTTTGCAAATTGTGAGCCTCACTCCTTTCTTAATTGTCACCAGATAACATGAGTTTGCATCTTCTTATTTGAAATATTGAATCATGTATTTGCCATGTACTCTGGACGCCCCCCCACCCCCCTTTCATATTGGTATTACATTGTACTCAAAGTATGTCAGATTAAACTTGCTATCATGATTTAGGTAGGGATTTGTGTCAACTCCTGTCTTTCCAAATCGGCAGCAATTCCTAACAGCATTTGTGCATCTGTGCAGGGATGGTACCCATGCAGCAACAGCAGCCGCAGCAACAGCAAGGCTTTCCTATGGTTCCTGTCATGCAGCCCAACATGCAGGGCATGATGGGAATGAACTTTGGGGGACAGATGCCTCCAGGCGCCATTCCTATACAGGTGAGCTTCAGATTCTGTACGCCTCGAGCTTGATTCTGTTCAAGATTTATTTGATAGCTCAATTTATTGAACAAACATGGGATCTACTTATGAATACATATAGTAATAAGCACATTTCTGTGTCGTTTAAAACGTTTAATTCAAGCAGATTTAAAGCTCCTTATCTGCACATTTACTTCAACATTAATCTCTTTTCAAGCTGTTTTTACAACAGCACATTTACAAGATTTTATTGCAGCCTGGTGGTTTCCAACAAGGATTTAATCCATTAACATCTTTCTCTTTCTTCTCAGCGACATAATTTCAAATCAAGCTAAATGCAAATTAGGTTTCTTGGGCTCATTTTTGTTTGTTTTTAACAGGGCGGGATGGCAATGGGGATGCAGACCCCCGGGATGCAGTACATGGGTCAGCCACAGTTCATGGGCATGAGACCCGCTGGACCCCAGTACACCGCTGACATGCAGAAACAAATGGCAGAGGAGCACCAGTGAGTCATACTATATATATTTTTTTTGTTTGTACTTCGTATCCTTGTGCATCTATGTGTATTTTTATCAGTTTAAAGGCTTAAAAAAGTTTTTAAAAGAAATATGTAGAGGGTTTTAGCCACACAGACATCATGACAGTCCCAGAGCTTGAGTGCAAAGTTAAATGTCTGTGTAGGTTTTAGATGAGCTCCTGCTTGCTTCCGTTGTGCACTGGTTTATATTTTCTACATGTTTAGACAATCTGAATAAAGGCAGGATTTTAAGTGTGCAAATCCTCCTGATTTACTCAATGTCTCTACCTAATGTCAGCAAGAGGTTGACTTATGCTTGTGATTGAAACGTCATCAACCACTACAACTATATTCTCCGGAGGATGATGCGATTATAGGGTTGTTATGTGACGCAGGTGTGAGCGAGCACTAGACTGCATCAACTCTATATGCCAAATAGACTCTGGCTAGACTGTTTTGTACAGTTTATGGGTTGGATGGGCGAGTCTGAAACTGAATCATCTGAAACTTTGTCTAGACGATGAGCAGCACATCCATACTGTTGCATTATTTGGCTTTTTACAAAAGGAGTTAAGAGCAAGCTGTTTTCACATTGCTACTTCACAGAGTAAAACAAAAAAAACCCAGAGCCGACATGTCGAGCGTTAGTGTGCCAGATAAGCCAAACACGTAAATCATTACCTGAAATGTTTGAAAGTGTCGCTCCTTACGAGTGCAGTTTAAAATGGCACATTAAAATCACTCTGTTAACAACTGAGTCCTCAGCTAAAGTTATGCTTTAGGATTAGATTAACTCTGAGACACGTTCAATATCTTTTCTTATTCAATTTGTGAATATTTTAAATATCACTGTGTTTTCATTGGTCCAAATATTAAACATTTTGTAAAAACTGATTTAATAAAAAGAAAAAAAAGAAAATAACTTTCAAATTCGTATTACCTTAATTGTTTTGTCAGTTTAAACTTTATGTCTCTGAGGTAGTAGATCTTCGTTTGTGGTGTTGAAGTGATCTGGTTAAAACTTTTTTTATCATATTATTATTAGTCTGTATATAGTATTTACTTGCTAAATTTAAAATACGAAAGACTTAAAACAAAGATGCCTAGTCTTTGGAGGAAAATTTTATACTAAATGTATCAACATTTTGTTGATATTAAAATCACAATTAGATTATTTTCCAAAATGGGTAAAGGCTCTTACCATTGACTCTCTTCATTTATATGCAAATATTATTTTACAAGGCTAGTATTGATTTAATAATTCACTTTTTTTCAAGACTAAGAGACATTTATTAGAAACGTATACAGGAACATAAATATCAGAATAATGTAATGCAAGTGTATTTTTGACTTTTAAGCACCAATGTTGCACATAGCAAATATATATATTTTACTAAGATACCTCATCACTTCATTCTACAAAGATTCAGATCTGTTTTTACTGTTTTGATAACTTTATTAGTCTCATCTCCAGAATTGTAAAAAAAAAAAAGAGAAATTTTTAAGTTTTTAATGTTGAGTAGCTGTTTCTATCTTTTTCAGAAAGTAATTTCTATGTTTTGCCTTGTCATCAGCCCCTGCAGGAATATTAATGCAGTATTGGCTCCCTGTTTAATGTCTGTACTCTTGATTCGTTTTAGAAAGCGTCTGGAGCAGCAGCAGAAGATGCTGGAGGAGGACAGGAAAAGAAGGCAGTTTGAGGAGCAGAAACAGAAGCTGAGGCTGCTAAGCAGTGTGAAACCCAAGGTGAGTGTTTCCGCACATCCTATTTATCCTACTGTTTTCTGGCACCGCTCGTGTCTGTAACCCTCTGGTCTCTCGATACCCTACTGGGTTTGTACTCAGACAGGTGAGAAGAGTCGTGACGACGCTTTGGAGGCAATCAAAGGCAACTTAGACGGCTTCAGCAGAGATGCCAAAATGCACCCCACTCCATCATCACAGACAAAGAAGCCAGGTACTTCCACATGAACTCTTTTAGTTGCAATCCCTGCTTTTTTGTTTCTTTTGTGATTCTTCTCCATTCTTCGTATTCCTGAATTGGATAAGAGTTAGAATAACAACCGCAGCAAACACGGGTCAGCACGAGGTCTAATCAGCTGACAGCCACATAAACCAGAATGTGGATTTTTCTGAAATGGTTTTCTTTTTTGCAGTCACGCTCTTCATCTATACTTCTGTCACTTATTCATTTTCAGTAGTGTGTGAATCTTTGTGTCCAATGCAGCATGTATTTATGAAACTCATTGTTAACCATCTAGATGTGGGCATGCATTTATCAAACATAACACTAAATAGAGCAGTATTTCTAAAGGTGAAATCTTATTTTGAAGCAGTTTTAGTCACAAGTGTAAGATCTGATGTAGATGAAGTCCAACAAAGATTGATTATGACTTTAGGTTTAAGTTTTAAACGTGTTTTTATTTAGATAGTTCTACATCCTGGATCTTGTGTTTATCTGTTCTGTCTCAATCATTCCCCCTCAGATTTCACCATTTTTCCAATTTGTAATATTCTGTCTAAGAGGGATTATTATGCCAATTTGGAAAAATGGGTTTGAATGATGTTAACATTCAAAAAGTATTTACCTGATAATTCTCCATAGTAAACAATTTATCAGGATTTCTTTTTTTTTTTGTTGAGGTTGCAGCTCTATAATTTTTAGTCCCCCACAAAATAATCATTAGCTCACTTGTGCTCCGTGCAGCACTTAATTCATTTCCCTTTGTGGAGTGTGTTGTGTTGTGCCATCATCATTATTTCTTCATTTTTGCAGACTCATCGCCATCACACCCGCCCGTCACCACTCACTCCCTTCCCCCCGCTTTGTCCGAGGAAAATGACGAGTTTAGTGACTTTCAGGGGCCCGTAGATGCCCCCGCCTCTTTGCCTCCACCCTCCTCTTCTTCCTCCAACTTCGACTTCTCCTCTCAGGCCCAAATTCAGCCTTCGTCCTCTCCCTCCAAAGGTTTTGCTCAGGACGATGACGAGTTTAGTGACTTTGTTCAGGGACCTGTTGACGCTTTCCCTTCCTCCACCTCCCACCTGTCCTCTGAAGTCCACGTCCAACCGTCTATCCCTTCCTCACAACCCCTCCCTGACTCTGTGTCCATTTCCACTGCCACCCAACACTCTGCTGTCAACACCAGCTCCCAGTCGACATTGCAAGGTAACTTGTCTCTGTCTCAGTTGACACCCGTCCTCTCATCTTTATAATTTACAATATTTTCATTTAGTTTATGTTCCGCCTTTTTTTTTCTGCTGATGCGTTATGTTTTAAGTGGAAACGCTGGATATTTCATTGGTCTTGGCCTGCGTTACAGTGGTGGGGAGCATGCAGCCACCAAAGCAGATGGCCTCATAAACCTACTTCAAACTATTAGATTTTAAAGATATTATTGAAAAAGCTCATCATCTTGAAGTAAAAACTCAAAATGCATCATTACTAGAATTGTAGTATGGATAGCACTCCATGCAGCTTAATAACCCATCAATCATTTATATAGTAGTGGATTGATTAATGACTATCTGTCATGTAATTTGCAATTTTTTGGCGAGTAGCTGCTCTGTGATGCTCTCAATACTGAAAACTGACAGGACAAAGAATTGGCCTCCTGTCTTGAGAGGTTCAGCATCAAGCTTTTTGGGATCATCAAATGTTTTTGGCTCTTATTCAGCAACTGGAATCTGCTAATTAGAGGGCTGATTATGGTTGGATTATTACAGACATGAAGAGATTTAAGTAATTTTTTCTTCTTCAGAGGTTTTGGTTTATTTCATCTTTTTTTCCCCTATTGGACTTGCAAGTGACTGTATTTGATTGTTGAGTGTAAGGAAGAATAATAATAAGAAGAATATCTACAAACCAGTCAGAACCAGTAAAACACCTGCTCCAGACTTAATACAAACAGTTATTTGGAAACTCACCACATTTTTTTCTTTCTCTTGTTATGATTGTATGATACTTTGAAATTTTTTTTTACTGACGAATCATTTTCAGCTCATCAGAAAGATGTGAAGTTGAATTGGTATGTGGATCTGTCTTAGTAGTTGTTTTTTTTTGTTAATATTTTGAAAGTTCTTTAAATAGGCCCTGGGGTACTTTTTATTTATCAATTAAGACCATTGAATAAGTGTACAAGATGCTTAACTCTGCATCCTCATTCGTGACAAAGCAATGGGAAACCCTCAGAGCTTCATCGCTCTACTGGCTGCCTAATACTTAATTAGAAGGGACAAATAGTTGCTTCTACTTGCTTGAGAAAAGTGTTTCAATGAAGAACCCCTCCCCGTTTTTTTCCTTTTTTTTTGAGGTACATATTTAGAAGAGCAAGGATGTATAATGTCCAAAATTGCAGTATCTGGACTGTGCTAAAGAAGCTTATTCCTCATTCACCCCTCCAGGCCCCTCACTGGAAGAAAAGCTGTTCTCTTCATGCGATCTTACTGCTGATAAATCAGCCCAGATAAGCTTTAAATCCAAGCAGAGTTTGGCTCGAATGGCTCCTAAAACAAAGGTTTCATCACAGTTTTCATCCAGCCCTAAAGCAAGAAATTGGGCTGCAGCTCCTGAGGACTTAAGAAAAAACTTCGTGTCAGAAAAGCCACAAGAACCCTCAGCCACGGCACCGAGCCACCCCCCGTCAGATGCCGGAGCATCTCCTCAAACCAGTAGTGGCAGTGGTGAGACATCTGCCTGTTTATTGGACTTCATAGCTGCTTCTTCTCTCCTCGCTTTCCTGCAACATTAACACATTACTAAGATGGTAGTTTTCTCTCTCTCGTCGGAAAATATTTTCATCCTTTCTAACCCTGATGAGTCGATTCTCTCCCAGATTCTCGGCTGGGTATCGTACTGTTGCAGCTTGCGTGCTGTTAAATAAAATCAAGCTGGCATTTACTTTGTCTCTGAAATTACTGTGGAGTGACAATGCCTTTAAGGGATCTTTCCTGGTGTCTACATCTTCTTATTACTTCTTATTTCTGCCTACTTTGTGCCTCTGTTACCAGAGCCGTCTCATATCGATGCCCTCTGTTTGCATTGTGGAGATGGACTGTGTCCGTCTAGGTCCTTGGGCGATACCTACTGACTAAATAAGCTGCCATCTGTTTCCCTCACTGTGTAACACCCCCAGAGAATGACCTCCGCTGCATGCTGACTGTTTTGGTTTAACAGGGATGCGCATGGACTGGCAGATACCACTAGGGCCCCGAGATGATCCGAGGCTGATTGTGCATGCTACACCGCTACTCCTTTGTGCTGTTATTTGTTTGTCCGTGTCCATGTCCTCCATGTCATCGGGGTAAATGTATCAGCTCATCCTGCAGACCAAGGAGATTTGTTGAAAGATTTTTTTTAAACTGCTCAGGACTGATGAGAGTATTACGTGAAAAGAGGCAGCCCGAGTAAACACAGGGACTTAAACTAAGACACTGAAATGTTTTATTAGAAAAGAAAAAAACTCTTTGTGAGCAGTTACATTAAAATGTTAGTGTTTGTGTTGCTCTCTCCTTGAAGCTTTAAATGACCCACACACTGATTTATCGCTGTCTGATGTGGCAGGACGCTTGTGATTTAGTGCAGAGTCGGGCTGTTCGATTTTGCCCAAAAATAAAATCTCGAATTTTTTTTTTCTCTCAAAATCCGATTTTCGATTACGATTATTTTGTGAATTGACAAAAGGCAAAGAAATGATTTCAAATATGCTGTTTTTTATTGAACATTTGCCCCATTGGACTTTAAGTGCAAACTTTGCTCTTATTAAACCAAAAAGGAATGAATAAAGTGCAAAACTCTGTAAAATAAGTTGAAAAAAAGTTTTAAAAAATATAATAAAATATAAAGTTTTATCTCTGAAAAAAAAAATCAAGGAACACGAGCCGGTCTACCCGGTGGCATGTTCCAACGCCCCCTCCTACACTAAAGAGCCTCTCCGATGGGGTACTTGTCGCAGGTATCAAGAGGTATTTCCATCTATCATTAATATGGTATCAATCATTAATATGTGTGCAGACAAGGTAAAAAAAAAAAAAGTGAAAAATCGATTTTACGATTTTCACGTTTTAACATCGTTCTAATTACATAATCGCGATTACGATTGAAAATCGATTAATCGAACAGCCCTAGTGCAGAGCAGTGTTACATCTGCACCGAGACCTCCACATATCGGGTGTAGGATTTTGTTGAGCTTGATACAAGCGGGCTCAGCTGCCAAGAGGGTAGGACAAGACTTTTGTTCTAACAGTTGTCTGTCTGTCTGTGTTTGGTTCTGCCTATGACAGCAGGTGCTGGCGTGTATCCACAACAAGAGCACATCCAGTCCATGCTGCCAGCCTGGGTTTACAATGACAGCCTCGTCCCAGGTGAACATTTCCTCATGAATGCAGCACGTTTAATGTGTTAGATGACTTTCTTAAAAGCAATGTCACACCATTGTATTTACTAATAATCTAAATGAGTATTTACCAGGGTATATTTTCTGTTTTTCCTTTCCTTCCTTTCCTTAGAAATGTTTAAAAAGGTCCTTGAAATCACGATGACTCCGGCGGGGATAGACACAGCCAAGCTCTACCCAATATTAATGTCATCGGGTCTTCCCAGAGAAGCACTGGGGCAAATCTGGGCATCAGCCAACCGCACAACACCTGGCATGCTGACCAAAGAGGAGCTTTACACTGTACTTGCACTAATTGGTGTGGCACAGGTAAACACTGGCATCAAAACAAATTATCCACTTAGAACAACTTCACTAATCAGCCCCCTCAGCTCCCGCGGCCTCATCAAAATTCCTGACTGAAATTAGAATGGCTTAAAGCTAGAGACACAAATAATAAGAAGCAGTGTTCAGACTCAGCCCGCGGGTTGTGAAGCGTTATAAACCCAGTACATGGCGGAGCCTCCATCAACTATGTTTGCCAGGAGGTTTCTTATCTTCCCTCAGCCTGGGCTTGTCATCACCCCTCAAGGGAGGATGCAAATCTGCAGGCAGCTCACGAAACGCTGCATGCCAGCGCTTCCATGCGGGGAATGAAAAGACACCTTTGGTGATGTAAATCTTCCAGAGCCTTAAAACACAAGCAGACCTCGATGTACTCTTGAGCCTGCCAGTGGTATTTGCTGAACAGCAGCTTGATTATGCAAGCCAGTTTCAAGTAAACATCAGTCCCCTTTCATAATCATGCCACCAAATTAAATGAAATACAAGCTGCTGTGCTCTGACACGGCTCATGGTTTAACGGATCAGCTCAAAGACAATAAACAAGCTTCATTTTATGTTTTATGTTTATGTCGTAACAGAAGAAAATTATGAAGCGCTAAAAGCCCCCTATTAAATGACAAGCAAAAGTAGCACATGGACATGAAATGTGGATCAGTATGTGAGCTTTCAGAGACAGCAGAGCTCAGCAGAATAAGCTTAAATCATGATATAAATACACATAATACTATATATTTTTCCTTTTGATATTTTGATAATAAGAAAAACCTTTTACTACGTTGCTTTTTAATGTTTTTATGTAAAGCACTTTGAATTGTCTTGTGCATGAAATATGCAATACGAATGACCTTGCTGTGCCTCGTTTCAGAGTGGACTCCCAGCAATGAACGTGGAAATCCTCGGCCAGTTTCCCTCTCCACCTGTGCCCAATTTGCCAGCCCTGGCTATGGCCATGGCGCCCGTCATGCCCCAGCACCAGCAACAGATGATGACTCAACCCCCGGTCTCCATGTCCATGCCCATGTCCACACCAGCACCACCAGTTATGCCCATGACACCCGCAGCCCCAGCTCAGCCACCTGCAAACACAAGCTTCATTGCCAGTTTCCCTCTTGCTCAGGTGTCAGACAATCTTTTAGTTCTCTTTGTGTGACCATAGTTGATTGCATTTCAAAAACGCAGAACTAACAAAGTGCTCATGTAGGCAACCAAACCCGATGACGATGACTTCCAGGATTTCCAGGAAGCTCCGAAGGCAGGGGCAGGAGACCAGGGCTTCACTGACTTCCAGGGGGAGTCTGGAGCAACGTTCCCAACCACCACAGCACTTCAACACCAAAACAGGTACAGGCTAACAGCGCGGTGATGCTGGCTGAGTCTTAAGGATTTTGTATAACTTGTTGGATAAAGGTTTGATTCCAACTTGTACAGCAGAAACTTGTTGGGGGACATCGACAAAAATGAATATCCCGGTTTATTTTGGCTCTTTCACAATATACCTTTTATATCCTGGTATTTTTGTGCGCACCATGTTCACTTTAATTCAAAGTCAAAGAGATGTGTAATATAAGAATGTTTTTCAAACTGATTTAGGACTGAGACAGGTTTTTCTTGTTTCAAAACACTGAGTGAAGTAAATGATGTGAAGTTCATATTATGTAAATAAAAGATAAAAGGAATTACCTTTTTTAAAAAAGCTCAACAACCCTAAACAGAAGTCCACAGCTGTGGGTCACTCATTGATGCGATGAAAAAATAATAATTTTTAATAATTAGGAAAATAAATAGGAATAAGATGAGAAAGCAAAAATATTTAGCTGCCAATATGAAATGTATAAAAATATAAAATCTGTACAAAAATAGATTACCTCTGGAAAATAGATAATTAAAAAATATTGGGATGTCTCTGAAACCTTTCTAACAGCATAACAATACTTACCGAAGGTCTGTTGAGATAATATTAGGCTTTAAGTCGTATTTATACTTCTGTGTAGGAGCTTCGCAATACACCGTGTCTGGCGTTTACACTTGTGCATTCATTTTTGCATCACTCTTTAATTACACCACCAACCACGAGGTGGCAGTGTAGTATTTTTTGTTGTGTTTGTTTGTTATTTCTACAGCTTGCGATGTCGAGTTTACTTTTGTTTGCTTCCTTCATCCAGCTCAGACGTAGCAACGGAGCAAATCAATTATATTTTATGTGAGTTGGAGCTGATAAATGTTAACCAGCAGTTGTTTTTACGGAAGTTGCAGCAAATTATCGTTCTACCCCACTTGAAACCAACAAAGAAGAAATAGTAGCGGGAAATTCAAAAACAAATAAGAATAAATCTACTACTCAAAATGCGAATAAAAGGGGAAACCGTATTATATAATCCTGCCCTGAATGCAAGATGCAACATTGATATAAATTGATATATATTGCCCAGCTTTTTGATGAGTTTACCACACTAGAAATGACGTCATACTGCATGCTCAGGGTTTCTTTGTGCACAGCAGCGATTAACTTTTAAAAGTAAGAGATGTGTTTGCAGAGATGATCAATTCAGACCCTGATGGTTATTTATAGCTGAGTTATTTTGCATAATAATTGCCTCTCTCATTGTCTGTCTCAGCCAGAAACGCTGTCTTAATATCTTGAAATAACCTCCTCGGAATAGCAATGAGTTTGGGTCATCTCTTAATAAATTCATTTCGGCGGACAGTAGATAAGCTCATCTCTTCACATTACTTCCAAGAGACTTTTCCTTGACTGAGAGAGCTGAAAAGGTCCAAGAGGAAGCAGAATCAATGTATCTTACATCTGAGTGGATTAGGCATTTCCTAATTCTCTTATTTTTCCTCTGAGATGCAAACTCCTGAGTGTCTCAGCAACGTAACGAGAATTTCCCACCGCAAGAGATTGTTGTCTAATTAAATGAGTGTCTTTTAAAGCTTCTGTTGGCTTGCCGAGTAGTACAGGACGCCTTGTCTTTGCTGTCACATTTCTCGCAGAGACAGAACAGAAAGCCTAGCTCTGTCCAGAGGTTATAAAATCTGTCTGAAGCACCTTTAATTATCTCAAACATACCAAGAGTATAAAAACTGAGCTACCCCGTTCTTGGTTGGTGGTGTAAATTTACTGGAATGATACATTGGGTGTGTTTGCAAAGAAAATATAACACTAGAAGAGTTAGCATGTTCTTGTGCTTAACTAAAGTTACCTGTTACTGAATATATTGTTGTTTTTAGCAAACATCCATAAAAGTACTTTTGATCTAGTGCAATTGTGCATTAAGTACTGTCTTTACACCAAAAGTGGTGCGTTTAAACAGGAAATTTAAATACCAACACCAGCATGCACCCGCTGAATAAAGTGGCAATTGAAATCTCTTCCATTGTTAGCGGTAACATGTTAAATTTTAGTACTCTGAAGTACAACAAGCTCAGAACTTACCCAGTAACTACCACCTCTTAACTTAAATTGTGAACATGGCTGTAGTGTCACATCAATAGTGATCAGAGTCTGAGCCAATAGACTACTGCAGACTCAGAGTCATTTGACATTGGACTGAATGCAGATTAAATGCTTTCCAATGACACTTAGAGACTGATTGTTAATGGATATTTGCTGCTTTTTTTTTACCTATGTTAACAGAAAACGGCTAATATATTCCCCAATGTGTCATACTTCTCAAAATTGTGTGTGTTTGACAGCAGTGATTCTGTTCCTTAATAAGATGTGTCCCTTATTCCCTTGTTTAACCCTTTTATGCCTTAAAATAATAGATCTTAAACAACAAAATGAGGCAAAAGTAATTTAATGTTGTAGGATCTGCAAATGCACAATTAATCTTGCCTTTGCCCTCTGCTGTTGCTGCTGATTTTTGCATCTTGTCATTGCTGCAAAGCAGTTCTACAGTGGTTGTTTCATTCACTTATCTGGTAAATATACTTATATATATTGTTTACTCAAGGAGAAAAAAACAAACCAAAAAACATTTTAAAGTGACAAAATTGTTTAAAAATTAGTTTTAACTTAAGGTGCCCTTTAAGGCAAGGCATGTTTAGTGGAAGCTTACAGCAAAACCTTAATGTGGACTGGATGCTGGAGTTTGTGGCCATGGCAATGTCTGTTCACAGGGATGAATTAAATGGTGGGGGGGAAATTAAACTAAAATCTAACGAGAAAAGCTGTGAAACTGCAAATGTTCCATCAGCTAAAGCAGCTTATGGGGATTAATTTCTACCACTGAACTTCACTCGTTTTGACGTCGTACCTTTTGTGTCCTTGCAGCACACCTGCCATCCTGACTCCGGTATCAGGCTCCTCCTCATCTGTTGCTGCCTCCGATAAGTACGCTGTGTTCAAGCAGCTGTCTGTGGATCAGCCCGCAGAGCCAGCACCCCCCGCCTCAGGTACCTCCTCCACCTCATGCAGGGTGTAGTGCTTAAAGCATTTTCTCTGCCCTACATTAAATGTTCATCCCAGCTAAAGCCTGGGATGAAAACAGATATTAGTAGGACATTCATCCTTTGTGCAAATTAAGTAGCACAGCTTCTAACACATTTTAATTCCTACTAAAAATATAAAGTCAACTTCTAAAGGCTATTGCTGCAGATTTAAGTTTTAAGTTTTCTCTAGATGGAATGGATTTCTTGTTTAGAGCATTAATTGTCTGTGCTTATTTTTTCTGGTCCAGACATTGGGGACAAATACAGTGTGTTCAGACAGCTAGAGCAACCTGCTGACAAGAAACCAGTTGGTAAGAAAGTTACATGCCATTTCTTGCTCATTCAAATCTTTGTACTGCCAGATTTTGTGCTTCCTGCTGACAGAGGACTCACACATCCCCTCTCAGTGTCACAACCTCACCAGGAAACACATCTATTGCTTAGTTTGAGTTTTGTAAAGAGAGTGGGGTCAGGGTTAAATACCCTCTGATTAAACATTTTGTTCCAACTTTGGTGAAGCTGTCAGGTCACCACAATGCCATTGTTCCATGTGTACAATGTACCTTGTTTTGCGAGCCCGCAGTGTTGATCCGAGTGTGTTTCCCACCACTTCTTCATTAGAACAGTATCTGATGGGGGCAGCTCTTACAACTCCAGTAAGTCATGCTTTGCAGTGACCTTTCTTTGGCATTGTCAGGCTCCATCTTCGCTAATGAGCCCATTAGTTAGCGCTCTTCCGTCACACACCAGCAGTGTGTCTCTATTTTGGTCCTTGCATAGATTACACCATAATTGATTAATAGTTACTGGAATGACAAAAGATGTTGATGTTTTTATAGCAAGTTTTGCATCTTCCCTTTGTTGAAAAATGTCAATTTTAACTAGTGATTTTAGACAAAGCAACTGGTTATTATGGACATTTTTGCCAACTGATTTTTCTCAATAGTTGAATGCAATGTAGTGAGAATGCGTGTGTCTTTTTTGTGCAGTGACGTGTGCTTTTGTTCAGACTGTTCAACTGCAGTCCCACAGTTCAACCTGATCTCACAAAAATCCGTGAAATGCCCACGACCTCTCACCACTATTTTCCGTGGCACCAACACAGAAATGGTATAATTCCGTGTGAGCACCACGGATATTGTACCATGCAAAGTCAATGGGCTCCGTTGTCGTGATATATACACGGATTATTACATTATTATTATGTATATATTATTCTTTATTAAGGTGGCTAAGTTATGAGTTTTAGACGCGCAAGTTACTGTTTGTTACTGTCAGTTTGTAAAAGCATGTTTTAACGCTGTTTTAACAGTGTTTTAATGGTGTTTCGATGATTTTTAATAGTATTTTGACGGCGCGTATTTAACCGTGTTTTCTAGTATTTAACGTAAATGAAGTAGGAAACGCTTGTGGTTTTTGCTAAAAATAATCATTTCACATCACTTACGCCACCTCCGTCGTCATGGCGACAGCAAACAACACGGTTAAATACTCTAATTTACGTTAGATATTAGAAAACACGGTTAAATACTTGCCGTCAAAATACTGTTAAAAATCATCAAAACACCATTAAAACACTGTTAAAACAGCGTTAAAAACATGCTTTTACAAACTGACAGTAACTTGCGCGTCAAAAACTCATAACTTAGCCACTATAATAAAGAATAATATATACATAATAATAATGTAATAATCCGTGTATATATCACGACAACGGAGCCCATTGAATTTTACCATTTCCGTGTTGGTGCCACGGAAAATGGTGGTGAGAGGTCGTGGGCATTTCACGGATCTTTGTGAGATCAGGTTGCACAGTTCATCACAAGGCTAGATGTTTATCGTTCTCAGTGGAGAGGAGGCATACTGTAACTAATCCACTAGCCTTTTCTTTTGCAGGATTGTAAATTGTTTCTGGAGTTGAGATTTTTATGTCTTTTACTAATCTTAGATCCTCTGGTTTACAGGGGAAGGATTTGCAGATTTCAAGTCTGTCAGCGCTGATGACGGCTTCACAGACTTTAAAACCGCCGACAGCATCTCTCCACTAGACCCTTCAGATCAGGCCAAGACCTTTCAACCAACCTTTTCCTCTGCTTTTCCAAACTCCCAGTCTCTACAGCAACTTCCACAGCAGCAACAGCCCGCAGTATCACTCTCTCAGCCCAAAAACCCTCTCAACATGGCCGACCTGGACCTTTTCTCTTCTATGGCTCCCTCTGTTCCTGCCCCCACTGAGACAAAACACAGTACATTCCCCTCTGCATCTGTGCCCCCCTCTCTAGTGCTGCTACCAAGTGGTACAAAACCCCCAGGTGGAGGTGCAGATGATTTTGGTGACTTTGCCCTCTTTGGCTCCTCGTCTGACACAACTCAGACTTCAGCAGCAGGCGGAGCCGCTGCAGCACCTCAGGATGACTTTGCAGACTTCATGGCATTTGGCAGTTCTGGTGGAGAGCCCAAAGGCGAGAGCAACACGGGGGTCCAAGGGGAGTCCTCCACACAGCAGCAACCTCAGCAGAGCTTAGATAAATATGACGTCTTCAAACAGCTGTCCCTGGAAGGAGGCCTCGCCTACGATGACGCCAAAGAGAGCGGCGGCGGCTCCTTCTCTTCTCTCAAGAGCGACACGGACGACTTTGCCGATTTTCAGTCATCGAAATTCTGCACAGCTCTCGGGGCTTCAGAAAAGACTCTGGTGGATAAAGTAGCCGCATTCAAACAGGCTAAGGAAGACTCTGCCTCCGTCAAATCCCTGGACCTCCCGTCCATTGGTGGGAGCAGCGTCGGGAAGGACGACTCCGAGGACGCACTCTCAGTGCAGCTGGACATGAAGCTCTCAGACATGGGTGGAGACCTGAAGCACGTGATGTCAGACAGCTCTCTGGATTTGCCGGGCCTCTCAGCTCACCAGCCCCCTGCTACAGGTGAGGAACTAGTGCGTTTGCTCTGGTGAGGCTCTGCCCAGTCACACACAGTGTTATTTCTAAGGCCAGCCATCTTTTCCTCCTCAGAGGAGCCACTTATGATTGCCCAATGAGTAGTCAAGGTGGAAGCAATGAGAATCCTCGTTGAATTGAATATGCTAAAATGCTGAAGGCAACACACAAATAACATATCAGATTAGCCTCATGAATTTCATCTGACATTTCAGCTTTCATTTTAACATACATTATTTAATTATATCCTCAATGTCTTCTCTTTTTTCTCATGTCCACATTCCCTGCCCTGTCCTGTATATTCTGTCACCAAAGTGACAGAACGCTCCTCACCCGTATTTCTATTTATTTATAAGTGATTTGATAAGTTGGCAGTGAGAGTCCATAAACACGATTCCTGGCTGCTCTCGGTCTGGTTATGGTAATGACTTGTGTTGGCTCTGTTCATGCTGCAGTGGGGGACAATTGCATTTCAGGATACCATTTTTGTGTGCTTGAGTTGATGTATTGAGCAGCACAACAGGAGGTGCAGTGGAGTACAGATCAGTGCAGAAGGCCTTGAGCATCGATGATCATCTTATTCATTCCAGTCACAGGTTTTTGTACGGTAGATGAAAGTATTACCCCGTTTTTAGCTCTTGTTTTCTAAAGGCACATCAGAAAATAAAATTTAGACTAGCTGGAAATGCAATGTTATCCTTAGTAGGAAATTTTGCACGCAAAACCTGAAGAGGTTATTTTAATAGAGTAACATTATAACTGGATGCAATAAAAACTTCAGACCTGAGTGCTTGAACGTTAATGCATGCATCAGTTATTATATCACTGCAGTATTTTCTTTATTTCCAACCATGCAGTGTTACTAGGATTGAATGTCCTATTAAAAAGATGTTTTAGATTATTGCTTCTCTAGTTTATCGCCTACCTCACTTCAGTGAAAGTGGAGTTCAGGCTTACAAAAATATTTGTTGTTGGTTAATCTTTCAAATTGAAATCAACTAGTTTCCTTCATAATCAAGTCATCTCCATGTCAACACTTCCTCTTCTTCTCCATCCTCAGCTTATTGTTTGTTCATCAACATCATGGCTCATGTTTCATTGTACTCAACACCGTTATGTGGTGTAAAACAAGACTGTGAGTAACTGCTGTCAGGTGAAGTATTCACAGTTTTTATCTTAAAGCTCTGGCATTTTTTAAGAAGCTAAAAGAAGCAGGAAAAATCTTTATCTGACAACATTTGCACATTCAGTCATGAGTATTTCCACATATTTGTTAACACATACAAATGATGCATACTACACCATTTCACGCTAGGAGTTCAGAATTGTTTCCTTCACTCAAGGAAAACATGAATATAAACATCCCCATTGCCTTATTTCAGTTTCTGTGCAGTGGTCAAACTTTGGTTTAATCCAAACACGCCTCTCTGCACTGGGAGCAAACAAACAGTTCATGGAGCTGCAGCCAAACATTTAAACTGCTGATCAGGCAAAGAGGACACCCGCTTTAACATCGATACATTCCTAAGAAACGTTATGCTACTGTAACAGCAGTTTCCCATTTCCTTTTCTTTCTTTTTTAAATCTACTCTTCTTTTCTTGGAGAGCTGTTGCACCAACCTGTTGAACTGTAGCAGGCCGAGCGGGTTGAACACCTCTATCCAGCTTTTGCTCTGTGTTTCTGGAAATGTATGTAATCTTAAAGAGACAGTATTTCTTTTGTGAGATTCCTTTTGAGTCACAAAAGGAATCAGATTTTTTATTTATTTAGTTTTTTTATTTGTAATGAAATTGTTATTTGTGATATCAGAGCATGACTTTATCACATGTGGCTTGATGGTCTGGCTCTCTGAGAACATATTGAAGTCAATATTACCCTTCCTGCCTTGCGGTTTGCTGCAGTGTGCCTGCTTTTTCAATTTGTGAAATTGACAAGAACGTAATACAAAAAAGTACTGCAAGTTGTTTTTATCAGAGGAAAACTGTTACCTTTCAGACTTAATAATGTATTTTTACTCCAGGAATATGAACTATTATTTTGAAACTATAAATACTCCTTGGTCTTGTGATTTGCCAAGTAAATAGATTACATGTAGCCTGCAGTATTTAGTAAGGTTCGAATATTTTAGGTAAAAATGGCTCTGAAGTTGATATCTTACTGAATTAGGGAATCATAAGAGTTTGCGCTCATTTACTTGCTTAGAAAAATATTCATTGTAGCAAGAGAAAAAGGGATACTGTCTCTTTAAATCTGTCCCTGCATCTGTGATTAGATGTAATTAAATCCCTTGCTGGGATGTCAGGTGTAAGATGGCTCTCTTTGATTTCTGTAACCCTTTGAGTGCTTGAACTAGACTGATGCACTTGATTATGGCAAGTATCATGATCTCATTCCCTTACCTATTTATTTATTTATCTATTTATTTATCATCCTGTTTAATAATTGAATAAATTGCAGCCATCTCACTGTCCCCAAAGCTTTTATACGTTATGATTCTTGCGATGCTCTGCCAGTGATTCTCCTCAAGTCCTCAAAGGGTTAATGCTTCCTGCCTTGTTCTTTGAAATATCTCATCAACCAGACTATCCAAGTGTTCTGTATTCAAGACTTTTCCAAGAAAACATCTGTTGCTTAACATCCTTATAGTCGAAAAAGTTTTCTCATCTCCCCAGAACTACTGATTCTAGTCTGTGAATGTGCCTTCTCTCTGGTTTCTGCTTATTTATCCTCGGATGACCTTTGTTTTAGTTCTCGCTGTTTGTTTTCTTCCTTTTCTCCTGACTCTGCATGCTCTTGTATTCAAAAATGACTGAAAACTAATTTTACAAGTGTTAGTTTGACAAGCCTCTTGTAATGATAGACCTCTTTCACAGTACTTTGTGATCTTTCTCTCTTTCTCTCTACTCATGTTGTCGTAATAAATATTACTATTGGTATTGCTGAAATGCGTACCGTCTTATTTTTTTCCTTTCCTTACTTGAGAGGTGTAACCTGATAACACAAGGTGTCCAGCTGTAGATCCTTGTCAATTTCACAAATTGCTGCTTGCATTTGAGGTTTCTGCCAAGCAAAATAGGAGGGGTTCAACAAAGTAGAAATACGAGTTTGTGAGTGTGAGGGAGACTAAAATGGTGCTGCTTAAATGTTGACAAAAGTGTGCAAGCTTTATAGCCGTCACTTAATATTAGTCTTACAGAAAGTGATCAAAACATAAAGAGAAACAGAGCACATGTAGTGGCAAGAAAGATTGATTTATTTTCCCCGATGTTGTCAGAGTGTCTGCCTCGAGACAAAATCCTTCAGATTGCATTTAGTTTACAGAAATCAAGTCTGATTTTTGTCTGCAAAGCTGTTTATCGCCAGCGAACGCGGCCAGTGTTGTCATAAAGCTCGAGAAGAGGGGAAAAAAGATAGAAATGTCAGTGTTGCAGAAGGATGAATATTTTGCACCTCAGGCAAAAAAAACAAGAAATGATTTATTGAACAGACTTCTCTACAGTGTGAGAGGAACGAAGGCTTTCTGCAACCTCATTGGTAGGTATAAGTGTGAGGATGAGACGTGCTGGTTTATGTGATTGTGCACAATTCGTTTGTTTTGGGGGGGGATTTTCTGTTAATATGCATATGATGATTTTAAAGTGAAACGACTTGTTTAACCTTGTAATGACAAAACAAGTCTCTGTTTTTTTTTTATTTGTCTGTAAATGATCAAGTTAATGATAGAAAGGGGTTCCCAGGTATATTAACAACCACTCACACAGTTATTTGGCATCCCACTCATATTTTTTTCTACTTTCCAAAATGGTGAGATCAAGTACCACAGAGCTGAATGCAATGCTGTTCTTCAGTCACCACCCGTCTCTCTCTTTGACACACACATTTCACTGATACCTACATACACAATCAGTGGGTCAAGCACATAATCAGGCATTTCGGAGAGCACTCACAGGGTTGCAATGTCACCACATAGATTGTTTGTTTACTTCAAAATAAGTACCTACGAATTCAGCAAACCTTTGAACAAAGATATTTTCTGCACAAAATTCTCATAAACACACTGATTATTCAGTGTAATGAAGTACTGATACGCGCCTTCAGTGCAGTAATACCCAAGTTACGGTAATGTGGATTTTAAAAAGTGGCAGGAATATCTCTTTCTGAAAGCAAGTTATTTTTCCAACTCTTTTCCAACAAATAAGGGTTTCTTCAGGGACTCTTTTTGCTTTTCTTTATTAAGATGATATGTAGACAAACTGATTTTGCTTAGAAACATTTTTAAATGATGAGAAACAAGACATTTGAATTCAAATTAATTAATTAAACAGTTGTCTTTCTGCAAATCAGAAAAGCTAGATAATGTTTTTGTTTGTTAGTTAGAAGAATTGGTGAACTAGTAATCACAGAAAACTCTCAATCCTCCTCACAGGCTTGTTTTTCCTCCTCCTATCTTTGAAACCACTCGTAAGTCTGTGTTGTCGTTACAGAAGGAGACGACATGAAATTTGACCCCTTTGGGACGTCGGCCCTCAGCACCCTGGCCAGCTATGACTGGTCAGACCGGGATGAAAGCCTGCCCGGTGAGGTCAGAAGGCCGCAGGGCTTGGAAGGAGCTTCCCTTCCATCTTTAGTCCCGTCACAGAGGAAGGAACTGAGCTTTGGCAGCACTGAAAACGTCTCGAGCAGCTCCATAGCCAAGATCCCCACCTCCGTAGCCGCAGAGCAGGGCTCAGCTGCAGATGACAAGTTTGAGGCCTTCGCTGATTTTGGCTCCAGTGACCAAGGCGGCGTCGGTAACGAGGATGATTTCGGAGACTTCGCAAGTACTGTTTCTGAAAAGTCGGACTCACCTGCTGCCACCGGTGAAGCCGGTTCAGAGGGAAACCAAAGCGAGGCCTCTGATGAGTTCGGCGCCTTCCAAGGGGACAAGCCGAAATTTGGCAAGTCTGACTTTCTCAAAGCCAGCTCTCAGGCCAAAGTCAAGTCCAGCGAGGAGATGATCAAGAATGAGCTGGCAACTTTTGACTTGTCTGTTCAAGGTGAGCCTTCAATTTGATCCTACCACATGAAAAACACACGTTGCAATTGTCTTCAAGAATTACTTCATCTAGATCAATCAGTCTTGAATGGAAAAATCGATTGATTAATTCCTGAGTTTGTTGTCAAGTGTTTTTCATGTAAGTTTGGGATACCTGCGAAGCTGCAGTTGAGGCAGTTAATTGAATTATAAACAAAAAAAAGTAATCTGCAATTACGGTCAATCATTTGAAATTAAATATAGTATTCTGAAGGAAACTATAACTTTTGGTGATTATTTGATAAATGACTCAATTCAAACAGACAGCAGAAACTCTTTGCAGTTGACTTTTCAATTCCTACGTTTGATAGTTCAACTTAATGTACGCTATTGTGTGTGACAAAACTTTAGCTATCAAAGTTGTTAACTTGTTGATGTAGACCCATATTTTATTCACACATAATTTGAACACAGAAAAAGATGATAATTGCTAAATGTTTAAACTAAACTAAACTCAGCTGCTTTTCAAGGCAAAAACACAGACTTTCTTTGGCTACTTGAAGCTCTTTTGCTGTTTAAAATTGGTCCTCGGGCATCTCATGACGCCACGACTCGCTGGCTCCACCAGATCTGTAGTAAAGCTGTCAGACATTAGATGGTGGTGTTGAGATGACAGTTCTGCCCCAATGGCACTGACTGGTGAGATGGATTAGAAGAAGCCAACAAATCCATGAGCAGAAATTAACCGTATCCACATTAAAGCTGCTCATTCTTCCTTCTGCTGTTTGCTGGTGTCAAGTTCTACAAATAATTAATAATAACAGCTTGCTGCACCACGATAGAAGCCCCACAGACTCATGTCCTAGTGTCTGATTTAATTTGAGCGAGGAACAGGGCTTCATTAACTCCTCTCTACTGTACTGGGCAGTAATCTTATCAAGGTCCAGCTTTGTGCTGGTGTAAGTGGTCGAGGGGAAAATGGATAGTGGAATAACTGGGAGTGGAGCACCTGCATCTGGATGATCTCATCAAACACACACATACAGTTTGGATTTAGCATGCATTTGTGTGTGTTTTGTTGTGTTACCTTGCCAGGATTTGTCCGTCTATGAATTCCTATGAATTATTCAAACCCTCACATCACATTTGTGGCTCCGTTTTGTATCTTATTATATATTTTGTGACAAATTAAGTATATATTCTTTCTGAACTGACAGGGAAGAATTAGATACCAAAACATAGAAGAATACTAATTAAACAGGTTCATAGCTCAGAGCGAGAGTTATAAATGTGTTTGCGTATCTCTCTTACCACATGATTTCTCTGACTCGCTCTTAAATTATTCACCCTGCGTTTGTTTCCTGTCTTTTCCTTAGGCTCCCACAAACGCAGTCACAGTTTAGGCGAGAAGGAGATTCGGCGCTCACCCCCATCTCCGGCTCCAGAGCAGCCTTTCAGAGACCGATCCAACACCCTGAGCGAGAGGCCTGTCCTCCCTGTCATCAGGGACAAGTACAAAGACCTGACTGGAGAGGTGGAGGTGAGGAGGCTCCCAGGTGTTTGGGTGCTGGCATTAGCCAGCTGATTTTAGCCCAGTGCTCAGGTCTGTTAAAGGCCACAGAAATACTGTTTTTTTTCTGTTTTGCTTTTGTGTTCACTTGAGATAATGTGTTTGCAGGAGAGTGAGCGCTACGCTTATGAGTGGCAGAGGTGTCTGGAGAGTGCTCTGGAGGTCTGTATTTTGTTTTTGTCCTGCATTTAATTATGTGCACTTAATTGTGGACCAACAATACAAATGAAGTAGAATAATTAAATTAACCAAAGGGACCTTATTATCCACCAGGCCTTTTCCTGTTCTGGAGGTCCTCTTTATTCCTGGGATTGTAATTATAGGCTATTTATTCGGTTTTATTATTCCTGGAGTTATTCTTGGAGAAAGACACACCATGTACAGCTTAAATAATTTTTTTTAACTTGAGAGAAAGAAAAGAACACATGAAAACAGTTTGGGAAACTATGTTTTTATTACAGCATGCAATCTCATACAATACCAGAATGGGTTTTTTTTCTGTCCACAGAGTTGCTAACTTTTTTTTTTTTTTGCTTTGATGTTATTTGAGAGCAGGATAAACCTTTCTCCAGTAAATCCCAAATATTCTTTGTGACCAAGGTCTTGATTCTGTAGTGGCCGATTCATGTGTGAAAGGGATGTTTCCTGCTCCCTGAGCTACTTTTTCACAATTTCAACCTCATAAATTGATGGAAAACTTTCTTCCTTTTCTGAAGGCTTGAATGATTTTACATTTAAATAGTTTCAGCAATTACTTTCTTTGCTTGATGTAGCCCAGTACTTTAACCCTTCTGAAACAGAGTTGCATCTTTTCAACAACAGGATACCTCTTCTGATGGTTTAATATTCAACTGGCGGCCCGCGGGCCACTTGCGGCCCGCCAGGAGCTTTTATGTGGCCCCTGGTCATATTTCAAAAAAGGGGGGGGAGTAGTTAGTGTTGTCCCGATCGATCGGGCCCGATCACGGCATTTTCAAAACATCGGTATCGGCCAAAAATGTATAGAGACATACCTAGTTATTAATGTTTTTAATATATATTAAATCGTTTTATATATCGTTGCATTTAACGTCACTTCTGGCCGCCGGCCGGAAGTGACGAAGTAAGTGAAACTAACATGGTTTACATATAGCATTTTGATAATTAATACAAGTTTAAGATGCTTGGTAGCCTTTTCAGTTGGTTAATGATTCATTGGACAGTGTTTGTACATGTTAATCTCTGTTGGAGATGTTTTTTGCCAGTGTTGCACAGTGATAATGTTGTCACATTATTTGTTATTAACCTCCGTTTATAGAGGACTTGTTTACATCATTAGGCTTCTAGGATTGGCCTGAAATTTTTTTCATTTGAATCTCTAAATGAGGACTTTGCATTTCAGATGAACTTCTAAGCCTCCTATAATTTCATGATTGTTTTGTTTTACTGATATAATGCACAGATGTGTCATAAATAAAGGAGCTTATGGTTAATATTTTGGTTGGTTATTTATAACATCAAACTGGCTACTATGGACTGAAATGCTTGTGCTCAATGCTTAATATAATATTCAAATAAGGAAATCTTGCTGGAAAGTTGTGCTTTGTCATTATGGTGTGTTTTATTAAAAGTAGGTCAATATCAACTTCATTAAGTTTGCACAATGCATGGTTTCAAAATGAACTTGCATTTAAAATAATTTCTTTATCTGAATATTATATTTAACATTCACAATGACTAAATCTGGAGACAATACATAATTCATACGTTAACTAGACAGATGTATTCTCCTGCTCATTCCTGTGCACAAATGTATTATATATACATAAATCTTCGTCTTTGAGTGCAAAATACATTTTGAAAACAAATTTTCCACCTGCGCGCTTTGTGCACGTGTGGCCCTCTTAATTCAGTCCTTTTGCAGATGTGGCCCCCTGCCTAATCTAGTTGAATACCCCTGGTTTAAGGACTCACAGCATGGACTTAGGTTTTTAATACATATGATAGGAGTCAGCTATTTTACAGCAATGGAGATTATGATGAGCAAAAGTATTGTGTGTGACCCAACGGCTTCTGTCTCTTCACATTAAGGTCATCAGCAAAGCCAACAACACCCTGAACGGCATCAGCAGCTCGGCTGTCTGCACCGAGGTCATCCAGTCCGCTCAGGGCATGGAGTACCTGCTGGGTGAGAAACTGCACACTCACACACTCTCACCATCAACACACCACGGCTCTCCGTTATCAAGCTGTGAACATGCCAAGACGAAACTAGGGAAAACGGCTGAAGAGTGTATAAAAAGTAAAAGAAATCGAACACTTTGTTTTGAATGATACTTTCTGGCAACTACCTGCAAATAAATAAAGCAACCATGGCTCAGGATCTACTGACAGAAGTGGTGTGTCGATGGTAACAAGGGCAGCTGCAGAGATTAGAAAGGTGTCAAAAAATATGAATGTTTGCCATAACATTACCAAAAACAGAATTTTACATAATTCCCCCAAAAAATGGGACAGTTGGCTTCATCGAGATGGTCTGTCATGAAATAAAATCTTGATTCAAAAAGTGGTGAGAAATTCTTGAAAAGAATACTTTCTAAAGATTAAATTGTACATGGCTCTATCAATGTGTTTATCTGAAGAAAAAAAAAAACAAGGGGCAATTATATATTACTGTATCTATATGATTTTAGATTATTAGCATTAAAAGAATTTATATTAGAATTATCTTTTTTTTTTTTATTATTATTAGGATTCTCCTGTTATGCCTCAGAGTGGAATCAAATTTTCAGTTACAATTTCCAGTGCGATCTTTGCAAAGATTAATGTAAAAAAAAAAAAAGGTCTGTAATAACAATATTTTATAACACATTGATTTCTACCAGACTGCAGCGTGCTGTTTCCCATACAGATGTCTATGGAGGCAGAAGGTCGGTCTATAAATAAAGCAGCACAAGGGACTTAGTTTTTTTCATGTTGAAATGTCGTCTAGGTGTTTAGCAGTCCTCTCTGCTGGCAACCAGAACCAGCCAAAGTAACTTTGAACTCCCATCCTGGTTGCCTTTTTGCAACGACTGCATATCGCAGACAACAACAATGAAGGAACTAGTTCACACAGCTACAGTGGATATCGTGGCAGATGGGTCTAAGAGACTCAATAAAGTAACGTTGGAACTGAAATGAAGTGTGTGAAAGAGCAAGAGTCTAAACAGAGGTAAATCTTGGACGGTACTGTAAAAGAGACTTAACCTGTACGCCTGCAGCGGGAACGTCTGAGCTAAAGACGTCTGGCAACGTTGCTTCAGTCAGTAGTCTGTGGTTTTTAAATTTTCATGCTTTCATGAGTTTTACTCAATACAAATTACAGCTACAAAAATTGTAGCCAATAAAGTCATACATGACCATTTGAAAGCTCACGACATTCTTTTGTAGCGAGTAAATGTGAGGGATTGTTTATGGGATAAAACACCTTCCTCATCAGTGTTGTATTTTGTCTGTCAGGTGTGGTGGAAGTATATCGCGTAACCAGGCGGGTGGAGCTGGGCATCAAGGCAACAGCAGTTTGCTCTGAGAAGCTGCAGCAGCTGCTGAAGGACATCAGCCGTGTGTGGAACAACCTCATCGGCTTCATGTCACTGGCCAAGCTCACAGTAAGATGTTCAAAGACACAGGGCAGATAAGAAAACCAGATTCATGCAGACAGACAGCAGACTTTAACTGGCCTCTATTAGCAACGATTCACATTCAGGTGCACGCGTTAAAAGAGTATCGGAGATCAATTCATAATATATCTCCAGCTTATAATACAATGTGTTAGCACATCTGGAATTGTTGCTCCATTATGGTTTAATCAATGACTGGCTGACTTGGACTTGATGCAGCTAAAGTCTTTAGACAGGACAGTGTTGGGATCAACAGGAAAGACAAGGATTGCATAGATTTATTCACTCAGCTGTCTGCTAGTGTCTGCTAAACAGAAAAACGAGCATAGTGCTCGTTTATAGAGCCAGTAGAGGAGTTCTTAAGCTGAAGAAGGTTAAACTGATGCCATATCTGGAGGAGGGTGGCAGAGACAAAAGGCAATGAATGTTTAATTGAAGTATACAGGTAGATCTTGTCCTGAAAAGAAAAGATATAAACACAGGTTTTGTTTATTTTTATTGCATGCTGTCAAAATCTGTAGAAAAATCTGTATAAATAGTAGATTAAGCAAGGAAATGTTTAATATAAGCAGACTTGTTGTCAGTGTTGTTATTATAAGAATAGAAAGTACTACATTTTGCCCTCCGGCAGGAAGTAATTTAGCGCGTGTGTTTGTGTGTGTGTGTGCAGCCTGATGAAAGCTCCCTAGATTTCTCCTCCTGTATTCTGAGGCATGGCATCAAAAATGCCAAGGAGCTGGCTTGTGGAGTTTGTCTGCTCAACGTTGACGCCCGCAGCAAGGTTTGTGTGCACAAACACACAGAATAACTGTGTGGGATACACTTCTACATTAATGTTGTGCCCATCAACAGCGGATAAAAACTGACATTTCTTTGACTTTCAAACATTTTGCAGAACAAAGAAGAAAGCGCTATTGGACGTCTGTTTAAACGAGTATGAAACAGCGAACTGTCATCCAAATCTTACTCCACTTATTTTCTCTTGGGGCCTGGGGGAACTGTTTTCTTCCTACAGACGGACCCTGCAGGGGGCCAAAGTGACAAGATTCACTTCTGCACAGCTCCTCTATTATTGGCAAACAACACTATTTTTTTTCACAGCTAGAATCATTAAAACTCAGTTTTCCAAAAAGTTGGTTTGCTGAGTACATTCTCAGTGACATAAGAGTGCAAAGATTTGAATTCTACAATTGAAAATAGTAAAAAGACAACATGACAAATGCTTTTACTGCGTTTTGAGAAGATTTTTCTAATTTCTTCGGGCATTAGCCAGAGTCACTCCCTCTTTTATTATTAATTTACACCTGTCAAACGTCACATGATGCAAGAACATGCTGACAAGAATAGTGGGCACAATTACTGCATAAAATAGTAAAGTTTTTAGTAAATATCTAAACAGAATGACATAAAATATAATATAATATATATTTTTCTGTCCATATTTGGGCTAATGTTGGCTCAGCAAGTTTTTTAATAATTTCTTATACTTTTTTCCCAGCCCACTAGTTTTATAACTACATACAGTGCTCAATTGTCACATGAAGCTGTTTTTACGGGCACTCTGTGCATGCGCCGCTATTTTAAGCCTGATGTATGCTTCTACGTAGCAGTGACACATGGCTGCACGACCCCAGCGCTGTAACTGCCGTTCATACTTCTGTGTAAAGGCTGAATTATGGTTCTGCGTCAAATCGACGCCGTGCCTACGCCGTCACCGTGACGCCGTCATGAACCCTTCGGACTTCTCCGTCACTCCATTTCGCCGTGGTGCAGTACCCCCCGCGACCGCCAAGTCGCAATATTTTCCTGAATGGTTTATCCGACTTTTCCGGTCACAGTGAATCAAAGAGATAAGGACAACTATTGTGCAAAAAACCAAAACAAAAAAAAATCACACATACACGAAGAAAAGAGCGCTGAAAGTTCATGACTGCTTCAAACCGGAAACCGGAAATACGTTGCTACCAAGCGAACCAATCACAGCCCTCTCGGTCTGCGTGTGGTCTGCGTCGCCTCGACGCGTAGTTACAATTTTTGGGAGGTGCGCGTCAGTGACGGCGTCAGTGACGGCGTGTGGTCTGCGTCAATGCGTACCCTACGGCGTACGCACGGTGTCGTTTTGACGCAGAACCATAACTCAGCCTTAATTGTTTGTGTCACTATGTAACTACACCACCAACCACTAGGTGGCAGCATTTTTTTCTGCCGCATCGTACCTCGCAGTGCCAAGTTTTACTTTTTTTTTTTTTTCTGTTTTGTGTTGCTCAGACATGGTAATGACGCAGTTAAATTATATTTTACGTAAGTTGGACCTGATAAATGTCAGCAATCAGTAATATTTGCAGATATCGCAGCAGATATCCACCCGCTTTGCGAACATTGAAGAAATAGAAGCGGGAAATTCGAAAAAGAAAATCAAATCTACCAATCACATTTCTTGCGCTGTGCGTTGATGTGGTGTTTCTCCCTTTCACACACCCTCCTTCACGTTTCCTCTGTTTGTGGGCCACATGGTGAGTCGCTGACTTGCATAAAGCTTCTGGTTATTACTGACCAGTTGGTGACCATATAGCATTAAAAAATACATTTTCATTTTTATTATAATACTGTCGCAGTTTTAGGTTTGTCGCAAGAAAAGCTCTGCCACCACCGGATGCATTTTTTTCCACTCAATTCTGCCTGCCCTACCGAGCAGCTGCAGCCAGCCCACACACCTCGCTTTCTCATTTCATTTCACATAATAAATACAGGTGATGTTTAATCTGGAAAATCAGTGACTGCTTTTGACACTGTTGTTACTGAAATAATGGCTTCGTTGAAATTTCAGCTGCATAAAAATACAAAGCACAGAAAATGGGAGTGCAGTTAGATATTGAGGACTGACTCTGGCAGATTGACTCAAACTATGATCATAAACTAGTGTTATTACCTATATAATAATAAATATTCATCAAACATATAAAGACACACTGTTAAATCTGTAACTCCACTGTGTCTAAAACGTTTGTCATCTTCATCAACCAGGACTAGCCGAAGTCTAAACCAGCTAATCCAGTAAAGAGTAGGACAGATTTTATCAGGAGTGAATGCATCAAAAGTCGGCTGCTGCAGAGTAGAGAAAGTAATGTACTGTTGTAGACTAAGCTTTCTTTGAATATAACTATTGTAAAACTAGTTGGCCAGCTTGTTTTTCTTTTACTTTAGAGCTGGCAATGTTTAATCATAATGTTTCTGCAACTCCAAATAGCAGATATTTATCATAATAGACCTCCACATTTGTGAGGAAAATCAGTTTGACAGAGCTGCCACGCTTCAACGTGGTTTTTAAGCTCTGATTGGACAGGTACTAATAATATTCGGTTGTCTCCCACCATGTGTATTATAGTATGACTAAAAAGTATCCAAAGATAACAATGTGCACTCTGAAATAAGTGAGAGTGGATAGAGTTGTCACTTTGGCACCTCAGGGTGGATGTGCTGACTCTGGGATTGGTTCTTCAGGGTAGCAGGGCTTGTTTCATTTTTTTTTTCTTTTTTGGTTCTGTCACCTCAATCTCGAGGTAACTACTCACCTCTCCTCTTTCAACTAACAACCTTCAGTGTTTCTAATAACTGTTCTCTGACTGGGGCACTTTGTGCAGAGCCGCTGTGTATCTATCTTCTAGACTTCGGCAGCTGTGATTTCCATCAATGTGGGCCATTAATGGGGTTTTCAGACCCTGCGGTTTAGAGGGTAGGACGGTGGCGCAGATCGTGTCCCGTTATCCTTCTGCCACTCAGACGGAGCCATATGAATAGTCCAGGCAAGATGTGGCTGACTGAGAGGCAGCTAGGCAGCGAGCAGATGCTGCTTAAACGTCAGTAGATAACAGACCTGCACACATCAACACGCTGTCTCATACGGCTCGTTCTTGAGTGCACAGAGGCAGGCTGAAATTAATATGGCTTTGTTTTGTCTGTGTGCCACAAGCATGAGATTAATAACTAATCTTTTCATTTTATTTTTGGCAAACCTTCAAATTTAAGGAGCCAAACAGACACAAGAATCCTGTCTGAGTATGATGTAGAGACAGAAGAGCTTTACCCAAGCAGAGAGCACTGATTGCTGTATTGTCCTTTGCTGAAGAGGTGCAGAGTTAGTTTTTTTTTATTTTTTTTTTTACCAAAGATAAATAAAGGACAAGGTATCGATGTGGCATCAAAGTGCTCAGTAGCTCCGGTTCAGCTCCTAATTTACATTTAAATTTCTCTGTACAGCTTCCATTTGACCTTGTAAGTGTGGATATGAAAGCTTGTGATTTCTTTCTTCTTTTTTTTTAAGTCCTGATTTAAACCATCAATCTGAATGACCTCTTGGTCTGTAATAGATGTGAAACACGTGATTAGTTTAATTATAGACTTGTTTGATTACCGTTTTATCTATTATCCAAAAATTGTAAGGAATCCATCACTGACTTAATAGTACAACTTTTTAATTTGTTCATAATCTTGAATTGGTATACAGAAATAAAGTAAGAAAATTATGAACTCAGGAAAAATATTATAAATAAATATATTTATCCTACTATTCGACTGTTCCCTAGTCTCTCTGCCACACAGACGGCTCGAAATATTTCTGTGTTGCCACCTTGGAGCACGATTATGGGTTCGCCTGAAGGAATCGCGATCATGCGAGGATCGAGCGTGTTCTGCTCGTTTAAAGACGCATATCTACATGTCACACCACGTCGTCTTCTTTCTAGAATTGATGCTCTCATTGTACCTGATTTGTTTACGCCTCCTTCACAGGCTGATGAAATTATGTTGTTTTTTTTCCTGGCAGATTTTGGAAAATATTGATGGAAACTCAGTTTTCACCATCCAAGATTAAATATTAAAAATACTTTTTTCTTCTTTTATTCATTAATAATTCATAGTTTTATTAACAAGATGGCATGTCAAACACAAGGCTGTAGACTCTTCTTATCTCACTTTCTATCGACCCAGTAGTCAAATATGAGATTAGCAAACTGCTTTTCGGTTTATTTACTAATCTTTTGCAGAACACGAAAGATCCATTTTACTAATCATAACTCAAGCTTTTTTTTTTTTTAAGAAAATTTGCAGCAGACCAGTGTGCAGGTTGTTGGAGCAGCCCATTACTGTACGATAAAATCAAATTCGATTTTTCTTTATAAGGTTCTAACCTTTATCTTAATGGCATTTGATGACCTGACTGGGGGTCCTTGTCCAACAGTATCTGCTGTGCAGATTTATTAAGATAAGCACAGTAAGGGGCTATCAAACTAGTGGTAGCTCCTCTACTTCTCTGTTCAGCTCAGATTTGAATATAAACTTACAGATGGACCTGCAGTCATCTGCTTCCCTGAGCATACTGAACAGTGGCTGAAATCTCCCATCAATATTTTAGATCAATCTGGGCCAAAATATCTTGAATTCTGAGATGGAAAATATGTTTGAGCCCTGAGGGTAAGAGGAAAAAAAAAGGATTTGACTCTTTCATGTTTTCACCTGCAAACATACTGTGAAAAGTGGTGAAATAGCAGCATTAGATGTTTGCTTGCTTCTCACTCTGCTCTTTTTTTGCTTTCTGCATTGCATGAAAACCTCACTTCTCTGACTGCTCTTGTGCTTACAGGTAATGACTAAAGACAATGAAAGGATGGTAAGGGTAATTATGCTTTTTGATTTGATTTATTTATTTGAATATAGGAAGATATTAGTATAGAGGGGCAGGCTTTTGCTCAAAATCGATTAGAAATTCAGATAGTATCCCAGCCTTAATCCCTGATCTCTACCTGTAGATGCAGATGCTGGGTGAATTATTACTTTTTGTTCTAGCTGACTAAATCCAGTTTACAATCTCTCAAGAAGCATTGTTATTATTGTCTTTAAACAAGACTCGCCATTGGCTGCCTCTCTGAATGCTAGTTAATACAGGTGTAATTATCCTCCACTGAGCTGGGGAGGTTGGGGAGGAGCGACTCTGCAGTGAAAGCAGGAGGTATAACAGTGCATCTTTGTGTGGCCGCCCTTTAATTTCACATTCCTTCCCTTCAATGCTTACATCTTTAGCAGTCCTGAGGGTAGGTTTGTGAAGGCAAGTAGTCCACAGCACAAAAGAGCTACGAAAGGAGATCACTCTGCTCTGATCACTCAGCGCGTGAGAAAAAGTGAAAGAGCCTGTCATTCAGTTCACATAAGACAGCCTCCTCATCCAGCGGAGCATCCGCGTCGCTTTCGTCCAGGTGGAGATGAATTTGAGTTAAAGGTGTGTCATAGTGTTAGTGTTTTTTTTTTTTTTCTCTCTCTTGTTTGTAGTAGTAGCTTTCTGCATGCATCTCCCCTCTGCTTCTGTGTGGGAGGCGATGATTCACTGCACATGACTCATTCCTCTCTGGCTTCGGCTCCTTTATTTCTCCATGGATGCAAACTCCTAAACACCGCACGCATTAGCATGTCCTGATTGCCCGCGCGGCGCCACAGCTGGGCCCAGAGCCAGCGCAGAGCTGCACAAAGACCTCAAGTGGGAGTCTGTTCGCCACGTTTCATTTGACCAGCTACGGCTCATGAGTTGTTTTCAGACACAAACTTCAATCATTTTATTAATCAAAAGCTTTGGCTGTAGGGATCTGAGCCCCACCCTCCCACCTTTTTTCCCTCATTTTTTTAATAAATTAATAAAAAGATCAATATATGCCTGTAAGACATGGACGGTGATAGAAGTACATCAGAACTGAAAACCTTAACCTTGTGTGAATCAATCGCACATCAGTATGTGCTTTAAAGTGATCAGACCTCAAATATTTTATTTATCTTCAATCTTTCTTCTTTGAGGTCAGAATCGAATCTTACAGGTCTTGAAAAATAGAACGGTTTTGCTCATTTAGCTGTGCCTTGCCAATATTTTGGGTTGTTTTTATGTCACCCAGAGTATTTCTTTCTTGTTTTCAAGTTTCCAGAAATGTATTTTCCATCTGCCTCTGAGGCGACGAGGCTTCATGTGATTAGAGGTACAGACTTGAAACCGTGCTCGTCTTCATGCCTTGACAGCTGTCTGTCTTGACTGCATTAAATCAGCATGCATGGAGAAGCTTTTCACTATTTTAGAAACATTATTCATGACTTCCTCACAGACAATCAGTTTCTTAATGTCGGGACCAAATAACAGTTTTCCCCCTTTTTATTGGAACTAAGTTGCACAAGGAAACAGTTTATCAGCTTGTCGTTTCCAGCTAGAAAAACAAAAACCTAAACTAAAACTTGATCTTGAATGAATGAGTGAGATTCCCGTTGCTGTACCTTCATGGTGTCTAGCCTCTCTGAATATCACGATATATGCATTTAATCAAAAAGTTCAACAGTTTTATATAAACAAACAATTAAATGTGACGCATCATGAATGATCTTTTCCGTTTGTTTTCATCAAAATAATTGCGGACAATCTTTAGTCCGTGTTGACTCTCAGTAAACAGTCCAAGTTTGTAAAAATGTGCACGATTGTTGGTAAACAATCCCACAGAGTTAAATGTCACCAGTGAGATATCCACAGCGGGCTGTGCAGCTCGCACAGCATCTCTCTAGGTGGGAGTTTCTACCTATTGGATGTCAAGTTTGACGTTAATTTAGAGCTTCTTTTTTTTTATACCTTTCCTGTCCTCACATATGAGCGGTTCTTCAGCTTTTTTCAACCACTTCCTCCCTCTCTCTACAGCCTCTCATACTGAGAACTTTTCTTGCGTGTAATTTGACTGGAATTACTGCAGTCAACTACAGAACTGCTTTGCCCGAAAACCAGCAAGATTTGTATTCAAAAGGACCCTTTTTACCTTCACCGTAGGATCAATACCAATCAGATACTCAACAGGTTCTACTCTGCAAATCAAAGCTAAACTCCACATGCCATCTAAATAATTAAGCAACTTCAAGACTTATAACTACACTTAAGTCTCTAACCAATGTTTTTTTTGTGAAATTTATCACACCATGTATGTAATTCTAAACTCATTTGATCTCCCTCAGACCACTTTGCTGTCTTCTTGTTTTTACACCCTTATTTTGTGTTTGTCTCTTCACATGGACTGAAACCTCACACCGTGGTTTGAGTACAGCCGAGGGGGCATTTCTGTAGCATCCAACTAACAGGCCTGTGTTTGACTCTCGTAAAAGTACAAACTGTGGCTGGTCCCTGACGGGCTCGTCGGGATCATTTTAAAACATAAATAGAAGAGTTTAAAACCGACTCTTAATCTCACGGTTATTTTTGTAACAATAACAAGTGTCACCTGAACATGAAGCTGCGCTGTAGATGTGGCTGCTTCGTTTAAACGGTCTCCTGTGTTATATGCTGTTGTATTTGTCAGGTCAGTCCCTGACATGCTACAAGCTTTTATGAATTCAGATCGTATTTGGTAGTTAACCAACGTGAAACTGCAGAGCAGAAATAAAACACTCGTAAGTCAAATGTAATCGTCAGCAGCTTTGTTATCATTGGTGGACAATTGGAAAGAATTAACGTTGCATTAATAACATTAATGTTACTGTTCGTCCTCCTGCTTATTTTACTGATTAGTCTTCAACTGGTGGCCGTTTTGTTCTAGTTTTCATTGCCAAACCTACTGCTCTGGCTCAGTAGGTTTTGATGCTGTTCACAAATAGTTTGGTTAAGTACAGCCCATAAAATAACATTAACTGCTGAGTTTCCTCAAATACTGATTTATTTATTTTTTTACAGTTTTTAGAGAGACGTCAAGGTCCAAAACACAGACCCGGTCACACCACAAGAGGCATATATGCCTTATGGCACTGTTTGATCTTGACGCTACTACTTTTTTACTCACGATTTAAACAACGTATGTAAAGTTTTGCATTTAAAAGAATGACAAAATCAACTTTAAGTGTCCAAATTGACTAGATTTATTTTTAGGTTTCTTGCTTTACCAATTCAGTTTTCACACCCTCTTGTTGACAAAAGGCACTGAAAATATGTAGGATTTTTCTTTTGAAGGAGGAAATAAATCGAATTCTTTTACCAGCATTGTAGATGTAAGAAGTAAACCTGCATATCTCTGATCCTTTCTCTTCTGAACGCCTCCTCTGTCTGTCGATCAGGTCGCTTAATGTTTCACCCTTTCACTCGGACAGGCTTTCAACTCGGAGACGGACAACTTCAAGCTGCTGTACGGGGGCCACCAGTACCACGCCAGCTGTGCCAATTTCTGGATTAATTGTGTGGAGCCCAAACCCCCAGGCCTCATCCTGCCTGACCTGCTCTGAGCTGCCATGGCAACAGTGCAGGGGCTAATTAACATCAGATAGGCGGCGCGGCTGCCTGCCTCACCCTGAGGGCAAAAGAAGGACGTTTAAAGTCACTGCATTATTCTGCTTTTAAATTTCCACTTTGGTGAACTCATCTGTCACTCAGACTCATCTGCTGGTCTCCTCAAAGCTTTGTTATATTATTATTATTATTATTATTATTATTATTATTATTATTAATATTTACCACCTATGGTGTTATTGTTACGCTATTGCACATACATGTAAATCATTTTGGTCAGCGATAAAGGCCATAATTAAATCTATGACTAAAGCTGCTTCCTTTCTTCTGATGATCATTGCAGAGTAAGTTATACGACAGAATAATCACTGGAGTCATATTTAAATCATTAGGTGTGCAATATCATTAAAAACACTGGCTGAGTTTTTAATGTCTTTTGTTACTCTCCTTCTTTGTGAATTTTATTCATAACTGTTCGCCCCCCTGCGGAGCCAACATGTTGACTCAGAATGAAAATACTGCGCTCAAAATACATTTGTACCCCACATCTGTTTGATAAAACAAACATTCAGATTTACTGCTGTGCTACAAGACACGTGTCTCTTTTTATCATCTAGAACAAACTGCTAATGAATGTCTTTTGCACTGTTGGGAGGAATCTTGAACACCTTTTTGGATTTTATAGATATTTAGGGACAAGGGAGCTGGAGGGAATAATGCTACTGGGTTTTTTCTGTGTTGGTGCTGTGTTGAGAGTTTTAAGTCTGGAAGAAGTTTGTGTCTCCACTGAAGTCACAGCAGATTTTTCTGTATATTTTGGTGTCATGCTGTATGATTGTAATTATCTCTTAACTGTGATGTGAATATAATGCAAATAAATGTGTGTGCTTACATATGATGTTCGCGTTGGTCTGGATTTGAAAGATGCACTAAAGCTTTTCAAAGTTTTGAAACGATTCTTGGGAAGGGCCAGTTTTACTGACCTCTGTAATTTATTTGTAATATCCAGATGTGCAACCATGGATGAGCAACTAACTAGCAACAGCAGACCTGTGAAGTCTAAACACGGCTTAAAGTCAGTTCTAAGAAAGTGGGGGGAAAAAAAAGCTTTGTTTTCAGAAAATTGGAAAACTATTTTAGACTATTTGGTTGGTTTCAAGAATTCTAGTCAAAGTTTCTCTTACACTTTTGGCAGATATTTTTCCTTAAAATAGGACAATTTTGACTAGGTTTATGGAATATAAGTTATTTCTTGAGGGTTAGTCTTTGCAGCGGAGGAAATAAGACTGCATTTACAACTTCCGACTACCTGAATATTTACTGCCGGATTTTTATTCTTCCACGATGGAGCAGGTAGGACAATAACAGGGTTTATTCTGCTGTGGTAAACGCGTAGCATGATGGTTCTAGATTTTATTTATTCATTTTTTTGTTTTTTTTCCTGTTGTATTTTGTTCAAGAGTGAGTACCTTACACCCCTAAAATGAGATGCCCAATTTGCTCATGTGGCTTTCTGATATTTCTCTGCCTTCGTTTCCTGGGGCACTTCCCCTGCCAGACACCGCTGCACCTTTTCCTTCTCAATAATGTACTTTCTCTGAGGCCAGAGAGGCCTCATCATTCCCATCACTTTGCCACAAAATGGAATAAATTTTCCTCCAACAAGCCTGCAGGGCCTCGCTGGCGGTTGAGCTCAGCCAATCAGATGAGATGTCCTAGGGCTCTGGGAAACCTGCCTCATTATCATTCTCGCACTCTTCAGGTGTGTTCTCAAACATCCATTTTATCTCTCGCCGTTCCTACAATTCATTTCCAAGAGAAAATGAATTCCTCTCCTCTCACAGTGAACGCCGGGATTACAGAAAATTACAAACTGTGAAATCAATTACTGAACGAGGCAGCTTAATTCAAAATGCAGCCTGGATCTCTTCTTTCTGTTCCTGACAATTTCACGCTTGTTGAAAAGCCGTTCTCAAATGATCACTTTGGGAGCGATACAATGGAACTGATGCAGCAGTATATTGACCGCTTCTCTTTCATGTTTCATGGCCCTTCATATTATTGATTGGAAACAGATGTTTCTGTAAACTAAACTGATGTTCTTCACCCTTGTGATTTGGTATGTTACACTTTCATGAAACATTAACATATTTATAAATTTTACCAGAAACTCTTTTAGGTTAAACCATGGCGAGTGACACTTGTCCTTCATATGCATCGTACATTAATAAGGGGGGTAGCAGCAAAATGAACACCTAAAAGGTTCAGATGATACAAACATCAAAATGTTCCCACTAGTTCCTATTAATTAACTCTAAACTATAGCTGTAATCAATATACTTATGAAACAATTTAAAGGTGCAGCCATGAAATGCACAATACAACACATAGATGGACTTGGTCTCTGGCACGAGCACCACCTCACCAATTTACAAAGTAAATATGTTCTATCCCTTATTAAAGTGTACTTATTCATTTAGTTATTTATTTGTAAAATTAGAATTTTGTCATTTTCCTCAGCGTCTACTACTACAATATTAATAATCAATTTTATTTATAGAGCGCTTTTAAAAAGATCTCAAAGACGCTTATATATTGTATAAAATGTGGAAAATCTGGATTATTCTGTTCAGATATGAGGCTGCTTTTCTTCTGAGTGGTTTTCTAGTGTGTATATTTGGGAGTATTTGATGTTTATTCTTTATGTTTTTAGTTTATTATATACGCACCTTCTCATATTTGTGTAAATGTACTTGTACATCCAGGTTGGTGGATAGCAGCATTTTTGTCTGTACATACATGTATCATCAATCACTGCAACAAGTTCCTTGTCCACACAGGCTACGTATTGATCGAGCCAAACACCTGTGAAAAGGTTGGAGTGGAGCTGCTCTTAGATGAAATGTCAGAAATTCTACATCAGACGAGGACTCTTACAAATAGCTAAACAAATTAGACACTATTCGGAGAATAATTTAAAATATGGCTTGTTGGCTTTTAATAGTTGTTTCTGTAATTAGTTAAGATTAAATGTCCTATCTCTGTTAATGTGGTATTCAATTTTATGATTAGACTTGTGGAATTTGATGCATACACATCATGACATACACAATGACAGGAAACAAATTGTGGAAATTGTTAATGATTAGTTTTAGTTAGAGCCAGCTGGGAGATGGACTTAAGCAGAGATTGTAGCTTTGAAAGCTAAAACATGTCTCTAATGTTTTATTGTTTTGTTTAACCCCTTTCAAAGGGATACTTCAACGTTTTTGGAATTAGTATGTTGTCCGTTTGAAAAGAGGTTAAAAGTTCCTCCAATAAGCCTGTCAGTCAAAACCCCTGCTAGCCTAGATTAGCATGGTGGAAGTGGGAAAAGTAACTAAATACATTTCCTCTATAAATAAGTACTAATATTGATTAATATTATGTGAAGTGCAATTACCTTGCGTATAAAAAAAAACATAAAATGAGATGCAACAGTCTAATAATCAAACAATAAACCTGTATGCAGTAATTGCATGCAGCAACACTGTTGCTAGGTAGCAATCATTGAGTTTAAAAGGTCAGTGAACTCATCAGCCGTCCGGCTCATAGATAACAATCAGCTTCCAAAGCTCCTCCTCAGTGTACTTTGGCTTAGAGGACTTAAAATCCATTGTAAATAGTAAATAAAATAAAAAAATGTAATTAATTGACCGTATGCTCAAACAATCAACTCCACTAAGCTTTTAAGGGCTGAATAGCTACGCTGTTGTCTTAACATTTAAACTAACTAGCCTACTTGAGAGTTCTAATTTCTAAGTTGTTTCTGCTTATTTTTTAATAAGCATCTTATTTTTTATAATATATAGTAATATGAAAAATGCACGTCACATGTAAATAAGAATATTTTAAAGTGGCTGTGAAGTTACTTTTGTTATTGAGGCTAGCTGTATCGCTGCACTTGGATTCAGTGTACATGCTCCCTAAACATCCTTTTTATGGAAATGTTAATATTTTTGTCAACAAATGTGATTTTTTTTAAAAAGGCCAAAGGTAATGTATTTACATATATCATTTGCAGTCTGGTGTTTACAGCAGCAGGTGGTTGCACTTCACTTAGGACTTTTCAGTCAGCTGCACTGACAATGATCAAATGAAAAGTAGGAGCAATGTTAACCTTCAACAAAAACAGCAAAGGGTTGTGCACATGTCACTTCATGATGCCTCCATTTCCAATTTAAAAAACGTTGACACATATATTTGTCATTTCTTTCTGCTGCATTGTTCAGATACACACTGAATACAGTTAGTGGCTCGCAGTCCAGCGCCTCTGTGTCTGTCCTATCAGTCAGTTCAGACAACTGAGGCTTTGAAGAGGACCAACAGATGAATCACTGTTACACCACAGAGGCAACACAATCAGCTGCCCACTGAGGAAAAATGGCTTGTTTTGATGACAAACCATATTCTTCTGCTGCAATCAAAATGAGCCTCCGCCAGCTGTGAGCTTGTTTTTCCCTGCTCTTTTCCCATTTGATACTCTCGGTTATGGATTCTTTATGTAGCTACTTCAATCCTGCATTTTTATTACCATTTCATGAAGCATTTCACAGCATTTACATTCGCCCCGTGGGACTGAATTACTAAGCTTTCCATGTGCTTCTAGCAGCCATATAAGCAGCCATTTTCTTTATGTTTACAACTTTTTCTAATACTGAAGAAGGGACGCTTTGAATTAAACCAGCAGTTACGGCATATGTTGCTGTGTGACTAAATCAGGTTGTCAAATTATAACTATAACAAGGGTGGTGAGGCTGAAAATGAAGCAGCGTGTTTGCAATAATAATGCTGTTGTGTGGAGGTGTTGTTTAAATGGAGCTGCAGGATTTACGGTGGGCTGATTCAGGCGTAGCGCTGTAACTCATATAGATTATAGTGATTCATTAAAGGCTGTATCATCTGGAGCCCAGAAAAGCCATGAATCAATAATTAACTGTAGCTGCGGCATAATAGTCCTGCACATGTTCATACTGGGATAAAACTCAAAACAAAAAGCTAATGAAAAGTTGAGAATCTCTACATTCCTTTTTCACAATTGTAAATTCTCTATATTGTACCAATTTGTATTTGTTTATTTGAAATATAACCAGTTTACCTCCTCAACATTGATGGTTAAATTATTTTTGGTTTTGTAGTTGCTTGGTCAAAAGAGACAATTAAGTTGTTTGTCTTTTGCTATTTCATATAAACTTATATGACTTATAAACAACGTAGTCATTAATCTTGAAACTATTAATAAGAACATGCACTAGTATCTGCCGAGCATCATCTGCAGAAGCTTCGTCGGTACTGGCTGTTCTGCATGGCCTGCGCTGCTGGAGCCTGAGCCGCTCAGATACTCAGGATGATGCAAACGGTTCTGCTTTCTGCTTTAATGATAGATGGTAATATCCTGCTGCAGGCGAAGGATGTGTTTACTTTAGCGCTCGACTATGCCCTAGTAACCACCTGCATGTACTCACATTAACACAGCCTCCAAGAGGAGACCAGGGAGAGCAAAAAGGATTCTTATTTCCAGAAGAAATAAGAGTCTGCGGTGTATAATTTGGACCCATCACCCAAGCATCTCTGTCGGACTGTCATCAGATGGCGTTTCTCTTTGTAGGTAATGGAATTCATTGTGGAGGCCACTCCAGAGGTCCCTCAAAAGTGTGGGCACAAGATGAATAGTGTTCATCAATGTCTGCCTGCTGCTCTGTAACCACAGCAAATGAAAATGAATGGCAGAAGGTTTCTTTGACATCTGACGGCATCTCTTGGGGGGAAAAAGCTGTGCAGAATGAACATCCAGACACCTTTGCTGGAGGAAATGCTGCAGTCATATCGTCACATCTGTGTTCATGTTGGCACATCTCAGCCTCCTGCAACCGTAGCTCAAAAGCAAAATATTTCTCTGCTTTTACATGAATGTACATTCTGGCTCAAGGGTAAACCTGATGTAGAGTTACACTCAAATATATTATATATTAAAGTACTTTACAACTCTACTACAATTTATATTTCAGTGTTAAAGATTTGGGTCTAAAATATCCCGCCCTTTGGGTTGACAGTCCGGTCTTTGCTGCAGTGTCATAGTTATGAATAAGTCCAGTGACGTTGTATTTCCTATTAGTGAAGGGGGTGAAGGTTGGGACATGTTTCCCAAAATAAATGTGTCTAATTTGTCTGTGGGTGAAAGAAGTGGATGAACCAGTGTGTAATTTCCCAAAGGCTGATCGTCAATTTTCAGGACATAAATAAATAAATGAATTTGACTGCTTTCCGACTTTCCACAATACTGTACAAGTGGGTTAATGGTTGGCTTACAATATAACAATTAGGGACAACTGATCACCCACGTGAAAGTAAAGTAAATACATCATATTTTTTCTTTAGGCTTTTTAAGAGGTGGTCCTATGTTATTTCTGAGTTTATTTTGTGATAGCTGCTCTTTCTGCTGATAAGACAAATTATATGTCAGTACTGAAAATGCCGGATGATTTCCAGTGTGTGTGGCTAAAGTCAGACCAGTAACAAACACTATTAGAAAAATAAATCCAACAGATCAATAGATTTTGGGAGATAAACTGTATTAAACTTATTGTTTGTGATTGAGACAAGAAAGTTGAGTGGAGTTGTTCATGTGCAAGCCTTCAGCAGTTTACTTGGCGAACATCGCAGAGAGAGAAAAAGTGCAAATCAGAAGTTGGCAAAGCAAGTCTAAAGTTTATTTTTTTGAAACCATTTTTAACCGACTTCAAATGTAACTTTGAGTGAGAACAGATGCTGACAGGAAGGTTATATTTGTCTTTCAACAGCAGAAGACCGAGAGTTTTTTTAACCCCTTTACAGGTCATTCATTCAAATACTTGAAATTTCAAAATTTCAACTCTTTTCACTCTTGGAGTTGCTTTGTAATTTTTCATTTTCATCATATGTATACTTACATACATAAGCTATCACATTCATTTATTTTCCGTGAAAAGGTTTAAAGAGAAGCTTGCATGTCTTGCATCAGATCTGAAGGGGTAGCGGTGGAAGAACACGACAGAATAGTGCGAGTAATACACAGAATAAATGAAACAGGACCCGTATCATCAAAGGTTTTGTGGATACTTTCTGTTATCTTATATCGAAAATTTGCTTCAAAAGAAACTATGCAGTGAAACTTTGGCACAAAAGACTATAACCAAATAAATAAATACAAGTTTTCTTGCCTTTTTCAGTCATGTGGAGCCATCACTACAACCTAGAACTGAGCGCGCATGTTTACACTCCCATCTGACGGTTAAAATGCCATTTCTAAGTAACCTCAAACTCAAACTGCACAAGTTTATGTTCATATCTGCTGTATGTATCCGTGTAAGTGGACCTTGAACACTGGTGAATACTTTGTTCAGATTTTTTTATTATTGACTTATTTATTTCAAGCCAGTCTAACGCTGATTATCATTTAAATCTGATTAAAATTGTTGTGATAGGTTAGATAAGGACCCAAACGCAGGAGAGAGAGTAGGAGGCCGAAGGCAGGAGTTCTCAACAAAAAAGGGTTTAATTACAAAAAACAAGAACTAAAAGCACTGCAGAGCAGGATCAGCAAAAACAAGGATCATGAACCACTACGGGGAGACATGGAGGTGGAAACAGTACGGACCGACAGGGAACAAAGGAATGACAAGACCAGATATACACAGGGGATAACGAGACACGACCAGACACAGGTGCAGACACAATCAGGGCAGATGGGACACAGGAGGGACAGAACTGAAACTCAAACTGGGGGGAAGTGTCAAACCCTGACAAAAATATCTTGATTCTCTCACAATCTTTATGAGAGCTTTGCTGAGATACTGAAGACAATCAGAAATTAAGCTTTTAAGTCAATAAACTGAAGCTGAGTGTGCTTCAGCATGTTTACATGTTTCATTGTACTAAAACTGTCAAATCCTGTGATGTCATAAAGTGATGTGACGTCATAAAGGATAGCCTATAATTCCATCAGTTCCCTTGGTACAGTCAGATCGCTCCTATTGTAGGAAAGATACAGACGGGGAAAGAAAGAAAGAAAGAAAGAAAGAAAGAAAGAAAGAAAGAAAGAAAGAAAGAAAGAAATACATCTATTCATCTACAACTGAAATCAGCAAACGACTTTTCCAGTTGAAAATGTCCACTCAAACATCGAAGTTTCCTAACAGAAGGAATTGTGGTCAGGAGAGGAGAGGAGGAAACCACAAAAGCTGGACAGACCACAATGTTCTTGTGGAAGATGTAAACAGGCTGAAGTACCTGCTGAGTATGGAGACGGCCAAATTCATGGATGCAGACTTCAATGTGCACCAAAATCGCTTCCCAGGTGCAAAGCGACATCAAACACAGAAAAAAGAAACTGCTGCAGAAAGACTACGAGGAGCTACAGGTGGCTCATATTGACATCCAGCAGAAGTTTTCCAGGGAGATCCAGATGGAAAAAGGGAAAAGCCAGGCTCTCCAGCAAGAACTGGACACAGCCCTGAATTCATGCCAGGAGCTGAAACTAAAATATGAAAGTGATGTCCTTGCAGCGAGGAAGGATGCTGAAACACTTCAGCATGAACTCCAGAGAGAAATAAAGTCTCATGCAGAGAAAGTGGAGTGGTTGCAGTTCCCCGCCCTCCAAAAGTTCACCAGGTGCGGCCTTATAGAGGCGTTAACCAAAAAAACCTTGTAAAAATTAAAACCAATGCTCATTTGGTACCAATAAGAGACCGAAAAATTAGATGCGGACTACTAAATATACGATCGTTAAGCTCCAAGTCTCTGTTAGTAAACTATATAATTACAGAGAGCAGGATTGATATTTTCTGTTTAACAGGAACATGGCTACAGGAGGAAGAGTATGTTAGTTTGAATGAATCGACTCTGCCCGGCTACTTTAATCATCATATTCCTAGAAACACGGGCCGAGGCGGAGGAGTCGCAGCAATTTATAACTCCAGTCTCTAAACAAAAACTGAACCTAAGTGCAATTATAATACATTTGAAAGCCTCACGCTTAGTCTAAAATTCCCGAGCTGGAAATCAGAGAAGCCAGTTGTGTTAGTGGTAGTGTACCGGCCCCCTGCTGGTGTTTATCTAGAGTTTCTGTCTGAATTTTCAGATTTCCTATCTGGATTATTGATCAGTACAGATAAATTCATCATAGTGGGTGACTTTAATATTCATATGGATGTTGAAAGCGATAATCTTAAATTAGCTTTCAATTCTCTTCTAGAATTGATGGGTATCTCACAAAAAGTGGACAAACCAATGTTTTAATCATACCCTGGATCTCGTTCTCACCTACGGTGTTGAAACTGATGATCTGTTGGTGTCACCTGTAAACTCCCTTTTATCCGACCATTACTTAATAACGTTTGAATTTAATATTGTCGATGTTGAAGTGCAAAATAGGAGGTATTATTTTAGCAGATGTTTGTCTGATGAAGCTATTGCTAAATTTAGACATTGCTCATCTTACGACAGTGGAAAATAGTGATGTAGTCGAGGCCAGTGACCTGGGTTCTACCTCTGCAGATGTTGATTTCCTTGCTAGTAACACTGCTGATTTGTTGCATTCAGCTTTAGATGAAGTTGCTCCTTTGAAAAGGAGGGTTTCTAACCATAGGAGCTTAACTCCCTCGTATAATTCAGATGTCCGCATGTTGAAACAAAACGTGCGTAAAATGAAAAGGAAGTGGTACTTTTGTAAGTCTGTAGACTCCTATTGTGAATGGAAAGATATTGTAATAGTATATAAAAAAGCCATTCACAAAGCCAGAACAGCTTATTATTCATCGTTGATAGAGGATAACAAAAGTAACCCACGTTTTCTGTTCAGCACTGTAGCCAGGCTGACAAAGAGTCACAACTCTGTGGAGCCGTGCGTTCCTGCAGCTCTCAGTAGTGAAGACTTTATGAGCTTCTTTAACAGTAAAATCATGACAATTATAGAAGAAATCAACCAGCCGGTTGTGGGCGTTTCTTCAGCTTTAGCGACTTCCCTAGGCTCTGACTTATCTCTAGACTGTTTTGATCCTATAGACCTCCCTGAGCTGACTTCACTCGTTAATAGAGCTAAGTCAACCACATGTATGTTAGACCCCATCACGACTCGACTATTGAAAAATGTTTTTTCTCTTATTGGTGCGACAATACTGGACCAGTTCAACCTATCCCTAAACTTAGGATATGTACCACAGGTTTTCAAAGTTGCAGTAATTAAACCTTTACTTAAAAAACCTTCTCTTGACCCAGACATCTTAGCTAATTATAGACCAATTTCCAACCTTACATTTGTATCTAAAATTCTGGAAAAGGCAGTTTCAAGCCAGTTATGTGACTATTTGTATAGAAATGATCTGTTTGAAGTTTTTCAGTCAGGGTTCAGAATGCATGATAGCACAGAGACAGCACTGGTTCGAGTCACGAATGACCTTTTTATGGCCTCAGATAAGGGATTTTTGTCCATACTGGTTCTACTGGACCTCAGATAAGGGACTAGTGTCCATACTGGTTCTACTGGACCTCAGTGCTGCTTTTGACACTGTTGATCATGGCATCTTACTGCACAGGTTAGAGCATGTTGTTGGGATTAAAGGGACAGCTCTACGTTGGTTTAAATCATATCTATCTGACAGATTCCAGTTTGTTCATGTACATGAGGTTTCTTCAGAACAGTCGAAGGTCTGTTATGGTGCTCCGCAGGGTTCAGTGCTAGGGCCAATCCTGTTCAGTTTATACAACTAGCCATTGGGAAGTATAATCCAGAATCACGGCATACACTTTCATTGCTATGCTGATGATACGCAGCTCTATTTGTCTATGAAGCCGGATGAGACAGAACCGTTGGTTAAACTTCAGGCATGTCTTAGGGACATCAAGGACTGGTTGTCCGGAAATTTCTTACTTCTAAATCCAGATAAAACAGAGGTTATCATTCTTGGTCCAGAGCATCTTTGGATCAGGCTCCAGCTGATCCAAAATGCAGCAGCGCGAGTGCTGACAGGAATCAGCAGGAGAGACCACGTCTCTCCAGTGTTAGCGTCACTCCATTGGCTACCCGTAAAAATTTAGAATCCAATTTAAAATGTTATAACTTGCGTATAAAGCCCAAAACGGCTCAACTCTGCATTATTTGCAAGACCTGATAGTGCCTTATGTTCCTGGCAGAGCAATCCGTTCTCGGAGTGCAGGTTCACTCGTAGTTCCTAGAGTATCTAAATGTAGATTTGTAGGGCGGGCGTTCTGCTATCAGGCACCGTTACTTTGGAACCAACTTCCAATCTGGGTTAAGGAGGCTGACACCACCTCCACCTTTAAAACCAAACTTAAAACCTTTCTGTTTAGTAAAGCCTATAGTTAGTGTTTAGTAAGCCTCTAGTTGGTGTTAGTAAACTCTCTAGTTAGTGTAAACTCTAGTGTGTTAGAGTCAGTAGCTATAGCTACAGCTATAGAACAAGACTATAATAGTTAGTCTCAAACATAGCTTCATGGTAGATATGCTGCTATAGGCCTATGCTGCAGGGGGGCACCGACATGATCCACTGGGCGGTGCCTCTCACCCTTCTTCTCCTCTCCTCTTCCCTTCCTCTCTTCTCGTTTTTGTCCATCGTTCCTGTAGTTTCTTGTGCTGGCCCCCTTTTTTCTCTTTTGTGCATGTTTGCAGGCGGGAGCTTCGGGAGCTGCGTGCTGGCCTGCGGTCCCCCCCTCCCCTCTGGTCATCCACTGCTGCTTCCACCTGCCTGCTGTGCTGCTGACGTCCCTGACCACCCCAGTCTGGCCTTCGGCAGGAGGGCCCCCCCCTTATCAGCCTGGTCCTGCTCAAGGTTTCTTCCCTCCTAAAGGGGAGTTTTTCCTTGCCACTGTTTGGCTTAAGGCTTTTCTCCCACTAGGGGAGTTTTTACCTGCCATTGTTTATGTAATAATTGCTCGGGGGTCATGTTCTGGGTCTCTGGAAAGCGTGTAGAGACAACTTTTGTTGTATTAGATGCTATACAAATATAATTGAATTGAATTGAATTGAATTGAATTGAATTGAATTGAATTGAATTGAATTGAATTGAATTGATTTATTTTGAGTATACAGTATGTATACTTGTGACTTTTATTGCTTTACTCATTTCTTTTGACTTACATTGATTTATTTATTGGTTTTGGAGGAGATATACCTGTTTTATTCTCCATACCTTTTTGATCAACTGACTGTTTTATGTAAATAGATTTGATTTGATTTGATTTATTTTATTTTTGTACATGTAAAAAACAATACTCCAAGAGAAGTTTAAGAAGGAATAAGGAATTGGTGTGTTCACGAAAACCAGCCTCATGAATTATCCTTATGGCTCTTTTCTGCAGTATGAATAGTGGTTGCAGTGAACTTTTATACGTATTTCCCCAAACCTCTAAACAGTAAATAAGGCAAAACTAGGGAACAGAACAGAATACAGAGTGATTTGCTATCCTGGAATTGCTTTGCTCTGGACAGAACTGAGATGCCTCTAGATACTTTGTTGTGGATGTGTTTAATATGAGATTTCCAGCAAATCTTGTCATCTATATTTACCCCAAGACATTTAGTTTCATGTACTCTTTCAATGTTTACACCCTCAATCTGTACCTGTGCTTGATTGTTTTTATTGTTTCCAAATACCATAATTTTTGTTTTGTTTAAGTTTAATGATAACTTGTTATTGTCAAACCATTTCTTAATTTTGCCAAATTCTGAAGTAATATTGTCCAAAAATTGCTGTAAATTCTCACCATAATAAAATATGTTTGTGCCATCAGCAAATAGTATGAATTTCAGTATTTGTGATATTTTACATACCGTATGTAGATGATAAACAGTTTAGGACCCAACACTGACCCCTGGGGGACGCCACACTCAATGTCCAAACATTTATTGATTTATTTTGAGTATACAATATCTATACTTGCTTGCTATTGCTTTACTCATTTCTTTTGACTTACATTGATTTATTTATTGATTTTGGAGGAGATATACCTGTTTTATTCTCCACACCTTTTTGATCAACTGACTGTTTTATGTAAATAGTTATTCACTTGACCTCACACTGAACAAAATGGAGCAGATTTGTTTCTAGAAATGTGTTTTAATTTCAAAAAGAATCTTCCATATCCTACAGTATTCTGTACATTTGTGGTTCTTTAAGAGTTTTTATGTTCTGATGCATTTCTTTACTTATGTAAACCAATTTGAATTATCTTTAAAATGTGTGATATAAATAAACTTCATATTTATGCAGCAGTAAAAGTATTATTCACGTTTTTACATTTAAATAAATACTAATGTTGATTGTCATCAGTCCTCACAATGACAACATTCGAATGAAAACAAATATGTTTTATGTTTTGTTTTGTTATTGTTTGTGTTAACATTTAACAAGCCACATCGCTGATGAGAAACTGCATTGGCGGTAAAGAAACATCTGCTTCTTGGTCTAAATTATGATAAAACCACACCGTGTCTTTGGTCGGTACTTTTCAGTTGGCATTGTGCTTTGCCACGTTGCAGGATGTCAATTCACCCGGCTCGGTTTATGGGTCTACATGGATCTTTCTCGAGTTTCTGAAGTAAAATCCTAACTTCAAAAACTGTTCTGTTGTACTCTTTTGAGGTGGAGATGGTTTCTTGTTTGTTTGTTTTTTTGTTTTGTTCTCTTTCAAGTATACTTGAAGGCAGTAATCACAACTGACAGCAGCGCAGAACAAAAGTAATCACAGAGCTGTGGGAAGTGATCATGTCAGAGGATTGGTCCTTTCTGTAACTCTGCTTTTCACTTCAATGCAATTCAAAAGGACTATTAATCCCCGAAGGCAAATTAGTTGGAGGACAATATTTTCTCACTTTCTGATAGTTCCTGTTTGGATATTAAAGTATATACCGGTATATATATATATATATATATATATATATATATATATATATATATATATATATATATATATATATATATATTTATATATATATATATATATATATATATATATATATATATATATATATATATATATATATATATACATATATATATATATATATATATATATATATATATATATATATATATATATATACATATATATATATATATATATTTATATATATATATATGTATATAAAGTAGGTCGTAAGACTGGGCTAATTGTATGGATGGCAAACGTTGCATAGATAATTAACCATTCAGCTTTTACTACTGATATGAAGACATAGGTAGTGTGTTAGTGTTTATAACACTAAACAGACACTGTTGGGTGGCTACGTACTTCAATGGGTGTAGCCTCTAATTTATGCAAGACGCCGAGCCTCAATGTCACATTTTTACACGCTCTGCTTGCAAGAACGACTGCTCTCATCTGAGTTTTGTGCAGCTGGTAGAAATAGTGAAGCAGTGTGACGCAGCATCTATGCCGTCTACGTTCTCGTGCTGCACACAGATAGAGCTGGTTAATTAAAGTGAAACCAAAAAGCAGCTTCTTGGTTCAGCAATTAGTCATGCAAACTTTATGCTGGCTAAAACTGTTGTCTTTAACATTTTTTCATTAAAAGTTCACTGTGCAGCTTTGAAACCAGCTTAGTTAATGTCAGAAAAAGGAGCCTGTGCAGTTTTTGAACACTATGAAGACGCACACTTTTATGCATTCGTCCCTACTCTTTGTACATATTAAATATATTATACATTATATTATTATACATAAATATATTATACATTATTTATATACAGTATATACTGACTCAAACCCACATAGTACAACGCAGTTTTTAAATGCTTTAAAGATGAAAATATTTGGGAATCAACAAGTGGAAAAGAGTTTTGCGCTCTAGAATTTTCAAGTTTCACCCTGCAGATGCAAAATAAGTTTTTTTTTTGTGCCTTCCTGATTTCTTTCCAACCTCAACTGTATGTGAACACAAGACAGCAAACTTACGAAAGAAATAACTCTTCAGAGCTGCCACTTCTCCGAAGCAGCAGGTATTTTTAATACAGCATCAAGTAGCACTACAGTAACATAGTGTGATCACATGACAGAACAGTCAACCCTGTGTTACACAGGAGCTTTCGCTAAACCCAGACTTCTAAGCTTACATTTTTTTAAATCAACTTCCACCTTTAAAAAGGCAGATATAACATCTTTGAATGCTCACCTAAAGTGCACAATTGTTTCCCCCCACCCCCCACCCCCACTATTAGGGCATTCCAATAAAATAATCTTTCTATATATTGTCTTTTATTTATACTTATCTTTAATGCTACCATGAATTAAGAGCATGCTCCTGCCCTTCACACTAAATATTACTTCAAAACTGACACAATAATATCACATGACACCACGTCAGGAACAGGACATCACCGCCAGACCTGCAGTCTCCACCACAATGAACACCTTGGTGGGGTGTTCGCCTGCACTGGGACTGGAAAGGCGGATCTAAAGCCAGACAGCACTGATGTCCACAGTCGGACATTTATTAACGCAATCGCCATGGTGATATACAGTCCTCTGGTCCAACGGATTAAGTGTCAGATGTCCCCTTTCCTTCCAACTTAAGACTCTACAGGGACGACTGCTTGGACCAGCAACAGCACCATTGATGGTCGGTGTTTTGTTTCAACTCCCTCTGTCCTAACAAATCCACCATTGTTCAGTTAGTAAGCTTCACACACACACACGTACAATCACACATCTAACTTATCCTGTCTAAAACAGGCGTGATCCTGCGGTCTGGAAGGACAAAAGCGCTACCTTGTTGATCCCTCAGCACGGATGGACCGGTGAGGCGCTCACAGGCCCCAGTACGGGGCCAGTGCCCTGCGGTCTCTCTCGTAAACATCAGGTATGACCCCGTAGGGTGTCTGAACCATCTTAACAGAGTTTCTGCCAAACAGCTTCCTCTCGTACTCGATGAGCTGGCGCCAGAAGCCGCCGTTGGGCCTGATGACCGGACGGCGGGCCTTGACCCAGGCGTGCGCCTCAGCCAGAGACACGCGGTGGTACTTCATGAGGTACGCGAGGCACAGCGAGGCCGAGCGGCTCACCCCCGCTGCACAGTGCACCAGCACCGCCCCTCGCTTGCGACCCACGCTGTGGATCTTATCCGCTATGCTGTCGAAATACAAGGAGATGGGAGAGTGGGGCATATCCGCCAGCGGGACCTTTACATACTCCATGTGAGGCCAGTTGAAGTTGGGGAGCTCTATGGTGGCGTTGACCACACAGGTGATGCCTTTAGACAGCAGCAGGCTCCGGTTGGACGCCACGTTCCCTCTGCTGAGGAAGAGGTTTGGGGTAATTTGAGCAATGCCTCCCAGTAGGCTCCCATTGTCATGCAGCAATCTGGGCACGGCAGCAGGCACCATGGAGCTCCGATGGTGGTGGTGGTGGTGGTGGAAGAAGCCTTGGCTGCGGGAACCCATTTAGTCGAGTGGTTGTTGAAACAGGAAGTTGTTTTTTTTTTCTTCAAAAGAGCTCAAAATTCATAGTAGTGCAGCAAAACCAGGCAGGCAGCTCCTGGAAAAACAAAAACAGACTTCAGTGCCTTTCCAAATTAAACATTTCTACATCACAGTGTAGGCAGGCAAACACTTCAACACTTCAAGGATGATGAAAATCCCAGCAGTTATCAGACTACAAAACAACAGCAATAAAATTGCAGTTGAACAGTTGTTTTCATTTCTTTTTTTTTTGCTAGAAAACAAACAAAACAGTACAAAACAACAAAATCAATGTTTGTGACTATGTATGTGGGTGTGTGAGTGCGTTTATGTATGTATGCACGTGTGTGTATGAGTATGATGGTTTTCTAGAATTATGGTTATTTTAGGAAAATGACAGCAGCCCCCCCCCCCAAAAAAAAGAAAAGTAAATAAATAAAATAAAAAAACAATAGTTAATTAATTAATAACTAATAAATAAAGTAAAAGAAGGGGAAAATCAATCAATTAAATGAGTAATGTAAAGTATAATAATAAATATCCATCTTCATCAATATCACAATCCTCTTTGAACATAGCAAAGCAGTAATAATGGCGATCTATAAAATAAAATACACATATTCAATCAGAAAAGAAAAGGAAAATAAGTTACGATAATTATGATAATATGATTTGATTAATAATTAATAATATAATAAAAACAATCATGACAGAAGTAATAACAGCCATATTCTAACAATTAGAATAATCACAATTACAGTTGTCATAGCAATAATAGTTGTCTTCATTTCATCCTTAAACTTATAAAACAAAGCTGTTCAGATCCATTTAAACATATGCTGCTGAGGGGCTGCGACCTCATGTTCCACATGCATCACTTTACAGTTACATCAAAGTGCTTCCCAGCCTTGAGGTTGCAGCCAAAGCCTCCCTTTCTCTCTCTCTCTCTCCCGCTTTCTCGTACGCGTCTCAACATTCAGGTCCAATGGCCTCGAACCTGCATACTGACCCCAGCCCCAGCCCGCCATGCGAGAGCAGTCGCCCTGCAGGGAAGCACTCACCTCATCTCATGTTCACCCATCCGCAACTCCCACATACAGATTAAATCTCGCTTGTATGGCTATTGCTTCTGTGAAATGTCTTTTATTTTTATGTTTTCGGTCTCTGCTAAACAGCATGGCGGAAACTAATCATATATCCTGCAAAATCGTGCCAAAGCGTGCCGATAACACATTTCAAATAACTGCAAAACTTCACATAATTTATATCAATCTACTTTCTTTTTCCTAAAGAAAAGTTAAAAAGCTTAAAGTTTTACTTTTGTTATCTGGTTAAACAGGCTGGAACACAGACGTGAATAATGTATTAAATAAGAAAATTGTTGAGACTTTAATGTGATAATTATACTGGTTTTCTGGTCATGCTCGTCAGCAGAGAACCTGCACAGTCGGCTCTGGACGCGGCTGCACTTGTTGTGCATCGTCTACACTTTGAGCACCAGTCTGCATCACCAGGTCTTTTTCTCATTTTTAGCTCCAGTCTGGTTAACAAGACACACAAGACAGCAGTTTGAGCTGGGACACAACCTGCAGGAAAGAAAGACCCAAACATATCTGCTGTCACCTGCGGTTTGGAACTCTTCTCTAAGTTATATATGACATAAAACACTTTTCCAATAAGCTCTTAAGGCTGATCTAAAACCCCAGTTCAAGAAAAGAAATTGTGCAAAACTTGAATCAAGAACACAATGATAAGCAAATCTCATAAACCCATATTTTATTCACAGTATGGAAAACAAAATTTTGTAAATGAAGAATAAAGAAAAGGAGCCAATATTAATACTCATAAATTAATAGCAACACATTTCAAAACCTTTGTATAGCATCTCATCTTCTTTTAACAACAGGCCATGTACATCTGAGAACTGAAGTTGTTGGAGTTAAGGAAGAGGAATATTATCTCATTCATGTCCGACATTGGACATGAGTTGCTCAGAAGACCTGGGTCTTGACATTTTTTCATATTTTTCACTTTGTGATGCACAAATGTGTTCAAGTAGTGAAAAGTCTGGACTTCAGGCAGCCAGTTCAACGTCTACTCTTCTATTCCAAAATCCTTACTTGTACTGGATGCCGGATGCAGTTTGACATCGTCTTGCTGAAAGATGCAAGGTCTGCGTTTAAGGCAGTGCCGCTTGATGACCCAGAGATCATGGGCATCTAAACCTTAGCGCACAGAGATTTCTCCATTTTCTGGGACTCTTGATGACATTATTTACCGTAAAAGAGATGTTGTGACTAATGCTGAAAAGCATTATTTTACTTACTTATCCATTCTATCCACATCTGGTTGAGATTACGACTCTATGTCAAACCATTCAAAAGTGATGGCAGAAAGTAGGAACTATCAAATATGGACCAAACAGATGAAGGGGGGGTGCGCTTTTTGGCGTCTGTCGTCGCCACGGTAACGCTTTTGACTGAGAAAAGTAATGCCCATCATCGCAGGATGAAGACGCACATTTTGATGTATAACACACCTGGGTGCACGTTACGGTTCGGGCGAAGAAATGGCATAAATTGCGCCAAATTTACACAATTAATTCAAAATGGCCGACTTCCTGGTCGGTTTCGGCCATGGCGCCAAGAGACTTTTCTTTAAGTTGCGACATGATACAGGGGTGTACCGATTTCCGTGCATGTACGTCAAACCGTATTGTGGGGCTTGAGGCAGAAAGTTTTCTAGGGGGCGCTGTTGAGCCATTAGGCCACGCCCATTAATGCAAACCCTTAAATATCACATTTTTCGCCAGGCCTGGCTTGTGTGCAAAATTTGGTGACTTTTGGGGCACGTTTAGGGGGGCAAAAAGGCCCTCATTTCGTCGGAAATTCCTACAGATACAATAGGGCCTTCACACTGTCAGTGCTCGGGCCCTAATTATTACAATAAAAACAAAGAATCAAATTAGGAATTCAAACAACATGAAAAGGAACTAAAAGCAATAATAGTTCAGTGACCTGCATCTATCTGCCCTTTCAGAGTAGATTCAAAATGATTAAAAGAAACTAAGTGTTGAGGTTTTTAGATGTTTAGTAAACTGTTCTAACAATACTGGAAAGCTTTTTTCCCCACAGTCTTTATGAACAATGGAGATGATCACTGTGTGCAAGTCAGACTGTAGTGCATAAAGTTAAAAAAACACACAGAGGTAGAGGACTCCATAGGCCAAAGAGGGCTTATCATTTTGAACTTTTGGGCAAAACCTCTTCCCAGTCTTACATTTGGTAAACTCTTCTTGGAGAAGCTCTTTTTAGACTCAGTCATCACTGACCTGTTGCCAGTTAACTTAATTAGATGGAAAATATTCATCCAGGTGTTTTGTTTTAGTACCACTTACTCTTCCAGCCTTTTGCAGGTGATGTTGCAGTTTTAGTGATGTGTTGCCACCATCAAAGTTAAAATGAGCGAGTACTTTTCATGAAATGGTCAAATGTCCCTTTTTCTACATTATTTTACACTGTCCCATCTTTCTTTGAACGTGGGATTGTGCATAAATATTACAATGTTTTGCTTGCTATATATTACCTACGGATTATTTATTTATTTTTTCATTTAATTGAACTTAATTACATTCTAACTTCGAGAAATGTTTTGTTCCACGGCTGTCAGTCCACTTTTAATGGCTCGAGTGCTTGAAGCTTGCATAAAAATAGCAGCGTCAATGCAGAGCTCTCATCTGTCTCTGGGGGCTGGATCCATCACTCCCTCATCACCTTTCAACTGTGGAAAAAAAATAAAAAGCTTCCCCTACTATCGACCACAGCTTTGCCATCTCAGCACCGTCTCCCTCTTAGCAGACAATAAGGGAGAGGTGCAGGTTAAAATCCCTCCCTGCCTGGCACACTTTACACCCAGCTGTCAATCGCTGTGCAAACGGTTGCCATTAAGGTGCAGCAGTCGCAGTCCTCCTCTGCACCGTCGCTGCTAGTGATGAGACAACAAAAACAGCGTTTCTCACTTTAGAGCACTCCCGGACAACATGACGAGGAAGTCACAGAGCAGCCTCGGAGCCCTTTTTCTGCAGTAGCACGGACAAACACTTCAACGGGGGGGATTTTGGTCCATTAATAAAATATGTGTTTAATCATTGCATGATACCTGGAAATCGCTAGGATACGCTGTCTTTCTCTTTCTTCCTGGCCCCCCATCATTTCCGTTATGAAAGATATTGTGTTAACTGATTAAATTCTTACTGTTTCCACACAGTCGTGTGTGATGGAGGCCTTACTGGAATCTATTTAAGTCCTTTGTGTGTAAAAAGGCAAAAGCAAGCTTGAAAACCAGTTGAGGTTTATCTAAATGCATGGAAACATACATTTTACATAAAAACATAACAGTTATTTCTGTTCTTTCTCAGATTTTTTCAAGGCGTTTTCCATCCACAGAAACAAAACCTCACAATAAAAATGTCAAATTGTTGTGCCGAAGCTAAACATAGGCTACGCATGTACGAACATTTACCTGAAATGATGGAGCAAGTGCAAGAACCAGCCATGGTCATCTAGTTGTCTTTAACAATGAAACTCATAGCTTTAGAGCTAATGCTCTCTCTATTGCCGCACCGTCCTGCAGCTGCACTGTCGTTTTGCGTTTCCTACTTGAATTGCAAGTCTTTCTCAAGGCTGAATGAGTTTTCTCTGAGTGCTACAACTTCCTCACATGTCCCAAAACAATGCATGTTGGATTGATAGGTGACTCTATATTGTCCACAGGAGCTTGGTACATACTTCTTTATGTCAAACTTCTGGATAGAGAATCACTGAGTTACAGTGGCAGTGACAGATTTCTCATATTAGTTTGTCATCTTTCCAACTTTATCATTTAAAACATTTTAGCCTTGCTAAAATGACCAAAATTGAACTCTGAGCCTCTGGGTAGCACAGCTGGAGCGACTCACTGACCTACAGGAGCAGGAGCATCAGGGAGATAAAGTAGATAAAAAACAATACCAAATAATCCCTGACTAGTCCTCTCCAAAGTGCTGATGTCCCACAGTGCTGGGCTTTGCAAAGATTTTCTCCATCCAAATGGTTATTTATACCCCAGGCAGGACAGGAGTGAAGCTTGCACTGAGTGGAGGAGGGAGAATTATGCACAAGCTGTCGCCGCAGAAGAATCTACTACTGTACATTAGAGACGCTGGAGCTCGTAGTCAATCAAATCCACACCGACGACTCACTCACCACAGAGAGACCGGAGGATACTGCACATTCTGATGTCGCTCAATTAAAAGTTAAATGTGAAGCTTCTTCCGTGGATCTCTTTGACGAAGCCAACCATCTGTATGGTTCTGTCATCAGGTTTTCCCACGTCACTAATCTCCAGATGCTGCTGCAACGTTGCTCGGATTCCCACCGGGGTCCGTTTCCCCCTCCACTACTAACACAAAGTGGAAACACGAGCCAGCTCCTGGAAAACTGAAGTGGCAGCATCGACGGAAACCTCACTCTCACAACACTGGACTTGATCTGAGCTTGATCTGAGCTGTCTGACTGACGCCTCATCAACACAGGCTGAAATTCCACATGAGGACAGGGTTTGGCTCTGACACCTTCCTGCAGAGGCAGCCGGGTGACAGGATGGGACGAACAGACAGAGACAGAGAGACAGCCGCGTGTCATGCACACAGGGGTGGTGAATGCACGAGTGTGTGCAAGATTCCTCTCTCCTGTCAGACATTTTGTACAAAGTGACTTTTAAAGCAGAGTTTTTTGCAGATCGTCACTCATCACCACAGAGGACACATGAGAGTGATGAATGGAGTGTCCCTACATTAAAACTCATTATCATCCCTGACTGATACTGGAAGTCTGCCACACAGGGGAATAAAACTTCTGTAGAAGTCTTCACCAGAAAATTAATAAGCAGTTTTCCTCAAGGTTGATTATTGTTGAAAAAAATGTGGAAACTAAGGGGATGTTTTTTTTAACGGAAAATTTGTGCTATTTGTCATCTTTGATAGTAGCAGAGGAACACTGAACTTACCTGTGTATAACATTATGCACTAAACGAAATTATTTTATTCTTTTCTTTTAGCTCCGTGAACGAGGATTGATTTCTGCGCACGCGCTGCTCGTCCACGTGTATATTACGCGAGATATGCATGTATTTCTAAGTTAAGATGTTGGAACAAGATTTAGAGAAATATATGATTGTGAAAAAGGAGAAAAATAAATATATCTTAAAAAAAGGTGGGAGCTGCCGCTCCTTACGGGACATCGTTGATTCAGTTTCACTCACATCGTTAGAATTAAAGGTGGACTAAAACGCCCGCAAAACACTTTTCTTTTTTCTTTTTTTTTAAATATATATATATCTCTGCTGTGTGAGTATTTTTTATTCAAATACATATGAAATGTGGTCGTTATGATGATGATGATAAACTGCCTCCATAAGACACCAAACTCAACTTACCAGTGGACTCTGAGGGAGCAGAGATGGAGGTGTTCGGGGAAATAAAGCTCCGCGATCAGTCAGTGTGATCCCGGTGGAGAGAGGCCGGGCGGCGGGGAGAGACCTGCAGCAAACCCGGCAACTAACCCTGTATCAAACCCTGTATCAAACCCTGCAACAAACACCCGCATCACCGGAGAGGCGAGAGAAACACCAGCCATCTGAACATCCCACCCGTCCGCTGGTGGAGGCGCTGCCTCCGGTGTGAGAGGAGGAGGAGGAGGGAGGAGGAGGGAGGAGGGAGAGGGGGAGGAGGAGGAGGGAGGAGGGGAGAGGGGGAGAGGAGAAGAGGAGGAGGAGAGGGGGAGGAAGAGGGAGGAGGGGAGAGGGGGAGAGGAGGAGGGGGAGGGGAGAGGGAGGAGGGGAGAGGGGGAGGAGAGAGGGGGAGAGGAGGAGGGGAGAGGGAGGAGGAGAGGAGGAAGAGGGAGGAGGGGAGGAAGAGGGAGGAGGAGGAGGAGAAGAGGAAGGGGGAGGAGAGGGGGGAGGAGAGGAGGGAGGAGGAGGAGAGGAGGAAGGGGAGGAGAGGGGGAGGAGGTGGAGGAAGAGGGAGGAGGAGGGGAGAGGGGGAGGGAGAGGAGGAGGAGGAAGAAGAGGAGAGGGAGGATGAGGTTGGAGGAGGAGAGAGGAGGGAGAGGAGGAGGAGAGAGGGAGAGGAAGAGGAGGAGGAGGAGGAGAGAGGAGGTGTCAGGAGTGGTTTGATGAGGACCCACACGCAGGAGAGCAGGAGGCAGGAGTTCCAACAAACTTAAATTTATTTGCAAAAACAACTCAAAAACGCTGCTGAGCAGGACCAAAAACGGACCAGGAACATGAACAAGAAAACTGACGAAGAGAACATGGAGGAAGCAAACAGTACGGACCAGCGAGGAGCAGGGGAAAGACAAGACTCACACAAAGGATAAGGAGACACAGGTGCAGAAAATCAGGGCAGATGGGAAACAGGAGGGTCAAGACAGAACTGAAACACTAAACAAAACACGGAAATAGTTGATAGTTTACCATCAGTAAATGCCAATAAAGCTATTTTGAATCCACCATACTGTATCATTCAGGAGGTTTTATTACTGTAAAGTAATAAAACACACCACTCTTGAGGTTATACCCAAGATTATTTGAAAATGCCCCACGTACGCTATTGATTTATTTGGTGTGTTGGTTGTGTCATTTTTCAGAGAGTACTGTAGTACTGTCTGTATACAAAATGCATGATGGTGTAATATGCAGGTGACCAGTAGAGGCAGTGTTGTGGAAAATGTGAATTTGGTTTAATTATTGTAAACAGCATCTACGATTTTATAGGTGACACTTTTCCTGCACTGATTTTACCACCACTGTTGCCCCCCCTTTTAATCCTTTACATCCTGCAAATGAGTTCGCTGTGGATGTGAGTATGTGAAGTGAGCGTCAGCTTCACGTTCACCGGGAGGTGTGTCTTATCTTTGCCTGGCATAAATCACTCCTCATACTGAAGCGGTGGGAGGATCAAATACCCCCCTAGAGCACACTGCTGAAAACAACCGGTGAGATGCAACTAACATCTCCAATTACATATTGTTTCTAAAACAAGCTGTCCCCCTGTAAGGAAAGGTTTTTATTTTTTTCAATCTGTGTTTTTGTGGGAAAAGAAGCCTTGATACGCAGTCACATCCCGTTTTTAATCCAGTTTTGATGGTTGAAAGTTAGATCTTTTGTATATCTTAAAATGTCTGTCCTGCTGCTTCTCACAAGTCCCCATAATATGTAATTTAAAATGCTTTAGTTAAGGCTTTCTAAATGAAGCATCAATCCATTTGTTAACATATTATGGCTAGCCAATCTCCAGCCATGAATCATTGCTGAGATATTCAATATATGCATGTATTTTTTAACCTTTTCTTTTTCTTTCTTTACAATGTTGGATCCTAGACTATTCTTCTCTGTCTGTGTGACTCAGTTAACTCTTCCATTGCTATCTCTCACCTCGGCTACTGCAAAGCTCTTGTAGCAGGGGTCCTATCACAGTGAAACTACCAAAGATGAAACAGCACGGAACCAAAAAGGGGAAATGTCACTCCTCTGCTCATTGAACTACACTGGCCAATCGCCTGGTATCGCCATCTCTATACACACTGACAAATCTCAGACTTCACGCGAATGCATAAAGGTCTCTTACCATAGAAAAAGTGTTTCCAACTCGCAAGTAATTTTTGGATATGTCATGACGCGTGGTTCATGATGATGTACATCAGAGTTTTTCTTCTGATTTGGGTGCTACTAGCATGTGCTGATATTGTCAAAATGCAGGATGAAGTTTGGGCACAATTACGGAGTAGCCTACATGAAAAAATACTCAATTGTTTTATTAATATTACTAGGAAAATATCCAGTATTCAACTGACCAGTTTACCTCGCATAGCGTATCCCATAATGCAATGTGGTTACATGGCTCGCTTACATATACAAAGTAGCATAATGACTTCTATGTTAGCATGCTATGTACTAACAACAACCGCCGTACCAGGACACATTACATACTACATATTGTAGTGTATAAGCAGTATGTGGCTTGTCTTATTACCTTGTGTTACCACTAGTTGCCTTTGTTGATTTATTGATTGTCGACACATGTGTCTCATTAACAAAAGGAGCCTCTTTTTGTTTGAACCTTGTTTTCTAAAACAATAGTTCAGTTCAAAACCTATTCTCCTGCCATCCATTGTCAACGCTTGTGTCCTTCACCACCACCTCACCATAACAAGATAAAAGTTTCTGCTAAATGACTGAATGAAGATTTCTAAAACAAAAACCCACAATTAAACAATGCATATGGCATCAATTCAAAGCCAAATGTATTGCAAATCAAACTACTAAATCTGTTAACCAAGTATATAAACTTTTAATTTTGGGTGAAGTCTTTCTTGATTTCTTTTTGAAGTTGCATTTCTGAAACAAGTGACAAATCAGCGCCACATCACTCTACAGCGGCCAGGCGGGACATACTGTAGTCGAGATCAAGTAGCTCATTGGCTACTGAATGACTCGCCGCCTTATGTTGACGTAGGTGATTTGTTGATGTCATTGATGACATTAACAACTTAATCATATATGATAAAGAAGGGACAGACAATAACAACTTACTGTACCTCCACTTGCCAGTTCTCCATGAGAGTGACCACTTTGTTGGTCTGAAGTCGATGCAAGGCCCTGAGTCATTCAGTAGCCAATGAGCCACTAGATCTCGGCTATGTCCCGCATCCTAGACTGTTAAGATTTTGGATTTTGATTCTTACATTTTTGTTTTTTATTCTAATTTTATTCTTTTATTCTTTTAAGTAAAACTTTCCAGAGCACACCATAAATATGTGGAAACAAGAACTTTTAGAGAAAAGTTTCATGTAAAACAATCATAACACGCTCCAGCAAACAAATAAACCCCTGCCTCGGAGCTTTGATCTTTCTGCTAATATTCCTAAGGTTTTTCCTTCAACTTTGCACCTTGCTGTGCAGCGACAGCTGCACCATAAAGGAGCGACACCTGATAACTTCCCATATGTCTGTTTGTTTGAACTCTTGCATGATCATGTTGCAGGTCTTGAACTTCTAAAAGCAACAGAGCAAAGTCAGATATAATAAAAATTGCACTTACACACTCTACAGTGGCTCAGGCAACACCTTTCCACTTGTGTGTGCTGCCGACCGTACATGCCACTAATTTAAATATTGCCTTGTAATGCTGGTTTACAAGGATATGGAGAAAACAAATGCACCAACAGTTATTTGGGTCCGGTATTTCAAATCTCATTATTCTAGGCCTTGAAGAAATGGCTGCAGCTCTGAGACCTTCAAGATTGCGTCTGCATCTGCAGGGCTCTCTGAGCAATCCTACTGAATATATCCAGAGCCATAATTAGACATGCCTTCCAAAGTCAATCCTATTTCAAAGGGCTCCTGGGGGAGATATTACGCTACCCGTAAACTTATGGCCCTTGCTTCAGTCACTCCTAATTACATTCCCAATTCAATCAAGTGGAAACAAACAGCAGCAGTACCAGTCAAATAAGAAAAGATAATGCTTCCAGGGTGACTTTCCCTGCATTGTGCGGATAAAACTGTCACTCACCATAGATTTCATATCCTGTATCTGCATGCAACCTTTTCGTACAGAGGAGAGATAAGTGCTTCACCTGATGAGGAAACTGTTGCACAAAATCTCTGTGATTGAAACTAACCCTATTAGAATTAGAAAAAGTGAGGAACAAAAAAAAAAGATGGATGTAGGTGGAGAGACAGCGACCAGATCCGTGCCGAAATGTCAGATGAGTCAGAGGCATTCTGGGAAGAGGCTCCCGAGTAATACGTCTCCACGGTCTGCCGTGGAAGTTGAAAATTTACAGTGACACCGTCGCCATAATAACAAGCACCTGCAGCCACGTTGTGAAGAGGCTGCCTGCTTTGAATGAGCAGGAAGTGACATTGATTAACCCTGAAAGCCTGTAACACCAGATAACGGATGGGCTCCACAATGCACACGGCGTCACCGCGATTTAACCGTAAAATCCAGCGCACATCCCTCAAACATGTGGACTACTGCTGACTTATGCTGTGACTTCCACTGCTGGCTACTTATTCAAGCCATTTGATTTCTATTTCACCAATTCTCAACAGATATCATAAGAAATCGTAATAAAACACATAAGAGACAAGTTAAACAGTCTAAATCAACTCAGTTCCATCCACTTATTGATTTAATCTTTTGGTTTCCTAAACTAGTCTAATATCAGAATTGGCAGCATTAATAAATGATAAACTGAACTAAACTGTAAGGAATCAGGTTTGAAAATCGATATAAGTATTTTGACTCAATTGGACGTGTGACCCTGCAAAGGATTAAAATACATTCAGCCTGAGACTGGAGGATGCAGGTTGATCTAGACAAGAAACTGGTATTCCCGCCTGAGATCATCACGACGACCCTCAGGCCAGACCGGCTGGTCTTGTGGTCAACCTCCCAGAAGGCTGTGTTCATTGTGGAACTAACTGTTCCATGGGAAACTGCAGTCAGTGGAGCATATGAACGCAAACAACTGAAGTACTCTGACATATTCATGAGCAACCTCAACTGTATCTTTATCCTGCAAAAACATTTTATCAAAATTATTACATTTTCCAATAGACTTACTAGATCCACCCCATTGTTCCAATCCCTAAGTATTCTCCCTATTTTTGCTGTAAAGGTTTTTCAGATTTGTCTTTTTGTTTATCAATCCATTCACAAGCTTCTTCCAACCCGTTTTAATTATTTATTTCAATTCAATTCCCAAATTAATCACTTCAATACTAGGTCTGCAAACAATCTCCATCCCACCCTTTTCAGGTCTACTTTTTCCCAATTTTCAATTAGGTTCAGAGGTTCCTCTTTATTGGAACACCTTACCACACCATATTAGAGAATGCTCGAGTACAAATAATTTCAAAAAACAAATCACAACATCTTTGCTAGCCCAACTTATCAAAGCTTAATCATTCATTTCCAGCACTTCTCTGCAAACCCTCATTAGATTCCTGTTTTTGTTTTCTAATAATTTAGCTTATTTTCCTTAGTTGTCCTATGTTTTACATATTTCTGTAGATATTGTTTGTCTCATTATAGGAGGACCACTCGACAAGCTCTTATGGGTTTTTTTGGTTCCTCCAGCACATTTTCTGCTATATTGTATTTCTTTTTTATTTCCTTTTTTTTTATACATACTGTTCGTCTGTACTTTTAAATCGGTTGTATATTTTTATGTGCAAATAAACTAAACTAAACTAATAGCAGGCGAGGCAGAACGGCGCGGCTGGCGTGCCCAGGTGCTTCCGGTTGAGATCGGGTGTAGAGGTTTTGTTGCTACGTCCACAACCAAGCTTCTGAAGGGGATGGGAGTGCGAGGACAGCCATTTCGCAAAGCCGTCAAGAAGCTGTCAGAGGCTGCCGAACGAAGCAGCCGATGGCTATGGATCAGGAGGAAGGACCCCAACTGGGCTCCTAGATGAACATTGAGGGGTGAAAGCCGAGAGGGGCACACCTGGGACGCCAGGTGTTGCTGTTGAGCCCTTTGGAGGTGTCGTGGGCCTATCAACGAAACATCTAGGAAGGAGGGTGCCCACCTGATGACCTCAGTGAAGCTTTTACCCCTACCCACTCGATGCCAAGTTCCGATTATCGTAGGGATTGTGCTATCTAGTCCTATAAGCTCAACTAATGAATAGAAATGTACTGTAATGATTGATTCGATGAAAGGACTAGAGGGTACAATCCCCCGGGACTATGCATGGCTGGGGCATCCTCTTCCCTGAGCCAAGCTTGCGCCTGACTGCATACCTGAGTGGAAGAGGAGTTGCTGCTTTACAGCCATACTTAGCCCCTGGGACACTTCGGCCAATTATCACAAGACGCCCTCAGCCGAGGCAGGCCCACCACAGGTTGATCAGACCCGGGTGTGTGTCCCAGGGTTAAGCATTTGGCTTAGCAGCCCAGATGGTGTCGCTCCTCTTCATCCACAGCCAATGCCCCGTTCTCTCGGCAGTTTTGGCCAAGTCTTTGATGGCCTGTCTGTGAGTGTGTCCCCTGATTCCGACCTCCCTAAGGAGTTTCGCCGTCGAGCTGGCCACAAAACCCCTACAACCGACCTCCACCGGGCGCACCCCCGCCTTCCAGCCCCTGTCCTCTGCCTCAGCCGCTAGGTTGGAGTAGCGAAGTTTCTTGCGTTCATACGCTTCTCCAACGGCATCCTCCCAAGGAACTGTCAGCTCAATGATGTAGACGAGCTTGCAGGTGTTGTCCATAGGACAAGGTCTGGACGTAGGGTGGTCGTTGCGATCTCCGGGGGGAAAATGAGCCTCCGATCCAGGTCAGCCTGCATTTGCCAGTCTCTGGCTGCATTCAGTGGGCCCAGGTCAGGGTGTGAAGCCCTTGCCCTCTGCTTTTCCCCCTCCCGAACAAACCATGGTGGTTGTTGCCGCACATCCTGGTTGTTGGTGGGCTGGGCGTTGATGGAAAACCTCTTGCATTCGAGCTTATCAGCCAGACATCTGAGGACCTGGTTGTGTCTCCATGTATATCTGCCTTGTGTGAGGCTGGTTTTACAGCCCACCATAATGTGCTTAAGTGTTGCTGGGGTCATACACAGGGGGCACGCTGGGTCCTTTCCAAACCATTATTGAAGGTTTATGGGAGATGGTAGCAACATCGTATGTTGCTCGAACGATGAAGCTCAACCGGTTGGATTCCATGTCCCAGAGTTCGCTCCATGTAAGCTTCTTCTTCTCAACACCCTCCCACCTCATCCAGCGGCCCTGCTTGGCTTGTGCTACGGCTTTGGATCATCTGGTTGCTTCCTCCTGTCGGCGCTGTCGGTTGCTCGGCGGTAGATGCCTTTCGCCAGAGAGGAGTTACTTTTCCAAGGCCAAAACCTGCTCTGCCTTGCTGGTTTTGACCTTGGAACTGTAACCAAGGCCAAAATTGACTTTTAGTCACAATAGAACATGAAAAAAAACATGAAACATTGTGGAAGTCTTGAGCTAAAATAAAGTAATTTTGATGGCAGGAGCACATCTAAGTTAAAAAAAAAGGGGGGGGGGGGGTATTGACATGACTATGTAAACCAGCATGCAGTATTCCATCTTCTTTCAACAACAATCCATTTCCAGGGTGTCTGGGAGACGAGGGGACCAGTTGCTGGAGCTCTGGTGGAAAAAGGATTCAAGCAGCTCAACAGTGCTGGGTCTCCTTTCTTGATGTGATGTGCCAAACGTTTTGGTGAAAGGTCAGGACTAAAGAGGGACCAGTTCAATACCTGCACTTTTCTCCTATGATGCCACACATTATATGGATGCAGGATGCTGTTTTGCTGATGGGAGCAAGACCTTCCCTGAAAAGGACAGGCTGCTCTTAAACCTGTGTATACCTTTCAGCATTGATGTTTCTTTTTGTAGATACACAAGCCACCCATTGAATAATCATGAAATGATGTACTGTAGGTAAAAAAATCTTCACAATTTTATGCAACGATTGCTATTCTATAATTGTTTCACAAGTTGTAGCCTCAGATTTTATGCAGATCGTTGAACCTCTGCCACTCCAAGAAGCTCTTTTTTTAGAAACCATCATGTCAGTGGTATGCTGCAAATTCATATACTTAGTTGCAAGTTGTTCCTCTATGTTGTTTTATCTTTTAGTACCATCTACTTTACTTGTCCCTGTGTTATTAGGTATTTATAAAAAAATGCTTACACATAACCTTTATATCTTGGGAAATCATTATATTGCAACATTTCATCAGTCCGATGCAGTCTTCAGTCCTGAGATTGCAGGGCTGTTGCAGGAGACGGTGCGGAGGGCTTATCTGCTTTATTTACACTTTCTGTCAATCCAAATGCTAAATTATGAGCATGGGTGCTGAAAGTCATTTAGGGGGAAGGCAGTAAGTGCCTTTCAGAGTGTGTGAGCTGAAGCAGAAAAACATGTGGCTGCACTCCATCTCCTCCAGCCAGCACCTTCACCTCTTGATGAGTGTGCAATCAGAGCTTCATCAGATTATCACAGTATCTGTGTGGTCTGCTAATAGGAATGATTATCCCTGAGAAAGCAAACCAAAGTGTGAGATGAAATGATCCCGGCTGTCTTGTAATGCTAGAGATGGTTATTTCTGTCCGTGCTGATGTGTGTGAGCTATGGGCCGGAGGGTTGTAAGAGGAGGAGGATGGCAAGGGTTCTGTGGTCGGTGGAGGCGTAGACGTACCGTGGTGTGATTAGGGGGGAAATGTGGGGTGGAGGTCTAAAAAGAGTAGCAGCTGATCCCGCAGGCAACCCCATAGCTCCAGCTGTGGCGACAGCTGTAAACAAAAGTGTGGTGCAAGTGTTTGCTGTGGCAACATGTGAGGTATCTGAGCTGCTTTGACATCAAACACATTTACTGCTGCTCATGTGAAACTAGACCCCCCTCCCAACGTCCAGTCTGCCTATGCAGGGTCGCACGCAGTAGTCGAGTTGAGGGGGGATGAGAGGGGATGGCAATGGCATCCCCCCTGAAATAAAAATTGTCAAAATCATCCCCCTTGTAAAACTGCCATCCTCCTTTTCCATCCCTTACTTCATTTCATCAATGAATGTGGTTTTACTGCTATTTCAACATTTAGAGTCATCACCAGAAAAATAACACCAGAAAAATAACTTATTTGACAATTTTCACCTTTTTCAAGTAAATTTTCACTTGAAATAATTAGAATTAAGATTTATCTTCTTATTACAAGCAAAAAAATCTTGTTCCACTGGCAGATTTTTCTTCTTATTTCAAGTTGAAATCTACTTGAAACAGGTGAAAATTGTTGTTTTTTCCAGTGATGAGTCTTGTTTTAAGTGTAATGAGATTTTTTTTTACTAAAATGAGACATTCCACTAGAAATAAGACAAATATTCTTGTTAAGATTGTGAGTTTTTGCAGTGATCCATTTTACTTATCCTGTGAAGGACAGAGTCATATTGATAAGTTCAGAAAACTGTTTTTTATTGTTGTGTTTTGATGTACTTGATGTAAGCCCAGTGGATATTTAAAGCTTACAGAAGGCTGCATTTAACTGCTGCTATGTCATTCCTGCAGTATTTCTGCAGGTGTTTTGGTCACTGCTATTATTTGTAATATATTATATGATTTGTAATCAGCACAAATTATCTGTCCCCATATGATAAAATCCACCACCCCCCCTGATTTTCTTTTACAACTCGAGTACTGGTCGCACACATCCCATCTCCACTTGTACAGTGGAGACTCACATCTTCTCCCACTAATATTTTGTTTCTGGAAGCTTGATGGCTCGCCTCCACTTCCTCCCGCCATGAATGTGAGGAGAAGCTGGAGCACGGAGACGGGTTGGGGGTGGGGGTTCAGTTCAGCAGACGTCCCTGCTCTGGTTAGTCACGACTCCTCTGCCCGGCACGTGAGCATGAGCAACAGCATGGAAATGTGTGTGTTTGTGCTTCAGCCGCCCCTCCTCTCATCCTCCCTTCACCGCCGTGCCACAGACCTCGTTGCCATGGTAACCTCTTGTGTTGATGGGTTCACCTCTTTGTTAATCGCCAGCTAGCTATAATGGCCAGAGCAGGGGAGGGGTCTGTGTGAAGAACCGGTTTAGGTTGGAGTCATGTTTGGATTCATTTAGTTGTGATGGTGAGTGTGTATGCGTGTGTGTGTGTGTGTGTGTGTGTGTGTGTGTGTGTGTGTCCTTGCAAATACCCAACAAATATATGAGAGATGGCTTCCTTCTTCTTCCTTGAATAGCAAAAAAGTGAAGAAAAAAAATCAGAAAACAAATCAATAAGACACTGTGAAAGGATACGCTCTGAACCGATGGATCGATCTTTCTCCGTGGTGTGTGGTCTCTTTTTTACATTTCCAAAAGCTTGGTAGCCCACTTTTGCAGCTCTAATAAGCAGCAGGATACGTTTGTGCTGTGCTGACAAACTACTGCTGTGTATTTGCAGGTACAATAGAGAGCCAAGTACTCTAACAAATCGGTACAGAGCGCACAGTGGGCAGAGAGCGAGTGTGAGGCCACACTAAGCCTCATGTTTTAGTTCATTCATGTGCACAAGATAAGAATATGCAGTCTTTCATCCCATTTTTTTATTTCTTGTTTGCATTCCCAGGCTTCACGCTACATAAATAATCCAAGACTATCAACAAATATGTTATTTTTTATCCTAATACTAATCAAGTCTATAAAGTAGTGATGCAACCTATACTTCAGGAAAATCTGTGCCAACATTAATTATCCATCTTTTTCATGAAAACCTTTTACTCCGAAAGCTTGAGGATGTAATGAGTCTCCCTGACGGCACTAGATGGTTAACAGACCAGCACGAATCTTCCTCTTGAAGAAAATAAGCATTAGTTCACCTTTGCGAGGAGTGTGAGACGAGCGCAGAGCAGGAGGCGGTCTGCCGGAGAGGACAGTGCGTGGGTGGCCTGAGGAGCGTCGCATCTCTGCACACATGTGGGGCATTGACACCGACATCTGCTCCATCTGTTGCCTCCCTGCCACTTCAGCGAGGTCTCTACAGTGACGGAGAGGACGCTGGGCTGCAATATGGGCTGGAGGGAGCAGTTGAGGAGTCTGCTCGGCTTCAATTTCACTTTTTTGTCAGATTCTGATGAAATATGTGTCTCTCTGTCTCCATGCAGCAGAAAAAAAGGCTAATTAAGTGTTGATTCAATCATCTCTTATATATACCTGATGAATAGCACACCTGTTGCCGCTTCTTCTTGAAAAATGCCTCCTGTCTTTACTCACATCTCCCCTTTGGAGTCACAGGATATTACAAAGGGAGTGTGAGATACACAGACATGCAGGAATAAATAAAGCAGTCAACACTGGCTGAAGCTGCTCGTCTCAACCCTGCAGCCTTGGACTTTTCTCAGCAGCAGAACTCTGAAAACCAAAACAAATGAGAATTTATACCGTTTTTATCTGGTGGCTTTTGTAGTTCAAGAGAGTAAAAAAGATGAAGAAAAATAGTTGAAGTGAGAAATACCATGAAAATATTTGACAAAGCTGGATGTGGATTGTAAGAAGAAGAAGAAGAAATAAAAGAAAAAAGCCTTGCTTGTATCCTCACCACGAAGTTGAGCATCACAGATCTTTGTTTGTAGTGTAACCTTGAGGATGATCTGATAAACAGGGGCTTCAATTAAGAGGCCAAGACGGTCAGCGTGGGTCAATCTGCCATTTATTTAACATGTCTAAAACTCAAAAATACCACAGTTGATGAAGAAAAAGAAGATAGACAGACACATCACGGCTGGGGAGCCAACCACTCACTGCCTAGGACACTGGGAGTAACGTAAATCAGAAATATTAAAGAAAAGAAGTATAAACCCAACACACATCAAATCAAACCACCACACGATAAGTGAACTCCCAGCGCCTCGACCACACGGTGAATGGAGGACACCACCAGCCGCAACACTAGAAAAGGAGAAGACAGAATGTTAAAACTAAACCTTAAAATCCTAAAAGACAATAAAACCAATACAACTAAAACATAAAATACTAAACTAAAATAAACGGCAGTCAGTGCTATGCCTAAAAGTAAAAGAAAGCACTGTTAAAATATTGTTTGTAGGACATTTGAGGCTTACATCATCTTTTACATACCTCTAAATTTTAACACAGTAAAAGTTTCAGCCCTACAAACAAAAAGATCCACAATTAAAATACAGATACCTCAGGTTACCCTAACAATAAAACCACTATAAAACAATGCTAAAAAAACACAAAATGTTCCTTACCGGGGGGCAGAGAGTCAGGAACACAGCCAACTCACACGAGGGACACAGAGTGACACCCTTTGTCACACCTGCTTATAAAGAGTTCCTGTGTCCCTCTTAATTGGTCCCAGCTGCTGACCTACTGCTACAGTAGGAAACAACTTGTGGACTCATAAAGCATACACATGTATGGGCCAGGCAAAATATACGGCTAAAGGGAACAAGGGTCTCAACAGAAGAAGGCAAACCATCCTGCACGGAGGTGGTCTGATCATGCTTTGGGGTTTTGTTACAGACAGTGAAATAGGGACCATTTTGCAACTGGCAAAAGCAACTGATTAAACCAAATAGCCAGAAATGTTGTTAGAAAACATGACATCACCTGTAAATGTGTCGGGAAGGAAAAGAGGATTTTTTAAATTTTAAATCTCACATCATTGAACCGACCAAGATTATGTGAGTTAACGGTGAGTCTCAATATGAGGTCCTCATCCTCGTATAGTGACTTCAGACATAACTCCTGTTAATCTGCTAGGGTGCAAAACAGTGGGAGAGAGAAAACGTGACCATTTTGACAGACGCCATTGAAATAACACTCACCACTATAAACAGGAAACTTCCGAACATGTAGTTTCTTCTTCAGTCCAACGCTGACTCACATGCTTCTGTCTCCAAACTACTCACAGAACTTGCCAGACCTGCTGGCCGGCTGTTGTCTTACTATATATAGACCAGCATATATGAAAATATGTCCATGAATTAAAAAAAGAAAAACGACTTCTGCTTGTTAACCCTTTGTTATTTGAAGCCTGCGTCAACCGCATCCTGTACAGTGTCACTAATCTGCAGAGAGAGCCAACACGAGCAGCCGGCCATTCCTTGATTTTATGGTCATTTCAGGCTCCTGTCATGTCTTTCTCTGTGAACTGATAAACTGTGGTGCTACGACGTGCCATTGATATGTCACACAGCCCTTACTGTTATTTACATTACAGCACCTGGTCGCGCAACACGCTAAACATACTGCTCTGTTTCAGACTCAACACACTTAAAGGACTGGATGCCTGCTGGTTTCTGCTGTCGGTCTGAAAGGGACTGATCTTTTTTCTTCAAATGAGAAAAAGATGCAGAGTCATATCCCAGGGTTTAAAGCCCATCAGGTTTAAATTTGTCTGAGAAAAACTTTAAAATACTGTATTTCCAGGAACACAGATACTTTTTTTTTAAATGCAGTCAGTCGCTGCAGGAGTTTGCCTGGCCACCCATGCCACCTCTTCCTCTCTGATAAATGGCCTGTTTCCTCGGATTGGACTTAATTCGACTGATTTCCGGGGGATGCCACTGGATGGTCAATACAACCAATCAGAGAAACAAAACGTGACGTAGGCAGAGCGACAACCAGACGAGGATCAACAAAAGATTTCCAAAATGGGATGCGGAGGGAAAGGAACCCTGGTGAATGACTGGCATTAGTTTTGCAGAAAACACTTGTGGAGTCAAGGCGTTACAAGCAACTGTGCAACCGTGTTTCGGACGCTCCTGCATGAGTCATTGCATAAAACCTGCCTCATCCTGGCTGATTGGTTTGGTACGTTCTGTACTGGTGGATGTGGTTTTGAATTGGAACAGTACCTGACTCATTTATGCAGAGAGAATCGGTATGTTTGGCCAGGATATACTGGAGTAAGATGTTAATATAAATAGTTAAAGGGACATCAATGTGAATATTTGGGTGTACAACCGTTATAAGAGATTCATTTGAAAGCAAATATCAGAGATTAATAAAACAGGAGAAAACCTTCTACAATGCCTCTCTGTGAGCGTGCATGCGTGTGACTGTGTTTGTGAACTACAGCTGCTCAAATCTGGGTTGGTTTCATCATCATTGAAATGGTTGATTACTTCCTCAGTATGGACGCTCTCCTGATTAAATCCTGAAAAGTCAAGTCACGTTTATTCTTTTGGTTCAACAGCAAAGCAAATGAGCGTCTACATTTTCAGCCATGGATGCCGAGGCTTTAAAACAACACAAAAAAAAAAGAGATAGAATTCTGGTTTTACGAGGTTGACTGGGACCTAGACTCTAGTTGGATGCGAGGGAGAGCCGTGTCCTGAGAATGTAGCAATTTCACTCTGCTACATCTCATTTATTCTCGAGCCTTGATCAGAGAAGACACGCAAGAAGCATAAAAAAAAAGAGGCCTCTACACTTCCTCCCCTTCACATCTCCTCATATGCAGCTCCATTCCTGCATGTCAGTATTACAGCTCAGACGCCCTCCACGCTTGTCTCGCTCTTATCATCAAAGGTCGAGTCTGCAGTTATAATCAGGCTGTTAGCTGAGGTTGATGCAGAAGCTTCTCTCTGCTCTGATAAGCCTGTCGGAGGCCGGCAGCTTCCTGCCTGCCTTCCTGCCTACACCCTACACAGTTTTTCCTTGCCACACCAAAGAGGCAGAAATAATAAAGATGCCTCTATCTGAGCCGCAGACGCCAACGTTCAGCTCAACTCAGCAGCAACCAGGTTGTATTTCAAGACTTAAAAGTAACATGACATCAGCCATCGTCTGGAATCAAGTATTTCTCATCCCACATGAGATGTATGTTGAAAGTTGATTTTTTTTTAAATTCAAAACATCAAGTTATTCTGAGATTTCTGCTTGTTTTTTTGGACGTTCACATGAAACAACAAATGGTGCCCAATGTACCAAAGAAGATTTTAAAAAAAAAAGAAAAAAAGCAGAGGGAAGAAAGTCCATCCCCTTAACTAAAATAAATAATAAAAAGATTGATTATATTTTATCAGTTGGATAACAGTCTCCAGCAGACCTCCATGACGCTGACCAGGAGGAAGCAGGTATAGATGATGGATAGCCAGTTGGACACAAAATGAATGCTGTGTAGGATGAATCAGCTACTTTTATTTCATTTTAAATGGGAGAAGAAAATAATCTAAACCTGGGAGTGCCATTAATGCAATACCCCGTAAGACAGAATAAAAGGGGCACGGTGGCGCAGCTGGTAGTGCAGCCGTTTCACAGCAAGAAGGTCCTGGGTTCAATCCTCGCCGGGGACGCTGTGGGCGCTGAGTGCAGGGTGTTAAGTTGCCCCATGACTTCAGCGCACACACCCTGCATGTTCTCCCCGTGTTCCCTTGGGTAGCTAATGTGAGATACCCTCACAAAAACATGCAACAGTCCTGGGCTATACATGTCCCCTCTGGCCAACCGGGGCTCCAGATGGGGTGGGGAGGATCTGGCCGGAATAACGTGATCTTTCCACGCCCTACGTCCGGCCAGAGAAACCCCACCCTGTCTGGTGAAAAGAAGCGACCTGCTCACTCCTCAGGTTAAGAAGGAGACTTGAGATCAGTGCAGGGCCCTCCCTGGGTTGGTAGAGGGGGCAATGCCCAGGACTGACGTAGGTAGGAGCACTGGGGGATAAAATGGGTAAAAAAAAAAATCAGGGATAAAAATACTGAAAAAAAAAAGACACTAAAAAGATGGTTAGGAGTTGTGACCAGATACAGCATTCATGGTACGGTTACATGAATGAGGACAGTGATGTGACACAAGCACACCACCTTCCAACAGAGCACTTGTTCAAGAATGCCGCCACCTGACGAGCTACTGTCTGAGTCTGTTTAAATTAACAAGTTAAAGGTCTCAAATTCACATTTTCTCTCATCTGCTGTTTTAAAGTGGCAAATAAACTGGATTCCTGTCTGAAAGCAGCAGAAGAGCAAGTGGCTTTACTGCCATCTGAGAAAACTGATAATCCTGAAACATGAAGGAAGCTTCAGTCTATTGATCCACGAATTGCAGCTTTACTCAAATATCTAAGTCCAAACGACATGGCACACCAAATTATTTTATTAACATAATAACAGAAATAAATACATCCACATTTAAATGAGTCATTGTTCTGAGAGTTATACAAAGATATAATTGTAATACAATTTGAAGAAGAAATAATAAAAAAAGCCACACAACATGAATGAACACGTTATAATCCTTCAAAACAACAGCAGCAATCTGAACCTCTAACTCAACTCTGACAATGATTAAAAGGAAAAAGAGGGGGAAAAAATCACAATAAAAGGAACCGCTGACGGCCGTCCAGCCTCCACTGTGGTCAGAGACTCCTACGCCTTTGTGATGCAGCCCTCTTTGATCAGGAAATCATAGATTTTTCTTGTCTTGTTGACGTCGATCTTGATCAGCGCGCGTGCCTGCGCCAGCCGCAGCCCGCCCTGTCGCCTGCACTCGTTCAGCAAGGCCTGTTTGTACTCCAGGTAGGCCCCTGGCACCAGCCGCACCACCTGACACAACTGCACACACACACACACACACACACACACACACACACACACACACACACACACACACACACACACACACACACACACACACACACACACACACACACACACACACACACACACACACACACACACACACACACACACACACACACACACACACACACACACACACACACACACACACACACACACACACACACACACACACACACACACACACACACACACACTTGAAGCATAGCTGATTTGTCATTGAAAAGCCTCAGGATGCTTCATATGATGAAATGATTGTTGGTGACATCAAATTAAATCATCTTGTGTGTAGTTGGGTTTTTTTTTTATAGTTCAACTGCTTCAGTTTCCTTTCATGTTTACAGCCGAGAGAAACATCACAAACACCTGCAAGAACAGACTGTTTACTCAAAGTGTTTGTACAACAAAGAAGAGCTGAAAACACAGCGGGAGCACATTTATGAAAACGCTGCAGCTGCAGAGCTCTTTGAATGTTTCACAGATGAAACACGACCTTTAAAAATGCACCTCTGCCCATGTGAAGCCTCCCTGCGTCATAACCCATCAGACGGGGACTTATCTTCATATGTGCATGTAAGAGTAACAGTTGGATATCTATCTATCTATCTATCTATCTATCTATCTATCTATCTATCTATCTATCTATCTATCTATCTATCTATCTATCTATCTATCTACACACAAATACATATATTTACTGTATTTCATCAAGTGCATTAAACATCCAAATGTGTGGGTAGAAACCAGACTGGGCCCTCTGGTAAGACTATGATCGCAGCAATCCCAAAGCAATCCCACTCCACACCATGTGGTGAATACAAATGATCAGGGAAATGTCACTGACGATATCAAGATCATCTGGTTGTGTGTGTGTTTTGGATTAAAACCACACTTTGACACATTTTAATACACCACTGAAATGAGCAGAAATGCCTTGTTAATTGAAAACAGCCACGCATTTCGTCCAGGCATGACTGATTACTGTTCCCATGGATACATTAATTTGTAGCATCAGTTCTGCAAATCTGGACGGTGGGATGTTTTTGTGTTTGGTGTGAGAGGGAGGCGGGAGGGTGCAGGACAGAGAGCCGGCGCTGCTTCTCCTGTGAGAGCAGCCTTGTGTGCTTAGAAGAAGGTGATGGCAAATGAGAAAGCCAACACAAGAGTCTTGGTCCTTCATCTTTTTAAAGGTATTCTCACACGGAAAGGTGTGCTGAATTAAAACAAAACCCCAGTTCAATTCACATTGGGTGTGGAAATAACTGGACTGAGACCCCCCCTAAAAGAGGTTTCGATCCAGACCCTCCAGAGAACTTTGGTGCAGTCCTGCTGGTGAGAAAATAAGCCAAACTAAAACAGGACAACAGACTAGAAGCACGTGATTTGTAGACTTTCGTTCCTGCAGGAATAACTCCCAATTAAATTATGTATTAATACACACAAGCTCCTGGATTTGGATTTCATTATTACACCGAATCACACAATTTACTCTGAGCTACACAGTTTTTGTGCTTTGCTCTTTATTTACTCTTTTTTAGAGTTTTTATGCTTTAAAACTTGTATTCCTTTTACTGATACCAAATTATACATTTTTTATTAGATTGTACTCACAGTGTTCAACTTTTGTTATTTTTTTAAAATGCACCATATAAATGAATTTCAACCTTGATGTTGACCTTTGCAGTACTACTTTGCACTATTTCTGTTTATTTCTATTTATCAGTGTTCATCTTTGTGGGGTTTAGGTTTATTCAAGGGGAAAATGCATTGAATTTACAAACTGAATTGATTTGGATCAGAGGAAACAAACCGAGGAGTGAAAGCGTCGGCGTCTGTCTCTTCTAACGAACACACAATGCTGTTAGTTTTCAAACTCACACAGACTCTGCAGTTTTCTGAAAGTTTCTGTTCTGTTCAGGTGCGTTTAAATGCACTAACCTGGACACTACAACCTTTTAACGGACAAACGCACCTCACAATGATTCTATAAAACGGAGTGTAAAATGCAGCTGCGGTCTGGTAGATGTGTTTGATTGTTTTGAAGGACTGAAGAAAAAAGTCTGGGAGGCCACAACAAAGAAAGACAGTCCACAAGGCGTAAAGCACAGCGAGTTCTCCAACGGCTGTACCTCTTTCTCGCGCTCGTTGAGCTTCTCTGTTCCCGGCAGTCCAGTCAGGTTGAGAGGAGGGGCGCTCCGTCTGCCCGTTGCTGCGTAACAGATATTCAACAACTTTCAAAAACAGCAGCATCAAAGCGTCACATACACACGTTATCTGAGGTTTGGAGGCAAGTGGAAAAACAACTAGTTTAAAAAGGGAGAAACAGCTAAATAAATATGCACGTATAGACCTATTTTGAGTATTTATGGAGGAGTGCCTGCATCGACGTGAGTGCGACTGGGACCATGCCAAGACTACAGAGAGGATGAAGCACAGAAGGAGAGGTGGGGAGAAGTGTCGTACCTGAAACTGTGATGGTTGTGACAGCTGGAGTGATGCCAGCGTCTCTGAAATCAGGGAGAAAAACATTATCTCTGCTCCGATATTTATACACACACATCCAATATAGACACAGGCTCTTTGAGCTGTGCTCGGTGTTTCACTCTAGTGTCATCCAAAGAAGATGAATCAGTGCGTTCGGGAATTTTTCTAAGGTGGTACCTAGGAATGGGCGATATTTTACCGTTCACGATAAACCGTCAAAAAAATTCCCCACGGTAAGAATTTGTCATCTCACGGTAAAAACAATAAATTCCTGTTAATGACGTTTTTGTGTAAAGACGGATTTATGGTTCGTTGTTAAATCCACGCACAACATATGTGAAGGAAGGAAGGAAGGAAGGAAGGAAGGAAGGAAGGAAGGAAGGAAGGAAGGAATATGAGCCTGAAAGAAAGAAAGAAATGAGCCTGAAAGAAAGAAAGAAAGAAAGAAATGAGCCTGAAAGAAAGAAAGAAATGAGCCTGAAAGAAAGAAAGAAATGAGCCTGAAAGAAAGAAAGAAAGAAAGAAAGAAAGAAAGAAAGAAAGAAAGAAAGAAAGAAAGAAAGAAAGAAAGAAAGAAAGAAAGAAAGAAAGAAAGAAAGAAAGAAAGAAAGAAAGAAAGAAAGAAAGAAAGAAAGAAAGAAAGAAAGAAAGAAAGAAAGAAAGAAAGAAAGAAACATTGATGACGTTTAGTAGTATTTAGTATCTTTTAGAGCAGTGATTTGGGGGCTCCAAAGACTGAATGTGGTGATAGATTTATAGTTAAAGATGGAGTTGAATTGGTATTTTTTTTATCGTCATTTTTATCGTTATCGGGATAAATGCCAGAAATTATCGTGATACATTTTTTAGTCCATACCGCCCATCCCTAGTGGTACCTGGATAAACCCCAAAGAAAATGCTTTAAAGGCTTAAAGGGGTGGGGGGGCAGAAAACACAGAGGCTGAGGGGGAAATTGGCTGCACAGAAATACAAACTGCTTGTTGATTCATCCCAGCACGACGAGGTCAGCGTCCCTGTTCCTCAGTGACTTCGCCCGCACGCCTGTTACACACAGGATGTTTGGAGACTCACATTGCAGCCTGTTTGCTGAGCCACTGCTGACAGGCTCGGCCATCCTGGATGTACTGCAGCACATCACAGAACATGGTCCTCTTCCTCCGCTCCTCGTCGCGCATTCGACCCGCCCGTTCGTACACTTTGGCACCTGGAGTGATGACAGAGACAAAAAATAATAAGTAAAAAAAAAAAAAATTGCACTCTCAACACTTTGTTAGATCCAAAGCCCAAAAACAGCAGACATTCACTTTACTTTGCCAAAAAAAATCATCGCGGCCCTGCTGCTGCAGCACATCATGAAACGTCAAAGTCATGTTAAAATAAAATAACAATATAAATGATTTATCCCGCTGATACAAGGGACTTTAAAATGCCTATAATGGGGAGAGAAAAGGTCAAACGTGACTCACTGCAGAAAGTCTTGATCCCTGCTTTCCTGTACTCCTGCAGCCGGCGGATTTCTCTCCTCAGCTCAAACTCCACTGAGCAAAAACAAAGAGATGAAAACGGTTGAATGCAAATCTGCACAACAGAGCTCTCACACAGCTGCAGATCAGCACTGCATCCATCACGATAGATATGCCTGTACAGCCTCTGAAACGGTTTAATACAGAGGAAAGAAAGTGTGTGTCTTTGGAATTACTTGGTTTTCTACATTAATTTGCAATTAGAAATTATTTAAAAAAAAATCTGATCATTGAGCTGAAGTTCAAAACAAATAATTATCATTTCCAGTGTCTTTGCCGATCACAACCATAAAGCATTCAAAGTACTGGAGGAAAAAAGTGACTTCAATGACACCTAATAGTCCGCAGCAGTTTGCACATCTGGAGTCCGCTTAATGAAACGAGTTTGATGGCGATTGATGAAAGATAAAAGAAACTTTGATTGATAAAAGACACTCAAGAAAATGAAAAGGGTCCACATAACTCTTTTCCTGGCTTTCAAAGGTTTAACATTTAAAGAGTTGCACATTTTATAAAGTAAAAAATAAAGGTTTGGAAAGAAAAGTCGAACTAGGAGTTGACAGAAACTGGTCAATTTCAGGTCAACCAGCTATTAACTCCAACTTATTCTTCCACTCAGATCCGCCTCAAAAACCCCATTTCTTTTATTTGGCTTTCAACCTCAGCGAGACTTAGTTTCTTTAATCTCAGGTGTTTTAGAATTTAGAATTATAATTGTTCTTCTGCCATGTTTTTATACATGTCTGATGTTTTTATCCGTTTGATGTTTCTTAGTGTTCAGTTGTGTGCACTACAGCATGTCGTTCCAGCAATGGTTTTTTAAAGTGCTTTATAGATAAAGTTGGTATGATAACATGTTTAATAGGTGTGTTCGATGCAGGCATAAAAAAATCCTTTTTTTTTGGCATGTAATCAGCTTAAGCACAATGTGTTTGTTTATTATTCCGGCTATAAATAAAAGTGCAGATGGAGATCAGATCACTTTTTTTGATAGATTTATGTAGAAAACCAGTTAAGTCCACGGGGTTCACATAGTTTTTCTTGCCACTGCAAAAGTCATGAATTGACTTGGAAAAATGTGTCAACATTAAGTGTGCAAGTCGGCAGATCGGTGGAGAACAAGTCACTTTTTTGTTTTTATGAGGACAAAATTAAAGAGAGCGAATGCTGGTCCAGTTCAGAATATTTCTGGCTTCTCTGTTGGTTGCCTGGCAACCGCCCAACACCAACAAACAGTCTGGGACACAACCATCTGCCCAAAGGCAAACTGTAAATTTGTATGATTGCAAATGTGAGATCTTTTTTTGGGCAGAGCGGCGGCCGTCCAGCTGCAGAATCGTCAGTAAAACAGTTCATTTCCTTTCATGTATGAACATACGTTCCTGCAGGGCACAGTTAAAAACCAAAACCAGTTGTGTTTGTTTGCGCCTGCCATCAACCAAATACTAACATGCATGACTCTCGATGAACTTGTCATGTTCGATCGGTCCAACAACTCTGGCGAATCTTTTCATTACATCATAGAGATCCTGCACCTCCTTCGGGTAGCATCGCTCCAGCACTGACGAGAGAAAGAGAAGCGAGTGAGTAGGCAGCGGATACAAACAAATATAACTCATAAACATTAAAGAAATACACACCCCCTCACACACTTTCAGACATGAACGGTTTGTGACTTAACACGGTGGGAGAGAAGGGATTCGCTGGGTTTCGTGTTTCTCAAAAACACGAACAGCTGTTCTCACAGACTGAATAAACACTGACCGTATAGGTTTATGAACATTATTAATAGAAATATTAATCAAAGCCTCTAGCTAGCAGTTAGAAATCAAGATAACTGATGCTCACAAAGAGGAAGAATGCAATCAGATATAAAATACCTTTCATGATTTTGGGATGAAATTACAGGTAAGTGAAGTTGGTCAGGAAGGACAACAAAACTGAGGACGAGGAAGTGCTAGCAACAGATTTTTGGTAAGATTTAGCAGACTCTAGAGATGCAGTGTAATAGTTTACTGCTCAGTGACACAAAAGTAATCAGAAGTATTTCCTGTAAATGGCATCTAATATCTAAGCTGTTGTGATGCTGCACTTCTGACAGGATCAACACTTCTGCAAGAAAGTTTGTTCCTTCAGTTACCAAACATGTTAGTATGTGCTTTTTCTCCAAACAGCTGACCGCAATAAGCTCCCAACTGCAAGTACCGCAGTTGCACTTCACCAAAAACCCAAAGACAAAACAGACACTTATCACTTATGGAGGACGTTCAAGGTTTTCCTTCCAGGGTACAAAATCTGGTGGATGTAGAGCGCAGAATTAAACTGTTCAAGTGATTAGGGATTACAGGAGTTGGTTTAATGCTGATTGCAAAAGTAATCAGTCCCAAATACTGAGTTCGACATTGATGTAACAGTTAGTCCTGGAAACAGAGTGGCATCATTTTTCTCGGCTCGGGTTAACTTATTTGGAATGTCAGCTGAAGATATTGATTGCTAAGGCACATTATTTTTAATCTGCTGGAGCAATTCAAGAACAACTTGCAGCCTCCAAGTGACTGACAATACTGACTGCGTTAAAGCAGCCTGCAACCCGAGGCCACAACTAGACGGTGAGAGGAAACATCACACTCCCAGTGGTTGCTGGTATCGTTCCTAGACATCCTGGGAGGTGTTAAGTGAATAAAACATTATTCTCATATAAATGAGAGACTCCATGAACATTAAGAAGCACATGTACAACCCGCAGCTACAAATACAATCTTAAACAGATCAGACCAGCGGTTACCAAACTGGAGATTTCCAGTCTTGGAAAAATTTAGTAACCACACGTATTTGCTTTAACTGCAAATTTCAATGTAAAAGGAGACAATTTTATTATTTTATTCCTTTGACAAGTTTATTTGGGTTAATTTTTTTGTAGACGACTTGACATGTAATCCTTTCAGAAATTGCAAGTTTTCAAAACGCCCAAAACGTGGCCAGACATTTAGATTTAAATGTTAACAGTCAACAGGTTTGATTAAGTCTCATTGTGTTTTTTACATTCAGAGTCAGATTTGACAACAGAGAAAAACAAACCCTTCCTGCATCAGGTGATTTGTCGCTGCAGTGCTCCGACGATGTGCAGTCAGCGCACTCGCCCCACTCAAGAGGCATACACGCTCTGAGGGTTGTTTTGTTTGTCTGAAAGCATCGTTCACGTTGCCGAGTAACAGACGAGTGTGGAAAGCAGTGGGGAGAGCGGCTGTAGGTGTAGGTGTGGTTGTGTGTGGGTCAAGCTCCGTCACCAGACTCCAACATGTGAGCGCTAATTAGCAGCTGCCATCTCAGGCTCAATACTCAAAGTCGGGCTCTTAACAAAACGGCGGGGACACAGAGGGATGTTGTTCACGTCTCCCAGGAGACGCGAGCATGGGTGTGATTTCATAACAGCATGCAAACTCTGAATGCAAACATGAACTGGACCTGAATCACCTGGCCATTCTGCCTCCAGCAGCACCGAGACATGATACTGTAAACCTCCCGGGCTCGGATACTGCTTCCATTATTGAATGTGACACACACACACACACACACACTTTGACAGTCTCCATGACAACCAGTCTGCAGCTCTACAGCTTCTCTGAGTTCTCTTTTGTCTTGAAAGACTGGAAAGATAAGGGTGAGGACGGTTTAAAAAAAAAAGGAAAAGAAAGAGGGAGGACGGCTAACTGGAGGCCGAAGGAAACATAAATAAAACATGAGAACTCTTCAACTCCCAAACCACACACAGATTCACAGAGCAACACGTGAACCGTGCCACAGCGGGCCAGGTGGTTTGACGGGGTTACGAGATGCTATAATTGGAGAGATTCATGTTTAGCAGTCCTCCTCGTCTGATGAAAAACCCAAAGAATTATATTACAGAACAGAGCTCAATGAAATCCAACCTGTAACAGGTGAATCAATAAACTGACTATTTGCAGCCTTGATAAGAAACACAAGCTCCGTCAGCTGCCGTGTTCAAACAACCTGACGGGCCCTGGACTTGTCTGCGTGCTTCCGTAGAGAAGCTCATCAGGGATTTGGCTGCGAGATGTTAAAATCCCACTGTTAGCTTCCATGAACCGCGTTGAAGCAGCGGCCGCAACGGTTACAGTAGCCGACTCACTCTGGAATTTGCGCAGGTTGATCAGCCCGTGGTCTCTGATGATCCTGAAAAAGACGAGTGAGGATTTGCAATCAATATTCTTAAAGCCAAGGCTGGTAAAAATCCGTTAAAACTGAATGAGTGAGATTTTTTTTTTTCTTTAGCAGGGGTGCTGAACTTTATTTTATTATTCTATCAGGTGTTTCCATTATTTTGTCTGCATTCCGCCGGAAACCCGCATGCGGCTCTTTAGCGCCGCCCTAGTGGCTCCCTGGAGCTTTTTCAAAAATGTTGGACCTTTTTTTTCCTTTTTTTCTTCTTTTTTTCTCTTTTTTTCTTTTTTCCTTTTTTTCTTCCTTTTTCCTTTTCTTTTTAATCTCGACATTTCGACTTTTTTCTCGAAATCTTGACTTTTTCTCGACATTTCGACTTTTTTCTCGAAATCTTGACTTTTTCTCGACATTTGGACTTTTTGCTCGAAATTTTGACTTTTTTCTTCGACATTTTGACTTTTCTCTCGACATTTCGACTATTTTCTCAAGATTGTACTTCAACATTAATCTCGACATCTCGACTTTTTTTCCTCAAACTTTCGATTCCTTTCTCAAAATTTCGATTTTTTTCTCCAAATTTCAACTTTTTTCTCGACATTTCAACTTTTTTCTCGAAGTGCATAATGAAAAATAAATCTTCCCCCAGTTATAACTAATATAGATACATGCAGCATGTGTTTCCTTCATTCTAAGGCTTATAAAAGACTTTTCATTTTTTGCGGCTCCAGACATGTTTGTTTTTTGTGTTTTTGGTCCAATATGGCTCTTTCAACATTTTGGGTTGCCGACCCCTGTTCTAGTTGGTTCATTTGTATTATTATTGTCAGCTGTATTAGTAAGGGCAGCGTTAGTTGTTGTCGCCCCCCCCCCCCCCCCCCCCCACTCTGCCAAAAAAAAAAGTTTGGTCTATTTGGTTGGTCACCATAATCCCGCTTACAATCCCCTAATGTAAGCACTTAGATCCAGAACAGGAGGGATTTGATGCTCTAAAACACATTTTTCACGGCCAGGAAACACTAATGGATTCAAGAATAAGCAGCGACTGCTGGACCGGAACTGCATCCGTGGAAACAGAGTCACGTGTGAACTTTGTGGAGCTAACATAACTGCTGGTGTCTGGAGAGAGACAATATTTAAAACCCTCTGTGAATTAGGTTCAGGATTTTTTAAAACCTCCCTTGGCCTGATTGAGGAATTAAGTTCATGAACCCCCTGCACACGGGCATAAATGTGAGGCCAGAGGCAGAACTGGACGTCCGGTTCAGGAGGTGAAAAGTTAGGAGTGATATAGGAGGAGGTTGGAACATGCCTACCCAGCCAAACATGCCATTCCAGCATGCCCGGGAAACACAACTCACTGGCGTTGATTTAGTGACAGCTGCATAGCAGCGAGGGTTGTGTGTATATGTACGAGACTGACAGCAGGCGAATGATGTGGGGAAACTCCCCGTTTCCATTATCTATTAAGCTGACTATTACGTTAATAAGCCACCAATAAATCACAGGACCTTAACATGCTGTAGAGAAACTCATCATGATAATGCGAACTTCACACTTAGCCCCCAAATAATTTACTCTCCAAATCCACATGATGATTATATACACTCAGCTTTCAGGTTGTTTGTGTGTCGCACTGAGCTTTAACTAACTCTCAGGCTGAAATGAAATGAAGTTCAGCCTTTGTTTGAGTTGTTTTGGGGAACAGCTGATTCGTCTGTGTGATCATTTGAGATGATTTTTCAGACACTGACACCGAGTCATTTTATCTAGCTCATTGAACTCAAAGATGACAGGCGGAGTAACCCAGTAACAGCTACAATCACAAACAGAACAGTGAAGGCATGATTAAAAACAAGAGTATTAGCGAAGCCTCTTCAAGGAGGTCTAAATTAGTAGAGATAAAGCAGACAGCAGGGACAGATGAAAAACAAGGACATTTCTTCCTTTGCCAAATGAGAAACTACTTCCATGTGATTAAACTGTAGGGAGGAAGCTCTCTACGCCGTCCCAAACCTTGGAAAACTGTCACATGATGTGGCATTTTTTACAGAAGAAACATTTTCCTAATTTCCTAAAATGTTCAGAAACGGGGAAAAGTTTCCCGAGCGTGTAAAAATTCCGCCTGAATGACTCCATAAGGGCTTGTAATGAGAGCCTGAGAAATATGCTCTAAGGTGCAGTTAAAACCAGCGGATGACTGGCAACTGTGACCTTCCAGCCCTCTCGGGACTCTTTTCTATAGAGAGCTTTTGACATAGCAACAATTAAAATGTGAATCACTGGGTGTAAATCAGCACAGTGAATTCATTAGTTATTAATTAAGAGAGGTCAGACAGCTTTGAAATCGTCATCCTTGTACATTTTAATTTAATACAAATTAATTTATTCAAGCTAATAGCTTAAAAAGCACCTATGGGAATTGAGGCTCCAATAAGTGAACGCAGTCTTATGATGCCCTCTGCTGACAGACTGGGGGTATTGCATCATGTAAATACATAAAGATATAACCATAATTAAAAAAATAAAATAAAAAAAGGACCTACTTCTTTCTCCTTTGTCTCTCTTTTAACCTTGAGTGATAGATATCAACAACTGCCAGCTTCAGTGCTGTAAACAAAAAAGTCAAACCAGAAAGTTAAAAGACATACTGTAAAGTCACTGCACTGTAGTCATATTAAATGTTGCAGTTTAATTTGATCATGGGGGGTAAAAAAAAGCAATAGAAAAAAATGGCAAAAAAGGAAAAAGAATCATACTCACTATGTAAGATATCTGAGTCATCATCCACAAAGTCTATGTCTTTCAAATCCCATTCTGCATAGTTGTCAAACTCCTAGAATGAGAGAAACAAAAAATGATTTTCTGATTCTGGGCACTCGGCCTACGTTCACATAAAACCATCCATCCATTCATGATATTGATTATTCCTGTTTGGGTAAAGAAAAATACAACAAGAATTTAGATGAGGAAAAACAAGAGATGGGATGAGTCTCTCGCTGCGAGGCAGCCACAAGTTATGAGTCACCATTTCAACAATATTTGATAATGAGCCCTCTAGTGGCGGTTCAATTGATCCTTTCATGTCTATGGGTGATCTCATCACACACACGATCAGGTCTAGGACGACGGTATCCCCTCACCTCCATGAAATCTGCTCTGGCTGGCATGTAACCTGCCATGTCTCGAGACAGCACGGAGTCGAACGTGGGCCGAGGGGGATCATCAGTGGCTGCGACATCAGAGGAATACAAACAAATAAAAAACATTCACTGAAAAGGCAAAACCAAACTTCTCACAGGATTTCTGGGGCTTTCAGATAGGATACAGTTTGCGCTGGGCTCACTGCAGGCGTTGGCTGCAGTGCAGGAGAGGAGGGCAAACGCATACAAATCACACCCATGTGGGGTGCCAGTTGCTAGGTGACCGACGGGCTGTCAGAGAAGTGGTTAGGAGACAACTAGTATTCCAAGGTGTAGACTCTGTTGCACGATCTATGTGCCCATCAGTAAAAGATTTACTTGTTAAGAAGTGGATGAGCTGCAGAAATGGGTCCATAATATAAGCAAAGTCAGCAGCGGTGAGAGTTTAGGCTCATCCAGCAGCTGGAGCTGCACACTGGCGGTTTTCAGGGTTACCAAGTGCACCTGTTGGAGGGAGAAGCTCATGGGAAAAATAAGGACCGACTTCAGGTATCCAATCACTCCAGCAAACCAATCTGCTGTAAAAACACTGGTTAAAATGTATTAAGCCCAAGTTGTTGGAAATGTATTCCCCTCTTTATGGTTTTCATCTTGTCCTGTACAGCTCTGGAAAGTCGTAAACCACCAATATCTGAAAATGTCCATTCACTTTGCAGCCAGTTAAGATTCCCCATGTAAAGGGCTGTCGAAAAGCACAGTGACCTGGTTTAATTATTATTTATTTTTTTAACTTCAGTGGAGGGCACAACGACAACACACGCAACCCGGCACTCTGCAAAGCATACACAAGTCAGTTAAAATGTGAAAGGATTTACAGTTAGATGAGCGACGGATGCCGTCTGCTATTGTATGGGTGAAACTGTGAAATGCTTGCCAAGCTTTCAAACAGTGTGGCAGATGGAGACTTGAAGCCTACCAGGAACCACGACAAGTTTTCTAATTCACCAGCTGCTTCTGACCAACTGTCAGGCACGTAGCAATCGGGCTGCAAGTGAGAGTTCATTAAAGTTTGTTTTTATTTTTTGAACTTAACTCTCTCTTCTAGATGCTCTTGAGGCTTATTATCAACACCACTAACCTTAGTGAGCCTAAAATAAAAAGTTTCTAAAACTTCTAGAACCGCCCTTTCAGCCCGTGATGAAGTCAGAAAAAAATTTAAAAAAATAAAGATAATTTCATTCCTTACATATGTGGCCTTTATTGTCAGTTACTGGGCAACATCTGCATGAAAACCTGCATCTGGTTTGGTGAAATTTACACAATTTTAATGTGTAAAGCACCTGCAGACCAGAATAATGCTGTGTACAGAGATCTAAGTACGAAGGGTTTATGTCATATTCTTCCTTTAAAAGTAAAGTAAAACAGGAATACAGCATGAGGGTACTTACGTTTGAAAGGAATGGCCCCTTCAGCAAAGCGCGAGTCTTTAGTTTTGCGCAGGCCGAGTAAGGTGGAAGAGAAGAGCGGGTTATTGATGAAATTCTTCATGTAGTGGTTCTCGCATTCCTCTTTGGATTTAGTGCGCATCTGGTATGCCACATCCTGCCTGAGGAAGACAAATGAAGATGGGAATAAAACACCATGTTTGTGTAAAAGCAGATCTTTACTAGAGATTCAGTTTAGACACATGAAGTTCTGTTACACAAAAGTGTTTGCATGGTTTGTGTGATAAAAAGACCAACATTACGACAAAGGACTAAAGCAGAATTCAGTCCACGTCATAAACTACGACCTTTTTGGTTGCTCTTCTTACATCTGAATACTAAATGAGTGTTTGTAAAGCATCCATGTGGTGACTTCCTCTATTACATTAGATTTAAACTTTAACTTGCGAGCAAACAACAGCAGTTCCTGGGAAGTGTTATGCAACGGTTCAACCTTCAGGCTATGAAAGTTCCTGTGAGAAAAAAACACACCTCGAAACCTAACCTAATGTAGGTGAGAAAAACTGTTTTCAGTCAGACTTCTGTTCAGAGCATAAAAAAAAAATAAATTGACATCACTCACCAGTTCCCAAACCCACAATCCATGACGGCTTCCAGCAGCGCCATCTCCTCCTGCGCCGTCCATCCGGGCTCCAGCACCGGGAAGTCTGAAGTCTGTGAGGACACGTGAGAAACATGATGCATGTTGTGCATGTCTGTGCCACATTTGAGAACTATACAACATTTTACTCACCATAATTTCATATTTGTGATCACTCTGGTGCTTCTTGTATTCAAATCCCCTGGTGAAACACTAAAATGAAACAATGTGTTTAGAGCAAAAGGCCCCAGTCAAAAACATTATTTTACTGATGCATTGATGAGTTTCAAATGTTCTTTTCTTCCTTTTTCCTTTTTATTTGCACATGAGCAGACTGTAAACACCATATAAACTGAATACTTGCTTCCTTAGAGCTAGAGGGTACTTCATATGTCACTTATTTTCAAATCTTTATAACAAATTAAATCCATACAATATTTTTAACACACTGATATTCTAAATTAAGAGTCAAAGAAGGTAACGCTGCTTTGGACCATCCAAAGCTTGAACTTTGATACTTAAAGCATTTGCAGTGACATAATATCAATAATGTTATGCAATGTTGTAACATTAATCTCCTTCAAAAAATGTATTAATTTTCCTTTAAGATTGTGTATTGATAATAGGATAATTATACCAGAGGGTAAAGTTTTTTGTAGGACATCCCATAAATTCCTAGTGGGTTAAGTTGTAGACTCTGTGGTGGTCAATATATGTGTGAATCATGGGTACCATGTACCATGTACCCTGAACGGTTTTCGTTGTACAATTTGAGCTCCATGAATACTGGAAGTCTTGGAATATGTCTGCACCATAAAGACAGAACAATATCTGGCAAATGATGGTCATTCAGTCTTTTCAAGTAATGAACTGACGTAATTTTTGGACTTTTTAGATCTAAACCTGACCAACTAAAATAACCCCAGATCACTGCACTGTCCTCAAAGGGTTGCAAGGTAGGCCTTGAACTGGACGAGTGCATCACCTCATCTGCTGCTTATTTTTTTATCCTGATGCGCCCTCACATTGAAATAGAGTACATTGGACTAGAGTCTAACCTTTATGATCCTGATCAAATTTAAACTTTTTTTCCCCCCTGATCAGTCTTAAAGTTGTTTATGAAGCATTTGAGTTAAATCTACTATTGATTTTCTTCAATCAATTTTTATCAATCATTTAACTAAGCATCACGATTTAATCATATGAAATTTAAATGATTTTAGTTTTAATAATGCATTGGACAATCTCAAGTCTCTTGATTAATTTGATTATGATCACATGATGCAACTTTTAAGGAAATTGCATCAGTCACGGTTAAACAACCTGTTGCTACCTGAAACATCTTAATGACTGCAGAACTTTCCCAACTTACTTATTTGTTTGGTTAAATCTAGACATAACTTTTTTCTTTTCTTTTATTAAATCCAGGCAGTGGCGCTTTCAGTGCGTTAAAACAGTTTGTTCTTGGCAAGGCAAGTTTATTTGTATAGCACAATTCAACACTAATTCAAAGTGCTTTAATAATAATAATAACTTGGATTTATATAGCGCCCTTCTAGGCACCCAGAGCGCTTTACAGAAATCATTATTCATCCATACACATTCTCTCTGGTGGTGGTAAGCTACGTTTGTAGCCACAGCTGCCCTGGGGCAGACTGACGGAAGCGTGGCTGCCATATCGCGCCTAACGGCCCCTCCGACCACCACCAACATTCATACACACTCACACGATTCAATTCAATTCAATTTTATTTATATAGCGTCTAATACAACAGATGTTGTCTCTAGACGCTTTCCAGAGATCCAGAACATGAACATAAACATACACATAAACATAAACATAACACGAGGCAAGGTGGGTAAGGTGTCTTGCCCAAGGACACTACGACAGCAAACTGGGACAGAGCGGGATTCGAACCGCCGACCTTCGGATCATTGGACGACCCGCTCTACCACATGAGCTACTGCCGCCCCGAAACAGCATCAACATTAAAAGCAGCAAGACACAATTAAACAGTAAATAACAAATGCAATGAAATAAAATGATAAGAAAGAGGTAAAATAATAAAAAGCACAGGTTGTTAAAAGTAAGGGCAGTAGAGTACAGCAGGTAAGTATTTAATTCAGGCGTACGCTTCAGTAAACAGTAATGTTTTTAGGCCTGATTTAAAGGAGCTGAGAGCTGGAGCAGACCTCAGGTCTACAGGAAGTTTGTTCCACCGGTGAGGAGCAGAATAACTGAACGCTGCCTCACCTTGCTTGGTTCTGGTTCTTGGGAACCACAACCAACCAGATGCAGATGACCTAAGGCAGTGGTCACCAACCCTGGACCTGATTCTAATTAACGGTCCTCATTAGCTTGTCATCAAATACTGGGCAGTTCTGTTGTTGACACAGGTACTTGTATCACGGTGTGCTGAATCAGGGAAACATCTAAAACATGCTGGATAGGTGATCTTGAGGACGAGGGTTGGTGACCCCTGACCTCAGGGGTCTGGGAGCTTCATAGGAACTAACAGATCAACCATGTATTTTGGTCCAAGACCATGCAGTGCTTTGTAGACCAGCAGTAAGATTTTAAACTCTATCCTCACTGGAAGCCAGTGTAGTGATTTCATGACCGGTGTAATGTGGTCCAGTTTCCTGGTGTTTGTAAGGACTCTGACGGCAGCGTTCTGGATCAGCTGCAGCTGCCTGATTGATCTCTTGTTAAGGCGTGTAAAGATGCCATTGCAATAATCCAACCTACTGAAAATGAATGCATGAATATGTTTTTCCATGTCTTGTTTGGACAGAATCCCCTTAAATCTAGCAATGTTTTTCAGGTGGTAGTAGGCAGATTTAGTGATAAACTTTAGATGGCTGTTGAAGTTCAGGTCTGAGTCAATAATTACACCAAGATTTCTCTTGTCAATATGTGAGTGCCATTAAGGACAAAACACATCAACGGATTTACATGTTCGTGTTTTTCTTTTTAAAAAGTTGTAAGGTGTGTGTCACCTTCTTACCTGCAGACATAATAAAAATGGTGAAGGTCCACATTCCGCACACTTGATGTACGGCTCGGTTAGATAAGATGAGCAGCCTCCGCAGGGCGGCTTACCGAAGGGATCATCTGAAATGGACATGGTGAAGTATTACTCACCAGTGGAGAAGTTTCTTTCTTTCTTTTTGTTTATTTTGGTCATCCAAAAAACAATGTTATTACATGGGTGCAACCATCATCATACAGCACACATGGGGAAAACAGCAAAACCAGAGAGGCACTACAGAGATGGCTCAAATAAATGTGACCAAAAAAGGTGTAGGCTGAACAGACGTGTCAAGTAACAAAGTACAAATACTTTGTTACCTTACTTAAGTAGAAATTTTGGTTATCTATACTTCACTGGAGTAATTGTTTTTCAGAGGATTTTTTACTTTTACTCCTTACATTTTCACGCAATTATCTGTACTTTTTACTCCTTACATTTTAAAAACAGCCTTGTTACTCTATTTCATTTCGGCCTTTAAAAAAAACTATCCAGTTAAATTGCTCCATCCAGATAGAGTGAATTTGGTTGTGGTTGTTTCAGATGTTCTTGTCCAGTTTTGTTCTTACATCCGTTCCCTCAGATTCCTGCAACTAAACTTGGATGTTCATTCCAATAAAGGTTAGGATAAATGATAACATGCCTCTGAAGTTTGACTTTTTGCACCATTACAATACTTATAGGCAACTAATCATCATATCTTCTGCTCTCTGAAACACATGTTAATGCTCAATAGTACACATATATGGTTCTTTAATATATTTGCATTATACTAAGATGCATTCATTTTCAATGGCTTTTGTCGTTAATGGCTTTTTTCCCCCTTACATTACTTTTACTTTTATACTTTAAGTAGTTTTGAAAACAGTACTTTTACTTGAGTAAAAAACTTGAGTTGATACTTCAACTTCTACAGGAGTATTTTTAAACTCTAGTATCTATACTTCTACCTGAGTAATGAATGTGAATACTTTTGACACCTCTGAGGCTGAAGCATGAGCTTGTGATGCCTTTAACCCTATTATCATACAATCAATACTAGACAATGTTTATAAAGAAATGCAGGAAAAACAGCTAATGATTGTTAGAGGTAGGTGCAGAGAAGCAAACAAAAGCATAGTAATAATTATTACACTATGACATTTGATTGCATTACAGTATATTTTTATACCCGTTGATAGTTTTCATTTTAAACATTTTTTTTTAAGGTATGGATCGAACTACACATTCTCAAGTCCTTTTCGCAACAATTCCATAGTTTTACACCATTTACTGAACTACAATGTTCTTTTGAACAAGTTAGATTAAGTGTAATAAGAATATAAGTATTGGTCTTTTAAAGCAGCTCTCGGAGATTACACACTGATCCCTAACCGTGTTCAGGTGATACCTGTCACTTCATGGACCTTTAAAGCTCATGTGTAAATGTGATGAATGTTGTTGTGAGGTTAGCATCTATATGCTAACACGAGGCTAATACATCTATCAAACAAAATAACTCAAGATGTGTTCATTGGAAATATGCAGTAGCTATATAAGTGCATTACACTATCAATACATACTTGAAAAAGATGTTAGACGGTCCATTTGATGACGTTAAAGCAAAGAAAAGTGTATTCGGACGGACGTTTTGGGTCGATCTATTTCTCAGGACTCGCCAGCATTCCTGACGCAGTCGAAGCCAATCGAGCTCGGATGAATCGATGGACTAGACGCTCATCCACAACTTCAATCCATCTACTAAAACATGAGGCCGATGTTGATTTGTAAATGTCGTATAAAATAAACGATGTAATCAAGACTCAATGACTGATCCAAAAAGAAAAAGGTAAAATATTATATCTTTAAAATTATACAATTTGTAAATATTTGACTGCCCGACTGAATATGTTCATATTCATAATTAGTTTTAAATAGAAAAAAAACAAGACCTGGAAACTTTTAAATGTATTGTCCTTCAAATCAGGCTACTATATAACATGCACCAATAAATAACATAACGACGAACAAAACAAATAATACACTACATACAATACTAATCTAATTGAGATCTTTCTTTGTGTTTGTGTAAAATGGTAGAAGTAAAACAAGATTTGAAAGTAAAAACAACAACATATTGGGGGAAAAAAATTACCATTTATTTGTGAGAATTTACATTTTTTCTATTAATTTTCAGGGGCGAAACGTGACTGTAGTCATTCTCCATCTCACCACAGGGTGTTGTTCTTGCACCATTTCCTGAATAAAAACAATGAAAGCCTTTAAAGTCTTTGTCTTCCTCTCACCAAAAGCCTGCAGCTGAATATTTTTATATATGCTGCATGTGAGTAGTGAAAAATAAAACCAGATAATAAATATTACACCTCACAGCATAACAACCCATACTGTTTTTGCCCCAATCCCCCCGTAAAGTTCTTCCAGTACTGCTTTTTGCCCTGGAATTGACCCACTTTAATATGATTTGCAATGAATATCTCAGTGCTGATATTTTCCAGCTTCTGTGTCCAGCTTTGGCCCCCTGAATCAAATAAGTCCAGCATCTCGAGTTGGCCCCAGTAACTACACATTATGAAATCTGGCAAAACAAATATCTGAAAATCTTCATGCATAAAACTGTGGCCCTACATGCGTCAACCCCACAAAAAAAAGAGGGAAAGAAATATTCTTGAGATCTGAGTGGAATGACCCTCTGATTTACTACAGATGTGACAAAAGCAGCAAGCTTTTGCCAGTGTTGCTTGAAACAGTGTTTCTATCTGACGTTAATCTATGCCTGTCACCTAGTTACCACATGACATTTAAACCCTCTGACATTTGGATTTCATTCTCGTTGACGCGTTAAAATGATAACGTCTTCATTTAAATTGCTAATTCTAAATAATTTGGGGTAAACAGGAGCTTTAAACCCATGAAGTAATTCAGCTCCCACAAGTGCAGACTGGGTTAAATCTGAATCATCTCTTCTCTTCCTGCGACCCTGAGCGTCCTCTGTGAGGACAATCTACAGTGACAAGTGTGTTCAGTTGCAGCGTAGCCTATGTCCCATCTCCCGACCCTCTGGGGCTGCATTAGACCTCAAGGGAGAAACGCGGCTATCAAGAGAGCCTTTAGCAGGCCAGATACATGAGTAATAGCAAACTGTCCGCATGACAGGCCGTGCAGAATAAAGGGACGGTCGCACTTCCTCTCCTAGTGGAATTTCTAACTCAGCGCCAGAAGAGTTTGTTTAAACAACCTTTTGAGACCGTTATGATTTATTTGTCTTTGAAGAGGAACTTCTCATTTCCTTGTGACAGTTTGCAGTGTGAACGTTTAGGGGATGAAGCCAAGTTTTACCCAGTTCGGTCTTAAAACAGCAGGTTCTTTCTCTTCTGGTTACAGGATGCACAACGCCTAAAGTATGTGTACTCCAAACAAATTCCTTTTTGACATCTCAGCATCTGTTTCCAAAACAGTGAGTATTAATACACTGCTGTAAAGTAAATGCCTTTATTCTTTTAAGATATCGTTCAGCAAAATGTCTCCATTAGTGGTTCTTTTTGTGATGAGTTAATTCATGTCAATAGATAAACTGCTGTAGTTGCAAATCCATCAAACCCTTTATTTAACAGTATAATTACCTTTTTATATCTGATTCTGGCTACGTTTTAAAATATTGTCTGAACTGAGTCATTTGGTTGAATTTGAAAGGAGATTTTTATTTTTCTTGTCTGATACAGTATTTACAGTAGATGGTCAATAGATGTCATACCTTATTTTTCAGTTGGAGTGTAAACAAGCCAATTTTGCACCTGTTAACTGTACTTTGGAGTATTATCGTCTTCAGATAAAAGAGGCATTGTCTGGAAGGCTTATGTTGCTCTTGGACCTGCGTATATTCTTTCCATTAACTGCCTTTAGTGTCATCATTGCCCAATATGATCATGGGCGCTGGCTTTTGGTGCGAATCACATCTGCTGCAATCACTTGAGTGCCAGCTGGCGCTCTGGGCTTCAAAACCAGTAGGACCACATCATCTGCAAAAATCAAAGACGCAATCGGTAGCAAGTCTAAATAAAAAACACTCCACTGCTGACTGCTCCTTGAAATTCTGTCCATGAAGGTCAGCAACAAGATAGCAGAATCTTTGCATCCATGGTTAAGAACTGGTTGAAAACACAACAAGATTGTACCCACTTTTGAAATGTTACTGTGTGTGTTGTGATGCGTGTTGAGAGGGAGTGAATGAGTGAGGGAGTATGTGTATGATGTGTGGAGATTGTGGGATTATGTGACTGTTTATTTTGTGATTGTTTTTAAATAGATGTAATTTTATATTTTGTATCATAGGTCCTAGATATTTTTGTATTGTATTTTATTGTTAGAAAAGCCCAACTAGGGACAGGAGTTGCAAATTAGCAAATGCTATAAACTCTATGTGCAGAACATCAGTTGCTGTCATTGTACTGAAACTATGTTTAAACTGCATTGTCCCTATCAACTAAACCAATAAATAAATAAATAAAATAAAAAAGAAAAGCAGCTCTAGCAGATTCCAAAACAACAAACAAGTCTGATTTACAGCTGGCCTTGTACCAATCTCCCACTCCAACTGCAAAGTTACCAAATGGACACTAAAGTAGAGGGTCCCAGTACCCCAGCCTCCAAAGCAGCTACCAACTACACTCCAAATAACTACAAAAACTTTGAGAATCTTTCTTAAATTGCCTGACTGTTGGTTTATGCCGTCTTATAGCAGTGAAATAGACCCCATCTTCACTTTTGAAAGACTCAACCTCTCTTAGCTACTGTTGTTTTATACATAATCATATCAGTGACTTATTACCAATTCATTGAAATAACTGTATATGATATAAAATTAATATTGTTTATGATTACAGGTTAATTTAGTCTTACAGAACCAAAAAAATAACTCTCACAAAGCAATATCTTCTCTAAGAAAACTGCAACTACATGTTTTGTAGGAGACCCCATGAAGGAAGGAAACACCCCAGTGAGTCTTTATGGATGCCTATATCATTCAGTTAAAACCTAAAGATTAATTTTCCTGGATTTGAGAGTCTCACATGATTGCTGTAAACATTAGCTGTCTGTGCTGCTTTATGAGAAAAAGTAGTGTTCAGAAATGGTGTTTGGAATTAAAACTTCCAAAGTTTGGATCTAAGGGATCATGATTTAATAATTAAAACATCAATGTTGACACAAATTATGATGTCAATAACTGATGCGATAACTTTGAAATATAAGGATCCAATTTGAAAATAAAAATCAGATAAGCTGGCATTGCATGCTGATCAGTTTGTATGAGGCCGGTGCCGGATCCTGCAAATTAACCTAATTAAGCATAAAGCTGAATGCAAGCCCATTAGAAATTCCAAGGTCAGCATATGTGGGAGCTTACTGTATAAAATCACATCTTGGCAGTGAATGCAGGCAGAATCCATTATCCACGCGGACACTGACAAAGAAAATACTGCCAGCCTCCCTGAGTGACATGTGCGCTCCCCTACGAAGACGCCTGCTGCAGCACCAGCCCTCGTGGGCAGACGACCTGCTGTCTCTGCAGCCACATGCCACCCCATTCTTCTCCCTCTCTCCCACCGCCGCCGCCTGCGTTTTCACACCCGCAGTAAGAGGCCTAAAAGATGAGGGGAACCCCAGCTTCCAGGCCCCACGGTGCTCAGATGGATCAAAGACTGGGAGCCTTTGCTTTTCTGTGTTACAGACGTGTGCCAGATTACAACCCCCCCCCCCCACCCATCTCATTACATCTTTAAACACCCCCACACACACTTTCTGCCCACCCCTTTTCTTTTTTTACCAAAGCACTTCCCAGCTGCTGTGATTTGAATATGAGGGCCCCCCTGAAGAAAAGGGGGCATCTGGCACACGCCTTAAAAGCTACGGAAAAAAAAAAAAAACAGTGAAACTGCTCCTGTCAATAAAGTGTCCACTAACAAGATTAAACCTCTTCAGAACATAAGGAGGTAAAATGGACACAAGTCGTTGAATAAGTCTGGATAATGAGCTATGAGGAGACATCTGGAGCATGTCATGCGACAGCCTGTTTCAGCGCAGCTTTGCCTTTATTGCAACATAGAAAATAATATTTATGAAGTTTAAAAATCAAAGATGTGGCATTAAGTGTGTAATTACTCTTTAAAGAATGCTTTTAAGTTCAGATTTATTGAGCTACCTGCCTTCATCTATTTCACTATGACTTATTAACACACAGTTGCTCCCAAGGTTCACAGGAAGAAGCCTGTTTTAGAGGTTTTGCTTTTTTCTTAAACCCACGAGAAGCGACATGCCTGAACACCATCTTCTTGTTCTTTGTATTATGCTTTGCACCATTCTCGAGCTGAAATACACATACGGTGTAAATACTTTATAAGTAAAGCATTACATCCCCCCAAAATGATTTAAATTCAGCAGGTGGGATGGCTCTTGTAGCTGTAACTTCCATCTGGTCTGTGAACATAAAGAGACAACAGAGTTTTATTTATCAACACGAATCAATAAATTATATTTTGAGTAGTTTCACAAAATGCTATGAGGCTGTATATGATAGAGATGCCCAATCTTTCTATATAGTGTCGGAAAATAGTATTAAAAATTAAAAAGCAAAAAAAAAACAGTTGTGAAAACTGAAACTACTGCATCGAGGCTAGTTTTTGTGTTTGTTGGCAACTCTTTTCTCTCCTCTCGAACCCCCAACCGGTTGAGGAAGATGGGACTCTTCATGATCTTCATTCTGATGGAGGTTTTTTCGTGTAATGATGGAATTGTTGCTCTCCGTGGTCACCTCATCCACGCTCAAGACAGGCGATTGCACTGAAGTGAAGACTGTTTATTTCATCAGCTGTTTTCTTATGAACTGACATCATATGAAGTTTGAATTGGACTCAGTTGGAATCAATTGAATTATAAATGTATGTTATAAACCTTGAAATGATTTTTGTCATGAACTGGTGTTGCTACAGATAAACTGACATGAATTCAATTAGAGCAAAACAGAATAGCAATAGAGCAGTAAAAGATACAAAAACACGTTTTGAGGTAACACAGCAAAACAAGTCAAAGAAAACAAAAACTATAGATATTATCTGCTTATGTTCAGGCATGAAAACTACTGTACATGTTCACATTTTAGAAAGCATCATGGTTTGGCCTGAAACAGACCCTCTAACATGTCCTATAACATGTACTGGATACAAGTGTTTTCCTGGGTGATGAGGTCCATTGCAATTTATTACACAAAAAAGCTTCACACACTTACAACCACATATCCTCTTTGTGTGGACATTTCAATAACAGCTCTTTTGCACAGTGCCGCCTACTCACCTTAAAAAACTGCTGGATCTGCTGCAGTTGATCAAAAACAAATTTTTTTTCTTTGCCTGTTTACTGGAGGGGCCAGAAAGTCTTTTACATATAAACGACTCTAATCTTTACACAACAAGCAGCAGACATGCCTGAGAACCCCCTCCCCCATCCCCTGGGGTCTAAAATGACTCAGGATACAACGATATGTTTTTAAAATCATACCTGTTGTTCCTAGTTTTCATGCCCAAAGCCTTTGTGGAGAGTTTCAACTTAAATTTAAAAAAAGAGAAAAAGTTAAAGTTACGTGCATCCACAAGCAGTAACTTCCGTCCTCCAAAGTTCTCTGTTAGACCTGAATAAATGAATTAAGGCAGATGATACTCCCTAAAATGCATCATTAGTTTATTTTTCGCTGAGCAAGTGCCCCCCCGCCCACGTGTTCCTCCTCCCTGTGCGCTCGATGGACATCGTCTCCCCACACTGAGGTATCACTGAGGAATCAGCTCTGTGAGAGTTCATGGAGGTCAACAAGTGGGTGAGGAATGAGTGTTTCCCACACAAAGCTTCACGACACACATGCGCTGAGGGAACATGAGTTATGCTTCAGCACACAGAGATTCAGCAAGGTCCATAAGGACCCCTCTGTCCGAGACACTTTGCTCATGTAACAGCAGCGGTGGTGGGAGAACTCCAGCAGCACTCCACTTACCAAAAACATCTTTGCTTAGGTACAAAAATATTACTCCTGCAGTACATACTTTACAAGCTCTGTTGAGATAGGGTGCATAGGGGCTGTTTCATGACACTGTCTGTACTATTGTTCCAGTGTGTCATCATGGACTTCACACTAATTTAATATTAGACTACGGCGACTCTGACAGACTTGCCAAATATCAATAAAGAGATTCCAAGTCCCTGGAGCGGAACATGTGTCATTGTCTCTTTTCAACAACACAATTGTCTTTGCCGCCGGTTTTACCCACAATGCAGCCCCGCCCTTGAAAGTTTGGTCAGAAGGGCCAGTTATTTATGGCTGATTGAATTTCAAGCTCAGATGAGGACCTGCTGCGGTGAAACCCACTGTCAGTGTTTTGGGGTTTCATTTGGCCACGTTCAAATGAAAGAAAGGAGCAGTGTGGGACGTGATCAATAACTCTAAGCAGTAATTTTCTGTTTTGTAACATCATTGTGGAGGGAATTTTGCCCTCCCTTACTTACAATATTTTTTCAGCTCACTGAGGTTTGCAGGCATTATGGACAGCCCTCTTATGGCCCTTTTCCACTAGTACCACCTCAGCTCGGTTCTACCCGCCACGCCCCCGTCTTGCGCTTTTCGACTGCGGGCCGAGACGCGCCAAGCCGATAATTTTTCTGTAACCATTCTGCCGAGGTTCTAACCGGGCTGAGCCAGCACTATTTCTGACGTCATAACCCTCCACGCCACTGATTGGTCGGGGGCGGGGCCGTCAAACGTTTGAATCAGGAAGCGGGAGTCAGCGCGAAAGCGACTCGTGGCTCGCAGCGATTTTATTATAAAGCGCAAAACGTCTGTTTGGTGATCCAACTCTGAGGCGCAGATGTTCATAAACCTGGTGGCTGACGAGAGAATTAAAAAAGGGATGTAGAGGGGTTGTTTTACTCTCAGCCGCTCGCGGCTCCAGCTGATTTCTGATCAGCGCCGACATGAACAAAGCGGTTGCACAATCGAGTACGTCACAGCAGCTTCACCCCAACCTGCCCACTTCTCACCTGGCTGTGGAAAAACAAACGGGGACAAAATGGGTAGAGGCGTGACGAGCCGAGTCGGGCTGAGTAAGTACTAGTGGAAAAGCGCCATTTAACTCCCTCCACAGCATCTCATTTACATTGAGATTTGGACTTGAATGGGCCCTTGCAACCCCTTGATTAAAAAAAAGAAAGAAAAGTTAATGACAGTTTTCCTGTAGATTGCGGGTGTATTTGGGGGATCCTAATGAAACCAAGTTTTAGCTGTCAGAAAGCTCACACAAAGTTTGGAGGACTTAGTAGACACAATAGACCGGGGTCCAAGCTGAAACTCAGGAGGCTGGAAATGTAACAGGGACAATCTCCTTCTCTGTCCTGTCAGCTATTCATTCTACCCTGGTAGGAGCCACTGACCTGGCAAACTGACCAGTGTACCATTTTCACTGTTTGTCAACCACTAATAACATAAAAGAAGATGACTACCATTGAGCAGGACAAAAAGAAGAACAAACAAGAATGACTAGATAAACATGGACGGGGCTGAGGTGGTCGCTTTGTTTCCATTGAACGTGTTTGCCTACACAGCAATGGTGGTGATTAATGAGAAGAGTAGACTCTACACTCAAAGGGGACATCAAGAGTGCTCAATGTCACCTCCTGCAAATGGCATGCCCACCAAGCGCTTAATTAAAGCCATGCCCCTGCAGGCCCCAGAGCAGTGTTGCTCCCATGGAACAAGGGTCTTCAATTCTGGTCCTCTTTGCCCACCTATCTTGATTGTTTTAGATGCTTTCCAGCTCTAAAACGTCTGATTCAAATACTTCAATCATCTTGTCGCCAGGATCTGCACCAGTGTGGTAATGACCAATTCATCTGACTCAGATGTATTAGAGCTGGTGAGCTTTCTAAAACATGCAGGACAGTGGACCCCAAGGGCCGGACCTGAAGACCCCTGCCATAGAAGATTCAGAAAACCGTTACTGCAGGGACGTTTCAGTTAAAGGAGACACTCACTGCCGGCCGAGGCCCCCTAACCTGGACCCCGAAAAGGGAAACCTGCCTAATGTCTGCACAGTTCCCAGCTCTGGAGGGGGCAACCCAAGCCCACATCATCGTCCCTCCACCTCTGTGCTTGACAGTTGGTATGAGATGTTTGTGCTGACACTTTGCTCACTTCTATTCATCTCCATTTCAGTCTGATCCGTCCAAAATACTATTGCAGAAGGTTCCTGGTTTTATCAGACAAAACTTTAAGCTGAGCTGCGACCATCTTTTTCTCCTGGCAAGCAAGCAAGCAAGCAATGCTGATACATTTTAGCTTGTATTTGTGCTGTCATGAACTTTACCATACCAAGTGAGAGCAGTAGAGTTTCATATATAATGTCAAGCGTGGGCTTTACAGAACTTGCTAAACATCAGAATAGTAGCATTGAGATCAAATAATAAGTGCTATTAAATAAAGTTTTGATGAGTTGCTGCTTTATTTAATAAAAGGAGAGGGATTGAAATCGTATAAAAACACTCAAAGATTGTTCTGAATTATTGTTGCATTCAACCATCGCTGGGCAAATTACAACCAGGCAGGGCTGGGAGTGGTAAAACTGGAGAGCTGAGGGGAGAAATGCATGTGGCTGAAAGGTGTGGCCACCCGCGCACACACAAATACACACACACACAAACACACACACGCTCACAGACAATGGTCACCGCTGAAGCAGAGCTGAGAATGTTAGAAAGATCTCCCTGTGTGAACCATCTTGTTTCCTATGTACCTCTTACGGCAGAGCGGCTCTACCACAACACTGTCAGAACACATCTGTCACTGGACCCTTGATGGTTTCCACACCCGGCTCTCCCACCGCAGGCCTGTAGAGACACCGCAGGGCTGTTGTTTTAGTCTTGCTCTCAGCGTGCCTAGATCTCAGCACACAGGGGAGGACTCCCCAACATAATATCTCCATCAGCTTAATCTGGGGAGGGGGGAATGGCGATGTGCATTATGCCTTATCTGCACTGGTGTCCGCGAGAATGGACAGAAATACCAGTGGGAGTCATGCAGAACAATGTAGAAAGTTTTTATAAAAGGCTGATCTGTTGGAGCTGGAGCATAAATAGCACTGAACCCTGAGGCTGCAGCCCCGTCTGCTCTGAGAAGAATAATGTCCCCCGAGCGTGACTGGTGACCTCATTGAACAGAGCTTCGTGATAATCTATAATGTCCTCTTTCTACTAGGTGCCTAAAAAATGTGTCACGTCAACAGTGTGGTCCTCTCCCACAGCGGTATGCAGCTTGTCAATGGAGTGAAAGTATTCTTGGTTGTCACCTGCTCTTTTAGGAGTGACAGTGCTGCGAGGGCCAGTGAATGGCAGTCAGGGTCAGAGCTGGAATGCAGAAGCAACGGAGCGAGACAGGGAGATAAGACTCCCGGCTCTTACTTATAGACGCCACTCCGTCTCCTTTCCACTTCATACTACACAGCACAATATCACCAGTCCCAGTCCGGGTGGGAGAGCAGCACTGGAGGGGATCAAAGACAGCTGTTTGGTGGGAGAATTTATTGTTTTGTTTAGTTTTTTTCCCTTCAGCTGACCGTTCATGAGGGCACAAAGTGTGTGCACTAAACAGTAGGGTGACACAGCTGACACGTAGTTGTCTTCTCGCAGACATCACAGGCCCAGCTGGAGGCAAGGGGAGTAATCTTGCAAGTACATCCCAGTGGGAAGGAGTGCTGAATCAGGCGACACCAGTGACTGAAAGCAAGAAGGCTGTGGGAAATTAACTTAACAGGAAACATGAATCTGAATTATTGAGTGTTATTTCAGTGGCAAACATGTCAGGTTGACTTACACCAGTTTGTCACAGCATTAGTGTTTTTAACGGGGCTGCAGCCAATTCTTCTCATCCTTTTAACACCTACTTACCACAAAGTCCATTTGTCAAGGTTGGAAAAATCTAGCAGTCTTAAACTGTCAGATCATTTGTTGGTTTTCCGATCTGGAGACGTTGAGTAAAAACATCTAAATCTTCATGTTTTTAGTTTTTTTTTGTGTCTGTGTGAACGTGCGTTTGTTTGTTTAACGAACTACTCCATCATATGGGACACTTGGATACCCAGAAGAATTTCCTAATTGGTTTCACAGATATACGTCAAACGACCGCACCACACTGACATGTGGCAGCACGCTTTGTGTTAAAAACTACATGCTGCACAGTATCACATGAATTCCCCGGTTAAAACACTAAAATCCACAATCAAATTTGGAGCTTAGCTCTAATAATATCTATATAATTCTTTTTTTCATAGTTTTCATTAGATATAGGTAACACATACTTAGTACGCTTCAAAAGAAGATCATGGATTTGACAATCATCCCAACAAATCAGAAATCAGTCTCAGGTGTTGCTACCTTTGTGTTTTGTGTAATCCATCACCGCGGTAACGATAACAATGGAGTAGAGGCTGGTTGCTTTTGTTTGTAGCCCCATTTGAGATACACATGTGCAAGCTTATTGGAGGTTTAAGCACGACATATGACCACAATCACCTCACTAACAGTCTGAGCAATACATCACTGAGATGGGAAAACTTAAACTAATATTGGATATTCATGATGCACCCAACATATGCTACTTTTTCTTTTTTTCTCTTACATTAACTGCTTCTAGAGCACTAAAATTGGGGTTTTAAAGCTTAATCCTATCGTAAATTAAGAATGAAGCCGTTTTAACGTCAACCCTGCTGTGCTTTAATGTGCAGACCTATTGAGATAACCAAAATTAGAGGGGTCACTACAAGTCATAAAGAATTGAAGATCACTATACGTTTTACACCACTAATCAGCCATATTGACTTGTCCCCTCTCTCACGTGCATGCTCACATCAGCTGATGCTTTCAGATGGACGGATTCAGTGTGTCTCATCTGGAACTGAAAGAGCTAAAATACTGTACAAAGATACAGTAAAACAGTTTTCCAAGTTAAAGTTACTCCGTGTCACAATTGTAACTCTTGAGGTGACGAATAATGTTTCAAGATGAGGTGAAAGCATGGAAAAGACAAGGCTACGCTGGCATGAGTGAGCAGGGGGAAAAAAAATACATCAATTCATGAAGGAAGAAAGGAAAAGGAAATGTAACCTCCATGAGAACAAAACAAAGTGAGGAAAAATACTAATTACATCTGTGCTTTTGCCACAGTAAGCAATCCCCCTTCTGTCTGCCAGGAGTTGTATTTCCAGCACTGGGACCGCCTTCCCCATTCAAACCGTCCTATCAGGTAAGGCCTCTAAAATGATCAACAAACACATGGGATAATATTAAAATAACCATTCTTCACATCACTGATTACCAATTCATTATGTTCATTTTTCAGATTATCCTACCTAGTTTTGTCCGCTCGGATCTAACGACCCATAGAGTCACATATAAAACATCTGCTTCGACGGATGAGATTCCTCTTCAAACAGCAACACGTGATGGTCTTCACAAGAGACAAGGTTCAAATGTGTTTTACAGAATTGAAATTGAAAAAAGAAAACCAACATATTTTCACACAGAGAAAGCAGGCTACAATCCAATTTATACAAAACCAACATCTGATTATAAGATTGTGAATTAGATGAAATAAAAACTGAATGATGTGCGTTTAATAGCCACCCTTCATCGTGAGCAAATCAACCATTTAACAGATTAGTCATTTTTACCGAGTGTCAGAAAAGCTTGTTTGGGAGGGGCTGCATGGTCTCACAAGAGCTTGAAAAAGTTGAATGAATACAGCGCTATTGTTTTCTTGCTTGGGAACGGGGCTCCCACAGGACAGGACCCGACTTAAACCAGGGACGGCGATCAGAGCGGTTGGGTTTAAACTGGCATGTGGTTCTCATTGCTGCAGTTTAGTGAGTAATGCTTGTGTACTGGTGCCTTAACTGGCCCCGGCCGTGCGTGTGAGCCGATCAAAACCACATGTTCCAGTACGACTGTGTCTGTGGGCTTATAAAGATGGAGCTCTGGCTGAAGAGCTGCCCCTGGCTCTCACAGCTTCACATAGCACTCTTTGCATGTTAAAAACATTTTTTTTTTTCCCACTGTTGGCTGATGCAACGTAGTACAACTTCCACGTGCAGATTATTTTCCCTGACTAAGGGATTTGGGTTCTGATTTATTGTGCAGCACTGTTGCTGAAAGTGGGGATTTATTTTTCTAAGAGTACCCCTTCAGTTGATGCTCCATCTGCCATCAGAGAAGAAAGGAAATTATTGTAAGTAAATTACAATAATAGTCATTTGGAAAGATTACTGTTTAGAAGTGTAAGAGATTTATTGAGCCAGCATTACATTTGAAAACCCAACCCGAAAAAAAAAAGAAGACGTGAACTGCTTCCTCACAACAGAATGCAATTTTGTTTCACTCGTATAGTTTCTTTTCAAGGGATAACCCTTTACAGACTTCTGTCTACATCTGGTTTACATTTCCACAAGTATTTTCCTGTCACAGTTTTTTCTGCACACTTTTTGCTTTTAGACATACAAACTGTGAAGTGAATCAAAGCTGAAAATTCACGGCTCTTTTTACAAAATTTACAAATCGACAATTTAAAAAAGAACAACCAAAACAACAACCTTCTTTCTATGAAATTAAATGTGTTTCCAGTTCCTAAAAGAGAACGGGCTGGAAGCTTTTCATAGAAATGGAATCGAATAATGTTTTTGGTGAATTAAACATTTAAAGTTTTGAAAAATTCAGTTTGATAACCTAACAACCTAACAAATGAGTGAGAGTGATATAAAAGTGATGGTCTGGATGTAAAACCTGAAGTCTATATATCCTGTCAGCCTGCTGACTGGGCCAGTGTGCCTTATCTCCAGCAGCCAGGATGCTGATTACAGACAGACTGTAGAGGCATGCACATACATCCTGCTCTGTGTTGGAGAAACTGGATCAGCCTCCACACCACCACAGATATCCCTGCAGTCATTATTATGCAGCAAACTCTAATAGATTAGTGGGCAGATTCTCTCTGCAGTATTGTTTGATGCAAACAGCTTCAAATGTTGATGATGATCGGTGATGCTGACTCTTTCCTGCTTCATATCATTGTGAAGGGCCCGGCCCACTCTTTGAAGCAACACCACTTCGACCACATGGGGGCATAAAGATCTGCTGTGATGAAAACAGAGCGACCGACAATACTGCTTGAATGAGTAGAGATGGTCCGGCATGTTATGTAATATTACTTTATCTCACTACAGGTGCATTTTGGTGTGACTTAACAGCAGGACTTTCTAGTGCCCTCCTGTGGTCAGAAAATATGTTGCTACATAGAGTGGCTTTAAATTGGTGCAACTCTGCATTGTACACATTAGGATATTTTGTAAGACACAAACCCAGACACGTAGAAGGCAGGTGGATAAGAAACGTGTAACTTTTTTTTAAATAGGTCAAAGACAATAGAACAGAAGTCTTGCTCAAATTAAATAAAATAATGAAACTATGGCAACAAACCAAAGTAATGTGGTAAACCCCATGGAGCATGACAGTATTTGGCTTAAAATCCCAATCTGTTTTCAGATCTCCACCTGACACAAAACAACCCTGTTGATCAGGATGTAGGATGACGGTTGGAGGATATTATGCAAACCGAACTCAATTAGTTCAGAGCTCTCCTTTTCTTTCTTTATTTTTTAAAAACAGAACCTCTTTAATGTACATAAATTAATTCATGTCAAGACAAGAATGTCTGTGACTCGAAGAAAAATAATCTCCATCAAAATATAAAAGACTGAAAAATATTAAACAGCTTTAAATGCTTTATTCACCCACTTTTCTAACAGCAAGGATAGAATAGAGTCGACAATAAAGGCCATATAACTTCAATCGTATGTCAGTAATGCCTTAAGAAGCACAAAAACATTACAATAAATAATTAGGCCTGGAGTCAAATCAACAATGACTGGTAAAAACAAGAAACATAACTAAAACTCATCAATTTGTTCTCCCCATCCCACAATCCTGCTTGGTACAGTCCATGTTGACACCACCTGGTGTCAACATGGACTGTACCAAGCAAGAACCTCTATGTTTTAGAACGGTTGTCCTCCGTCTTGTTCGTTCCAAGCTGCTGTGCATGTTGACCGTTGTAAATGCAGATGTGTTTTCTGTGCTGATTGTTTGTACCTACCGAAAAAAAAAAAAAGAAAAAGGTGTGCACACCCTCAAAAGAGCACCCTCCTCACCCAAGAAGTGGTCCTTAGACAAAACGCTGCTTAGGAATCGAAGTAAAAAGGCAAAGCAGCACTCAAGTTGAAAAACATAAGCAAAAAACAAAACAAAGAAGTAAAATCTGAGATCAGCAAAAGGTCAATTGTAAATGTAGTTTCTAAAGGCATTGCACTGATATTAATATAATCAGATAAACTTTCCTCGGCCTCCGGCAGGAGGGTCCCCCCTTATATCCAGGTCCTGCTCAAGGTTTCCTCCCTCCTAAAGGGGAGTTTTTCCTTGCCACTGTTTGGCTTAAGGTTTGTCTCCCACTGGGGGAGTTTATTACCTGCCATTGTTTATGTTATGTTTATGTAATAATTGCTTGGGTCTGTGGAAAGTGCCTAGAGACAACTTCTGTTGTAATAGACGCTATATAAATAAAATTGAATTGAATTGAATTGAATTTTCCTGAGATAAATTCGTTCGGGGTTAATGTGCTCATTGAGTGACTTGCCTTTTTTAATTTTCTTTTTGTACCTTTCCTTGAATAACTTTCTTGCAGATATAATCACATTCCTTTGAACTTTTTTTTTTTTCACCAGAAGAAAATATGTTTGTGTCATACTATTTGCCGATGACACAAACATATTTTATTCTGGTGAGAATTTACAGCAACTTTTGGAAAATATTACCTCAGAATTTGACAAAATTAAGGAATGGTTTGACAATAACAAGTTATCATTAAACTTAAACAAAATTAAAATGATGGTATTTGGAAACAATAAAAACAATCAAGCACAGGTACAGATTGAGGGTGTAAACATTGAAAGAGTACATGAAACTAAATGTCTTGGGGTAATTATAGATGACAAGATTTGCTGGAAATCTCATATTAAATACATCCACAACAAAGTATCTAGAGGCATCTCAGTTCTGGCCAGAGCAAAGCAATTCCTGGATAGCAAATCACTCCACATTCTGTTCTGTTCCCTGGTTCTGCCTTATCTAAGTTACTGTTTAGAGGTTTGGGGAAATACATATAAAAGTTCACTGCAACCATACTGCAGAAAAAGCCATAAGGATAATTCATAAGGCTGGTTTTCATGAACACACCAATTCCTTATTCTTCAATTCTAAAATAATCACATTTTTTGACATAGTAGAATTCCAAACTGCACAATTCATGTATAAAGCTATAGGAACAACTCATTACCATGTCACTTGCAGGAAATGTTTTATGACAGAGAGGGGAAGTATAATTTAAGGGGTACTCTAAATTTGAAGACTCGTAGAACACGAACAACTATGAAAAGATTTTCTATATCAGTCAGTGGAGTTAAACTATGGAACAGAATGGATTCAGAATTTAAACAATGTCCAAACATTAACCAGTTTAAAAACAGATATAAAAACCTGATTCTCACGAGGTACAAAGAGGAAGGGGTTCAGCGGCTTTTAGGGGCCTACAGATAACACTATTGGGGGAATGGGTAGATCTGTGTATATTTATGTACAGAAATGGGCAGCAAATTATATATATATATATATATATATATATATATATATATAGTGTAAATAAGTATATCTATATAAATATTTATATGGTCATGTGTGTACAAATATATAGAAATATTCAACTATGTGTATGTATGTATGCATGTATAAGTATGTGTGTGAGTATAATTACAGTATATAATAATAATGTTACTGTTATTTAGCAGTGTGAGTACAGTGTGTGAATATTTATAAATACGGGTTAAATGATCAGTGAATGGGGGTAGGACTAAATAAGTTTACACTTCTTCCTACTCCTTTTTTTGGCACATGTAAATCAAGATAGCAAGTTTTAAAGGATGAAATTCTTTGTTTTGTTGTTGTTTTCTTAAACTTCTCATGAAGTGTTGTTTCTTTTTTTTACATGTACAAAAAATAAATAAATAAATAAAAATAAATTAAAAAAAACTTTTCTGGGGAAATACGTCAACAAGAAGAGATATCTGGGAAGGGGTTTCAAAAAAGTAAAAAGAAAAAAAAAGGCAGGTCTGGTTTTCTGTGGTTCCTAAATAATCCCACCCACTTTCGTTCAAACATAGAATTTCTTTCACGTTTTAGAGGGATTGAAATGCTACGGGGGAACTGCGCTATGTCAGGAAGATGATTTGGGTTGACATGTCCAGGGAGTCTGTGATTTTCACTGAAGTGTCAATGAGTCAGCTGAGGACGGTGCTGCTATTTCTGAACTACTGCAGCTGTGCCAGAAAAACGGCAGGAAAATAACTTGGGTTTACGTCAACTATATTTGTCTCAGAGGAACGTGACACCTGAAACAAAAAAACCCACCCGACCTATGACCTTTCTAATAGAGTGTAAAAGAAAGATCACCTACATGGGGACACAATACTGGGCCACCCCTGTTGTAGGTGTGAGAAACACCCCTGGATACGCATTATACACCTGCAGACACATTATCACAAAGTGTTGGTGCTTAAATACTATAAATGTCATTGGATAAAGAAAAGTGCACAAATACCATGACTGCGTTATCAGGAGCCTCAAGCCGGCTGCAGCTTTTCTCTTCTACTCATCAGCAGTTTTGGCTCCGGTACCCCTGAATATGCCTTTTTTATTATACTACTGACAAAAAACAGCATCATCCCTCCATTCAGACATCTTCTCGCTGTTAAGAAAGCTTTCCTAAACCAAACTATATCATATTTTAAGATTAAGTACAATTAATGTCTAGAAACTGAAAGAAAGCTGTTTGCTGCAGAAATGATGTCAGGAAGCCTTTATTCAAACACAAAAAAGGCAACGCTTATGCTGACAATTCAGATTTCAGATGTAAAGAGGCTGAAAATATAGGTCTGAAAATACAAAAAAAATGTTTCATTTGAACTGAAACACTTTCCTCTGTGATGCTGTGATGGACCACTGGTCGGACTGCAACATCACATATCACTGACAGCACGTAACTAGTGTCTTGTTTAGCATTGACATCTCCTTATCTGTGAGTTATTCATCACACTGATTACTATACTTAAGATTTTAGTCACATATTATTTGACTTTCAGTATGAAAAACTTCCAAATATTGCAAAAACCTTTTTTATGCTTTTTTGATGCAGTTTATTTCCCAAAACAGTGTAATGGAAAATCTTTTTGTTTATTTCCATGTCTCCGGCAGCCTGGATGTGATGCAGCTGGCCAATCTAAAGTCATCAAAGTCTAGTTTCTAGCTGATTTTGGTCACAGTACGATGTAGTTGTGCTATAACACTGCTTAATAATCATACATTACTCCATTACAGTAGGGCTTTCCCTCTGAATAATCATTTAATTATCATCCGCTGCCTTCATCATCTGACTGTTTTCTCAACAGCGGTGGCGGCGATCCCAATAAAGATGTTTTTGTCCATCTTCTTCAAAAATTTGATTTTCTTTTTCATTGTTTTGAAGAGAAGTCTCACGGGACGAGATACTGAACTTAACAGGGAGAGAATGCAACGTATATCTACACTGCTGCGGGCGACACAGTCTTCAAAGATAAAACATCGTGTCCATTTTTAACATCCCGGTCTGACAGAAAAGCTTATTAATTACATGCCGAGCCTCCTTACATGTCATTACCACACGTTTTGTGTTTTGTTTTTGTTTGGTTGATTTTTTGAGTCATTAAAGGCCCTGCACTAGAAAAGGAGGAGAGCACTGTGCTCATGCAGTACCAACCATTTGGTCTGTTATTTAAATGCTGGTGTAAAAAGTATATAAATGACATTCAACATATGGCATAAGACTGTAATTCATATACAATGTAGTAATTTAAGATTATTCCTTCTCATAAAAGTTCTTGTCTATAGGTATATGCTATAGCTCCACAGAGGTAACGTTTAATGGAGTCATTTCACACTGAATACACAAACACATTCATTTCAGTGACTAATGACAGTTTATTGGTGTGGCGGGGAAAAAAGCACGGAGATAAAACACGAGTTGGACACAATATATAGGAGGCATCAATCCAGGCACAGAATGAAAAATGTAGAAAAATGTGAGACTGCGTGTGTGTTTCCTGGATCTGAGGGTCTCATGTTCCCATCTCCCTCTTGTTCTTTGATGATTCTCATCTTCTTCTAACCAGCAGGGCTGATTCAAGTGCCTGTGTTGTCCATATTCTGATTGTGACTCAAACAAGCATGGAAGAGTTTGAGTCGTTGAGATTATTAGAGTATATGCTGGAAAAAGTAGCATTGATATTGTGTTGATAATGTATGTCTGGGAGAAGGAGTTGTGTGCATTCATGCGCCATGAGCTCCACTCATCAGGAAGCCTCCAGGTATTCCACCAATCAAAAAACACTTGGGGATAAATCTGTCGATTTGCAGTAAGAGTCTTGCCTTGTGAATCTTGATCTTTGTCATCTTCAAATAATCCGGCCCTCTGAGTCACACTGGGTGAAAAGCTGCTCTGGAGACACTCTTTCCTGCATTTCAAAAACCTGAGCACTCGACCATGTGCCAGAGCCATTGAGGAACACTCAAACTTTTCCTTTCTTCGTTTGCAACAAAGCCTGCAATCCATCACTCACTTCCTGTTTGTTCAGCAAGTCAGTTTACACACTTCCTGTATAGTCCAAAGGACTTCCCTCACCGTTCTCTGGGCACACTAAATTCCTTCAACGTTTTGCTTATCTGCTCAGCACACTGTGACACAATTACACACACACACACACACACACACACACACACACACACACACACACACACACACACACACACACGCTTCCCTGAACAAAGCAAGTCATTTATAAACGGTGAACAACTGGCTCGAACCGTCCTGGCCAGAATGGTCTTTTGAGGTACTTTCGAGGAGTCTTACCTTAATGGTGGGCTGGCTGATAGCTTTGCTTCTTGGCAATTTGCAAATGTTCTGCCTCATTTCTGCAACAAAGTGTTCAGGAGATGTTGTAGATTCATTAAACTGGACCAAACAGACTGCTTTAGGATGCTTCTCTGGAACTGGTGCGAGGAATTTTCAGTTCCTGAACTAAGAAATCATTTTTCTTTTAGCTAACTAACCTACTTTCTATTAAAAATATGGAGTTACCTGTGGGTGATTATAGAATCTTACAACCATCTTCTTCACTATCAGTGGCCTAGAATGAGTAATAAGATACACACTTCTGCTCGGAGCGTTTGTCTTCCTCCCATGCTCCCCCACCGTCTCGGTGGCGGTCCCTGTATCTGTTGACACTGACGTATTACCCCCCTGCTGACAGAGCTCTCCAAGTCCAGGCTCCTTTACGTCTCACGTCCATCATATGTTGTCCCTGCAACACTGTGGGTTTTGGGAGCATCAGGAAGAGCTGCAGGCTTACCAGCACCACCAGCGGCACCTCCAACACGTTCAATTCTGCCTTGCAAAGTCTCTATGAAAACAAAACGGGAAAAAAAGTGTGCCAAAAACTAGTCCGTGGTGTAAAAGTGCTGATCTTGGGAGTTAATTAGTTAGTAGAAGTGCTGAGGCGGCTCATAAAGCTCAATGTTTCAAATCAGCCCCAGGATGCACAGTCGTCTGTTATAAATACTCGGGACGGAGGGATGATGCAAGCAATACGCTGCGCGTGACTTTAAAGTTTTGAGAATTTTTATACAGAAATACTCAGATGTTTCTCAAATGCTGTTTGTGTTTTAAACATGAGAGGCCACGACTGCTGCTGCCGCTTCAACGCTCAGGTTAAATGCATCAGAGGAGATAGTGCTACTCCCTTTCCTACACGCTAAAATGTGTCCACGTCAATTATTCAACACCAGAGGCCGGCGGCAAGTGTGCAGAGCGAAAAAAGGCACGCTCAGGACGAAACAAGCCGATAGCTGCGAGGATGAAGGTGCAGGCTTATTCAGCGGTGGTGGTGCTGTTATTCAGCGAGTGTCACTGCTTTTGGCTTGAGTGCATGTCAAGTGGTGCTTTTTGAAGAGACGTGACCTGGCTGCTTTAGGACCAGCACTCAGAGAGACGACCAGTGTACTTCGAGGAAAGGGCACTAACAGACCAAGCAACAATGGAACAGGTGGAAGTTAACCAACAGGAAATCTGGGAATGTCTGATTCTTTTTCATAATCTTCTTAAAGGAGCTTGAGGCCGGATTGTGCAAGATTTATGAAAAAAATCCGTATACATTTTAAGTTTTCTAGTAATAATGTCAGATGAAGCGTTCCAAACCCAAAAGAATGAGCCCTCTAGTGTATCTCTCCTTTGCCTTGAACAGGCTGTGTGCTGCAAAATGTGCTGCAATTCGGTCCCGAATTTCCCGCGCTGTCCTGCGGATGTGACGTCACATGACGCTGCATGCACGTTCTCCCCGTTCTCCCGTGCCGGCTTCACTGTTGGCTGCAGTACCCCCAACGGCCGTCGTGGTGAAGGGTGGCGCTAGAGAGTCTCATTTCTTAAAAGGAGCCTCATGCTCCTTTAAGTGAAAAAAGTCAAACGCTGCTTTAATATCAATAAAGTCCTGATTAAAAGACCCGTAGTTGCAAATATATGCCATGGTTGCAAACAACAATCACCGACTTACATGTAAAGTGACCATTTGCGCCTCATCTGTAGTACAGCGCACTTCCACATTAGCTTCTCGCCCTCATGCCTTCATGCACCTTAAAATTTTATTGATCAGTAAAAATATCACACTATTTCCTCAAACAAGATGGTGTTTTCTCTCCCGATCGGTGGAATTTCTGTAAGCTTTCTGTGAGGGATGGAGGTGCTTTGTGAACTCTCACAACTTCTGGTGCAGGCCAGGAACAAAAAACTGCGCTCCAAGCAGACATCTCCCAGAGATTAGTTGCATTTTCAAAAACAACAAGTCCACAAATCCAGCTGCTCACATTCGAGCCAGAATCCAGATTGTGAAATTCATCAGCCGGAGGAACTGGAGTCATAGGGAGTGATATGCACTTTGCCTTTGCCTTTGCTGTTTTTTATTTATTCAGGTTCCTCCTGATTGGTGTTTCCATGGCTCCGGCGCTCATCGTTGATTGGTGCAGATTGAGCGGCCAGACTTTAAATCCCTGTAAAATCATTGTTGATTGCTCTAAAAAAGTTGAAATGAGTTTAAAACATGAAAGCTGTAACTTTCTGTGTTGGGTGGACGTGCAGACGACAGTTGTGATTTAATAGCTCATGAATTTGCAACTCCACATCAACACGAGGAATACCTGGAAGTGAGTGCGCCTCTAAACTGCGCACGGGGATTAAAAGGTCGAGGTTACTTCTCCTCCCAGTCCTACCGTTCAGGGCTTCACTAGCAGATTTCAGGGAAACAAGGCCCTGCAGGGAAACGCATTAAGGAGCAGAGGTCAGAGGCCGCCGGACCTCTGTTACCTAAATCCAATTCACATCTGACACATGATGTAAATTTCCACGGGGAGGTGAAGCAGATGAAGATGTGAGTAATTTTCCTTTTTTGGGCAGTGAGTGTTGTAAGACATATGGTTGTCTCCCCTGATGAAAGTCTTTTTCCTTATGTTACCAAAACCGCAGCGCAGCAGGAGCAGCAGCAACAGCAGCAGCAGCAGGGAGGATGGCCTCTACAAGAATAGGCTTCCAGCTGGGGTTAAAGGTTACGGCCCTCCCTGCCAGTCACAGCTCAGCAGTTTCAGAAGACTGCATCCATCTGCAAGCTGAAATCAAACCAGCATCTCATGTTACAACTCTCCAGTCTCCCTCCCTGCTCTCCATTGTTCAAACCTTTTTCGTGTAACAGGAGCCAGGAGAGTTGCTGGTTTTAAGATGAATCTGCTCCTCTCAGTTTTCCTGCAGAGACGTTTGCTGTTGATGATATAACACGAGGCGCCGGTGGTCCGCAAATCTCGCTCAGGGTGTTTGGATCACTCTGACAAAAGACGGATTAAATCACAGACAGGAATGAGTCACCCTCTTCTACCTGTCATCTGTCTTTATTTCTTATGTCACCGTGGAGCTCACGAAGACAGCTCACGGTCGTCACACGTCAGTGCCTTTCCTCCTCAGCTGTCTTAAATGCTCGGCCGACATATTTATATAGACTCAAGGCCATTACAACTTGATTGCATTAATTTCTCAACACCTTTTGACATTTTGCTTGCTGGGGTGATCGCCGTGTGCGGGCAGCTCTCTCGTGCACCAGAGATTCCCTCCAAGAGTAGGAGGATATGTTCTTTTACCTCATAACTTCAAAACAATTAATCTGCTCAGAGGAGTCTTCCCTTGCTATCTCAGGGCACAGTACATGCATTTTAAAAGAGTTTCGGTCAGTAGGTGTCAGTAGATAATGATTTATCTGAGATAATGATTTATTATTTAGATAATAATTTGCTTTCTGTCAGAGGGGTTAAAAGACGTGCTACTTCTATGGACTGCATTACAAGACTTTATAGTATTTTGCAGTCAACAACACCGTTATCTAAGACCAAAACTCTGGACATGTGCATGAACCTACATGACCTTATGACGTCTAAACATTATGAGCTTCATAAATGAAGAGCTGTTGTACTGAATTTAACTTTAACGTGTAGTACATTTGTAAATATCTCATGATTAGGGTTTTCTGTAGCGTTTTGAGTTTTATTTCTTGTGTTTTACTTGGTTCTTGTATTTGTGACCTGTTTACTGTTTTTATTTTAAAATGCTGTGTCCTTGGATTTAGTTCACTCTTGACTTCCCATGATCCTGATTGTTTGCACTTGTGTCTTATCAGCCCCAGTGAGTATATATTGTCTTGTCTTTCCCGTCCTACCTGCTGGTCTGTTTGTCTCACACGCTCATCCATTTGTCTGTTTGCATTTGTTTACATCAGCTTTTGGATTTTCTTTGCTTTGTTTAAGGGATTTTTTGTACAATGTTTTTTGGTTTCCTGCTTGAGCTGTGCTTTTTGTTGAAATTACAGACTTTATGTTACTCATATGGATCGGCTGCATGTGGGTCTTCTTAATTCACCGCGAGACAAATCAGAATTCAGTTACCAGAGTCAACAAAAAAAATGTTATTCTGTAAATGTACAGAAAGATAAGACATCCAAGGGAGTTTTTTTTATCCATCCATCCATTATCTATATTGACTTATTAAATTCTCAAGATAAATTGGTGGTTATTTTTCAGACTTTTCATCTACAACTTAAAGGGTTGATTTTGCATGTAAGAAAAAGAAGAAAAAAAACGTTGGGGAAAGATAACATACTGTCATGGTCTATGGCTTTAGTTAGCGTGTGTTTGTTGTTTGTTTATTATCTATCTTTTCCTTTGGATTTTCATTCTTTCATCTCAGTAGTTCATGCTTTATTATTTCTCCTGTCTGTGCTTCAAGGGTTCAGTTACTGCCCTGCATCACATTAATTATCTCCATCATTTCTGCACCTCAGTGAAGGATCCTCATCTTCTTTACTGGATTGTTTTCTGTTTGTTTGCATCAGCTCGGGTTTCTGCTCTCTAAGTTCCTTGTTTGGGTGTGTGTCTGCCGGCTGTGAGTCTGCATCCCGGTCGTCTCTGATCTGTACACATTCCTGACGCACACTACAGGAGGACGGGATCATGTGGGCGTTTTTGTTATAAAACAAATGCGGGCACAGTCTGAGGGGGTCCACGTTATGTGAAATCTGTTATCACAATGAGTGGCTAAAGTTACTGTAAAGTCACCTTTATAGTCACACCTTTATAGTATGCAACAATGGAAAACCCATGATGCTAAAATGAGCCGGAATTGTGTTTTAGTCACAAAGCAATAAATCAAAGGCCTGTACAACTGGCTTCTTGATTGGTTGGATGAAGAAACCATTCAACTTGTCAAGGTGATATCCACATTTCCGAAAAATGACCCACATCAATTTAAGAGTGTTTCTGGAAAGTCTATTCGCTTTCAGTACGGAGAAGCATTATACAGTAAAGAGACATCCTTCTAGTTACCATCTGTTTTCTTATTTTTATGCTGCACACTATGAACTGCTGCAGAAGATTAAGACATGAATTATATCTGAAGTCTTCTCTTCATGATTTGCTTTCCAGACTAAAGGTGTGCCCCTCCCACATCCTCCATATGTACATCCAGTTAGTGTCAGAGACGTACATGGCTTGATAACACAGCGCTCACATACCACAGCATGGCCTGGGTGTATCTGAAGGAACACACTGGAAACGTGAGACGTTCTTGCTGACGTACTCGTTCGGGGAACAGCAGCGTTACATATTGTGCAGCCTCGGTGACTGAGATAACACATCATTATCTATTTTCAGCTGGCTTCACTGAACCAATCTGTCATTCTGCATGCAGCTTGCAGATGTGTAGGAGAGGTTACAGACAGTTTGTCTCGCTTTGTATTGTTGCAGAATAAACTTACTATGCTTTGCCATCATTTTACCCACATGAAAATAAATACATATTGTTAAATTTGTGGCTAAAGTTTCAAAAACTTGAAACTCTGTTTCCGATTCATATCCTGAGTTTGCATCGGTTTCTTTAAAATATGGCAACAATAAAATGATGCCCTGTTTGATAAAATAACTACAGTACATAAAATATTGCCGAGTTCAACTAAATTGACTTTATATATATATCATTTGGGGCTTTCAAATGGTTATTTAAGGTGATTAAAACTTGCTTTGATGTGTTTTTATTGTGTCTTGTCCAGCTCTTTTTTTCATCTTTTTGACATTATGGAGATAGATACAGACACTTGTATAACTAAGAAATACACAATCACAAGCGATGGATAATAATAAGCAAAGAGTGATATGACACTTCAGCTGGCTCTCAGTTTAGCTTTTAACATGTGTGTCCAACCACCTCTTAAAGGAGCTTGAGGCCGGATTGTGGCAAGATTTATGAAAAAAATCCGTATACATTTTAAGTTTTCTAGTAATAATGTCAGATGAAGCGTTCCAAACCCAAAAGAATGAGCCCTCTAGTGTATCTCTCCGTTGCCTTGAACAGGCTGTGTGCTGCAAAATGTGCTGCAATTCGGTCCCGAATTTCCCGCGCTGGGCTGCGGATGTGACGTCACATGACGCTGCATGCACGTTCTCCCCGTTCTCCCGTGCCGGCTTCACTGTTGGCTGCAGTACCCCCAACGGCCGTCGTGGTGAAGGGTGGCGCTAGAGAGTCTCATTTCTTAAAAGGAGCCTCAAGCTCCTTTAAGTCTACTTATATTCAGTATTAATATTGTTTTTTTTTTTCATTTTTAGAAAACAAAAATACATAATAGATAATTAATGACATTTCAGGAACGAAACTGTTTCCTGTCTTTTTCTTTGTGCTAATCGAATTAAGCTAAATGTCCATATTTACCCCTGGGCTGTAGTAATCTTCTTATCCAATGCTTTACAATGAGACAAATCAGCATATTTCCCAGATGGGTAATCATTTTTGTAAGGCAATTGCTTCTGGGATTATTTCCACTGCCACAGTACACAGCAGGGAATACTGTCATTTCAAGTGTGGGACTTAAAAACTGTAATTTTACAGGTTTTCTTTCCAGAATCAATTCATTCCAGTTTATGGAGACAAAAAGTTTTTTCCCCAATCACAAGAGAGAGTTTTCTTTTTCTTTTTTCCTATTTTCATTAGTGACTCAGTTCAAGTGACCTTCAGCTTGTGTGGTTGAATGTCTGTAAACATAATCATCAGTACCGTAACTTTAAAGGCTCAGTCTAGAAAACTGGACAGTTACACTCCTGAAACAGCCTTATCATCTCAGTGAACTCATATGGGAGTTTCACTAGACCCCCTTTCTTTAATCTTATTTGACCTTAAAAGTTGGTGATAAAAGTGGGAGAGCACCTTGTAGATTCAGCACCATTGTACGCAGACTGTGGGATCGCAGCCAAGCTTTCTGAAAATGAAGAAAAACTCAGATCTTGTGCTGATAAATGGTTTCGCTGGTTTATCATTGATGCAACCTATTGAACCTGGTTTAATATTTAATGTGAGAGATGACATCCATTTGAATGGAATGTGTGAGTCATGGTATTGATGTGGGACACTGGAGTTAATGCAGTATGTATGAAGTTAAAAATTAAAATACAAACGTGCAAGAATGTGCACAAAACAACGTGATGTTTTCAAGAGCAACAGGGATAATAATGTCATTAATATGATGCTACGATAAGAAATCTGCTCTTTTTCTTTCTTCTGCTGGCAATGTTTTTAAACTACACTATAATATGAAAATGTAACAGTCCAGCACAGATGTTGTGTTTTATGAGATCAGTTTGCACATTTTTCCCATCCCTCAGCTTCGGTGAACTTTCATCCGTTTGCCATGGTTTCAGTTTATTATATGGGATTGGATATGTCTTTTTTACTTGTATTTGTCTTTCCAAACACTGTACACCAGAGGTCCACATCATGTTTAATGTTGTACACGTGTGAAATGTATTTTCTGTCTGCAAACAACGACTGTAGCGCATTTAGAAACTGCGTGAAAGCGCGTTGAGTCCACAACTGTCTGCAAACTCATATAAGCCATGAATGAGCCTTTCATTTGTTTCCAGATGCCACTTCTTAACACCACACATCACAAGAGCTGGGTTTTCACCAAGTGCAGAGTAAATATTGAACTTTTACCAGACCCTGGACTACAAATGAGTGCTAATTTTGCTCTGAATCTGCTGGATGTGCAAACAAACATCTGTTTCCTATGAAATCAGTGTTCTGTGCCACAATGGGTGTCAAATTCCTGCAGCATTCCTCAGAACGCTTTACAACAGCAGCCTCGACTTCAGTAAACGACACCTTACTGCAACAACAAGTCTTAAATGTATGTTGTGTTTACAGAGAAAACATAGCGAGACTCCCTAACGGACCAGTCACTGCCCGGCCAGGATGTGGTGGACGTTACATCGGTGAGCTGCCACTTACGGGCCGGTTAATCCACTCCACATGCTTGAAACTAGACACAATGAAAATTGAGACACAACTGGGCAGATAAAGATTTATGTGATGGAAGACTCCCCAGTGGCCTATCAATATAACACAGCGTTGCTTGATGGACAGTCCCCCCCCGAACAAACTGCAGCCGATCTGAGCTGGCACACAGGATACAGCTCAGCATCACAGCAGCCACGGTTCAGCCTCATTAACACATAATTTTGTTTATTTCATTCAGAGGATTTCTGTTTTTCTTTGGTTGAAATTGGTGGTACTCGGTTGGAAAAATTGTATTGCTGTGGATTTGTATCTGAATTTGAAACAAAAGTACGGTGGACAATAGTTGTTCTGTTTATTTGCCCAAAGAAGCAAAGCCCATGAAAGAGAGTTTAACTATTAATCAAAATGTTATTTTATGCAAATGTTATTCACTAGTTCATTTAAAGTATGTTAAAACAGCACAAAGGATTTTTTCTACGTTACATTAGTACATTGGATGCCCCTGGACGCCTCCCTAGGGGGGTGTTCCAGGCATGTCCCACCGGGAGGACACGCTGGACACACTGGGGAGAGAGGTCTCTCGGCTGGCCCGGGTACACCACACACTCCCCTCGGAAGAGCTGGAGGAAGTGTCTGGGTTGAGGGAAGTCTGGCCATCTCTGCTTAGACTGCTGCCCCATCCACTGGGCCCCGGATCCAGCGGATGAAATTATATGAATAAAAATGACTGGACCTTCACGCATATTGGGGGACCAACTGAGCTCAAAGGTTTTAGACAACATTAGACAACATTATTTGGCTTTGCAAAACAATATAAGTCCCTGTAATTTTTTGTTGAAAAGATCAATTGTTTTAGAGTTGTAACCGTGATGGACGAAAGAAAAAAAATTATAAAACCTTGTTTCCTGATGAGATGTCAAATCTGTCAGATGCTGGTGCAAAGTGTTCGGCACTTTTGTCTGTTTGGACAGTTTTGACAGGTTTGCTTGTTCTCTTCATGTTTGTGGAAGTGTTCTAAAGGCACTCCAGCTTCCTCCCACAGTCCAAGAACATGTATGTCAAGTCAAGTGGTTATTAGAAATGACCCCCGTAGGAGTGAATGTGATTGTGCATCCAGTTATTTGTCTGTAGTTGTTGTTGTTCAGTTTATTTAGACGATAGATATTCATGAACACTACATTTAAGCAGTTTAAATACACCGGGTTTAGCAGAAATGCTAGTTTCCACCCGCAGTCCCCACAAACAACCATACACACTCACACCTATGGGCAATTTAGAATGATCAATTTACCTAGCATGCATGTTTTTGGACTGTGGGAGGAAACTGGAGTACCCGGAGGAAACCCACGCAAGCACGGGGAGAACATGCAAACTCCACACAGAAAGACCCTGCTGGGCCTGGGAGTCGCCGGGAAGGTCCCCGGGAGTCGAACCGGGGACCTTCTTGCTGTGAGGCAACAGTGCTAACCACTAAGTCACCGTGCTGCCTAGTAGTGTCATTGTTGTTGATATTAACTTGTGTTCCATCTTCCCTGAAGGTGCTTCTGTTTTGTTGTTGTTGCTATTGTTCTCTCCTCTTTCCTGTCCTCTCAACCCCCAACTGGTCGAGGTAGTTGGCCAACCTTCCCTGATTCTGGTTCTGCCAGAGGTTTCGACCTGTGAAAGGTGAATTTTTCTTTTCCACAGTTGCCTGGTGCTTGCTCAGGACCAGGGATTCTATCGAAGAAAAGTTGTTGTTATTTTATTGGCTTTTTATTGGGATAGGCGGGTATAGATATTTGATGGATGAATGGAAAAATCTGTTGCTCTTTGGGCACTAGACACAGTATACATTGTTAAATGCATACTGTTCAGTGTAAGTGAGGAGCAAATGATAAATGAAGCAAAGGAGAACCAGCTGCCTCTTAGATGGTATCCAAGTCACGTCCCATGTCTGTGGGTCATGGCACCGTGGTATTTGTTGATAAGTGAGCACTGCAAAACAATCTTCCGAGTTTCAGTCCCATTAGTCCAAGCGTTATGGGCAGATACATCGCAAGATGAGGCTGAGAAGCATTAAAGTCAAAAAACAATGGTAACAGAATGAGTTGAAAATCATCCCAAACAATCCCTAACTCGTAGTTCGTGTTTGACTAAGTGGAATGAGGATGTGTCAGTAAAAACTTTCAAACAGTCAATTGTGTCAGGTCAGGCATGTGACCAGTGTCACACAGGGTGGGGTAGGTAATAATAATGAAGACCGGGTGGAGGACAACGATGTCATATTCTCTGCGGACATCTCCACCTCCTTGGAGCGTGTTGAGCAGTCCTTCAGAGAGACAGACGGAGCACAAGTGGAGCCACAGCCGTGGGGCCAAATACGGCGCCAGCCCAGCTCACACTCAGCACCACAAACACACACACACACACACACACACACACACACACACACACACACACACACACACACACACACACAGAGTCACGCACCCATCCCTGAATGTCCCAAATTGCTGTTGTGTGGCCACACTGAAGAGTTTGTTTTTCACATGTCATGCATGTAGACAAGAGGTCAGAGATGATTAATATACACTTACCACGCACATTATCCATCTGCATGTACATATGCAGTATATATACACTCAGTACCTTATTAGACATACCAGGCGTGCACTAATAAAGTGGCCTGTGAGTGTATATTCACTTGATTCAATAATGCAGGCAATGCTTTGCACTACTTCAAAACATCCCTCCTTCTGAAGTAGTGCCTTTAAAAGCTTCTTAAATCAATCCTAACAAATTAGCATAAGCAGATTTCTTGGTTCTTTCTTGTTGGGGCAAGGCACGCCCTCATGCACATTAACTGTTCACAGCTTTTCCAATTCAGCCATGCACGCGTGGGACCTGATCCAGTCTGTCTGTTTCTGATTAACGGTCATGTGACGAAGGATGCTGAGAGAGGGAGCTGAGGTACATTTTTCTCGGTTTGTGGGATTCGGAACTATTGTCTTGATTGGCCCTCTGTAGCGTCTCTGTCAAGCCCATGTTGTGATTATTGCTGACTTGCCCATCTGGAAGAAAATAATGCATGCTAAATACAGCTGGGTAATTACATCTGTGAAATAAGTGCACAATTGGGCAATGGCACGGGCGATGACATGGGCAAGGATGAGCGAGAATTTTGACGTTACAAAGGCTTAAAACATAAATGTCGTTTTCAAAGCTCATAATTAATAGCCTCTATTGTCATTGCTCAGTTGACTATACAATGAAATTGTAGGTGCCATTCTGAAGGTTTTGTACTTGCATGGAAATCGATTGTTCGGCTGTTATAAGAGATGCTGTGACAGTTTATCCGCACAAATATGATATCCAAAAGATGTAACCTAATAAAAATGGGGAGCCTCATATGCGTATTCTGAGTTTAACAGTTCATCAACACAGATGATAACAGGATACTTTAAATTAGGTCCCATGAAACAGCAGTGTAGATATGTAGATCCCCATGTGCAGGATGAGTTATAGACATGCTTAATTCTTTTGTTATTAATTCAAAACTCCACAATAGGATTAAAAATACATAATTTTTTCTTCAATTAAACCACTGTTTTCTTGCTTGTCTTGTTTGTCTTTGTGTGGTGATAGACTGAGTGTACACTGAGGAGGTGTCAAAGCTGTATGGAGCCCAGCAAACGCAGGGCTTCCTTGTGTACATAGCAGGAAGAAAGCTGCATCACTGTTTATTGGTACGACGCTGACGTCACCAAGGGTTAACCAAGTGTCAGACAGACCGATCACACGGATAAAATGTAATGGATTACTCAGGTTATTGTAGTAATGGATGTTACGTAGGTAACTATAATTCTGAGAGTCCATGGATGACTGTCAGTCACGCAGGTAACGAGCTCCCACCTTGGCCCGAGATGATCTTGAGAAATTGGACATCATCTACCACCTCAACGGTAGCCGACTGGTCACAAACGTGACTTTGTTTATATAGAAACTCAACTTGCATGGAGCGTGAGAATACATATCCTCTTCAGTCAGGAGGAGATGAAGCAGAACCATCTGTAGTGCAGTGCTTTTCATGATGCATTGTGGGAGACATTGAACAAACTATAAAGGGTTAAACGGTTCTCTATAAATATTCGGAAAGCACTACAAACTGGTGGCCACACTATGCACTGTACCTTATAGGGAGAAGACATCCTGGTCAGCAGGGTTTCTGGACATTGTAAAATGTTTTTAATTTTCATTTTGACGAAACTGAATAAAAACCCTGATTTCAACTTATTTTTTAAATTACTGGCTATTATTAGTGATTATATCCCAACTAAACTAAGGGCTCCTCCTACAGGCGTCGAGGTTATGTCACTTTTAAGACCCTTTTCACTATGTATTTAGCCTGTCACCCGTTCACTCGGTTTCTCTTCACTCATACGTTTCTTGAGTTTCTTCATGACATCCGTCCTGACATATGTTGGAGCTGTGTTGTTGTTGATGTGTGACATAACACTGTAAAAAGATGCACAGCTGACACAATAACAAACTTACTTTAGGTGGTTATTGCTGTGACTTTAGGACCTGAGACTGTGAGAGCTAGATGATTCTTCTTAAAATGATAAAACATCCCTTTAAATCAAACTAACTGCCATTTTGAAGAGGAAATCATTCCTTGGTGTTAATTTAATGTAATAGTAAGGTATTAGATTGGCCTGAGTTGTTTTGGGATCGGATTTGTGCGTCAAGTAGGTGACAGTAGTAGTACATGGCATGGTCATATGGTCTGGGAGATTCAAATATGAATTTTACCTCAAAGATAAATTTCACTTTTGGGCTCATCTAATGTATCCTCATCCTTGTTGGGGTAAAAGTATTATTTTGTTTAAATGTCTTCTTATTTACACTCCATTTTGCCCCAGCTCTGCTTTTACTGGTGGTGCTTTTTTGCAATATGATAACTCAAGAGGTCCAAATTAAATCAGTGAGGAAGCTGTGCCAGTTCCTGTTGTCTCTTTCAGCAGACACTTGGCAGCCCTGCTGTAAATCAGCCACAGTACATACATTTATTTATCACATCAACTCTCCCCTCTTGTTAAGGGCCTGATGTCGCTAATTTACATGTGTAATTAGCAGTGCTGAAGAGGCAAACTCGAGTCAGACAGTTGCAGTCATGGTTCAAAAGAAAAATGCAATTAGAAGCAATAGTTTAAGCACACCCGCCCTATTCAATTACTCGTGTGCAACTGACAGTTACTGTCGGGCGGTCTGAGAAGCCCAGCTAATGACTGACATCAGTGCATACTGTCACCTTGCTTTAGCCCACGCCTGACTTTCCACATACGGCCGTGAAAATGACAACAGGCTCCATTCAACCGACAAATTGAGGAATTGTGTTTGAGAGATTTATGATGAGACAAAAGATATTTTTACATCATCCTCTTGAATATGTAAAATGATCTAGTAAATGAGAACTGAAAGAGCCAGGACCATGTCCTTTCCTGTCCCCACCCAAATAATAAGGAGCAAAGTAAGACACATGCATATTTGGATACATACAAATCTCCAGAGTACATTAAGCTTATACTGTTTTATCTTATTCACAAAGTTGTATCTTATTCCCAAAGTTTAAAAAGTCCTGGAATCACAAAGAGACACGATTTTATTAAAAACAAGAAGATCTTTATGTCTGTATGTCTGGACTGAATATTTTGTCAACCATTTTCTGTTTTCTGTTTTTTATATTAAGTTCAATTTAACAGCATGATGTCATTATAATAAACAAGATAAGATAAGAAGCTGTTTTCTCTTAATGACAACATACAGTATACCTCTGTTTTAATCATTTCCTACTTTCACCGTGGTTGAGTAATAGACAGACTTTGTTCTCAACACAAGCTTAAAGGAGCTTGAGGCTCCTTTTAAGAAATGAGACTCTCTAGCGCCACCCTTCACCACGACGGCCGTCGGGGGTACTGCAGCCAACAGTGAAGCCGGCACGGGAGAACGGGGAGAACGCACATGCAGCGTCATGTGACGTCACATCCGCAGCCCAGCGCGGGAAATTCGGGACCGAATTGCAGCACATTTTGCAGCACACAGCCTGTTCAAGGCAACGGAGAGATACGGTAGAGGGCTCATTCTTTTGGGTTTGGAACGCTTCATCTGACATTATTACTAGAAAACTTAAAATGTATACGGATTTTTTTCATAAATCTTGCCACAATCCGGCCTCAAGCTCCTTTAATGCAGAAGTATATTTTTTACTTTGCAGCCAGACTTCAAAAGAAAAATAGAGATATAAATTTAACAGTGGCATACTATATACTAATGACCACTGCCATGTCAGTATGCAGTATACGCGTCATACTGTGTATACAGTTCACAGTATGTGGTTTGGGGAAAATGTCTGTGGAAGAATGTGTAGATGGATGGTAGATCAACTTTGACAGAATTCAAACAGTAAAAGTAGGATTCTGTAAGTCAAGAGGGAATGACAGACAATGCTTCCACATTTTGTAACCTGAGAAGAGGCACGTCACATTTATTTACACATCATTTCCTGTTGCATTTTAATTAGATCGTCAGTGGATGAGGCTGTCGTAGTTTTGACACTGAAGTTTTTCTCTGTTAATCTTTGATCACAGACCTTTGAAGCGCCTGTCGTTGGACTGCTCTCACTGTACGACGCAGGACAGCCGATTTGGATTTGGAGCGACAACAAAAGATTTCAACATGACGGCCATCTTTCACCTGTCACAGATCAAAATCACACAGTGAATACGGCAGAAGAGACAGAAGAAAGAAATGAGTTACACAAAACAAGAGAGGTGATTATCAGAGAGGCCACCAGATATAATTAATCATTATTAGTAAATCCTGATGTGTACTTTTACATTTTCTTGTACTACATGGATACATCAGTCTTTTTCCCACCACTGGCATCGGATAATATTTTCTTTTCTTTACACCTGTTAAAACTCCAGCACAAACTACCTTTTTTTGTTTATATTTATATAAATGCAACCTTTCCAAACCTGAGGACTGATCTTATTGCCAATAAACATTAGCTTCCTGTCAGGACAGTTTGGCCCGGCAACAAAACATCAATTGTTTCCAATTGGCAGAATCTCCTTCCCCCAGTTGTGGCTGTGGCCAATCAGAGGCCAGCTGGGGGGGGTAACAGAGCACATTCGCCGTGGCAACCGCACCACTCTACCTCTGCTCACTGACAGTCCTCACAGTCTGTCGCCATAAGACAGACAGAATAACACCCTCCGGTGCACCGAAACCGGCTTTTCCTGCTGGTTAATTCGAGGTAACTCAGAGGACGGGAGTGTGTGTGTGTGTGTGTGTATATGTGTGTGTGCGTGCGCATTCAACAGACTGCATCCTGTTTTTTTTTCTCTCAAAGTGTCAGGATATCACATGAGGAGGTGAGGTTATCTCTGAGACTGAGGGTGGTGTTGCAAATGGGTCTGACATGAGACAATCTGAGGGTTTATGCAGCAGATGCTCGTGGGGGGAAGCGGTGATATTTGAGCCACAGCACAGATGTGGGAATACAGCTCAAGACAAGAGTGGGTGGTGCCGTGTGATTCAAAGCAGCAGGGTCAAAAAAACGATCCACACTTGTTTGAGTAACCCTTCCCTGACCACACATCTGTACATGGGAACAAACACACCCACACAGGCAGATACCCAATAAAGAAACGTGTAAATATAGAGCAGAGAGTGTTTACTCGTCCATGTCTTTGAAACAACTACATACCATCAGGAGCTCAGAAGGGAATGGGAAGCCATGTTTAAAGGATAATCTTGGCCGGGCCATCTGGTCAACATTTTCCCTCTTTTTTTCCCCCTCCATGATTGGGACACAAAAAAAAAAGAAAAAAGAAAGTGTCTTATCATGGATTTGATTTACGTCTTCCATTTAATGGCATGTATTGGCAAAGTGTCAGGTTGAGTAGCACCCCAAGCCAGTGGTGAACTATATAATCTATACTTATACTATTACTGATCACTTCCAGTCCCATCCGCCCATCTGGATGCTTCAGCAATCCCATTGCTCTCCCAGTTTAATCGCTGTTGACACAGGAAATTTAATCCAGATATCTAGGTGATTATGAAAGTGGTAGTAATGGGATTAAACTGGCCTAGTCGCGCAACATTGCAACTGCAGAGCAATGCTCTATAAGTATCACTGCTGGGAAGATGAACTGCAGCTCGGTGTTTGTTTTTTGGCCCAGCACACTTAAATAAAAACAACAACTTGTGTTAAAAATCAAATATATAAAAGAAATAAATTACTGTAAATAAAATTCAAACATATTGTTTGACTATACTTGACATAGAAATGTAATATGTGAAATATGTGAGCTGCTGGTATACATACTGATGGAAACTGAGGAGGCATGTGGGAACAGGTGAGGGGATGAGCAGGTGATCAGACAGCAGGGCAAGTGGGAGAGTCTGACTGCAGATCACATAAACAGACCTGAATACGTGATCAGAACCATGACTGCTATTTTGATGATGCATTTTAATCACCGCAGGTGTTCATAATGTATGCCGGCTGTCTGTTAGATGGAGGCATGTATACAGGGTCACAGGGGTCTTCTGGAGCCTATCCAGGCTCATTACCCATGAAAGGTACCCCCTGGACAGGTCGTCGGTCCATCACAAACCATATACTCGTTTTACACCAGTGACTGAACCCCACAACTCTGCCTCCTGCAGACTTTGTTCAACCATGTCTAATACTTTCTGAAATGAGTCAACTTGCTCTTACTTTTTACCACATTGCAAAAGCTATATAGCAGCTTTATGCAGACAGAAAAAATTCCTACTCAAGTTTATTAAACTGTTTGTGAGGTATGAAAGGTGAAGCAGCTTTCTACAGTGACTCATGTGACACTTATGAACACTAACCAGCATCTTTATGACTGAACACAGATACAGTATTACATACCAAGATAATGATCTTCAAGAAGTTACTACTGGAAATCATATAATTACTGTACACAAGTCTAAATGTCTTTTAAAGGCTAATGTTTTATCTGTGGAGAAGGAGTGCCATGATGACAGGACGTTTAAGTAAACAGCTTTGTCATGTTTGGAAATAACTTTGTGTTATTTTTAGTAAGCTGCGATCTCCTGCAGCGGTCATCTTTTAAAACACATGCAGCAGAAAAGGCAACACAAAAATAGGCCAAACCATAAAATTTCTATTTTAGTCTAGAGTCAGGAATATTTAACGTGTTTTTTTTTCTCTGCACATGTATCTGCCATGTGGGCATTTACAGTACAGCCAGATTATGGGTTGTACGCTTGCAGGCACAGGAAACTATTACTTAAAAGGTAAAGGCAGTGCATTGAGATTATCTGCAGAGCGCAGCAACATTTTTTCATTTTTTATACTATCTGCATTAGAGGGTGGATTATGCACTGTTGACTCACAGCAAGAGCATTCCTGGTTCAAATCTCTGCAGGAGGCTTTCAGTGGGAAATTTGCATGTGTTTTCTTTCCAGCTTCATCCCAAAGTCCAGAACATGTATTTCGGGTTAATTAGTGATTTGAAATTGCTCATATGTGTGTATGGTTGTTTGTCCACGGAGTTGCACTTGTTTAAACACCAAAGAAACTGTTTCATTTGTATCTTGACTTACCTGTGTCCGTGTTCATGGGTGATTCTTGCTGATTGTTTTACATTTGAAAGGAAAAGTCCCATCATGCAATGAGCTGTCCAGGATGTCGTCCCACCTTCTACCTGTGAAGACTACCTGTGGTATACTGGCTCCTGCACACTCTGAACTGCAGTAGTCAACATTTGAAGTGGATCAAAAACACGTTCATACAAACTTTGAACAATATTCCTTCTTGTCTTTGGACAACTTTTATAAAATGTTTTGATGCACTTCAAATGTTGACTCATTTAGATCAGAGTGAATATAAAAAAATTATTTGTGATGTAAATCTCTTCATATTTGTAAAATTAACATAACGTTAAAAATCCGATATTGGAAAAGTTTTTCTTTTTCATATAAATATTCTGAATTCTGAAATAATAAAAGTAATCAGAGGATACCATTCGGGACAAAACCCATGCACGAATGACACGATCATACATGGTTTCCAGAAATCCAATGACATCAGAAGCTGTCCTAAATTTCTTTCAAGTTATTTTTGCTTTTTTATTTCTGTGAACAAAACCTCTCAGAAGAATTTGGCATTTTAATAAGTATCTTCCTCTTTCATGGTGATGTTTAGTGTATACAGAGGTTTTGTGGTTTGAGGGGGTTGAACCTCAAAGAGGTTACCAGTGAGTGTTTTTGACATGAATAGAGTTAAAAATACATAACGTGATGTGAACCTCTTCAGGTATCTTGATCATTGACTGAAAACCTTTTGTATTTTTATATGAACTTTTTCTTCTCCAGATCTCGTATTCCTACCATATCTAAAGAAAACAGGAAACTCCCACATTTACAGCTCTTATAGTTTGTTTTCTTGTTTTTAGAGTGACCTTATATGGCATGGGAAAGAGTTAATTTAATAAACAAATTACTTTTTTGTGAACACAAGGGTTCCGCAGGAAGCTACAAACCTATTTTGAGTTTATTTGGGTAAATGTCCAATTCATTCAAGATTATCGAGCTTAAGACACGGTGGAAGACACATGGCAAGTCAAATAAGAATAAAATAGGAAAAAATGTTAACGCCTTATTCATATGTCTTTTCTCAGGAATCTGTTTGTCGGATGAATTAAAGAATAAAAAAAGTGAAACTGGGTTAAACTGCTTCTGCCCACCAAAGGACACCAAACAAGAAGCATGAACATACCCTAAAAGAAAGTCCAAACAAGAATCTGCGAATACCTGAAAAAAAGAGGATGGGAACACAAAGGACAGAGTGGCCAGACAAGCTGACAAATGAAGAAGGAACAGGGCAATTCATTGAAGAGAAACAGGTGGCAACAGACGTGTATTAGTACAACATTACACTCGAGGGAAATAATCTTTTGAATTGAAAACTGCAAATTCAACAAATGCGGAATAAACATGAGGCTAAAAAGACACGTGAATAGAAATAAAATGACAGTAAAAACTTAAAGAACCAGAAAAAAGAGAATTAAGAAATCCTAAACAAAACTCAAAACCCTGATGTTACAAGTAGAGTTCACACCAGACCACGTTTTTGTCAAGAGGAAACTAAATTACCGCTCTGTGGCCCCTGAGACTTACAATATGACAACTTTGGCTTGCCTGCTACAGGAATAAGAAAAGTAAAAATAAAACCTAATTGGAAGAAAATGGATGGATGGATGGATGGATGGATGGATGGATGGATGGATGGATGGATGGATGGATGGATGGATGGATGGATGGATGGATGGATGGATGGATGGATGGATGGATGGATGGATGGATGGATGGATGGATGGATGGATGGATGGATGGATGGATGGATGTTGAAGAGGGTTTATCTATAGAAATGAATCCCATTTCATGATCGCTTCATATGATTTGTTTACAAAAGTTTAAGAAGTAAAAGGTTACTAAAGACGATTTTTGCCTTTTCTTTTTTTTAATTTAAAGTGAATAATATGCAATCTTATTTGCAAGGTTTTGTCTGATTTACTGCAACCTGGAATTCTGGAAACTTTATGACATTATGACACATCTGGGGCTATTAGATGTGTGTGACTTTACTGTGTGTTTTTTAAACATAACTGTAAATGTACCACTTTACCAACGCTATGCTGCACAGAGCTTCATATTGTACTTGTATAACATTTATTATTATCAATCAGACATGTGTGGGTGAGCATTCATCCAGGTTCCTCCCTGGAGTCTCTTGCGTGTTCTTCCAGTAATCAAGGCCAGTAATAGATCCATGCTTGGCAGCATAATGCTGGCAGGTGGCCACTGGTCTGACTAACCTGACTAACCCAAGGCCGCTGCTACGGGTCTTGCTCAGCTAGTTTAAAAAAAGGTGGACTCTGTCAGTGAGTTGCAGCACAGATATGCATCAGAAGAAGAGCAGCGATCAATACAGAGCTGAGGTTTTTTCTTCTTTTTGTATGATAAATAATCCATATGGTTGTTATCAGAAAGGTAACACAGGCTTTTGCGGCAACATGAAGGACATTTTGCTAATTTTAACTCAAGACAGTCCCCATGTAGGTGTAGAAATAAAGTAACTTTTATAACGCTGTACGACTTTTCCGCTCGTTTTTTAAATATTGCTCAGTCACTTAGTCATTTTCTCTTCCTCACGTCTTCCATCATTACTGTCTTGGGTCTCTTAGTCGCCTCTACCATGACGTCCACTGCAGCTCTGTGAGCTAGTTCCTCTTATAGCCATTGTTGACCATCATTGTTGAAAGACAGCAGTTGCAAGAGGGGACCAAAATGACTATAGGAGTCTAAAGTTACTGTGTGGAGTTTTAGCTGATAGTTTGGATGGCAGATCATGAGAGCTACACAACACTTCCTAAAAATCATTATATATCCCTTTATATTAAATAATAATAATAATAATAATAAATAACTTTATTTATCTGTTAGGAACTTCATTTGTGGAAAAGCATCAGCATCAGTGCGTGTACAGATAACATATGCAACAGGACAGTACAGAAACAAACCAAACAATCAATATAAAGCAACATACATTGGGCAATCACAAATACTGCTGGACTTAGATGCTGTAAAACCATAGCATAGATAAAATATGAAAGAAAAAGAGATACAAAATATAAGTCCCCAGTTAAGTGCGTGATAAATACAATGATTTTTAAAAAATATGCATAGAAGCGGGTACAAAAATGAATAGGTAAGATCAGCTGTTTATGAGTTTGATTGATGAGGGCACGAAGCTTGACATGGCTCTGTTTGTCCTGAATTGTAGTGATCTGTATCTGTGACCTGAAGGGAGGAGCTTATACTGACTGTAGAGTGAGTGTGTGATGTCTGAGGCTATTTGTTGTCCCTTTCGTTTAGTCCTTCTGTTATAGATGCCCATCAGTGATTCCTGCTTCTGTCCAATTTCTGTCAAAACTGAAACTGAATCTTTAACATTTGTGGTTCATAGGTCCATGTCATCTGCATCCGTAACCCAAGAGCTTCGAATACTCATTTGGAGTAGATATATGAAGCTCATTAAATTGTTCAACTCAAAGTGATAGTTGCTCATGAAATACAGTAACATTTGTATTATTGCTGAGGTTCAGTCAATTCAGCTTTAGCATGGACAGAGTTGTCACATGAATATCACCCCCGAATAAATCAAATAAATCTGTTCACGAATGACTCTGCCTTCACATTACAATCACTGAACTCCCTCTGAAAAACCCTTGACTGGAGGTGAGCGCAAAGGCTCACTGACACATTGGAAAGTCATTGTTGATGGTGGACAGATATCTAGCATGCTGAGCACCTGGAGCTGTTGGTGAAGACACAGCAGAGCTACAGCCAATAAGAGAGCAGGGTATGCAGTGATGTCACTATGAGGAAGCGACACCTGTAAAGGAAGAGGGAGATTCTGCACAACATTCAACAAAGAGACCATCTATTCCCTTTTCCTTCGTGTTATGAATACGCTGTTTTGCATATATGTAGCTTTCACCGCTCAGTTCCCACTCATTTTCATTTTCAAATCCTCTTGTGTGCACAGTTTTGCATCATTTCACGTGTCACTTCTCTTCAAAACCATAGAAATGACACGTATTATACTGAGGGAGAAGACAAGGTTTGGGCTATCAGACAGAGTTGTTTTTTTAATCATTGTCACATTGAGTTGTCTGTCGCGTAGTGTGAACAACATTGAGATTCCAGATTACAGCAAGTCGCATAAGCAATCTACTACCACTGAAAATTGTGAAGTTTTAATTCAGTTTGAAATTTGAATTGAGGGATGTAACAGATTTTATCAGAAAAAAGAATTATTTGTAAATTCATTTTTTCACTGTTGTGAAAAAGTTTGAATTACAGTGTTTTCCAATTAAAGATCTAAAGAAACAGCTTAAACTGCACACTTACATCTGATCATTTAAAAAAATCCATTGATTACTTTTTAAGTCTTAATCATATTTGAACTACTGATTTTAAATATTCTTTTTAGATTATTATTTTTTTTTTATCATGCCTTTTATTTATGTTTTAATGTCTCTAAAACACTTGAATTGTGCTATAGGAATATCTTGCCTTGCCTTAAATCAATTGAACAAAAATGTTCATATAGAGGCAAACTTAGTAGTTTTGTGTATTTTTATTCATATTATAACTTCATAAGTGCAATGAGTAAGTTAGGATTTTTTTTTTCTTTCCATCAACTATTTTCCAGTCAGCAGAGAAATCTCATACTCTCAACTTCTTATCAGATTTATGATTTTCCTGCCTCATGATGATGATGAAACCCGGGTGTTGAGCCACACCGGGAGTTTTTAGCCGCCAGGTCACCGTCTCACTCATGTACCACCCTGGTTCAGCTCAGCACTGTGTGGCACGACTGTTAAACTCAATACGCGGCACGACAGCATGGCACCGCAACACAAACCACAGCTCCTCTTTGATGTTTTGTTTTTTTATGGGTGAGGAAAGCCTCAAGGGCTGGGCTCTTCGGCTGTCTTCACTGCCTCCTCCTCCTCCTCCTCCTCCTTCTTTAACCTCACTGGCATCTGTCTTTCAGCTTGTTGACCAAAGGTTAGGTGCACCCGTCCCACACCAGCAACGTTTATGTGCGTCCTCTGTGTATGGTAACGTGACTGTACCTGTTAATCAATAACCTAGCGAGGGTCACTGGAAAGAGCGCAGCCAAAGGGCAGCGCTGTACTCTGAGCTGCACGTGACTCTGCTCTGCATGGGAATCGTGGAACTCACGAACATGTAATTAGCCGTTACTATTTTGATTCTGGGTCGCCCTGAAGCAGTGCAGGGTTGTTGGTTTTGCACCCCATGCCAGGAAACTCTGAGGATCTCATATTGAATCATATAGATATCTACCTATTCACTTTCCAGATTATTGAGGAGTGCAGCCCTCATTTGTGACGCTTCCAAATAAGAAAAAAACAGGCCCGCTCTCCTTTTCAGGGGACATCAACAGTGTGTTTCATGGGTACATTTCACAGATACAAATATCTTGTTTTGTTTCTAAAACCTCTGAGAGACTTTGTTATCTAAAAGCTGTGTTTTTCTTCTCTAGACCCTGCTGCAATGAATGTTATCCAGACCGAAAGCTAATGTAAACTCCTGGAGGGATTTCAAAAGTGCTCATGTCTCCCTCACTTCCTCTGCTGTTTCACTTCTCTCCCTCCTCAGAAGATTAGCAGAGGAGCGACAGACCGAGTGAAAGTGACCCCCGATCTGCGTCCCGGAGTTGCTGATGAGGTGTAAATGACATCACGTTTGCTCTCATAAACGTAACACCAACCAGCGCAACGTGTTGCATGATGCACTGATGGTTCATTGCAACTGGCTTTGAAGAATTATGAGCAGAAAAATGGGACAGAAAGCGAGAGAAGCTTTAATAGCCTTTCAGTTTCATTAAGTATTAATATTGATAATATATTTCATCAATTATTTAATGGTGTTTTAAGTAGTGCGAGTTATATGTGCAGCGGTTGCCAGCAGCTACTGTAATTCTCAGAGACAATGTAAACATTACACGGCCCAAATTCATACTAAATGAAATCATATTGAATTCGCATTAAACTCCCATTAAGCCACTGAACAAGCTTACAGAGAGGTAATCGAAAAGAGCATAAAGGGAATGGCATCTGTGATTTAATCACCAGCATTTAAACCATAAACTATTATAGTAATATTATCACTGCATGTCGTCACCCATGCGACGCAGGTCTTCATTGCTCGGGAAATTTATTGCAGCCACTCCTTTTTGAAAGATTATGTATGACTGAGTGGAGCAGGGCCCAACACCCAGCCTTCAGGAGAACAGCTGGACTGCACTGTGACTTTGGCATGGTGACAGCTACCGTTAGTCACAGGTTGGTTGCAGCATGCTCTTTCCAATAAATAACCATTAAACAGAGAGAAGCTGGAAAACTGTCAGATGCATTTCCATCAACATGGGCAATGTTCAAGACCATGTGAGAATCGTGCGGCAATCTGCTTGTGCAAAGACATGTTTTGATACGTCTTGTTTTTTCAGGAGTTATGTTTAGGGTTGCCACCCGTCCCGTAAAATACGGAATTGTCCTTTATTTGAGAAAAAAATGTTGCGTCCCGTATTGAACTAATACGGGACGCGATTTGTACCATATTTTCATTAACTTTTACACCATATTCTAGTTGAATTATTGAAATAAATTAACCTTTACACCAAATTCTAGTTGAATTATTGAAAGAGGTAACTTTTACACCATATTCTAGTTGAATTATTGAAATAAATTTACTTTTACACCATATTCTGGTTGAATTATTGAAATAAATTAACCTTTACACCATATTCTAGTTGAATTATTGAAATAAATTAACCTTTACACCATATTCTAGTTGAATTATTGAAATAAATTAACTTTTACACCATATTCTTCACCTGCAGGCTATACATCTGGGCTGATGTGGACATACGTAGCATAGGAGGCTATTCCAGTTGCTAGTATGGTTGTCTGTCTGTACAGTCATGCAAGTTCAATGCTATTAAAGCACTTTAAACTTTAAATCAAAGCATTTGGTTTTTTCATATAAAATAAACACATTTTTATTCAGTTTAGAAGTTTAGGGGCTTTTTTTTGGCTCCTGCGCTGCTGAAATCAGGGCGTCCCTTATTTCTATTTCTGAAAGGTGGCAACCGTAATTGTGATGTTTACTAATGTTACCTTCAATTCATTCAGACTGAATCTGTCCATCCAGCCTCAAGTCATTTCAGATGTTCCTCCCAAAACAACATTTGAAACAGATACCTTCAAAGCTGCAACAAGCTCCAACTGAGCTCCAGTGGGACCCTCAACTAGCCAACGCTCTGCATTGACCCCAGCCTGGCTGCCAACGTGTCCACCAGGGCCGCGCTTCAATGGGTGTATTCAAAGGTAGCTAGTTGGCCATTGGCCGTGGTCCACTTTTTTTCAATCAGGAAGGGTCCAAGCCAGCCGGGGGGGGTCCTAGCTGGAGGAACTTTCACAGCTGCTGCCAGGGCTAACAGCCAGTGGGCCGGAGGTCGTCCCCCGGTTAGCTCTGCTAGGAGCCCGTGACTGTGAGTCAAGGTAGCTGCTGCCTGGTGCTTCGCTAAGCATCGTCCCCAGACCCTTTGGGGCCAATTCAGAGTCGGTCTGAACAGTCTGTTGGTACGCTTCACAACGGCCTATTTGTTAGGTTTCCACCCACAGATCAGAAGTCAGGTTTACCAAAAATGCTAAACACTAAAACCTAGAATGATGACAGGTAGCCAAAAAAACAAGCCCATTATTATGCATACATTTGTGGCTTTAAATAACAATTCAAATCCTGTACAGTTGTAATAGACGTGAAATCTAGTTGTTATGGACGTGAAAAATTGTTGTAGACAGCAAAATCTTGTTTTTTTTCGTATCACACTGTAAATATGTTTATTTCTGCTGTAAAGTTGGACAGCAGAGAACCAAACTCTGGCTTTATTCAAGAAAAACCAGGAGTTGTCCCTTGGACGTAACCATATACTGCATACCAAGAGGATGCACCTTATGGTTTGTTTTATAAAAACCATCAGGATAGATAGATTCACGATCAGGACCTTTTCTCTCATCAGGCTCCGAGGTAGCATGTAAGTGTACATCACTGGCTTTTATTTGCATGGATGGGGAAGAGTTCTTTACCAAAGAGACAAATATACCACTGTAATATTAGCAATGTTTTGTTTTGTTTTTTTTAATAATTTTCCTTTGCAAAATGCAAACATCTATAATATATGGTATTTTATTTCAGATAAGAAATTGACAAGCACTCATCAATCAACATATTAAAACATTTCTGCCATCAGTGCAAACCCACCAGATGGCTCTTTAAAATAAATACTTTTAAGAGGAAATAATACAGACAGAATATGAGAGATTCAAACCACACGGACAAACAAATTATCCAAATGTCCAGGAGACAAAAAAGGGTCTGAAAATCCTCAGTCACCCCCAGCTTTTCCAACAAAAACAGTTTGTATAAAACAGCTAAGTACTTTAAAAATACATAATCTTACAAAAAGTTGTATTTTCTTGCTTCTTCGAATCACTGTAAAATATCAGCTGGTATTATGACAAGATAGCAGGAGCTTTCCCACGTGTAATAATAAAAAGACAGAATGTGCTTCTGCATTTTTACATTAGTATTCACATACATCACGACTGAACTGTATCATCAAAGTCCTCTGTGCCTGCGCCGGTGCTGTGACGGGTGTGCACCACAGGGCTGTTCGCCGTCCTTACATTGTGTGACGGGCTGGAGATCCACCAGTGACCATGGCAACATACCGTAGGTGCAGCCAGTCCCAAGACGCCCACACGTGTGCAGAGATTATGTCAGCCTCCAAACACCATTTATTCCCAGGTCACGTTGAACGATACACTTGGTCCAGATGTCCAATGTCTTTATAGGTTATCATCCCAATATTGTTCACATTTAATGTATATAAAAAACAAAACTGAAAAACTATTCTTTTTGACAATTTGCCAACTTTCGAAAAAGGTTCAGAAAAAAGACACAATATTGTCATTAATGGGAGAGGATTTCAAGAATACAGCTTACAGTACAAAAATGTGATCCAGGTGGTAGCACATGAAGCATGCACGTGTTCGTCGCCCTGCTCACCCATAAAACCCTCATGCGAAGACATACTGTATAAAAAGGCCACATGGCTTTTCCTTCACAATTAAATGCATGTGTACTTCAACAACTGGCCTCTTTGTCTGCTCTGCTCGTCCGGAGACCGGCGAAAGGTGCTTTATGTTTTCTTATTGTGGGACTCCACGATAGACATGAAGACTGTTCTGGTGTCTAAGTGTGTGATCGGTTCATCAAAGCACTGCAGAAGTTACCTACGACCGGGTCCAACCGCTTACGGACACGAGTCACAGGCAGCACATCTGCCACATCAATGTTTTCAGGTCAAATTTAAATGACAAGCAGCTTCAGTTTTATTTTTTTTTGTTGTTTGTTATTTCTCTGGTTTGCAAAGAAAAGAAAATGAAAAGCTTTATCACTGATAATTGGTTAGCTTAGCTTAGAATACAGATCAAAATCGAGCGCAAGTAGTATGTTGTCTTTGTCTAAAGTTGAATGTGTGGATAAAAAAAAAGCAACTCTTGTTACGATAGTAGGAGGATTTTGCTCATGAAGGTCGTTTCTACTCACTTTCAGTCTTTCACTTATGCCAAAACAAGCAAACCATTAGCTAGCTGTTGTTTCATTACAGCATGGTAATAACTATCAAAATGAAACTAGTCCATTAACACATCTAAACACCAACATTTGTGCTGCAGGTTTCTCACTTGAAAACATTGATGAATTTGTTCGTCTTTAGGTAAACCTCACGAGGAGTTCTGAGTGTTTGTCGAGGGATCAATATACTGTATGAGCGTGTAAACAAAAGGCAGTTGGGCTTCAGCTCGAGTCTAAACAGCTTCTACCTTTCTCTCTTTTCACTCCTAAGTGCGGCAAAGCCCTTCACTGTTATCTTCTATATCTTTTCCATAATCTTTTACATCTGTACTGCGGATAAAACAACAAATGTATAACTTAAGATAAACTCTCTAGGCACTGTTTGATTTCCAAGGCTTTTTTGTTGTAGAATGTAATAAAAAGGTCAGCAAACGAATAGAAAACAAAATGATAAAAACCAGAGAGTGATGGTCCCTCTGACCAAACACTTTTTCCTCTGTGATACATCAAGGTCCTCCGAGTCAGCTCGTACAGCCAGAACCATCCGCGTCCAGCTCTGTGGTCAACAGGCTGCAAGGGAAGAAAGTATCTAAAGGGTCAATGTGTAGAAGTTTTCAAGGTTGAAAGTATCAGTTCCAGCTTTTAACCCATCCTTCTCCATCCCGACAGAAGACAAACGTCAGATCTTAAGCCATGATCTTCTGGGGAATCTCTATAGAAGCCTTGATGAAGATGCAGTTGTCCCGGATGTAGTTCCTCTTCTTGATTTCCTCGTGCGAGATGAACTTGGGGTAGCCGAAACCCAGGGTGCTCTCGTCCAGCGAGTTGCGGGTGCTGCTGGGCTTTTGGAAGTTCTTCCAGTTGGGGTCGGGATTGAAGGTCTCTGTGATGTGTTGGGGTTTGGAAAGCGACGGGTCGCTCTGGTCCAGGATGGAGAACGTCACCTTGTAGGAGAAGGGCCACTCCAGTAGGTTGTCGTACTCTCCGGGCAGCACGCGGATGTAGACGGAGAGGTGGGAGCCCTCGCCGCTGCCGTTGCCGTTCAGGAAGGCCGACACCTGTAGCTTGTAGCCGTAGCGGTGAGTGTAAAAGGGAGGGCTGAAGAACTCGTGGTTGCTTCGAAGTTTGGCCTCCTGGAGTTTGCGGGAATAGTCGTTGAGTTTCCAGATGAGAACGCCGTCGTGGCTGACCGACAGCTCCTCCATCTCCCTCCGCAGCTCCATGATCTCCTGCCGCTGGCGACCCACGAGGTTACACATCATGGTCAGGTGAGACTTGGTGGTGTCTTCCAGGTGACGGCCGATAGCCAGTTTGGGGCACTGCAGAGAGGAAACAGAGATATGTTTAGCTTACATAGGGAGGGGGCTTACGTGATATCACAACTACAGGAGTTCTTGTTCTTCTCTAACTTTTATATTTCACTTTTAAACTAATTTGCCATCTATGAAACATATACTGTACTAGGGCTGTTCGATTTTGCCCAAAAATAAAATCTCGATTTTTTTTCTCTCAAAATCCGATTTTCGATTACGATTATTTTGTGAATTGACAAAAGGCAAAGAAATGATTTAAAATATGCTGTTTTTTTATTGAACATTTGCCCCATTGGGCTTTAAGTGCAAACTTTGCTCTTATTAAACCAAAAATGAATGAATAAAGTGCAAAACTCTGTGAAATAAGTTGAAAAAAAGTTTTAAAAAATATAATAAAATATAAAGTTTTATCTCTGAAAAAAAAAAAATCAGCAAATCAGCACTTGCAAACATACAGTAAGTTATATTTCCAATTAAATAAAACAAGACATTTTCTAATTAAACTAAACTGGGTCTTTGCATGCTAAATAATAATGCAACCCATGAAGGAGGTAGAGGTGTGTAATGTCAGTCATTACATTTGCTATTCAGATTTGCAAGTTTTTTGCAAGGAACACGAGCCGGTCTATCGCATCTGGATTGAGGGATGCCCGGTGGCATGTTACAACGCCCCCTCCTACACTAAAGAGCCTCTCCCATGGGGCACTTGTCGCAGGTATTGAGAGGTATTTCCATCAATCATTAATATGGTATCAATCATTAATATGTGTGCAGACAAGGTAAAAAAAAAAAAAAAAAAAAAAAAAAAAGGGAAAAATCGATTTTACGATTTTCACGTTTTAACATCGTTCTAATTACATAATCGCGATTACGATTTAAAATCGATTAATCGAACAGCCCTATACTGTACATAACCTGTTTTTGGTTTTCTTTTTGGAGGCATTGTTTTTGGTTTTCATGCTTGCACTCTGATCTGTAGTTTTAGGTCCTCACACTGAGCTTTCCTTTGTGCGCTGACAGAACTCCCCTCCAATTTTCAGTGTTAGTTTTTGTATTGATTTGAAGTGATCTTGTTCAACAGAGCCCCCATAGATTAGTAGTCAACATGCATTCATCCCAACCAGGAATTTTAACTGGTTTTACAGATTCTGGATAAATTGGCTCAATTGCTTTGATGTACAAAGTTTGATGAAGTTTCACGGTCACAAGGAAGCAGTTTTGTTGCTCAGCATCTTGCTTTGTGCTTGGTATTTTATTGGCTGAACAAATTCTTACAGGATCATTTCATAATCAACAACTGGGTGCAGACGAAGAGTGGAGCACATGAAGCAGCTGCTTAATGTAGAAACCCAACTTTCAGGTGGAGCAGAGCATGTCTGTCTGTCTGTCTGTCTGTCTGTCTAATTTCCCTTTGGGGATTAATTAAGTATTTTTGAATTAAATTGAATATCTGTGCTAAAAATATGGATTTTTTAAAATTAAAATCAACTAAAAACATGATTCATTAGATATCACTATACCCCCTTAAATTAATCAAGCATTTATCTTTTGAAAAACAAAAGATTTGAGAGATAATTGAACCCAGAACCGAAATAAAAAAGACCAAACCTCATCAAAGCGCCCTTTGATGAGGTTTGGTCTTTTTTATTTATTAAAATTTTATATTTTATTGTATTCCTTAAAACCTAGCAGCGAATAAAATGAGAAAAACCAGGACTGGATGTGGAGAAACCAAGTCAATAAAGTTGTTATGAAGGATTTATGAAAAACTCCAACAGAAGGTCCTTAAAAGTCTCTAAATATCAGCACATACTTTCACTTGAATAAACCATCAAATATGATAAATATGTGGCCGCTTGTAATGTTAAAGTTAGTCATAACTCAGGGGATGTGTTTTCTCACTTGTCATCGGTCAATAAAACACATCCAGCTTTCCGGATGCTGCGAGTCTAAACAGAGCACTGAGCTGACAGCACACACGCAGTGTGATGCTCATCTGCAGCTCTTCCTCAAGTGTCCACTCTTGCACAAATTGATGCGCCTTTTAAAAAATAGATCAAAATATGCTGTCAGAAAGTAGAAGTGTTTCTCTCATTAAAATATGCCCTACAGATGCAGCACTTTGTTTGAAAACTGGAGAAATAAAATAAATCCCACCGTTGAACACCAGCACAATATGACTAAAAAAAAAAGAGACCAACAACTTTACAAAACAACCAACACATATTTTTAGAGGAAAAAAACTCCTCCAGAGGACGAGAAATTGGGAGATAAAAGGACACAGTTCAGCCTTACTCTGTGTTTGCAGCCGGCTTCTTTGAAGGGACAGAGGACGAGTGCGCTGCCGCAGTTGTCCTTAACGTGGTTGGCCAGGTCCTCGCGGGCGATGTTGGGGGTGCCGCACTGGTTTGGGCACTGGACAGGAAAGCGAGGGCAGTGGTACTGGTGGTTCTGGGGAGGACAGGATGATTGATAAGAACAGACAACGCAGCAGGGTTGCAGGATAAAAAAAAAAAAAAAAAAAGGCCTTGAAAGTGCAAAAAAGACCACAGAAAAAGCCCAGAAATAAAGATAATAAATAATGGTGTCTCTAGAAGAAATACTTTCTGATTCTTAACCATTCTCCCTTTTTCTCCTCATTTTACGAACAGAAAATTCTTGGTTATAAGCTGCTGGCAACAGATTGTGGGAATATCTGTGGCCGGTGTTTTGACATCACATCTTGGCCCAGTACATGACTGCTTACACTCCGGCCAGATGTGTGCAGCAGCAGGTGCCTTCACGTTATAGCCTACATTGTTTAATAGCAGCTCACGTTTAATATCCAGCTGCCACAGATGCCATGAACGGCAGCATCCTGCAGCAACAAAAGCTTATTCTTTGTCCCGTCTTACTTTGCTGAAAGAAATGTCTAAGCGCCGCGTGAGAGGCAGGTGGTTTGGGGAAAGAAGAGCCTCTGGCTGCTGAAACTAACCTGGATTGTGTCAAAGACGAACTCTTTGCCGCAGTACTTGCAAGGTTGCGTTCGTTTGGGACACTCGGCCAGGCTGTGCTGGGACAGCAGTCGACGCATCATCCTCGCCCCACACTTGTTCTCGCAGTAAACGCTCTCCTGAGGACACACACCCTGGTGGTTCTGAAGAAGACACAAAAAAAAAGTACATGGGTGAAAAATGTGTTTTGTTACGACACAGTTTGGTAGGAAACAAGTCTGGATCTCACATTAAAAGGAGACATGTCATGTCATTTTTATACAAATTCACACAATTTCATGATGCTTTAAGAAAAAGTCTGTCACATGTTTTGGTAGAAAATACCAGAGAACAAAAGCAGTGACTTCAAACACCAAAATATATGCTTTTTAATTCATCCCGTGCTGCTGAAACGTCTCTCACAAGAACACTGATCATATTATCTGAAGCTGCTCAGCAGAGGATGTCCAAATTACTGTATATCCAAAACCTAAACTAAGGTTACCTAACCTAACTTAAAGGCAGAGGTGGACGGAGTACTCGACCCCAGTACTTGAGTAAGAGTACAAATACTACTGGTCAAAATTTACTCCGTTACAAGTAAAAGTAGCTCAGTCAAAATATTACTCGAGTAAGAGTAGAAAAGTACTTGCTTTTAAAGATACTTAAGTATCCAAAATTAAATGCTTTTAAATGTACTTTAAGTAAAAGTAAGAGTAAGAGCAAGAGTAAATTTCAAAGCAGAGAGGTAGTTCTGCTTCGGCAGACACAATAAACATTTGAAAATAAATGTCTGTGGTTTGTCTGTGCCCTCGTTTTTTACTCGATCGAACTCAAACATTGAGTTAAGATACGGCCAAGGATTTTGTGAAAGTCCCTGCTCCGAGTCCGGCTCATTATCAGACTCAGACGACTCAGCGGATTGTCTTTCTTCTCCTGACGCAGGCGTAGCCATTGTTGCGGCTCTGTCTTGACTTGTTGCGGCTCTGTCTTGACAAACGCAGGCTACTTTGGCGGTATCGTTTTGAGGAGGCTTGACGTATTTCCGCTTTACGTACATCCCAGTGGAGAGCGTGCACTGTGATAGGTCTCCTCCTTTGACAAAAACAGCTTGTGTCCAATAGGATTTTAGGGAAGAAGAAAAAAGAGCAGACCTGAAAGTAACGAGTACTTTTCAGCCTTCCTAGAAATTTACTCGAGTAAAAGTAAAAATATTTGTCTTGGAAATGTATTCAAGTAAGAGTAATAAGTACCAAAGAAATGTAATACTCAAGTAAAGTACAAATCCTCTGGATATGTACTTAAGTACAGTACTCAAGTAAATTTACTCCGTTACTGTCCACCACTGCTTAAAGGTCATTATACCTGAATAGGACAGAGTGGTGCTTTAGCTTTCATAACCAGGTTCATAAGGTAAGAATCGCTTGAAAGGAATGTAGTTAAATCTAACGTGGATTAAATGGTCCTATGTGTGTGTGCGGAGGGACGTCCAGAGTAAACAGGGGAGGGTTAGGGACGACAGAGGAGCCACCTCAGCTCCCTCGCCGGGGAAAACACTCGGCATGAAAGACGCAGTCAGAGGTCCCTTCCTTATGCCAACACACGTCTCATTTCCAAACACTCCCTGACACGCAGACATTCACTTTTCCTGCTGCTTTCCCACAAAGACGCCTTTTAATGTAACCGTGGAAATCATGACCCGTGGTACCTGCTTGTTTACGCCGAGCTCATGCTGGGCTGTGAAAAGAAAATGAGAGAAACCGGTTGGGAGTATTTACCTCGAAGGCTTCGCCGGTGAACTCGCTGCCGCAAAACTCGCACTTGACCTTGCGCTTCGGGCAATCGTGCTGCAGGTGGTCGGGCAAGTCGCGGCGCGTCAGCTTGACAGAGCAGCGATTCGGGCAGGGAATCACGTTGAAGGCGCAGGTGGAGAAGTGGCCCTGAGGGAGACACCGTGACATGTTAAGCACCCGCACGTTTGGGTGGCGAGGCCGTGTGAGGAGCAGGGGGGGGAGGGAGGTGGGGGAGTGTGAGAGGGAGGTGAGGAGCACTCTCACCTGCAGCTGCTTCATCTGGCCGGTCCAGCGACAGCCCTCCTCGCTGTGGATGCAGCGGATGGGCAGCGACAGGATCTGCTGCTCCAGCTCCGGGTCCGGGTAGATCTGAGGACGGGTTGGCAGGACAGGTATGAAGTTAACGATTATATTATCCTTTAATGATCAAGCTCCAATGATTAATACCTGAAATATGCAGAGTGTTAAAGCTGAAGGCATAACAAAGTCATCTGTAGCCGTCGGCTTTCATAAACCTCATGTTTTCATACGCGTCACTGCTCATTCACAAAAAATATTCAGCTCCCTTTTAAAGAATCGCTACCTACCAAATAAATAAATAAATGTGTACAGGATGAGCTTTTTTATATTATATACATACATACATACATACATACATACATACATACATACATACACACAATATACCGTATTTTCTGGACTATAAGCCGCTACTTTTTCCATAGGTTTTCAACCATGCGGCTTATACAAAGGTGCGGCTATTCTGTGGATTTTTCTTCCACCGCTCGGGGCGCTCTAACCGGAATTAGAATCAAAACGAAGACAAAATAAATGCAAAGAAGAATACGCTACTTCTTCTTTAGCAGATAGAAGTAGGTAGAAGCAGATTTCAAACAGATAAATAGATAAATAAATACTGGTTATTTTCTCTTGGTTCTGTCCAGTTTTAATCAGCAAAGTTGCTGCCGTGTTAAAAGACACTGTTAGGAAAGATCTATTTAGGTACAAACATGTACATCATTTACAGTTCAAAATCCTTCTGTACATGTAGTAAATATCTAATCTAACAACATAAATATCTGCGGCTTGCATATCTTTTTTTTTTTTTTTTAAATAGAGCGGATGCGGCTTATATGCAGGTGCGGCTTATAGTCCAGAAAATACGGTATATATATATATACACACACACACACACACACACACACACACACACACACACACACATATACACACTTTTTTTTTCCTGAGTGGCATAAATCTGCATTTTCAAAACTGTTAAAAGAAGCAGAAGAACGAGCCGCCTCACTGCACATCTTCATTACAATGAACATGTTATAACTGGAGTTAGTTTGGTTCAGTCTCACATGCACTGCCCTCCTTCCTCACATATAAAATATGTATTCATCCAGGAATTACGATAACAACGTGACCATTTCCTGCTCTTGTTCTCTTGGTCACATTTTCGAGAACTGTTTTAATTGATAAAAAGGAGTGCTTCATAAATCAAGCAGCTTTAACTCTCTTTGGGGAGTTGGCTGAATGTCAGTGTCAATAGAGCATAAAGTTTAAACACTAATAAAGAGCCTTTGTTCCCAAAAGCAGGCAGCTTTGGACCCGTTCAGATTGACTGGTTCTCGTTGAACCCACATGAATGTGGTGATAAATGAGTGAAAAGATTCTGATCAATTTTATCTCACAGGCTGCATCTAAACCCACAAACCGGTTCAATTTCAAAGTATAAATGTAAAAGGTACATTGTTAAAATATATTAGTTTTTTTTAAATATTATTTTAACCAAATAATTTTTTTTTTTACATTTTAAATTGTTCGGTTACTCTGTCAAACCGACTTGGGGGCAGGACTGAAAGAAGAAATAAATTCATATTTTCGAGGAAGAAACCCTCATCAAACTGCAGCGTGGTGAGTGGAGCCAACCTCTGCAGTGATAATGAGTGAGTTTATGGGTTTATGGGACCTTAGAGAGAGACGCGGAGCATAGAGGAAGATTTATTTATGCTCGGTCACTGAGCGGTGCGGATGAGTCAGTTTTCTGCCCAAACACCCCAAATCCTCCCCATCAGGTCGCTGTCCTAAGGATTTACAGCTCTGCGCTCAGCCTCCATCCCCCCATGTTGTCACACAAGCAGAACGCTGGTCAAACAAGAAAAGCCACTTCCTCAAAATGTCACAACAGCCCTCTAAACAAATCACAGCTCAGGAGCAGCTGGACTGCACCGTCGTGCATGTGACTGAAACTCGGGAAGCGACTGACTTCGGGTTATGAATTCAACTGGAAAAAATCACCTTCAGTAAAAAACACGAAGATGATTCAGTTTTTCAGCGACTTCTTAAGGAGAGAGAAGCCTCCGAGAGTGTCTCGAAGCTGCCCGTTAAATGTGTCAAAAGCTGTGAAGTGCAGATGTACAACTGACGCTCTTCACTTGCACAAAACAACGAGGGAGACAAAAGAGAGAGACAGAAAAAGAAATATCTCACAGCAAACTGAAACACTCATTGTTCCAGTCTTGGAATGTGCAGGGAGACAGCAATAATGACCTTTTAATAACTTAGTCCCTGGCAGACGTGGGGAGGGGGGGGTTAAGCTCTTCAGAGCTCCAACTTGGGGGTTTATTCTGTCTGCTGCAGCAATTCCTGGCCTTCGCTGCTCCTGCAGCAGCAGCAGCAGCAGAACAATCCTTTAATGACTGCACCACTGTTGTTTCGTGCAAGCGGGGCTGTGTTTGTGCACGTTTTGGAAGGACAGCGAGCAGCGAGCGCTCACAATAACCGTGACAGGAGACCACCAGGATGTGGTAATTTGCAGGCGACTGGGAGCTTGTGAGAGCCTTGGTAAATAACAGCGTCTGACAGGTGTGCCCATGAGCACATCCATCCCATGGGGAGTCCCTGCTATTACAGGCGCCTGCGCCGCTCCCAGCACAGCGTGCAGACTCGCACCGCCGTCCCGGTGATCCTGCAGCAGCTCCAGTTAACCTCCCAACGTAAACATTTCCCCCTTTCATTTCCCTCCTCGCTGAAATGACCTTATCCACGGTGTTTGACAGCATCAGCTTGTTGCAGCAGCGCATTAAAATATTTGAACAACACGCTGGGATAAACATCCAGAAGCCTTTAGGACATATGATCATTTTTCTGTCTCATTTTAAATCTTTAACGTTAGTTTTCTCCTATGCATTGGAACAAGAATTGTGTACACTATCATGTCCGGCCCAGCAAAAGGTCATTACTTGTGCGGTTTAAGCCGTAAAGACTAAAGCGGCCTAAGCTAGGAGAGTGCATAGGAGGAGAAATATCAGTCAGTTCACAGAAAAAGAGAGATGATCCTCCGCTGTCTCTTATCCTTGTGTTGCAGCGTATGACTTTGAAATGTGCATATCACACGTGAGAGAGCTCCGACTCTTACTACAGCTCGTCTTTATCTCCTCCCCTGAGCACAATCTGATTAGCTGTATTTAGAGTGCAGCTGAAATGCATTTCTTCGTGTGGATGGGGAGAGATTTAGTGCAGTGGTGTTAATAAATGATCCTGCGTAATGAAATGAAGTGCAACCTCCAACTCTGGGTTAAGACAAGATTTACAGCCTTCATGGTTTTCAGTATGCACTGATATAAATATCTGGCTTTTATAAATTCAAAGCGACCATATCAAACAGCTGTTCTCTTGAATAAACTATTAAAAAGAGCCAACATTTCCCATTTTAAGATGGTTCCTGGGGTCTTAATGGGTTAAAGTATGTCAGTTTCCATCCTACATCCCAACTATATCTGGATTTAATGGGTGCTGCCTATCTCTGCGCTGATTTGCATTTTTCCTTGGCTAGACCAGTGTGCCCTACTTTATTTTTAATTGCCAGCACCTGCATGTTAACGGCTTTTTTTCAAAAACATATTTGGCAAGGCAAAAAAAACTATCTATTTTTGTTTTTTTTAAATATTAACTTCCAAACCATCATGCTCTTTATTTCTTGCTCTGACATCTAACTTGTTATTTTGATTAATAACTAGAGGTCTGCATTTCCTATAGGAATGAATAAACGTTATTGAATAAAATTGAACTGAATTGAGATCTGTTTTAACATGGACTTTGCCTAACTGTCTATTTTAAAAGAGGTTCACAATATGAATATTGTGCTGTATAAAATAAGACATGAGACAAGCGACTGAGAGCATGAATGTATTACTAAAATAATTACTGAGGTCACAAATTCCCAGATAAGCAAGTTCATTTTCCCTGGACTTTTACCAAAATTATCTTTTTGCGGCAACAAGAGACCTCTTTAAAGTTATACTTCTGAGCTGGTGTTAGTTTTCTCCCAGCAAGCCAAGTCTATCTTTAAATCAGTCAACTGTAGCATGATAACATTGTTAATGGGACACTTGATTATCACAACCTGAAGTGAATCACTGCCTCCTGTAAGTGGCAAATGTGTGATTAGATGGATGGAGTTTGGGCTGGGATAGTCCTCAGTACCGTGTGCACAACTTACATCTGCAAATTCACAACCTGCATCAAAACTAGCAACCCTGGCAGCTGCGTGTTAGAGCCGTTATCCACTATTATCCTGTTAATAGTTTAATTTAAAGAGCACTTTCAGAGACCTGCTGAAATGTCTTTATTTTTGTAGCCTTTGCTTTGAGTTTGCCCTTCACTTGCCCCTTGTTTCATGAACTTCAATTATATGTATTTGTGTCATGTTTCCGGTTTGCCCTTTTTGTAATCCACCACATATTCACTCGCATCACAACACACAGTCACCACACTGCACACACCACACCCATCACTGTCTTGTGTCTTTCTCTGTCCTGTCATGTCCTTTCATGATTCACATCGGTGGTTTTAGTCTCTTTCTGGCAGAATCAGGGTTTCATATCTTAATAAAGTAAATTTGATCCGTCTGTCAGAGAGGACTGGTGAAGGACATATTCACTTTCACACACCTCTATGTACAAATGTGCACATCTGCTGCAAGATTAAGACGCATATATTTTGCAAATCGAAGGCACTAACCATTGATATATGCAGACAGTTGTTTATTAATGTTTTGTGTGCTTTGTCAGAGTGTTGGTTGTACCTTGGCATAGTCTAGTGGCAGCTGATCTTCTGGACACTTGAAGACACCCTCACTGCAACAAAGCAGAAGAAAAAAACAACTTTGTTATCATTTGTGACCACTCAGAATAAAAGATGAAAGCAGATAAGACAAGTTTTGAGTCATCTCAAAGAGGAAAAGCCACCATTACCCAATCATACAGATTCAACTGACAACTCCGTCAAGGAAGAGTCTTTAATCTCTGACGGTACGTCCTTAAGAGCACCACTGCGCTGTTTTTGGGTTTATTGTTCAAACTCAATCTTAAATCAGAGAAGTTCCCCAATTCATCATGCTGTATAACATACAAACACACACTTGCATGGCACAATGAAGCCAGATCTGTGAGCCTCTGACTGTAATGACACTCGCTCTTTTATCCTCTCCCTCTCAGAGGATATGTCTACATGGATTTATGTAACTGCAGCACGCAAAACTAAAGCTTGGGGCCTGGTCTGTAATCTATAAAATATAAAGAGGTAATTGTGGACTTGGCTTTATAGCTTCTTTTGCCGCTTCTTGGCTATATGTTTCTTTGTACTCCAGTTTAGATCAAGTGTCTATTTCAAAAGCCTTTTTCCTCTATGCATAAAGCACAGTAAACATTGACTTCATTCTAGAGGCTCCTCCTCAGGAAAAGCCGATTATAGACCTGATGGTGCAACCATAAGACAAGATTTTCTTTAATTTACCCCAAAAATAAGTCTTCAACCGTGCTTCACTTACAATGGCACCCTGTGTAGATTTTGCAGCACTAAAGAGAAATCAATCTCAGAACGTTAAGAGTGATTGCTACAGCTCATTTGGACAACTTCATCCCTAAATCCCAACCATGATGTAACCATGAAATATTCACACTTGTAAATAATGAATACAAAAGCCAGTACATACGAGCTGCTACACGGCATCAAGGCTTTTACTCTGAAAGAAACTAAAGAAGAATAAGATGCAATCAGTGATTTGTCTCTTGAATTGTTGATAGTGTTGGTTCTCTGGAGCTTCGCTCTTGTTGCTGGATCACACTGAGGCTATGCCTGCACAACTGAAGTTACATTTTAAAAAGATTTTTCAAAACAAAACTGATCCGTGTTCACAAGTGTTTCAACTCTGTGCTGCAAAAAGTTGCCTTTTCAAACCCCTGCTAGTTATTTCGACTGCACTAGCTAGCATTGAATGCTAGCACTGCATATACATCATCTCTAAAATTCATTTCACAGGCTGAAATTTTTCATCTCATGGGGCTAATAATGCTTAAAAAAAACAGCAGGAAGGACATTATTGTGTCCGTGTGTTGTACATTGTGTGGCTTCGTCATGTGACTGTATGTTAGTCTCTTTGTCTTTTTTTTTTTTTAAATACTACTAGACTGGGCAGTTGTCATTTCATTGTGTCCTGATACAGTGACAAATAGAGGTATCTATCTATTTGCAAATTAAGAAAGTGAATATGAAGGTTTTCACAGGATTGAGCGGACGTCCAGACACAAAAGCACAGAAACAAGTGAAAACTAGGTATTTGACTGGCTTGTTGTTGTCATCTTTCAGTAAAGATCAGCCTGGATAATCACAGAAGGATAAGTGGTGACTGAGGGCAGAAAATCAGGGAGTAAATGTCATTTCTAGAGACTTTTGGCTTTGTTAAATCACTCCAGACTACAGCCTTACCGTTTACAGACTGAAACAGATTAGAAAAAATGTTGTAGTGCAGACACCGACGTAAACATTCTTCCATGTACGAGCGGAAGGCATAACCAAAATTGCACATTTTAAAATGAAACTGTATTTGTGCGAAACCCGACAGGCAATCGTGACATTCAAATATGTTTGTTGTTTCTGGAAAGCTATGAGAGCCATTTTGATGAGTTGCATTTAAACATGTTTCAGATGAAAATAATCTCTAGTTTCAGGACTAATTACTTAACAATTTTGCACAAATGCAATGAGTGTGGGTTAGAGGACCTGAGGTTCAATCGGACCTCCTGCGTGAAGCCCCTCAGAACCGAGACCAAGCCTTTATTATATTTAAACTAATTTAGGGACAACCGTGCACAAGCAGCAAGCGCTTGCCTTTCAGTGCTTTAATTTGATTGGGATTAGTCACCTGAGCGCAGTTCCTAGAGGCGAAGGGACACGTGACGGTACCAGAGAGCATGTTCACATCGCTCCGTCTGCCCAGCTGTGAAACGAGTGAACAGAAGAGGGGGATGGGAGCAGAGGTCAGGCCTGAGAGTGAGGGAGGGTTGATGAAAAGAGGGCTGGAGGAGGGAGGTTAATGCATGACGAGACAGCAGTAATTCTCCTCCATTAGGGTTACTGTGTCAGCAGGGAACTGGAGACCAATTTACAAGCCACAACGGGCCATAAAAGAGGGTGGATCGATTAGGGGCTGACAGAGCCAAGTCAGCATCTCATGTGTGAAATCATCTACAGTACCCATCGCCATCACCCAGAAATCACTACAAAGAACGCTGGCTGTCCCACAACCATAAAGAGGAGATAGGAAGCGACAGCTTCTCCGCTCTGGATGGGAGTGATGTAAGCGCAGGCAGGGGACGAGCCCCAGGCCCCGTCCAGCTCGGACCTTACATCTGACACGTAGAGAAGCAGACAAGCGAAAAGAGCCTCGTCACAGACTGTCAACATAATTCCTTCCCTGGTCCCTGAGAAGTTCCCGCAGCCACGCATTCACATGACCAGCTCCAGCACTGGAAATAGAGCAGGACTTTTGGAGTTAAAACGCGCTGCGTCACTATGACAGTAACCTAGACGTGGAATCGTTGTCCTTCGTCCAATAATTGCTCTGACCGGTGGGCGCTTTCTAAAGCAGACAAATTATTAAATGGGCTGATTATTTTAGTCTTCAGCTTTTCCTAAAAGTATTCCCAGAAATTCGTTAACAAAAAAACACCAAAAATGTATCCAATTCCAAAGCCAACAAACAAAAAAAAACAGTTTGGTGACAGTTGTGTTTGAATGATAATTTAAATAATAGTCCAAAATAGAATCTGGCCAATCAGGGTGTGAAGAATCCTGTGAACCATGTTATAACCATTGAATAGGAAAATATTAGTATAAAATAAACATATATTTTCTTAAAATATGTTGTTTTTTTAATAAATACATCCCTCTATCACATATCTGCACTGCATGTAACTATTAGAGATAATATGAAAAATACCTGAAAGGGACAGAAGCATGGCCTGGAGAACTGCTGAGTGGCTGCCAGGACTTCTGTGTTGAAGATATTTAATAAAATAGGGAGTTTTAAGTGTCTAGGGGTCTGAAGTACATTAATTGGAAAGTCAATACAGATTTTTTTTTTACATTTTTTTTAAAACTTCTGTAATATTTCCAGTTCATTGATCTCAACAAATAACAAACTTCCCTTCCATCTAAACTTTGAAGCTTTAGCTGAATACTTCGACAAGGTGGATATTTTGTGAATGTTTCTTGTCAGTGTTTTCCAACTAACACATAAAAACAAATGTGAACAAATTAATATTAATACAGAGTTAGAAACGTTATGCTAACACAGTTTAGTGCGTACACACACCAAGTGTCTATGGTTGTTCTTATCTAAGGGATGTCCTAGTTGGAATGATTATGATATCATGACTAAAGGAGATTATTTATTGACTATTCTACTATATGGTAGTTTTCTGGGACACAGCAGGCGTTGCTGGTATTAATATTCAGGCTATCATGAATATTAGCCAGCGTTTGCATTGTAATGCACTAAATTAATGCGGTGAACACAAAACTGCCAGATAAAAATCATATTGTCAGTTCTGTCACTGAGTATTTTGAATTAGTTATTCCTCGCAGAGTGATTAAAATGGTTGAAAACGCTTGTTAACATCTGTTTTATTGTTTGAGAAAAGCGCTCTATTAGAAAAGATAGACAAATAAATCTGATTTTTTTTATTAAGAATCCATTGGTTTATTAAAAGGGTTTAATTGTCAATAAATGCATCTGGATTTAATCTCTTATTTAATCATTAAAAAACTATTTTGAAAGGTTTTTTAAACAGCCTGACAAACCGAGGAGTTTGGTGGCATCTGCCTTCAGGCTGTGGAAAACTGAGCAATCTCACCTCTGACATTTCAGCATTTAACTTAGTCAGAATTTAACTTCGTTATCATATTACAATTCATCTTTTAGGATTAAGGATTAATTCAAAAAATAAGTTTCATGAGATGGTGATCGTCACACAAAAGAAAAGTTCCTTTATATACATCTCCACACGTGGGACTACTACATTCATGTCATTTTTTAACGTGGCCCCAGCACACGGGTTAACAAATGAGCATCTTGGGAAAAAATGCGTAAATAATTGTTTGGTGAAGGGCTGTCACAGAGGAGCAGAGCTCTTATGACTGGCCAACATACAATATAATACAACCACTCATTAAAATTTCATCACCTCTCTCCGTCCCTGCAGCTGCTCTGCTGCAGACAGTCATGTTTGAATCATAGCAAATTCACCGCCAGCCATTATTATATTGTGTTAGCATGTGAAGAAAAATGCAGTCACCCTTCTGCAGGTGAACTGCCACCCACTAGTGTGACCCACTTCCACCTCAAATCATCAATCCCCCTCCCCTCTAATTGCCCTCTCTCTTCCCCCATCAACAAATCTTCTTTTCAGGCCTAGATTACCCAGCTGTCCATTCACCCAGCTGATACCGCGAGGGCAGCCGTCACAACAGGCTTCATCACTCTGCGTTAGGAATGGGCGATATTTTACCGTTCACGATAAACCGTCCAAAAAATTCCTCACGATAAGAATTTATCATCTCGCGGTAAAAACGATAAATTCCCTTTGATAAAGTTTTTGTGTAAAAATGATTTATGGTTGTGCGTTAAATCCACAACGTACGGGAAGGAAGGAAGGAAGGAAGGAAGGAAGGAAGGAAGGAGCAGGAGGAAAGAAGGAAGGAAGGGAAAAAAGAAGGAAGGAAGGAAGGAAGGAAGGAGCAGGAGGAAAGAAGGAAGGAAGGGAAAAAAGAAGGAAGGAAGGAAGGAAGGAAGGAAGGAAGGAAGGAAGGAAGGAAGGAAGGAAGGAAGGAGCAGGAGGAAAGAAGGAAGGAAGGGAAAAAAGAAGGAAGGAAGGAAGGAAGGAAGGAAGGAAGGAAGGAAGGAAGGAAGGAAGGAAGGAAGGAAGGAAGGAAGGAAGGAAGGAAGGAAGGAAGGAAGGAAGGAAGGAAAGAAGGAAGGAAGGGAAAAAAGAAAGAAGGAAGGAAGGAAGGAAGGAAGGAAGGAAGAAAAGGGGAGAAGGAAGGGAGAAAACAAGGAAAGGAGGAAGGAAGGAAGGGAGAAAAGAGGAAGGGAAGAGGGAAGGAGAGAGCAGGAGGAAAGAAGGTAGGAAGGAAGGAAGGAAATGAGCCTGAAAGAAAGAAAGAAAGAAAGAAGGATAAATTCCCATTGATGATGTTTTTGTGTAACAAACATGGCGGATCTGAGAGCGAGATAGATTTATAGTTAAAAAGATGGAGTTGAATTGGTATTTTTTAATCGTTATCGGGATAAATGCCGGAAAATATCGTGATACATTTTTTAGTCCATACCGCCCATCCCCACTCTGCGTACAGTTCTTGACCGGCCGACGTGGAGATGTACAAATCCCTCAGGTTTAATCTCACCGGTGCAGGGTGGGGTGGGGGGCTGACCACACACAGAGGATCTGTTGGTGACAGCCCGTTTCACAAACCCTGACCACATGCTAACCTTGAAACCTGCCCCATGGACAAACAGAAAGACTCCCATCCAACAACGCACCTCCTTAAACACAACAAAGCCAACACCAAGAGAGTCCTGACGAGTGCAGGAGTGCAGCACATCGACATGCTCAACACACTCCTTTCATTGACTAAAGACGGCGTCGGGAACCCTGACTGAACTGCCTGCTCGTCTCCCACAGGAGCTCATTGCCGGCTTTTATGTTTATCCCCGTGTTAAACCTTTTTCTCTTTTCAAGTTACAACTAGGATTCGTTTTAATTTACACAAACAAAAGCCTAAATTTCCCCAGCGCCCTGGCAGCAGGCTTTAGTGTCTCCCAGCTGAAACCAAACTCTGCGCACCCTCTCAAGAAGTTCAGAGAAAACAGGACTTCTGTTTTATCTCAGATACAATTACAGTGATCCCTCAAATGCATCTGGTTTTCAGTGAATGTGTGTGAGAAGCCAGGATTTCCTTTGTCTGAGCCTCCCATTTCAAACAATAATGAGTGTGGATTTCTTAGAGACACTGGAGCGTATGATGTCTTACTAGGCGAATTAAATCGATAATGGAAATAATCTGGGCATGTGAGCATTTCGGCTTTGTTGGATCTCAGTAAAAAATAATGCCCATTACTTAAATTAAACAGTTAGTCTTTACTCTTTTTTTATTTTAGCTCAATTACGCAGATACAGGATACCTTTCAATTTCTTCAAAGATTTAAAGGTGAAATAATATGATTCTTTTTAACTTGATCTAAGCATTTAAGAGAATGTGTTGTGACCACCAACTTGAAAACGTACCTTTTTTGGGGGGAGTTTTCTAAGTTGGAAAATATATAATTGAACAAGCAGCTGACATGTGCAGGGTTGTGTGACATCATAAACCCAAACAATGACTGATCCCACTCCTCCATCTCCATCTATGCATAACTTCACATTAGGTTGCATTTGCTGTTCCTGACAAGTGAAAAACCTTTAAAAAACAAACAAAACTACAGAGCCCCTCTGGTGACATTTGAAAAAAATAAAATAATGCGTGGCCACGCATTAATAACTCGTGGCCACGCATTATTTTACTCGTGGATGGCATTATAACCTACTGTCTGGACTTCGTGGATGCAACTTCCTTGGTGGGATGGTTATTCATCATTAATAACGGTAATGATAGTCTAAATATTAAAGAGCAAGAGTATTGTCATGGTGAGTGTAGTAATAACATGTGACATTTGAAAAAAATAAAATAATGCGTGGCCACGCATTAATAACTCGTGGCCACGCATTGATTATCTTGTGGCCACGCATTGATTATCTTGTGGCCACGAGATATTAAAGGAGCTTGAGGCTGGATTGTGGCAAGATTTATGAAAAAAATCCGTATACGTTTTAAGTTTTCTAGTAATAATGTCAGATGAAGCGTTCCAAACCCAAAAGAATGAGCCCTCTAGTGTATCTCTCCTTTGCCTTGAACAGGCTGTGTGCTGCAAAATGTGCTGCAATTTGGTCCCGAATTTCCCGCGCTGTCCTGCGGATGTGACGTCACATGACGCTGCATGTGCGTTCTCCCCGTTCTCCCGTGCCGGCTTCACTGTTGGTTGCAGTACCCCCAACGGCCGTCGTGGTGAAGGGTGGCGCTAGAGAGTCTCATTTCTTAAAAGGAGCCTCAAGCTCCTTTAACTCGTGGCCACGAGTTATTAATGCGTGGCCACGCATTATTTTACTTTTTTCAAATGTCACCAGAGGGGCTCCGTACAAAACAACAACAAGAGCAAAAAGGATTTCTAAAGAAGCATATCGTTCTAATGGAGTGGGTGGAGTCAAGTGTCTGACTCCTCCCCCTACAGGCTCCTACTATGCACAGAGATGTAAAGACATGTTTAGCAGGTCTGCTTCCAGCAAGACTCTGTGGGGTTCTGAGGAAAATACACCACAGACGGTTTATTAAAATAGCAGGAAGTGGTGCCAACTATAACAAAGGTGCTCTTTAATGTACCAATAATGTTGCCCTTTAAAGTTTACTGACCCACCTCTGAGACCAGGTCCCAAATCCACTGCAGTATTTATGGTATCCTGACATTTGTTGCCTCCTATGTGTCTGAATACACACTGGATTTATTTGTTGAACTCAGGGTAAACTGTTGACTTTGGACAGCTGCAACTTTAAGGACGGAAACTTCACAAATAAAAAGTTAAGTTATTCCAAAGATTTAACAGTTGATTTTTAATGTTTTTCCAGCTGTCTTTGAAGCTGTCTGACCACAAACCACACTTTGTTTTAATATTCTTCCGAATGAGACCATCAAGAAGCCATGTACAGGCATCCCTGCTGCATTCTGACTAAACAAGTTAATAGTGGCATGTTTCTGCACACTACACAACCAAAACCTAAAGGTTTTAGCGCTGATACTGCACTGCAAAACGGTGTCAGGTTTTCACAAACAGCAGCTATAATGGCCTGAAAAGCCCACTAGGTTTACTCTAAACAAACTCCACTCATCGCTTCTTAAATGGACTGAAGAGTCCCTTCAGCAGCAGGAATGACGGCACTAAAGCTGGGTTGTGTTTCCACTTGTGCAACCTGATCGACTTCAGCCACATTTGGCTTTAAGCCAGGCTCTTCTGCAGCTCTTTCATTTGTCTGAAAAGGGGAGGTGCAGCAGCATCAACTTTCACAGAGTGTGATGACACACCTGCCCACAGGTGGAGTGATGCTTTCTTTGCAGGCTTTCTGTTTGGGACTTGAGCACAGAAAGATGCTGTGACAGCCACTTGTGTGGGACTTAATACCTACTAGATAAGCTGTCTACACCTGTGGTTTCTTGGAGATTATATTCTGTATAAACTCATGCAACGTTTGTGGCGCAAACTCTTGACAGAAAGGCAAAGCTGATAAGCTTGAGGTATGTAATGTATTTATTCCAAATACTTAACATAAACCTACCAATAGCTAATGTACTCAACCTATAATTACAAACAATTCGTTGCTGCAGATTCTCAAAGTGAGAAATGAGCTGTAATGTTGTCTTTTTCTTTTAATTGATGTAGACTGAAGAGTCTAAAATAAGCCCATCCAATCTATATGATATCTCATAATAGTTACAAGCAGACTTCTGGGTTTGGATTTGATTGATTAAAAAAAAGGAAAGAAAAAAAATCCATCATTTAGCAAAAGCCTACTCATCTGTTCTTTCCTCACTTTGTAAATCTTAAACTACTTAAACTATTAAAACATTTCAACAGGGAGGGAATTTAATACTTATTTTGATATTTTAATACAAAAGCACTAATCAAAGAATATTAAATATAATATTAAAAGACATGGGATATATTCCTAAATATTATATAGCATTAATGTGTTAAAATGAGGGCACTTATTGCCACATGTCGGGAGCCTACACGGAGCGTGGTAGGAGGTTAAAGTCCGCGTCTGTCCAGAATATAACACCTTTAAAATCCCATCGGACTCGCTGTGCTCGTCACTAACAAGCTCCGACAGCCGCTTCATATAAAGTAACAATGGGTGGCAGTCTGCAGGTCATGTTCATCACCATGACAGAAATAAATCTCATCTGACTCTGTGTCAGATAATCCTGAAAAGAAAAAAAAAAAGAGAGAAAAAAGGCGGAAAACTGAACCATACGCTGCATGCGTACATGTAAATTTAACTGTTGTATAAGTTGAAGCTCTCAATTTTATGCTTTCTTATTCAGGAAAAAAAAAACCCAGATAAATACTATTTTCGTTGGGATGGTTTGCCAAAGCATGAAAGAAAAATCATTCCAGCAGAAGAAAAAGCACTACGACGTGAGTGTGAATGTGTGTGTGAGAGAGTATGTGTGTGGGTGGATGTCTGGCCTCATTCCCTGGACTCGTCTCCTGCACCCCATGTAACACCCTCACTGAGACCAAACGTGGACCAAGATAGAAAAAGCATTAAAAGGAAGGTTTTACTACGAGCAGTATCGACACCGCCTACGGAAGGTGAACAAAAGCCTGAGGATTCTAATGCTGCTGGGATATTGTTCTTTCCTACACAAATCCAATAATCTGACCACAAAAACGTTGCAGATCGGGACACCTGGGGCCAACGCTGCTCATGTCGTCACCGCTTATGTAATGATATTTGTTTCTCTGTGCAGTTCACCTCACCGTGTTGACATTTGTGAGCACGAGCCATCTGTGAGCAAATGCACACAGCGTTAGCAAAATCTCAGTTTCCCTCAAATGTCAGCTTTGCAGTATCGAACAGCAAAAGACCAACAGAGACTCACACGTTGCCTATTTAAATTCTGACGCAACAAAAAAAAAAAAAAAAGACTTTTTTTCGAGGATAGCGCTGTGAATTTCTGCATTTCTTTATCATACTGCACAGAAATCGTTAAAGAAAACGACTACGCAACATGTACACTCACAAATACCGTGTCAGGTATGCAATAAAACAAATGTGATGCATTCCATTAATAGCAAGGCCCACGGTTTGGAAAACCATCTATATTTTCACACTCCTGCATCATGTTCTCTCCTGAAGGCAGACCTACATTTCCTGGACAGAAATATGCTCTTTGAAAAGTGAAAATCAGTCAGTTTGGATTTGTGAGCAATTAGACGATGATGACTCATAATGTTGCCAGAGGTGCAGCTTAGACACGCAGTCATGATGGCAACCCGTAGATTAAAAGCCACCTGCGGGTGCGTGGGGGGGTGGCAAGCTGGGTGCAAAAAAAACAAAAAACTAAAACAAAAGACAGATGAGGAAGAAAGTGTCAGTGAATATGGAGGGTCAGAGCGAGGAGGAGAAGCCATTTCCAGGATGACGGCAAGCCTGCGAGGGGCTGTAATCCACCCTCAAGTATGAGAGGAAGGGAGACGGCGCTTACAACCAGTTATAATCCCCCCGCACCGTCTCCCTCCATCAGCTTGATTGGCCTGTGACATCGAGTTTATTTCAGGGAGGGGAAGGTTTTACAACAGGAGCTGCTAATCCAGCTCTCGCTGTTTTGTCAGTTCAGCTTCGCTGACGTGATAGCTATATTAATTTATACCATCAAGCCAGGACTTCATCCTTACTCACGTTTGGAAAGTTATGCAATACGAGGTTGTTAAGCATTTTGGAAACGGTGAAAAGCATTATGCCACACTCTTCCATAAAGCTTGCGGCAGCAGTTTGTTAGCTTGACTTGGCTCGAGGGGGACGCAATTACATTATATTTTTACCTCCATAAGATAAGAAACCCTTATTTATCTTATGGAAGCTGTTCATGACACTCCTAGCAGCCAACTTCTAGCAGCCTGCCTGTGGCAGCACCAACAAACGTAAGCTGTACTAGCCAGTTGACCAGCAAGGAAGTTGCAAATAGACAAACAAAACGAAAAATGTTGAAAAACCAGTGTTCAGAACAGCCTGAAACTTCAGTTACTTTGTTATGAGAGTTCTCCTGACATAGTACCACAAAAATAACTCCCCTTAGAGTTGTCATGTTAACAAATTGTTTTTTGCCATATTTAAGACTTTAGAGTTTTCTGGCAAAAATGAATGTGTAACGTATGGATATTAGGTAATGTTTGTGATTAATATTGTGAATTTAATCATCCAGATAGGGCTGCGGCTATTGAATATTTTGGTAATCGATTATTCTATCGAATATAAATCGATTAATCGAGTAACCAGATACAACATACTTTTGCTTAATTAAAGCCCAATTATAAATATACAATCGAAAACAAGACAGATCACTTAATAACTAGTAAACAACTAGTAAACTGTTTGTTAAATTTTTCCAATAAAAATAAATAACATTACTTCAAACTTAATGTCCTGAGTCCTGAGTTTATGTCCTGAGACATAAAATTAAATATAAATAAATAAAATAGTTCCCCACTTATTTTTTTCCAAGTATCAAAAATCTAATAAAAAATATTCTCAAACACTGCCTTTAAATTGTGCAACGTTTAAACAGAAATGCTCGGCTGTGGACCGGGACTTGGAACAAGAGTCTTAGACAAAGTACACATACCAAAACGTTGTCATTCATTTTCAATTTAAAATTGAAGAGTCAAGATTCAAAATTCAAAGCATTTATTGTCCTATTGTATCTGTAGCTTATGTTTGTAGCTCAGATAACTGTGCGGTGAGCTCTGCCACCTTAAGATCAAGACTTACTATCAGCTTGTTCTTTTCTCTTAGTTTGGAGGTGAGTTCAGACACACCATGCTTCTTTTCTTGTAATCCCACTGTCAAGTTTCTTATCTCATCAAAGTATGACAGCTCTGCATATTTTCACCCCTTTGCTGATGAACTGTTGCAAATCTGCAGTCATGTCTTTATAGTCTCTGAGGTCCTGTTTCGCAGGTTTGTCTAAATATGATTTTTTCATTCAAAGTACCTTTAAACTTTTCAAGATCTTCCCTGATTATTTGACAGTATTTCTATGCAGACAATTTCTCTTTTCTTTCCTTATGTAGAAGAAAACTATACGTGTACGGTAGCCTGTTTTTTATAATCTCCAACTCCTTTCTCAGGTTGGAAATCTCCCCATCAGTTTCTGATCGGGGAGAGTTGTCTTGGGATTCCTGCTCATTTCCAAAACTGGGTGACGGAGCTTGTGGTACTTTATCCCTATTTGTCTCAGGTGATTGATCCATCCATTTTTTTTTTAATTATAATCTTCTAACTGTGCAGTGAGCTTGCCCACCTTAATATTAAGACTTTGTATCCACTCGTCCTTTTCTCTTAGTCCGGAGGTGAGTCTCTTCTTGTAACCCCATTGTCAAGTTTTGTATCTCACGGCAGGATAACATGCAGATGTGTAGATATCTTGTCTTCTTCTGTATGTCTGTCCCGAAGGATTGTTGCAACTTTGCAATCATTTGGTAATTGAGCTCCTGTTGACAGGTTTGCCTCAGTTTGCTTTCTTCTTTCCAAGCTTCTTTCAGCTTTTCAAGATCTTTCCAGTATATTTCACAGTAACTCAGTGCTTACAGTCTCTCATTTCTTTCCTTGACTTGAAGTCAGCTTTCCAATGAAGTATGATACATCCATCTAGGATTTGTAGTTATTGTGTTATAAGCTTTTCAAGTTGGGTACGCTAAATAGGCAAAATTACAGAATATAGGTGGGTGTCAAGAAGTTAAAACATTAAAAAAGAAGATCTCGACTTTGAGGAAGGACAAAAAAATTGTTTAGTCTTTGACAAATTATTATAATTTCCATTACCACTGTTGTTTAAAATAGAGTTATAGCACCACTGAATTGTATTAATGCGTCCAAAAACAGCTGGAAACTAGATTTTGATGACTTTTCATTGACTAATCATGTCACATCCAGAACTACAGAGACGTGGAAATGAGCTAAACTGGATTTTCACCATGACTGTAAAACCACCTCTTGGAATCAACAAGGTTTTTGCAATGTTTGGCAGTTTTTTCAAATTAGAGACATTTCCATTTTTCTGTGCAATATTTAGGTTTTGCGCCCCTTTTGTGGACTCCCTACTTGCGCATTGGTGACAAAACAAATGACATGGGGTTATGCCTCTGCAGCCAGTGGAAAAGCAAGCCAGTTCCTCGTAGAACCTTTATGGACTTGGCTCTAGCGCTGATCCAGCACTGGTCCAGCACCGATTTTGAGTTTGAAAAAAGGAGAGACCGCTGTAGCGGAGGTGTATCCGCACAGCCAAGGGCCTGCAGTGAGCACATGAAAGGAAAGGAGAGCTTGAAAGGAGATGCTTTGCGTCTGATCTGGTTAAAAAAGGTGGTTTCTGGAGGGGCCGGGTGGCTGGAGGACTGCATCTGGAGATCAATGAAAGTTCTAAGCTTTAACATGTCGCACATGTGAGAAGGACTTACTGGTCTGCGAAGGAGTGCTAAAAGCCGCTGTCAAGGCTGAAATAGGTGTGAAACAGCACACTCTCCATTTTACTACTCACTTTCACACAAATGTGCCGACTCAAATGCCGAAAATGAGCATGAGAGAGCTGCTCTTTAGCGGCAAATGGAAGCACTTACATGCCATAAAAGTTTTTCTTGTGCACATGTACATTTTGGCTGTTTTAATCACAGATGGCCGGGGCTAATTTTAGTTCCACGTCAGAGAGCAGACTTCTGTTTGAAAGAACTTTCTGCAGCGATGGGGGCTGGCGTGGAAGGAGACGCAGCTCTGCAACACTAAGCTCACAAACGCCTTCGAGGAAATGAGGGGATCTGACATTGCCAGGGCATTGCATCGCCTACGGAAGAGAGAGGAGCTCAACACCTGCATGCATATGGTGTCGGAGAGGTAACAGCATGCACAGCATCGCCTCGATTCTCCTTCAAGAAGCATTAATGAATCACCTATTACACTCACAATCACAGAAGAGCAGGGGGAAGTTGCATCATAAATGCAAATTAGGTTTGGAGGCAGAGGTGGGCTTCCAGCTATTGTGCAGGCTGTCTGCTAAAATAAAAGTGAAGGGATGCTGTGCACTTTCAGGGAGGATGATGTCTGCAGTAACACAGAGTAAGACTGAAGAAGGCACTTTCTAACCTGCAGGTGTTCAGTTTGAGGTTATTTCTCGTCCTTTTGTCTGAATGTGAACCATTTTTGCTTCTTATCAGCTTCAAGCTCTAAGAATCCGTTTGAAAATGGAGTTCAAACATGTATCTGAACATGTCATGGCTCCAAGAAGCTGACAGGTAGCTCAGCACACAGACTGCAAACAACAGACAGCTAAGTTTGGGTGAAAGATAAAAGGATGTGAATTCTTAATTACATGGGACGGAGCTAAGACGGCATTTTCTTACTACTAAACGAAGCTAGCAGAGATAGAAGACCAGAAACGGGGTTAAAACTGCTACTTTGGCTCATCTGCTTACCGACGCTTACTGGCGCTTTCTAACCAGCCACTTAACATGTTGTCGGTTTAATCCACAAATCCACAAATACCTTTGCACGAAGCCACGCTAGCCGTTTACATGCGCCCCCCCGTTTCCCCAGCTCGTCCCTGCATTGTTAGCTTCACATTAAGCCAAAAATGGTATAAATCCTCTGGTCTATCTCAACCTATCCGGTATCTCCTGACTGAGCTCGTGCATTGTGGATGGTCCGAACATCCGACAGATGCTCGCGGGGGAGGTTTAAGGGTTAATCCCCAGTAAATCCATAGATAAGCATATTCTCTGTCATAAAACATTTTTACTTTGAACACACTTTCTCCGATTAGTCAGACTACCGCATGTGAATTCAGTCCAACACATTATCAATGGTTTAATTTAGGATTTAAATACAAGGCCATATCATTTCCCAGCATCGAGACCTGATATTAAAAAAGGAAACTCCAGTCGGCCATGACCGGAGAGTTTTAATGAAGCGTCTATATGATACTCTAAATTCCACAAGGTCTTTTGAAACAATTAAAATTTAAAAAAAGGATGTCAGGGACGGCTATGAATGAGGCCACTTATTCCTGTGTGATGACCTCCTTTTGCTCTCTGTTAGGTTTGTTTTATGAGTTCAAGAACTGCCAAGATCTCGTTCACACAGGCCAGAATTCAAGAGGGAGCATTCAGGCTTTAGTTCAGGCTTTGGCGTCCAGAATACATCCATCAAAAGGTACTTAGAGTAAAGAGTTAACCATTTAGCAACTATAGAGACACAAGCTCGTGGCAGCAGAAGAAGAGAAGCTGCCGCTGTCTGCATAAATGATGTTACAGCGAGATGAGTCGGAGGAGGTTTGCTTTGGTTGGAGTCGGCTCTCGCTACCAGCGCCCGGAGTAAACAAAGAAGATCGTTGTATTTAAATCAGGCCAGATCTGCCGTGTATCCAAAAGACAGACAGCTCTCATCACCCTTAAATTAAAACTGTACTTTTACTGCACACTGACTGACACTCATTTGTAAATATGGCGAGCGGAGTTGGTTCCGAACAAGCTGAGATGGAAAAAACCACAACACGGACCCTGCAGCCACGGTGAGATACGAACCACAGTTACTTCTTGTATTGGTGTCTGAAAGAGGATGATCCACAGGCGCTGTGTTTCTACATTTCAGCCCGTCTCCAGGGAGCCGTCGCAGCAGGGGGGCGTTTCAGATAATACTTCTTATGGACAACAGGTCTCGTCATTAATCTCCACCTGCTCACCCTGTCCACTGGAGAAGGGAGTGGAACAACAACATGCAAGCGTCATCAACTACTGCACCTACGATGTAGCACGCAGGATGAACCGCACACTGGTCGGGAGTACGGACCATAATTCCACCAGAAAGACAACTGTGCTACGGCAAGAGCAGAAATGGGTCACATGACTGCTTTGACAGATTGACTAAGGTTTGGCCCATTGCATTATGGGGTTTAGTACGTGACTTAGGCTGATCAGCCGACCCCTGGAAGCAGGAAGATTTAGTTAGAAAAAATTGTTGAAAACTGCTGTAGCCCACAGTCATTCCAACTTGCAGATGAAATAGGGGGATTATTTTTTTAAATTAATATTAAATTTAACTATCAACTATAAATGCAACTCTTTCTGTTTTTAAGTTTACTTTTTTTTCTCATAGTGGAACTAGGAATGGGCGATATTTTACCGTTCACGATATACCGTCAAAAAAATTCCCCACGGTAAGAATTTGTCATCTCACGGTAAAAACGATAAATTCCCGTTGATGATGTTTTTGTGTAAAGTCGAATTTATGGTTCTGCGTTACGTACGTAAAGGAAGGAAGGAAGGAAGGAATGAGCCAGAAAGAAAGAAATGAGCCAGAAAGAAAGAAAGAAATGAGCCAGAAAGAAAGAAAGAAAGAAATGAGCCAGAAAGAAAGAAAGAAAGAAATGAGCCAGAAAGAAAGAAAGAAAGAAATGAGCCAGAAAGAAAGAAAGAAAGAAATGAGCCAGAAAGAAAGAAAGAAAGAAATGAGCCAGAAAGAAAGAAAGAAAGAAATGAGCCAGAAAGAAAGAAAGAAAGAAAGAGAGAAAGAAAGAAAGAAAGAAAGAAATGAGCCAGAAAGAAAGAAAGAAAGAAAGAAAGAAAGAAAGAAAGAAAGAAAGAAAGAAAGAAAGAAAGAAAGAAAGAAAGAAAGAAAGAAAGAAAGAAAGAAAGAAAGAAAGAAAGAAAGAAAGAAAGAAAGAAAGAAAGAAAGAAAGAAAGAAAGAAAGAAAGAAAGAAAGAAAGAAAGAAAGAAAGAAAGAAAGAAAGAAAGAAAGAAAGAAAGAAAGAAAGAAAGAATTCCCGTTGATACGTTTTTGTGTAACAAACATGGCGGATCTGAGAGCGAGATAGATTTATAGTTACAAAGGTAGAGTTGAATTGGTATTTTTTTATCGTCATTTTTATCGTTATCGGGATAAATGCCAGAAATTATCGTGATACATTTTTTAGTCCATACCACCCATCCCTAAGTGGAACCCATCTTTGAATTGAGAATACGTTCCAAGTCCACCACATAAAACCTGAAGGGTTTGATTTACTGAAAGTAGAAAAAAAAAATGTTTAAACGAAGCATGAAGAGGTAGTAGAAGTTGAAATAAAAGTCTGCATGAACCGGGTTTGAAGCACATGTCCTGAATTAACATCCCCAGCTGTGAGTCTCCCTGTGTGCGTGGGGGGGGCACTGTGCACGGCAGGTCCATGTCTGGCCATGATCAAATTGCTTGAAACACCGGAAAGAGCAGTTGTGGCATCATTAACAAACTATCTGTGTTTCTTGTCCTTCATAGATAAGTGCCGCACACACACGGACTGAGCAGACCTGCTCTGTGTGTGTGTGAGAGAGAGATAGCAGGTGTGGGTAAACCATTATCAGCCTTCCTGTGTGAGGGAGTTATTTTGGTCCGATCCCACAAGAACACCTTTGGAAAAATGAGAGATGCCCCCTGTGACACATCCACTAATGAGCCCGGGATGAAAAGTCCAGGCCTGCGGGTTCACTGAGACGTCAAGTCATTTTCCTCCATCCAGTCAGTGACTCAGCCTCACTGACTAAAGGTGTTAAACTGATAAGGAAATGTGTTGTTGGGCCGTGTTTTCTGCATAGTCTCTGAGGTCACAACAAACCCAAGAAGACTGCAGAGGGTGATGTGTGGGATTTTCCGGCGTCGGAGCGTGTGACCTGCCTCGCCGTGATTCAGCTTTATTGGCGCAGCCGTGAGTCTGACGTGTCAGGAGTCATTTGAGTTCCTCTCAGGCAGTAAAAAAAACCCACTTAACTTTTCTGCCTCAGCCTGAACTTTTCTCCTCATGATACTTAACACCTTCATCTACGAGGGAGTATTAGGGCCAAACTAAGACAAAAAAAATTGGAAATTACGAGAATAAAGTCATAATATAATGAGAATAAAGTCGTAAAATTACGAGAATAAAGTCATAATGTTGTGAGAATAAAGTCGTAATAGAATAAAGTCATAATATTATGAGAATAAAGTCGTAATATTACGAGAATAAAGTCGTAACATTACGAGAATAAAGTCGTAACGTTGCGAGAATAAAGTCGTAACGTTGCGAGAATAAAGTCGTAACGTTGCGAGAATAAAGTCGTAACGTTGCGAGAATAAAGTCGTAACATTACGAGAATAAAGTCGTAATTTGCGAGAATAAAGTCGTAATACAATAAAGTCGTAATATTATGAGAATAAAGTCGTAAAATTCCGAGAATAAAGTCGTAAAATTCCGAGAATAAAGTCGTAATGAATAAAGTGGTAATTTATGAGAATAAAGTCATAATATTATGAAAATAAAGTGGTAATTTATGAGAACTCTAACAGGAAGAGCAGTCTTCTCCCTGTCTTAAATGAAGAATATTGAGCATTTTGTGAAGTTACATTTATATATTTATAATATATTACAACTTTATTCTCGTAATATTATGACTTTATTCTCATAATTTTACGACTTTATTCTCATTACATTATGACTTTATTCTCGTAATTTCCTTTTTTTGTTTTTTTGTTTGGCCCTAATACTCCGTCGTATTCATCACATATTTTCTGAGGAAAGAATAAATTAACTGTTTTTCAACCTAAACTTCCGGCTTTGAGTCTCATTTTTTCCCTGACCTGTCAGTGAGCTGATTCATATCTCAGAGGTGTGCACATCCCTAGCAGGCACGGCTTTTCGCTATGTGGCTTCGGTGTCCATGGTAACCGAGAAGGAAGGTGAGGGCTTGTTTTAAGTGTGTGAGGCCGACGGTGAGCGTGCACACGTATGTGAGGACGAATTCACAGCAATAAACAAATCCTGCCCTCTGCCTGCGTTATCAGCTGGTGTAATCGCACCTCAGACTTGTTGAGGCTCCGGGAGTTCCTGATCAGTCTCAACCTGCGATGACTAGGTGATGAAGTCCATAAACAATGCAGGGACCCCCACCACCCCTTCCCACCCCGGGGAAGCACACGGCCTCCTGTGACTGACTGCATCTCGGCTCCGAGCTGCGCCTCCTGCCGTTGTCCAATTCCCTGCTTTGTGGATGCAGCTTCTTTGTTCAGCGAGGAGGCGAGCGGCTGACGTCGGATCGCCTCCTTTGTTCAGAGACGCCTCGGCTGTATTGTCGCTTTAGCGTGAATCCTGCAACATGCCCCTGTTGCCGAGCGCAACAATGAGATAAATGACAACGGTTTTCAACTGCTGCATAAGAGAACAATGGGAGTAATTATCAACAAATAGACATGTCAGCCATCTCTCAAAATGATAAAGCCTTTCTCTTTAATACAAAAAAAAAAGAAAAAGGCTCTCAGTTTTGGCCAGTTAAATTATAAGCTTCTCTTCTTCTCTTCTGACTGGGAAACAAAAGAAGGTCTGTGCTTCTTTAAGGTGCTTTCTACAGTAAGTGTGTGAAGGTATTCCTGGAGGGCTGTTGTAAACACTCACGTGTTGATTTGATTAAAAACTAGCAGCTTGACTTGTCATCAAGTAGGACCTTGTCTCTAAGCTCTGAATTAAGACATTCGATCGCCGGTTGAAGAAAAAAGTGAAAACATTCACCGGTCGCCAAAGGAAGTGCCTTCTTATTCCCGTAATTGTTTTGCAGAGAAAGTCCCTAAAACAAGTCCTCCTTCATCCTGAACAAGGTCACCGATCCATCCGGAGGTGCACCTGACCGAGCTGCTTCCTGCGCTGCCCTTTCATGGCATCTGCGGCTCGGCGGGGGCTGGGGGAGCACTGACGCTGTGTTGACAAATCAGAAAATGAACTGTACGGCAGATCCTGAAGCACAACACAAGGGAGTCATTGAGCGGTTTGGTTAAAGGGTCGCCACAGTAAACACAGCAGCTGAAGAGGAGGAGGATGGAGGAACCTTGGCAGGAAGGAAGCCTTCACAACAACAAGAAAAGAAAGGGCCAGTGGAAAGGCAACTGGGCAATAACCTTACCATTGACTGAGGCCCCATCGGATGAATGACTATAATTCAGAGCGCTCGCTTCAAGCGAAGGGCTCAACTGCTCTTCCGACACCTGTCGGCCTCCACAGAGGAACCTTTCACTGAGGACAGGTGCCTCGGCAGCGGGGCTGCGCGCCCTTTTTCCACACTCTCTGGTCCAGCTGCAGAGCTCGGAGGACACGGATTCCTCACATGCCTCCCCGTCACCTCTCCAAAAAACCACCGGGGCAGCAAGACAACCACAGGCGGGAGCGCCAAGTCGACACCAACATCAAAGTCTGACGCTAATTGGAAAAGTACGCATGAGCTTCACTTCCAACACGAGTAACAAGACATTTCCTGCCGTCACAACTGAAAATCAAGCTGAATGACGAATCGAAGAAGTATTTGCATCATCAAAGTGATTTCTGAGAGGAGGAACTACACGCAGCCATCGACTGGGAAACTGGGATCTCAATGAAACAACGGGACATTTCCACTGCAGCATGGTGAACGGTGACTGCTGTGAGTCTTTTAATGTGAGAAGCTACTGATCATCACCACTTGGTCCAATGAGAGTTACCAAATTAAAAAAAAAAGACCTGACATAAGACAAACACACACAAGGAAGGAGGTGTTTTGTAAGTTGCTTCCAAATGCCTCTGTAATAGGGCTGGGCAATACATCGAGATTTTAATATATATCGATATATTTTCAAACGCGATATGGTACGAGACAATATCGTTTATATCGATTTAAAAAAAAAAGATTTTAATATAGCTTATTTTGTGACAAATTGACTTGAATGTTTTATTTGAGATTTGCACAAATGTTTTGTTATTTGCACAACTGTCAACCTCAGTGGAAACGTCTGCCTGTTACTGTCTACATTGTATTAATTGCACAGTGTATTTTAATTTAATTGTTATGCAGGAAAGGGATATTTATTTTATTTTATCCAAGAAGCATTTTTATTCTATATATGCAGGCAGTTTATTTGTTTTATACATTTTGATATTGTGCAGACCTCTGTTAATAAAGGAACCTGTGTGACATTTGGCACGAGGCTTTGTATTAAAACTGACAGTTTTTTAAGGGTTTGCGTCAGAAAAAAATGAAGCTAACAGAGATGCTATGCTATAATGCTTTGGGGGAAACTCCAATTATGGCACAGAAAAAATATCGATATATATCGAATATCGCCATTTAGCTAGAAAATATCGAGATATGACTTTCCATATCGCCCAGCCCTACTCTGTAATAAACAAAGAATACTGAGCGTTGGTGTCCGACTGCCCCGTTTACCTGCAATTTCCTGTTTTGTAGCTTCAATAATCTGGAATAATCTGTGTGGGAGTTTAAACATGTGCACTACTACGGCATGCACATCGAATCTGTTCAGTGACCTGTGCAGCAAAACCAACATATTCTGCTGGGAGGAGTGAATGGGTACAGCAGAGAGCAGATGTAAGGCGGGCTGAGGGCTGAACAGTATCTGCAGCTGAGCCTGGAAACCCGGCCGCTGGCAGCGCAACCTCCGGCTCTCATTACAAGCCTCGGCTCACACGTTGTGACGCGGTGCAGTGGGAACGGGCAGAGAGCGCGCATGTGTTATGATAGCCACACCTTTATCCGTGGCGGCCTCACATAGCAAGCATACCCAAGCATGTGTAAGCACTAGCCGTGTTTTCCAGATCCGGGCCAATTGGCCGCGGGCCAGCGGCAGCAGGGCCGGGCCCGGCGGCTCGGTCCCAGCATGCTGGCTGAACGGAGGGCAAGGTGCTTCGCTGCATAGCTGGAATGTTTCACGCCTTTGTTTGGGCCCAAAAGGCTGCCAGATTCATTTAAAAAAGGAGCTCTATAGAGCAGGACAAAGTCAAGGCATGTCCATACCTGACTCTTCTAGCGCTGACGGTTTACCAGACACAGATTACTACAAGCTAAATGGCTTTTAGGAGCAATTTCACAGCTCTGCCCATCTCTTCTGTGGGTTACCACAAAAGCTTATTATGTTTCTGTAAACGTGATAGGCCGGATGGTTTCTTAGTCAAAAAATAAAAACTAGAAAGTTAATGTAGGAAAGTGTTTCTGAAAAGGACAGCCACTTACAAAAACATACTGAATGAACCACTCAAGGACCAATTTGATCAAAGAGCCACTACCAGCGACACAAGCTGATACACTCTCACTAAAACCAATCTGAAGAAGAGCAAAGACACATTTTCTGTGAAGTGTTGCTCTTTTTTTCCCCCGCTCTTTTAATCAAAGAGTACCCTTCAGTTCTGATATAAATGAAGCTGCAGAAGCACCTAGACGCCGCTATTGTTGCCAGCCTTTACATGTAGAGCTGGCCGGTGTGGGACGCTGGACGGTCCGGGCCTCTGTGTCCCGGCCAAGTGGAGAGTTGGACACCGGACAAGACGCTGTGACCCAGCCTTCCAGCTAGGGCTGGGCGATATATCGAGATTTTAATATATATTGATATATTTTCAAATGCGATATGGTACGAGACAATATCGTTTATATCGATTTAAAAAAAAAATGTTTGAATTTATTATGAGCTTATTTGGTGACAAATTGACTTGAATGTTTTATTTGAGATTTGCACAAATGTTTTGTTATTTGCACAACTGTCAACCTCAGTGGAAAAGTCTGCCTGTTACTGTCTACATTGTATTAATTACAGTGTATTTTAATTTAATTGTTATGCAGGAAAGGGATATTTGTTTTATTTTATTCAAGAAGCATTTTTATTCTATATATGCAGGCAGTTTATTTTTATTTCATTTGTTTTATACATTTTGATATTGTGCAGACCTCTGTTAATAAAGGAACCTGTGTGACATTTGGCACGAGGCTTTGTATTAAAACTGACTGTTTTTTTAAGGGTTTGCCTCAGAAAAAAATGAAGCTAACAGAGATGCTATGCTATAATGCTTTGGGGGAAACCCCAATTATGGCACAGAAAAAATATCGAGATATATATCGAGTATCGCCATTCAGCTAGAAAATATCGAGATATGACTTTTGGTCCATATCGCCCAGCCCTACTTCCAGCTCACCTTGGATGGGTAGAGTTTCCATCCTCTGACAGCAAGAGGAGCTGCTTTGTTTACCGCGTACAGCCAGACAACGAGAAGCCAACCCTGGACAGTAATGTGAGTCACTGTCTTAATAGATCACTTTAGTATGAAAAGGATCTATCCTTAAAATTAACTATGTGTTTGGACAAAAGAAAGTAGCAAATATCAAATGCAGAGACCTTCGCCCCGTCCACATTACCGTTATCATTTAAAAATGTGAAACTTGTTTCACGGGTTACACCCAACATCCACAGACCTCCAGAGACTCTGGAAAATGGACATTTTAAATCCACTGCAGACGCCGTTTCAGTTTAAAAATGCAGTTTTTTGCAATCATTAGAAACAGGGAAGCAGATCGGATTTATGATTTATAATTTAGCTCTTCTAGGTCAACACTCGTCATTGCATATTCTTCCCACCACAGCTTGGATGTACGTCCATTTATCCAACGTTTGGCGGTCAGAACCGGGAATGATGTCACGCCCGAACTGACCGAGTTTGAGTCGGCGTAAAAAAACAGCGTAGCAAAACATCTGAAAAAAGAGAGAATAGGTCTATGCATGTGTCTGACTTAATGTGCATAAATAAGGCAGAACTACAATAAACGATAAAATGACTTTGCTGAGGAGGGTAGCAGCCGAGTCGGGCAGTGAAATCAGAGTGCGTGTCAGTTCTGATGTGTTGAAACCTCCAACTAGGAACTCAGAAATTGCTGACTTTAATGGGAACACACTAACAAGACGGAGGTAAGTGTTAAGAATGATGACAACAGCTGTCACCAATCACGTAACATCTCTCACCCCGCCTTTTAAGTCAGGGATGTCCAGTTCCGGTCCTCCAGGGCTGCTATCCAGCTTGCTTTAGATGTTTCCCTGCTTCAACACATCTGCTCCAGATAAATGAGTCATTAACAGACCTGTGCAGACCTTAATGATGATCCATTCATTGGAAGCAAAGCAGCATCTAAAAACCTGCAGGACAGCAGCCTGGAGCACTGGAGGTGGTTATCCCTGCTTTAAAGGAGCATGAGGCTCCTTTTAAGAAATGAGACTCTCTAGCGCCACCCTTCACCACGACGGTCATCGGGGGTACTGCAGCCAACAGTGAAGCCGGCTCGGGAGAACGGGGAGAACGCACATGCAGCGTCATGTGACGTCACATCCACAGCCCAGCGCGGGAAATTTGGGACCGAATTGCAGCACATTTTGCAGCACACAGCCTGTTCAAGGCAAAGGAGAGATACACTAGAGGGCTCATTCTTTTGGGTTTGGAACGCTTCATCTGACATTATTACTAGAAAACTTAAAACGTGTACTAATTTTTTTCATAAATCCTGCCTCAATCCGGCCTCAAGCTCCTTTAAGGGGAGTTCCTTTAAGAAACTGACTGCATCCTGAGAATAGCCTTCAATGATCAAAGTAATCAAAAACTGAACTTTAAACTGAAAACGAGCCAGAAAAATAGTGAAATGTGGGTTTTTGGATAAGAGAAGTCAAGCTGCAGTAGATCAAAGTCATTCAGGTGAGGAGGTTGAGTCGCCTTCTCCAAACAACTTTAATCTTAACTCTGACGTGCTACAACAGCGGTGACACGGCCCGGCGTGGTCCTGTGAGGACACTCGGGACGCCCTGTCCGTCTCTTGGATGCTCTGCTTGTGAATCTACTAAAGGGAGGAAGAAGGGAGGAGACATGCAGGAGATGCTTGTCACTAAGAAACAAAAAAAAAACCTCCTGAAGATGATGCCATCTGAAAGCAACTCTGAAAGAGACTGAATGCCACGATGAGAAGATGAAAATCAGACTCTGCAGCGCGCCGCCATCGCCCCTCCAGCGCCTGCTCTCGTTCCTTCACATCCACACAGCTGTCACAAAGCAAATCTGGTCATGACATTTTTTTTTTTCTGGGTTTTGGGGCCTCTGCAGCTGTGTGAAACGGTCAGGGCGCCTTCTCCCAGCGATGCCGTCATCACAGCTGCATGTGTAAAGCCCCTCTGCTTCCTCTCAGGAGATGATCGTCTGATCCTGAAACGGGCCGGCAAACATCTCTCTGGGAGTCTGTGGGGAAGTCTTCCAGATCAGCCGGGTTTCTTCTGCAAATATCTTTTGGTTTTTCTTACGCAGGAGAAAAATTAAATCCTCACTTTTCTGCACTCTTTGACTTTTCTTTGCCTTGAACCAAAAGAAATGTGTTTACACAAGAATCGGGGTATTTAAACGAACATCCCATCTGGTCTGAGGAGGTGTTAGGAAGAACACTCTACTATTCTCTTTATGCTCCATCTTCAATAAAAGGCTGCAGCTTTAGTTCCCATGTCTAAACACGGATAATTGCTATAAACATCCATTTCCGTGCACTATTAGAGACTGATGTGAGGCTCTTTCCTGTTGTTTGTTTTGGGTCACATTTTGCAAACTTTCTCACATTATAAGACGGCTGTTTTGGGGTTTTATACGAAACAAAACTGACTAAGCGAAAAACTCAAGGAAGTGTCATTTTTTTGACACCCCACACACAAAATGATGAATAAAACATGAAGAACATGAAAAAGGACACACGGGCTGCAGCTCGACCCCTAAAAGTAAACGAAATGATACGAGTTGTAGTTCACAGTCATACTTTAGTCCAACTTCTTTCAGCGGCTCAAATCAATTTCTGTAATTTCAGGGAGCAAACATGCCAAATGTAAGCATTTAAAGACCAGTTGTTCCTCGTTTAATCATCGTTTCAAAGTCCAGCAGTGCCATAACGTGCAAAGTTCAGGAAGATTTGGTAACTTAAGAGAAAAAAAGTGAGGGGGGCCGCATTTGTTTCCTGACTTTCCAGGTACTTTCAGGGTTTTCCAAAGAGGGGCGACTGTTCTTTTTCTCAGACAAGTGTGACTCTTTTCTGCAGCTCCTCTTATCTCAGCATGTGGCCTTCTCCTCGGGGCGAGCAGCTCTTATTCTGCATTGATGATTTACTGGGCTGTCTTCAGCTCTGCCAACCCGTGCGTGTCAGCTGCAGCGGCCTCTGAGAGGCCTTCACACATCCCACAAATACAGAATGGACTCAGCTTAACACAAGCCCTCTCTGTGGCTCAGAGGAGGCCGGAGCACTGAGGAGCCCCCCGAAACCCTCCGGATCTGGAACCAGGGTCCATCTGCGGCCCTTTGGACACCTGTGGGGGGACTGTGAACGTCTCTGTGATGGGACTGGAGGAACAGGGAGGCAGTGAGAGCGCAGTCATTCATCAAGCCATCCGTGGCTTTGCGCCCATTTAGATACAGATACCCACAGAGATACAAAGCCCCAGCTGCCTCAAGTGGCTGACTTATACACAACGTTGAGCTCTAATGTAAAACAGCTCCATTTAGCCCTTTAAGAAGCTTCCTGAGAGACTTGCTGGGCTACGCTGAGATCCACAAAGTCTCCCCTCCTTTTTTTCAGCCTTTGTTTGTGGCCAAGAAACCTTATAACTCCACATGAAGGATCAGTTTTTCTTGTCCGGCTCTTAACAAGAAAGAGAGAAATCCCACTTTATTCCTTTTATGCACCAAAAAACAACTTCAAGTGAGCAGTTTTTAATGGTTTAAAAAAAAAGTCCTGACTGACTGTTAAAATGTGCATCATGGCTGATTTCAAACAGATCTGTTAGATCTTAGAGCTAAAACTGTTTTTCATTTGGCATTTTAAAACAAAATGTGCAACGACTTTAATCGTTAAAGAAGTTTTGCAAGCAAAATATCTTGAATTGAACTTGCTTCAAAGCACATTTTCTGCTCATTCTCACGAGTAGGATCTTTTTTTTTCCTTACGGCTGGTATATCAAAAAGGTAACTTATCAATTATTTCTCCCATTTAACTTCTGCAAAAACAGATGGGTGCAGGTGGAAGAGAAGTTGAGCTGAATCACTTCCAGCTGCGATGGTTGTGCAGCGGACATTAAACGTGTAGGAGAGCAGGAGAAGTATCACCCTCATCAGTGGATGGGGGGGGTAATGTTGTGCTGCACTCAGAGGAAGTGTCCAAGTTAACACGAATCATGGGCAGTTTATACGAAAAAAAAAAAAAAGAAATCGTCGGCCTGGCTTTCAGACAGTGAATAATCGACCCTTGAGAAATTCTCACATTAGCCCACTTTCGGAGCTCCTCGTGACTCTGGGGACGTCAGTAGTCGCTGACTGTACGGCTGCATGGAGGCCTCTAGGAAGAGGATCCCGAGCTGAACAAACCAATTACATCCCTGTCAAGGCTGCGGAGCTGCACTGCATCATCCCCACAGAGGCACCGCTGTCACACTGGGGCTCGTGTATTGATTGGCCTTTATTAGGGAGGCAGAGTAGGTAAAACAAAGGCCTGCCCTGATCAGCACACACTGACCTGCTGAAGCATGTGACTCATATTTGATTGCAGTGTTGTAGCCGCGGGGCAGGCCCTGCATCTATCTACCCCATGACTCTCCCTCGGAGCGGGGCCGGCCTGCAGGACTGCTGCTGCTGCACATTCCTCCGTGAGCGGAAGCACAGCCCATTAGCATCACATGCTAACAGAGGCGCTCTGACACGGGAAAGCAAGAGCAATTCATGTGTTTCCTTGAGTGCCTTCTCTCTGGGCTCTTTGATGCAAAATTACAGGATTAACCCTTTGTATTCACTTAAACTCTCCTGGTCTTGCAGCGACAAGCAGCATATCACTCCTGACTAGGGTCGCCACCTTTCAGAAATAGAAATAAGGGACGCCCTGATTTCAGCAGCGCAGGAGCCAAAAAAAAAGCCCCAAAACTTCTAAACTGAATAAAATGTGTTTATTTTATATGAAAAAACTAAATGCTTTGATTTAAAGTTTAAAGTGCTTTAATAGCATTGAACTTGCATGACTGTACAGACAGACAACCATACTAGCAACTGAAATATCCTCCTATGTTATGTATGTCCACATCAGCCAAGATGTAGAATATACATACAGGTGAAGTGGTGTAAAGAATATGGTGTAAAAATTAATTTATTTCAATAATTCAACTAGAATATGGTGTAAAAGTGAATTTATTTCAATAATTCAACTAGAATATGGTGTAAAAGTTAATTTATTTCAATAATTCAACTAGAATATGGTGTAAAAGTTCATTTGTTTCAATAATTCAACTAGAATATGGTGTAAAAGTTCATTTGTTTCAATAATTCAACTAGAATATGGTGTAAAAGTTATTTTATTTCAATAATTCAACTAGAATATGGTGTAAAAGTTAAATTATTTCAATAATTCAACTAGAATATGGTGTAAAAGTTAATTTATTTCAATAATTCAACTAGAATATGGGGTAAAGGTTCATTTATTTCAATAATTCAACTAGAATATGGTGTAAAAATTAATGAAAATACGGTACAAATCGTGTCCCGTATTAGTTCAATACGGGACGCAACATTTTTTCTCAAATAAAGAACAATTCCGTATTTTACGAGACGGGTGGCAACCCTCCTCCTGACACAGCCCTAAAGCTAATGTTTTAAAAAAAAAAGTTGGGATAATATGTTCAGTATAAATAAACATGTATTTTCTGTAGCATAAAGAGAGAGGGAACTTCCTGCAACATGACAGGGTGATGCTCACCGCTGTCTAGCATCCCGCCTTCTTTTGGCAACAGTCCTCATGCGACTGTCAACCAAGGGAAACTGTTGCCTAAGATTTGTGAGAGGAATGTTGTCCCATTCTTGTCTGGTATACCAGTCAAGCTGATCGACTGTCATGGCTTTCTTTGCAGAATTTTTCATTATATGATGTGTTAAATACATGCTTTCTACTGGTGATGGGTCTGAACTGCCGGCAGGCTTGTGCAGCAACCACACTCCCGCAGTTTATGGTTTATCATCGTGTTGCTGAAAGACGGAAGGATATTTCCTAGATAAAACCCATATATACACCTAGTAATTTCAGGAACAACTACCCCCCCCAATACCATCAGAAAAGCAGCCTTTTTGAGCTGAACAGCAATAACAAGGTAGCTGGTGATCATTTTTAGCCTTGTTCCTTTTGTACAGACATTTCTCCAGAGTCTGTGGATTTTATGAAGATATTACGACATTATATCTTCAAAAATCATTTACTCCACAACAAGCCTTATGTACACACAGTAGATGATTATATATTCAAAGTCGTACACCTAGGAACGTTATTTCTGAAATTCTTTCACAATTACCAGATGTAGTTTTTCACAAACTGGTAAACATCTGCCCATCACTGCTTTTGAGAAACTCTGCTCCTCTAAGAAACTCTTTTTAAAACACAATCATGTCACTGAACGTTGCCAGTTCACTGTAACAGACGCAAAATGCTCCTCCAGGTGTGTTCTCTTACTCTTCAATCCTTTTCTTACCCATGAGCCAACTTTTTTCAGAGAAGGTGCAAAATGAGCTGATAGTATTTGTGAAACATTAAAATGTCTCACTTTCAAGGTTCAATATGTTTTCCATCTTTATTGTGACCAAAAGAAAAGTTTAAGATTTAATGTTCTTATAACGGAGGCTGCTGTTGAAACAAATGACGAACATTTAATACTCTTTTACTTCTTATGACACCTGTCATGGCAGCACAGTAGAAAACTATTTGTTTCTCTTTCCGTTTTGGGTTCGTACCGAGAAACAGTTATGAAAACAGAAGTAATAATTACGTGTGACTCACTGGAAGTGACACTGACTTATTAAGAAAGGGCGATCAGCACGGCAGGAATGGCGTGCCGTAGCATCCTCGCAGGCGTGGCTGCAACAGAGCACTAGGATTGGGAGAGCCGCCCCTGAAAGTGGGCCGTTGGGGGGGGGGGGGGGAACGGCGTGCCCGGGCTGGATGTGACACAGCCCTCCATGATTACTAGGAAAGAGGATCAGCGTAGTTGCACAATAGGCGACGCATTAGCTAACTACTGTCAGCTTCAATAAACGTGAACTCTGATCACAAAAGACACTGGTGCCGGATGACCTGGCCTGGCACACTTTGTTAATTAAAGAGGTGAGGATGTTGACAGGAGCAGTCGGCGTCCACGAGGGCGGAAGAGCCGCTGGAACGTAGTCTGCTGCTGACGTTAATGTTCATCTGCGTTTGAATCCACCTGTGAAGTCAAGCAGGAAATCTTTTCTTATTGTTTTTTTAAAGAAACAACTGACATGATATAATATCTCAGTGTGAGACGGTGTAATCCTTTACGATTATCCTCCAGTCTGATCAGTCTTTCAGTTTGTTTGGACACGTCACACAGATCTCATATAGTTTAAAAATATGTTATCCCTCACTAATACATCATTTACTGGTAATTTAACGTTGAGCTTTATTAGATGGTGAAACTGTTGGTTAGGTGGTGTCATTTTAATAGTTTAACTATTATTCAGAGATCATCAAGGTGATTAACTGCTATTATACCCACTTAACCTGCATTTATCTACACTCAGAAGCGTTCAATAACAGGCCTTTAGTCTGAGTCCCAGGTGGAAAGAAGTCTTTAAGAAAAGACTCAACCGTGGTTGCAGTAAGAGGTGTTGGTAAGTCATTAATAAGGAGTTTTGATTGCCGAGTTTGCATTGGTTTAGCAATCCTAATCCCGCTCCCAGCGATTGCCAGTAAAGCAATAGTAAGTAGTTTTGAGGCCGCAGGTCAGATCGCAGCTCCGTCATCAGCGCTGTGCTCATCTGCTGTGGCATTCTTGCAACACATCGGCGCAAAGATAAATCAGCTCAAAAATCTTTAGTAAGTTATGAAACTGGAAATTCAACGAACGCGTGGGAGTACAGGACCGTACACTGAAGGAGGAGGAGCACGGAGGCGGGCGGGATGAGGCAGACAAAGAGTTGGGCCAAACTCATTGATCAGCAGAGAGCGCTCTTCCTCCCTCGCTCTCTTTGTTCATCCCTTTCTGCTTTTCAACCAAATGCAATTTACTTCTGTTTAGTAAGCCAGAGGAGCTTCCTGGTGACTCAAAATGCTGCAAACCAGGAACTCACGACCAGCTTAATGTATTCACAGCATCACTCCACCTCTCCGGTCTGCAGCAGCAGACTTTCACTGACGCAGGAAACCAGACAAGGTGATAATAAGAGAAATAAGAGAGAAAAAAAAAGCAAGTATAAGACTTCTATGAAAATCCTATTTGGTTGTAAGCCTTCATCCTTCCTCTAGTCAAACTGAAAAACAGTTTAGGATCTCTTCCAGGGCGTTTAGAGTTTATTAGTTGTTTCATGCAGAACAGTCAGACTAAGAGGATTGAAAATGAAGAAACTGGAAAAAAAAAAAAAAAAAAAAAAAAAAAGGAAATTAAGAAAGTGAAGCGTTTTTATAACTCGTAGAGTCTTTTTTAAGTCATAAAAGTAACATTTCACTTTACAAGAGCTGCAAGACCTTTTGTATCTGAAGCCATTTGTGATCTTTATTGACAACAAAAATCATTTTTCGTTTAAATGTATCTGTCAGTACAATCAGTGACGCCTGCTGTACTGGCATCAGAGTCCGGCAGCGTGCCATGTGGAGCCCCAAACATCCACACAAGGCTGCGTGAGAGTCCAGGGGATCCACTTTCATTCACTTATGAATAAGGTTTTTTCTTTTTTTAAACTCCCTCCAACCTGCATTTTCTGCCATTAATGGTTATTTTTGATCAGTTGATCCTGATCATCAGTGCCAGAGCATCTTCAAATTCTGTGTTTTCAGTATAAAACCCTTATTTATCTCACTCACTGTCATTTAAGACACAGAAAAGCAACCAATCTTCCTGTCCGACAGGAAGGATGAATCAAACGACTGACATCTTCACCCATCAAACGGTCAGTTTTCAAGCAGGGAGCAAATAAACACAAAAACAAGCCCAGACAACGCAACCAGGTCTTCTGACGGTGATAAATCTCAGACAGGTAAGGTTACAGCTCTGAAAAACACAAGATAAACACGTTGAATAAATGTTTGTATGACCGAGTTAGCAAACTTAGAGGACCGCAGCTGTAATATAGAAGCTTTTCTGCATTATTCAACTGCTTTTACGTTAAACCTTTGTGACACAATTCAAATAAGACAAGATCATTTAGCTCGATATGAAAAAGGTGGCGGTTCATTGAAAGCAGTCGTTTCAGTTTTGGATCATTTGTGAACCAGATGATACCGATGATGATGATGATGATGATACTTGAAAAGTAACTGTACGTAAATGATTAAACCACAGATAACTCAAAACAAAGAGCTGATCATTTGCTAGATTATTAACACAAGTTGTGCTTTTAATATAAGTTTTTTTTACTTTCATAGACAGCTAGTTTAATTTATTTGGATATTTAACATCAGAAATGATCATTATTGTAGCCTGAGGTTACGACCCACAAATCACAAAACATGATTTTAGAAATCTTTCAACTTTTTATTAAAGGGTCCATTTGTCCTTAAGAATTACCTTGACAAGTGGTGAAGACAGAACATCCACCTCCTCCAACTGAGCCGACGACAGCCATATGATTTACTTGGCTAAAGCCTCTAGATTAACACTGACAACATGAGTCACAAGAGCTGCATCTACAGAAGAGATGGATGGCTAAACGAGGCGATGCTTCTAACATGTTCCTGATGCAGGTGAGCAAAGGGCAGCTCAGTCATCTCCAGATTTTCTGTAGATACAACACTAATCCTCAAAATCTGGAGTGACAATTAGAGCCACTGTCATCGTAAAAAAACAAAAACAAAGACCATCTTTGTAGGAACTTTTAACACAGACTCCAGTGTTGAGGAGATTAGGAGGTGAGGAGGTGTCTCAAAGTGGTGACCTCCAAGTGAAAGGTTCCCTGGAGGGCCCCTGGGGGCCCTGACTGACACCCGTGAAGGATTCTGTCTAATCCTAGACTCAGGTCAGACTCCCAACACGCACAGACACATAGTGTTGCCACCCGTCCCGTAAAATACGGAATTGTCCTTTATTTGAGACAAAAATGTTGCGTCCCGTATTGAACTAATACGGGACGTGATTTGTACCGTATTTTCATTAACTTTTACACCATATTCTAGTTGAATTATTGAAATAAATTAACTTTTACACCATATTCTAGTTGAATTATTGAAATAAATGAACCTTTACACCATATTCTAGTTGAATTATTGAAATAAATTAACTTTTACACCATATTCTAGTTGAATTATTGAAATAAATTAACTTTTACACCATAGTCTAGTTGAATTATTGAAATAAATTAACCTTTACACCATATTCTAGTTGAATTATTGAAATAAGTTAACTTTTACACCATATTCTAGTTGAATTATTAAAATAAATTAACTTTTACACCATATTCTAGTTGAATTATTGAAATAAATTAACTTTTACACCATATTCTTCACCTGTAGGCTATACATTTGGGCTGATGTGGACATACAGTAGCATAGGAGGATATTTCAGTTGCTAGTATGGTTGTCTGTCTGTACAGTCATGAAAGTTCAATGCTATTAAAGCACTTTAAACTTTAAATCAAAGCATTTTGTCTTTTTATATAAAAATTTTATATAAAAATAAACACATTTTTATTCAGTTTAGAAGTTTGGGGGCTTTTTTCTTTTGGCTCCTGCGCTGCTGAAATCAGGGCGTCCCTTATTTCTATTTCTGAAAGGTGGCAACCCTACAGACACAGCAACTAGACGCCCTGTAGCAGAAACAGTGAGGATGAGGAGACGAGAGGCCCCTCTGCAGGACACAACCACCTGAACGTGAGATGTATGGCCTCTAAACCGCCTCAGGCCCCTACATCATAACAGGAATAAAAAGAAAGAGAAGGCAAGGCGTCAGAAGGCCCTTCATTGTCTGGTTGTTTCCACGCAGACTGCACATTTAGAGCAAAAAGCACTCCTGAAAATTAAAAAAAAAAAAGGAAGGAAGCAAGCTCACATCAGCCTGCTGTGTGCCAGCAGGCCTCGATCACGCTGTGCTGTTGCTCGTTCAGCAGCGGCAACAAAAGCCTGACACAAATGTAAAGGTGAGCAGGACACACCTACACGTCCTCTATTTACTGAAGGCTGATTTATGGTCCCGCGTTACACCGACGCAGAGCCTACGGCGTAAGCTCTGCGTCGGTGTAACGCGGAACCATAATTCAAGCCTCACACTCAACCGAAACCGCCGAGCAAGCGCTGCAGTGTCCGGTATCAGCGGACTCACAGACGAAAACATGCACACATGCAGACACACACACGCACACGCAGCAACCGTCCGTACCTGAGGAATTCCTGGAGACAGGTGTCACAGAAGCGGTGTCCACAGGTGGACACCTGGACGGGCTCCCGCATCGCCTTGCTGCACAGCGGACACTGGAAGCGGCGCTTGGGCTTCTCCAGGAACTTGTAATCAAAGCCGGGCATGGCTGCTGCTGATGCTCGGGCTCTCCTCCGGGTCTCCTCCGGGTCTCCTCGGGTCTGTGGCTGCAGGTGGAAGGTGGAAACGTCCTCTCCGCCCCCTCTCTCCGTCCCCTCTCCGTCCCTTCCTGCACACGTACGGAGCGGTGTTAAGGCTGCCGATCGGAGCCGATGCTTGGGTTCACATCCAGCCTCCCTTAACCCTCCAGGAGGCGAGTCCTCCGCAGATGTCTCCTCCTGCAGCCCCGGGGACAGATGCAAACAAAGACGGCTGCAGAACCGAGCCTCCCCCCCCTGCAGTGTGTGGATGTTGCACGAGCAGAGCCTGCTGTCTGTCTGGCCTCTCTGCTGCTGGACTCACACACTGACTACAATGTAAAAGCTCTCAGTCTGTTTAGGTGCACAGAGCTCCTCCTCCTCTCCTCTCCTCTCCTCTCCTCTCCTCCACCTCCTCTTCTCCCTCCTCCTCCTCTTCCAGGCCAGATGGGAGGAGTTAAGGAGCTAAGAGACGCTCCTTTCACACCATTTTATCTCTCTGATCTCCCTTTATGGACCTTTAATTGGGCTTATAGCCCATCTGCAGTTGGCCTCTAATGAGACGTGCGCTGTTCTCACGTGTGACATGCGATTTCTGCCTTTTATTTCTTTCGATTAAAGTGTAAACTGGAAAAATAATCGAGAGTAACACATAAAAATGAACTGAGGATGGATTTCAAGTAAAGATTTCAGTCAGATAAATGAAAGCAGAGCTCAGAGAGGTGTACGGAGGGTGAGTGGCGCCCTCTGGTGGTGGAGCAGCGCACGGAAATATGACATTAATATTATGGTCCTTGTTATAATAAAGCGAATAAACACGATGGCGTGTACCCTGCTTTCCACGTTTTCTCCGTCATCCTTTGGAGCCGTGGCGGTGAAGCGCTCATCCACACATCAGGATCATTTTTCACCTGCTGCACTGTCACGGGATTACATCACCATTACATCACCAGAAAGGACAACAAAGGCAGCAGAGCCACATCCTCACAAAAGGTGTCTGCAATGAAGGAGATGAACCTACCACTCTGGAAAACAGGCTAAAAAAACAAAGAATAAATACATTTATATCACTGGTTATAATAAGGACATCAAATGTTGATCTCAGTTTCAAATAAAACATAATGTGGGGATACAGGGGGCAGTGAAGATGATGTGAAGGAAATACTGTCATTGAGAAATGTCCTTATTTCTTATTATAATTTCTTTAAGATGATACAGAAGATCGGAGACCTGATTCCACCTCAATATTCAGCAAAGCCGACTTACACAGGTGTAGCTCTTTGTTTTGCTCGCGCTGCATGTTTTTATGAGCATCAGTGTTATGTTGCACCTGTGGACATCAATCTTCTCGGGAGTATTTTGCAACAAAATGTCATGTGACTTCAAATTAAAACAGAAAAATATGCACGTATTACAGAGATTTCACACCTCTGTCATGTGTTTATTCTTAGCTTTGCATTTTATTTCCATTTTTGAACTTAGTCTCCATTATGCATTTATTTTTTCACCTGATGCACTTTTACCTGTAATGTATAGTTTCTACACGTTGTTGCCAGAGTAATAATCTATTATTAAAACTACCTAAAGCATGCCACAATAAACAGAAGCACATTCATCGCACCGCTGTGGCTTTGGGGTTGTTTTTCTTCCTTTCTGTTTGCCTCTTATCAGTTTTTATTGGGTGTATACAGGACGAGTGTTTCAAGCTCATTGTGTCCTGATGATGAAGACAAAGACTTACTCTACTTAAAATATCTTCTGATCCATAGAGCCCAGTGTTCTTCATCCTGGCCTCACTGCTGAGCATTGGTCACCCGTGGGTGTGATTTATTTCCTTTGCAGCCAAATATACAATCACTTCATTTATACAATATATTTGAATAAGTAAATCCTTTCTCTTCAGCTTCTCAAAAGTTTGTACAATGAAGCCAAAGCAGTGTTTTTTTTCTTGATAGCAGGTCATGCTGTGCTCAGATCAGGGTAAACAGATGACTGTTAAATCTGCAGAAAGCAGTGACTTCCGCCACAGGTCAGTTTGACCTCCAACAGCCCTTGTAATCTGGTTTGAGTACTCCTGTATTGTAAAAGTAATCCAATAAAGCACAAAGTGACCACTGACGGTGTGATCAAGATTAATGTGCTCACGTCATCTGACTGATGAACGCCCAAGTGGCTTCATTCTTCTTGACTCATTCACCAGTATCTTAAAACAGCTGAAACCAGTCTGACTTTTAGGCTCTTTTCATGGTTTATGGAGCGGACGCTGCACGTGAGGGAGGACAATAGCTCCCCACATGAGAGCTGTCTAACGACTGCTTGTAATCCAGCTTCAGTATCAGCGCTGCAACATTCCTTGAACAAGCCTGTGGTGAGACACACCTGCTGCCTCACACAGGTTGTGACCCTCTCTGTTATCAGGCCACCAACTGAAACAAACATTCGTCCATGAAGAAAAAGAAAGATCGGCCAGATGGCGAGCAGGACCGAGGGAAAAACTCTGAAGCTGCAGCTGCAGAATAAAAGGAAACTGTTTAGCTGTTGCGGTGCTGGGTCTCTGGGAAGAAGACGTCTTCCTCGGCAGACCCCCGTCCAGCTCCAGGAGACAGCTGAAGGGGTTTTTAGGAGAAAATTATCTTGGGACAAGTTCCTCACATAGAGCTGAAAACAAAGAAGAAACAGAGGGAAAAAGAGAGGGATATCAGTAAAACTAGAAGCAGTCAATTTATTGATCAACTAATATATATATATATATATATATATATATATATATATATATATATATATATATATATATATATATATATATATATATACACATATATATATATAGATAGATAGATAGATAGATAGATAGATAGAGAGAGAGATGCATAGTGTAAGTCACTGAAAATACAGGACTGTCTCAGAAAATTAGAATATTGTGATAAAGTTCTTTATTTTCTGTAATGCAATTACAAAAACAAAAATGTCATACATTCTGGATTCATTACAAATCAACTAAAATATTGCAAGCCTTTTATTATTTTAATATTGCTGATTATGGTTTACAGTTTAAGATTAAGATTCCCAGAATATTCTCATTTTTTTAGATAGGATATTTGAGTTTTCTTAAGCTGTAAGCCATGATCAGCAATATTAAAATAATAAAAGGCTTGCAATATTTCAGATGATTTGTAATGAATCCAGAATGTATGACATTTTTGCATTACAGAAAATAAAGGACTTTATCACAATATTCTAATTTTCTGAGACAGTCCTGTACTTTGTTGATCTAACATGGAAAAACAACACTTTCTATTCATCCTGCCTGTAGCAAAAGAAAGAAAGAAAGGAAAAGAATTGGATGCTCATGTAACTGTTCCAAGGTAGAAATGTTTGAACAGCAACCTAAATCTCTTGCAGAGCTTCATGAATGCTTCTCAGGGCTGAGATGAAAGACGCATTTAAACAGCAGCTCTGCACACCGCAGTAAGGATTACCAACATCTCTGTTACTTATTAAATTCTGATGCAGGGTAATTTTCTCTAATTCTGCAGCTTTTTTCAATTTGGATTTTAATACACTGTTTTTTGGGAGGATGTTGCAGCATCATTGCTTACTTACTGGTCACATCAACAGCCACAACTATTGCGCTAAAGAATCACTTTTAACATACAGATAGCAATATTCTTATTGAGTGAATGCTTGAATGCATCATGTCTTCATGTGTTTTAATGTTTATGTGCATTTCTGCCGACATAATAATAAAAAGACGCTTGTCTCAAGTTTAGCTGGACTTTCATCTGGGGATTAGTTGGATTTCAACACGTCCCAGCATCTCAGAGTGTTCGCTAATAGAGGTTAATGAGCAAAATATTACGTTTCACTGCCAGCAGAGTGTTGCCATGACAGCAAGCCACCGATGTCACTGTGAATGGGTGACTCTCGTCGAGCAGCACCACCTTCGGTATCCCACAATCCTCCTCTTTCCTTCCGAGGCGGCCGCGGGCCCCCTTTCCCCACGTATACACCTCCCCTTCTGGAAAAAAAGAAAAAAACAGAAGAAGGAGCTGGTCACAGGATTCAGAGCAAGACCCCCTGGAGGCATTAATCCACAGACATCTTAGTGACAGCTCGGCCTCTCCAGCAGTCGCAGCATTGTGGTTCTACGTGTAGGAAGTCTGAGCAAAACAAAGCCTGTCTTACACAAGATTCAACAGGCCCTGTTACCTTCTCTCCAGGGGTTCAATCGCTGCTACAATACAACATTCTGCCTTTTTACACTCAGCTGTAAGAATAAAACCCACCAACACAGACAGAGAGGACAAAACACACACATCTGTTATCTATCTGTCAACGTATACATGTACAAAGAAGCATGCCAAGGCTTTAATATGTTTACTCAGTTATCTTAAGTGTAAGCATACCACGTGATCCATATAGCCATTGGCTCAAAAATTTCAGTTCACATTTAATGAAAACCTGAAATTTGATTATGAGTCCGTCTTAATAAATTGTCTTTTTCTTGGAGTAGACAAACAAAACAGTCTCAAGATTTATTTTAACCTGGGCTCAATCAACTTTAATATTTGGATGTAAAACACTGATGAAATTGAAAATGGTTTCTAAAATAAATGGGAAAATGTGATAAGGAATGAGGTGATTTTTCCTTTTATAAACATCATATTGCCTCGCCTTCACAAATAAGAATGGATAGGAGAAGTAGTGAAACATAAATATAAGGTCCCTCTTTAAAAAAGATCTTTGATGTTGTACACATGAGTACTTCTACTTTGGTACTGATTTTTAAACTGTTATACATCGATGGTCAAAAAAAGTCCTCTCTAACACTTTATTAGACCACCTTTAGTGTTGATTATGTCACACATTCAGCTTGATAAGATTGTAATAAGTGCAACAAAACATATATTTAATTCCATAGAATGCATTCATTTTTCACCCAGATCTTGTATTGATGATGGGAGGAACCCTGCATTAAGTCCTTCCCCGCACATCCCAAAGATTTTAACAGTGTTAAGGTCTAGACTCTCAATGGGGCTGCCATCCATCCATCCATCCATCCATCCATCCATCCATCCATCCATCCATCCATCCATCCATCCATCCATCCATCCATCCATCCATCCAGCCATCCGTCCGTCAGTCTTTCCATCCGTGCGTCCGTGGCATCACCGTGTGGTAAATTTAGAATCACTAATCAAGCTAATATGCATATTTTTTGGACTGTAGGAGAAAAAAAATGATAACTCATTAGCTTCTTATAGCCAAGATGTTGTTTTGTGAAGTGTATCTTAGCTTTAAGCATAGGACGACCAGCAACCCAGAGTTTTCAGAATAGAGGGAAGCAGGTTTTGAGCAGCATTAGAAACGGCAGCAAATGAGTGAGGAGATACAAGTTCAAAGGGCCGATGATGTCTCAGCAGAGGATGATGCTTTGCACTTTGAATCACCTTGTTGTTGAATTGTGCTATAGAAATAAACTTGCCTTGCCTTGCCTTGCCTTGCCTTGCCTTGCCTTGCCTTGCCTTGCCTTGCCTTGCCTTGCCTTGCTTACTCATTTAATAAAGCTAGGGCTACTACAGTTCAGAGGGATGTGACATCACTGGGAAGTGGACAAATCGAGAAATGTTAAAAGTGAAAGATGGACGTTATTGAAAAAGGTCTTCACAATTAAGACAGGATACAAATTGGACTTAAGACGGGCCATCCACTTTAAGCACTGAAGTAATTCATGAGCTGAGCCACTGGGGACTCAACTAAACTGCTCACCCTCAGATCCTGCATGAACTGGCTCAGCTGCATTTGCTGGAATAAACCCACTTTCTTGTCCAAATAACTGGGGAGGTACTTTCTCAGCATCAGAGGTAGGAAGACATGTAGCAACAGCAAAGCCGAGGGGGACGACAATAATTTTATCATTTTAAATGGAACAATGAGCTGGGTGTATGTATTTGGATGAACAATGTAGAAGCTTACATGTGAGCTGAATATGTTGCTCTGAACAAGCTTGCAGGTGTCACCACATTTCTCTTGACATCACTGAAATTTTCCCTCTTAGATCTTGAGTTCTACTGTTGAATTTCTTCTGTTAGGTTGCACCAAACATTTAACTGATCTCCATTCAAATTCCCAATTTTTCATAGACCATATTTATTTGTCTTCACTTCTTACACCAAGTTTAGTAGTTTCAACAATCTTAGTTGTTTTCCTTGTTTGACACAGAATAATAATTTGGCCCTTCATTCATCGTTTCCATGTGCACAGGATGTGTTTTCCTTCAGGCTTGTTGAAGGAATGAAATGCTACTCATTCAGAGATAAATAACTTTTTGCCAGCTGTAACATATTAATCCCAGCAGTCCTTTACCAGTGGGAGGCTCCTTGTCATTGACTTAGTTAAAGCCAGGTGCTAACCTTTTTTTAGACACGCAGTCTATTTCTTTGCAGCTGTTTGGAGGTTTTCTGTTATGACGTTTACCCACAGTAGGGGGCCAAATGTTTACATGTCCATCAATACTACAATAAAACACAGGAGAAGATAGAGCTCAGATTGATCAATCCTAGAATTTGTCTTTAATTGCCTCAGTATTACAGATTCCTTTTCTCGTTTAGAGAAGGTAACCTAAAGATTTCTATGAAATGTTTTCTCCAGCTGACCCCTGGTGCGTTTTTTCATAGAAGGATACTTCTGCTATCTCCAAAGGCAGAGCCACCCACTGTACTGACATGCTTCCCTTCCAAACACCCATACGTGCTTATTAGTTGCCATCTAAATAGAGCAGGGCTTTTGGAAGAAATTTTAGCTGCTTGTTAACTTTTGGAAGTTTTCCTAAGTGCACCAGTTAGGATAATTGAAAAAGAAGTCACTGCCTCCAACAGCAGCTTCCTGACAACCAAATCACGTTTGAAGCCCTTCAGACCTATGGTAAAACTACACAGGTTATTGTTGTATCGTCTAAGGATACAATCTGAATGTATTTGCGTTTCATCTAAGTGATTTCCTTCATTTCATTTCTTTGCATCACACATTTCACTGTCAGTGGGCTTCATGTAAGATCACATCATTCTTGAATGTTCGGTGGCTTTGAGGAGGGAGTTGGATGTTGTTTTTTCAATACACAGTAACTCATGATCAGTAGCACATCTTTTACAACTTTGTGGACTGCTGATGTTGGCCATGCTAGCTCTTACGGATTATGCTTTTTTTTTCCACACTTTGCAGTTTATTGTTTGCAGCTAAGTATGTGCTTGTACATAACATTTTTCCACTTTGTATTAGATGAAAAAATAAACCGCATTGCATATGAGCAAAGGTTCAGGCAAAGACAAAAAGGATCAAGACTTTACTGACCAGATCCAACAGCCAGGGTGAAGGCGTCGCCACAGGCAGCCATTGTGATGCTCTGCAGACCGGGCACCGGGTACGGTACACGGCTGCTCCGCCGTGAGCTGCAACCCATCTGACCATGCTGGTTGCTGCCAAAGGTAAAACACTGACCCGCTTCTGGAAAGCAAATACACAGAAGATGTTAACAAAAAATAGTATGTCAGAGTTACACAAGTTGCTAACTGACGTTTCATTCCTAAAGTCTAAATATCAAGACTTTGACACAGTGATCTTTCGCCACTTTGTAGCATTTTTGGGGACGATAGCTACAAATAAACATGCTACTAATGTTTGATGGAATAATACAGTGTCAGACTTCTTCACCTGTAACAGCAACAGAATGAGCCGTTCCGATGTCAACGTAAACAATCTTCTCAGTGCTGAGTGGTGCTGATTGGACTTGAGTATAAGAATGAGCTTCTTCCAATTGATTTACAGGATTTGGTTCCTCTCCTGCTGTAATCCTATCCAAGCCAAGCTTATTGAACCTGACCAAAAACAAAACAACAAAATCCAAATGCTCTTACGCTGTATCACACAATACAAACAAAGCTTTTGTATAAATACAAAGAGTAAACTGATGTTTGTCCTTGAATTTAACTTTTGTCCCTATGTATGTAAGAAATCTGCATCTTGCAGATTTAAACAGAGCTGTAGTGCCTACTATTTCCTACTAACAAACAGATCTACATCCTCTCTGCCAGGAGAGAGATTAACACTGAGTGCAGGCACAGTGTCCTTTTTGAGAATGCTGTCTCACAGGTTGTGCACCATAAAACTATCTATAAACCTTTAATCTATCACCATCTCGCATGCACGTGGTTTAAGCATAATCCAATAGGAAGTACAATTTCTTCATACTTTAAAGAACAAACAGTACCAGCATCTTTCCATTAAATACAAAGACGCAGCTTACATTTGTCATGTTTATAGGCAGAGAAACAGAATAATTACCTGTTGTTTCCACATGCCACAATCCTGCAGTGGGTGCTGATAATCATGGAACAGTCGACGCCACACACCACCTTCTGGGCCTCAAATTCCTCGGGTAAACACACCTGCTGTGGAGAATTGTGGGTGTCTTGGGTGCCTAACCCGAGGCGACCTTTCAGACAGAGAGCCAAAAGACAAGTTGCGATTAAAGGCTGCTGCTATAAATCAATTTAAAAACACACAAAACAACAACAACATTAAAAAACGTTTCTAGTGCTATACCATTGTCTCCTCTTCCCCATGCAAATACTTCTCTTTCATTGGTCACAGCTAGAACGTGGGAAGCTCCACAGGACACCTGTATCAGCTCATACCCTAGGAGAGCCTCCACAATCTTGGGCTGTAAATACAGACAGAGTAAAAAAGTAAAAAAAAAAAAGAAAGAAACGTAATTAATATAGTTAGTCATTTTCGTCGAAAAGGTGCATGAGTGTTGTGTCCGAGTAACCTGGTGTTAATGCATATTGAATAAGCTTAAAAATATATATAGTAGAGACGGGCATTATTCTCTGCAGAACTGATGGATAGCATGACGTATGACATCTTTACACATACCTGAGTTACATCATTAAAGTTGCCATGTCCCAGGCAGCCATTGCTACCGCTTCCAAATGTCATGATAATGCCCCTATCTGAAAATTTAAAAACACAAAAAATGAGGATTAATAGGAGTATTAGTTGATGAGTGTAGCTGTATTGTTGTGTAGACCTCTGTATCTAGGAAACGCTAATCTGTGTCAGTGCAGTGAGAAGTGATGAAGGAGAGGTAACTGAGCTGAGAGGAAGGGTCTCTAATCCTGTGTTATCTGCTTTGCAGTGCTACATGGGCTGATGACAGGAACCCACAGGGCCCTACAGTTTGAGCTCAAACCAAAAAGTTTACAAACTGCCAGCCAAACACAGAGAGCTTATTTAAAAGTGGTTTTACATGATCGGGAAAAAAAAATTCAACCAAACTTTATGAACACTCTTCCTCTGTGTCTCAGAGCAAAGGGTTGCAGTGTGTGAGCATAAGCAGAAAATAAAAACAGATTTTCTCTAGCAGAACCCATAATTGGACTAACAAGGCATGGCCGCGACCGTTCTGATATACACAAAGAGAAACAAACCTGTCATGCAGGTAGTAAAGAGATCGCCACAGGACACAGACTTAATGGTGACTCCAGACTGACCCTCGAGGAAGCGAGAAATGAACAACGGCTGCATCTGTTCCACCACACCAGGAAGACTGGCCTCACCAGACACCACCGATGGAGCCTATCCAACATACAATCATCCATCAGCCTGACACATATAACACTGGATCACATAGCACACAGAATACCTATCAATTCTATACTAAGAGACTCCAACTGACATGCCATGTGAGAACACTATCTGTGAGACAACAAGTACTACCACAAATATTGCCATTTATACATATATCTTTATCACTGAGGTCGTATAAAATTCTAAAAATGTAAGGGCTCAAACTCACCTCCCATGTGATCAGACGGCCCGACTTGGTGACTCCCATCTTTTGAGTACGGCCAAGAGACACCTGAAGCACTTCGGTGTTGAGCATGGGCAGACGGAGTGGGGCTGTAATGCCGCTTCCCCATGTGTACACCAAGGACAGTGGGAGGGGATGCATCTTTCCCGATCCTAAACCGACTGATCCATCTGTTTCAACGCAAGAAGTGGAAACTAGTTAATGTTTTGGCTAATGAGCAACACCTGGTGTCAAATGATAATATTATGTTGTGTTACCCCTGGACCTGTTGGTAGGAACCCTTCCTCCTGCTCTACCTTGAGCACCAAGCTGCACAGTAGAAAGTGGTTTCTCAATCCTGGAAAATTCAAAGGGGGACAAAACATAATGAATCCTTTTCACAAACCAATGCAAGCAATATTTAAAAGATCAAATAATCATTATTTGTGCATTGAAGCCTCACCTGCGCATTTTCACGTTGCCTATGTCGGTGTAGAGATTAAGCAAGGGCCTGATGCATATAGGCAAAGCCATTATTTCATTGAGCTGAGGCCGTTTGGATGGATCCAGGTTGAGCATGTTGAGGATCAGCTGTCGGAGTTCTGGGCTGTAGCGGTCTGAGATTGGAGCAAAGGTACCGCTCATGATCTTGAGAACAAGGGCAGGAAGATTCTGAAAGGGAAACAAAGAGTGTAAGGCATTGAAAACCATGTAAAAAAAAAAAAAGAAGAAAAATCAACAATTCTCTCTTCAAACTCCTTGCCAAGTCTAAGATTCTCACATTGGTAAACTACCGTCGACTTAGTAATAGTGAAGATAAATTTGATATTTTATTTGTGAGAAAATAAAGAAGCCCAACAGCAAACTTTCATGTTTTCATGACACATTATAGTATTTTCATAAAATATCCTGAGATATGGTAAAAATATCCCATGGTGACAATACTTTGTTGTCTGTTAGGAGGTTTTATATCTTTTCGGCACATTAAGAGTGTCAGTGTTATACATTCAGTATCCTTCTTGAATGTACCTAAACTGTAGTAAAAGCTAAAACTAATGCACCATTATCATGAAATTCCAAATAAAAGTAAAAATAGCATTTTAGTACAGCGGCTTCGAAGGCTCTCTTGAGGCTCGCCAGCTCGTACAACACACAGCCCAAAGCCCAGATATCACTCTTCTGGTTATATGGCTTCCCCTCACACAGCTCTGGGGAGATGTAGCAAGGAGTCCCAACCACCTGCACAATGAAAGCACAATCTATGATCAAGATGGCAAATTATGTCAATAGGTTATTTAACATTCCAAAGAAGGGACGAATCAGCTCACAGTGTAAGCTTTGCTCTTGCTGACGAGGATTTTGGAGATGCCGAAGTCCCCGATTTTGACAATCATCTGGTGCTTGTCGAGAAGGATGTTCTGAGTCTTGAGGTCACGGTGCAGAATTAGTTTGTTGTGCACATGATACAGAGCAAGCAAGATCTGCACAAAAAAGTGAAGAATGGTGTCCTCGTCCAGGAGGGAATTACAGCGCTTCTGTATATAGTCAGCCAGGGTTCCACCTGCAGAGAGAAAACGATTTCTCAGAATTCAGAACCTGAAAATAAACTCTCCACTCTACAGCAGTGTTTTACCTAAATGTCAAGAAACATGATTGAGGCTAAACCAATATCTATATACACTCAATCAATCATAGATATTATAAAATCTACTATCCAGAGCTGTTCTTACCCTAAAATATGGTCAGTAAAGGAATATAATCTGATTATTTTAGGCTGATGATTTTAGGGTATAATTAAATGATTGCATGGTCCTTCAAAACACCATCCTCACAAAAATATTAAGATATTCTTAAGTTGTCTTCTCAGGGCTGGTGTGGGAAAAATAAAAGGTATTGAGCTGTACAATACAAAAGCTTGGGAAAAGTAAACCACTGCACAACGGATAAAAGAGAGTGGTGTAATGAGATACAAGATTACCTGGTGCATACTCCATCGCTATCATGAGGGCCTTGTCCTCTAGGAAGTTCTCATAGTACTCTATGATATTTGGATGGTTGAGCAGTTTCAGCACCTGACACTCATTCTGGGCTGCCAGGCGTTCATCCCGTGACATCTGCTCCACCGGGATCTCCTTAAGGATGACGAAAGCTCCGTCGTTGCGCCTGCGGCACAGGTGAACAATCCTGACAAGCAAAGAAAAGGAAGAAAAATGAGACACATTTTGGCTAACACGAGACAATGATTTGTGGCAGTTCAGGCTTGGTACTGTCAAGCTTAAAGAGCTTTGGGACTGACTCCTTAACTGACAGAGATGCATTACATAGAGTCTGAGGAAAGACAAAAAAAAGGAAAACAGAGAAGAGAGTTATGTAAAATACTTGGAGGATTCGGCCAAAGTGAAGATTTGATCCACTCTGGTCCTTAGGTGATCGGTTTTATAAATTGCTGTTAAATTAATTTTGAAAATTGACTCTAGTGGAATGAATTCAATTAACTGAATTACAACAAATTGAACCAGAATAATTTGACTGATTTGGACTGTCCTTAATTGGACTGTATTGAAGTTGTTTTCTGTGTAAAGCACCTTAATGTGACTTTGTTGTAAGTTGGCATAACACAAATAAAGTGAATTACTGATGCAGCAAGTTGTGCGACTGTACAGATGTAATTAGTGAATGTGCGCTGTTAAATATTGATGTTTACTAACATTTTGTCACGAAGTACTGTACACATTCTGAATATAATTTGTTGTTTTTTTTTTGTTCCTGATGGTCTGTGATTACATCACATGTCGTAAGAGAAAGCCTAGGTGAACCCATGAGAATCAGCTAATATATGTATAATGTATAATGTATAATATATACTTGAGGAGATCATGGAGCTGTGCATGCAACACAGAAAAGTGAAAGGAAGAAATGGTAGATGAATGCTTTCTGTTTAAAGATTTACAAGTCTAATATACTACATTTTAGAGAGGCATCAATTCAAATTAAGCACAAATTCAAGGCAATTTCTGAGGCCAGGTTAACTTTTTTAAATTTCATAACAAAATTAGCTCCATTTTCAAGAAGCACCTTTTGCAATCCTGTTTCCCAGTAAAGTCTGTGTAAAATGAATGTGATTCTTCTATTTATTCTACTATGACATATTACTTTGACTTTCAAAATGCCACAAGTTAATTGGTACGATATAACTATGTGAATTTGAAACTATGTGTTTCAAATTAAAGAGCTGAATTAAAAAAAAAAACCCCATTACGTTATTATTTCTTCTTGTAGAAAGAAGGTAAATACTCAGTTTAATGACTACTGAACAGAATTTCAAATGTTGTCACCTCAACCAGACATATGTCGAAATGTTGCAAACTGTCATTCTAATGGAGCTTTGACACTGCGTTGCACTAACATGCTTAACTCACTGTTGTCCCTGAGCAGAGCAACATCATCTGTGGTCTGCATTACTTTCTGGCAAAACTGCTTTTCAAAAGAAAATTGTGAAAAGTAGTGTTTACATTTTAGAAACCCCAAGCTGTTTAGTCATTAAAAAGTAATAGCTCTTCCTCGGTAGTCTTTTAAAATAACTTTTCGCATGACTACGTGTGTGCTCTGTCTCCTCTCCAGATGCGTCAACGCAGCTGTCTTCTTCCGACAACATTCCGTTACATTTGGACGGGGAAAACTCAGACTTTGTCGTTTCCTATTGTTATTACTTCGTTGTTGAAAGCACCGCATCTTCAAATAAACAACAGCCTGTAATAGAAACAATACGTCACGGGTTAAAAACAGAGTTTACCCGAAAGCTCCTCTCCCGACAACTTTGATTTTTTCATACTTCTCCATCGCTGCTGCGCCCAAACGCTTCCGCCGTTTCCAGGCAACCCGGCCATGACACTATGGCAACCCAGTAGGGACAAAACATACAGACAGAATCATAGACATATATACATAGATATATATGGATATATGAATATATGTTTATTATTGTTTCTTCATATTATTAAAATAGCTGAGTTTATGTATATATATGGCCGAGCTGGTCATAGAAATATATACATAGACGCCTCGACCATCGACCGCTGCTGCCTATTGGCGCTGACGAGCCGTGAGGCAGCCATCTTGGTGCGGGCACCCGCTCCACTCAGTGTCAGCGCATTTAATCAGAAATACGTTTTTTTTCTGCAAACGTCATACATTTAGGCATGATACATGCACATACATACATACATGATCCGGCGTATTTTAATATTCATAGTAGGCTTAAAAGTAATATAATATTCTGGTATGTGAGTAGGCTATGATATGTAGGCCTAGGCTATATAATACACACACAAAAACACAACTATATGATAGAGAAGCAGAGGCAGATTGTGTAAAACTCAGCTATTTTAATAACATGAAGAAACAATAATACATATATATATATATATATATATATATATATATATATATATATATATATATATATATATATATATATATATATATATATATATATATATATATATATATATATATATATATATATATATATATATATATATATATATGTATCCATAAACATCCATCCATCCATTATCTATACCCCCTTTATCCTTTGCAGGGTCACGGGCAGTACTGGAGTTGAGGGGGGATGAGGGGGATGGCATCCCCCCCCTGAAATAAAAACGGTCAAAATCATCCCCCCTGTAAAACTGCCATCCCTCCTTTCCATCCCTTATGTAATTTCATCAATGAATGTGGTTTTACTGCTATTTCAACATTTAGAGTCATCGCCAGAAAAATAACACCAGAAAAATAACTTATTTGACAATTTTCACCTGTTTTGAGTAAATTTTCACTTGAAATAAGTAGGAAAATCTGCCAGTGGGACAAGATTTATCTTCTCATTACAAGCAAAAAAATCTTGTTCCACTGGCAAATTTTTCTAATTTTAAGTGAAAATCTACTTGAAACAGGTGAACATTGTTTTTCCAGCGATGAGTCTTGTTTTAAATGTAATGAGATTTTTTTACTAAAATGAGACATTTTAACTAGAAATAAGACAAATATTCTTGTTAAGATTTTGAGTTTTTGCAGTGATCCATTTTACTTATCCTGTGAAGGACGGAGTCATATTGATAAGTTCAGAAAACTGTTCTTTATTTTTGTGTTTTGATGTATTTGATGTAAGCCCAGTGGATATTTAAAGCTTACAGAAGGCTGCATTTAACTGCTGCTATGTCATTCCTGCAGTATTTCTGCAGGTGTTTTGGTCAGTGCTATTATTTATAATATATTATATTATTTGTAATCAGCACAAATTATCTGTCCCCATATGATAAAACCCACCATCCCCCCTGATTTTTTTTTACAACTCGAGTACTGGTCACGGGGGTCTGCTGGAGCCTATCCCAGCTAATTTTCAGGCGAGAGGCAGGGGTTCACCCTGGAAAGGTCGCCAGTCCATTGCAGATATCCATAAACATCTCCATATATAAATCTATATATATATACATATATGGTGTAGCCTTATTTTTAGAAACACTGACACAACCAATGACAACAAGTTGGAAAAGTTGTTGTCGATGCCAAACTGTGTCTCCTCAATGTGTTCCCCAAGTAATTGTTCGCCGATTACAGGAATATGCGGCACAGTGCTCTGGCATCTTCAATACTGTTCTCTCTCATGCTGTCGTATGGGTAGGATGACCGGACCAAGATGGGGGCCGTATTTCTCGCGCCCCAGTGGTCGATGAGGCGTCTATGTATATATGTCTATGGACAGAATATTCAAATCGCAGATACCAGATGCGCTTAATCGTGTAAAAAAAAGTATAGGCGTATTCTTTTTCTTCAAGTCTCTCTGTTTGATATAGCAAGGAACACAGTTTGTATATAAAAGCATTATAAACTGTTGTGTGTATAGCTCAAACAAATATACTTATGATGCTTTAATAGAGGTTTTCAATTCTGGTGCTCGGGACCCCCTGTCCTGCATGTTTGAGACACTACCCTGCTTCAGCACACCGTGATACAAGGAGCTGTGTCATCAACAGAATTGTACAGACCTTGATGACAAGCTAATGAGGACCATTAATTAGAATCAGTTGTGTTGATGCAAGGCAACATCTAAAACATGCAGGGCAGGGGGGCCCCAAGGACCGGAATTGAAAACCTCTGTTTTAATAGACTGTTACAAACTCCCTGTAAAACCATAGGTTTTCTGTAGGCTATTTTTGAAACTTCTTTTTCCGCACACTGCACAGTGCCATGTTGCAAATGGGCAAAACAAACAGCCCTGGAAAACCAGCTGAAATATGTCCACCAATGTCATCCATCCATCCATCTATCCATTTTCCATACCCGCTTTATCCTTTGCAGGGTCACGGGGGTCTGCTGGAGCCTTTCCCAGCTGATTTTCAAGCGAGAGGCAGGGGTTCACCCTGGACAGGTCGCCAATCCATCGCAGGGCCCATGAATGTCAGTCTTAGCTCTTTTAGTTTGGCTGACAGCTTATGCTAAACTCTGATGCAATGAATATTACATTCAAATCTGCCCCAGCACCCTCATTTCAAATGTAGCTCCCAAACTCAGCTCTAAAATAACTGCTACCAGAGTTGAAACAAGGACTAGTAGAGCTCCACTGCAAAGCTGCCAGCTCTTAACTAAGCTTTGTCCCCTGACCCTTGCGGGTCACAGCCAGTCAAAGCGTTTTCTTTTTTTTTTTTTTTTTTTAATATTTTTTTTTATCCCCGATTTTTTACCCATTTCATCACCCAGTGCTCATACCTAAGTAACAGTCCTGGGCATTGCTCTCCTCTGCCAACCCAGGGAGGGCCCTACACTGAGCTCAGGTCTCCTTCTAAGCGTTTTCTTTAAAATGAGTGACTAAGCTCTGTCGGGTCTTTATTCACAGCTCAGGCTGTGATTCACAAGTGAATACAGTGCTGAGCGCTGAGTGATGAAAAGTGATGATGGCTTGCCATTGGCCATTAGCCACTATCCAAAGTTCATGCCTCTAATTATACCTACATTTTTCACTTTATATTATTTTACTTGATGTGGTACAAATAAATATGTTCCCCAAACAGTTGTCCCGGTTGTAAAATCTAGCAATGCAAACCCAAAACATATTTTTTACCAGGCTGCAAATATTCAGACAATCATATGCAACCTAATTCTCCTTCTGATTTGCTAAATTTAAGGCTATGAAGCAAGTTCCTGTGATTAAAAGTATATTTTCTATGTTTTCATTTCACAAAACCTGTCCTCTGTGAACCCAGATATCCAATTGTGTGCATCAACAAGTGAATTGATGGGAAAAGAGAAGAGGAGTGTTAAGGTGGAATGAGCCAGTGGCACACACGTGATTACTTCAGGGTCTCAAGCTTGTGCTTCAGGTTCTGTAGTCTTACACCCAGACACCGTGATTATGAAGCGCCTTCCCCTCATCTGAGATAAGGAAGGGGCCCAACCAGTACTACTTCCTCTTTATGCCATAATGAGGATAATAAATACTTTGTGCCATGACAAAGCATCTTCTGTGCTACATTGAAGTGCATACCTCCACTATCATCATCAATCTGAAATAATGACATATCACCACAAACAATTGTCTGCATGTAATTGAACCTTTCCCGTACAAGTTGCAGCTTTTTTTTTTTTTAAAGATTTTAGGTGGAGGGGGGTTAGATAGTGGCGTGATCGTTCGCTCTTTCTCAGGGATATAATATCTCAACAAAGGAGCACTTCAGGAAGCCTTGGGGTGCATGTGACAGTCCTCGGACCAGCTCGGTGACATATTTGGCTCTCTGTCAGCAGCAGATTGTTTTAGACACTCAGTGTCCAAGAATGCATCCTGGCAGACAGTGAAACTGGTGTTAATCTTCAGGCATGAAGATCTGTTTTTAACCTTTGAGATGTCTCAAGTCTCATCACAGGAAGATGTGGGCGAGGAAGGTTATTTCATCACTGAGAGAAATACTTCTTATATATTTTTTTTTCCTTAGATACCAATATTCACATTTTATATTAAAACATTTTATATGAGAAAAAAAATACATTTAAATAATATTAACAAGCAAAGGCTGAAAAGTTATTGTACTTTTTCTTATATGAGAAAAATGTATTGGCTTGTCTTTGTGGTGTAACTGTCACATTGTTAGTTAATTCTTGTTTTCTGTATTAAATACATGTCCTTTCAATCAAGAGTTGTCATTACTCACAGGATACAATGGATAAGTTGTGCAATGGCCCGTGGAGCTGCAAATGTCATCATCAGTAGTTATCTGCTTCATTAAGTTGATTCAACAGGTTTGTTTTTACATTGTTAGTCATCCTCTAGTAAATCCTCCACTAATCCCTGGTCTCCTTTTCTTCTAAATGTGACAACGTCTTCTACTTTAACCAGAGCAGCTGAGTGAGGAGCCGTGAGAAACAAGGCTTCAGAAATAGGTGAAAATGTAAGATTTAAGCCGAGAGCAACTTTACCAGCATCAAATTATGCCAGAAGAGGATTGGATGATGATGAAAAGAGTTATCTTCTGTAACAGTTCAAAATTAATGAAAACTATTGTTAAAAAAAGGGTGGGTGTAAGAATGCAGAGTTAAGGTAGAAAGACAACCCAGGACTTTCCTCTTTTCAGCTTCACAAGACCTCAAAGGACCATTCTAGGGTTAAAACAACTCAAGTTCATTCACTCATTGATGGGGTGTGTAAACTTTTGTTGGGGAACAAAAAATATGCAGTGAAACAGTTTTGAGGCATACGGACAAACCCAATTCATTTCAAATTTGTATGTGAAAAAAGTGTATAAAAATGATTGTTTGTACTGGGATCTCTGGCTCACTACTCACTGCTATCTCGTTATGTTTGAGTCTAGTCAGCTACCCTTGTGCTTTTTCTCCTTACCAGCTAACAATGGGGCTAGGGTGGTTTTAACCCCATCCAACATTTATAAAAGCACACAAGAACAAACCCAGTACAGACGCCGGCTAATCAATGAAGAATTTCAAAATCTGTGTGGGTGAAAGCCAGTCTCCCCCTTGTTATGTACTCACTGGAGATCAATTAACTTCTTGTTTTTCTGTCTTTTAGCTCCCTTGGGGAAAGAAACCCCACCCTGACATTTATATGATCCAACCCTGAGACAAATACAGAGATTACCATGTCAAACAGATCATGTAATGGTGACACACCTTCTCAGGTCTTACAGTTTTTCTTGATTGCCTAAGCATGATTTTCAAAACAGGGCCCGTGGTTTCAAAACACTACACACAATTAGCACAACAACACACCAAATTAGCAAAACACTACAGATCCTTTGCAAAATTAAACACGCTTGTAAAAACTTTACACTTCTTTTTAAAAACCACACTTTGTTACCATATGAAACAAACACGTTTCACATTACTATACTCTGTTTGCACGAGTTACACTCTGCTGTGATAAACCTAAAACACTTTTAGCACTTCTACGTCCCTATGATTAGAGTAGGCTACTATCAACAAAGTACAAATATACAGTTTTTCTTGATTGTTTTGGCCCATTTTTCCATTCACAGTTTACTTTTTCAAAACAGCTCACACAAAGCCCTTAACAGAATCTGAAATAACCAAAACACTTTATGATGTTTGCAGAATGACGCCACTTTCTCAAAACTTCTCACACATCCATCAAAACCAAACTTTTCCATCAAAACCTAGAATTTTTTCTCAATTGAACATGTGTGTTTTCTCATTTATTTACTGTAACGATGGATAACAAAATTGAAACCACAGCTATCAATATCAACTTTTGTTCAACACCTTCATAGTATTGACTATTTTACAACTGACAACATACTACAATTTGGGTTTTGTATTGAGCACTCTAACTTAGTTATATAACTTAGAAATATACTGTCACAGAGTATTTACAGTAAAATCAGAAAATGTGTATACAGTAAAATATTGTAGATCTGTTTTTGTATTGCCATTGATTTACATTTGTTCTACTGTGTACAAAATGTCAAGATTCTGACAGAAAAATATTTATTGCAGTACTTGTCATATGCACGTACTGTAAGCAATCAAAATGACAGGGTTCAATCTGCAGTACAACAAAGGTCAATTCTCAAAGAAAGTACTGTAAATGAAACACAATGAAATGAAACCCTGTAAATATGAAAAAAATAAAAATACAGGAAAATTATGCATTGTCGACAAGGGCCTGACGATCAGGCCACATGTTCTCGTCCACGTCCTCCTCGATCCATGCTTGGTGTCAACTTCAAGCTATTGACCTCTTTGATAGGTTGAGGACTACTTGCTTTGTTTTGCAAAGAGAGTTCACACAGGTGCTGATCATTTTTAGAATTGAGAGAGCAGTTCCAATTGGCTGCTACAAAGTGTCTGCAATGTGTTGCCATGGTAAATCAGTTATGTTTTGTGTCTCTTTGTGAGAAGTGTGTTAACTGTTTTGAAAAGTTTATTACAGTAAAAGTCAAAGAAAATTGTGTGAAAGCAATGAGAAATAGTTAACCGATTCGCCAGAGAGGACTCTTGCTGTGCAAAGAAGGTGTGAGCATTAGATAAAGTTGACCCATGATGTGCAAAATGTGTCAAAGCAATCGAGAAAAACTGTAGTCTTTCTCTGACTCTTGTGCTTGGAGACGAATGAGCTCACCTGCTGCTTTCTATAGTGTAGATACACCTGATTGGTGTGTCTACATTTAAGCAAACAAGTGTTTGCACACCTGATGACTGTGTTGAACCAACTGGTTGGACGGTGTGCTAATTTGACAGTCAGTGCTTTGGTATTGCAAAGAAGTGACTTTATGATAGATTTTTGTGTCTAATGTACGTTTAGTGTGTTTAGTGTTTTGAAAATCACTGTGTGTAGAGTTTTGCAACAAGTGTGAGGTTGACAATGTGCTTATAGTTGTGCAAATATGGGCTGATGTTTTGCTTCTTGAGTGTAAGGTTTTGCTAATAGTGTACTACTTTTAATTTTAGTGTGTAAGCAATCGAAAAAAACTGTAAGCAGTTTAAATAACACCTATACCTGCAGGGTATTGTGTTACAGAGAGACCTGGGCTCTGTGACAGATACACAGTACTCGAGTTGTAAAAAAATCAGGGGGGGATGGTGGATTTTATCATATGGGGACAGATAATTTGTGCTGAATACAAATAATATAATATATTACAAATAATAGCAGTGACCAAAACAGCTGCAGAAATACTGCAGGAATGACATAGCAGCAGTTAAATGCAGCCTTCTGTAAGCTTTAAATATCCACTGGGCTTACATCAAATACATCAAAACACAACAATAAAAAACAGTTATCTGAACTTATCAATATGACTCTGTCCTTCACAGGATAAGTAAAATGGATCACTGCAAAAACTCAAAATCTTAACAAGAATATTTGTCTTAGTTCTAGTTAAAATGTCTCATTTTAGTAAAAAAAATCCCATTACACTTAAAACAAGACTCATCACTGAAAAAAACAACAATTTTCACCTGTTTCAAGTAGATTTTCACTTAAAATAAGTAGAAAAATCTACTTATTTCAAGTGAAAATTTACTTGAAACAGGTAAAAATTGTCAAAGAACATATCTTTCTGGTGTTATTTTTCTGGTGATGACTCTAAATGTTGAAATAGCAGTAAAACCATTCATTGATGAAATGACATAGGGAATGGAAAGGGGGGATGGCAGTTTTACAGGGGGGATGATTTGGACCGTTTTTATTTCAGGGGGGATGCCATCCCCCCTCATCCCCCCTCATCCCCCCTCATCTCGAGTACTGCAGATACATGAAGTCCCACGAATTTGAAAAAGATATAAAGAGCATTGACTGACACAGATTTGTGTAACAGATCACTTTTGGCCACTAAAAAAAGAGGTGCTTGGTGCCTTTTATAGATAAATATAAAGCCACTGCAGCCTTGTTTAGTAGCTTTCTAACACGTGTGACAGCAGCACTCTCTTGTAGGTGGGTCTTTTAGGCAGTTTGGGGGAAAGAGACCCCCTTGTGGTGTGGTGAGGAACTAACTTATATCACCAGAAAAAGGGGAACTGTTGGGGTCACATGAGACGCTGTTTTCACGTGTCTTTGCTGCCCCCTCGTGGTCTGCTCTTGTGATATAACGCAATCAGACACGTTGCGTTTGGGGAGACAGTTGAGAAAAAACAGCATGTTTCCTGATGCAAACGTGTCAGAAACGTGCATGGTTACATGAGCAGTTATATACTACTTCCTGTAGACAGCACTTCCACTTTTTTTTTTACACTTAAGGACAATTCTGACAAACTGAAACTGGGCTTTTGATACACAATCGTAAGCTTTGTATTGTGTTCATTATGTCTTCAGTGTTGATAAGCTTTTTGGTTTTCTTTTGTTTAGACAAGGATCCGAAAATCCTTGTCGGATCCTTGTCTGAACAAAAGAAAACCATGGCTTACAATCTTAAGCAACAGGTGAGATTGCAGTCTAAGTAATTTATGAAAAGACAAAACAAAGCGACGAGAACCGTTTTTTTCCTCAATTTTTATTGCCATTGGATTGCTTAGTGTCAATATTGTTTTTAACTTTAAGCTGTTAACTTTATCTGTTGAGGAAATGAAGAAAATTGCCCTTTACGCACAGATCATTGCATGATAGAGCGGCTCTATCACGAATAAATGAATAAATAAGTGAACAAACAGATAAATAAAAAGAAGTAGCCCCCGAAATCTTTTTTTTTTTATTTCTCTGCCTATCCCAAAATCCCGTTTCAGCGGCCCTAGCGTCGGTATTTAGTTCCTTGCGTAACAGGATCGCAGTCCCTGCCCCTCTTGTTGTTTCTGTGCTGCGTCAAGGCTGATTTATGGACCACACCAACGCAGACCTTACGCCGTAACCCTACGTAACCCTACGGCGTAGGCTCTGCGTCGATTAAACAGACAAGCGGCGCACGGCGCAACGAGGCTCTTGCGTAAAGACAAATGCTGCGTTCCATTTACCTCGGAAGTTGGAACTCGGAACTGGGATTGACGTCACAGCCGAGTTATCAGCGTTCCAGTTACAAAGTAGGTAAACAAGTTTGTAGTTTGCATATACCACATGAAAAATGTAAATTACACTATAGCAGCATATATATGCCGAACAATACTTGTATACGACTGATTTAGTGTGACCAAAACTAGAAAGAAGTGCTACGAATTTTTACAGAGCTCTCTTCTACTGTTTACAACCGGGGCAGCCATCTTGGAATGTGAACTCGGGGGTGGTGAAGACTCTCCCACTTTCCCAGTGGGAAATCCCAGTTCGAGGGGCGTTCCAGTTGAAAAATCCGACTGGGAACTCGGAAATCCCCACTTCCGAGGACAAATGGAACGCAGCAAAACCCCCGCCGCACTGGAATGATCCGTCCTGGGAGTTCCCTCCGAGACCTCCCCTCGAGACTCCGGGCGTCGACGATGTGAGAGGGAAAACAAGCGGCAGTCGAGCATCACATTTCCGCTGATTTAAAGGAGAGAGAGAAAGAAAAAGAAAGAAAAAAAAGAGTGGGGGGATCAACTGCAGCTGCAGGCGCGTCTTCTCTCCCTGCAGGATCCGTGCGCAACAGGACAAGAACGCTCCCATCGCGGCGCGCGTATCCGTCCATCGCTGGGGTTAAGGAGCGGCTGCAAAAAGTGTGGAAAAGTTTCCAGTTGTGAAAGAGGACGCAGAGAGGCTCCCAGAGACGGCAGGATGGAGGCTTTGCTCCCCGTGCTGAAGAGCCACCCGGGCCCCTCGGTCCTGGTGTGCTCCCTGCTCTTCAGGGTGGCGCACCAGCTGCTGCAGAGGCTGCCGGTGCCCAGGCTGGTGGAGCAGGACGCCTTCCGCCTCTGGAAGTGGAGGAACCTCTCCGTGTCCATGGTGCACTCGCTGCTGACCGGGGCCTGGGCCCTGACCTGGTGAGTCCCTCCACCATGGAGGTTTTTTTTACTTCTGGCTCTATCTTTTGCCCCTCCATCCACACTGGGACATCATTGTCTATTCAGCGGCCACATGATGAGCGGTGTGTGGGAGTGTGTGTGTGGAGCAGTGGCAGCCTGTGGCAGTCAGGAGAAGAAGGGCATGTTTTAGACGGGGGGACACAATGGCATTCTCAAGCGGGGAGGGACATCCTGCAAAGAGCACAAGGGTTTTTATTGCTTTTTGTGCTGTTGAGTTTATTTTCAGACTCAGACTTTTTAGGATTTCTCTCTGTCTGTCGCGCCCTTTCTCTGTCCTAATCTCAACCAGGAGCCTGGGTCACTGGCAGACTGCTGATGCAGGAAACAGGAAAAACCTGATGGCTTTATTGTGAAGCGTTTGAAAAGTCTTTTAGGGGGCGGGGCGGGGTTCATGACTCATCTTAACGTTAAGAAGTGGGAGCAAAGCACATACTTTTACACTGTTTTAATCCTCGTGCTGCTGTGAATGTAGGAAAGTTTGAATTATAAATGAATGAGTCATTGTAGGTGTGACAGAGGCAAGCTATTTCATATTCAAAGTATGTCTTACGTCTAGTTAGGAATGTATAACTTATTAGCAATAATTTGTTTATACAAGCAGGGAAATCAATTAAATTATTAAATTAAAACTACCTTTCACAGATCCACCTCTCAGCAAAAAAGAATAACATTGTTAATATTAGACTCACAGAACACATTTTGACATTGCTAAAAGAGGGGTTTTTTGACTTGTCATCAGAAAAAAAATGCAATATGGGAAGTTAAGAAAAAGTATGAAGTCAAGCTATTTTATGTCATGTTTCTTCATCTTCATTTGATTTGTTAATATACTTACATTCCATCATACTCTGATTCAAGCCTGCAACAGTTCTTTTTTTCTCGTTTTGAAAAGGATATTTTAAAATAGCATTATTTGATGAATAATTCATTCATTATTGGATCATTCTTTTTGTTGTAATAATCATTAAAATAGCCCATAAGAAATATTTAATAAACAAGCCTATGTCAAGGGGGTGATATATGAGGACCCAGATGTAGGAGTTCCAAAAACAATGACTTATTTAAACTAAAAACGCTGCAATGCAGGATCCAAAATCAAAACAAGAGCCCAAACTTGACAAAACCAGAAAAACATGACATGGCACATGGAGGACAAAACAGTACGGACCAGCAGGGAGAAGGGGAAAGACAAGACCAGATATACACAAGGGTTAACGAGACACAGGTGCAGACAATCAGGGCAGATGGGGAACTGGAAGCTCAAAAAAGAACTCAAAAAGACACATATCGGCTTCAAAATAAAACAGGAAGTGACAAAACCGTGACAGATTATTTAATTATGGATTCATTCATTCTTTTGAAATCTGATTTAGTAATATTTTTATTTCACCATTACCTTAATTATTATTCCAATTAAAATCTGGTTCTCCATAGCGACAGTATAAAAAAATGATTAACAATTTAGAGATTTTCTCTTTGAATACTACATATTTTTGTAGTAAATAACAAATATACAAAATCGTTTTAGCTTTTCAAATACGCCAAACATTGTTGCACTGAAAATAAAACCTAATTAACATCTGAGAGGTTCATTCTGGATTTGATTTCATGGGCCTCCAGAGACAAACAGCTTTGTTCAGATATCTTTAAGAGTGAATTTAAAGGAAGAACCTTGTCATGTTGAAGTCGCACACAATACGTGTTTTAAGCTGTAACACACCTGTTCTACTGTACATGCATGTGTTGTAGTTGTAGTCCCCCCTCACACACACACACACACACACACACACACACACACACACACACACACACACACACACACACACACACACACACACACACACACACACACACACACACACACACAGCTAGAGAAATGTTGATAACTGAATAAAACTACTTCTTTCACTCATATACTCTGATCCCTGTTATCTGTCAGTATATAACGTGTTCTGCATTCTGTTGTATAACATATACTGCTTGGAGTATTTATATATATATATATAGCTGACTTCTCATACATGACATGAACAATTGTAAACCCTATTTGGAATTTACAGGTAATTTAAAACTAAATTGAAGGCTAACAGTAATCTAATTGAGATAAACCCCAACCCCCATCCCACCGTTACTTATTAAGTTTTTCATCTAGCTGCTTTCATGGAGTCTGGGGGAGAAAAAAAATCTATTTTGTACAAAATGTGTCTTAAAACATAATTTTAAAGATCCTTAGAAAAACGTTGTTACTTTGAACGAGCATACACCCTGTGTCTCAAGGATTATTATGTAATTTTTGCAAGACAAGAATCTAAAATCATGTCCAGACAATATAGCAGTACTCATTAAAAACAGATATAATGTATAAAACCCCACTGACACGGATTCAATGACATTAATCCACAGAATGCATTTGGAAGTGCAGTCATTTGTATTTGATTTACTCTATCAAGTGAGCCTAACTAGATAAGTTTAGATAATGCAGCACCTTGTTAATTAGCCAAACGTCCACACAGTCCCTGTGAAACTGTTTGTGTGAATTTTTAGATTTCTGATTTGTAGAGTGCAGCCCCTCAGCTTGGAAAGCAGCTTGCACAAAGCAGAAATCTGAGCAGGGGTTGTTCATCAGGGTCTGACAACTCGTTCACACATGTATCAATGTTGTGTATCTTGTTCCTTGGCAGTGCAATTCAAGTTGCACTGCCAAAACATTTTTATTGATAAAAACATGAATAAATAAATATGCAACACAGTCATTCTCAATCCTGTTGGACACCTTGGGACCAGTGATGGACTAGCAACCCATCCTGTACCCTGCCTCTCACCCACTGACAGCTGGGATAAGCTCCAGCCTAGAAAATATAGGTGTATTCAGGATTAAATGAACATGTGAAACAGTATATTACTTGTTACCCTCAATCCCAGAACATCTTGTGAGAAGGAATGGCAAAACTGCAAAACTCTGGAATGCAAAAAATGAATGGATATTAAGAGCTGGAATTGAGTTTACAAGAAAAAAAGCATGAAATGTCTTTGGATCAAACTGCCTGCGATAGAATCAAAGTATTACTGTTTTTTGTCTCTAAACTTTTTTCTCTTTGATTTAGTTTAATTATGATTATGAATACTTTAACAATAACACATGTCTCTTTCTCTCTAGTGTGGTGGTTTGGCCAGAGACGCTGAGCAACATCCACTCGTACCACACGTCGCTGTCCTACCTGCTTGTCTGCGTCTCCACAGGTCAGTAAAGGCTTTTTCATTAATGGGTCAATTACACAAGTGCATTTCAGTTACGTTATTCTTCTTATCTTTTAATGTTCCTTTCATTTTCTTGACAAATGAATTTGTTTTGTGTTTGAAAACCTGTGACCTACAGCTCAGTCGTCAAACATAGTAAGTAAAAGTAAAAGCAACTAACTTTCAGATTTGATAAGATGAAACTAAAGATGCTTTGCATTTCAGCTTTAAAAAGTCAGAGTTCAAGCAGTCATTTGGTCAGAAAAATCACAACACTGGCAGATTAATTATCTATCAGGAGAGAAAAGCTGCTGCACCACCAGTTTAATGAGTGAAGTGTTGACATGGGAGAGGAATTAAACTGAAGCACTTCCTGCCCCTCCTCCTATTATCCCAGACCTGTAAAACTGCCCCCTCCTGGGTTGCTTGACACCCAACGGTCCCCTCTCACCTGCTTTTCAGAAAAGTAGAATGGGTTGCTCCTCTCAATTGCCATAGCTACCAAAAACACTCCCTCGTGGCCGGAGTTGTCAGGTTGAGCTCTGTTGTATGTATTTTTTTTTGGTAGGAGCAGGGTTGTTGTTTGTGTTACTAGGAGTTGTTAGAAATCAGCCTTAACAACTGCAAAAAGCCACCAGCCCGAATTAAGGCTGCCACAGCAGAACTGGAGGTCACGTATCTTAACATAGCGGCCGGTTGTGTTTCTTACTACAGTCAGCATGCCAGTCATACCGAGGTACAAAAGGACTCTTAGTCGGTTGAATAACTCCAGCGGAATCGGGTTGACACAGTTTAGTAACTGTTGAAAACTGTTGAGATGGCATCTTCTTAAAAATAAAAAAAAAGGAAAGTTCATCCTGCTGTCAGCTTGAGTTCAACAAGCCCTGATTCCTCGTGTCCCTGGATAACCCAGAAATGCCACTCTGTGCTGTAAAACGTATATATATCTAACAGTTGACCTCCATAACGCTATGTGAAACCAAAACTGTAATTATGGGGGTCAAAAAAACGATTTAATGGTATAGAAATTATTTTCATCTCTCTAGCTGTGCCCTTCTTTCTTTTTTAAAAATGTAATTATCATACACTAGTTTGTGAGGTAGCATTAGTTGACGCATTAAAACAGACATTAACTGATGTAAAAAGCAGAATTTTGTCCAGTTTGTTGACTCCCTATTGTTAAAATACGGTTAAATTAAACTGTAATGACAACCTGTTATCTGATATCTCCTGCACGCCAGGTGGAGCATGCAGTCAGCCAGTTTCTTGACTGTAAACGTACATGTCATTATATTGTAGCACTCTGCTGTCATTTACATGAATTTAATTGATGACAGTCAGTTGACAGTTGCACGTCATGTCTCCTGTCAGATGACACCAGAGATTTAATGAACTGCAAGAGAACAGGACTGCTACTCTGATTTAAGTTGGTTGAGAAATGATATTTTCACTGCAGCAAGGGATACAATCAGAGGTAAATCTGTACAAATCTGTAATCTTTACAGAAAAAGGATGTTTTTTTTAAAAACTTACTTATGAAGTGGGGATACTAATTGTTATACTTTTGCAAGAGGAATCTGTGTCTGTTCTTGTTGAATACAAGATTTTAGTAGCCCAACAGTCTGGTTATCCTTTTCATGGTGGATCACAAGTTTTTAGTAGGAGACAGATGTGGACTGTAGACAGGCCAGTCACTCTGTCTATGAAGCTCCTCCGCTGTAAGTCATGCAGAATGAGGTCTCACATTGTCATGCTAAAATAACCAAAGGCCTTCTGGGAAAAGGCGTCACCCTGATGTTAGCATATGCCTCTCTGACAGTCCATCATACACCCCTGTGTTGAAGACACATTTGCACATCACAGATTCTGGCTTCTGCACCTTTCACTGACGACAGCCTGAATGGTCTTGTTGATGTTTGTCACCCAGAACCTGATGTCCTTTTTTATGTAAAAGCATGTTGAAACGAAGACTCTGATGTAATTTGCCTATTTGTTATGACCCTTCATATTAAAAGAATATAAATGACTAGTCTAAGGATTGCATTGCCTGAATATGAATCTTAGCAGCAGCCTGACAATTGGCCCTGACTCATTCACGCTGTTAAAAGAATATTTTGGAGTTAAAATAACCTTAGGTCTTAGGTCTTTTAATGATGGTAACAAGTGTACACTTCCATTAGGGACCAGGACGACAACAGATAAAGCACTGAGAACAGATATGTGTTTGCAGAAAAATGATAATTAATATTAACAGATCAGGCAAGTGGAGCTATGTCAGAAATCGGCATTTTAAGCCTCTGAAAAGACTCAAAAATTATGAATTAAATAGTCTGACAGATCAGACAAACATCTAGAAAGATGTAGGGTATAATGTTGATTCATGACGCCTTTCCACCAATGGCTGCTCATCAAACTGCCTTTGCAGTGGTTGGTTAGCGCTACGACTAATCAGAGCCACATACAAGGTGTTCAGAGTGACGGGAATGTGTGTTGTGTTGAAGAGTAAATTAAACTTTTACCACAGCCTGTCTGCAACACAACAATTACATCTACATTGCAAAGGAATCTCGTCTTCTGTACAGTTTAACAGTTTAACAAATAAAAAGTCGAAGTCTTTACCTGTTGATGCCAAAACCGATTCAAATGTCTGCTAATCTTGAGCTGCAGCCATCTACACTGTTGCCGCTCTCTTGTCACCGTGTTAAAGGGAAAGTTTGGTTTTTTACAACCTGGACCTTATTTCTGGCATTTTTTATGGTTGTATACTCACCCAGAGGTGTTTGGTGTCATTTGGAGTCCTTCGGAAGATATTAGGAGTTTTTTGCGAGCCGCTTCTCCATATAACGGTAGCGCATAGGGCACAGCGGGACACAGACGATGCAGCGTCTAAATAACACATGATTGCCGCGAAACTCTTCATTTCTTTTATGAATCACTAGATCTGCTTCCAGGACCTGTTGTAACATTGCGGGGCTTTGTGTGTATTAAATAAATCCGTTTGTAAACAAGACCTCTGAACTCATGACGTCATCTCTGTGCGCGCACTCTGTCCTCCGTTCAGTGAGCTCTTCAGCCGTATACTCCGGCTCAAAACGGTAAGGACGTCCATCATATTCAAAGTCGTCGTCCACAACCTCAGAATTTGACAAATATTCAGACATGTTTCAAATAACTAACAGTAAACTAACAGTAGTGAACTCCAGCTGTACACGGAGCTGTGTCTGCGATGCGCGCACAGAGATGACGTCATGAGTTCAGAGGTCTTGTTTACAAACGGATTTATTTATTACACAGACAGCGCCACAATGTTACAACAGGTCCTGGAAGCAGATCTAGTGATTCATAAAAGAAATGAAGAGTTTCGCGGCAATCATGTGTTATTTAGACGCTGCATCGTCTGTGTCCCGCGGTGCCCCGTTCACTACCGTTATATGGAGAAGCGGCTCGCAAAAAACTCCTAATATCTTCCGAAGGACTCCAAATGACACCAAACACCTCTGGGTGAGTATACAACCATAAAAAATGCCAGAAATAAGGTCCAGGTTGTAAAAAACCGAACTTTCCCTTTAAGTCCGGCCAGAGATTCTCTCTACAAGGATAGAGTGATTTGATTGGCTCCCTAAGACTTTTGGACATAGTTACTGAGCTCCAACAGATGCTAGCTAGACGTACCCGCAAAGCAAATCTACATTTGCTAGCAGTACGTCTAGATTTCTAGGGTACAAACTACTGTCAACAGACACAAACGGAGGAAAACCGGACGAAGATGTCTGTACAGTCCTTTTATGCACTTTTAAAGTTGAAATTACCTCGGTTTGTCACACTATCCCTTGAGTTGGATGCAGTCTTTAAGTGTTATCGGAGGCTTAATATGTCAATTTAATTTGGTGTAAATAATATTGATTGCCATTTTGCTGCAAACATGTAATCCATTGTAACTTAAAACTGCTTTGATTTGTGTTGTTTTGATCCCAAACTAAAATTTCCATCTAGGTTTTACCATCTAAACAACCTCAGGTTGTTTTTAGCCTCAAACATTTATTTTATTTGCCCTCTAAAGTAACAGGACTTTTACAAAAGTCATTTTCAAATATGTTCTATCCTTCACAGGATACTTTGTGCAAGATGCCGGTGATATAATCCTGACGGGGCACGCGAGAGGATCATGGGAATTCCTACTCCACCACGCGTTGGTAAGACAACATGCTTGAGCATGCTTCTCTTTTAACTCGATCCAGGTTGCATTTCTGGTTTAGATAACGTAACTGACAATGAGCAGCCCAGCCAGTTAGTAAAGGAAGGTAACATCAGGGTGATCTGTGCGTTGTGTATATAACATCCCAATATTTGCTTGAATATTAGTCGTATTTATCGTTTTTCAATGCATTATATACCATTAAATCGGTTTTAATGAAAATCATATTAACAACAAAATATGGTGTTTTTCAGTCTTAATTGTCCAGAGTACTAGATACAAGGGTATTAATTCAAGTTATTAAGTGCAGTTGTAACAAAATAATAAAATGGAATACTCCTTGAAGGTTTCTACAGAGTTGAAAAACTTGTGTTTCTCAGTCCGTCAGTCTGGCAATATGACAGTAGCTCATAAAATGCAAAACATCTATGAAAAGTGTGTCTAGATAGGGTTCTAAAGATTAACAAACGGTTGATGAATTAAATATGAGTCATTACTGATTAAATTGAAATGTACCAGAGGAAAACCCTTCCTTCCATGTACTGTATAACTAAACATAGTGATGATTTAGGCCCAAAGCAGAGGAAAAGGAAAACAAAAACACTGTGTGTGTGTGTGTGTGTGTGTGTGTGTGTGTGTGTGTGTGTGTGTGTGTGTGTGTGTGTGTGTGTGTGTGTGTGTGTGTGTGTGTGAGGGGGGACTACAACTACAACACATGCATGTACAGTAGAACAGGTGTGTTACAGCTTAAAACACGTATTGTGTGCGACTTCAACATGACAAGGTTCTTCCTTTAAATTCACTCTTAAAGATATCTGAACAAAGCTGTTTGTCTCTGGAGGCCCATGAAATCAAATCCAGAATGAACCTCTCAGATGTTCATGTAATAACAAGGTTTTATTTTCAGTGCAACAATGTTTGGCATATTTGAAAAGCTAAAACTATTTTGTATATTTGTTATTTACTACAAAAATATGTAGTATTCAAAGAGAAAATCTCTAAACTGTTAATCATTTTTGTATACTGTCGCTAGGGAGAACCAGATTTTAATTGGAATAATAATTAAGGTAATGGTGAAATCAAAATATTACTAAATCAGATTTCAAAAGAATGAACAAATCCATAATTAAATAATCTGTCACGGTTTTGTCATTTCCTGTTTTATTTTGAAGCCGATATGTGTCTTTTTGAGTTCTTGTTTGACCTTCCTGTTCCCCATCTGCCCTGATCGTCTGCACCTGTGTCTCGTTAACCCTTGTGTATATCTGGTCTTTCCCCTTCCCCCTGCTGGTCAGTACTGTTTTGTCCTCCATGTGCCATGTCATGTTTTTCTGGTTTTGTCAAGTTTGGGCTCTTGTTTTGATTTTGGATCCTGCATTGGAGCGTTTTTAGTTTAAATAAGTCATTGTTTTTGGAACTCCTACATCTGGGTCCTCATATACCACCCCCTTGACATAGTCTTGTTTATTAAATATTTGTGTGTGTGTCCCCAGGTGGTCTGCAGTTTCCTGTACGCCCTGTACACTCAGCTGTACGTAGCCGGTGCTGTGGTCGCCCTCTTCGTGGAGGTCAACAGCGTCACCCTGCACATGAGGCTGATGCTGAAGCTGGCGGGCGCTCAGTCGTCCCCCATGTACCACATCAACAAGCTGGCCAACCTCTTCACCTACATCGTGTTTCGTCTGAGCACTCAGTTCTACCTCACCTATTACATCACCAACAACTACTCCTGGCTGGACCACGGCGGGTACTTTCTCATCACCATGATCGCCATGAACGTGATGATCCTTATTTATTTCTACCGTTTGCTCCGTGCCGACTTCTTCCCCCGGAGTAAGATCTTCGCGGGACAGAATGGGACGTATAACAACAATTCCAAGAGGTTTCTCAGTGAATGACAGTAGAATTTGCTCACAGGACTGTATTTATACTTTTTATTTAAGGTGGGAGTTTACATATTTTGTCTTTTTCCAGATCATAACTAACATCATTCCTACAGACAACAGATCCTGTTGTTGCATCTCACTGCCAAAAAAACGACTGCCCTAAAAGTACTTTGTGGAACAACATTCAGCCATGTCAGAAACTACTTTTCTTACTGCTAAATATGTCACCATTTCAACTAACGAGTTAATTCTCAATGAAACTTACTACATTTAAAACAGTTTAATATAGAACTTTTTAGATATTTGATAGTGATTTTCAGTATCACAACATTAAAAGATTGTCATGAAATGTATTTAGTATGCTTCCTGAGGACAGGATCACATAATATCCGATTTACCGTAAGGCCGAAGGTAGAACTGGCTTTGAAGCTACAATGTACTTTTGAAACATCCACAGAATGAGACTGTGGACTGTGGACAGTTTGCATATAATCAGCAGGTGTAGAGATTATTGCCTTTTTACATCGTCAGTTGAAGTTGGATCTGAAGTCAATGGAGAAAACAGGCCGTTTGAGATAAACTCACTAAATGGCTATTACAGGACTTTTTATATGACTCCCAAATTAAATGTAGAGGAAAATGTGAATTACAGTATATCGTGTATACCTAATTTAAGGTTCAGGATTGCAGTGGTAATAGTTTAACACTTTGGGAAATCAATGTATTTGTGTTAATCCTAAATGTCATCAAATTTACATAATTTGACTTGTGAAATAGTTATTGCAATGTGAGTGGTGTTAATGACTTTTGTTAGCTTTGGCTTTGTACAGGAGAGGGTTGGTGTTAAAGTATTTCTCCTAAACGTCAGTAGTAGTGTTTTACCGTTCCATGGTATGGTACAACTAGGTTCTTCTGCTTTTCCCACACCAAGTAATTCTACATAACTGATAAATGGCACTCTTTTTTTGGTACTAATTCGGTCGATATGAATCAAAACTTAACAGTAACATATACACCGAGGACAAGTTTGATCAAAAATCACAGAATATGAAAGATCATTTTTTTTAAAGACAAGAAAAGCTACCAGTAGCAGCTGTTTCATTTTTCTAAGGATGTTTCTTGAAACAGTAACGTAAATCCATGAACACACATTTGTCTTCTTGCTATGGTAAACAATCACGTTGAGACTGAAGAAAAGCATTCCTCCTGTAGCGTCTGTGTTTTGTTGTTTATGTTGCATCTATGTCGACGTGGCACTACTTGTAGAGGAAACCGAGATGCCTATTACCTGTACTTGGCTGTGTCAAGCTGTACTATGAGAAACTTTGTTATGGTAAAACAACATTCCAAGTGAACTGGAAAACTATGGCTTTAGGTTATAGACATGAGGCGTGGCAATGATTTTATTTAACCCGCAACATTTTTCTGTTGCTTTAAAAAGGAAGTCAAGCTTCAATAACCCATAGGTTAGGAAATATTTTACTTTCATGTCCTAGCAGTTAAGCAACAACCACAAAAATTGCCCACAAAGGAAATAGGAAGTGATGCCCTGTTAGCTCTGTTCAATGGTATAAACCACAAACTGACAGACAACATTAGGCATGTTAAATATGAGATAGCCTACAGAGAATGCTCTGGCAACTGCAGCTCCTCGTCTCTGCCTACATGGAGCTGCTTACTCACTTTAACAGCTACCTTTTATTAACCTTTGCAGTTATCAGACTTGAGAGGTGGTCTAACTATTGACAGTATATTTTTAGTTTGTCATTGTTGAAAATGGTTTAATTGTGCAAATCATATAGTGATGATTTGTGAGGTTATTTCATTTATCTAAATTAACTGTTAAAATTTGACCAGGATTTCGTTTTCTGCAACCTTATGAGGCGTGTTTTTATAAGAGACTATTAAATATGAACAAAACCTTCCTCCCAATAATAATTTCCTGTACTGATGCACCAGGATGTTCTGAGCTTTCACTGATGACACTCACCTAATCCAGACAACTGCAGGTGTTTTAGTTGGTTAGTTAGTTTAAAAGAGCATGAAATTTGTTTAATAATACTAGAACTAATTTTTTTCACATTTGTACCTCTCAAGGTTTTTCATCCTAATATAAATGATTTGACCATATGAATTAATTCTCACTTCAGTCTCCCTGGGATAAAAGTTGTTAACCCTGATGTACCAATCCAGCTAGCAGCTATTACCTTAGCTAGCAAATACACTGTAGCTACTTTTGTACAAAAGAAAGAACAATTGACCCTTTTTCACAGAAGAGATAGCTTTATAATATGTTGAGTGAGCTTTGGTGGTGGGTGCAAGTGGTAGATTTTCATATTAACATTTATGTTTCTCTTTTTTCAGTCGTGTTGGCGTTTCCTTGCTATGTTAGCTGGTTACTCGCGTAGAATAGCCTAAAGCTAGAATAATAAAGGTGTTAAAGCTATCTTTAAAAACGTATTTTGGCAGTGTAAAACTGTTTAGCTTGTCCATCAAAACACATGTAATAAATATTAAAATACATAGATGTGAAATTGCAACGTTTTATAAAATAACCTTAGTGTACAACATGTTTCCATTTATAACATCTGCATGGGGATGAATGGTTTTACCTGAGGAATCTTAAACCTTGACCACTTTCCCCTTTTATGTTGAAAATCTTTGACCTGAGACTCAGATTTTAATATGTAGATACAGTACGTATGCTTGTATGTAGAAATGCCCCTTTCCCCTTGTCTCTGTGAAGCCTGCTCTTAGTGGCTGATGAGATGCTTGACTGTGACAGAACTGGTACCAATGGTACTCCTAAAACTACATTACAGCATCATTTATTGAGCTCTAATGGTAATTCTATTAAATCTGTTGGGATCTGAGTCTAATGGAGATGTAGCTGGATCTTTCTGCCAACCGATAGCTGCTCATCAGGAACTCTGATAAAACCTTCAGGCAGCAGCACAATCATAAGTGGTTGGACACTGTGTTTCTTATTTGCTTGTTTCCAAAAAAAAAGAGAAACTTTGACAAAATTGATACATTTTTTAAGATGTTGAATCAGATTGAGACCTGTCTCCACTTCCTGCAGTATTCATAATAATGGATGTGTAGCATTTTGTAAATGTCCTCAAGTGTGTTCCCCCTTGTGTATATATATATATATTTTTGAAACATCTTGACCATTCTTGAACTTTTCCTGATATTTCCTGATATAAGTTTTAAAGCCACTCCTATGAAGAGAGATTCTGATCACATGGGGGCAGAATATCGTGAGAAACATTCACGTGTCAGCCTCTGGCATAACAGGCAACAAAGTGCACCTCCAGTGGGATAAAGTGGTATTACAAGACATGCCGGACCGTCCCTCCTCGTTAGCACAGTATTGTGGGTGGCTGTTTTGTCAACACAGTAGTGCTATATAACCCCAAGTGGGCAGAAATTGATACATAGGGTGGCTTTAAGGGCTGATGATGGCATTGATAAAACCTAATTACAAGTATATTTCATGTTTTATTTCAGCCGATGCCAAGTAAAAATCTAAGCTGAAAACAGAGCTGACATGGATCTGGCCTGTTACAGTGCCTTTACCACAGTGCCTTTTGAAAAAAGATAATGTGTCAACACTTTTAGATGTATACTTGTTAAGTATAAAATCATTTGAAACAAACATTAATTCATTTGACTATGCTCACAACAATGTAAAATATATATTGTATTAAAGTGTTTTGTAGGAGCCCCGTATATCAGATCATTGAGTGAGACCATGAATAAAAAATATTTAAAATCACAGGAGTCATAAGGGTATACGTTTCTTTGTTTTATCTTTTTTGTAGATCTGTTATTGCTATAGCCATATCTACTAGTTTGTTACCTTAACCCAGTGGTTCCCAAACTGGGGGGCGCGGCGCTATTGCAGTCGGCGGCGAGGCTGGAAGGTAGATTCATTTTTTTTTTTTTAAATTAAGATTTTGCCTTCAATACATATGTGCAGTGAGAGAGAGACAGGAAATAGGGGGAAGAGAGAAGGGGAATGACATGAAGTAATGGTCTGGCCGGCGGGAATCTAACCGGGGACCTGCTGCTTCAGGAATCTAACCGGGGACCTACTGCTGGTAGATGCATGTGGATATCTCTCACCTGCAACCGGTTTGAGAGGATCTGTAACATGAAGCAAGCCCACTCACATCACTGAAAAGATGTGGGGATTAAAGGTGTAATTTTTGCAAATGTTCAGATTTTGGCTCCTGTTTGTATTGTTGTTGTTTCAATCTGTGAGCTGGTCAGGTTGAAATCTATTTTTACAGAGATGGACAGTTTTTTCGCACATACAGGACTGTCTCAGAAAATTTGAATATTTGAATAATAAATAATATTTTATTTTCTGTAATGCAATTAGAAAAAATGTCACACATTCTGGATTCATTACAAATCAACTGAAATATTGCAAGCCTTTTATTATTTTAATATTGCTGATCATGGTTTACAGCTTAAGAAAACTCAAATATCCTATCTCAAAAAATTTGAATATTCTGGGAATCTTAATCTTAAACTGTAAACCGTAATCAGCAATATTAAAATAATAAAAGGCTTGCAATATTTCAGTTGATTTGTAATGAATCTAGAATGTATGACATTTTTTTTTTTTTTTAATTGCATTACAGAAAATAAAGAACTTGATCACAATATTCTAATTTTCTGAGACAGTCCTGTATGTTCAATATATGAAATAAATTGCAGTCGCATTTGAATGCAAAAGATGTGTGTGGCTGTGTTGGGGTGGGGCTCGAAAATTCTGTTATGTACAAAAAGGGGGCCTGGCAAAAAATGTTTGGGAACCACTGCCTTAACCCTTGAGCAGTCCATTGACCCAGAGTAACTTTTTTTTGACAACTATGTACACAGCTGGTGTGTATCTTTCCATTTTTGTATTTCAGGCATGCAACACATTCCAAGAAGACTTGGGACAGTAAAGCTTTTACGACTGTGCAATGTTGTTGTTCCCCCTGATGCATATTCACTATAACAGACAGGGTAGGACCGTATGTTAAGGTTATTCAGACATGTGAGTGCCACATCTGGACTTCTTTCATTGCACAGTCAAGATTTAAAGTGGTCCTATTGTGCTAATTCCCAGAGACCTTAATTTAATCTTCCATTCCTCTACAGCAGCTCTGCAGCATAACTTCCAGAGGCTGTAATTATGTCAGAGGGACAAGGACAATTACAAGGAAAGGGACTTCAGGAAAAAAAGGGGATGACGCCACTTTCAGCAACCATCTTCAAATGTCTGATTGGTCGAATTCCTGTAGAAATGTGCACTTCCTGGAGATCATGAACTTACGAGGAAATACCACTCTATTTTATGCAACACAGATCCAACCTGAGATCAGTGAATCTTTTGCTTCTTGTGCATTCAAGAAACTGATTCTGTGCACTTTATTTCCTGAGGCGGTTATGTGTGAGAAGATGATTCAAAACATTGTATTATAGTAAGAAAGCATGTAAAAGCATAATATGGCCGTTTTGAGTGGCATTTGTGAATGTAGATCCATATTGTAAGGATTTGCAAAGGTTTCCCACAGTGATCCCTTGCCCAGGTGGTTATATCAGCTCACAGCTCCCGATGCAGTGTTGCCTGTGGGACTGAGATCACAGGTATCCTGTTGGGCTTTTGCCTTTGTCCTTGATACAAGTAAATAAATAATGTAAAAAATACATGTAAAAATTCCTATTTTTCTATTGTTTATTTATTGTATATGCTGTATCTCCACTTTGTGTTTTAAAACAAAGTTACCCAAAATTTGGTAACATATATATTATTCTACCTGTAGACAAATACTGAAAAAAGTTGTATAAATAAGTATCGACTATTCATTGACAACTATGTCCACCTAGTGGAGACACTCATACTGCATGCAGTTTTTTTAATTTTATATTATATTATGTTGTAGTATATTATATTATATTATAATTGAATGGGGCACTAAATGCAATACTATGGAATGGCCATAAACAATCCTAATCTTAGGCAACCTTGTCTTTAGGTTTTATCAAAATTTAAATGAGCATCCATATTTATTTTCCAGTTTATGAAGATACAAACAAAAAATACAGAGGCAATATTTAGAGGCAAGCGATTAATCTGTTAGCCAGTTAATGTCTAATGTCTAATGTCTAATGTCTAGATTAAAATAAATACTCATATAAAATGTAATAAAATACATTTAAAACATTCTCAACCTCAAGATAATATATGTACACAAAATAAAACCACACAATATTCAGGAAAAAAATGACTCAACAAGGAAAAGTCAGTATTTAGTGAGAACAAAGCTTTAAGCCTTTTGAAGGAAAGTGTGTCATGCAGATATATTAATTCATATTTCATTATATTTAGGTGTAAGAGAGCCAGACTCCTGTATCTTCTGTTTGTATCATAACAAGACAGGACTTAGGGAGGGCCAAAGACTTTTGATCAGAAGCAGAACTGCCTCTTAAAATGTGCAGAGCCATGCAGACCTCAGTTAATCGCCTGTATTCATTTTTAGCTATCTAAGACTGTTCAAGTGATTAGTTAAACATTAAAAGGCACAGGAAATAAGCAAAACTGAACTGCGATGTTAAACTGTGGCTTGCCCCTGTAAGGTAATGATTTCAAAATAACCGTTACATTAAGAATGTCTTACAAACATATGGCATTTGTGTAGATTCACTTGTGAAGTTTTAGTAGCCAACTTTAGTCGCCACTAGTGTTTAGAGTTTGCCTCAGATAATGGAGCTACCAAGCACAAGATTCAAAATGATCACTTTTGAGCTGGTGCCTGGTGGCGAGCAGTATCTGTCTTGGTTGCATTGTGATCTGCAAAACTTTGTCAACTTGTTTTAGCAGCCATATCTGTTTTTAGATTTTGTATATATTCCTGCAGGATTGAAGTCCCATTTGATTGCTCTTTGATGAAAGGTGCTCTTTTTGTGTCCATAAATCTGTTTATGACATATTGTCACCCTTAAAATAATGTCCAAAGTGATATTTTTCTGAAGGTCAAAATAGTGCAAATATTTTTTTTTTTAAGAAACCAAAGAAATATATTTATTTTTAAACAGATAAGTCTAAATTAATTTCAGAGTCAATTTGACTCAATTTGATTCAATTCAAGACGAATGTCTGTGAGTTGTGAGCCAGCTGTCTACTGTTAAGTGTTTTTCAAAGTTTTTTTTTCAGCTACAGGATGCCCTAAATTTCCTTTGGGATTAATAAAGTATCTACCTATCTAGATTCACAAATCTAACCTGTTTTCTTGTTTAAGTGTAACAGAGTGATACATTTTCACAGATATTAGTGTTGCATTAAACATAATTTTGCATGGGGCCCCAGGGGCGTCAATTCAGTATGCCAAGGTATGGCAGCCGCCACACCTTGGCTTCAAGGGAAAATGTAAATGTTTGTTTTTTTTAATACATTTATGGAATTACTCTGTGTCTATTTGTATTGATTATTCTATTACTTAATACATATAGAATAACTACAAATGCAAATCAGAACAACATGATCGATTTCACTAGTTATTAAACACTGCAAAAAGTCAAAATCTTAAAAAGAATATTTGTCTTATTTCTAGTTAAAATGTCTAATTTTTTGTAAAAACATTACATTTAAGACAAGACTCAAAAACAACCATTTTCACCTGTTTCAAGTAGATTTCCACTTAAAATAAGTGGAAAAATCTGCCAGTGGAACAATATTTTTTTGCTTGTAATGAGAAGATAAATCTTGTTCCACTGGCAGATTTTTCTACTTATTTCAAGTGAAAATTTACTTGAAACAGGTGAACATGGTAAAATAACAAGTTATTTTTCTGGTGATGGCTCTTGTTTTAAGTGTAATGAGATTTTTTGACTAAAAATTTGACATTTTAACTAGAAATAAGACAAATATTCCTGGTAAGATTTTGAGTTTTTGCAGTGAGCGAGACTGCATTTGAAAAAGTTCCAATTTTCTTGACCACACAGATAAGCTCCATAGCAGACTTCTGTGATGAGTATTTGCTGGACGTGTTGATTGATACTCTAGTTCAGTTCTGTGACTCGTAACCTTGCCATACCTTAGTAAGACTGAATTGACGCCACCAGGGGCCCAGAAAAGGCTGGAAACAGCACTGCTCAGTATAATATAATATAATAATAATATAGATAAATAGATGGATAGATGCTCGTGTCCTCCAGCAGGGGACAGAGCGAGCAGGAAAATGTGGGAGGAAAGACTGAATCCAGGGATCTGAGTCAGCAGCTGCTGCGTGTCGGATCCTCAACTTCCGCGGAGACAGACCATCTCCACAACATGTTTACACCTACACACTTCACAATGGACCCAACCGTTACAAGACTGTCCTAAAAACAATCGTTTTTGTGAGGAAGAATAAACGCAGAAGGGAGAAGACGAGTGGACCAAAACGGAGTCTCAAGGTATGGCGTTCCTGTTGCTACAACACACCGCTTTTTTTTCTTCTTTTCCTTTTTCAAAGTTTATCCTGCACAGATCGCAGCGCTTCTTTTTGTTTGTTTAACTTAAGTATTTTGCTGTCGGTTGGATGCAAAGTACAGTTTAAACAGTCACAATGTCCCAGGTTCAGTTGTAGGTTACGTTGGAGAAGCGGATACATTAGAGCGGTTGTGCAGCGGCAGCTTTGATGAACAATGGGATTAAAGAGGCGGCGAGGGGCGCCGCTCATCAAGGGTGATTTATGGTTCTGCGTTAAATCGACGTAGGTTCTGCGTTGGTGTAACGCGGAACCATAAATCAGCCTTTACAGCCGTCCGGCTCCGTTTAATGTCTGTGATGGAAACGGTGCATCCGTCCGGCTGCGTCTATTTCTCAGTCAGAAGCCAAGGGAAACAGGCTGGCCGGGGCCGTCTATGTTCTGGTGACCTGGGGATATGAAAAACATCCAGAAGTCTGAAACAAAGACATAATAACATAATATAATAACCAAATATAGACATTTTATATATATATATATATATATATATATATATATATATACATAAATATAGACATAATAACCGTGTGTGTGTGTGTGTGTGTGTGTAAATCATATTAACAACAAAATATGGTATTTTTTCAGTCTTAATTGTCCAGAGTACTAGATACAAGGGTATTAATTCAAGTTATTAAGTGCAGTTGTAACAAAATAATAAAATTGAATACTCCTTGAAGGTTTCTACAGAGTTGAAAAACTTGTGTTTCTCAGTCCGTCAGTCTGGCAATATGACAGTAGCTCATAAAATGCAAAACATCTATGAAAAGTGTGTCTAGATAGGGTTCTAAAGATTAACAAACGGTTGATGAATTAAATATGAGTCATTACTGATTAAATTGAAATGTAACAGAGGAAAACCCTTCTTCCATGTACTGTATAACTAAACATAGTGATGATTTAGGCCCAAAGCCGACAAAAAGGAAAACAAAAACACTGTGTGTGTGTGTGCGCGCATGTGTGCGTCAATATAGAACTTGATTTCTTTCTGGTGTTTAGTTCAAATTTTTCAGTTGTGTTTCAAAAAGACTAGTAAAAGTTCCAGTGCTGGCTCAGTTATGAAGGAATAGGAACTAACTTTCTTACTGGCACTCAGCATGAACAAATCCCATGCAGAGTGCCAGAGGAGAAACCCAGTTCCCAGTGGACATGGTGGGGCACCAAAACTATTTTTGTCACTGCCAACATTACAAATGGGTGAGTGCCAATCCCCATAGTTCTTCCTTAACCTGAGGTTAATCGATTGATGAACTCTAGTATCCCTGCATAGACCCTACCAGGGAGGCTGTCGGCATAATTCAAACACCCACTTCAGCCCCTCTTCTTGAAAAGAGGAACCACAACCCCACTGGACATGAACTGTGGATAGTGACCAAAAGAATGAGATCGTGACTACAAATGGCTGAAATGATTTTTTTTTCTCCGCAAATGAATTATTCACTTGAAAGCTTCTTATCATTTTTTTTACATGTTTTCACAAGTGCCTAACAAAATAATTTTAAGCAAATATAGTTGTTTAATATGAGTCACATGCATATTTTAATCTTTGTTGTGGATTAGGGCTGTTCGATTTTGCCCAAAAATAAAATCTCGATTTTTTTTTTTCTCTCAAAATCCGATTTTCGATTACGATTACGATTATTTTGTGAATTGACAAAAGGCAAAGAAATGATTTCAAATATGCTGTTTTTTTATTGAACATTTGCCCCATAATAAAGTGCAAAACTCTGTCAAATAAGTTGAAAAAAAGTTTTAAAAAATATAATAAAATATAAAGTTTTATCTCTGAAAAAAAAAATCAGCAAATCAGCACTTGCAAACATACAGTAAGTTATATTTCCAATTAAATAAAACAAGACATTTTCTAATTAAACTAAACTGGGTCTTTGCATGCTTAATAATAATGCAACCCATGAAGGAGGTAGAGGTGTGTAATGTCAGTCATTACATTTGCTATTCACATTTGCAAGTTTTTTGCAAGGAACACGAGCCGGTCTACCGCATCTGGCTTGAGGGATGCCCGGTGGCATGTTACAACGCCCCCTCCTACACTAAAGAGCCTCTCCGATGGGGCACTTGTCGCAGGTATTGAGAGGTATTTCCATCAATCATTAATATGGTATCAATCATTAATATGTGTGCAGACAAGGTAAAAAAAAAAAAAAAGTGAAAAATCGATTTTACGATTTTCACGTTTTAACATCGTTCTAATTACATAATCGCGATTACGATTTAAAATCGATTAATCGAACAGCCCTATTGTGGATTCCTATTTCTTTATCCCGTTCCAGCCACAAAGGACATGAACGCTTGCAGGCAGGAAAACGATTTCATCACAGTTAACATTCCCATGAACGCTTTGAGCCTGGTTACCCGAGACTGACGTCCAGATGGCGCACAATAACATGAAATAATATTTGATAACTCCACTGAAACTAGAGTAACTGGATTCAAATGGAGAGATGCTGCATGTTATACAGATTAATTTGGACTATTGAAAAAGTTTTTCTTGATCAGAGTTGAATCCGAGTTTGATTCATGGTCCTTTTCTCCTGACTGGACTGCAAAACTAACGTAGTAATTTTAAATGTCATGAAGTAACAATCTAGACTGGTTAAAATGGTACATTGTTGATGTTTCATTTTCTCTCTTTCTGTTTGTCTAGAGAGTGTTTTCCCACGAGGCTTCATGTCCGTCAGAATTTCAGCCATGAGCGTCCTCCCTCCGGTTCGGCGGGACCGCGTCATCGCTCAGCTCCCTCAGGTAAAGCCAGTCAGCACGATCCCCTGGCTGCTCTTCTAAAAGCTTTTACACAGTTCCTCAAATTTGCCTTCATAGGTGGTGGATTTAAGGAAAAACAAAACATTGCATTTAGCAGAGGCTTGTATTCAAAGCGACTTAGAACAGAGGAAAACAATCAGTCCCCAGTAAACATGGTGAATTGCAGTTCAGGTGTGGGTTTTTTCTCGTGAGTCCTCAGGGAGAACTACATCCCACATGAACTTTCCTCCGTCTTTCTGCTGCCGCTCCATGGAGGACATGCTGGCCTGCTGCGTCTGTGTTTGGTTTCCTAGCTGCACGGTGGCACAATAGACTGCCCTTTAAGAGGATCGTTAAAGGAGCTTGAGGCTCCTTTTAAGAAATGAGACTCTCTAGCGCCACCCTTCACCACGACGGCCGTTGGGGGTACTGCGGCCAACAGTGAAGCCGGCACGGGAGAACGGGGAGAACGCACATGCAGCGTCATGTGACGTCACATCCGCAGCCCAGCGCGGGAAATTCGGGACCGAATTGCAGCACATTTTGCAGCAACAGCCTGTTCAAGGCAAAGGAGAGATACACTAGAGGGCTCATTCTTTTGGGTTTGGAACGCTTCATCTGACATTATTACTAGAAAACTTAAAATGTATACAGATTTTTTCCATAAATCTTGCCACAATCCGGCCTCAAGCTCCTTTTAAGACAACCCAGAAAAGCATTGGCTGCCCCTCCCCAAACTTCGGTGGGACTGTAGTCCCATCTGCCTCAGTAGACACACAACGATATTACCCATAACACCCCTCTCACGCTGGTCACGCTCTGATCTGCTGCCATCAGGCAGACGAGGCAGAACCATAAAAACTAAGATGAACATCTTTTATTCCAGGGCTGTACAAGCCTTAACTGCTTCTAAAATGTACATTTCTCATGGTTTATGCTCTGTGTAACTTAATTTGTGCAATAAGAAGTCAATTGCAATTTTTGGTGGAATGTAGTTGGGAGGGTTTTTTCTCTTTCTGGTTTTTCTTAATTTTTTAAGCTATACTTTCGTTACTTATTAGGTTTTTTTGACAATATGCTCTGAAGCATTCCTCCCTTCGACATCTGTGTTAAAATGACAATAAATAAACTCTCTTTAGTCTTTTAGGAAAGAGGCGGCTGTCCACACTAAGGAGGATTTCAGCAACAAAGTGAAGACTGCGTGTCAGCAGCAGCGGACCGGCACCGTGGGGTGAACACCTAAACCTGCAGTTGTTTTGTGTTGACTGCTTTTTGTAGCTCATAATGATCAGCTCTTTCTTTTGTCCTTGCCAGTAGATTTAAAATCTCCAAGGTCATCGTGGTGGGGGATCTGGCTGTGGGCAAAACGTGCATGATTAACAGGTAAAGCAACACAGTCTTTCACACATGTGGAAGCAGGGTGAAGTGTAACTCTGGGAATAAATAACTGAGGGTGAACCGTCGAGAAAACACAATCTACACGTTAGTAACAGCTCCTGATAATGGATGTTAAGTAAATTAGGGAAGAGGAGCCTGTCAGAACATCTTTAACTTTGATCTTATTGCATGAAAACGGTTTGTTCATTCTTTCCCTCAATAAGCCTTTTCTCATGAAACATAAAATCAGTGCATTTTTATGATCCCGTTTAACAGATTTCCTCCTTCAGATCAGTGTGCTGGTTGCTTTTTCAAAAGTTATGACTTTAAACTGTAGCCTTTTTAGCCAAAATGATGCCGACCTGAACAGTAAACTTCCTCAGTTTGTAACAAATGACCTGTTTCTTCGATGTAACCACTGCACAGCAGTTACAATCCTTTTGTTGTTTCAGATTTTGCAAAGATGCCTTTGATAAGAACTACAAAGCAACGATCGGTGTCGACTTTGAGATGGAGCGCTTCGAGATTCTGGGCGTTCCCTTCAGCCTCCAGCTGTAAGTCAGACCTGGATTTCTGTGTCACGGAGTAAAAGGAAGTGCATGTTTAGTTTAGTTTTATTTAGCACATAACATAAAAAAATAACATTACACAAGTAAGTTCAGTTAAAAGAAACTGTGCAGGGAGGAGCGAGCAAGCCAGTAGGCTTATGAGGAGCCCCCACCTAATAACATTTAACAAAATACTTATGAGGATACAAAATCATAAAAATAAAAATAAATCATAAAAATTGCATGTAGAACATGAATGAAAATAAAATAATAAAAAATAAAATAAAAAAAAGATAAAAAAATTACTGTATACATGATCATGAAAATATGAGTATTAAGCTGAACAAATGGCAACACAGAATATGAAGTGCAAAAGAACATTAAGAGCTTTCTTGACTACATTGTTGAATTAAATGCTCTCTTGAGCGACTTTTGAAAGTGGATAGGGACCTACAATTGTTTGCAATATGGTACCAACTATTCCAGACTTTGACACCTCTAAATCTAAACAAAAATTGGCTTCTTGATTCCAGACATTTAGGCGGATGTAGGGCTAGGTAACGGCATGTGACGTGACGCTGCTCCTCGACCTCTCTGTTGCAGGTGGGACACGGCTGGTCAAGAGCGGTTCAAGTGCATCGCGTCTACCTACTACAGAGGAGCTCAGGGTAAGTTGTGTTTTCCATTACCAGCTTTGTTTGAAAAGGAGCAAAATGCCAGAGGAGGAGAAAAGTCCGAGACTGGAATCTGTGTTCCAGCTGCTGACACACTAAAACACTTTTCTTTTTCTTCAGTGGTGATAATCGCGTTTGACGTTAATGACATTGCCTCTTTGGGTCATGTAAGGTAAGCATGTTGATCAGTAACATATTCTTTCGTTTCCTGGTTTTTAATGTTTCTTGCCGCCAGTGTTTTAATGCTGCGTTTCCATGACTACAGGCAGTGGCTGGAGGACGCCTTGAGGGAGAACGACCCCACCGCTGTTCAGCTGTTTCTAGTTGGAACAAAGAAAGACCTGAGTGTAGGTCCTCTGCCGTGGAAAGTGGACATGCCTGCAGATATGTGATCCTGTTTTTACTGGAGTTGGATGTGAATTTTCTTTGGGCTTGTTCCAGGAGCACAGAGAGTTTGTGTCCCGGGTCAAACCTCAGGAATGTTCCCCCTCTTTCACAAACCCTCCAAGCATTTGTGATTGAATAAATGATGAAGATGGGGACTTTACTTACATGATCCACTCGGCACCATTTGACCTACTTTTCTACTTTGTGAAGTTTGGAGTGATTTTATTCAGTTTTTCTTTTACTTTCCGGTTAAAGTAAGAAGTTAATGATTTTTCTACTTCTGTCATATTTATTATGGTATTTTCCCTGAACCCGGCATGTAATTCTTCTCATTGTAATGGGTTTTGTCCAGTCAGGAGACCAGAAGATTTTAAAGAAATTCAGTAAAATGCAATAAAAAAAAATATATGTAAAGTAAATTAAAAAAAAACACTGCAGCATTTGCAAATTTTTCTCACATTAAAATTGAACCAATAGATGTTAGACTTTTCTGTTCACAAGTTCACAGCCTCTTATAATTAAATTACAAGGTTGCACATATGAAAAGCTGCATTCCTAAACTTTACTGTGGTGATTTTGAATTCTTTAAAGGCACAAAACACAACTTACTGAAGCATATGACATCACCAAAGATGCCATAAAACAGTCATAAATGGAAGAAAAGAAAAACAAGCAAAGAAAAATGTCCCGTTCCAGAAATTAAGGGTTTTTACAAATTCATATTCCTTTTTACTATGAGGCTACTGTTTGGAGAAAACAAGCAGTTGAAACATTTTTATTCTAGTACTTTAAAGAACAGATCACCTGTCAGTTGCACAAAAAGAATGACTATTCTCTTAATTATTGATCCTAATTATTTATTTGTTTATTTTCTCTTGACAGTCTCCTGCTCAGTATTCCCGGATTGAACAAGACGCCCTCAGATTAGCAAATGAGATCCATGCTGAGTATTGGGCCGTTTCATCGCTGACAGGTGGGTTTTAAGATTTAAATGCAGTAAACATTTAAATCCTGTAAAGACCGAAAGGCCTGCAAAGATGATCAATCATTGTCACAGGAAATGATCTTCTGTCAGACCGCTGAGGAAGCATGTTAAAGTACAGGAATCCGGAGGATTCAAAACATCTTTCTCCAACATGCATCCTTTTCTGTCTTCAAATGCTAAATAATTGTTACTGTTGCGAGCCACATGCCCAGCCGTAGCTCAGTGCACATTAAAGCATCATATGACTTGGACCAAATATGTAAACTATCCATAGCAGAGTTCGCAGTGTGCTGTATGTCTTTTGGCTTACAGCATGTGAGTATACGAGTTGGAAAATCTTTTGCAGCCTGCTCTAAAATTTGTGAACTAAAACAAAATTAAACGCTGTTGCCATGTTAATAACAAATGACTGTTAGATTTTTGTTCAGCAGCAACCACAACTGACTTCCAGGGACAGATTGTTGACCAAGTTTAGAGATGGAGAAACATTTTTTAGATCAGATATGTACATACAAAGCATGCTCAGTTTTTATGGGTATAACTGAGCAAAATTGAGGCATTTAAAATACTTTTGTGTATTAGCAAAGCTGTGGGATTTATTATTTTGAGCTGTCAGTAACGGACCTACGACTCCTCCTGCAGGGGAAAACGTGAAGGAGTTTTTTTTTCGAGTTGCCTCATTGGCATTTGAGATCAACGTTCTCGCTGAGTTGGAGAAAAGTGGAACAAGACAAATTGGAGACGTCGTCAGTGAGTATCCAAACCCTCTCTGGACACAAAAAACCCAACTTATATGTCAGATGTCACCAGTCTAACAGACGGCTGTACATCCTTTTCAGGAATCAGCAGCACTTCAAACAACCTGTCCGCTGCATCAAAGAAGAAACAGTCCAGCTGCTGTCAGTAAGGATGGAAGCAGAGGTTTTAAAGTCAAACACACAGACTGCAACTGAGACTTTTCTCAGTGGAGGATTGCCGTGGATGCTGTCCAGCTGCGCTGCAAAGATTTCTGTGGTTGGAGGAGGAGGAGTCTAATAACTTCTCTTTCCCTACCACATTAAAAGTCAGTTTTTCCTGTCCTCAGGAGTTTTCCTCCTTGGGATAAGTGTGGATTCCTGTGGTGTCGCTCGGTTTAACTTGCCCTAAGTAACTCAGTGACTCATGACTTACACACCAAATTAGTATTATGGCACTGCCAAGATACCAAAGAATAACTGGCTTCTTGCTTTGCTTAGATCTTGGTTTAAACCTTAGTTTTGCTGCTGCAGTGATTTTTACAACCAGTACTTTTCATCACATTCATGTATTTGTGTTGAATAACTGTTTTACTCTGTATTATGGCTGTTAAATTGCAGCCCTACGTAATTTTAACCCTCATATGTTATCAAGTTGTGACTTATTCTCTTCACGAGTGGCTTGCAAAGGCAAGAAAACAGTGACGGTTTATTTTCACTCTGACTGAAACTAGTTTTGTAACGATACTTGATGGTACGCTCTGTTTACAATCAAACCAGGGACCCAATTTGTTTCATTGTGGTTGTGTGTGGGAACATTTACCACGGATTGTAAGTGAAGGGTCTTGTGGTTTATTTTTTTAGTAATATATTACAAAGCAGAAAAACAATTTCACATATTAAAAATAGGTACGATTAAATCGCCATTATATTAATTGTTTCATTGAAGATTTACAGCATATCTGCAAATTAAAGTGTTCATGTCCATTTTATAAGACGTCTCTGCTCGTCTTTTTCTTGAGCTCCAGGGGAAACATGTTTACTGGTTAAAACTTTTGAAGGAGTCCAGATGCTTCCCATCGATCTGGCGCTGCAGCTCTTCAGGTATGCAGTGAGAGAACTTGTAGTTTTCTTTAATCCACTTCCCTCCTTCTGTGTTCTCGATGGCGACGGCTGCTACGCCTGCAGCCAACACAGCAAAAGGGCCTCACTTGCATCTTTTAAGTTACACAGTCAGGACGTTTCTGGCGCTCGCGTACCTACGACTGCGGCTCCCAGCCTCTCCACCAGCTGGATGGCAGCCTTCATCGTGCCGCCGGTCTCTATCCACTGGTCCACCAACAGCACCTTCACACCTGCAGCAGGACAGACGCGTTAAACTGAATCGTGGTCACTTTTCAGAGAGCCGCTGGAAGATCTCTGGACTCATCTCCCTCTTTCTGACATCTGAAACCCCCAACCAGCCCAGGCAGGTGCTTACCCTCCCCACCCTGATTGTGGTTGCTGGAGGGTTTTGTTTTTTTAATCCCCAGCCACCCACCTCATACAGCCTCCTCTGTTGTCCTGACTTTGGACCTGCTCTATGAGAATCCTGCTTTCTGACCCACTGGTGTCTGTGGGCTTCAGTGTCCTGCATGACAGGGCTAGAGATGGATCTGGTGACCTCCTATGTCCAAGGAATCCACCACAGCTGCAAGCATGTCCATTACAGTCTACTTTGTACCCTTTATAAAAGGAAAACAAAACCCCAAAAAACAAGTTGAAACTGAAAGTACAGTTTTAATAGCTCTATACGGCCACTATTAGCTAACACACCTCAACTTCAGTGATTGGAAATTTTGACAACACATATGCTGCCAATAGTCGGCACATTGTTAAACCTGCATGTGCAACATTTTACGAGGAGTGCAATGGAGTTGTGAAAGAGTTTTTAACCTAATTCTCATTAGTGTGGGACCATGCTGACTTTAACTCCAACTCTTATAAAGAGCTGAAGAAAGCAGGAGCTGGATTGTATCTTTAAAGAGCCCACATTTAGGTCATTTAAACTTTTTTTCATTTCCTTTTTGATTTTACTAGAATGTGTGAACAAGATTCAGTGTTGTGAATAAGCAGTATTGCAGTAATGTATGTTGTACATTACAGTTAAAGAAAAACCTGGATAACAAACCAGGTATTTCCAAGTAGTTTCAAGAAAAGTTTACATGCTAAAAGAAAAGGGGATGAAAAACCCCCTGAAGAAAAGTAAAAAGCCTAAATGTGAACAGATGTGAAATGTAAAGTACTCAAAGCCACTCCATGTGCCAACACCACTTCAGACCACACGGGGACGGATAGATCTATGATACATAGAGTGGCTTTAAGCACGAAAACAAGCAGCTATCACAGAATTATATTGTGTTTGTCTGTACTGACTCTGTCAGTACACACAATCATTTGTATAAGAATCTTGCTAATGCTTATGTTCCCACAGAAAGACTGATGCTGCTTTTTCTTCTCCCCTCGCTTCTGTATTTCCCCTTACCACCACCAGGGGGTGCTGTGTCACAGGAAATCGACCCGAGAGCGCGTGAACGTGCTCTTTAACTTTATTTGGCTTCTGACGCGCTCAGGGTCCTGCTGATTTTGTCAATGAATTTCTTTGGGAAGATTTAAAGGGACGATATGGGGTTTCAATTGTCAATAGAGAGAAAAACAAAACAAAAAAAAGATCCACGAGAAGAATTGACCTCGCTTCTTCCCTGCAATCAGTGAAATCGTCAGCCAAAGTCCTCAAACCTTCATTTTAAATGTTCGAATAAACTTCATGTTTTATTTAGTTTACTAAATTAAAAACAGGTGTCCATTGTGAATGTTGTTTCAATGAGCTACTGGACTGATTGTTTTACACAGAAAAAAATACATGATATTGTTTCCAGCAATATGATTTCCCCCCATCCTGCTACCCAAACATTCAGAAGCTATTATGTAATTTGGATAAAAAAGAGAAAAAGGAAGATTAACCTGGTTTTAGCACATCCAGCCTGACTTCCATACTCTTTTGTCTGCCTGTGTAGTCCGTGTAGTTCTCACTTTCGGTCATGACACACAAATGACCCGCTTTACGGATGGCCAAGAAACCTTTTCCAAGAGTGGTGGCAACAGATGCCCCTGAAAACAAACAGATACACACGTTCATTCACACCTGCACAAAACTGTCTGGATAACGTGGTTCATCTTCCCATGAATCCGGCTGTCATGCCACGTATGAGAGCTCAGGAGAGTAATATCTAAATTTAGAATACAAGTTTCAGGGGTTTCATTTCTTAACCCGTGCACAAGCAACGGCCTCTTTAAATAAAATTAGATTGAACTGTGATTCCTGTGTTCTGTCTCCACATAAACTACTTTGTTTTCTCACCAAGAATGAATCCCATTGCATCTATACCAGCAACCAGGTCAATGGTGTCGCTGTGGAACGGACTCAGAATATCTTTCACGCAGTCAGCAAGAGCCTGCAGAGCAAAGAGGTCAAACAGCATGCAAAGTGTGCACGTTATTGTGCAGCTGCAGATTAGGTTTAACTGCTTTAATTAAACAGTACCGACAGCCTCCTCGTAACTACTGATTTCCCTCATCATACTTGGGAGTTGCAGTAGAGTCTGGATGGGTCCAGCCAGGCAAACGTTGGTCCTTTTGTGTTGGGGGCCATGAGGGAAAGGTACCATCCCTTTGGTCTGTCGGCTGGAACGGCCAACGCGTCCATTTGAAGTGCAGCACTGGTCTGTGAGGTTAGAGAGAGAAACGCTGGAGAAGCAACTGGACAGTGAATGAGAGACTCACCTATATCAGGTTGCAGACGAAGGGGTGAATGCTCAGTGGGAGGGGGCTGTTGAGAAATCTGGACTCCGATACGGACTCTCTCTGCAATTCTGAGGGATTTCTCGTCAAGTCATATAGATATTTACTCAACATGTCACGGCATAGTCAACCAAATGCTCAGCAATTCCATAGTATTTGTGGCATCCAGCACTTTGTTGTTGTCTTCCATTTGTGTTCAAAGGTCTACAACCTTTACAGAAATGATCCTTTTTCATTTTAATTGATTTAAACCCTGTACACCATCAGTTGAAAGTCATGTTGAGATAATTTTATTTAATGTTTTGCAGCCAATCCTGCGTCATATTTTACCAAAGCATAGTACTTTTGTTCTTGTATGAGAACAAAAGTGGATGATCAGGCTAACTCACCGTTTCTCGGTTCCGACCCTTGAGGGCCGCTGCCCTGCATGTTTTAGATGTTTTCCTGCTTTAACTTACTTGATGAACATGAATGGGTCACTGATGCTGACCTTGGTGACAAGATAATGGTGATCAATTCAATTGATCCAGCTGCGTTGGTGCTGGGAAACATCTGAAATATGCAAGACAGCGGCCCTCGAGGACTACCAAACACAAGACTAAGTGAACTGCATAGATAGTTTAATGCTAACATAGTTTCTGATGTAATATCAGGAGATGGAAATGAAAGGCCTTTCATGATTTTGAAGCATAAAAACAATCTATTCCACTTTATCTTTTCTCTTTCTGGAGCAAATCAGTGAGATAATTATTTCTTATTGATGATGCAAAAATGCAGCTGGAACGGGTTTTAGATGCAATTAAAGCTTATGTGCGGATGTGATGGCCGCACCTGCAGCCCCACAGCTATTGATGGCGTGGGCCATGGCTGAGGGGATGTTGGAGACATATATATATATATATATATATATATATATATATATATATATATATATATATATATATATATATATATATATATATATATATATATATATATATATATATATATATATATACTGTATATATATATATAAAGGCTTTATATATATCTATGGTTGGAGACTCCAGGATGCAGCTGCCAGAAAATAAGGCGATTGGGACTGTACCAAGGGTAGGTAAATCATGGGGGGAAATAATGGGTTATTTGTGTAAATATTCACAATAACTTTAGTTAAATTAATCAATTTTGTATTTAAGAATGAAGTTAGAGTAACTTACATCCTCACTGTTTGTTTAGATTTTTTGTGTAGGTTATTTGTTAACAATGTTTAGTGTTTTACCCCTGTGTGTCATTGGTCTGATCTGCCAGTATTTAAGTTCCTTGCTTGTTTGTTCAAGTTAGGTCAGTTTGGTTTTGTTTCAGTGTGTTGGCTGTTATTGTTTAGTTGCTTTATTTTTTACCTCTTTTAAGGGCCCATCTTGTTATTTTCGTAATAAAACCCTCTTTTTCTTTAAAATCTTCGTGTCCTCGTGCTTAACGGGCTTGGTCCCTCACCACGGAGTATAATTTGAAGTACTATACTATATTATACTACTATTATTATTTCTGTTTTAAATCAGTATTTTAAGCACTCAAGCAAAGATGTCTGTTAATGCTGTTAACTGTTCCTCCAGGTTCATCCATCCATCCATCCATCCATTCCTATTAAGGGTCACCCGGCCACCAGAAGCCAAGGTTGCCAGTCCACCGCAGGATCGTCAGATCCAATACTTTGTAAATGCACATTATTGACATTATTTTGAGATCTGTAAAAAATATTTGATGTGAAAATATTAAAGAAACAATATCCTATTTCATTGGAACAAACCATCACTCCTGCACAAGTCCAGCACTGAGAAGCTCTTTGATGTATTACCACAAAAGCTTATTTCATAATTAGTGAATAAAGAACATATTTTACAGAGCTGTTGAACACAAGTCTCTTTGTCACGTTGCCGTTATGAACAAAGTGAAGCATCCTGGGAAACTCAGTCTTTCAGGACGACACATCAGGAATTATTTGTAATTCATGTAGAAACATGAATTTGAACTTTTTTTTTTATCCCACTTTTCAAAATCCAAAATGACTGCAACTGGATTTCAAAGGTGGTACAAAAGATGTGGGACTTTATTCTTTCCTGCATCTGTTCACTAAACACTGAGTGGGATGTCTGTCCCTCCTTCATTTATACCTCAGGTTACTATTGGAGATATTGCTCATCAGAGGTTTGGATCACGGCAGCAGACCTATGATCTCACTGTGTTCACAGTATAAGTCACAGTTCTCAGAATGGAGATGTTCTCGGTGTTGTTAAGTAAACCTAGATCTGAAATTTCATCCCAGTTTTATGAAACAGAGTTCAAGCTGAGCTTGAACTTTCTGCCAGCAGCACTTCGACTTTCCCACAGTGTAGTTCATGTGGGGGCAGCAGGTCCTGTGGCGAACACTGCGGCCTCACAGCGAGAAGGTTTGAATTCCAGCCGGGGTCTTTTCTTTGTGGCGTTTCCATGCGCTACCTCCACCTGTGTGGGTTTATCAGGGAATCAAAGCTTTCTCCACAGAGCAAGAACATGCACGTCAGGTCAGCAGGTGATCTAAAGTTGACAAGTGTGTTTGTGTTGTTTGTCTGCATGTGGGCTGACCACCGGTCAGGGTGAGACCTTCAAACTCAGAAGGGCTGGAAGAGGTGACAGTGTTGGACTAACTAGATAGTCATTGAAGTGGACCTATTTTAAATTTTTACAAATAGAATAAAGGTTTCATAATTCCGAAACTGTGTTTTAAATGTCCTTTACCATCTTAAAGTTAAGTTACTTAAAGTTTGGGCTGTTTAAGTATTATGGTTTTTGACCTGGACCTGGTCTGAGGCTTCTCTGGTCAAAAATGCAGAGGAACGGTCCTTCAGGGTGAATCAGAAACTAACTTCATCATCATGTTAACCTGCTAGTTGAGATCGCTGCAGCTTCATTTCAAAGTGGGAAAGTCAAAGTTGCCAAATTACAATTATTTTGTCTTTTAAACAATGTTACATATCTTGCAATTATCTTCTTGTCATCATAAACTGATCGATAATGACGAGTCTCTGTGAGTAGAAAAAGGTTCTTTAAAGGAGCTTGGGGCTGTTTTTTTTTTTTTCAAAATGTGCTGCAAGTCGGTCCCGATTTTCCCGCGCTGGGCTGCGGATGTGACGTAACATGATGCTGTATGCGCGTTCTCGACGGCGCTGGGCTTAGATTCAGGAAGAAGACGAGCGCGGTGGATCCAAACTTCTGTTTGGGTAGACATGGATTTTTCCACAGCCGGCAAACGACCCAGCGCCACTCAAAGCCCACTAAAAAGTGCTACCAAGAAGAAAACGAAGCCTTTATCAGAGACAAGTCGCGAGTCGAAAAGAAATTACGAGTTAACACGGATAAGCAAACGAGTAAACATTGGATATGCGTTTGAGTCATGGAGGCAGCTTCAACTTGAACTGGGACTGAAAACAGATGCTGACATGGCTCATTTCCTACTGACCAGGTAAGATAACATTGTAAGTCATATTTAGAGCTTGATTTGAAAATCACATGAGATTACCAAGGAGTCAGAGTGGCCTAACGTGCTAAGTAGCGTTAGCCGCAAAGAAGTAACTTAGTCCACAGCTGTGGAGCATACTTGTTTGTTGTTTTGTAGTAACATTAGCCGCTTACACATATCAACCCCAAGCCTCTCACACTATATCAACCGTAATGGCAAAAAGCTCAGTTTCCATACATTCATTTATTCATCGCTCCGTTCATTCACTATTCATTCTCCGGTCTTTCTCCGTATTTTGTATTGCACAAGACTCGGTTCATCATCATCATCATCATTATAGTTTTTGTTTTTGCAGGCAAAAGTATTTAGCCATGTTTGTTCTGACCGAAAATGAAAGACACAAAGGTAGCTAATGCCGCGTTCCATTTACTTCGGAGATCGGAACTGGGAACTGGGAATGGCAGCCATCTTGGAATGGTAACTCGGGGGTGGTGAAGACTCTCCCACTTTCCCAGTAGGAAATCCCACTTCGAGGGGCGTTCCAGTTGAAAATTCCGACTGGGAACTGGGAAATTCTGACTTCCGAGGACAAATGGAACGCAGCATTAGTTACAGCCAGCTTGTTTACATATGCGGTCTGACTAAGAGTGTAAAATGTTGTTTTTTTTTAAGATATAAGAAGAAGGACCCCCCTGAAGCAGCTACTCTGGGAAGTATGGAGAGGAAAGTCTCAACACCCAGCAAGGGAAAAGCTGCTAAACTCTGTCATCGGTTATCTCCAATTGAACCTGTGTCTGAGGGTATGAGAGTATGTTTTTAGTTAGACAAACATTGAAAAAAAATGACTAAAACAGCATAAAGTGCTGATATTACATTACACATAGTAATCATGTATTTAGCCACACTTGACAACTACACAAACATCACTGATTACATTCTTGACATTGTCTTGACAGGGAGGCAATGAGTGAGGACCAAGCTTTGGATCCTTTGGAAGAAAGGTAAATGTGTTCATGACAAATGTTATAGTACATTTATTTATTTATTTATTTATTTATTTATTTTATTTATAATCCAGGGCAGCTTTGTGGTATTCGTTGAGTGAGTTTAGGGGAGATGGATTTTGCTCCATTTTTGCTTTGTAGTAACGATACCAGTAATAATCTTTATGAACATACATGTGTTGTCTGTAGTTTCAAATCCATGGATCTTGCAGTGGATGCTATTATACTGGATGAGGAACGAGCGAACAACTTGCTCAACAGTGTGTGAGTTGAAAAATTCTACAAATCTTCACATCTTTTCATCTCCAATGTCTACTTTATTGCACATTCATGTTTATATTTTGTTTTTTTGATTACAGAATAGAACTGGATGTAAATGGTTCCAATACAACAGTAAATTAATAAGATTTTTTATATTAGCAGAACAGCTATAGTATCAGTATGAAACCTGACACATTACAAATCATAAAAAGATGGAATTCTAACAATAATCTTCTAAAGTTTTAGCTTTGTTTTACATTACAGGTCAACTTCAGAACTGGAGAGTTTCCAGAACTGCATCTTGATGTATGCTGGAAAAAGGTAATTTGATTTTGTGATGATTTATTCAGTCTTTATTATAATTACTGATTTGAAATTATTGATTTATCCTGGTCCCATACAAATGAAAAGACATGTGACAAGCGAGCCTTATGCCCAAGAGGATGGAAGAATTTATTTGGTTGGACTTATATTACTTCTGTTGTCTCCTCCCACTCCACGCACACACAGGTTTGCCTTCTCTCCTCCGGTTTATGAAGCAAGGTGTCTTCTCGCTGCTTTAGATTACAACCACCACAATCACCGACCAGATTACATTGACCGGAATAATGAGTTATCGTAAGTCTTACATTTTATTGATGTACAGGACAACTGAATAATACTGAATATCTTGTCCAATGTGCTGATTTATTAAAATGTAATAAATTGTAAAATGTACATAAATTATTTGGTTGAAGTATTGTTTGACAACCATTTACCAACAAAGGTAGGGGAGAGAGGGAGACATGTTGTAAATCTTTATATTGTTGTCTTTTAGATTTAGGAGACTCTACAGCAAGAAGTCACGCAATTACCGTGTCCAAGCGGTAAAGGTAGCAAAAGACTACAGCTACATCCCTGAGCTGCAGTGTTGCATCCTGAGGAAACGTATGGATGGAGGGGGGCTCCCAAGGAGAGCCAAACTGTCACAGGATGACCCAAGGCGCCTTGGAAATCTTGCGGGAGTTGTCCCCCCCCAACAGCAGAACTGGTCCAGACCCAAGTTCGCAGAGGACAGGTATGTCGTTCACCTACATCACACATTTCAAATAATTGTTGTTGTAGACAGAGAACTGAGGCACTTCTGAGGGTAAGGTTAATTAAAATGCTTTTATTGGTGCATGGCTAATCTATTAAAAGCGTGTCTACGTGTTTCAGCCAAACTGGCCTTCGTCAGGACAGAAGTGAAAACTTCTTCTTCTTTCTTTCTTTTTTCACTTCTGTCCTGACGAAGGCCAGTTTGGCTGAAACGCGTAGACACGCTTTTAATAGATTAGCCATGCACCAATAAAAGCATTTTAATTAACCTTACCCTCAGAAGTGCCTCAGTTTTCTGTCTACAACATTTTATGGATCTCCCCAAATGAAGAGCACCTGAGGGATACACTTTTTGGCAATACCCAAGCAGCACTCCATGCACATGTTCCTGTCTGAAAATAATTGTTGTTGTTGTGGAGCTCAGGTCAAACAATACCTCTTTGAAATCTTCTGCTCACTATCACCATTTGTAATACACTGCTAATTCATTTTCAAGTCAGGAACTTCCATTTCTAATGGTAAAATTATTTGCACCAAGCAATTATTTATATCTGATATCCCAAGGTTATTGAAAATAACAATCACCAGATTAGATTATGAGGCATTTTTGTTATGTTCTAACGCTACTGTTCTCTTCTCTCCATAAAGGCCTCAGCTACATGAAGCAAGAAAGGGAGAAGACAAGACAGTATTATCTTCCACACATTTTTTTATTATGAACATATAAATAAATAATAAAAAAAAAATTCAACAACGTGCATTTCCAATAAATAATGAAAATAAAAAATATATATTGCACATAACTGTTTTATCTTTTAGTCAGCCACCCTAAATGGGGCTTCCTTGTATCCCGTGTACTGCCCAAATGGGTCGGGAAATTTAGCCCTGATTCTTAGGACACAACAGCTTGGTATTGGTCTCCGGTTGCCTCCTCCCAGGCGCCCATGTTGCCAGATGGTGAATTGCCGGTAGGCAGCGAACCGAAACTCTCGATTGTCACTGCCCACTTCTTGACTGTCCTCCAGAGCGAAGATGTCGTTCCACGTCATCCTCACCAGACGCAGCATACCCTCATCCAGACAGTACAGCTCCAGGTGGGCACTCCTGCTCAGACAGTGGTCTGGAGCCTGCCGACAGCACAGGTTTTCCAACTGTGTTGGCATGCGTCGGCAGTTCAAGCAGGTGCACCACGCAGGCTGCCCTGTGTCTGGATGATGTGGTCCTGGTATCTGGTGCCGGAACTCGAGGATGTCCAGCATCACCCCTGGAAGACGAGTCACCACCGACTGAAGGAGGACATCCCTCTCCTCCTGGCTCAGATGCTGTAAAGCCGTCTAGAAATTGATCAAGGAAATAGATTTACAGAGATAGATTAATATTTCAAGTATGTGTGCTCCTAGACTCATTCATATAACAAGATTATTATAAATAATAGCTATAACCAACCTGCATCTCAGCTAAGCTGGCAGCTCGAAGCTTGAATCAAAATCCTGAAACATAAGAACAATAAGAACATATGTATTATCCGCAAAGGAATGTTATGACTTTATTTGATGTAATTTTTATTCAGATTCAACATTGACATTTTTCTCTTTCTTGTATTTACGTTGTCATGGTGCAGTGCTATTGATAGCATTCATATTGTCATATGATGGAAATGGTTTCACAAATTATCTCAGTAACTTGACACAATAAATGAGACATCACACATTGGATGCTGTTTCATGATGACAAAACTAAAACCCTCTTCATTCACTTCTACTACCTAGCCTGTTGACAAAAAAAATGAATGTACCCAAAAGGTGACTTGTTTGCAGGTTACTGCAAACTTACCTCATTATATAACTCATCAGCTTTTTAGCAAGCATTGTACTAACTATGTTGGCAATTAGCAAAGTCTGAATTTGGCTGCAGACACAAAGCTAAATGCTCGTAAAATACAACCAGAGGAGGAAAGTAAGCTTCACTCATCAGTAACAAAACAATAAGGCTTATTGGCTCGTGAAGTGTTTTACTCACCATTTGGCCAGTGAAAGGTAAACTTACATTACAACCGTCATTTTGCTAAATAAATATCCTAATGTTGTCAAGGAAATAAAGTTAGACTAAAATGAACATTGTTAGTTACTTACTTCGTCGCTTGACATGATTGACGAGGTTTTGCACACGTCACTATCACAACTCAGTGCTGTGAGGGGTCTGTGCGCGCTCCCGTGCCGGCTTCACTGTTGGCTGCAGTACCCCAACGGCCGCCGTGGTGAGGGTGGCGATAGAGAGTCTCATTTTTAAAAAGCAGCCGCAAGCTCCTTTAAATTATTCAAAACCTAAAATCATTGGAAACATTTATTAAATGTATATTTTAAAACTATTCAAATCTACACGATTCACAAGAATGACATTTTGTTTCAAAACTGTGAATTTTGGAAAAAAGTAACATCTTTGCAGGTATTAACCCACCTCCCACTGACAGCTGAACACTGTGGAGAAAATGAAGGGTTTTATATGTGCCTGAAACCTATGATCATGATTAAAAACTAAACCTCGCCTTTCAGAGATTTAGATGCCTCTTCTTCCATTACACAGTATTTAAGAAGGAGGAATATTCATCTTCACTAGATTTCAGTTAGATTTTTGTAAGCTCTCCAAGTCAAAAATGTTGTCAAGGAAAGTGTTACGTAAATAATGATTAAACTGTAACCCTGCATGGCAGATGATCTGTTTCATCTGTCTGTAGAGCATCCGTTTGACAATGACCCCTCAGCTTGTCCAGAGGGTGCTGTTCAGCAGCTCACCTATCTGTGATTGTGTGCAAATCAAAGGACTCTTACTCTAATTTTTCATTTTTCGCAAAGAATCCCTTGTATGTTTAACTACAATCAATTAAAAATGTTAATCGCCATTTTAATCATAATCATTTGCAATCATTTAAAAAAATTGTATGTTTACTTTCAAAAATGTATTTTTAATTACAACAAAACAGGATCAGACAATTGTCCTTGCTTTAAACAAATGGTTTTTGTCCTATTATTACATGTCAAAAACATGTCCTGAAAGTCTAGAGAGGAAAACTTTGGTCCAACAAGCAACAACTGATGTTGATCTGAATAATTCTAACACAGAATTGTCCAGTTAAACATCCATTTGAGCCGTTTGTAATCACCTAAGTACCTAATATGTTTCTGACCCACATTAGGTGAATGTATATGATGTATATGAAGAAATACACTTATTTATAATATGAGCCTTTTGATTGACAGTCAGCTCAGCCAATGGCTAGCCATCATCATTTCATAACTGGTAGTTTATACAAAGGCTCAAATCAATATCATGATAAATTGGGCAGTTTTACCTCGATAATGATAAATGCACTTGTTGTGTGTTGTAACTTAGGTTGCCTCTGCTACACATTCATGGAACGCTTGAAGCTGAAACTCAGACCTTACCCAGCAACTAAAGATTCTATTTTCTGATTGGAGTTACTGTGCGTTGAAGTTAATTTCTCAGCATGAGAAATGCCGTGTGCGGCATGAGAGCGTGTGAACTTGTTGAAATGTGAGTCTCACACTCAATGCTTACTTTAGAGCCCTGTTATTTTGTCTGTGGTTTTATCAGCTGCTTCTTCGTTTGAAACATCAGCCATTTTCTTGTGGTTCCCTTCTTGTTCAGACTGGATGGATGAAGTCACGATTACAATGTACACCGTCTGGAAGGGGAATGAAAATCAGCACACAGACAAAACAGACAATAAGACGTTCATTTTCTTTTTTTATCAAAACACAGAATTTACTGAAATGGGAAAATTGACATAGGTCAATTGCAGTGAATGTTGGTAACGGTAAGTTTTCGGTTTATCGCACAGGCCAGGCCTAAAGCTTTTTTTTTTTTTTTTTTTAATATTTTTGGCCCTGATTTTTTTCACCATTTTCATCACCCAGTGCTCTACTGTCACTTAGGTAGAGAACTGTGAAGTGACAGTCCTGGGCATTGCTCCCCTCTACCAACCCCGGGAGTTCCTGCACTGAGCTCAGGTCTCCTTCTTAACCTGAGGAGTGAGCAGGCCGCATCTTTTCACCAGACAGGGTGGGGCTTCTCTGGCTGGACGTAGCGCGTGGAAGGATCACGTTATTCCGGCCAGATCCTCCCCACCCCATCTGGCGCCCTGACTGGCCAGAGGGGGCATGTATAGCCCAGGACTGTTGCATGTTTTTGTGAGGGTAGTTCCGCTGCACCCGGTACGAAGAAAACAGGCTTCATAACCGCTCTTCAAAAGCCAATGGGTCATGTAGTCATGTGACCTGCTTGATCTATTGTAATATACAGTTTATGGTTGAAACATACAATATGGGGCATTGCTTTGTGGTTACTATGGTTACTTTTTCACATATTATATACATTTGATCTGGATAGGTATAACTACATAGTGTATCTTTAAGGCTTTTCTTCTTAAACATGCTAACTCACCATGAATAAACTCCATCATTACATGAGTCAGTGCAATGTTTTGTCATAAAATCTTTGTATTATGTGTGAATTAATAAAATTTTACATTATTTCATTGATTACACGGAGTTAAAAAAAGAATGAGAGAAAAAAACAAAAAACTTTAAATTTTTCTCAGTTGACTGGAAAATCACCTCATAGATGAAAACATAAGTGAAACTGGCTTTTTTTTCTTTGTATGTGCAGAGTATCACTGAACTCCACAGCAACAACAGGATTGTTTGTCCCTAGCCCCGTTTTCTTGCCCCAGATACCTCTGGATGTGACCGCTTCAATTCATGGGAAACAGCTTTTTTTCTCCTAGATGTGGTCGGATGTTGCCTCTGGTGATTTTACATCATTTCTCTCCGCCTTCCAGCAATCCGATTTCAGTGGCTTGAGTAGGCTGGATCTCCTCCTCTTGAGCTCAGCGTAAGACCAGCCATGTGACAAAACAAGGAGCTGATTAGAAAAATGTAACCTGACAACAGGATTTTCTTTCTTTCTAAGAAAAAGTCACTTTCTCAAGGACATAGGAACCTTCACTCTGAATCATTCTAGAAATGGTATTTTGGAATCAACTTGTCAAAATGAGTCGCTTTGGGATACAGCTCCACAAAATGTCTGATGTGTGCTGATAAAGTTGATGATTAAAAGTGCTGAAAAATTTCAATTGCATATATTATATTATAATATAAAATTAAATACGTACAAGAACTAATAGAAATCAGATGAATAAGGGAAAAAATATCCTTGATAATCATAAATTCTTTTCAAGTAAATTAATACAACTCAAATTTAGCAATCTTTTCTTATGTGCAAATTTGAATATTCAAGGTTTTTCAACAGTTTTGAACGAAAAACCGATACATTTACAGGATATATGTAAAATATAAGAAACTACACATTGATTTTTGTTTAATATTCACATTATATTCAATACTTGCTCTCTATTTTATTAAAAAAATCCTTATTTTTTACAATGAATTCATGACTTAATGGATGAACCAGTTTAGACTACATATGTGGCTTATTCCAACTGCATGGGTGTGTGGACATGAAACACTCGTCAGTCAGCCCTCACTGAGGCTCGCGTGAGACAGCTCCAACCTCTCCCACATTCCTCAGTGAAAGAGTTTTGTCCCAACATCGGGATTTGGGTCATCATCAATTCACTGCCTGTTTTGTGGCGTTTGAAAGATGTCCAAAGTCCTGTGTTGGCACAGTCCCCCCCATGCTTGTTACCATGGGAAACCGCAAGCTCGAACCTCCTCCATGTTCCCAAAGTAAATCTCCGCTTCGTGGGGAGGGAGAGCTGGGGGGGGTTGGGAGGTAACAATCGGTCATTTCTATCTCTGCTTTGAAAACTAGATGGTCAATCTCTTATCGCCCACAAATTAAAGGGGACCTCTTATGAAAAACATGTTTTTTCTTGCTTTAACATATATAAAGTGGTCTCCCCTCAGCCTGCCAACTCAGAGAAGGAGGAAAGCAACAAAATTCTGCAGTGTCTGTACAGCCGCCCGGATGAGCCGTCCAGTGTGATGTGGATCTACGAGCCGTTCAGATTCTGCTCCCTTTCATTACGTAACCAAAATGCGATTTACATAGGTTGGCCTCCGATGCGTGAAACCACGCCCACAACTAACTCCACCGGCCAGAGCTTCTGCCATTTTTTCGTAGCGGTGTATCGCGTCATTCAGGCAGCCAATCAGCACAGTGCCTCATTATCAAAGCCCCGCCCACCCAGAATCCTGCATAGATAATGAGGTTAGAGAATGGGAAGATAAAGACATGGATCAGAGGCGGAATTTCTAATTTATTTAGCAAAAACAATCAAAAGCTTGTTTTTAAGACATTCAAGGCCTGTTTAAAATAGGTATTAGGTGCCATAATAGGTCCCCTTTAACCCAAGGTTCTCCTTGTGCTGCCTCACCTTAGTGCCACAGTGAATTGGTTGTTGTACCTGCTCACAGTGGGTCATTGAGAGACGGATGGTGCCCAGGCGAAAGAGGTTAACCCTGCTGACTCCTCCCAGTGTGGCCATTCATCGAATTAAGAATCGCACCACTCCAGATTGTCCTTAAAAGTGGCAGGGCTGCGTGCGCGCAGCAGACCAGCCCGAGGAGAGGGAGCTGTCTCCTTTACGCGTGGTGCTGAATCATGTGGTCGGTCTTCTTTGTCTTCCTGTCCTACCTGGACAGGGATGTGGTCAGGGGAGACTTCCTGAGCCAGGCTCTGGACGCAGAGAAGGAGAGCCAGGAGATGTTCTCCGTGATCGACGGCACCTTCTGCGCCAAGATGTCCCTCATCGGGGAGAATGTCCTGTACCAGGTGTCCGATGGAGCCGAGGTGGTGCGCACCGTGGTCACCCCCGCCGGGAAACTGGTCACCTGCTCGGTCATAGTGAACCAGCAGCGGGTGAGATCGTTCCTGCAGGAGTGCAGGCTGGGGCTGCGGGAGCAGCGCGCAGCGCGCCGCCGGCGGCTGGAGACGCGCTTTACGCGCATGGATGAGGCAAAGCTGGTGTGCCAGGAGTTTCTGCAGGAGCACAAGGGGCTAAAACGATCCAAGAGAGGCTTTACTTACCCCGGAACCCTGTGGTGTGGGGCGGGGAACATGGCAGACGACTACAGCCAGCTAGGTAAGTAATAATGCTTATTAGGTAAAGCCTGAATTATGGCTCCGCGTTAAAGCGACGGCGTAGCCTACGGCGTAGGCTCTGCGTTGGTGTATCGCGGAACCATAAATCAGCCTTAAGGTTTTAAATGAATCTTTGCCAAATGACCACAGGGTTGCACTGAAAAAATAAATCTAAGCGCATGTACAGTAAATATAACATATTTGAATCTGTGATATTAACAATTAAAAATGAAGTTTGTTGCTTTACATGAACTTAATCCTTATTTGTTCAAAAAACAAGACATTGTGCATGTTTTCCTTAACAAGCAGTACTAAGCATGTAATCCGGGGCAATCTTTTCATTTACACACAAACAATGATCTTGTTGTATTGACTTTTCCTTTAACAATTTTAATCTATTGGGCAGATTGACCAACGTTTAGATGAAACATGCTTTATTTGTTTAAGTAGAACACCACAGTAAAAATATCTTTCTTGATCTACTTTAAAAAAAGTAAGGCAACTTTTTCGCATGAGATTTTTATGTAGATCAAGAAAGACTAGTCTTTGAATAAACGACTTAATTTTTAGTATGTACAAAATTCATTTGCAAGTAAAGTCAACTTAATCTTTGCAAGTAAAGTCAACTTAATTTTAATAAATAAAGTAAACATAACACAATTAAGTTGACTGTACTTGCAAAATGTATTATTTACATACAAAAAATTAAGTAGTTTATACAAAGACTAGTTTTTCTTGATCTACATAATAATCTCATGCAAAAAGTTGACTTATTTTTTTTTTTAATATCAAGCACAATATTTGTATCAGTGTGGTTTACAGTGACTGCTCTTTTTAGGAGAGTTTGGGGACACTGACAGCTGCTGCCGCACTCATGACCACTGTCCTCATGTCATCCACGCCTTCTCCTCCAACTATGGATACACCAACTTCAAGTGGCACGCCCTCTGTCACTGTGACTGTGATAATGAGTGAGTTTTATCAGCAAGATAAACAAACATATCAATCAATCAATCAAATTCTATTTATATAGCACCTTTCATCCAAGTACACGAAATACATTTTGACTGAAAAATAAGCATAATAAAAAATAAAAATAAAAAAAAACTGGGAGACCAATGCACACTGACAAGGCTAAATATAATCAGTCCACAACAATAAAATATAACGATAATAAAAACATTACAAGAAATAGATACATAAATAAAACAAATACTTGTTAAACAGAATAAAACTATAAAATTTGATGCTACATAAAAGCCAGACCAAAGAGATGAGTTTTTAGTCCACGTTTAAAAGTGTCCACATTTCCAGCTCCTCTCAGATCCTCAGGCTGTTCCACAGTTTTGGAGCATCGTGGCTAAAAGCAGCATCACCAAATGTTTTAGTTCTACTCTGTGGAACAGCTAAAAAGGAAGAGCCAGAGGATCTGAGGGGCCTTCCCGGTTCATAGAATAAAAACATCTCTGATATGCTATACCTTCTGTTGGAATTGAAGCCATATGAAAACATTAGGAATATATATATATATATATATATATATATATATATATATATATATATATATATAGTGATGTGTATTTGTGCATCTTGTTGTCCAGAAATGGCACTTTCAACATAGAGAACTGCATCAGAAACAATTGGTTATATCCGACTTTGTATAAAAGAGATCTTAAACTTGATGAAGCCTGAAATGTAAAAGAACTGAGTTTGATGATTTGTTTTGGAAAGACAGAGTAGTACAATAGTACAATAACACTATACTGGATGGTATATGTCTTTAAATTATATTGTATTTCAAATCCACCTGCAGCTTCTGTAATGTTTTGCAGATCTTCTCCAAATTGTCTTCAATCAAACTGTATCCCTTTTTGAAAGCCTCCTTGGTTCCCTCTGCAGGTTAAAAAGTTGTCTGAGGAAAGTCAACGACACAGCCTCCAGGGTCATGGGTCAGGCATTTTTCAACGTGCTGGGTGTTCCCTGTTTTGATTTTGACTATGAAGAGCAGTGTGTTGAACGGCACTGGTATGGCCTGTGAGTATCACTTAAAATTTCAAGAATGCATCATGCTGACTTGCGTGTCTTTTTGGATTCAACTCACACTGCCTCCCCTTTGTTCCCTCACCTGTAGGTGTAAAAAATATGAGAAGCTTCCCATTGCTGTGCTCAGAGATTCTGTGCCATATGACTATGGAGGTATTGATGTCATTGATGAGCTCACAGTGGCTCCTCTTAACTCCAAAGACTCAAAGAAAAGCAATGAAGAGCAGAACCAAGAGCGTGCAACTCAATCTACGATTTTGGGTCACGAGGAGCCTTCGCTGAGAAACGTTGTCACTGCTGCCGAGGACTTCATCAAGGTGCTCGCTACCGTCTCCACGTCTCAAAGCTCCACTGCAGACTCTGATAAAGGTGAAGCCGAAACCTCAGAAAAGAAGAAAAGGAAAAACGCAGGAAAGAAGAAGAAGAAAACCAGCAAAAAGCATAAGGAAAAAGGAAAGGGGAGGAAGAGGAAGCAGAAAGCAGCAGGCGGTGTGAAAACAGAAGATGGAGCTGCAGTTTCACCAGCTGGCAGCAAAGCAGAAGAAGTCTTGGCGCTGAGTAATTTTATCAGTGAGTCGAAAGGACGCCACCACTCGATCATCAACACAAACCGAGTTGAAGACCGTGACTTTGAGGTCAGAGGAAAAGATGAGGCCTCCAATGAAGTCATGAAAGATGAACCAGCCATAGATAAGGAGACGATTGCAACAAAGTCGCCTTCAACCGTTCACAAGAAGCCAGAAGAGTGGAACACTGACCTGCTGAAAGGAAAGATTTCGCCGTCAACCAGCCCCACAACAACTGTTGTTCCTCAAGAAACAAGTGCCAGACGGCAAAGGAAGGGGAGAGGAAAGAAGATTGAGAAAAATCGTTCCCCTTCTTCCGAAAAGCTGCACGCAGTAGAGAACTTCAGTGTTGTCTCTGTTCCCACCACTGCATATTTAACTCAAGTGGCTCAGTCTCAGCAGCATAGCTTCACTGAACAGCAACTGGTTGTCAGCACTCCAGTTGCTCCCACTATTATTCCAAAACTCAAAAGGGATAGGTCAAAAGAGAGAACAGACAGAGGGGGAAGGAAGAAAAGAAGGAAGCTTAATTGTGCATCACACACTGTGTCTGCTGACCAGCGGCAAAATTCCTCTGTGGACGGCCTGAATGGGATCCCTCACACCGGGATTTCCACCGTACCGCCGGTACCCAACACAGAGCGGCAGCTTTCACACAGTATTCCAGATATGACTCTAAGCTCCTCCTTCAGTGTCCTGAAAAGGCAAAGGTTGAAAGAGAGAGGACTGAGAAACAGGAGGAGGAAAACAGCTCTCTTTCCCTTAAGTGACAATGCAGGTTTTTCTCCCAGCATCTCTGAACATGTGTCCACCATTCTCACAACTCCAGACACTCAAGTGGCACTGATCCACCCGGAAACTCAGAGTGAATGGAGGCTTTTTACGACAGCCACCCCTACTGTCAGGACAAAACTCCACCGGCAGCCAACCAGACGGCACAGGAAGACGAGTAAGAAAGCTGCAGCTCTTAACAACACAGAATTCATCCCTAAACAAACAGAGAAAGAGACACCTGCAACCTTGCTCTTCAATGCAGCCACAACTGAAGATGCTAGACTTGAAGAGCCCCAGGTTTCCACCTATGCAGCACCAACCATCAGTCGTATTCAGTTATCTATCGAGAAAGCAAAAGCACAATACAACAGGAAGAAAAGGAGAAAAGCTGCGCACTCTAACAGGCAAAAATGAGCCACGTGCTGCAGAGGTAGCAGGACTAGTGTAGAAAAGCAAGCAAGCTATAGCTGAAGGCTCGTGATCAAAGAAAATGCAGAACAGTAAAATAATAATCTTTTTTTTAAAACTAAATTATATTTGATTGTAATGTGAGAATCATTATTTGAAATACTTTGTTTTGCCTCTCAGTAATAAAATATCAGATTGATTTTGAATGTATTTCTCCATGCTTTAGTAGTTTAGTAGTAAATAACAGCTTGACATTTTGGGGGTAGGGTGAGGGTTTTTGAGTGGGTGGGGGGTTGTAAAAGATTACTGAACAATAATAGCACAGTGAAAATACACGTGGTGGTTGACTTACTACCCTGGGGGAATTTGTGTGCGGGTGCAGGTCATAAAATCCACCAATGGGGGTATCCAGTTCTGTGGGTGACTTCCAGAATTAGCGAAGACAAGATGCTGCTGAAAAAATGCAATAAACAACACAGGCACAGCCCTTCCCATGAGCCTGATTACCTGATGAGATCAAATAATTAAGATTGGATCAGAGCAAAATACGCTTTATTGGTTCCTTTGGTTAAAGAAAACTACTGCTTTTATAGTTTAGAATTGCATGGCACATATGAGTAAGGAAGTCTACTGAGTAGCCAGATAACAAAAATAAGTAAACCTCTTTAGAATTACCCAACAGCCAGCTATCCACCCTGGTTTATCGAAAACAGCAATTATTTCAGAAAAGTAAGACTTGAAAATCAAACCAAAGTGCATAACAGCCTCCTCACCAACTTCATTGATCCGATTCTTCCCAGAGGCCTCAGATCAGACCCAGAACTCGCTGGAAAGATGATACTTCTCAAGAGGCTTGGGAACATCTCACTGTAACTCCTAAAGTGCATGGGAGGTCAGGGTAGATTAGTCACACCCTGGCCTGGTCTCACATAAGCATCATATCAACATATAAATGTTATTTCTTTTGCACTTAGGTGGAACACTGGTAAAAATGTTGCACTATCAAATGTTATGGCAGCAAAGAAAAAGTCTAGAAAATGTGCCCCATGAATTATAAAAAGTCATCAAGCACTTATTTGATAAGTGAACTGTTTCCTCTGAACAAAGTAAAGGAAAAAAGAAGAACTGAAGGCTCCTGAATTCAAGTTATTCAAAAATAAACTTTAACTGATTTAATAAGATCAGAAATGTCATTTCAAATGACATAATAAATCCAGATTATTTAAGGTAAAGATTTAGCCCATTTAAAAAAATGTTTTGTTTTTTTTTGTCGTGAAACTTCCAGAATGAAAGGAGCTAACTATAAAGCTACAATCAGTAGCTGTTAGTTTAGACACTCATTTTGTCTTTAAAAAGACAATTTTGATGAAACGTGGGGTTTGTGGTTGTAGAATTTTTTTTCATTCTTTTTTTGTTTGTTTTTTGTTACATTATTTAAACTTTGGACACAGCCATTTGTTTTTAATAAAGGCTAAGCTAGTTATCTGCTAGTCATAGCATCAATAGCACGAGAGTAGTAGAAATTGTGATCTAATTGTCAATAAGAGACTGAATATGAACACTGTACTCTTCCCATTCAACCCTTAAATGTATAATATATAATAAAATACATTTTTTTAGTTAGCTTGCACATTATAAATCAACCATCATGCTTACTTGGATCAAAGCTCTCTCTCTCTCTCTCTCTCTCTCTCTCTCTCTCTCTCTCTCTCTCTCTCTCTCTCTCTCTCTCTCTCTCTCTCTCTCTCTCTCTCTCTTCTACAAAAGGGGAAAGTAGAGCCTGAACATCAGTGTTTTGATTCCAACTTGCTCCTGTTGCAGAAACAGGTTAAGAAAATGCTGAGTTCCTGCCGCGCTCTTTTGTTTCCAGCAGACTTTGATCCTCCGGTTTCCTACCATGCGAGTGGTTCAGACAAGGTCACATTCTCAACACTTATTAAGGGCTCATTATTTCACTTCTTACATATAAGGGGTTTGGATAGCTGGTGCAAAGGCTGAAATCCTCGAGATCAGCTGACTCTCACATGCTCATATAAGATGATTTTATATGCTAGAGTTTTAGGCATTTAATACCTCCTTTTTTAGGCTTTCATCGCTCCTCACAAAACCAACTTAGCCATATTCACAGCATTTCCTCACTGCAAACAATTTGGGAAAAGCAACAATGCACACTTTCATGCTACAGCTTAAATTCCCAGATACTTTTTGGAAGATTCCCAAATTTTTAAAGGAGCTTTGCACTCGGTCACAACCATAAGCTGAGCTGGCAGAACGACTAACACAGTAAGACATAATGATAAAGTAGCTTCTCACAGCAAGAGAAAATGGCAGGAATTTTCCATTTCTCATTTTTGTCTATGACTTTTAAAAGTGAATTTTAGGTTCATGTATGTGCTCATATTACGTTAAAACACTTTGATGAAGATTAATATAATTGCCTTGAAATATTTAATTGTCAAAATTTCAGATATTTTTATTTAAGGTCCCATCATAATTTGGGTAGAATAACTGAAGTTGCATCCTTAAAGTAACAGCAGGGATATTTTTATGTCAAAATATCAGTTTCAATTTCATTTGAAGGGATATGTTTTAGAAAACATTTTCTATCTCTTGGATCTGCATCTCCATTCTGTTAATGACAAAAACCAGCCAGAGCATTCTGGACTCCTGTCCTGACCATCTCTTGAACAAACTGCATATTTTTTATGGCACTATATCCCACTGCAACAGCGATGGTCATCATTGGTGATTGGATGACGCTAGCTCGCTGAGCTACAGTGGACTTCATTACAGAGGTAATCACAGACAGAAGAACTTCTTAAAGTGAACTTAACTCTGTAGTTGATGGCAAGAGACTGAAATCCCCCATTTCCATTTTAGAGTCATAGTCATAGACACAGGCGTAAATACCGGCAGTGCAACTCGTGCAGCACCGAGGCCCAGACGCCGGCAGGGGCCCATGAAGGAGGTTTTTGTGAAGGGAATAGTCCAATCACCTCACTAGCTACCTGTCAGTCAAGTTAGGTGCTTGATGACGTGACGACATGATGGTAATTTTCAGCAAGAAAAAAGGTAAAGAGAAGAAACAACAAAAATAGCACAGCATTGTGTTTAGCAAGCCCAAACAAAAAAGCGGCGCACAGAAGAGAAAAGAACAAAAGAGCCAGGATGATGATAAAGCAAAAATGACTAAATTAGATACGCTTTTTGGAGCAACTGAGGAAAAAGCCAGCGTCCCGCTACCTCCATAAATGAAACAACATTTACGTGACTGCCAGGGGCCAGGAGGAGACTTCCCCTACATGCCTTTGCAGGGTGAGTGTGGCCAGTACATGTGGTGTGCACTTTTGTTTAGGGCAGTGGAGGGGGCAGAAAAATAATATTTACACCGGGGTCCACCACCATGATGTTACGCCACTGGTCATAGACTATAAAATGAAATTCTCTAGGCTGCAAGTGTTTGCCTTTAGACACTGGAGGGTAAGTTTCTCTGTCACGACAGCAGTGGGTTGCCATTACAAGCAATAGCAATAGCAGATGCTAATGCAGTGAGTCCTTGATTTGTGTTTCTTCTTGTAAACTGGAACACTTGAAAGGGAGGTTGTTGGTTTCACTCAGCTTCTGACTGGACCACCCGTCTGGCCAGGACGGGAAATGTAACAGCAGCATGTTTCTCTGCTTCCACACAAGCACAATAATCAGGTTTTATTCATAACAGAGGAACAGGAATAATACTGTCCACATTTTTTTAGCCTCAGATTTTGTCTTTGGGTGCGAGCAGGTGCCAATACGGTCCTTTAGAAAGTCTGGTGTGTATCGTCTAAAGCTGGGCATGGATACAAACGTAGGTTCTGCATGAATGGCTGGTCATCAAAATGAGAAAGGTGGTGGGAGGTGGTTGGCAATCTACAGCTAACTTTGGCCGTCATGCGGACTGGAAATTTTCCTGGCAGTCCTCTAGAGGCAGACGCACACAGAAACACTAAAATAGGTTTCTCTTTCATCAGGACTGCAGATTCTTGTGGGTTTAGCAGCTCATCATCAGGTGTAGAGATGTCATCTAACATTGTGGCAAACCAATTTATTTCATTAGAATATGTGGATGACTCTCCAGGCTGTAATTATGTCAGCAGCTTTACAGTGCAACTACTTAAGTTTCCTGAATCTCTTTGACAGTTGTGTATTAGTCCTGTGCAGAATAATGTATGTATGAACAAAGGAGCCACAGGAAAGATATTGACGGGGGAATATGCCAGGTTGAAAGAATCTGGAAATATTCCTAATGAGTTTCCTAAGGGAGCAGGAAGGCTGCAAATTTCACAGAAGGTGTTAAAAATGTTGGGCAGATAGCCCAGCATAGCATCATTAAACTGCAGTTAAGTTTACTAACTCTCCTGCAACATCCATTAACTAAAATGTTGCGAGTGCTGTACACTAAAGGAAATGAATGTGATTTTAGTTTGTGGTCTTAGTGGCAACATCAAACCAGATTTAAGAACTAAAAAAAATGTTAATATTGAAAAAAGCCACCAACATAATGCAGTGTTGCCAGGGTGCAGTTTCCTTGATGCAAGGAAAAACACCCACCCACATACACTTACTGGCCACTTTATTAGGTACACCTTGCTAGTATCGGGTTGGACCCCCTTTTGCCTTCAGAACTGCCTTAATCCTTCATGGCAGAGATTCAACAAGGTACTGGAAACATTCCTCACAGAGTTTGGTCCATATTGACATGATAGTATCACGCAGTTGCTGCATATTTGTCGGCCATTCTCCTCTGACCTCTGGCATCAACAAGGCATTTGCGCCCACAGAACTGCTGCTCACTGGATATTTTCTCTATTTCAGACCATTCTCTGCAAACCCTAGAGATGGTTGTGTGTGAAAATCCCAGTAGATCAGCAGTTTCTGAAATACACAGACCAGACCGTCTGGCACCAAAAACCATGCCACGTTCAAAGTCACTTAAATCACCGTTCTTCCCCGTTCTGATGCTCGGTTTGAACTGCAGCAGATCGTCTTGACCATGTCTACATGCCTAAATGCAGAGTTGCTGCCATGTGATTGGCTGATTAGAAATGTGCATTAACAAGCAGTTGGAGAGGTGTGTGTGTGTGTGTGTGTGTTGCAGTTGAAGCCCTTTAATTTATTTATTTATCACGGTGGCTTTATTAGCCTGGTCAACCGTATACAATTTATGAAACAAGTCTGCTACCCTTCCTTCTACGAACCACACCAATCACAACAGGGCAGGGGTAGAGTTTATGCAACGACTCATACAGGAGCACCCAAGGGACCTTTCAAAAATAAGTTTTTATATAGTAATGTGTGTATTTCAACGGTTCATAAGTTTTACATTTTCTACCTAACATCACTTAATGTTGTCCCTTGTGGCTACTGATCATATTCCCACCATATTAACAATATAGCCGTAGCAAAACACATTTCATCTTGAAATCTAACGTTTTATTGTCAGCATCATTGATTACAGTCTGTAAAATCCACAAATGTGATGAACAACTCAACATAAAGAGGAACGAGGACAGTAAATTAATTCAACTGTAAGTCAGTTCAGTTGAGACTTGTGACCTGTCCGGGATTCCCTCCGCCGGGACAGCCTTCAGCGCACTGATTCAGCCGTCACATGGCGCGGCACTACGACACATCCTCCACAGATTGCATCACAATGTCTCCAATCTGGAAAAAAAGGTATGTAAAGATTATTTAACTCAAAGTAAAAAATCGAACTTTAGAAATGTGTGAAATCCAACAATAAACAAAAGAAAATGACATACCTGCACATGAGGAGGGGCACTCAGGATGTATGTAACAGCATCGGCGACATCTTTTGCTTCCAGAACCTGTCAAAGAGGAGAACCACGTAAATACTTGTAAAGCCTTGTAAATACAAAGAGTACTAAAGGAAAGTAGAAGTAAGATCTTACCTTATACTGAGAATATAGAAAATGGGCTTTTTCTGCACTGTTGCTGTAAAGGCGGGGAGCAAACTCTGTTTCCACTATACCAGGGGAAACACACTGCAGACAGAGAGGACCATGAGTCAGCGTGAGGATGAACAGCATGTGATCTTGGCTTATCAATGACGGCGCACATGGAGCTTGTGATGTGGTGTGATTAAACTGATCAGCCTGGCTTTAAATTTAATGACACACGCTGACAGAGACTCACTGTGGCTCGGATGTGAGTCTTGGCTTCCCGCAGCTCCTGCCTCAGGCCCTCGGTCAGCGCCGTCACAGCATGCTTGGTCGCCGTGTAGAAGTGAATATCAGAGCTGGGAATCACACGATGTCCACAAATGCTGCAACACAAGCAGATGTTCGGGGTGCTAACCAAGTCCGCATGAACCAACATGACTTACTGATTTGCATGATTTACCAATTAATTAATCATGCAGCACATTGAAAAACAACAAAGTTGAATAAAGTGCTCTACAACCAATTAAAATCTCAAAATCAATTTGCTTTTTTGTGCCGCTTAACAGAACTCTGCAAACATTGCAGGGTGGATCAGTCTAAACCTACATACTGACCAGTGCACTGCAGCAGTCTGATCAAGAGGGGATGAAAGCATGAAAAACTTGTTTCCAGGTCTTTGAAGGGGAAATAAAGTTTCACCTTAGCAATCACTCATTGTTGGAAAAAGCTACATTTATTATTATTATTATTATTATTATTATTATTATTATTATTATTATTATTATTATTATTATTATTATTATTATTATTATTATTATTATTATTATTATTATTATTATTATTATTATTATTATTCATAATAATATTAATACTAATCTTTATTTGACAGTATACATCTTACGAAACACACTGAAATTAGTCTTCTGCTTTTAACCCATCAGATTTAACAACTGTACTGAATGATCCAACTTGAAAGATCTGTGACCAACTACACTCAGATTTCTGATAAAGGAAGATTACATGGAGCCCAAAGTCCAACAGAAGCGGAAATGTAAAGAAAATTATTTCCGATAAACTTCATCACATGTTTTGATGCCTCCTGCATGATGGAGAAGAAGAGAGAGAGATTTAAACATCAACACCTCTCAGACTAAGGAAATGTTGGCTTATTTTAGGAAGACAAAACTCATTTCAATCCAATTTTACCAAGGGAGAGCTGATCCAGTCGCTGACTCATTACAAATATCTTGATTTGGTGCTCGACCATAAACTGAAATGGGATTCCTGGACTGATAATCACAGCACTTGGGCACCTCAAAATACATAGTTTTTAAAGAAACTTTTACATTTTATCGAAAACCCCAAATGCTTTCATTGAAAGTGTCCTGACAACACCAACACCAACAACAACACCAATCAAACTGATGGAATCTATACATCCCCAAATATTTATATGGATCGGATTATGAACAAGGTAAACGCTATGCAAGTGCAAAATATCAGATGACTTGTGCTGCAAACTAAATTTCCCCAGCAAATAAACTGATTATATCTATCTTAGTACTTTATGTGCACAATGCACTCTTTGTTGATGACATCATACACTCTGCAGTCACCATTTCAGTAACATTGCAACCCCCGGTAGTGGCCAGTAGTAAAGAAATCAATTCACTGATGCTTTATGAATGCAGTTTGTGCAGCAAGGGAAGTAAAAGAAGTCTTAACAGGGTTCCTTCATAACAGAAGGACCAAAGAAAGCTTTCTCATCACATCAGTCCTAATTCATTTGATCAACTGGAGCAAACAGGAAACTATTGTTTGTTGTGGAGGCTTATATCATATTGTTGTGCATGTTGATGTGGCCCGCTCCATTCTTAGTTATGTGGATGACGAACATCTCAAATCAATAATATGAGTTTAATGTCTTATGAGTAACTGCAGTAATCAGAGTAACACTACACTCAGTAAAAAGCTACAGACTTGACTCTTGACTCTCTGCAGCATCTTAACGCTGAACTATACTTTATAACCCACATTCACATAATTAGTCTGCCACACAAGTCCACACAAGTCTAGATTCACTTTTACTGGAACAAAGCCAGCACTGATGTGAGTAGCTCCACCTCTGTTGACTCACGCTGTTGTGAGAAATGATGATTGCTATTTAAATCTAGAATGTGACCAATCAATGAGAGATTAAAAAAAATAAAAATCATAAACCTAACAGTGCCGTTCTTTAAGTCTTCACTGCTACTGCTTGTGAGCAGTAAATCAAACTGCACCTGTTTATGTTGATGATGTGGCCGTCGTCGACATTGCGTTCCTTCATCGACTGGTACGCCTCACGCGTGCAGATGCTCAAAGCGATAACGTTCACCTAGAGGAGTAAACAGTAAAGAAAACATCTGGAAGAATCAAACTTTACACTAACAGAAACTGTCTTATATAGTTAGTCAACACATAACTATTCCTAACTGAAGTTGGGTCTCAATGAGACGGCAGATTTGCTACAACAACTCTGAGCTCTTACGTCCAGCATGTTCTTCCAGCTGCTGGTGTTTCCACTCAGCAGAGGGTCTGGGTGAGCCAGACCAGCGTTGTTGATGCACACGTCCACACCTTTGTGCTCTGCTTTGATGGCTGAGAACATGGACTGGATCTCCTCCTCGTTGCTCAGGTCACACTTGAAGGGTACCAGGACCCCGGTGTGGCCGGCACTTTTACACTCTGCAGCCAGTTTCTGGAACAAAAGATCAATGCTGCCGTTATAAATATGGTAAGCTGATGTACAGTAGGTTCTAGTTCATGTAAAATGTGTTGGCAGATTTATCAATATACTCTAAAGAATGGTTTAAAACAGATCCACAAGTGACAAAAACAAAAATGAATCAGCTACTATCAAATGAAGTTTTCTCTTTCTTTTTTCCCACAAAAGTCATTTAAAGTAATAAAAGTAAATGACTATCAGCCTCGTTCATTCATCTAGTCTCTCAGTCCATTAGTTTCAAACAACGCCCATTTTACTGCAGTGGGCTTTATTGCTGCTTTGTTTGTTAAATGTGTTAAATATTTATGAGACCATGTCCCCGATTAACCTCTAGCTACAAGGATCAAAAACTCCCTGGGAGATGATATTCTATATCAGAGTGGGTGTTTTTTTTATGCCTATTATTTTTAATAATAATTCCTTAACCATGCATCATCATTGTCTGAAGAGAAACACATTGGAAAGATGCATCATGCAGCTCAGTAAGTCTGGATATTTGACATTTCCCTCCAAAGGTTTTACTTCAACATTCATTTCTGGTCAAAGATTGGACTGTGATTGTATTAGCAAATCATATTTGCATGTAAATGAATTTGTCTGATATTTACTTGTTTAGTCAGGCTTTAGTTCATTTTTCTATCATTACTTTCTTGAGTCTCTTAATTGCTTCTGCAATGACGTCCAGTGTAGTTGTGCAAGTTTTTTCATCATATCGTACAGTGGTACAGTATGTATTGTCACAAGAGATGACCGACATTTTTTTCTCTCTCTCTCTCTAATAGCATGAACAAAAAATAAATGAAAAAAATAATAGCAGGAACAGGAGGCCGCAAGGGCTAGATAACACTTTTTTAAAGTAATCAATAAAATTGAGCCAATTTAACATTAGAAAGAAAAAAAACGTATTTGTGTAGCTTTAATCTGAAACTCTGAACACGGCCTTCTCTTTGGTGGGTTATAAATTCAGGATAGGTTACCATGGTAATGTAGCCAGAGTGAAAGAGAGCCACTCTTGTGGCCAAGCAAATCATGGCTTCAGACTCCAGATATGTTGCCAAACCTCCTGTGTTATGAAACCCAAAATTCCCAGTTATGTCATCATCATCATCATCTTACACAATTCCTCTGTTTTGGAAGCAACCTATGATTTATCTATCCATGTGCAAAGCTACAGTATAACTAAGGCTACTTATAATTCCCTTTATCACAGAGAAACTGTGTGGCTATAAGAAATATTAAAATAATTTTCCAGATGACTGTCATGTGATACAGCTCTGCCGAAAACGAAGAGTTAGATTTCAAAGGTATTTCCAATAGGCTTTACAACATAGACTGCACAACTTTGAAAGTCAGTTTATAACAGCAGAGAGCAGAAATTAGGGTAAAATTATATTTCTAGCACCAAAATAACTCCAGTTTAACATGTTAGTAGTTTAGTTCTAGATCTAATCTCTGAAAAGTTTTTAACTAAATACCTTCTTCACTATTTAATATTTCATTTTACTCTGCAATTATGATTTTACAGTGTTCTTCTTTAACCAATACCACCCATTAAAGAAAAGAAATGCTTTGATTGTCAACTTATATCATTTAGACAAGTCCAAAAAGTAAAAGTAGTTATTACAACAACATAAACACGAGTTTGACTTATTAAATCACAGTCGGAACATTAATAATAGTGACATAGACTACCGTCACTGTGGCACTAAGCTTTTATTTTTCTTTGACGACCTATAAATCACATTTTAAGCAGACAATAAGAACTGGAAATGCATTTTTTTTTAACTTTTAAAGAAAAATGTTGTACAACATAAGAGTGGTGAGTGTAAAGTTTACAGGCGAAAAGTTTTACACACTTGTTAGATAACACTGACGCAGCTGATTCTCATCAGTCCATTAATAACCGGACAGCGCCAGTTATAACTTTATTAACTATAAACTTAGGTTAAGATTCATTAGAAATAATAACTTCGTAAAACTTCTCGTTTCCTACTTTCTCATCTACAAACTCTGTGACCAAGTTGAGTTACTACACCTTCAATGTTGTCTCATTACTTTAACCTCTCTACCTATGCACAAACTCTCAGGAAAGTTGAGTAAACTTGGGGTCAAACCTGTAATTTGTCCAGGTCTCGGGCGCAGCCGACCACCGTCATCCCGCAGCGGACCAGCTCTGCGGCCACAGCCGCGCCGATGCCGACCGATGCCCCGGTCACCAGAGCCACTCTGCCCCTCCAGCGGTCCATCACTGCTCACACACGGAGACACACGGAGACACACGGAGACAGCAACCTCACGAGTGTGGAGGCTGATGGAGGCGTGGTGGAGGAGCGACCACCCCGTTTCTATAGCCTGAATTATGGTTCCGCGTTAAATCGACGCAGCCTAGGCCGTAGGGTACGGCGTAAGCTCCGTAAATCAAAAACGAAGGCTGTTGACGCGCAGGACCACTACCCTGTGATCGCAAGATATCAAAATATCATCAGACTTCCCGGGGGTAATTGCGTGACTTTATCAGTGATGCGCTCTGGGCTTTTAACTCCAGACATCCACAATAAAAGGTTCCTTATTTAGTTGATAATCTGCCACATGAGCCCAAGAAACCCCCTTTCAAAGACTCAATTACCCTTTGTTACACTCCTGCTTTCAAATGCCTAAAACTGATAATCATATATATATATATATTTTCCCCTCCAAAAAAAGCACAAAAACATACACAAAAAATAAATAAATAAAATAGATAACCTGGGAAAAAAAATAAGTAAGTGAATAAAAATATGGAAAATAACAACAGTAAATAACAATAGGGGCATCAAAACTCAAAGACCTACAGATACATAAGATACATAAAGTAAATGACAGCAATAAAACAGCATTCAGCATACAATGATGTTCTCTAAAGCAGAGAATAGGAACCAGAATTCTTGAAAAAGATGGCCACGATTGTATTTTTCCAAGGTTAGTTTTTGTAAGGGTAGAAATGCTGTGAGTCTACGATGGAGGGGAATCATTTTTCCAAAACAAGAGTATACATTTCTTTGCAAAGTAAGTGATCACAATTAATATCCTGCATTTTTTGTTATCTAGTTGTAAGTTATATGTGTCATTTAATAAATATAAACTACTGCTTAAATCAAATATTTTGTCCAGGACTAATTGTGTAAGGGAATGAATTGAATTCCAATAACTGATAATCATATAAGATATCTAAAATGTAGGCTTATTTTAAAAATGAAATGAAAATCATTTGGAAACCTTAGAAATATAATGTAGGAAAATGTAGTATCTGTGTAATTATACCAGTCAAAATAGCTCCTAAACAATCCAAGTATGAAGCTTTAACTTGTCCTGGGTAAAGCTTCAGTTCATTTCAAATAAACTGTTTACAAAACTATACTAAAAAGCGATAACTTCTAAACACACAAGTTGGGTTAGCCATGTCATAAAGTCAGTTTAGCACCCCTTTAGAAGGGTATTTACTACAGAAATTATTCTGTCTTTACACATTTACACTACCTCCACAAGTGACCATGTTTTTACTCATACCCATATGATGTTTAAAAATGTTGTTTAAAAAAATTATATATATTTCAGTTGTTTTTAGTGACTACTTAGGCTTTCATCCTCACCCCAGTGTGAAGGTAAATATGCAGTCATTAAGTTGTGATAAGCAGTTACAGCCATAAAGAACTCAATAACCCCAGTGGTGAATATTTGTGGATAATCTGCTCCAGAAATGATAAAATCTCTCCTAAACTGAATGACCCCTGCATGCTTTGACAGTAGCTCATCTGTTCATCTTTCCTCCAGCAAAAAGTAAAAACTGCATCAATCCAGTTGGTGGTTTTGAAGAAAACCCCAGGGAAAGAGGGACCATTTTCTTAAAATCATCACATCTGAGATATCAGTGTTTGCTGCAAATCAGTGGTCACACAAATCAGGACTATGCGAAAAGCATGCACCATGGGAGGGGCTGGTAGCTGGCTCTACATGTGCTATAAAACACACTCTTTAAACCCTGCGCCACATTACGCTCCGCAGACGTTCAGTGTAGGCAGACGTGCACAAATATAAAGAACTTTCACAATGTTACTCACACATGTTTTATTTTATCTATTAATTAGTTTAATTCAAATAAAATTAAACCTTTTTGGGTTTATAAACACCTTCACAATATCATATTTAAGGTAAATCATTATTTAACTGGACATTTTCATTTCCAGTTTCTTTTCAATTACTTATTTCACTCTTATTGTAGACTGGTGTTACCAGTCAGACGTTACTTACAATAACAACTGCACAGGTAAGCCTGAAGATAATCCACTTAAAGGAGCTGTATGTAAGAGCAATAATAAAACGAATCATAAAATGACCCCGATATGTCAACAGACATTTAAAAATCATGTTCATTTCAAATACTTATGTCACTGACAACAGCACTCAAGCCAGGATATTCCAGTTTAAAAAGAGGAGTTGCAGCCCTCAACTGATGTTTATGTTGTCATTTTTTGTTTTGGCCTGAAGCTCCACCCTCCACCTATCTCCCAATCACCAAGTCCGTATTGTTTCGGCATCCGGGTTGCCAGCTCGGCTCTAATTATCGCAGCAGCCGCTACGAATGTGTTGGATGAAAAACCTGGCAACCTCTGGTCGGGGGGAGGAGGGGGAGGGTACAAGCCGCTCAACAATATTTTGAAAGTGACTGCAGTACCAGTTTTGGACATTTCTTACAGACGGCTCCTTTAAATGAACAGTTTGAATAAAAGAAAAAAAGTTTTTTCTTTTTTTTATATTATTGTCTTTTCCTAGGCCCATGAATGGGAATTGATCTCACCACACTGCAGTGGCAGATCTCAGTCCAGAAATAGTCCAGAAATATAAAAAGTGCAGTGATTTTGTGATCTCCAATCCCACGGATGGCACTGCATCACGAACTGCCAATCATCCTTACTTGATACAACCATGAGATGGGAAACCTTTTATCAACTTCTAAAGGCTATATTACCACCTGCCTGTTCAAAAAAGAAGCATGATGGTAAACTAATGAATGTAGTCTATTCAGACAGTCAATACTCCAGATCTTTTCTTGAAGAACTGACCGCCATGTGCTCCTAAATAAAGACGTTTATAGCCAAGTTCACAGACTCGTATCTGTGATGGTATCGGGCTGCATCAGTGCCCTCTCCAAAGGTAATTTACACTTCTGTGATGGCAGGAATTCTGAGGAAGAAGAGGGTACTGGACTGCCCTGAAACATGAAAACAAAAAACAAACAAAAGACACAACTCTATACGGTAGCATACCTTAATTACCAGAAATGAGACAAAATAACAACTAAAACACTTCTTTATATCAAGTCCTGTAAGAAGAAATGGTAACATTTCAAAATGGCAAATGTTTTACTGCCATCAACCTTTTTGGGGTAGGTCACAGACCTGAAGTGAAAAAAATGGATGTACATTCACAAATCAAATGAAGATGACACGAAAAAAAAAAAAGTATTTTGGGTTTATTCTGTTCTACAAGTGAAAAGTAGTCAAAGTTAAATCGATTGAGCGCTGCATTATATCTTTAACATACTTTTTTTGCATGGGATCACAATTTTTATGAAATGGGGTTCTGTGTTAAATTTATTTTCATAGTATGTGATTCAGTAATTACCTTTAGAAATGCAATAAAAGTTAATAAAATCTAACCTGCATCTTTTACATGAGATGAAAGAGAAATAGTTTGCGATAATCAAAAATGTAAAGTTAATTGCTTTTAGTGTTATTTTTGACTCAAGGCATTTGTAAATGCCATCAACAACGACACCCAGGTCAAGACCTTGTAAATACAAATAAGTGGCTTGGAAATAGAGCCTTAGGGTACACCCTAGAAAATGGTCAATAGAAAAATATGTAAACAAAACATGAATTTAAATTTACAAATCATTAGTTAATAAGCAGCAATAGAACAATTCTATTTTCAGAGCTAATCCTTAAAACCTGTCCGAGGCTGCCATATAAAACGAAAAACTAATGTCCTGGCGTTAATAAGAATGACATCTCCCTGGATATGTTCATTCCTCGTAAAGAAAACATGACCCAGGTACCTGGGAGATTGAACATCTCATACAGTCAAGCATGGCAGTGGTGTTGTGATGATGTGGGCTTGTTTGCATTTACATGACCTGAGCACTTAGCAGTTGTTGAGTTGCCTAAATGATTGTGGTTACCCTAAACAACATCCCTTCAAACAGGTCATTTCAGTTCCCCTCATATGAGGTTTAACGTTCAGCTGTGGGGCCCCCTGGTGGTTTGTGCATTTGCGCAATCTGCCTGTGGCTCTACAAAGGTGCCAATAACCTGCATTTTCCACATTTTCTCACACCATTTTTATATATTTTACGACCTTAACCAGCTTGTTATGATTTTTCTTTTGAAACTCGTTACGTTCAGCCAGCTTTGGTTTCAGAACAGGAGAAGTATGGGGAAAATCTACAGACCAACGCAGCCCTTGCATGGACGCAGGTGTGTTTTTCTGAAGGTCCAGTTGTCCTGGTCAGCCCGCTGTTGCTCACAATGTCGGTGCTGCTTTCAAGTGCACTCTCCCTGCATGTTGCTGAATGAAAGCCTTTCCAATTTACCTACTTTTATGTAGCAATGGCTCCCCATTGCTGATTGTTAAATATACTATTCTTTATTCTATTTTTTTTAAATTAAAGTAAATAATATAAATGTGGGCTATGTATCCACATCCAACAACCTCATACTTTGATGTACTGTGTTACAAAAAGGTCTTGTATATCTAAGCAAGTAGCATCTTACCTCGTCTCATATTTTACTTCTTTAACAAGTTTACTGACAATATCAGCTTTCTTCTTTGGGATTGCAAAGGTACTTTGATGACCGGAGCTTCTGGATATTAATGCTTCTTTTCTTATAAACAGAATCGTAAAAACAGTACAAAATCGTAATTTAAATATGAAAAATGTTGAGACAAATGATTAATAAAATGAACCTTAACACTACATAAACTGATGGTTAAGTTAGAAAAGGTCTTGGGTGAAAGTGTACTTCCAGTTGTCTAATGCAGACTTCCTGTGAACCCATGAACAGGAAAACAAAATCAACTTTAAATTGTTGTGCCAATACTACTTCAGCAATGCTGCAGCATGCCAATAAAATTACAGTATTTCTCTGTTACTGTATGTACTCATGCAGGTAAATTAACAGCTCAGGTTAAGTCGGGGTCAGAGAAAATGTCCCCATAAACTTTGTGAAAGTTACTGGTGTTACACAATACTTTGTTAACCCAGATCAACTTTCAAAGAGTCTGTCTGTCTGTCTGTCTGTCTGTCTTTTGGAGAAGAGGGAGGAATTTTTACTCTCTAAGCCAGCAGCCGGCAGCCAGCAGCCAACAGATTTATACTGTATGCAGCAGATGCCAGGAGTGTTAATTTTAGGAAACTCAAACTGCCTACAAAAACCATCTGAAAGCAATAGTCAGCTATTCTCCTCACCAGTGTTTCATTGAAGACTTCAAACACCTCATTCCTGTTCAGTCATTTTGTAGCAATACCACTCCTCACCACAGGAGGGCAGCACATCACAAGAAAGATCATGCACCATTACCTAATATTCAGTTTCATGGAAGTTGCTAATTTCAACTTTTCAGAATGTATAGTCATTCCAGACTAATTTTTCTAACGGTTTGTTCTTTCTTTCTCTCTCTCTTTATTACATATATGACACATAGACAGACAGACAGACAGACAGACAGACAGACACACACAGTATATCTTATTGCAGTTATTTGTGCATTCCAAAGGTTTATACTGTACGTTTTTCACCTGAAAAATATTGTTATATGTTGCTTTTTCTATTAATGATGATTTTCTATTAATGATTAACCTTTTTCTATTAAAACAATAACGCTAAGATATAAATGTAAATGTAATCTTTATTCAGATGTTTCATTCTTTGCATGAGTGATTACAGTTGATTTCATAAATGTAGGAAACAAAACCTTCAGTTGAAGGGTTGGTCAGTATATTAATTGAGTTGCAAACTAATTCGGACATGTGATACCCCGCCTCCCACCCATATTCTGAATGGGCTCCGGCCCCCACGTCCATGAACAGGATGAAGCGGGTACAGAATATGAATGCGGAGATTAATTCAGCCGTCACACGGAGCAGAACTAGAACGCTTCCTCCACAGGCTGCAGCACGATCTCTCCAATCTGGAAGAGGAAGAAAAAGAAAATTTCAACAGTGAAACAGTGTGCTTTAAAAATGATTGAAAATGAATAAAGAACATAAATAAGTGAATAATATACCTGCACATGTGGAGGGGAAGTCAGGACGTATGTGACTGCATTAGCAATGTCTACTGCATCCAGAACCTGCAAATGACAAGAAGCACTGAAATGTATTTTTCATTTATGCAATGACATCGACAGAATGAAAGAGAATTTAATTGAATAATACCTTAAAAATCTTGAAAAGGGAACTTATTTTATAATTTGAGAATAAGAGTTCGATAAAAATTTAACTGTAAAATCTAATCCAAAAACTGTCAGACATTTGGAAGTTTAGCAGAGAGGCTCGGGGATCACCATGAATGCGTTTCTGGGGTTGTTATTGTTGCCTAGCAACATCAGTGCAGAGGACGCTGCATGTGGTGTTGGCCGGTAACAAGTGGACTCAGTAGACAAGTACAGAAACCCAAGCAAACACTTTCATATCTGGAATGCTGAGATGATGTTTCACCATAACATGTCCCGGGTTACTGTATGAAACAACACAGTTTCTCCACTTATTTAACTCTTGCTGCTCTGTTTCTATTCTGTCTGCTGTGAATTCATCAGCTCTCGTGGCTTCTCCTACCACTGCTATGCTGATTAAACCCAGCCTTTCCCTAACTTGCCACCTGACAACACTGCCGTATCAATGCAAATATCAGGCTGTCTTTCTGATATCTCTGCATGGATGAAGGATCACCACCTTCATCTAAATCTGTCCAAGACTGAGCTCATTGTCTGTCCACCCAGTCACTCCTTACCTCCTCTGATAAGCATGCAGTTAGATTCCACCACACTTGTGCCCACTTGTTAGGAATCTTGGTGTCATGTTAGACAGCCAGCTGACCTTTACGGAGCATGTTGCCTCGGTTTCCCGGTCTTGTCGATTCACTCTTTACAACATCAGGAAAATCAGACCCTGACAGAACATACGACACAGCTCTTGGTCCAGGCCCATTTCATGTCATGCACTGAGTACTGTAATTCCTTGTTGGTCGGCCTTCCTGCGTGCTCAGTTAAACCTCTGCAGATGATCCAGAATGCAGCAGCACGTCTGGTCTTCAATCTTCAGCCCAAGAGAGCCCATGTCACTCTGCTGCTAATCACCCTGCACTGGCTTCCAGTTGCAGCGTGCATCAAGTTCAAAGCTCTGCTTCTGGCTTACCAAACAATAACCCAAACGGCTCCTGCCTACCACTCCTTCATCCAGAGCTACACTCCCTCTCTACAGCTCCGCTCAGCCAGTGAAAGACGCCTGGTGCTTCCACCACGTGGCATGAAATCGGTAGCCAGACTCTTTCTCTCCATTGTTCCACGATGGTGGAAAGACCTACCAAACTCTAATCTACAGGGTCTGTACCTACTTTAAGAGCAAGCTAAAGACTCAGCTCTTTAAGGATTCAAGGCATATACTTTAACTTCTCTGCTCATCAGAATGAGTCAGGATATCTCCCCTTGGAGATTTTGTTTCTGAGCATCAGCACAGAAAAATGTTTAAAAGATTAGAGCCTTAATAAAAATAAAAAAGGTTCAGTTGGAAAAAAAATAAATTAAATAATAAATAAATCAATCACAAGACAACACAAAGAAGCCACAACATGGCCAGAGCTGCTCTGTGCCATTCTAACAACTATCCAACAGTACAATAAAAGCAGAAATAATGTTACCTTATACATAGAATATAGCAGATTGGCCTTTTCTGCGTCATTTTTGAAAAACCGCCCAGCAAATTCTGTCTTCACGACTCCGGGAGAAATGCTCTGCAGAGAGAAAGAAGATGCCAGTTCACATCAGTGGATCTGTTCTAAACTTGTGATGATGTTTGTGGAGCTCATGATCTACTAAACTGGTCAGGTTTGATTTTAAGGACACGCACTGCAGGCTGAAGGAGTAGAAAGCTAGTGATGAGGCTTTACCGTGGCTCGGATGTGAGTCTTGGCCTCCCGCAGCTCCTGCCTCAGAGCCTCGGTCAGTGCAGTCACAGCGTACTTGGTGGCCGTGTAGAAATGCCCATCAGTACTGTTAATTACACGATGCCCACAAATGCTGCAACGGGAGAAGACGGGCAAGCCATTAACAAGCTCAGTATCTAGCAGTGTAATCCGACAATTCAGACCGCAGATGAAGAAATGCCACTACTCAGTGACGCCAAACGATCCCTCTCACAAACCTGCACAACCAGCCGGAGTCGTTTGTTGAGCAAAGTCAAACCATGCACTTCCAGCATCAGAGCGTTATTATATTATTATACTTATCTAAACATCTGTACATTTTAGAGACCTGGTTTACCAAAACATGGAATCTGAAGATGTCACATTAGATTTGAGGATCCTCTGATGAGGTTGTCACTACTTTTTGATATTTTCTGATCCATTAGGGAGAGATAAACTGCTTTGTGTCCTTATTGTTGTCAACAAAACTATTTAAATTATTTGATAAATCTCGTTGAAAGCTTTTATCAAATATAGTTGCGCATTGGACTTTTGGATGAACGAACTACAAACTATTTCTTTTTTGCTACATGTTTGAATGTAGTTCGAGGAAAATAGTAAAAGAAGTCTCTCTTTCATAATAGATGGAGCAAAGAATGCTTTCTAAAGACAGCCTTTCACCCCATCCACCCCGGATTCAATTTGTCATCTGGCACAAAAAGAAAAGACGTTACTGCCATTGATGGGGATTATATGACAACGCTATTCATGTTATTATGCCCTCCCTGTCTTTCTGTTCAACTGGGATGACGAGAATCCCGAGTAAACAATTTATACTTGAAATTAAAGTCTCATGAGTCACAGCAGTAACCAGTTTGAAACTGTCCTCAGTTAAAAAAGAAAAAAAGAACCAGCTGCCCTACACTCTTGATGGCACGTCTGCCTTTAAAGTTTCTTTTATAACCCACAGCGACATAATCGGTGTTAATCCAATCAGCAACACGAGTCCAATTAGTCTGGATTCCTTTTAATGGAACAAAGGTGGCGTTAACGTGAGCAGCTCCACTTCTAACGGGTCATACAGTCTGCCGTGAAAGAGTTTGGTATCAAACTCTGCAACGCGTCCATGACAATATCAATAAGAGATGAAGAACCATAAACCCAACAGTGCCTTTTTTTAAGTCTTCACTGCTACTGCTCGTGAGCAGTAAATCAAACTGCACCTGTTTATGTTGATGATGTGGCCGTCGTCGACATTGCGTTCCTTCATCGACTGGTACGCCTCACGCGTGCAAATGCTCAAAGCGAGAACGTTTACCTAGGAGTAAAACGTAAAGAAAACATCTGGAAAACAGTCAAACTTCACACTAAAGTAATGTTTCTTGTACACAGACTATCCACTTTTTAAAACACTGTCGAAACTTTGAACGATTCAGATTAAAAAAAAAAAAAAGTTAGTTTCATCGTTTCCACATTTCATTGGTGAATTAGCTGCAGGGTTTTGTTGTGAAGTTGATTATTGGATGAACTGGAGCTTAACTGATCTAAAATGAGGTCAAGTCTAATTACTTTCGTCTACATCGAGGAGTTTTCTTGACGCGACACACAAGGAAATACAGGTTTCACAACATTAACAGCATTAATGTGTTAGTGATGAGCTATACAAAGGTTCCTGCAGCTCAAAACTAAAGTGACTTGGGATTTCAGTAGATTTATCATTATTTATTTGTCAAACAGGTATATCATTAGGTGCTTCTTCCGAGTACAAAAACTATCAGAAAGTTTTATGTTCTTGGTCCAATATAAAATATTCCTGTTTTTTCTTCCAAAACGACTGAGCTCTTACGTCCAGCATGTTCTTCCAGCTGCTGGTGTTTCCACTCAGCAGAGGCTCTGGGTGAGCCAGACCAGCGTTGTTGATGCACACGTCCACACCTTTGTGCTCTGCTTTGATGGCTGAGAACATGGACTGAATCTCTTCCTCGTTGGTCAAGTCACACTTGAAAGGTACCAGGACCCCGGTGTGGCCGGCACTTTTACACTCTGCAGCCAGTTTCTGGAACGAGATCACTGTTGTGTTGATCGTACGGTCAACTAACAACATCATAAGTCAAACACGCATAAAGTCTCAGAGTCTCCAACTTAGGACATTGAACAATACAAAACATTTTTTTTTTTTTTTTACCAGGCATCCAAAAAGTTACCTTAAGACAACAAAGCGCTGATATTAGTGAATGTTGACTTTCAGATTGATTTAAGGGGATCAATAAGCAGAATTGACTTTAAATCCTGGGAAATGTCCAAGTGGTTGTAGAAAACCAGACACTGTATTTAATCTCTTGATGTATTTAGTTGTAATTTGCAGATTCTGACAGATATAGCATTTCAAAGAATGTTATTTGGTGATGTGAAAATCTGAAATTTAGATACATTGTCAATATATTGTTTTTGTCCAGAAACAGAGGATAAACAGATTTCCCCAAACCTTTTGTTATATAGGAGTCACTAAGACATAACAGTGCCTAACAAATGTTAAACATATTTAAGTTCACTCATTTATCAGCCATTATAAGACCAATATTGATAAATCAGTAAAGTAACTTATAACAACAGCCTGCTGATAAATCAGTAACCAATACCAATAATCAATAACAGCCCTTACTTTTCTCTGAAATCTTGAGTTTAAAATGGGTAAACATTTAGGACTTAAGTGAGGATTCTTTTGGCATAAGGGACGGTTAGCCACGACCAGTTTCACCATTTGGCTTCACAACATTTCTACAGAGTTTTTTTATTTATATATTTATTTGACAGTGACACATGAAATAAAAATCCCTTCATAAAAAATATAAAACAGTTGACGTGCAACCCCTGTTCCTGCTTAGCCTTCCAAAACGTAGGCTGGTTAAAATTCTACTCAACATCAAGAAGAAAAAGGCTGCTCTGTTAAAATCAAAAGTTGTATCAGGATGTTAAAAAGGTTTATGATAAGTTTCAATCTGGTTTTCAGAGACTGCACTCTATGGAAAAGAATCTGCTCAGAGGATCCATGATTTGATGGGTATTTCAGGAACTATTTTCACCTCAGTTTGTATAGTCATGTCAGGGGTCACTTGTCCATCATGTGGGATCCCTCAGGGCTACATTTTGGGCCCTATCCTGTCTAGGACAGATTCTTAGTCATTTCAGAAAAATCTCGTCATTTTGCACACCCATGAAATTCAGATATCCCGTTAAGGATTCTGAATCCTTAAAATCACATTTTACAGAGTTACAACACAAATCAAGATCACTACTTTTCCTTAAACTCTGACGAGAAAGAGTCTGATCAATGCATAAGACAGTATAATTCCACAAATTAGGAAGCAGTTAAGAGTTTTTAGGCTCATCATTACCGTCAAGCTTGAGAAATGTGCCTGTTTTTAAGCAATCAATGTCTTTTGACAGTCATTCAAAACTGCTGGTCTAGCAATGTCTTCCCCCTTTGAGGGCCATTTCTTAATGGAAAAGGCTGGTGACAAAAAGGCCAAACAGAAGAGCTTTGATTTCTACTCCTTTACATTACTGTAATGCACTGTTATTGGTCTTCATAAAAAAAAAGTCTTGAATGGCCTTGAGACTGCGTAAAGCTCCCGGTTAGATCCAGTAAAAGAGCTCCCTTATTTTATTTATTTATTTATTTAAAAGGGACAACGCACATTGATTGACATGAGTTCATCATGTAAATGTGCCAGATTTAGCCATACAGGCTAATTTACATCTGCAGTCCCTGGCAGGTTGATGGCATATGTAAAATCACACACTAGTGTTATCTACACTTCACTGGTTACCAATTCATTTTAGTGCCTGTTTTAAAACGTCAGCATTCACTTTCAAAGCATTTCACGGTCAATGTCCAGAATATATTTTAGATCATGTTTGAACAATATTGTTGTTAAAACCTCAGATCCTATAGCCAGATGCTGTTACTGGTCCTGTATACCTTTCTTTTATGTGATTTTTTATTGTTTTTTTTCCCCTTTAGCCTTTTTTTTCTTGTAAAATGGTATAATATTGAAATTATGTCATGTCATGTTTGAAACTATGTCATTGCAAAGCATTTTGGAATTTTTGTCTGTGGCAGGTGCTACATAAATAATTAATAATAATTGACTAGAGTGTCAATATATCAAATCAATTAAAGATTGAAAAATTGACATTTTTTGGTAACGGGTTATTGGACTCGTTCACCATCTGATGTCCTAGAAAACCAAAAGGAGCTTGTGGACTTTATCATTGATTTGTTTGCTTAAATGTTTGAAATTTAACTGTTAAATGCTGGAAAATCACATTCTTCATCTAGATGGAGAAGTTTTCACACCATCCCTGAACCCCTTTGTTCTTAACTAAATACCTTCTTCACTTTTAATACTTTATTTTACTCTGCAATTATGATTTTACAGTGTTCTGCTATAACCAATACCACTCATTAAAGAAAAGAAATGCTTTGATTGTCAACTTATATCATTTAGACAAGTCCAAAAAGTAAAAAAACTAAAACAAAAAACAAACCAACACAAGAGTAGAATAAACTCTGCAGTGTTCAAAATAGTTATTACAACAACATAAACACGAGTTTCTGGACTAACGTATTAAATCACAGTCGGAACATTAATAATAGTGACATAGACTACCGTCACTGTGGCACTAAGCTTTTATTTTTCTTTGACGACCTATAAACCACATTTTAAGCAGACAATAAGAACTGGGAATGCATTTTTTTAACTTTTAAAGAAAAATGTTTTACAACATAACAGTGGTGAGTGTAAAGTTTACCAGGCGAAAAGTTTTACACACTTGTTAGATAACACTGACGCAGCTGATTCTCATCAGTCCATTAATAACCGGGCAGCGCCAGTTATAACTTTATTAACTATAAACTTAGGTTAAGATTCATTAGAAATAATAACTTCGTAAAACTTCTCGTTTTCTACTTTCTCATCTACAAACTCTGTGACCAAGTTGAGTTACTACACCTTCAATGTTGTCTCATTACTTTAACCTCTACCTATGCACAAACTTTCAGGAAAGTTGAGTAAACTTGGGGTCAAACCTGTAATTTGTCCAGGTCTCGGGCGCAGCCGACCACCGTCATCCCGCAGCGGACCAGCTCTGCGGCCACAGCCGCGCCGATGCCGACCGATGCCCCGGTCACCAGAGCCACTCTGCCCCTCCAGCGGTCCATCACTGCTCACACACGGAGACACGGACGAGTGGTGGAGGCGAAGCTGCGACCGGGCTGCAGGCTGCGACTGTGCGGGGCGGAGCGACCACCGGTGTATAGATGCGCTTCACTGACGCAGCACGCTCTACCTCACCGTGCTGCGTTCAGGGACACCACCCTGTAATAGTGAGCTATTCTCATTTTCGTCTAGACCAGGGGTCGACATCCCGCGGCTCTTTAGCGCCGCCCCAGTGGGTCCCTGGAGCTTTTTCAAAAATGTTTGACCTTTTTTCTCTTTTTTTTCTTTTTTCTCTTCTTTTCTTTTCTTTTTTCTCCTTTTTCTTATTTTTTTCTCTTTTTTTCTTTTCCTTTCCTTTTTAATCTCGACATTTCGACCTTTTTCTCGAAATTTTGACTTTTTTCTCGACATTTCGACTTTTTTCTCAACATTTCGACTTTTTTCTCGACATTTCGACTTTTTTCTCGAAACCTTGACTTTTTTCTCGACATTTCGACTTTTTTCTCAACATTTCGACTTTTTTCTCTACTTTTTTCTCGAGATTGTACTTCAACATTAATCTCGACATTTCGACTTTTTTCTCAACATTTCGACTTTTTTCACAAAATTTTGACTATTTCCTCGACATTTCGACTTTTTTCTCGACATTTCGACTTTTTTCTCAACATTTCTACTTTTTTCTCAACATTTCTACTTTTTTCTCGACATTTCGACTTTTTTCTCAAGATTGTACTTCAACATTAATCTTGACATTTCGACTTTTTTCTCGACATTTCGACTTTTTTCTCGAAGTGCATAATGAAAAAAAAAAATCTTCCCCCAGTTATAACTAATATAGATACATGCAGCATGTGTTGCCTTCATTCTAAGGCTTATACAAGACCTTTCATTTTTTGTGGCTCCAGACATATTTGTTTTTTGTGTTTTTTGTCCAATATGGCTCTTTCAACATTTTGGGTTGCCGACTCCTGGTCTAGACAGAAGACGCTTTGTTGATATCTGCAATTCAATTTCCATCGTCAAAATGAAATTTCAACATTCTTCTCATCCACAATGAACACTGCATACCAATTATTATCATTCCAGGAAAAATTAAGGGACTTTACCAGTTTAGCTGTGGTGGTTGGCAGGTAGGGTTGCCAATTCCCTGAAAAATAAATAAGGGACAACTCATCGGCAGGGCCGGCCAACCCGATTGCCTTCACCATTCCTGGCATGGTGAATTTTTTTAGTCCCTTTTTTTGTGAGTGAAACGATTTTTAACTGTTTGATTCGAACCTGAATTGAATTAGATGCATATTTTTGAATGCCATGAGCACACGGAAAACAAATTATTATCCAGCAATTGTAATACAAAATAACATAATGAACTTAATAAAATAAGTATCTTTCTTAAACAGAAACTTGTCCTGCTTAACTTAAAATTGTATAAATTCATATAAAACAACAGAAAGAAAGCAGAACATCCATTCTGTAATAGTGCACATTTTTAGTGCAATAACAAAAGTGCAAACAGAAAGTCTGTAGAAAACTTGTAAACATATTTGTGCCTCAAAGGCAATGACTGTAGGCTACAGTTGTAGTAAAACAGAAAAAAATGACTTATGAATTCAACAGCTCAATGCCATTTTCCATTGGCATTTTATGACTATTTTTTGACTCTCACAGTAATACGAGACAAAGTGCGTCCCTTTTCAGCTCAAGACGGGACGCGTACTTTAGTTTATAAATACGTCGGGAGGATTCAGTTTTTCAAGGGACGGTTGACAACCCTACTTGCAGGCCACTGGAAACTTGCTGGATTGTTGGCTACTTATGCGGGCTACTTTTTGAGGCCTAAATTTGATTTGATTTGATTGATTTTGTTTTTGTACATGTAAAAAAAAAAACAACACTTCATGAGAAGTTTAAGAAAACAAAACAACAAAACAAAGAATTTCATCCTTTAAAACTTGCTATCTTGATTTACATGTGCCAAAAAAGGAGTAGGAAGAAGTGTAAACTTATTTAGTCCTACCCATTTACTGATCATTTAACCTGTATTTATAAATATTCACACACTGTACTCACACTGCTAAATAACAGTATTATTATTATTAATAATAATATTATATACTGTAATTATACTCACACACACTTATACATGCATACACATAGTTGAATATTTCTATATATTTGTACACACATGCCCATATAAATATTTATATAAATATACTTATTTACACTATACTGTATCTGCTCTATATCTATGTATATATCTACTTACACACATAATCACAACACACATATATATATGTATACCCATACATACGCATACACCCATACATACCTACATATATATATATATATATATATATATATATATATATATATATATATATATATATATATATATATATATATATATATATATATATATATATATATATATATATATATATATATATATATATATATATATATATATATATATATATATATATATATGTAGGTATGTATGGGTGTATATGGTGTATATGGGTGAGCGTAAAGCTCCAGGTTAGATCCAGTAAAAGAGCTCCCTTGCCTCCAGTTTTATCTACATATATATCTACACAATATATATATATATATATATATATATATATATATATATATATATATATATATATATATATATATATATATATATATATATACACCCATCTATACACATGTATACATACCTGAAAGCAAAAGAGAAGTTTTAAACTACAGAGATAAATTCTGTTCAGCATCACAAACTCCCACCAAACCCGTGTAATGGAGAGTCGAATGGCAATACTCATACAAATAAGAATATATTTAAACATTAGCTGCTGTTTTTAAAGCCACTTTATGCAGCAATACTACTTCTGGCAAGGCAAGTATAGCACAATTTAACACAAGGTCATTCAAAGTTGAATCAACCTTAAAAGCAGCAAGACACAATTAAACAGTAACAAGTCAATTATAAAGGAAAATAAAAATAAGAAATAATAATACAATACAATTAAATAAAATAGAATAAATAACAAATAATATGATAAGAAAAGAGGTCAAATAATAAAAAGCACAAGTTGTTAAAAAGTAAAAAGCCTTGCCTTGCCTTGCCTTGCCTTGCCAATACTACTTCTAACCACACAGTGGCATATAGCTCTGCTGTGTTGCCAAAAAACTCACTGACAACACTGTGCTAATGAAGGGGACGGTCCGGCAGGTCTTGTAATACCAATTTGTCTCACTAGAGGTGAACCTTTTATGGGCTTGAAACAAACATTCCTATGACAGGCTGCCCCCATTGAAAAAATACACAAATCTTTACCATTAATGTGCACTTTCAACTTCAGAGATGCACAATTCCTGTTGAGAATTATATATAAGATTGATCAACAGTTGTGCACTGCAATGAATTCAACACGTTTCCCATTGCAGTATGGTGGCAACTTGGACGTAATCTGTTGTTACTATAAAGGTGTAGCCTATGTTCAGAAAAAATAGGCCTCTGTTCCCAACCACGACACTGTTAGAGTTAAGCCATTTCAACATTTTAAAGTGCAGATGCAAGGTTTCATGGTCAAAATGAAAATTAATTAATTAAAGTGTAGCTACACCTTTCTATTGCAGGATTAAAATCCAACACGACAGAATGAAATATATTAGATTAAAAAAAAAAGACATTTTAATCTGCGAAAAACAGTTAGCTTAATTACACACTGTAGCCAAATCTAAAATACAACATTTAATAAAACCACAAGTAGGCTCTTCATAAACTATATCCTTATATATTTTATTCATGAACTTGTAAGAGAAAATGATTTATAATTCAGATGGTTTTCCACCTGGTCTGTGGATCTGTTGAGGAAATCTGGCAGCAGATCGCAAAGCTGTGCAGCTTTGTTTGTTCTGGAGCCGAGCTGGAGGACTAGTTCCTGAGCTGCAGTTACCGTTCCTCCAATAACCAGATCCTACAGCTCACCAGCTGTCCTGTGAACATCCAGCAGCCGAAGACAAGAAAGTGCCACCAAATTACATTTATCATGACTTGTGACTTATAAAAATGAAACTGAAGCTGAACTGAACCGAAGGATGTCAGAGTTCAGAAACAGGGGAGCCCTTTGTGGTTGTCTGTCTGTTATTATTATATTATTATTATTATTATTATTATTATTATTATTTTCTGTTTGTTTCAAGGGGCACTGCTCCATTTCAGGTTCATCCACCCTACATCAAGTCTTTAACGGATGTTTTTGCTCTTGTAACTAGTGATGCAGTATGTTAAGGACCCCCAGCTGCACAACTCTTCACGTGTTTGGTCTGTAAACACTCTATGGGAAAGTCAAATCACAAACGGAGCATGACTCCTAGTGGTCAGAATTGGGAAATGCATTTGTTGGTGGAAGGATCAGTAGGCCTATAGCAGAGAGAGATTTTCACTTCCATTTCTCTTTTCTATCTCCAGTTTATGGAGTAGACTTGCAGGATTAGCACAAAAGAACAGAACTGACAATATATTGGAAATGCAAAATTGGTGTGCCACCTCCACTAGTTTTAATGTCCCGAGACATTAAACCTCCAAATGGAAAGAGGCTGTACTTTCTTTTTAATATGCCCGCCCACATTTAGCCTAATTGATTAATAATCTGCACAGAGCACCAACTTTTCTTGGATGAATAAAAACATTGTAGCTAACTGATATCATTAAATAAATTAGATCTTGTTTTCCTCCATGTACTGTAAATGGTACCATGAGGGAATAATGGGGGGCAGCAGCAGCCACAACATTCAAAAGTGGATACTGGCAGTGAAATGAATACACAATGCTGCAATTATGCTCTGTTCAATTAAAACTGAAAAAAAGCCATGTTTTGCATTACCCTTGGATGCACAAAAGAGCTGTCAAAACGGAAAAATATGAAACAAATGAACAGTTATCAGCCAATATCGTCCTATAATGGAGTTGAACTGACTACCTCAATTTAATAAAAATAAAAAGTTTTTTATTTAAATAATGTAACATAAAGTGATTCATATAGCCATATACCAGACTGATCGAATGCTTATAGGCATGAAAAGAACATCTATGTATCATTGTTGATGGACAATTGATTACAAAACAGAACTTTAAAGCTACTGTACATAAACTGCAGACAGTGTTCAGTTGGAAGAAAAAAAATGTGGATCTGTTGGATGAAAGTACTTCCACGTGGCATCCAGCACTTTATTAATCTAAAACAGGCCTTTTTAGTTGTAAAGACAAGTAAATATTTGCATATGAACTCACAAACAGGGAATCAAAGCTATAAAAATCCCTGTTAGTTTTCTTCATTACTTCTTCGATATGCTAAGAATGCTAAGTGCTGTACCTCTGCACAAGAAGAGACACCCATTGAAAGTAATTGAAGCAGCACAATGTTTTGTGATACAAACATAGATATATAGGTTTATTGTTTTTGCAGAAAAACCTTTTAGGATTGTCTGTGCCACCTTGGTGTCTTTCCCAGGACACAGGAGCGTCACCCTCCCAGCTATCAGAGATTTGTATAGAGAAGATGAGAGTTTTAAGCTTGGGGGTTTACAAATCCTAAATGCGAAAACAAAAGAGAAGTTTTAAACTCTCCTGTGTCAGACTGGAGACAAACTCAGGTCTCTCACTTGATATGTAATGATACCACTTCTGACCACATTAAGATCTGCTGTGATGACAAAAGAACCAATGAAAGTACTGTACCAACGAGCATGATCTGGTATGTCTTGTAATATCAATTTGTCTCACTTGAGGTGAACTTTGTTGTGTTATATGTCAGGGGAATACAGTACACATACATGTTCTTGTTATATGCTGCCCCTGTGTGGTGAGAAGTGGTACTTCTGCCAAACTCTGGGTTTAAAGGGGACCTATTATGAAAAACACGTTTTTTCTTGTTTTAACATATATAAAGTGGTCTCCTCTCACCCTGCCAACACAGAAAAGATGAAATGCCACGAAATTCTGCAGGGTTTGTTCACCCCGCCCGGGTGAATCTTCATGTGACTTCTACGTTCAGAATCTGCGCCTATGGTGACGTCACCATAGCCGCAGAGGTTTGGCCTCCCCTGCTGAAACCACGCCCACAACCAACTCCGCCGACCAGAGCTTCCGCCATTGTTCAGAAGCGGTGACTGTTTCCACAGCGAGAGACAGTTTTTTGCATCGACACTTACCCTCATAAAAGGATCAGTTCCAACAGCACGGACCCGGCAACTGCACACGAGTCAGCGGTAAGTGACGTTCATTTTTTATGTTATTTATATTTGTCTACAAGTATGATCTTTGCATGGGCTAAGTATTTAGCTTAGCGCCGGAGCACCGGAGCCACTCACCGGACCGGACCGGTGAGCAGCTCCAGTGGCTCCAGTGTTCCCTAACGGAGCCACTCACCCATTAGGTAACACCGGAGCTCTATTAGTAATACATTTTTCTTCTGTTTATGGTTTCAGATCTTCCAAGCAATGCACCTGAAGCTGTTCAACGAAACCTGCAGAAGAAATGCACGGTCCTTCCTTGAGCCAGCAATAGTGCATAAATGTTATTTATATACAACTTATGTACTTTTATTTTTTTAACAATCAAGTTGCCATTTGTGAAAATTCAGTGTTGTGATTTCTTTACAGTTAACATGATTCATTTGTCTTGTAACATAAATGAAATGATGAGGAATCAGAGTAAATAACTGTGGTGTACCTGTTCAGAATTCAATTAAATCTTCCTGTGTGAATAAGTGTGAAGACGAGGTGACCCGTTCCCTCTTCAGGGAACTAAAGGCTGATTTATAGTTCCACGTTACACCAACGCAGAGCCTACGGCGTAGGGTACGCGTCAATTTAATGCAGAACCGTAATTCAGGCTTTAAGATCCGTTTACACCGTGTCATAACTGCATGCGAGTGTCCGATTATCGAGTCGAGTTGCGTGACATCGGACGCTCTCTGTCCACACTGAAACCTTAAACTTGCGGCCAGTTAGGACAGTCCAATAGAAAAAAAATAAAGCAATGGAATTTATTTTGTCGCTGAAGCTCGCTCGCATGGAACACGCTTTGTGTACGGAGCTGCTGCTCTTCTGCCTGGAGCGAGGCTTTGTTCCCTCCCCTGCTACACGTCATTCACGCAGCAAATCGGCACAGAGCCTCATCATCATAGCCTCGCCTCCCCTCAGAATCCAGCACAGAAAAGGAGGCTAGAAGCGGTTAAACTAGAGACATGGCCCACAGGCTGAATTTCTGTTTTATGTAGAAAAAACAAGCTTTAGATTGTTTTTAAGACATTCAAGGCCTGTTTAAAATATACATTAAATGCCATAATAGGTCCCCTTTAAAATCTCATATGATATGTTAGATTGTATGCCTATTTGTAATTATGTTTTGGATCCATGTTTGAAAAGAAATGGTGAGTACAATAATTAACTGATAAGTACACTGAAAAATACTGTTAATCTTTTCTTTTTGTGTGTGGTTGTTTGTGTATATGATAGGCAGTGTGATAGGCTGGCAACCTGTCCAGGCCGTACCCCTACCTTTTGACACAAGAGAGGTGGGATGGGCTCAAGCAGATTCCCGTGACCCTGCACTGAAATAAACGGGTATAGATATTGGCCGGGTTTCCCAGATCAGTTAAGTAGTTCTTAACAGCGAAAGACTTCTTTCAAACCTTCTTAAGGATCCTGTGAAAGAAAATCGCGTTTCCCAGAGTCGCTCTTAGCTTAAGTATCTCTTTCATTAAGAAGGAAACGAAAGATGCTGCTGACCCAGTCTTTACAACCATCTTAGTGAACAAAGACTCACAGATCCAGCCGCGTCAGGCAAATCAATATCACACCAAGCAATGAGATATTAAAACAATGCACCCCGCACAAATTTTGATCTATTTTATACTTTAGATTTATATTGTTTAGCATTTATTGGTGACAGCAAAGGGGGAAAAAAAAGAAAAATAAGGAATAACAAGTGTGTTCCTTTATATGCTTTATGCGCACAAATAAAACGATCATCATGAATATCATTTATTTGATAATTTGGCTGCATTACAGCATATTCTCGCTGCAAATCAACCGCGTCGCCGTGCGCAAGCAGAAATGTTTATATGAACGCATTGGTGCGTCAGCACTTCAATCCCCTGGACGTGCTGTCGGACCGGGCTGTCCAGGCAACCGTGACACCTGCCCGAGCCCGAGCCCGAGCCCGAGCACCTACATGTGATGACAGGGAAGCAGCAGCTGAAGAACGAGATCCTTTGATGAATCGTTCATTACAGTCTCAAATATAATCAATGGTGTCGGTTTATATTAAAGAATCTTTTTGCCCAGAAGAAAAAAGAGCGAAGACAACGACCCATAACTATTTTCTTCTCTTGAAAAAACCCACCTGCACCGCGGGGTTTAGGAGAAAAAGACGCTACAGAGTCGGGATGCAGCGTCTCAGAAGAGGAGTGGAATACGTGCGAGGCGGGGATGATCTCTGCAATCTGAAGCCCTCTATAATTGTAAAAAGAATTTCACTTGTCACGGGTTCTTTTTGGAACATAACCCCTGCGAAAAACCAGGGATTGCTGTAATTCCACGTTGCGATTTGCGAAACTCGCCTTCTCTTGGCTCATGTTTTTGAACGCACACACACGCCCACCACGTTTCCTCCCGGTCTCTGCGTGTGGGGAAAAAAAGCCTCACTGTAGCCAGAAATAACGGAGTAACACACCGTTTGGATGAAAAAGGGTAATTGAATTATATTTATCATCTTAATTTTTCATTATAACGCACAAGCAGCAGTGAATTAGTGCGTTAGGCAGCAGTGCTGCGTGTGAAAATGCGCTGATAGTGACCGGTGATCGATTTGCCTGGCATCGATTGATTTGGTTTCAGAACCGGACAGCTGCTCCAAAGAGCTTCTGAAAGAGCGAAACTAAAGAACGGTGTTAAGAAGTCATCTGGGAAACACCCATATCTTAGGGTTCTCTCTTAGTTCAAACCTTCTTTGAACCTCTCTTAAATCCTTAAGAGAGGTTGGATCTGGGAAACCCGGCCATTGTATGGATAGATCATCCTCAACAAAAAACACTGTACGAGTCTGTACTTAACTCTACCACAATAATGAATGCTTGACATAAGGATAGTTTCTGGTAATCCTTATTACACAGTGCAGATCAGAGTTTGTGGGTTTGATGTTCTGAGGATAAAATTTTATCAAACAACTCGTATTTTATTTTGTAGGACAAGATACATGTACTCTTTTGCAGACTTTGCCCGTTTTCTGTCCGCTAGATGGCGGCACTGAACAAGTCTGATCCATAAACGCAGTTACTTGCAGGTCTGTGGTGCAGATGCACATACACTTGACTAAATCAGTTATTGCTCCCCTGTCAGCTAAATGCAGTTCATTTTCATTTCATAGTGAATGAAACTCTTTAGAAATATGTTGTCATCGCTGTCAGCTTGGAAAACGTAATTTTGAGGACAACTACTGAAGGCAAAATATAATTTAATTAGTGCTTTAGAAGGATAATTCCTCCTGATTTCATTAGATGCTGCACTTGTTTCTGGCAGTTTGATGCTATCTATATCACCCTAAGTCACTGAGGAGATCGCTCTGGATATAATCCCATGTTGCACAGGAATAGACGCGTGATGCAAGCTCAGCCCCTGGTGCAACAGTGCTGACATAATCTGCAGGATGCACAGTCATGCTTGGCTGCTGGACATTCATTCCTTACACTTAAAACACACACATAGACACACACAATTTCAAAATACGGACATCAGTGCACTCATACATGCATTACTTGATTTTTTTTCAACAAATTCTAATCTTTGTTGGTTGCATGCATACAAGCTTACATGCTTTAAAAAAAAAATCTGCATTACAGTTGACTTCTTTTTCTCTAACATGGACATCTTTTCTTGTTTTGAGTGTGCCGCCCATCCCCCACTTCCTCTTATATCACTTGGTGTGACTCTGAGGTTTAGGTTGTCGTGACAACGGAGGACACAGGCCGTCTCTACAGTGTTTGCAAAGTTTCTGTTGTTGCAAGCATATTGCTCTGTGGCTGCTGGGATAGAGACGACTTGCAGCACCATCCCCCACCCACACCTTGTCACATACATGCAGGCGTGAATGATTTCTCTGAATTTTAACTGAGAAATGAAGCTTCCTGCTATCTTAAGACCTGTATGGCTGTAGTAATTGAGGACGGTGGTGATACATGACCTCTAACATGATTGATAAAGTCTGCTGATTAATTTTCACTGATGCTTCATTAGTAAAGGATTTTTCTTATTTTATCTTTGAAGAGGGGTTGTGAGAAGCACATACCTGCAGTTTCCAGGTTTCAATGGGGCCTCTTTTTTAGAGAAACAGAGAGGAATTTTGGCAGGTAAGCCAAACTGACAAAAGTATAGCACATTTTCTCCTTTTCACATTTCACATTTAAAAATTTGACCCCAAAAAATGTCATAGTGGTTCAAGTAAACACCCTATTTTGGACTTTTACACCTCACCACATTTGCATCACACTATTTCTTCCTTTGTCAACACATACAAGAACATCTGCAAATGACTCTGATGCAAATGTGAGACGGTGCAAAAATGTGTGAGGCTACAGCCTTTGCACATTTGTTCTTTGTCCACCAGCAACTCATCTGTTAGCTGCAGGTAAGACATGACTACTCATTAGGACTTTAGACAACACCCCTCCCCAACTTTAACAAAAAAAGGATATAAGCCTTTAGAGCTGCGTCAATTAAAAAGTACTGAGACGATTTGTTCACGACATGAAATCCTGTTGAGATCAATATCTATCTGCTTCAGGGTCTGACTCTGTTAGAAAAGCAGGTGCCGCCTCGTAACCGTTTGTCCTTAAAAGGGATGAGATCTCAATGCAGCAGTGATGCAGGCTGCCAGTCACTCATGGGTGTAGGTTTTTTGAATTTGCATGTGTGTGTGTGTGTGTGTGTGTGTGTGTGTGTGTGTGTGTTTGTGTGTGTGCATATGTGTGTGTGCGTGTAGGTGTGTGTGTGGAGATTCTAATAAAGGAAACTTCCTAAAATGTGTGTTCAGTAACACAGAGGTGGTTCTAAGTTGGTGAAAGAGCCAACGGTTCTCTTTAGGGAAACAAATAAGCAGACAAACACAAAACACAGTGACAATCATCAATCACAGATGAACTTTGTGAGGGATATGACTAGCTGCTGCTACAGGTTCATAGGCTAATAAAATTGTGTGTGTGCGTGCGTGTGTGCGTGCGTGCGTGCGTGTGTGTGTGTGTGTGAGACTGTTTCCTGTGTGAACCACGTGGCTCAGACAGGGTTAATATAAAGATCGCGCTTCACTTCTGGGTTTTCTCTCTTCTCTGAAGTCCCAAGGCTGGTAAGATCCCGAGAACAAGTGGCTTTATTCAAAAATGTGATGATCTCTGCTTTTATTTCTGTGACTGTTTCCCCTTAAAACGCTCTACTTCCATCCTGATGTCAGCATAATTTAAAAACAATGGTCTTGTTTTCTGTGTTGGTGTTCTCTTAAATTTGTGAAGATCTTCCTCCACCTAACCCTCCATTCCTCAGTTTTTGTACCGGAGCGACCGAAAGCTGCTGATGTACAGTGTTGTCACCCATAAAGTAGAAAGCACTACTAAACTTCACTATACAGTGTAGTGTTTCCTACTTTATGGATGAGTATACTGTTGGCGACGGAGGAGAGCACAAGAAGAAACCAGCCAGACGTCTTCAAGTTTAAAGCCTTTTACTTTCTTTTTTATTTAATTTCTGTCTTATATTTTATTACACATTTATTACAGATTGAGAGAATAACTTGTCAAAATGGAAAATAAATTGAATTTCATGTAAAATCACACAGCGGCATTAAACGACATTGTGACTTGTGAATGAAAGCACGTAAGCTTTCTTGTTTCTGCTTTACAGCTCGAAACTTTGGGATTTGTTTGTACAAAGTTTCAGTTGTTACAATTTTTAACATGAAAATCACACCAAAGTTCAAGAACACAATTGTTTTTTGTTGTTATTTTGTAATTTATGTACTAATTACTGCATAGGAAATTAGCATACTGTAGAAAATATAGAAATGTGGTATAAGGCAAAAATGGACAAACTACATTCACACACTCCGGTCTGCAACACAGAGACTGAGAGTGTATTTATTAAGGCTAAAATTGTTGAATAAAGAATTAGAGGCCAATAAAAATGAAATGATGTTTTGATTATCTTTTGTAAAGACACGACTGTCATATTTTTTATCTGTTATGCACCAAAACATCTGTATTTGTTCTGATTTTTGTCAATAAAAGACCTTTGAATGGACTTGATGAAACCTCTCTGTATCATCCTAACTGATCATATAAGGTTTAGGCTCAATTATTTGCAATCTACAGCCAGACTATCATTTAAAAAACAAACAAAAAATCAATAATAATGATTAAAAAAAGGTATTTGACACATTTAAACTATTTCTTTTAGTAAAAGATGCTGATTTCTAAAATTCTCTTGGCATTTGTAGCAAGCGTGCGAGTACAGCAGGTTCGTCTAGTTCCAGGGTAACGGCTGCAGGAAGTTTGATGGAACCAAACCTCGTCGACCATGAAGATCTCCCTGAAAAAAAAAAAAAAATAAAAATCAGCTTTCAGTGCCAAATATCAATAAATAATCAATGATCATGTAGTAAAGTGATGAGCTGGCGCTCACAAGGTAAAATCCATCTGGATCCATGTTACCCAACACGTAGATGATGTCCCCTGATCGGAAGCCGAGTTCAGCCTGAGAGACCGGAAGAATCATTTCATTCTTGTAAAGCAGTCTTAATATTTAAAATGGAAAAAGAGGGGAGGTGGGGGTTTGCTTTGAAGTGCTTACGTCACTGTCCACGTTGGGCGAGCTTTCCCACGGATCGTAGTCGAATAAGGCCACCATTCGCTGGACGACCACATCGTCAGGGATACCGGTCGAGTCGCTCGCAACTGGCGTTAGAGACATGCACATGGGGCAAAAACGTTCAAACACCTGCTTCACACTTCACACTAACTGCACAAAGGTCACTGATATCATCAACCCTCAACCCTTTCCTCTTGAAAGAAAAGCCGCTTTTCATTTACATTTTAGGTTATACATCCAAACATTTCACTTTTACTTGCTCATATTTGTGTGCACGGTCTTTTTTAAAACCTCCCACAACAAGCAGCTTAGGGCAATCAGTGTTTTGAAGGTGGTTTATGAGCAGCTAGCAACTGACTGTCTGCGTCACTGAACAATAATACCGCTGTGCTTGTCAAGGGTAGAGAGAGCTCTGTGTCTCCGTGCTGCTTTTCCAGGTTTCACTCCAGATTTACTCTTCTACTCGTGCACTACAGCACCATGTCCTGCAGAAACAGCAGCTCAATACCTGTGTGGTCTACAGGGATGAATCCCTGCTGCATGAGCAGATCTTTCAGGTAGTCGTCGCCCACCGGGATTTCAGCTACCATGTTACTTGGCACATAACCGGAGAGACCACCGGATTCACCGTGATAGAAGCCGTCAGCGTCTTTATCTCCAAACACCTAAAGAACAAAGTGGATTTTAATCACTCTCCTGGGGGCTTTGTGGGGAAGAGAAACATGTGCTTTTGTTGTGTGAATGTTTTTCATGTTGCAGCTAGGAGCCAGATTCAGTAAAAAATGGCGGGAAATCACATCATTGAGCTGGAAACAGTTACAGGAAATAAAGAGACAAGCTCATGCCTTTGAACGTGTTCAGCAGGCCTGAACCCTGCACAAACAGGAAACACCATCATGGTCTTACAGAGAAACTTTTTCAGCTGATAAAATGAGGAAATAGAGCACACGTTTCAGAGAAGCGCTCAAATTTTAGGATTTACACCCGCTTACCTTGATGATCTGGCCTGGCACAAAGGGCAGCTCCTCTGCAGCCGCCTCGTAGTTGGGAGACATGGCAGCAGGGTTGTACGGGTAAAGCGCCACAAACAGTCGCAGGTCGGGAATGGATAACTGGCTCGCTGTCTCCAGTTCCCATTCTCGGAGAGCCTCTGGAGTAACGACCCTCACTTCATCTGGGTATATCAAAACATCCAACTCCAGCCTCGTCTCCATTTACAGCAGCAAGAGCGCTCGCCTGTCCGCCTGTAAGACAGATGGCTGCTGTAGACAGCAGGCTGCTCCTTACCTTCATCCTAATTTGAGGTAACTAAGCTAAGCAGAAGGAGCGCTAATCCTCTTTGAAACAAGTAGACAGATTCATTAGTTCAGCAAAGACTGCATGCAAAGAAGCGGAAGGGATGATGGTAAAAAATACAGATTAAGGCATTATTTCAAATCAAGTGCAACAATTTTCAAAATAAACAGACATGTTTTGGGATTGTGCTCATTTGAGATTTATTTTTGTTGTTTTTTTTACATTGGCTCAGTTACAAATTGGCCCCACTGGGAGAGTTATATAACTGTACGGCCACTACTCGAGGCGATAAAAGGTTAAATGACATTGAGATGCTTTTGAGTGTGTGAGTCAGCCACTCAACAGCATATCTAGAGCATATCAGACCATGTTAAAGTGTGGTTTCTCTTCAGGCTGACTGGCTCCTCCTTCGCTTCCTCCTTTCATGACCCAGTTTACATGTCAGTGAAAATCAGCATTTCCTGTCTTGACCTCCGTGCAGGTGAGCAGGTGAGCAGGTGATAATCTGCTCGTGCAGAATAAAACATTTCCACAGAGGCCTCTTGTTGTTCTTGTCCTGAATTAGTGGCTAAAGTTCTGCAAAGGAATATTGGCCACTTTTAGCTTGGCGGGTCATCTTAAAGGTGTGGAGGTTAAGTCACTTTCACAACAGCCTCCAAGATAAACTCTTCTTCAGCCTCTTCCATCAATTCAATTTCTCAATTTCTCTTCCATCATCAGTTTTTGTGCTGTGATGTCCACCATAACTCTGTAAGTTAGTTTTATATTTGCTGATGTGTGACATAGTGACGTAAAACAATGCACACTTGTCTTAACAGACAACTGGGACGGGTGCCCAGAGTTACTTTAGGTGGTTTTTGCAGACAGCGGGGCCGGGAGGCGTTGAGTGCTGGGCGGTGCCTCTTGAAAGTAAGCTAGTATTTCTTCACACTGATGGTCTGTCAGAAATATTTTTACTGTGTATTCTTGATGTAAGTCTGATTATTATTATTTTATTATCATAATGAGATGACTTCAAAACCACTAACCACTTGGCACATTGACTTGGTGGAGAACACTGTTGCCTTACAGCGAGAAGGTTCCTGGTTTCCTCCTTCGTAAAAATACAAAACTTTCCATGTTTGTTTTGCTTCAAATATCAACTGATGTGATGTTGTCCAGAAATCCCTTAACCTACCTTTAAGTATTTAAAAAACTTTAAACATTAGTTAGTGACACACATCATTTAAGCTGTCACACAAGCAAATCTCTTCAAACAGTCTCATTACATAAAAACATCACTTGTCAGTATGTTTTTTTATCCTTTTTTAAAATAAAATAATACAATAAAATAAAATAAAATACAGCATTTACTTGAATATCACAAGTAGCTCCATTCAGCTGCCTTTACATAAATAAATAATCTTCACCTGAGTGTCTCGACTGGGTCAGTAGGATGCAGGATTCATGTGTTAGTCCTCAGGTTTACAGAGAATTACAACATAAAACCTGAAGTCTTGTACTTGTGTAGTGCTGCATCTATAGGATATAAAATGACCAAAAAAAACAGAAACCGCTGTCTCACTAAAAGTATTGGTACAAAGCTTTAAGGCATACTGTATTCCTTTACAGGTATGTGTTCAAAATGTAATGGGAAGTAAGTATGTCAATATTTGGAAGTGATTATTAAAAATATAGTATGATTTCAAAATAAAAGTTTGACTTTTATAACATTCACATTTAATTCTGGTAGTTGGATGAGGGTAAGCAAACTGAATTCTTACAGAGATTAAGGTGATTTTATCACTAAGATAAATATGGCCAGTGTCTCATTCATTTATTGTTTTCTTTGTAAAATTAACAAACAAATGATCATGGTTTCATTGGAACAACAAAAACTTTTACATGAAGTCAGTCAATATTCCAAAGTACTACCTTTAAGTAATTTAGGATAAAGAAAAGCTTTTGAAACGGTAATGAATGATTAACTTGTTCACTTGTTGTTAAAGCTTAAATGAGAGATACTGTTAAGTGAATACATTTGACATAATGGTTCAAACTGCAAAATATTAATTCAGTTTCTTATACTGTTAGTTTATTTTGTGAATATGGTTGTTTTGTTAGAGTTTTCTCAACAAAAGCTGCACAAATCCCAATTCACCAGCAGAGTTTGTCCCGTAATCGCTCATTACAGTCAGTGACAGATCACAGGAAATCCTCGTAATGCACACTGCTCTTCCTCGCCGCTCTTCCTCACTGCTCTTCCTCACTGCTGTTCACAAATAGCGAGGCAGGTGAAGATATCATGATTAAAACAAAATAAAAAAAAAAAAGGGGAAATTAAATCTTGCCAGGATTTTACATTTAATACTGCAAAAGTCTGCCTCTGGTGTCTTTATCAAACCTTCTTTACAAACAACAAAACGCAGTTTGATGTCTACATTTTCATGCATGCACTGTCCAGTCTCTGTGGTTATTATCAACGATACTACATTTTTAACAAGACCTGAGAAAAAAACGATGGAGAGAACAGTGCTGGGAACGATGGAAAGGGTGTAAATGTTCAAAATTAGCTTCCAGTTTTAAATATTTTGTCAAATGTTGCATAAACTTAAAGTTGTTTTGCTTCAGAAAGATCAGGAAAAACATTTGGTGAGATAAATACAGTATACATTAGGTGGTGACATTAGTATCTTTTTATATTTGTTAAAATTTTTGATTAAACTGAATGACCAGCATATTAGGCCAAGTTACCCATCAACATTTACTTTTTTGAATCGTATCGATGGATGTCAGGATTACTAAAGCACTAGTTTTCATTTTCGCTGGCCCAAGTGTGAGTATTGAAAGCACTGAAATTAATCAGTTTTAACATTTCTCCAAATTGAGGTCACCTCACACGGTTTGTGGTATTGTCGATTGACTAAATGTGCCCATTTCCAACCAAACTGGGCCAAACTAGTCCAAAGTATCATCTGCATTGACACTCACCAACAATAGGTCCAAGTGGACATGATACAGTACGTATGAATTTGGGATTCGACCACCATATTTCCTGGAGGGCTTTATCCCCATGCTGCTTTGATCCATCTATACAGGCAACACTGTTTTAGTCCACAGGTTTACCGAGGCCCAAACTCTCCGCTCCGATGATATTAGAGGCCCACAAGGCTGGAAGGATAAAAAAAATCAGTGTAAAGTTTGAAAACAATGCATCATTTTGTGAGGTGACCTACTTTAAATTGTTATCTGTGCATCTGGCTGATGGGGAGGGGGCATACTGGGGAGGAAAAATAACTGACTGGAGTCGGGCTGACATGTCGATGTCGATTCATCTGCCAATCAAATTTGATGTAGCTCTCCTTAAAGTTCACTCCTGATCTTCAAACACAGACTTATATAGACATTTACATATCATGGCAAACATTTAGAAAGAAATGTTAACTGGAGTTTTAAAAAGAAAACATAAAAAAGAACAGGGGGAGTCCATCCACCCGTCCATCCATGATCTATACCCACATTTTCCTAATCAGGGTCACAGAGATCTCCTGGAGCATTCATTCACTCTTCAGGTACATGTACCTGGTACAAGGTACAGCCTGGACAGGTAACCAGTCAATCACAGGGCCACAAACAGACTGGGAGAGAGTCAACCATTAAAACACCCCAAGCTGGTTGAGTATTTCCAAACTATAAGCAGTGGCTTTGAGCTCTTTCGGGCCATGTCCCTGCACATGTCCATGTCCTGTATCCCTGTTTAAACACAATGCTGATAGACACGGCTGAGTCATTACCAGACTTGTGTAGCCCTTGATGACGTATTAACAATCTTTCATTGAAATCAGGTGTGTTGAAGCAGGGAAACATCTAAAACGTGCAGGACACGGCCCTCGAGGACCAGGAATCGCCCACCCCTGCTTTAGGGAGTACTCTTACACAAGTTAACCCTTGTCAATGGCTCAGTTTAAGTAGGAGCTAGTTAGCTAATTATAGCATCACATTTATGCAAAATGTTATTAAACCAATAAAACATGCTCACAAGAGAATTATATTGTTCTCATGGATTAATTCATCCCATGCAGTTGCAGAATTGAGCAGAAAAACTGTCATATTTAGAAGAGATCAGGTAATTGTGCGTAATTCTACCCTTTACGTTGATTTCTGTTCACATGAATTTTCCTAACTTGTAACACTTTGGGTGTGGAGACTGATGATTTTCTGCCACAGCCACTTATCCTTCAAAATGCACTGCAACTTTGCACTTCCTGTAATGATCGCAGCCGAGGTGGACACCAATATATTTGTAAGTCACTTAAGCCTGACTCATGCTTCTACAAAGCAAAAACCCAAGCACTCCACATATAGGGCAGGACCCAGGTTGTTGTTAGCATTACAGCATACCTGTTGTCATTTGTGTCTTATTACACTAACCAATGCTAGGTGGCAGTGTGGGCTTGTTTCTGCAGCGCTAAGCTTTCCTTTGTTGAGTTCCTACAAGTAGCTCAGACATAGCAGCAGTGCATATAAAGCATATCTCATGTCAGCCAGAGCTGAAAGGAGTCAGAGATTCATTTCTAATTTATTTTCTGGCCAGGTCTGTCTTGTAAAAGAGGTTTTTAATCTCAATGAGACTTTTTTAAATCTGGGTAAATAAAGGATATATGTATATATTTGTATATATACGGAGGAATAAGGAGGAATACAGCTTTCATACACTGATATACTTTGTACATTTTTTACAATCCACAGGTTTTACAATGATTGGCTATTAGCTCAGTGTACCCCCAAATCCGGTCCTCAAAGGCCACTGTCCTGCAGTTTTTTAAGTGTTTTCCTGCTCGAACACACGTGATTCAGATGAATGGATCACCATCAGCTAGGCAGCAAGGTCTGCACAAGTCAGTTTATGGCTCCTGCGTTTGAATCAGGTATGTTGGAGTAGGGGAACTCATAAAACCTGCAAGACCATAGCTCTTTTGGACAGGAAATGGGGAACATTATATTAGCTGTTCAAGGCACTCACTGGTCTCCACTCCCAAACTGTCAAAATTCAGATTGATTGGAGGAGCAGATATTCAACTTTGATGGCCAGGAGAAACGTAGAAGGACCACTCACACAGGTGGAGAAGTTGTGGCTGCATATCTTTCACTTTCCTTGTGGACTGACTAATTCTGCACTCACAAGTGGTGAATTTGACTGTACCTCACTCATAAGCATGATGTAGGGACAGTGTTGACATTTGACATAGATCTGATGCCCATAAAGTGTATAAAACAGTGGACAAAGCATTTTTGAAGTCTGTCAACCATCTTATTTCCGCATTGAGGCTCATGCGGAACTAAGTTTCGTTGCAGTTCCTTGACTGGCCACTAGAGGCTGGCTGTAAAAGCGAGTCTATTTTCTTTGACTCCCATGTTAAAATGTTCACCGCCAAAATTTTTATAGCCTGGTTCAAAACACCGTTTTGGTCTCAATCTTTTGATTTCACACCCATGACAACTCTGAGAGGAGGGGATTTTTCTTGTACCACGCAGGACAGTTTTTATCGAGCAATACATTTACTTATAATATGATTGATTGACAGTCGGCTCAGCCAATTGCTACTCATTATCACCTCCTCATCCCTAATCGTCATGCTCTTCGCAAAACAACCACCCGTTTACACGAATCCAGCATCTGATAATTGCAATGGTCATTTTTAATTACACATGTCAATCAAATTTGGCTTTGGCAAGTAGGTCCTTCAGCCGAACCCGCCGAAATATCTGGAGAGCTGCCGTCAGACATTCACTGTGGGAAACACCGTTTAACATGTTGGGTCGACGGTGAAATGAAAAATGACTGTTGTGGTTAGCCGACGCTGGGTTAATACAAACCACTGATTGCTTAACTAAGCGAGGTAGCATGACGATTACAGGTGAGAAAGTGATAATCGGTACATTTACATGCACTAACAGAAAGTCGAATTGTTGCCTTAATCCGACCGATATCGAATTTTTAAAAGCCATGTATACACTTTAGCCGGGCCGCAGTCGAACCGAACTGAAGGTCTTGAGATCGAGCTTTTAGTGCCAGATAATCCTAATTCGAGTTATTCCGGCATGTATACGCAACCCACGCTTAACTGAGCTAGTGACTGCCGCGGGACCTCCCCTTCTAGAAGTGATGAGCTGCGAAAACCAGAATATCAACACAGAATCAGAATCAGAATCATGTTTATTTGGCCAAGTCAGGTCAAACCAGACATGGAATTTGACTCGGTTCTTTTCGCTCACTGTACAGTAAATAGGCCCATAGGCAATAGGCAAATGACAGCTCTTATTATATTACATTTTTTAAAAAGTGAAAGGTGCAGCAGTATGAGCTAGACATGATTATTGAAAGGTACGAGAGAACCGGAAGAACGCCACCGCAAAAGTGTGTGTGGCACCACCTAGCATCATGGAGTCGAATGCACCTCACTCAATAATCGATTGTCTTCTAACGCATGTATACTTTGATTTCTCGGAAACTCCAGTTTAATCCTTAGCTAGATTGTTGCCAATAGCTTGATTTAGATGTGCATGTAACCACACTGAGAGGCTACAAAAACTACTCTGTCCAGGCCTCCGAGCAACGGGAATAAGCTGAAGCATAGACCAACACACACTGACATCATAACCAATTTAGCAAGGCAAGGCACGTTTATTTGTATAGCACAATTCAAGACAAGGTAATTCAAAGTGCTTTACATCAACATTAAAAGCGGCAAGACACAATTAAACAGGAAAAAAATAAAATGAAATAAAATGATAAGAAAAGAAGTAATATAATAATAAAAAGTACAAGTTGTTAAAAAGTAAGGGCAGTAGAGTAGAGCAGGTAAGTATTTAATTTAAGAGTATGCTTCAGTAAACAGTGTTTTTATGCCTGATTTAAAGGAGCTGACAGTTGGAGCAGACCTCAGGTCTACAGGAAGTTTGTTCCACCGGTGAGGAGCAGAATAACTGAACGCTGCCTAGTACAGTTCCTACATCCTGGTTGATTAAAAATGTGCATTGTACATATATGAGAATAGAAACAAGGACGTCTTGAACCATTTACAGTATAAGTATGATATGCAGAATATCAGTTGTTTTTTTCTCCAAAAAATGTTTTCAAAGAATTTTTTCTCCAATTCCAGACCAGGTCTTCCTGGTCTTCCTGGTGTGTGTGTATGAGCATGCCTACCTAATACTTGGTGATACTAGAGCCAAAGATACATTTGATATGGACACTATGTTACTTAAAACTCTTAAACAACCTCTTATTGCTCCAATCACTGGTATTATTAACCAATCAATAAATGAAGGTACTTTCCCTAATTCCTGGAAATCCGCAGTCATTACACCTATTTTTAAATCAGAGACCCTACAATAATAAGTAACTACAGACCAATTAGCATTCCCCCGGTAGTCTCCAAAATAGCTGAACAATTAGTGGCTGAACAGCTTATTAGGCACTTTAATAACAGTCCATACACCTTAAATGAAATGCAATTTGGCTTTAGGAAAAACCACTCTACTGCTTCCACATGCCTGCTGTGTGCTGTTGACGTCCCTGACTCCCCCAGTCTGGCCTTCGGCAGGAGGGTCCCCCCTTATGAGCCAGGTCCTGCTCAAGGTTTCTTCCCTCCTAAAGGGGAGTTTTTCCTTGCCACTGTTTGGCTTAAGGCTTTTCTCCCACTAGGGGAGTTTTTACCTGCCATTGTTTATGTAATAATTGCTCGGGGGTTTATGTTTATGTTTATGTTTATGTTTATGTTTATGTTTATGTTCTGGATCTCTGGAAAGCGTCTAGAGACAACATCTGTTGTATTAGACGCTATATAAATAAAATTGAATTGAATTGAATTGAATCTACTGAGACGGCCATTTGCTATCTTTTGGAAAACATGAAATCAAAATTAGATGCAGGTGGCGTCATAGGAGCTGTCTTTCTTGACTTGCGTAAGGCATTTGACACTGTAAATCATAAAATTTTAATGACTAAATTATCTTATTTTAAGTTATCCTTGGCTTCAATCAAATGGATAGAGTCATACATTACACAGAGAAAGTAGGGGGTGTATTAGGGGTGGTGCTGAAAAGTAGGGGTAGTGGGTGTATTGGGACAGGGCCCTGGGAAGATTTCAAGTGCCCTAAAATCTGTGGCTTCTTTTTTAGGGGTAGTGGTAGTGAGGGAGGGATAGTGGTAGAAAGTAGGGCTAATGGTAGAAAGTAGGGGGTGTATTGGGACGCAGAGCCTACGGCGTAGGGTACGGCGCGCTTCGCTGCGTAACCTACGCCATAGGCTCTGCGTTGGTGTAAAGCGGAACCATAAATCAGCCTTTATTCTGGCGAGGTTTGAAAAAGACTACGCAACAACGGGCAAGCGAGTGATTATATACATTCACTGAGTGAATATTATGAAAGTAAAATATATATTTCTCGCTAGAAATGTAATCAAAACGCATTTTTATGCAGAAACTAACTCAAAATATTGATTTTATTCACTAAAAAATAAGAAATGTCCGCCATGTTTTTTTTTTTGATTCAGTCCGCAAATGACGACGAAAAGCATTCTGGGAAATGTTTCTGGCCCTAGGTCAGCTAGGGTGCATCTGAAATCCCTAGCTGTGAAGGGCTAGATTCATACACACTACCCTCGTTTTCCGCACTCCCCCTAGATGAAAAGAGGAATTGGGACACCACCACCACGGGAACGTGCAAAATTTAGGGGCAGGGCTGAAAAGTAGGGGAAGTGGGTGTATTGGGACAGGGCCTTTTGGGTGTGTGGGTGTAAAACAGTGTGTTAAAGTACACAACACTACATCTGCAATTTTAGAAAATTCTTTTGCTGTACCTCTAGGTTCAGTCTTGGGACCACTGTTATTCAGTCTATACATAAATGACCTACCAAATAACTGTCCATCAAATGTTACTTGCCAAATGTATGCTGATGATGCAGTTGTCTATGTATATGCCAAAACAAAACATCAAGCTGCACAATATTTATCAGCTGCCATGTCTAATGTGTCAAACTGGCTGCAACATTCTCATTTACACCTTAATGTATCAAAGACTGTCTGTATGTTTTTTTCAAATAGAGTAAGTGCTGATATAACTCCTGACACAGGGAACAAGACTTGAGGTTGTACAGGAGTTCAACTATCTGAGAATCATGATAGACTCACAGTTACGCTTCAAACAACAAATAAAAAGATCTATGAATCAAATAAAATTTAATCTCTCTTACTTCAGATACATTAGAAATAATTTAACTGTTGATTCATCCAAAGTGTTTCTTAATGCAATGATAGTACTACATATCACCTAATAATAATAATAATTACTTGGTTTTATATAGCGCCCTTCAAGGCACCCAGAGCGCCTACTGTATAACAAGCTGGGCAATGGCATGTAAATCCACACTAAAGCCTGATGAGATTGCATACAAACAGTCTTTGAAAATTCTAGATAAAAAGTCCAACACGTACCACCATTGTGCAATCTTGAAGAAATATGAACTTTTGAGCCGGGACAATATAATTAAATACTCAGATTGGATCCTTGTATATAAAATCATCCGTGGTCTGGCTCCACCTCCATTAAATATAGTTATAAAGAAAAACATGAACAGGTTAACCAGAGCAGGGTCTAGAGGTGACTGTATTGTCCCATTCAGAAAAAGTGCTTTTGGGCAGTCAGCGTTTCCATACCGAGCATCTCATACATGGAACACAGTACCAAATGTCATACGAGACACACCCACCCTCACCTCCTTCATTAAACACTTAAGAACAAGCTTCTAGAATCAAGTCTGCACTCATATTACATCTTAGTGTATTTGATTGTATGTTTTATCTTAATGATGCTGTGTGTCATCATTTCTTGGACTGTATGTACTGTATGCACGCTTGCCGATAGGGGGGGACAAACGGGTCTGTTGTCCCGGGCCCAGGGTAGGGGGGGGGGGGGGCAGAACTGGGCCCTCATTAATTTTTTTTTTTTATTCTCATTAAATTATGGAATCATTTTTCAAAATGTTTCAAAATATGGCTATTTGTGGAAAAAATATGTAGTATTTGAGTTACATAAAAGCTTGTTATTTGTTTTCTTCATAATTGTCCTTGAAATATTGGTCAAGAACCCCCAACACATGGTTTGGCCGCTGATCAAAATTTGATGTTATCATTTAATTCAACCATTAGAATGGTCAAAATGTCCGGTCAGCACAAGTCCGGTGCTCAGAAAAGAAGAGAAAAGAGAAGAAGAAAAGAAGAGAAGAAGAAAATAGAGGCCTCATAGATTCTCTACACCAGGGGTGTCCAAAGTCGGTTCTCGAGGGCCGCAGTCCTGCATGTTTTAGATGTGTCCCTTTTTTTATCAAACCGTGATACAAGGAGCTCGGTCATCAACAGAACTATCCAGACTCTGATGACAAAGGTGGTGACGACCGTTAATTAGAATCAGGTGTGTTGATGCAGGGAAACAACTAAAACATGCAGGACTGCGGCCCTCGAGGACCGACTTTGGACACCCCTGCTCTACACAAATATTTTAAAAAGGGGGTGACGGTGAAGCTGGAATTAATAAAGTCAGCGTAGAGCAAGGTAAGAAACAGTGCAGCCAACATTTACCAACCTTGTAACTTAACCTAACTGGCTAGCTCTAATGTTAACGTCCATTAGCTTGTATAAAAACCTGAAGAGCAGAGGGAGAGGAGAGGAAGAGGAGAAGGAGAGATCCGGGCACAGGGGGGCCCATCTTAGATTATTTTGTCCGGGCCCCGGCAAGACTGTCAGCTGGCCTGACTGTATGTGTGTCTTTTACATCAACCTGCAGAGACTAAAGATGCAAATTAGCCACTGGCTATAATCTAGCATATTTACATGAAAATGTTATTATTAATATGTACTGTCGGTGGTTCTTTTCCTCTAAAAATAAAATACAAATACTTATGGGTGAGCGTGGTAAGAGGAGGTGTGAGATTGGGTGGTTTTTCAAGAGCCTCCCTAGAGCCTACTGCACCCTAATGCGGCCCCTGCGCCCTCTGGTCCATCTATGGAGTGTTACATCATTGGCACAGACTCCCACCTTCCCCAGTGATGACGCAGCCCGTGGAGAGTGTGTGAGGAGGAGGAGGAGGAGGAGGAGGAGGAGGAGAGAGGAGGAAGGCAGGGAGGGTGGGAGAGAGGGAGAGGGAGAGGGAGAGAGGGAGAGGGTGTCCCGTCTGCGCGGATCTCAGACAGACAGCAGGCAACAGCTGCAGCAGTAGGTTCGCGTTGGATTTCACTGCATTGCGATTTGAAATATCAGTCATTTCATCCACAAAACCCCACGCAGAGCAGCTCGACTAAGCAGCCAAATATCATTTGAAGAAAATGGTTGATCGCGAGCAGCTGGTGCAGAAAGCCAGGCTGGCTGAACAAGCTGAGAGGTATGATGATATGGCAGCTGCTATGAAATCGGTAAGTCCACTCAAAAGGAGATAGTAATTAAGATTTGTAAATGTGTGTGTGTGTGTGGTATCACGGCTCCATTTGCGTAAAGGCGCGTTGCGCAATTTCGACTTTGTGAGCTGTAAATCTGCGCTCACTCCCCCTCTGCACTAACAGCACTACAACTGAGAACTATTGTAAAATAATGACAATAATAATTAATGATGTCTTTATCTCACTGTCGCCAGTTAAAGATCAGCTCCCAGTCCCCTTTTTCAGGGCTTGAGTCCAAATCATCAGCTCTTTGGGCGGTGCCTTTCTGTCGCCTCTACCTTTCAATGCAAGGATATTGCAATGTAATGCATGCAGGCCTGACTTCATCTCTCATCTAATAAGAGCCTCGCATCACATTAATGCTCCTGCTCTGTTGCATTAACTGCCTTTTTTTCCTCCTCTTCCACCACCCCACCACCCCTCCCTCCATTATGCTGAATTTATAAGAACCTCTGCTGCTGGGAGCCATGTGAGGTTGCTCGGGAAAAGCAACTGCTGCCTCCTCCACCTCCTCCTCCTCCTCCTCCTCCTCAACCACCTCCTCTCTTTGTCAAATCAATTAACACGATAATAAGACTCCACAAATGTTCATTTTAATGCTACTAAACGAGGCTTCGGGGGCATCATCTTGAGCATGATTGCTTTGGAAAATGCTCCAATAAGAGCTGGCCCTTCCTTTAACACACATGCAGAAGGATCTCTCTCTCTAGAATATTCTTTGTCATACTGCAGTGTCATTTTGATCAGATTTGATCAGATTTTCTACCATTTGACGAGATTTCTCACGCACCAGTATGGCTCCATGTGTGAATGTGCAGTGCGTGTGTGTGTGTGTGTGTGCGCGTGTGTGTGTGTGTGTGTGTGTGTGTGTGTGTGTGTGTGTGTGTGTGTGTGTGTGTGTGTGTGTGTGTGTGTGTGTGTGTGTGTGTGTGTGTGTGTGTGTGTGTGTGTCAGGACAGATGTCCAGCAGTAATTTAAAAATCATTTTAGGGTAACGACCCTGGTTAAATAGTGCAATATGTGATGTGAAGAGGATGACAGGGCTGCCACACATTGTCTTTCTCATTTCTTATTGGCCAGTGCTCAGGAGGGAGCCTTTGTCTTCTTCTCCTCCCTCTCTCTCCTTCTCTCTCTCTCTGGGCTCTCTCTGAGCTCTTAAGACATTTTGCTACTGGATGCACCAGCATGTTAAAAAAAAAGAAGAAGAAGAAGAAAAAACCGCTGTGTCACAGCAGCTCTTACTGGAACCGGCAGCATCCCGAGCCCGCATTAGCTAGGCTGACCATATTTTGATTTTCAAAAAAGAGGACACTCGGCCCGGCCACGAGATAGCCTACTTAAATGATACTCGCAGTTTACTCAAAGTCAAAGATTCGTTATCATTTTAATATATTTAAAGTTTATATGTATGGATATAATATTCAGTTATATTACAAAATAATATCTCTCAAAGACGGAAATTCGGATAGGCTTCTCAGAAGTCACTCAACTTTTTTATTATGTCTAAAATAATAACAGTTACAGTCAGTACTCGAATTGTAAAAAAAAATCAGGGGGGATGGTGGATTTTATCATATGGGGACAGATCATTTGTGCTGATTACAAATAATATAATAAATTACAAATAATAGCAGTGACCAAAACACCTGCAGAAATACTGCAGGAATGACATAGCACCTTCTGTAAGCTTTAAATATCCACTGGGCTTACATCAAATACATCAAAACACAACAATAAAAAACACTTTTCTGAACTTATCAATATGACTCTGTCCTTCACAGGATAAGTAAAATGGATCACTGCAAAAACTCAAAATCTTAACAAGAATATTTGTCTTATTTCTAGTTAAAATGTCTTATTTTAGTTAAAAGAATCTCATTAGACTTAAAGACTTACAAGACTCATCACTGGAAAAAACATCAATTTTCACTTGTTTCAAGTAGGTTTTCACTTAAAATAAGTAGAAAAATCTGCCAGTGGAACAAGATTCTTTTGCTTGTAATGAGAAGATAAATCTTGTCCCACTGGCAGATTTTTCTACTTATTTCAAGTGAAAATGTACTTGAAACAGATGAAAATTGTCAAATAAGTTATTTTTCTGCTGTTATTTTTCTGGTGATGAGTCTAAATGTTGAAATAGCAGTAAAACCACCTCCGTAAACTGATTTATTTATTTATTTATGGTATTGATTTATGGTTCCGCGTTACACCAACGCAGAACCTACGCCGTATGGTACGCGGCGACGCGCACGTACGTTGGGCATCGCCGCGTACCATACGGCGTGGGCTCTGCGTCGATTTAGCGCAGGACCATAAATCAGGCTTTACGAGTGAACGTCTCATGAGGGCGCACACACAAACACACACACACACACAAAAGGAAAACCGGACATTATCATCAATTTATAAAACCCCCCCGGACGCCCCGGACAGGACGTAAAAAGAGGACATGTCCGGGGAAAAGAGGACGTTTGGTCAGCCTAGCATTAGCTCACACCCTGATTAAAATCTCTGCTCCATCGGAGGAACATTTTGTCTCATGTTCCTCGGGAGAGAAGTAGCGAGCTCTGGCGGATCGTGTGTCATCAAGGGTTTCTGGTTGCAGGAGGTGGGATGGTGTGTGAACAGGGAGGGATTCCTTTCCCTTTAAACAATCTGCCATGTCAGTGCGGTCCAGACTGGGCCCTCTTTTTTTTTTTTTTTTTTTTTGCAGGGGTGTGTATGCTCACTCTCTAATCAAAGGGAATCCCTTGCCATCGTGGCCAGAAGGGACTAATGGCAGGCTTTCACCTTCATGTTCCTCATGAAAAATGTATGTGGAGATGCAGCTGCTGGACTCAATGATCTTTCATTTAAGAAGTGACCAGCACATGTCTCCACAAACTGTGGTGACGCATTTACCGACAATGCAAAACCAAAAGATCCTTAGATGGGGTAGTTTGTGAGGGCAGAAATTATTTTCCAAATACCCTGAATAAAGTTCTTGACGGTTATATCGTTGTAATGTCTTTGTAATGTTTAGAAAGGTGCCAAGGAAGTACTTAAAATTACAACTCGACATTAAAATATGTGTTCCTTTTGCGTCCGTACATGTAGCAGCACTCCAGCTGGCACGTGTGAGCGTTGTGATCATTATATTTAGTGTTGGCCTATTTGTTCCCTTTATAAAAAAAAAAGCTAATGAGTCATTGGATCAATAGGAATGCAGCTCATTCGACTGTAAATGTCACACAGTTGTTCCCTGCAGTCAAACGGGGTCATTGGGTGTGTGAGAGTATTAGAGCAGGCATTGTGAAGGCCACTCCGTCTCTATAGGTGGAGCACCCCTCCCCATCCGCTCGTCATGACGTGGCTGGAGCCATCGCTGTGCTCCTCTGACTGAGCAGAGATGGAGAAATCAGAGGAGCAGCTCATGATATCGCACTAGCCCATCGATGAGGAAGCTTTTCACTTACGAAAAGTGACTAAATCTGCTTCACGTCTTGAGTGAGATGGCTTTTTCGAAGTTAAACAAGATTTGTCATCACGGTTATTGATCTGAGCACTTTTCCAATCAAAACCGTGAGTAATATAAGCTTTTTATAGCCCACGCAGCCTCTTTAATGACCATTCGGCTGTCATACCGATGCACCCATGTCTAAAATTAACGGTCCAGCTCAGAGTGATGTCACAGCGTGGGGCTTTAAACAGGTAAAAAGGTCAGTTTGAGCCTGAGAGAAGGTCACTGGGACACGTGAAACGCCGGTGCAGTGATGGTTTTCACTTACACTGCAGCTGCCTCTGAGTGCTCGTGGGAACATCTTAGCTGTCTTCAACCCCCCCCCCCCCCCCAACTAACTTCAATCATATTATTTCGCACTAACTGGCATTAGCTGTACACGTGGCAGCTGGATCTACTGACTCTAAATGAATGGATTGCCATGGAAACTGGATATTACACATTAGATGGGGAATATTGCTCATCTTCTGCTGTTTGACCAGATTATTTCATGAAATATGGATAATGCGCTGTCAAAATGAGTACAGAAACTAATTATTTTCTTTAACTAATGATCTCATCACTCTTTGATAATTTGACTTGTTTAGTTTAGTAACCCTCCAGATAAATGATGCTTTAAATATATTCTCACGGGACGATATTAGTTTATTGGAATCAGTGGAAGAGACTGGAAACAAAAAAGTGGTAGATGAAATGAAGGGATGCTGCAGTTGGTGTTTTTTTTGGAGTCTTAACCAAAAGATTTCTAGTTTCCCAAAAGGAAAAAAAATAAAATCCTTGTGAGAGTTTGTATGTTCTGTAGAAGCAATGTGGCGCTTGTGATTAAACAGTCTGGACTCTCCTTCTTCCAGGTCACAGAGCTGAATGAGGCCCTGTCCAACGAGGAGAGGAACCTCTTGTCCGTAGCCTACAAAAATGTGGTGGGCGCCCGGCGCTCCTCCTGGAGGGTGATCTCCAGCATCGAGCAGAAAACCTCCGCCGACGGCAACGAGAAGAAGATCGAGATGGTGAGGGCCTACCGGGAGAAGATCGAGAAGGAGCTGGAGGCGGTGTGCCAGGACGTGCTCAACCTCCTGGACAACTTCCTGATCAAGAACTGCAGCGAGACGCAGCACGAGAGCAAGGTGTTCTACCTGAAGATGAAAGGCGACTACTACCGGTACCTGGCCGAGGTGGCCACGGGGGAGAAGAGGGCCACGGTGGTGGAGTCGTCGGAGAAGGCCTACAACGAGGCTCACGAGATCAGCAAGGAGCACATGCAGCCCACCCACCCCATCCGCCTGGGCTTAGCTCTCAACTACTCTGTGTTTTACTACGAGATCCAGAACGCCCCGGAGCAGGCCTGTCATCTGGCCAAGACCGCCTTCGATGACGCCATCGCTGAGCTAGACACCCTCAACGAGGACTCCTACAAAGACTCCACTCTCATCATGCAGCTGCTCCGAGACAACTTGACACTGTGGACAAGTGACCAGCAGGATGACGAGGGAGGGGAGGGCAACAATTAAAGATAAACCACACGACGAAAAAAAAATTATGAAGGGCCGGTGGACTTTGGCAGCCGCTTTTGCCGATGATACTACCGCAGCAGCAGTTCTTTATTTTTCCATGTGTTTAAAGAAAAGAATCAAAAGAGAGGTGAAAGTGGAGGTTAAATCTTAGTTTAAATATATATATATAGAAATATATATACAGTTGAAAGGGGCCTCCGTCTTCTTGATTTTCTCTTTGACATTTGCCAAAACCACTGATATGTCAGTCAATCAGCCTGAAGTGGTTGTTGTTGGATTGAAATGGCGGCCTCACACTGGCATAGGAACTGATCTTGTTCTGTCAAGATAAGCTGCTTACTTAGGTTTTTGCGTGATAGGGATGCATTTGAGTCACTCGTGAGAGAAAATGCTTTAATGGGAATGCCTCACAAAACTAGTTTGCATTGGTTCCAGTTGTAGACCATATACGGGAGAGGGCCCTGAACGCCCCTCACGTTACACTCACACTAACAAAGAGAATGTTTTAAAGCAGTAAAGAAAAAAAAAAAGAAAAAAAATCCCCCAAATTTGACGAGATGAATTAGAGAGTAATTAAAAAGGAGACTAGGTAACGCACATTTTACTCCTTTCCCTCTGTCTTAAGCGTATTTGGCATCTTGCAGATAAGTCTGTCGTATGTCACTGGAACCATTGATTCTTTTGGAGGTGAAGATTACAAAAGGCAGAGACTTAAAATAAATAAATAAATAAAAAAATTACAAAAAAAAAGCAGCTTCAGAGTTTGTGGTTTACTTCTGTATTTGTTTTATTAAATGCACTTGCCTACTATACTGTTTCTTCAGTGTAAGATGATGACAACAATTATATCAATTATTCAATATTGTGCATGCTGGTGATGTATTTATATACAGTAGCTTGACTTTATTAACTTATACTGTTGGTGTTAAGTATTCATATGACTGAGAAAAACAGGCTTTGTCTGATGTTGATTTCTAACTTCTAATTTATTTCAATTTGTTTATGGTTTTTGATTTGCTCTACCAAAATGGTGATCGTAAAAATTGACCTGTAATGGGCGTTGCTATAGTGACATGCAAATATATGTATTTAATTTGTTAATTAAAGAAAAAAAAAAAAGACGAAGCTAAAAAAATATATATAACTCACCAGTGCTCACTTAATCTTACCAACTGGTGTTTGTCACATTGAAGTATGATTACGATATATTTTGTTCATTGAACAGTATTTAAGTACTTTTTTCTGTCATGCTATCCGGTTTTAATAATGGTGACGTTTCAAAGCTCAATGTTTCTGTTATGAAGTCACATACATGGACCATAATTTATTTCTGACAATACACCTTTATTTTGTTTGTTTTTATACCTTTTAGCTGTTCCTGAGTGACATAATATCTTGAATGTGAGTCATTATGTAGCAGTTGCACAAGAACCGAAATAATAGCTATGATAATAAAAAAGAACATGTCTAAATTATACGTGCACCATTTCCGTGGTGGTCCAGTGTATTGTTGTATTGTCACCCATGAGTTCATTTGCTATGAAGCGAAAAAAAAAACACAAAAAAACCCACTTCATAGACCGTTTTAAAGCTTCGTTTGGCGAGTGCTTTCTTTTAGTGCCTGTAACATTTACATGCATCATTTGCAAGTTAATCTTTAACAGTAAAAACAAGTGTATCCGCTCGTATTTTAAGTTCCTGGAAGCATGTGCCAGAGATGCAATCATTTCCCTTCAATGGTTCCTCACTTATACGTGTGTCTGCTTTCTGTACGGCACATAGATATGAATATTCAACACCAATGCGCACTAATAGAGTAAACATTTCAATAACGTTTGATTGGTTGGGTAATTCTCCTCTGCAGAACAAACTTTAAACACTACGAAGCTGCTAAAGAGCATAAAAAACTTCTGAATGGATTTATCGTCATCATGCTGCTACTTCTATAGATTACTAATATATTATGGATGGCAGTTTATTTTTCCAAACAGATGGTTGTTTGGAGGCTTTTATTTTACTTTATTTTAGATATGATGGCTTATGAGAGAAACCAAAAGCCTTAAGGTCAGTCCCACAACCTTACTCATGTATGCCAATTATGTCACCATCATGAGTCAACCATGAGCTCACAGTATGTCACAGCTGCTTTGATTTATTTTTAACATTGTGAAGAGTTGACAGTCTCCAAGGCTCGCCAAATAAACAGCATGAAAAGCCAATCAGAGCCTGTAGATGTTCCTTCTCTTTCATTTTCAAGTTTTGTCTGTAGCATTAGTGGAGGTTTTTATTGCTTTTACTGTTTGAATGTTTTTGAGAAAAAAAAACCCAACAAAACAACTCATGTCAGGAGACTTTCATTGCCAAGAGGGCACACATTGTGTTCCTTTATAAATGAATTTAATTTTGTTTTTTCTTATCTGTGGTTTGTGTTTTTTGTTTAAGTTTTCATTATTTTGGACGTTGGTCCTTTTTTTTTCTTTCTGTGTCACGATGACAAGCAGCTACAGTACAAATTATGAGGTAAAAAATACAAAGGATTTGGTTCGAACTTAGGAGCTGACCTTCTGGAAACTAGCAAAAGGGAGCGATAGATGAAAAAAAAAAAACATGTATGCTCTTTTGGTTGCCATCTGTTGCCCATTAAAAGTAATTTTGTTTATCGTTATCGTTTATCGTTATCATTCTATATTTTCATTTCTGTCTGTGATGCAGCCACGTAATGCCGTACTACAACCGACGGGGCTCCTTCCTCCTCATCCTCCAAAGTTTCAACATTTCTGCCCACAAGTTAAAACAGGAAGTCAGCATGACCTTACGTAACTCATTGAGGATCACGTAACTCTGCGTGTGGCGTGTGTGAGTGTTTGCATCCATATAGGTGGGTGTTGTATGTATAGCATGTGCCTGCACTGATGCATGTGTCGAGTGTCTGCGGGTGAATATGTGAGATGGAGTCTGCTGTAGCTGCAGTGCAGAGACGCTACCAGCTGACACAGCTTCCACAGAAAATCTTACACGCGGCTGTTTTAGGGCCGCCTCAATGATTGTCAACTAAATTAGAGTTTAGGTCAACGAGTATCTCTAAAATAGACGAGGAAATTTAAAATCACAGCAGAGAGGGGCTTCCATAAGATAATATCCGCCGTATCATAATCACTAAGTGTCGCCATTACTTCACCTGCTCGATATGTTATCTGGAATGGTTGAGCTTATCTGGGCTGATATGCAAAACTATTGTATTTAAATGTGGGAGTCACACCCCTGCGCTGAGTGATGAGCTGAAGTGACAGGCTGATGGTTCCCCCACCCTCAGACTGCAGCCTCTTGCTGCAGCTTGCTGCACTGAACCTTTCATGAGATGAAATTCTGTGCTTTGAAAGGTCCTCCACGCCAGCCAATAGCTGACAGGCTCACCCTCCACGACCACCAATCCCGTTCCTGTTGCTAGGGCTATAATAAGTATCCCACTATGAGCCCAGCTCCTTGCTGCACTGCTCAGACACCTATTGCATCCTGTAAAAAAAATAAAGAAAGCTCATCGCACACGATGAGGGATGAGGAATCAGAGACAACCTATCCTCACGCTGGGGCTTTAATGCATCGCAACACTTACAGGCGCATTGCCATGATGGTTATTGGGAAACTCTGGTGACATTATACAACCCAAAACACTCAGGGGCCCACTGATGGATGTGTAATTGAATCTCCAGCGGCTACTAATTGAATTCTGTGCTTTTCATGTCAAATTCGTTCGAATTAGAGCAAAGCTAAACAGATATATGTAATAGAGTTATACAGTTTATGCAGTTCACTGTATGTCAAACATACATATATATACAATTAATTCAGATTTTTTCATCGATGTAATCAACGTGCATCCAAGGAGAAAATGATTTTAAAAATGGTTTAATCTACAGGAAGTGGAAAGTTGTTTAGCTTTGCTTCTTTTCCATCTGTATAGTGAATACTCGATCAGATCCTCACATGAGGGAGGCCAGGATGACAACGCACAAATTATCCTTGAGGCATATGTCACCAGCAGCAAGTGCTCTCTAAATCACCTGGACTGAATTTGCGGTTAAGCGTCCGTGCACAGCCCAGTGAAATGAAAGAGCACATACGTCTGATGAAGCATTAAAATTAAATACTGGACGCTGTATATGTATTTCACTTCAGATAGTTTGGTTACTTTGGTGCATTTTGAATTTAATGAACTCTTATCAGCCAATGCTAGCAGCCATGTAGCTCCACAGGAGACGTGTGGGAGACTCATAACGCTGTCTGGCCGGTATAAAGTCCACTAACCGGCCCAGTCTGTGAAGGAACTGGTCATGTTCTGATCATTTTCAGTGCTCTAATATTAGTTCCTGCTAGCTCGCCTCTTGGAAAAGCTTTCCACCCAGCATATCTCCAAAGTCTGTAATCATTTCTGAATGACTCAGCAGAAAATGAAAAAGGCGAGGCTCATCCTGTAAATGTGCAGGTTGGATTCAGGTTTTTCTGATTGATTACATTCTTGGAGGCTTGTTGATGGACAGAGCCACACAACTCCTGCTGCAAGTAAGATATACGTTTGCAGCATATCAGTACATAATCAATGCTACATTTCCTTCATTCCCCATAATAAGGTAAAACTCTGACTGAATCAGAAAATGTCTGCAGCAGCTCAGAAATTGAGTTGAGATGCCGTTACACATTTTGAGTAAACATTGCAAACTTTCCTTTAAGAGATAGTAAATTAAATTGATCAATATTTTGCATGGGATGCATTTATACGAGACAGAGCACAGACGTGTGAGACTCAGCAACTGATCGTTGCATTTGTTTCCACTAAAATACACACTTGCTAGATCCACTGAGATGGGAAACATACTTGGTCTTTACTGCACAGTCCTAAACTTCCACTTTTAAATTGACCACTGAGGCTCTTGCTCTTGTTGATGGGTGATGCCGGGAGGAAATTATGTCATCTATGACATCATAAAGAGCTTATGAAGGAAGCTCTTTTACAACTGTGAAAACAAGTATTTTGTGCACAGTAACAGTTAAATATATATTTACCTTTTTGAGCCTTTGGTCACATTTGCAATGATATTCATCATAATAACATTGTAGATAAATCAAAAACACAGAAAAATAAAACATAGCCACTTTAAACACCACATGTTTTGCATGTCACATACTGAGTAAAAGTAAAACTCAGCCCCTAAGATTTTCACTACAAGATGAGGAAGGATGACATAAGAGAGCTGCCTCATGTTCTCTTCTGCTAATCTGTATGTTGCTTTCATTTCAATAAAAAAAAACCTTGATTAATCTCCTCTATTAAACCTTTGGTCACTATTGAGTATACTTCCAAATGTATGTGGCATCAACATTCAAAAGGTCATTCGTCATCTTCAAAAAAGCAGATTATGCTTAATTTGTGTCCTCCGTGTCCTATCCAGGTGACTGCAGTATCCCCAGCTGTGAGAATCTCTGCATGAATAGATGGGGAGCACTACCACTCATTCATTTCCTTTTTTTTCCCTTTTTCTTTTTTTTTTAATAAGAGACTTGCTGAAAGAGCCTGAAAACAAATCTCGTTCATGACAAGTAACCTGACAAGCCTCATTGCATCATCATGTAGTGACCTGATACCGTGTGCATTCACTAAAATCATCAAAAGTCATTGCTTGAATGGTCCTTTTTGGTAAATCTTGTGAAGATTTTAACAACTTACTTTTAGTAAATGAACAATTAGGTAATTGTATATTATTACAATTATAATACTTGTGCAAGAATAAATATTGCAATCTTACAGAGATTAAATGGCCAGTGGCCAGGTACACAAGCAATCACAGAAATGAAGCATGTGATGGAGGCAGAGCAACAGCCAGACAAATTTCAACAAAAGATAGCAAAAATGGTGTGCAGTGGAGAAGTAATGACAGTGAATGAGTGTTGTCAGTCTTGCAGTAAAAAAAATTAACAAACAACGTATTTATCCAAGTTGCAAGTTGCAATTCTGCAGCCATCTGGATGGTTTGGAATAGTTACCCGTGGACGGTCCTGTATCAGCCCGCCAACGTCCTATTTTAATTGGTTTGGTACGATCGGTACCAGTTTAAGCAGCTTAGAATGTGAGGAGTACCAGAGCCTTTGCAAAGTGAATGGGTAACGCTCCACCTATTCTAAGCCTACATATTTGCTACAGATTCTTTCGTCATTTTAGTTTGAATATTTCTATTTGAATAAAGCAAATGTGAGACCCTCACAAGTGGAGTAGTTTTATTATTTTTCTTGAAAATGTTATGCACTTAAGAGTTAAAAGTATTATTCTGTACATTTATTATTTTTCTTATTCAAATGGTTATTCAGCCAAATAATATTGGTAGTAATTCACTATAGATCACTAGGATGGGAAATGGAACCTTCCTGTGGTGCTGCGTGTTTCAGGTGCTCCCTCTATATGGGTCAGGGCATTTCCGTTTCCTCCTCAGAGGAGTTTTGGAACGCAACGCAAATGGTTCAGTGTTCTTACTGCCTGTGATCTTCACCTCTGTTTTTCAGAGACCGTTAACAGCGAGACACTGACCCAACAATTCAATATTGTGACGTGGTACCCGGCCCAGCTTGGGACCCGTTACACAAACATTGTAACGAGGTCAACTTGACCCTTGACATTATTATATCGGTTTAGAAAGTAACCTGAAATCTGTCGTCAATCTTCATCCAGAGCTTCACCAATACAGCAGTGGAGCCATTTGTCATTACATTTAAACAGGGGCGTCAATTGGGTAAGCCAAGGTATGGCAGCCGCCACACCTTGGCTTCAAGGGAAAATGTAAATGTTTGTTTTTTTAATACATTTATGGAATTACTCTGTGTCTATTTGTATTGATTATTCTATTACTTAATACATATAGAACAACTACAAATGCAAATCAGAACAACCTGATCGATTTCACTAGTTATTATACACTGCAAAAACTCAAAATCTTAACAAGAATATTTATCTTATTTCTAGTTAAAATGTCTAATTTTTAGTAAAAAAAAATCTCATTTCATTTAAGACAAGACTCAAAAACAACCATTTTCACCTGTTTCAAGTAGATTTTCACTTAAAATAAGTAGAAAATTCTGCCAATGGAACAAGATTGTTTTGCTTGTAATGAGAAGATAAATCTTGTCCCACTGGCAGATTTTTCTACTTATTTCAAGTGAAAATTTACTTGAAACAGGTGAACATGGTCAAATAACAAGTAATTTTTCTGGTGATGACTCTTGTTTTAAGTGTAATGAGATTTTTTGACTAAAAATTAGACATTTTAACTAGAAATAAGACAAATATTCCTTTTTTTGAGTTTTTGCAGTGAGTGAGACTGCATTTGAAAAAGTTCCAATTTTCGTGACCACACAGATCAGCTACATAGTAGACTTCTGTGATGAGTATTTGCTGGATGTGTTGATTGATACTCTAGTTAAGTTCTGTGACTCGTAACCTTGCCATACCTTAGCTTCCACTGAATTGACGCCACTGCATTTAAATAAAGATGCAATAGTATCAAATAAACACGGTGGATGATTCTCACTGAAGAATAAAATAACGTAAAGTGTTGTCGTGGTTTTCCTCAGTAAAGGCTTCTTCCACCACTGAAAATCTGCAATATAAAACAATGAAACTGAGACAACTGACTGACGCTGCAGGAAACGTTTGCTGTGTCCTGACTGGTGCAGGGGAGAACATTCTTCCTTACTGCTCAAACCACGAAGATGCAAAGATCCTGTTGTTCGCATTTAGGTCTGGTAAGAACAAGGGCGTTGTTCAAATCTTGCGAAAACATTTGAACCTAAGAGAACCAGTTAGGCTTTTCAGCAACATAGCTGATCCCAAGTACGCAGACAACCGATTCTTCACAGAGAAGCAGCGCCTCAAAAGACCTGTGACAAACATCAGAAGAGCAGCCACAAAAGCAGAGCACTCCAGCTGAGATAGGCTGAGCTGTGAAGCAGAAGAAAGCAGTCTGGTTTAGAGCGTTTTACTACTGGCACTAACAAGCCTTTGACCTCATGCAGATCACGCTCCCGGCAGCAGCTGATGAGCTATTCATCATCAACCAAACCATAAGGCTGTCATGGCTAGTTTTTTCGGGTGCCAGGGCAAAGCTGGGAGCTCTGCGGTCTGTCATCAGCAAGACAACATGCCAAACACTGACTCACAACAATTAACACTTTGCTGAAAGACAACTCGGAGGACGACTGATGATGCTCTGTGGTTGTTAAGGCCAGAAGCTGAGAAGTTGCAGCTCATGACCAATCGGTCATTATTAATGAAACCTTTGGATTACTGTTATATTGATTCACCGTCCCTCCGCGCCAGCGCCTGACACGATTACATTACTGTATATTTCTGAGCAGCTCCCTGCACCGACACTTTGAGCTTCAGAAGTTTATGATTCAACATAGTGTGATCTGCACCTCAAAGATGCAAAGAAGATAATAGCTGCAAGGCTCCAGAAATATCAACCCATTAGAGGCACGAAAGCAGAGAGAAAAAGAGAGATGGAGAATAGGAAGGGACTGAGAATAGAGACGGATCTATAAATAGTTTTCCCTGCAGCCTGAGAGTAGACAGTGAGTAGACCAGAGACATCAATGTGACAGCCTCGCCACTATAGACGCTGTGCCTCCGTATAGATCCTGAGAGTTCACGTCTCCAGTTAAAAGAGCCTGATTCATCAGTTTTACTGCCAGCCAAGCAAACCGATGCAACGGCATGAAATAACATGATTCCACTAATATTCGCTGTTTTCTTGAAGTTTATCCCACGATGATGCGACTATTGTTTCTTGCCGTGTTAAATTATGATAAGATGCAGAAGGCTGCTGACTCTCCCTGGCACAAAGACAGCTGATATGCATGACTGCTTCGAGATGAATTATTCAGACTAACTTTAACACTTTGTATAATTTATCAGAAAGTCCCACAACGTTCAGCCGAAGGTTTTAAAATGCTATTTTAGGGAGCACTTGTCCCAAAACATGCCAGGATACATTGCAACTCTCCATCTGGCTGCTGCACAATAAGCACTGCAGTCTTTTCAGTTTTGCTTCCCGGTTGCTTTTTCTTTCTTTTTTTCTTCTTCTTCTTTTTTAAACCCCAGATGTGATTATTCATAACTACAAAGAGTTGTGTGATGAACAGAAGTTTGTAAAAGGTGAGTCTAAAATAAATTCCTCCACCCTTCCTCCCCGCCCCGTTTCTCTCGGTTACATCACTCTGCATGTTCTTTCAGGGCCTCGCGTTACAGGACAACTGCAGCCGTCAAAAATAACACGCATGCACCGAAAATTCCTCGTTTCCTCATCGGTTTTTGATGTTTTTAACTCTTTAACGACCAAAGGAAGGTGGATGAACTTGTGCTCACTTCCTGCTGCACCTCTCTCTTTCAGTAATTATTTCAGATCCTGCAGGGCTGTGAGCTGTAGCCGAGCAGAGCGAGGATCCTCCAGCGATCTCATCGTCAGAGGAAGTGGCCCGTCTGACCTTTTTGTGTTAAACCATCTCACAGAAGGCTGATTGTGTAAGTGTCTGCGGCGAGGAAGCCAAAAAGCACATCAAATATGCAACCTTTTTCTTTTCAATTAGCACTTCTTGAAATAAACATGTCTTTCTATTTTCAGCATCTGTACCCCAGAAAAGCCATCGCTTCTGTCTACAACAAACGTCCAGCCGGTGCCAGCTGACGCCTCGCCTCGTTTGTGGGTCCGCCGCTAGATATCTGAGCTGGTGACTCATTATGTATGTGGGCACAGGGGATTCCCCACAGTGCAGGAAAGAATTGAGAGGGGAAAAAAACTGAAAAAAGCTGCTCTTACTTTGCAGCTTGGAGGGGATGTACAGTTCAACTGACAGCAGGGCAGTCGACTGAGACGTGGTGAATAACAGGAGCCGGTGACGAGGAGCTGGCTGAGACCGGAGAGGCTCAACACAGTTTTGTGGCTGTAACTGAGGGTTAACGGTTAAAGTAAGGGGTTGGTGTTTAGATAAACACTGAGGCTGAACTCGTTGGCTCTGAACGTGGAAACTGAAGGGAGTCTGGATGTGGGCGCGGACGCTGAAGCAAAGTTTCCTCTGACCACTGATGAAACAATGACACCACAGTTACAGCACCACAATAAAGGCTCTATTATGCATTTGAAAATACATTAGAGGAGAATAGAGGAGAAGAGAATAGAGCAGGATGTCACAGAGCTGTGGGAGTTAAAGAAAAAGAGCAGTCATACAGTGAAGTTACTACTCTGCATGAAAGCTGTATTGTGCTGTTGCATGGCAACTGTTTCCACAGAAATCTTTGCTCAGAAACACTCCTCTTTGAGCGTCACATAACTGCAGCGAGCTGAAAAATGAGCTGACTGCAGGAATATAAATGAAGCATTTTAGCTTGCAGGGGCTAAAGAAATGTCTTTACGGGGACGTAAAGACTAAATTGGTAACGTTTAGGTTTCACATGTTGTTGTATTTCACAATATAAACCTTTTTGTTCTGTCATTGTACTGTCACATGGACCTGCTCAGGGTACAGGTTATTTCTTCACTTTGTATATGAACAGTGATTATTAAAATATGAACTAAAAAGCACAGATCTGCCAGGACCGAGCTCCATCGGGGGTCCAGAGGAGCCTCAGCGAAGTCAGCTAAGCGTCCACTGGCCAGGGATCCAGGTGGCGCCTGGTTGGAGCTCTGGCAGGTCTCGTTTCAGCTCTCACAGTACCCGTTTCAAATGGCATTTTGGGAGTGACATCAGAAATGAGGAGAAGACAGATTCAGTCAGAACCTAGCACGCTAACATTAGTCAGGTTCCGTGCTTAGCATGAGCTAAGAAAGCTGAAATAGCTTGATTGTGGCGACTGATGAAAGGTGGGCCTGTTTCACCCATTTCACCATTTTTGGATTAACGAGAGTTGGGCAAACTCAGTTTCTGCTAATATGAAAATGTGCAGAGTGACGAAAAACAGGCTTAAAACAGACTCTTCAGAAAGCCTTTGCATGACATCACGGGGGTTTTCCAGTTCTTCTTATACAGTCTATGGTTTATGCTGTTGATGGAGAAATTCATAAATTAGTCTGCAGGTACTCTGCTTCAAAGACGTTTACTGGAACTATTTTGTTTGGCCTTCACTGAATATATTCCTTTTATTCCATTTAGTTAGCTGGAGAAATGTCATTAAAAATACTTTGTAATGAACATATTAAAAAAAACTAACATCAACGCAGCTTCTCTGTGTTCCGACTGGCATAGTTTCATTTATATTTTTCTACATACCGTTCCTGACACAACCGTCCACATTTATCCTGGTTTGGGACTCACCGTACGGGCTGGTTGTGTCCATTGCAAGACAATTATTTATTATTTATTATCTATAAATCAAATTAAGTAAAAAATTAAGTAAATACAAGTCCAAGTACAGGGCTTTGCAGGGAAACAACCTAAATCAACATTTTAGCCAAACTAAATCTAGCAAGAAAACAAAAGTGACGGAGGACAGAAGATTATTCCTCAGCAGATGGCCCTCCCACCCCGACACAAGTGTGACCTTCAGGGTGTCTAAATGCCAAAGGTGGCAGATGTTAGCTATTGATTCTCCACTTCATAGCTAGACAGGCACTGTTAACATTCACATGGGACATTGACCACATGGGGCATATTGATCTGCTGTGATGACAAAAGAACTCATTGATAATCCTGGGCTAATCAGCGTGCATGATCAGACACATAATCTGTCACACGTGGGCATCAACTTTCTAAAGCAAACAACTTTGAGTTTCAATTCAGATTTTTAATTTTAAGACACTGATTAAACAACCTTCAGACATTAAAACAGTTCCAGCTCTTCTGGCTAGTTAGCATTATTGAGGAATTACCTTTTTCTCTGATGCTTAAAGATTTAGCTTTAATGTTGAATGATACCTTAAATCAGTGAGACTCAAAAACTACAAATTAGATTTTACTTGAAAATTATCATCTTTCTCCAGCTGAAATGTGGTACACACCGATAATGATTGTCAAATGTTTGTCCGTGGTGGGAATACAGTTGTATCACTTTTATCTTTTAGGATAACGAAAAAAACACCGGACCACCTTCAAATGCATCCTGAGTGTGTCTTGAAATGTGCAAACCTTGTACTGCAGTTAGTCACTTGTGATGGGATTTCCTGGACACATTTCGCAACACAAGGTCTGACCAGTGTCAAAGAAACCAAATAAACTGAAAACGACAGCCGGGGTCTGTGCTGGTGTCTGTGCTGGTGTCTGTGCTGGTGTCTGTGCTACTGTGCTATGGACGGTGTCTGTGCTGGAGCCACTGAAGGTGATTATGCAAAGAAGAATCTGAATATGTGGCAAAACAAACTGCACATCTGCATCAAACAAAGTGTCAATCCGGTTCAATGCAGCAGTACAGGAGATCACTCCTATCGAAGCTGTCACATTTTACATTTGGTCTTTATAGTAACTCTTCAATGGACAGACAGGATTTTTTCCCCCCTTTAAAGTATTATTGAACTAAACTTAACTGAAATTAATGTTACATCAATCTACACTACATTTGACTCTTCCCTTCTAAAAGCGTCCACATCTGTCATCCTTGTACATTTACTTTTAAAAACATGTTTTACTTATTTAGAATTATGCAGAGTTGCAGTCATTTGTATCTCAGTTTTTCATATATATAGGGCTCCGTCTCACACAGTCAGCTATTGTTCCACCTACTATGCCCCCAGAGAAACCTTCAGCCCACTCAACCCAACTGTAGCTCGTCTCCCTGAAGACGACCAAGTGTGAAACCAAGCTGAAACGCGTGCTCATAACCACCACATGCTATCTGAGCCACTAACCCTGTGATGGTGAACAGCAGCCGTACTTCTGCTCAAGGATTTCACATTTTGCATCATCATGCCTCTTCTGTCTCATCCTCAGTAATGAAACGGCTATTTCTGCAGCGTGAATAGGGTAGTTAAGAAAAGAGGGTTCAAACACCATTCACAATGTACAAAATATCCTCACAGAGAACATGTTGCTCTCTATAAACGGTAGTACAACAGAATCCCAAACAAATGATACATAATATTAGGTTTAATATTATTTATTTGTTTTTAGATGTGATTGTATTTGTCAAAGCAGTGTCCCTGCAACTGAAGTCCTGCTCAAAGGCACTTCAACAAAGTTGGAGCTTTTATTTTCTTCCCAATGCTGCCCTCTTCTGGTCTGAAGACTGAAGTGCAGGCATGCAGGAGACGATACAAGAAAGAATATGAGAAATATCATGAACGTATTTTTGATTTAAAAAGGGCTTTAAATACCACTCAAGAATAAATACCATGAGTCTCAAAGAAAATAAACAGACCTGCTGAAAAATAAAATAAGACTAAAACCGTTGTGTTTTATAATCAATTTAGACAAAAACATATTCACAGTCTGGTTAAATGTATAACTTTTTTTAAAACTTTTATTCTTAACTGTTGTAGGAAAATGTAAAAATATCTTCTTCATAATGCATATTTACATTTTTGAATCCATAAAATAAACTATACATTCTATGATGATGTAAATTGCACCAATAATTTCAACTGCAACAGCTTATTAAAACAAAAACAACACAATGACATCTAATCGGATTTTTAAAGAAGTCGTGTGTAGTTAAAGCACTATAGATCTATAATAGTATCTCAATCCCAAATCCTTCTGGAGAAAAGTGGAAAAAAGGGACCGTTGTGAAGTGACCGGAGCAAGCAAGAAGCGAAAGATGAATGAACAAGTGTAGAAAACACATAATACTGCACTACCACTGTCATTTTAGTCTGCACTATCTTGAAATGCTTCGTCTTCGTACAAGTCCTCCAGCTCTCCGTCTCTGCTGCCCTCCCTGCTGGCTTTACTGTGGATGAAAAAGCTTGTTAATGGATTTTAAGGTCTTGTGTAAGTTTGGAGATGAGAGAGAGATGAGGAAAGGGAGAGGGGAGGGGTGACACTGGACTAATGCTGCCATCGAGAGCATGTCCTCGACGACACAGCCTGTCAACTTTCATCCACTCTACCCTCAAGAGGACAAAAGACAGGAAAGCAAAGACAAAGCACTCGATCAGAAAATACTTTTATTTCAGGTGCAGCTTTGTTTTGTCTGTCTCAAATCCTCTAAAGGTTGAACAAACGACTGGTGAGCTGCGCTAAGCACAAAGCATGTGAGCTCAGCCTGCATGCTTTTAGACAATTTACCTCAAGAAAGGATGAGACAGAAGCGAAGACCCCTGTAAGCCCCAAGAACCACTGCAAGAAGGAGATGTGATGTTCAAGCGAGGGTTTATGATCTCTGTTAACCAGCAACAGCTTTTCATTAAATATGTATAAATATGTATTAGTGCCTCTTTGCCTTTGAGTTACACGTGAAAACAGTCTGTAATATTTGCATAGTTACGGTCAAGTTGATCACAATGTTTCTTTTATTCTTTTATCATTATGCAATAAACTGAGCTGCAAGTCTGCTTTTAAACGTTTGCTATTTTACATGAACATGAAGAAGATACGAAAGAATTATTGAACTTATTTTATATGATTTTTTTGACAGTCACATTATAGATTCTAAACATTACTTCTGTTGGTGGGTCAACAAAACTGGCAGTGAGCGCCGCCACTCTATGAAGCCGAACAGCCACATTATGCAAGGGTAAATATAGTATTTTAAAACGTTATAGTTATCATAAAGACAGTTACAGAACCATCTGGGTCTGTATGAGAATGAACTGTAAACGTAAATTTGGTATTTTAAGGCCAAAGACAGTGAAGTGGGAACTTTAACACAATCGAATATATCAATATAAAAACACCTTGCTCTTCTAAGTGAAATGCCAAATGTTTTAAGGCTCATGAGCAGCGACAACAAAACCGTTATCAAATTCCCAGCAGCTGTTTTCAGTTGGACGCCACCTGTGCCAGTGGGATTGTGTGTCAGAGAGAGGGTAGTGAGCGTGCTGCCGGTGGCTGTGAGTGCGGAGGAGGACGTGGCTGCAGCGCCACATCTCCTCACGTGGAGGTGTAATTAGCTGTCCCCCTCACACACCACACCATCTGCTTATTGTGAAACAAACGAGCTTATCCCAACAGGGCCGCTGCTTTTATCTTCTCTGGTTTGTGTTGCTCATTTAAGGACGAAGGCACACAAACGTAAAAGCCTGTTAGGACTCCGAGGTAAATGAATAAATGCAGTATGTGAAAGACACTCCACATGTGGAGTAGGAAGCCGGTCTATTTTTAATATGAGTATCAGCCTGCTGCTTTGCTTTGTTAGATGCCTAATCGCAGAGCTGGCAGCCGGGCAGAGCGAAGCAGACGGGATTTGCAGAGAGGGCCACTTACGTAAGGAGACCTCCAGGGGCGGACATGGACCTCTCTGCTCGTCTGCCCTGAACCTCGAAGGGATTACTGAAAGAGCGCTTCCTCAGCATGGACTTCACAAGAATCTGGAGTGGACAGAGAGAACATAAAGGACCATTCCACTTGAGTCAAAAAAAGGAAAATAAATTAGGCATTGATTGAAAGCGGTTTAAAATATATATATATATATATATATATATATATATATATATATATATATATATATATATATATATATATATATATTAAGATTTCTCCTTGTACTTTAGTGGCATCTCGTAGATCTCGTAGATGATCCCAATCCAGTCGTCGATAGTGGGGGGTTCTACTTTCAACCATTTCCTTGTAAGACATTTCTTACTGGATGCCAACAGTATAGTCAGCAGTTTTTTGTCTTTTCCATTCCACGTTTCGAACATTATGTCACCCAAAAATAACGTTTCACAATTCAATGGCATGGTTACATTAAACATATTCTCCTCATGCATCTGTATCTCCTTCCAAAAAGGTCTTATAACTTGGCAGTCCCAAAAAATATGGAACAGTACATTTTAAAGAAAACCCTGTGAGTAATCCGCTGAAAGAGGAAAATATAAATGATGACATCTGACAGAGGGTTAGGGCCGGTGTCTCCTGGTCGCCGGGTCACAGGCGGGAGACGCCACTCACCACGGTGGAAAGGCTGGGGATGAGTTTGACGCTGTTCTGCACCTCCTCGTCGGTGACCTCCACCTCCGTGCAGTGCTCCTCCTCCAGAGGGAGAAGGTTCAGGCCGTTCTCCGTCACCCACGGGTGGAGCTGCAACCACAGCGCACACTTATAAACGCGTCCGTTATTGGAATGTGACGTAACTGTTCTCAGGCTCACCTTCACTTCAGGGATGGTGATTCTTGTCGTGGGGTCTTTCTCTAGCATCTTTTCAATGAGGTCTTTCAGTTCACTGCTTATCAACGGACTGTTAACGCAACGGAAGGGACGAAACACATGAAGACAAGACTATAAAAAATAACTACGTTTTCAGTCACTTCACACAGTTGATTTAGTTTTCTGCTAATTTAAGTGATTTTGAAATGAAGGACTCATAATGTTATGAGAGTGTTTGCTTCCATCTAGGGCTGGGCGATATGGACCAAAAGTCATATCTCGATATTTTCTAGCTGAATGGCGATACTCGATATATATCTCAATATTTTTTCTGTGCCATAATTGGGGTTTCCCCCAAAGCATTATAGCATAGCATCTCTGTTAGCTTAATTTTTTTCTGAGGCAAACCCTTAAAAAAACAGTCAGTTTTAATACAATGCCTCGTGCCAAATGTCACACAGTACATTTATTAACAGAGGTCTGCACAATATCAAAAATGTATAAAACAAATGAAATAAAAATAAACTGCCTGCATATATAGAATAAAAATGCTTCTTGAATAAAATAAAACAAATATCCCTTTCCTGCATAACAATTAAATTAAAATACACTGTGCAATTAACACAATGTAGACAGTAACAGGAAGACTTTTCCACTGACGTTGACAGTTGTGCAAATAACAAAACATTTGTGCAAATCTCAAATAAAACATTCAAGTCAATTTGTCACAAAATAAGCTATATCAAAATAAAAAAAATAAAAATTATTATTATTATTTTTTTTTAAATCGATATAAACGATATTGTCTCGTACCATATCGCGTTTGAAAATATATCGATATATATTAAAATCTCGATATATCGCCCAGCCCTACTTCCATCCTTGATTCTCATCCTTTTTTTGAATTAATGTCCCCTCACCTCATCTTGTTCCTGTTGCTGCCCTCTCACCCCCATCCCCTCCTTTTGCATCACCACCCTCAAACACGCACACTTGTCCCTTATATCCTCCAGATTTATGAGGAAACTACACACAGTGACCTTTGAGTGGACCCGTGTGACACCTTCCTCCTGGAGCCTCGCCCCGTTCATTTGACCTTTCAAGTGCACCAGGTAGAAGATAACGTGACAGAAACACAACATGTCCCTTAAAGCAGCATCAGCATCCAACCAAACTCTAGGACTGTTGTGATTAACTCAGTGAGCATCAGCACACAGCTGGAGACGCTGAAATGCCTCATCATTACGGTTGTCTGAGTCAGCCATGCGGTGCATGGGCCTTCATTTGATTTATGGCTCAGATTGATTAATGTAGTTCATCAAGATGAGTAGTTATTTATCACCAAGCAGCCACATTTGTATATGTGCAGGTGAAGGATTAAACTCAGATCTAACTTGCTCGATCGTGCACTTGATTTCCGCAATGTTGTTTGATTGTAATTCGATATCAAAGCTTCAAATAGCAGCTGAGCTTTCGTGCATGTAGATTGGTCGTGCAGTGTTGACGTGCTGTCAAAGTCCACTCTTGCCTGTCCGCCGTCACTCTGACAGCTCTCGTTGCTGCTTAAAGGGCTTTGTTCATAGACGTTGCTATGGAAACCCTTTACCAGCAGTGTGTAAGAAGAAGTCAGAGCACCAGCAGCATGAAAATATTAAAATCCTTCGCATAAAGACATTGGAAGAAATTGACAGAAACTTAAAAGTTGTGATGAATAACTGCAACTTACACCCAACATTTATGCTTGAATGCCTCTTTTTTAGCTACTTCATTCACAGCAAAAGGATGGACAAAAAAAAACTGCTTTTACTTTAAATGTAACACTTTCATTACCACAGGCTGAAAAATTAAGTGGACATGGATAAGTTTGATGTAATTTGTGTTCATTTTTTTTTTCCTGTCTCATAATAAATCAAGAGGAGTAAAGTTAATGATTGGACTTCAGTTTGTGAGTTGGCAGACAACGAGAACTACTAAAAATGCTTCTTTGGTCGGAAAAGACGGGACCTGTGACACCACGTAAAACACCTAACCTGTCAAATGTAGCAGAGGCAGTCTGACAGCAAGAGCACGTGTGTCTGTCCATGAAAGTGGCTTACAGGTGTTTACTAATGTTGCACAAGCTGCAAGATGTTTTTTTTGTTTGAATTATGTTAAATGCTCCACATTTGAAATAATTTTGCTTAGCAGTAGGCTACAGCAAATCCCCATCTCCAAAGAGCTGAATGGATACACTTTTATTTGAGCCTAAAACACAGAAACTTTAGAAAGTCAGTGCCTTTTACTTGAGAGAATGTGTAAACCTGGAGACTGCTTACGTGTCTGGAAACTCCACGAGTTTGTTCTTGATCTTGTTGTGCAGAGAAACAATGTACTCATCATAAAAAGGGCACTGCAGAAGGATAAACAAAGTAAAAGGATTCAAACGTTGAATTTCCGTGTTATTCTGGCCTCTAACTACAGGAATCCTGCTGCGATCTCACCGTCCCAAAGACGAAACAGTACAGCGTGACTCCCATGGCCCAAACGTCTAGGGCCTGTGGAGCCAACACACAAACTGTGACATCATAGAAGCAGTATTAAAACAACCCTAAAACCCACGGATGGCTGTGTCACCTTTCCACTGAAGCTCTGCTGGTGTTCGGTCATCGTCTCCGGAGCCATGAAGGCCGGCGTCCCCGCCGTGCTGTACAGGAGGGCGTCCGTCCCCTCAAACTCGTTGCTCACGCCAAAGTCTGCGATCTTGACGTGACCGTCGTCGCCCAGCAGCAGGTTGGAGGGTTTAATGTCTCTGTGGATGATCTTCTGGTAGTGCACTACACAAGAAAGAAGATCAGCTACTGTTAATTCACTAAAAAAAAACACCAAGCTCTGTCAAGATTAAAGGAACATGTAGATTTGACATGCATAATGTTTTCTCTATGAAAAGTCAATTCTAATATTATCTAAAAGCAGAGTCAGTGTAAATGTTTGGGTTTCTTTAAGGTGGCGCTAAGGTGAAAAAAGTTAAAAACACAAACAAATTGACTATAAAACACTTTAAAGGCAAGGTAAGCCATTTTTGCTTGACATGATGTACGTTGATATTTCAGCTCAGGAGGAAAAGCCTCCCAATCATGAACTATCCCACCCTAAAAGTAGCTCTTAACAGGGAGTCCTGCTTATCAAATAACGTGTTTACTGAGTTCCCCTCTTATCCATTCACTTCTGTTTATCCCTATTTGGGTCATAGGGGAAGCATCTTGAGTACTGAGTACATCCAAGATTCATCCCCTAAGGCAGTGGTTCCCAACCTTTTTTCCTTGGAGCCCCCCCTACTTGTGTCTAAGACCAGCCAGGCCCCCTGACCCATACGCACTAGCACCAAAATAGTCTTTAAAGGAGCTTGAGGCCGGATTGAGGCAGGATTTATGAAAAAAATTCGTATACGTTTTAAGTTTTCTAGTAATAATGTCAGATGAAGCTGCAATTCGTGCCCAAATTTCCCGCGCTGTCCTGCGGATGTGACGTCACTTGACGCTGCATGTACGTTCTCCCCATTCTCCCGTGCCGGCTTCACTGTTGGCTGCAGTACCCCCAACGGCCGTCGTGGTGAAGGGTGGCGCTAGAGAGTCTCATTTCTTAAAAGGAGCCTCATGCTCCTTTAATACTATTGAAAAAATGAACATTAATTATCTTTTTTTGATACATTTCTCTTTGGTTTACTCTGTATACATATGACTTTGTTTTTCTCCAATGTCACCAATGTATAAAATACGCACAAAAGGACATAAAAGGACAGAAAAATATTTCTGAAAAATGTTTCTTTTAATATTAGACCAACATTTTTTTTTTTTTTTTTTTTTTTTTTTTTTTTTTATTGATCTTTTTATAGGAAACAACATACAATGAAAACATGGAAATCTGTAGTCAAACACACGCATTATACATTGTCTCCTTTTTTTTTTTTTTTTTTAAAACACACAAAACCTAACTAAGGAACAGAGTCTCTGTAGCGTTAAATAATAAATAAACAGATGAGCAAGAAATGATCAAAGGAGGAAAGTAATGTATGAGCAAAAATGCATACAAAAAACAAATGCAGTGGTGAATGTAGATGCCCATAAGTGATATCCCATTAACTGGAAATAAATAAAACATAAAAAAAAACAAATTAAGGAGATGAAAAGAAAATTAAGGGAGGGGGGGGGTCAGTCGGTGGGTAGAGTCTTCAACGCGGTAAAGTGGTCTATGAAAGATTGCCATTTGCGAACGAATTTAGCTGCGTTGCCTTTTAAAGAGTATCTCACCTTCTCCAATTTAAGAAAAAACATAACATCACTAAGCCAAATAGAAATAGACGGGGACTTGGGGGATTTCCATAGAAGTAAGATACGACGTCTTGCTAAAAGGGATGTGAAAGCCAATACTTCTGACTGTGTGGGGCTGATATGTGAGGAGTCAACAGTGAGTCCGAATATTGCTAAGAGAGGGGCCATAACAACTTTTTTACCCAGAACTTTAGACATGATCACAGAATAATCACTCCAAAATTTCTGTAACCTAGGACAGGAGAAAAACATATGACTTAAATTGCATGGAGAACCCTGGCATCTGTCGCATAGGTCTGCAACATTCGGATATATTTCCGATAATCGGGATTTTGATAGGTGGGCTCTATGCAGCACCTTAAATTGAATAAGTTCAAATCTAGCGCAAGGCGTGCTAGATCGTATGCTACGGATAGCTTTATCCCACAGCTCCCCTGTGAAGTCAAGGCCCAACTCTCGTCCCCAGCCCTCCCGAGCTTTATCTACAGAATGATCATCAAATGTCATACACAGTGCATATATCTTAGATATCAGAGACTTTTGACTGAGTTTCATTGTTAGAAGATCATCCCACGGTTGGTTAGCAGGAAGGGAAGGGAAGCATGGAAACAGAGCAGAGGCGCAGTGTCGAAGCTGGAAGTAGCGAAACAAATGGGAGGCAGGCAAATTGAACTTTGACCTCAGATCTGAAAATGTGGAAAAGATACCATCCTTATATAGATCCCTGAAGTGCTTAATGCCCCGGTTGTACCAAATCATAAAAGTGGTGTCTACTAGTGATGGAGGGAACAGATGATTCTTAGTAACAGGTGTATAGATGGATGGAGAAGCAAATTTAAAGTGGCGCCTAAACTGTGACCAAATCTTAAGGGAGGAAAGCACCACAGGGCTATTTGTAAACTTAGAGGGATTCAATGGTAAAGAGGAGGAGAGTAGGGCCGTTACAGAGGATGAAGAGAGTGACTGAGCCTCCAATCTGCACCATAATAACTCAGGAGACTGAAGCCAATAAATTCGTTTGTGAATATGCGCTGACCAATAGTAAAGCATAAAGTTTGGTAGTGCTAGACCCCCATTAAATTTAAATTTTTGGAGAAGCGAATACCTCACTCTGGGTGTCTTACCGGCCCATAAAAAGTTGGAAACAATTTGGTCAAGTGATTTAAAAAAAGATTTTGGTAGAAATAAAGGAGTGCATTGGAACAAAAAAAGAAATTTAGGCAATACAGTCATTTTCACTGTGTTAATTCTTCCTATCAGTGACAATGGTAGGGAGTTCCACCTCTGTAAGTCCGCCTTCACTCGAGTTACCAGTGAGGAAAAATTAGCGGTGAAAAGAGAGGGCAGAGTGCGGGTCACATTAATCCCTAAGTATCTAAAGCCTGACGGGCTGAGTTTAAAGGGGATATCAGATTGTTTGAGTTGTAAAGCAGAGGAGTTTATGGGGAAGCATTCACACTTGTGAAGATTGACCTTATAGCCGGAGAAGGATCCATAATTCTTCAACAGAGATAATATTGGTGCGATGCTGGTTAAAGGGTCAGATACATATAAAAGGAGGTCGTCTGCATAAAGTGACAATTTAAGTTCCACATTGGACCTAGAGACTCCGCGAAATAGAGGAAGAGTTCTTAAAGCAATTGAAAGTGGTTCGACGGATAGAGCGAATAGCAAAGGGGAGAGAGGGCAGCCCTGTCTCGTGCCACGTGATAATGTAAAATAAGTGGAGTAGTTGTCATTGGTGTGAATGCTGGCCTGAGGGGAAGTGTAAAGAAGTCTAATCCACGATATAAACCTGTGTCCAAATCCGAATTTATGAAGTGTTGCAAAAAGATAGTTAAATTCGACATGATCAAAAGCTTTCTCAGCATCAATTGCGATAACAACTTCAGGGAGTGGAGAAGAATCTTTAGAGAGAATCACATTAAGAAGTGTACGAACATTATAGAAGAGCTGGCGTCCCTTGATGAAACCATTCTGCTCCTCAGATATGATGCTAGGAAGGATCTTATCAAGACGAATTGCTAGTGCTTTGGCTAAAATTTTGACATCTACATTCAGTAAAGACAAGGGCCTATAAGAAGTGCATGATTCAGGGTCCTTGTCCTTCTTCAAAAGGAGGGCAATAGACGCCTGCATTAAAGAGGGAGGCAATGAGCCATGATCAAGGGACTCATTGTACATTGAAAGTAAAAGAGGGGCTAATTTGTCTTTGAATTTTTTGAAAAACTCAGCTCCGAACCCATCGGGACCAGGGGCCTTGTTGCTTTGCGTAGCTTCAATGGCGGCAGCAATTTCTTGCAAGCTGAAAGGAGCATCGAGGCCATTAGCCACATCCAAATTAATAGTAGGGACAGTGATATTATCAAGAAAGGAGGTCATTTCTGCTGTGTCAAGTGGAGATTCTGACTCATAGAGAGAGGAGTAGTATGATTTAAAAATTGTGTTGATGGCGATTGGATCGGTGGTAAGTGTGCCATTAGAATCTCTAATGCTGGGAATCAGTCTCGACGTTGCTTGCCTTTTTAATTGGTGAGCCAATAACCTGCTTGGTTTATCGCCGTGTTCATAATAGTTGGCATGAGCGCGTAATAGGAGCCGTTCAGAATCGGCTGTCGCTATAAGATCGAATTTTGACTGCAAATCAAGCCGTTGTTTCAGTAAACTCGGACTCGGGTTAACTGAGTTTAGTCTGTCTGTGTCCTGAATTTTAGATGTGAGCTCCTGTAATTTAGCCCTGCGGATTTTACTGGCGTATGCTGAATAAGAGATAATCTGTCCTCGCAAATATGCTTTGAGTGATTCCCATACTAGCGAAAAACTGGTAGAATCTGTTTTGTTTAATGCAATGAAATCATCTATTGAAGCAGATATAGAAACATTAAATGCATCGTCGGATAAAAGCAATGGATTAAACCTCCAGGGAGAAGAAAAACGGGGGCGCTCAGACCATGTTATATTCAAAGTTAGAGGGGCGTGATCCGAAATAACAATTGGGTGGTATACGACAGAAGTAACTTTGGGGAGAAGAGAGCCATCAACAAAAAAATAGTCAATACGTGAATATGACTGATGTACTTGTGAAAAAAAAGAGAATTCCTTATCTCCAGGATGTGAGACCCTCCACGGATCAACAAGCCCGTTCTTGACTGTAAAATCGGTAATAGATTTTGACATAGAGGATTGAGTCAAAGTACGAGGATTCGAACGGTCCAAAGAAGGATTAATAACACAATTCAGATCACCGCCCAGTATTGTAATATGCGTATTTAAGAAAGGGAGGTTGCCAAACAGCCTATCCGTAAAATTGGGGTCATCAAAATTAGGGGCATATATATTCACCAACAATACAGGGTTACAGTATAGAGTGCCCGCAACAATAAGATATCTACCATTCTTATCGGATATTGTCCTGGAGACGGAGAAATTGACTCTTTTGTTGATCAAAATTGCTACTCCTCTAGACCTAGAATCAAAATTTGAATGAAAAATATCACCCACCCAAGCTCGTTTGAGTCTGAAATGATCTTTATTTCGCAAATGAGTTTCCTGAAGGAAAGCTATGTCAGTGTCCAGGCGTTTCAAATGTGAAAAAATCTTTGATCGCTTAATTGGATTATTCACACCTTTCACATTCCAGCTAGTGAATGTAATGTTTGATCCAGTATCAGGCTTGCGCAGATTACGATCGTTCATAGGCATTCTCTGAGAGAAAATAAGACCGACTCACCCACCACCAGAGGAGATATAAGGAAAAGAGGTAAAAGGGAAAACCAAAACAAACAAAACTCAGGAGTATATACATACCTACAGAGACAAAAAGCCAACATCCCATAACCCCCGCCCACCCACCCAACGCACATTAGATGATCCCATCCCCAAACGATGGAAACAGCCGTGCTGGCTTCAAAGGAAGCCATTCTCGAAAAGAGATGCTTTCGACTATAAAGCTAAATACAAAAACAAAAACAAAATTAGCTCCTGCAGAGTTAAAACCTTAAAAAAAAAATAAAATAAAATATGAGGCATATGAAACCATCAATCTGAGGCATTCTGACGATCGCTGTCTTGTCAGGGTAACAACAAACGTAAATTAAGGAGATCTTTGGCCTATAGAACAATAATATATACATATATGCACTCACACACCCACACAGACACGCACACACATGCACACAATTTAAGCAAAGACAGGGGTGTGTGCATATTTTCTAATCAAGGCATCATACCATAGAAATGATTAGGCCATCAATTTAAAACGGTGTTGTTCCCATTGATAGTTAGAAGAGAAAAGAAAAAAAAATTAATAAATAAATAAAAAATAAAAAATAAAAAATTACGACATAAAGTCCCATTTTCTGAATTGACTCAGTCACTCACCCCGGGCCAGAGTCCCGCACGGACATCAAGCTGGATAAATCGTCCCAGAAAACTAGCTGGTAGTCACTTTTTTTATTTTCCTGATGAATGCCAGGGCTTCATCTGGCGACGTGAAGTCCCGCTGCTGGCCGTCATGGGTTACACGCAGCCGTGCGGGATACAGCAATCCATACCGGACTCCTTCAATCTCCCGCAGCTGACGGCGCACGTCATTAAAGGCAGCGCGCGCCCGCGCTGTCTTGGCTGTGTGGTCCGGGAACACGGAGATGCTCATACCCCGGACATTGATCTGCTGCCGCTCTCTCGCCTTTCTCAGGATGTCAGCGCAGTCGGTGTAATAATGGAGCCTTGCCACTATTGCGCGGGGCCGCTCCCCGGGCTTCGGTCTCGGCATGAGGGTGCGGTGCGCTCTATCCACCACCGGCTCTGCGTCGAGGGAGAAGGCTTCCGCCAATAGCCTGGAAACACCGGCTGCAGATGAAGAGTCAGGATCCTCCTCCGGGACGCCAATAATCCGTACGTTCTGCCGACGAGACCTTGACTCCAAATCCTCGCATCTGTCCTCCAGCCTCACATATTCTTTCGACAAGTGATCCACTTTTTTCTGGAGAGCAACGATGTCGTCTGAGCAGCTTGAGAGCGAGAGCTCGATCCCAGCGACCGTGGTCGCGAGACCCGCGACGTCCGCCTTCATGGAGGAAATACTGCCAGAAAGATCGGCTTTAAGAGAAAGCAGCTCGGACTTAATGGACGTTAAATTCTCGGTAAGTGCTGCCTGAAGCTCTGACCGAAATATAGCTGCAACATCATTGCGGAGAGCGGAGAGGAGTTCGGTTTTAAGCCGGCTGAACTCCGCAGCTGGAACCTGCGCAGCGCAGGTGCTCTCCGGAGGAGGAGAATCACCGCGGGGCGAGGAGACAGCATGAGCAGCAGGCCGCGGGTTAGCTGGAGGGTTATTCCCCGCTTTAATGGACTTTGGAGGCATTTCCGTGGTAAGTTGTCGAAGTAACCGCGTTGAAAATAATTTAGTTAAAACCAAAGCCGTGGGAGTGATGCAAAAAGTGCCTATAAATGTTGAATTAAAATTAACTCTGCAGGAGCTCCGCTAATCACGTCTCACCCCATGTACAGCTAAGCCGGAAGCCCCTAGACCAACATTTTTTAACATTTTTCCTTTAACAACCTGTCGAAGTAGATTAAATGTTGAATAATGATATAATAATAAGGAATGAAATCATTTCCTGTGTTTGTCACCAGTGTATAAAAAACACAAAAAATATTCAAGACATTCATAAATTATTCCTAACAATGTCTTATGAATGACTCATTCACAAATATAATTTTTACAACTGCATAATTTCAAAGCAGACAAAGTTTCGCGCCCCCCCAAGATCTCTGGCGCCCCCCCAGGGGGGGCCCGGACCCCAGGTTGGGAGACACTGCCCTAAGGTGTCCCACACCAGCTAGAGATATAATCTCTACTGACTCTTGCTTCCCAAGAAATCACTTTGAAACATAAGAATCCACACATATGCAGTCACCGGGTTCATGATTGGATCATTATTTAATTTCTGTCTTTAAAGGATCTTTAAGGATCTCTATTAAAAGGATGAGGCGACTTACAGTATTCTATTCCCAGGACGACGTCTCTGAAGTAGAAGCGAGCCTGCTCCTCCGTTAGAGGGGTTTCTGTGGGCACCTCCATCACCGGCCTGGTCCACATGTGAGGGGCAGCCAACAACATCTGACATCAACACTTCACCGCATCTCATTACAGCTTCACCACTTCCTACGCTTATACACTGATGCAGAAAAACATACCCTTTTGTCATCAATTCGAAGGCTTAAAGACAAAACAATGGGATTTGAATTACACCTATGATGAAACATTATTGCAGCTGCAAACAGACGAGTGATTCCCTACCCATGTGGAGTCCGTCTTCATCAGGATCATCGAGCACCTGTAAGACATTAACTCAGCTGTATTCTAGTTGTATTTTTCTTATTTTATTTGTACAAAAGAAATCATTATTGTACTTGTGAGGGCTTTAAAGATAGATTTCACTTTTCTTTCTTTGCTCTCTTTTTTGCCTGAACTGATGTGATGCTGAGATAACACCAAAACGACCAGTTAGTAACCAGTTCAATCATGCTATGACTTTCCTGAACATGTGTTGAACTATGTCCTAATATTTAAACTTAATGGGCTGAATATTCAAAGCTAGAGTGTAACTGAAATGAATCAGGGTTAGGGAAAATTAAAAAATGAAATAAAAAAGAGGTCTGTTTCTTTGACCTACTCTGGAGCCTTGGGTTTCCACTCTACAGGCCTTCATTTTTCACCAAAACAAAGGAAAAGCTGTTTTTTCTCCCACCGTGTAACAGGTGTGAAGAAGCCCAGCTTCCACGTGCAGAAAACTGTCATTTAGTGTTGTAGTTTCTCTTTAAATTGCAGCAGCTTGAGACAAAGTCCTGGTAGTAGGATATAATGTTGAGCTTCCCATCACCATGGAAATCCCTATCTGCCTATCAGATCTAGCAGCTCAGCAGCAGCTTCCCTGATTTGTAAGACCTGATTTCGTAAACTCCTACAGACGATCATCTCAAACTCTTAAGACCGTAGGAAGACACCAGAGGCTAATTGCTGAGCCGGAAATCGCTTGGTCTCGTTGAACGTGTTGCATGTCCCACTGACCTCCACCAGCTTGACAACGTTATGGTGGTCCAGCTTCTTGAGGATGGCGATCTCCCTGTACACTCGCTCCAGGGGCATCGCCCCTTTGAGCGGCGTGTCCTGGTTTGACCCTGAAGGAGGCGGGCGGCCTGGACGTGCACAACCACACACTCAGCGTTTAAATAGGTACTCGTAATGTGTGGACATTTCACGAGGTTAAATTGTTACTCACGCAAAAATCCACACAGCCTCATCAGCCTCTTTTTTGACACCACTTTCATTGCCTAAAGAAATGGGATCAAGTCAATGACGATTGTAGACACGAACAGACGGTATCAATTTTAAAATAGCGTGAAAGCTTCAACTTACATAGTACTGTTCTGAGTATTCATTATAAGCCAACTTCACCACTCCATATGAACCCTGCAGGTTGGAGATAAAAGATCTTTACACACCATCACTCATGGATAAATGGTTTGCATCACACTGATTGATCACCTTTCCAATCTCCTTATTCATTTTATACTGGTTTAGCTGGACACAGTCCTGCAAAGGTTAAAGGGAAAGTTTAAGTCTCACAAGTATTAAGCTGAATTATGACAACAACTTCCAGTTTAAGACTCCTCACATCAGCGTCTGTGATGGACACGCGCTTGGTCTCAATGGTTCGCTGTCGGGCCATGCGGCTCCCTTTCTCCTGCAGCGATAACTTCCTGTCTGAGAGTGGAGCTCTGCTGCCGCTGCTGGTCCTGGGAGGCCCGGACCTGTAGCCGTTGGGCGGGGTCATGCGGCTGGCGCTCACATCCATGGAGGCCACCATGTCGGACAGCTCACCGTGGTGCTCAGAGTCCGGCTCTGCCCTGCAGACGGGCTCAGCACTCATGGTGGGAGGTCGGGTCGCGGTTCCCTCACAGCTGAACGACCCGCAGGTGACTCGGTGGAAGTGTTGGAGGATGCATCACTGCGCTGAGAGGTGTGGAGACAGGAATGGAAACGAGAACCAAAACTAAATAGGTGCTGATTTGAAGGACCGACAGACAAGAATCCAGATTCAAAACTCCGGAAAAAATGCATGAAATTCATTCTCTGAAGATTCATTTTCTGAAACCAGGATTTTTGTAAAAGCTGACCAATATCCTGGAGGTGAAGTGGATTTGAGTGTCTTCTTTTCCAACATGCTACATAAATTAGTTTCATTGTATGTTTACAGGTTTTCAGGGGTGCTATTGTATTTAATAGCAATTGTGGGGCGGACTGGCCCCACAAGCAATGTCACAGATCTTTATCAAAGCAGACAACTGTGGGACAATGACGAGGAGCATGAGCAACCAAAATTGTAAAATTAGAAGATGCAGGACAACATTTGGTCAGTCATCCCTTTCAGTGCTGGGTACACACCTATGGAATTCTTTACCACCAGAAATAAAATCCCAAACAGAATTAAGGATGTTTAGCGCCAAAGCTAAACATTGGCTTAAGCAGCAGCAGAAATGCGAACATTAACTTCTCTCAAGTCATTGTCAGTACAGTATTTTACTAATGTTTAATGTATTTAACTTGTGCATTTTTTAATCTAAATTTTGGAGCTATGTTCATTTGTTTATGATATCTGTTCCCTGCATTATTCACTGTATTTGTATTATTGTATTTTGTATTCAGTATCTTTTATCCTTCTTTTGCCTGACCAGGGACAAAGACTGCAAATTAGCTGAAGCTAGACGTCTTGTATGCATCACATTTTTCATTCTTTGTGACAATGTTGTATGTATCGTCCCTGTTAAATAACATTAAAATAAAATAAAATAATATTTATTTTTTATGAATATTGTATAAGGTATAGGTCTAGAAGCAACTTCACGGACGATAACAGCTGATCAACCTCATGGATGATGGAAGACATTTCTATTTAAGTGATGACAAACACATTAAATGAGCTGCTAATATTTAATCAGCAGTATTTGCAGCTACTTGCTAGTATTGATTTATTCTTCTAGACTTTTTTTCATTATTAATTATTTTCTTTACTGATTTTAAATAGAGCTCATATCTGGAAATGCATTGTTAGTTATTCAGGCACCAATTCTTATCAATAAAAAAAAAAACGTGTGCATTAAATAAAGTATAAACATAAAGTTTTTCTTTAATGTGAAAAAGTGCACCACCAGAAGCCGACCATGAACTACAAGCAACAGATATTACTTTACACGTGCACATGCTGTAAGACAGAAGGCCCACAGAGACGTCACCGCTCCACCTCATCCGACCTTTAGTCAAACGGCCCACGTGGGCCTGTTATGTATGAAGGCATCGCTCGTGTGCTTGTTTGCTGCTGTGCATCCCAGCCAGTAATCTTATTAGCATACAGCTGCAGCAGAAACACTGATAAGGTGTAAGGACTTTTTTCCTGAGTCTCAGGGAAAGAGCTTGTGTAATTTATAACATTTTTGACATCTTTGCTGTATTAAAGGCCCTTCTAATCCAACTCAATCAACCTCAATCTCAGGACTCTGAATTTACGTTAGGGACAACAGCAATCAGCTATTTAATAAGCAAATATGTTAAGTTAAATGTCTGCTGTAGGAAGGTATAAAGGGGATGTTTAATATGCAGTTTAAACAAGACTCTTTTAGTCACATAGATGGTTAACAGAGCTTTGACTTTTGCCAAATGCAACACAAGTTTGAGAATGAGAAAATGAACAAAAATAAAGGACATAACAGATTTCATCTTATGAGAACAGTCGAGCCTTAGGTAACATTCACCTCCCTATGAGCACAACTCACTCTTCCTACAACACGGTTCAAAGAACTGAAAAGCCTCTTATGTAACTTAGTGGAAGGCTTTAAAAGACTTGTAAATTCACAACATCTTTAAAAAACACTGGACTAGAACATAAGGCTCACACACAGCCTTTGAAAGTACATCCTGTTGCAAAGTGTCAAAAGGTGTTTGTTTAAACACATTTAAGGTTCCAGCATCCAAAAAAAAACAACCAAAAAAATGCTTAATGATTAGCAGAATTGTATTCATTATCCAGCCTCCTATTCACAAAATACACTGTGGATAAAATATGTGAAATAGTTTACTCACACAGAGGAGAAGTGTGGTCTTCAGGGCTGTTCAGGTGAGTGTGCATGTTTTGAGGTGGTGGAGCTCCTCTCAGTCTGCAGGACTTTCACTGAAGAGCGTCCAGGGACATCAGCAGAGCGCGTCTTAGGGATTAACTCTGGCCGCATATAGATGAGAGTTATTCTGAGGATGGCTGGCCAGCTGGCCCTGTTGACGGACGGGACAACACTAGACGGACACACGCGGGTCACAGCGCTACCACACACACTCTTATAAATGTCTTATTATGTCACTTTTTTTTTATCCAGTAGGGGCAACATCATAATTTCTACAAATTGTAGCACATTTATTTTATTCAATAATTAAATAACATTTGAGGCAAAATACATTAAATACATGTATTAACTACAATACAGCCACAAAGAAGTGATTGTTGAGTATCATCATTATAAAAAAAAACAATATTACACAAATTAATTAATTAAAGTATTTTTCAATTGAATTGGATTGAAATTGAACATTTTTGTTGTTATAAGCTTATGCATTGCGAAAAGATATCATATCTGCAATATTATAAGAATAGAGTATTATATTAAATGTGATTGGGGTTTTAAAACATTAAGTCTATGCATGTTATGCATTATGGCCACTTTTAAACCACTTATTGATATTAGCCTGTGGCAAGTATGGGGAAGTTACAGTTCCTTGAGTGACCACTGGGGATCTGACCCCAAGAATAAAACAATCTTTATTGAATCCCACGTTTAAATGCACCACTGTGCAGCAGAAATGTACATATAAAGCATGGTATAAAAGGAAAAACAAACAAACAAAAACAAAAGGAAAAAGAAAGACCATAAAAAGATAATAGGGAGAGAAATTCCCTTATCTGGTCAGATATTCCTACAGGAATTCAACCAGTTCAAACACTTGGAGACACTTACTATACCTGAACTAATCGTAACCAAACTCTTCCAGTGGCAGAAACCTTCTTATTTCCCGCAAATCTCATTCAAATAGTCTTTTTCTGTCTGAAATCATTTGGCCTTTTGAAGTTTGGCTAGATGTTACAGAAGAGTAATAGGGTCAGGCAGGTGAAAAATAAAAATATTTTAGAGGAGGAAGATTTTTTTTTTTCATTGTGCACTTCGAGAAAAAAGTCAAAATGTCGAGAAAAAAAGTCGAAATGCCGAGAAAAAAGTCGAAATGTTGAGAAAAAAAAGTCAAAATTTTGTGAATAAAGTTGAAATGTCGAGAAAAAAGTCGAAATGCCGAGATTAATGTTGAAATAAAATTTTGAGAAAAAAGTCGAAATGTTGAGAAAAAAGGCGAAATTTCGACTTTATATTTAATATATATATATTTTTTTTTTAAAAAGTCTCCTGCCTGGCCCTAATACTCTTCCGTAAGATGTAGTTGATGAGCCACCAAATATTAAAATGGCTAGAAACTAGCATCTTATGGTACCATTATGCAATAACCATATGTGTAATATCAATATGTGCAATAACCATATGTGCAATATCTATGCAATATCTGTCTGTCTACCTCACACTCATTCTACCTGCTTTTTTTGCACTTTTTGTGTACTGCTGCTAACACGTGAGTTTCCCCTTTGAGGGAGTAATAAAGGACTATCTTATCTTATATTAAAATCCTGCGTCTTGATGATGCAGAATCGCGGGGTTTCCGACAGCCTGTGAACGCAGCACTGCAGCTCGTCCCGCGGGATGACGCGCTGGAGCGGCAGACAGGACAGGACAGGACAGGACCAAGGTGGAGGTGGATGCTCGGTGAAGGTGCAGGTAGGTGCTCGGTGAAGGTGGAGGGTCGTCATGTCTCTGCTGGTGCAGCTGCAGCTCGGTGCCTGGAGGACCAGAGAGCTGCGAGAGCTGCTGGAAAACGAGGAGAGAATAAACCACATCATCAGCAGCAGTGAGAAGGTGGGCAAGGATGAAAATGGCAAGGATGCTTGTTGTAAAGTTTAATAATAATTGGTGCATGAAGTTTATATTAAGTGCAAGGACCTTATTTAAGAGCCACAACATAAATAATATTTGTAAAATAAAAAATATTGAGTGTGACTATTTGTATGTCAGTATTGGTTGTGTTTGGTGAAAATGCATCATACCTATGTTACTTGTCCATAAAAGATTTTGGTTAAAAGGTCTCTGGGTTCATGGTCTCTTTACATGTGCTGATTTCCAGCTTCAGGGGCTGCAAGAGACTGCTGACAATTTGCTAGTTTCAAATCAAAAGCTGGCAAAAGCCAGTCTGTCCCAAAAACCCAAACTTAGAGATGCAAAGTTGATACTTGCAACAAAGTACAAGGAGCTGGAAAAACTTAGAAGCCTCATCAACGCCAAACGGGAACAACTTGGTGAGTTTTGGAACAAGATTCTGGTTTAGTTTACACAAACATTCCAATATTTTTTATTCCATTAACATCAAAAAAACATTTGTATATCCTTTTAGCCGAAAAACGCATCCATCATGCTTTGCAGTGCCTCCTGCAGAAGATCAATGATGCAGAGATGGAGAATGAGGTAAGATGATAGCAGGAGGTTTGTGATTATTTGTTTATAAATAGTCTTTCTGTTGCATTAGAGGCTCGACCTTGACCGAGTCAGCCAGTCTGTTTCAGGTTTACATCATCCTGGTGCTGTATCCTAGTTTTAGCCAGGCTTTTTTTATCAGGTGTTTTTAGGTCCACGTTCAGAAAACTGGTGCCAGGGGACCTCACGGTCACTTTAATGACCTCTAGATCAAAGATGCTGCGGCCTGCAAAACAAGCCCAAATTAGCATCCCTACCAGCTTGACAACTGGTATGACATGTTTGAGCTGATGTGCCGTGTGTGGTTTTGTTTCTTCTTTTGACAAATGTGCTGCTGTACATTATGGTCAAACACTACTTTGATCTCATCTGTGCAGAGGAGATTATCACATCCTCATTCTTGTGGTTTGGTCAGATCCAGCTTCTCAAACCTTTTGGGGTACTTTCATGCTCTTTTTCAAGCAAGGATTATAAGGCTTTTGCCAGTAACTCTTCCAAACAAGGCATAACTGTAGTGTCATGATCTTCAAGCTGTGATGAACCTGTTTTGGGTGTACTTTACCTTTCACCCAGTCAGAGTGAAGACAGACTCCATCGGACTCTCCTGTGAACTTAATTGATGTCTTTAATAACCTCCAAGATTGATGGACACAGTAACTATTGCTTCTTGAAGATCATTGCTGAAGTCTTACCTTGTTTGCATTGTATAAAAACATAAATGTTCCAGACCTTTTATTGAGGGACTCACACTTGCTGATGATCTTTTAATGAATTCCATTTGACAAGTGTTTGTTATTTACCCTCAAAATTCAAATTTTAAATTTTTTGTTACCCTTTTAATGAGTAAATAAATCACATTACAGGATCCTAGTTCATGACTACTAGAGTCAGTTGCAATATGCAGATTATTATCTGCTTTTGAAACTCTTGAGCTTGAGGACCTGATAATCCTGATTCACTGAGGTAAGAGGATGTACTTTCTTTTTCACAACTGTAAGTCATTTAGCTGCCTCGGGTAATAAATGTATGACATGTAGCATATAACACATGTTTTCCCACTTAAGAGAGTAACATTCAAAGCAAATGCAGCTTCTGAAATGAACCCTGAGCAGATGTTTGTGTTTCCTCTCACAGACGTTGTTCCAGAGATTTGCAGACAGAAATATTTCCGCAGATTCCTTGGACTCCTTCCTCGGTGCTCGGAGGCTCCACCACATCAGGTTGGTCCTGGTGAAGAAGCTCCAGGAGATACTCAGACACGAGGAAGAGACCACGCTCAGTGATGTTTTCCCGGAGCATTTCTTACTATCCTTCCCAGGACAGATCCACCCGCTCTGCGGCCTCAGTGCAGCCGTCGTCTTACCCGCCTGCTGCCACCCTCCGTTCCTGCTGCCGCTTGGCATCCACGCAAACACTGCTCTGCGTCTTCAGCACTCACCCTTTTGTCCCGATGATGACGATGATGAGTTTCCACGGTCAGGACTGCACAAGCGAGGCCTCAGGTGGCCAGCGAGGCCCGCCCGTCTTCAGCCGCTGACGGTGCAGCAGAGGAGGCATCCACACAAGTAAAGACGGTGGCTCAGATTTGGGCTTATTTCTTTCCAGGTTTTTCTTACGTTAATGCTTCAGCAGTGTATGTCGTGAAAAGATTTTTTTTGTTTTTTTACCGTTTAAACCTCTATTAGTAGACCCATCCTTTATCTAGACCCACTTCTTGCCATTCAGGCTGACGGGGGTCTGCTGGAGCTGATTCCAGCTCTCTTCGGGTGAAAGGCAGGTGTTTATGTTCATAAGGGCTTATAACTGTCATCAATATGTAGTAGTAATGTGAATGTTGAGTGTTTAAAGAGAAAAAATAAAATAAGTATCTGACATTATCTGTTGTTGCAGCAGCAGAGCAGGACACGGTGTGTTTGCTTAACAGTTTCATAAAGGAGACATCAAAATCAATCCCACTTCATTGTTAATAGTGGCTTAATATTTTTATTTTTGGATAATTTATACACAGAGTGACTCAGCTTTGTGGGTATTTATTGGTTTAAAGACTTTCAGCAGCCGGGTCAGGACTGAACACATCAGTGTTTCCTCTGAACTTGAACAGCTCGCTGAAATCCAATCTCTACGGTTGTTTGTTTGCAGAGACTCCTGCCAAGGGCGGAGAAGCATCATCATCAAGCTCTCCTTTACTCTAAACTCTCACTTCCCCCTGTCCGTCCGCACATATCCCTCAGGTTTTTGATAGAAGAGCTGCGGTATTCATCGAATATTCTGCTCTTATGTGTTTTGGCTCCATGGTGGCCCACCTGTGCCTGCCCAGAGGTTACCCAGGGTGCACCTGGGCCCAGTGCAGCTGACCAACTCAACCATGAAGACGCCTCACAGGTGCTGCAGGAGATGATTAGTGATGTGGTGGTTGTTCGCAGGCTTTTGTTACGCCACAGACTTCAGTTACATCTTTGTCAGCGACCTCTTTTGTCCCACAAGACTTAACTTGGGCAATTTTCCTGTCTGTCAGCTGATTGTTTTGTGCTTCTCACCTCAGTTTCACATCCGTGCTTTGTTCAGAGAACAATCTGTTTATTTCAGCCCTGAATAACGTGGAACAAAAAAAAGTGGTCACACAATTTGGGTCCTATCGAGATTGAAAAATCCTTCTCACAGCTGGAGGTGCTTTATCTTCAGATCGCTCCCCTGGAAGGTGTAACGTAAAGACGATTGTAGACATGAGTATCTGTAACTGCACCCGGTCGTGGAGCAGGTTTGGAGTGACAGACCCAGAGGTTCATTGTGAGTGAATCTGGGTCAATGTTTAACTGATCTCTTCCTTTTAAATGATTTTTCTTTTTAGTTATGACACCAAAACGTTGTTTAATTTATGTCACTGATGTGGTTTCTGTCATATTTTAACAGTGCTGTGCTGTGATGCATCTTGACACATAAATCTAAATAAACTCAACACAGACGGCTGAAGGAGAGAACAAAGTTTTATATCTTTATTAAAACTTTTAGTTAAGATCTTTAATGATTTTCCAATAATGTAAGTCAATTGATTATTGACGATGTAACCACAGCTTAGAGCTTGTCACTTGTTTGCATTATATATGATATTACTCTGATGGCGTACAAAGAATTAAAATATGAGTTGGTTTTCATTAAATCTGGATAATCTTAGCTTGTTTGGAAAATGTCAACAGTAAGACAAAAGGTTTTTGATATTTAAGGACCAAATAACCTTTTATTTCAAAATACTGTGTTCAGTAATTGTTTAAGTTTAAGCAGTTTCAGTTCTTGTAAATGTAAACATTGTGAGGGAACTGTTTTATACTGAGTAACAGGAATACAGAAAAAGCAGAAGACTCACAAATGACTGAATTCAGTACATGTGTGAGTAAGAAGGCTCATCTCGTTCTCTGACAGCTGTCACCCACCTTCTTGTAGAGCGGTGAAAGGCTCAGAGAAAACAAAGACGTTCACCTAACCTAACCTCCAGAGTTCTCAGAAACCAACCTGATGGCGACTGTGGGAATCTGTCGATCCTGCAACCCACAGTGCTCACAGGATCTGTTTCAAACGTACAGTAACACACGCCATGCAACATGGGCTGTGTCCGAAATTGCATCCTTCCACCCTAATGAGTAGCAAAAACAGTATGTGAGATTTTTTAGTACGTCCTAAACATTAGAACGTACTCAATAGTATTTGCTATCCATACTCATTCCGGAGAAATGTATTAGTGTGGATTGATGGACACTAGCTAAGCAGAAACTTCCCACAATGCAATGCAGCGGTGTTTGGTTGCTAAGTGATACGTATATGTCATAAGTATAATATTCAGTATAATAATATTATTATATAATATTAATATTATAATATTCGTATATAATAATATTATATAATGTCATCTTGTTTCGGCCAGGATAAATGGGAAAGAGCGGAGCGGTGCTGCTACTGCTGCTGCGACACATCACTTCCTCCCAACGGCAGGAAGTGACGTGTGGGCTCTTAATAGTACGTCCGAATTAATGCAGACTACTGATATTTACTCAAAAGTGTGCCGAACTTAAGTATACTTTTTAGTATATACTGTTTAGTATGGCATTTCGGACGCACCGACGGTCTTTGTTCATGCGCTGTTCATGACTGGAGTTCTTTTGGTGCCATGAACTGGACCTAAAATATTCTACATCATTAAAATAATTTCAATACAACCTGTACTCTTGCACGTCTTTGAACAGATTGTTCTGTTGTCTTTTCAGGGCCTAGAAATAATTGCAGATGATGCTTGATCACCATCTTTGCAGGTTTTAACCTGTTGGACAGTTCTAATAGCAATGTTCGTAGTTTCAGCAGCGATCTCCTTCATGGTTTTGTTTGCTTAATGCAGACCAGCAATGTGACCGCTCTGAAAGTGAGCAATATCTTTTCCACGCACATACACAAGTTGTGTATGTAATTCCCATCTGAGACATTTTTATCACGGAACCTTTCGGACACATAACTTTGATTTTTTCTTTTTTAGTTTAATGCAGGTGGTGATTTTTATTTGGAGTTTGTTTTTCTTTGCTTGGCAGTGCATTTGTACAAAAAATTGTATTATTCATTATTTTAGCCATTCGAAAAAAACATTTTAAATGACTTAAAGAGAGCAATTACTTCAAAATTGCAATGAAAAATAATTTAAAAGTGATACATTTTTATGGTCATGATTATTTGGCCTGTTAAATTTGAAGCCCTGATTGCAAACTAAAAGAGTCTGAACTCAAAACTCAAATAATAAAACCTGCTGCAGTTCCCGACATGTCGGGTGTGGTGATGACACACAACACCTCACCCGCATATTAAACTCTCCCTCAATCAAGTTTCTTTCAATAAATGTTCACTTTCAATGAACTAACAAACAGGAAGCTCCACATGTTCCTGTTAACATTTTTTAACAAGTTTTACTCCTGAGGATGAACGGGTTATGGCCCAACTGTGTTACTGATTAATGCCAAACCAGCTCACACAGGTCTGAGAGGAGACTCCCAGGCCCGCTGAAGTCCTGCAACAGCTCTCTTAAACTGCTCGTAGCTCACAAACATCACAATGTTCCAGGAGCCCAGACGAAGAAACGAGGGCACGAAGCTATAAAAAGAATCAGGTGATCAGATGACAGGTTCTGCATTGCCGGTTGCCGATAACTACCCTACTCACCCCTTGTAGAAAGCCGAGGGTCCCTCCCTAATCAGCATGGTCAAGGCACAGTTCATGGCGCCGCCGTACTGACCCGGTACAGAGTTCATGAAGCGCGTTTTTACCACATCCACGGGAGATGCCACGATTGTGGTGCAGAAGCCCGCTGCGAAGCCTGCCGTGAAGTGACATGGCACGTCGTCTGCAGACAGAGCAGAGCCCGCTTCACTTAAATCCACTCAGACTGTAACATACGTAAAGGGTGAGGTGCACCTACTGTACCCTTCATCAGGCTGTTCTTCAGCAGCAGCTCCTTGATCATGTCATAGGTCACCAGCTCGGAGCAGTTCACGATTGCATTGCGGATTATGTTTGGCAGAGAGCCTGAAAAGACAAAGTTTTCTCTATGTTCACGCAATGAATAAAACAACCTGAAGAACACAGACGGAGACCAGTAAGAGAATCAGAACCGTACCGAACCACTGGAACTCTGAACATAAGAATAACGGTGTGAGCTTTGCTGGGTGTAGATTTATTAGAAAGTGTAAGTAAGGCACAAATATCAGCAACAGAGATCAGTGAGATCATCACCAGTCTTTCACCAAGAATGTTATGAACCAAAGTAAAAGCCAGAGCTTGTGTGACAGGTTGAGAGGTACTGGCTAGAGATAGTCGGGCTCACCTCCACACATAGCTTGGGCTCTGGAACCAGCTCCTTGAAGGGGGCTGGACCCTCCACTAGTCTAGAGTTGCCCAGGGTGAGAGGCGGAGAGCTGGTGTGGGCTTGGTTATAGCTCCCCAGCTCAACCGGTCTCTTACTGTTTTTTGTGCCTACGGGCCGAACGGCAGTGCGGAGTACCCGGCCTTCTTGGAGTCCCTGGGAGGAGTACTGGATAGTGCTCCAACTGGGGACTCCTTTGTTCTACTGGGGGACTTCAACGCTCACGTGGGCAATGACAGTGATACCTGGAGAGGCGTGATTGGGAGGAACGGCCTCCCCGATCTGAACCCGAGTGGTGCTCTGTTATTGGACTTCTGTGCTACTCACAGTTTGTATATAACAAACATCATGTTCGTGCAAAAGGGTGTCCATCCAGGGACACCTTAGGCTGGAGGTCGATGATCGACTTTGTTGTTGTTTCATCTGATCTTCGGCCGCATGTCTTGGACACCCGGATAAAGAGAAGGACCGATCACCACCTGGTGGTGAGTTGGATACGCTGGAGGAGGAGGAAGTTGGACCCAAAAAGTATTGTGAGGTTCTGTTGGGAACTTGTGGCCGAGCCCTCAGTCAGGGACGTTTTCAACTCCCACTTCTGGGACAATTTCCGAGGGAGGCTGGGGACACTGAGTCAGAGTGGACCATGTTCTCTGCCTCCATTGTCGACGCAGCAGCTCGGAGTTGTGGACACAAGGTCTCTGGTGCCTGTCGTGGTGGCAATTCCCAAAGCCAGTGGTGAACTAAGGAAGTAAAGGATGCCGTCAGGCTGAAGAAGGAGTCCTACCGGGCCATGTTGGCCTGTGAGACTCCTGATGCAGTTGACGGGTACCGGCAGGCCAAGCAAGCCACAGCTCAGGCAGTCCTGGAGGCAAAAAACTTGGGTTAGCAAGGAGTTCAGTGAGGCCATGAAGGAAGACTATCGCTCGGCCTGGAAGACATTTTGGCAAACCCTCCGGCGCCTCAGAAAGGGGAAGCAGTACTCTGCCTGTTTACAGTGCAGATGGGGAACTGTTTACCTCGATTGAGGACATTGTTGGGTGTAAGGCCCACTTCCCCAATAGGGGGATCACACTTCTCAGCCTCCCCGGGGAAGTCTACGCCAGGGTACTGGAGAGGAGAACTCGGCCAATAGTCGAAGCTCGGATTCAGGAGGAACAATGTGGCATTCGTCCTGGTTGTGGAACCCTGGACCAGCTCTATACCCTCCACTTGAGGGTTTATGGGAGTTTGCCCAACCAGTTCACATGTGCTTTGCGGATCTGGAGGAGGCATTTGACCGTGTCCCTCATAGTATTCTGTGGGGGGTGCTCTGCGAGTATGGGGTCCGGGTCCCCCTGCTAAAGGCTGTACAGTCTCAGTGCGACCGGAGCAGGACCATTTCCCAGTGCCTGTTGGACTCAGGCAGGGCTGTGCTTTGTCACCAACTCTGTTCATAAGAAGTCTGGACATCTCTGCTTGGACTGCTTCCCCCACGCCCTGCATCCAGATGAGCGTATGAGAATGAATACCATTGTATTTTCAAGATTAACAAGTTACGTAGGTAACTGCAGTTCTGTGAGTCGAAACAGAACACCATTTGACTTTTCTTTACACGAATGAAGATAAAGATTTAAAAAAGCTAAAGATTAAAAAAAGATAAAGATCTTTTAAGTCAGAAAAAACACCCATGAATATCCCTGCATAAAGACACTACAGTTGTAGTATAATATATAAAAATGCACAAATTAGATAATCTTAATGAAGTAATGAATGTTGTTCTGCCAAGGAATGTTTTTGTGATATTTAAACTTTCTGCACACTGAAATTTTAAACGTCTCTATTTAGAAATACCTTTCCAGAGCCCTTTGAAGCCCTCGTCTCTGGCTATGGTCCTGTAGGCCTCAGTTGTGCTGCTGTATCTCTTCACAGAGCCGGCCTCAGGCCGCCCGACCTGAGCCTGGAACCTGACCTTCACCACGTCTGTGGGCTGAGCAAACGCCACCGCCATCGCCCCGGTTGTGCAGCCTGCCAGCATCCGAGTCCCAAGTCCAGCATCTGTCACACAAACATTTATGATACTAGACAATGTTTTAAATAGGAAAAAAACTGAATCAAAGCTTCACAGCCAGCTTTTAGTTTAACTACTAAAAGGTATACAGCAATTATCTCAAGTCTTGTGGATCAGGGTGATAACATGGCCTGCAGGCCAGAAAGTCTCCATGGTTACAAACTTTTAAATCAGTGACATCACAGTAAGAAAAGTGTACCAGATGAGGCATGAACACACATTGTTCAGTGAAAGAGGAATCTGCCCTGTGCCCTACCTACTGGAAGCATTTCAGCAAAACAAGTTCACACTATGCTGAAATCTGTGTTTTTCCAACAAGCACCAGGATTTTTATTCAGAAATACAAATGAGACAATCTGTTTGGAAATTACAGGATCAGGATGAGTTCTTTGGCCAAGCCAGTTGGCCGACGTTCGAATCGGTCTGTTTTCCAACAGGATAACATAACAAAAGTTTTGCAATTGTTTTGGCAAAATATTATCGAATTATGCAGAGGTGGAGCATGGTCTAACTTTGAAGTGACTTTGGATGAACCTGATCCAGAATTGTTTTGTCTTAGAGGTCTTAGAGTTACGCAGTATCAGACTTTTAAAGTGAAAGTGCCTCTCTCTGACACTTGGGGTCAGTATTTCCCATTTTGCTGTGTTTGTTGTGCAACATCTAAACGGGATCAAGAAAGCAATAAGATGGTGAGTTAAAGCAGCACAATGTAACTTTCAGCTTTTGTTGAGTTTGGCAGCTCCTTTGGACAAAAGCGGTAGTGCTTTACCAGTAGTGTGGAAGGGTTCCTACCATGCTCCTCAAAGTTACATAGTGCCAGTGAAGGCGATACAGACCCCTCAGACCATGACAGAGGTGTCATTAAACCTGTTGTAAGTTGATGTACCATCACAATGACTCTGGAAATATTATATTAAGGTGGAAAAGTTACATAGTGCTGCTTTAAAGGAAATAATTGCATCTGCAATGATCATATCTAATAAAGTAGTTGTGATCAGTGACTGAACGAACCCCGTAACACACACCACACTTGCAATTTGCTTTAAAGTTAAATATGAGCTGTAATGGAAGAAAAACACATACTTTCTGATCCACCTGCGTAGAACTGTTTCATGGTGTCGTAGAGGCCGATCCGCACTGAGGCGAAGCTCATCTGTCTCTGCAGACCTGCCACCAGCCCGTTGTACAGACCCTTCGGCCCCTCAGCCTTCACGATGGTGACGATGGTGCCAAACACACCGCTGTATTTTGCCCTCTGGCCTTTCACTAAAGGCCTGGATTCTCCTTGGATCTAAAATAAATTAGCAAAGTATTACAGAAAACAACAACAACTTTGACACAGATTGTAAAGTGAGTCAGGAGTGTGTCAAGAGCAAACATCTGCATGATTTAAAAAAATCTTTTACATTGGCAACACTCACTTTTACAAAGATAGGCCTACTCATGACGGGGCTTTATATGAAATTTAAGGTTTTAACAACAAGAGAAGCCGTTTCAGCTTCAACAATCACACATTAATCACCCATGCAGAAGTTTCTATGGTTACATTTCGTGTTTTATGACTCAATAAGAGCTTGGACAATATTCAGATGAGTTAAAGTTCTTATAACTCTGATTACAAAAAAGACATTTTTGAATAAAAAAAAACATAATTTGATGCCACCTACAAAACAGTACAGGCAAGAATTTAAATTCTGAAATAGGATTTTTTTTAAAGGATGCTGTCTCACCTGCAGTCGGACTTTGGCCGTGTCCAGAGGGAAAGTGACCAGATCAGCCACACAGCCAGCTGTTCCAGCTGAAAAGACCTTGACAGCAGCTGGGGGCGCCAGATCAGAGGTTGCTCCTTCTACCATGTTAAAGATCTTTAAATATCAAGACACTTATAAAAAGAAATACAAAAAAAATAAAAAATGCAATTAACAAAAATATAAAAAAGTTGGCATAAAGTCAGTTTAATGCCAGTGTAAGCTAATGAATCCCACATCAAGTGCCAGGAAACAAAAAGTTTGTCTTTAAAAGATAAATCCTCTCAATCATTATGCATAAAACCTTCCAAATGATCATGTCACCGACTACGACACGTCCTGAAATGACAGTCCAGAACAAAGGCAGTGTTTGACTTGCTACGCAAATACCTGACTGCTGTTTGGTCCACACTCCTCTGCTCTGATGACTATGAATGTCTGCGGTGCCGCCCTGCTGGAAAGAAGGAAAGAAAAAAAAAAAAAAAAAAAGAAGCAGCATATGGTACTGAAATACCCAACGTCTCTTTTATCGCCTGCAGCAATGTGTTCTTTTATTTTACATTCTCATCACGATTCATCAGATTGGAAACATAAATAAGTCATTTCACGGGTTTGACAGACGGATGACTAGTCTCAACAGCTGCTCTAACCTGGAGCTGCAGGGCTGGTTTGATGGAGGATGTTTTCAGATCAGAGGTTGTTTCTGCCAGACTTCAACTGTTTGATAAAAATTAGATTAAAGACTGCCGCTTTCCAATTTTCTTAAAACGTTTTAAAACAATTAATTTCACTTTCTAGCAACCGACAGCAGCTTAAATGTTCAGTAGCAGCAAAACAAAAAAGTCTCCACTCGTAAAAGGATTCAATATTTATTTAGAAAAATACAAAATATGATATTTCATTTACACGATTGTGTTCTGGACCGAGTAACCAGAAGCACAGCTAACTAGACTCATCAAGGTGAGCTGCAAATATTTTTACAATCCTCTCCGTCGCTTTCTTCATGGAGGACGGGGACATGTCGGGACGCTGTCGAGGACCTGTGCGAGGGCGAGCACCGGGATTGTCTGAAGAGCTCCGGCTCTGCAAAGATTCAAAATAAGAGCCACAGCATTAAAACTGCAAAGAGCCTGAGAGTAAATGAGTACAAACTATAAAAACAAGACATTTGCAAAGTTAAAAACAAACACGTTCATATATTTTAGGAGTCTTGCGATAGCTCATGAGCCGCCACTCAAACATAACAAGCCTTTCTTGCTCGAACAGGTGAGCACAGCGATTGCTCAATTGTCTGTGAGCAGTACAGCAAGAACGATCTTTAGATCTGTGACATGCTCCGACAGGTGATACCAGGTGTGTCTGCTGATTCCCCAGCACGTCCTGGGCTAGCGTGATCAACATCACTAGTCGATTTTCTGCCTTATGACCTGGAGTGTTTCCTCTGTTTCCACACCAGTAAAAACATGTAACGTGAGGGCAATTACTGATACCATCATTTTCCTGTCCTTTGCCAAACCTGTTTGACTTTACTTTATGATTCAACATCAAGAGTTCATGTTAGAGGGAAGTGAAAAGTACAAGAGGGGTGGAGGGGAGGGGGTGAGTGTGTATGCAGAACTGGGTATAAATACTTACAGGACTGCTGGGTGACTGAGAGAAAGAAGGAGCTAGGCGAATGACTCTCAACGAGGCCTCCAGTTGGTGAGAGGAGAGGAAAAAGTTCGGGACCTCCACAGGGTTTGAGCTTAATGCAGTACGTTAAAAAAATAACAAGAAGAGGTGTGAAAGAATGGTGGTATCCTACAAGTCAGTAACAAAGATTCATGTGTTGAAATAAAATAGATGTCTGCAACCGAATTTTCTTTTGTCATCATTAGAGATCAAATATTAAATATTCTGAAATATAAACTCCTTTTTTCAAATAAAGCAAAATCACAAAATACAGCTATATAATTTCTTCCATTTTTTTTCTTTTTGAATATATATAAATCCTACCTATAAAACTCCTAAATAATCTTGATTTTCTTCAGCTTAAACTTCATTAATCAAGCATTTTTATCCATTATCATATTAATTCTTCTATTAAAAATTAAATGATCCTTTGAAGGTGTAAAAAGCACACGGCAAACCAAATGTCCTGTAACAGCAGTCTAATCTAAAGCAACAGCCAAGCAAAAATTCAGAGATTAAAAGAGATCTTTTTCCTGATTCCTCCAGAAACAAATGAAACACAGCAAAAACAAATATGACAGAATATAACAAATCCGAAGGATACGGTTGGAGCTGTGCGTCTTCATTGTGCAGGGGACCTGAAGCACTCGTACAGGTGCAGGGCTCAGTTGGGAGTGATGAAGCTGGATCTCCTGATGTTTCGTCGTGACTCTTTGGTGTGTCCGATTGTATGTCATTGTCACCTTGTAGCGTCCTTTCATCATCTCGCTCTGAATCCGACGCGTCTCCTGTTGATCCACCAGAGCTGTGGTGGGGATCAATTTCCTGGTGTTTCCCACCTAATTCCTGAGTTTCCAGACGTAACGCCTGTCTGTTGTTGTCTTCATCCTCACTGCAATCAGACTCCTGTAGTGCCTCCATGCTCTCCACGGAGGCCAGGTCCGGGTCTGATAGGATGCTTGTCCAAGGACTAGTTCTGTCTGTTAATGAGGTCACCTCATTTAGAGGCCTTGGCTTCACCACAGTCTCCTCAAAATCCTCATCGTTCTCTTCACAATCATCAGTTTCCACATCGTGCCTGAAACCAGTTTCTTCTTCATGTTCCTCTTCAGACATGTCAGCGCTGCTGCTTCGTTGGTCCCTCTCCTCCTCGGGCTCCGGGTCAGGCGGGTCTCCAGACATCTCCGTGGGCAGCGATGGGAGAGGAGACACGACCTCCGAGGAAACATCGATCACTTTCTGTGGGCTGGAGATGCTCGCAGGGATGATCTGAAATCCATTGTGTTCTCCTGGAGAGTTTGATGAGCTGTTCTCTGTGGTGGAAGGAATTGTTTCCAAATGTTGTCCTTTTAGACCTAAATTATGATGCAAATGACAAAAAAAGTGTGATTAAAACTCAATCAACAGCAATTGTTTTTGTTGGAAAATAGGATTCTTTGCTTTCTTGTTTGTTAAAAAGAAGAAAAAAAGAAGCAAAACTTAAGCATTCCTTCTTGATGCCGTTTTTTGGTTGTATTGTGTTAGAATACTGAGTTTTAGCTATTTAGCTTTTCCCTTGTGCAAACACATTTTGCTAGAATTTGTTGATTTGTCCCCATTTATGTCTGACACTGTAATCATTAGCAGAAATTTGGTAAAGGAGCTCACCACTGATGATGTCATTGACTTCTCCAACTAACTGGTTGGACTTGAGAAGCAGCTGACTTGTGTCGATCTCTGAGCCCCTCTGTTCCTCCTGTTGGGTGTGACAATCCAGTTCAGTCAAAGACGGGAACGTAGGAGTAGAAAGTTTACGACTGAAGTATCTCTGAATGTTGTCGAGTTCGCTCAGTTTCTTCCTGTAAAAACAAAGATTCACATGAACATTTATTACCTGTAATTTCAGGTGTACAAAGCAAACAACAAACGGTTTAATTAAATACCTGAGTGTTGAGAACAAATATGAGCTGGAGGGATTGATATCACCAGTTGCACTGCTACAAAGAGAGTGAGAGGACACTTGTTCTTGCAGACTCTGATGGTAAAGTCGTACTTTGTCCATGTGCTCTGAATGGCGATCAGTCTCACTGGCCCTGCAACGATTGTTACAGTAACAGGTCCATAAACTGGCAGACTGAATACTTCAACATGTGAGGCGGGAGTAAAATATATGTGAGGTCCAACCTTTCAGAGAACAGCTGCTCTGTGTGGTTGGGGGATGAGATCTTCTGTTCTGTGTATCTGCTAATGTGGGAGGGAAAGCTGTTGTACACGGCTGTGGTTTGGTAGCTGAGAGGAGCCGTCTGGAACAAAGTCTGTTAATCAAAACACACACTGGTTTATCTCTGGTTCTAAAAAGGCATCAAGTTTTAGACAATAGGGGGGGGGGGGGGCAATACTGTGCTAAAACGTTACTTTGAAACACATGTAATAATGCTAGTAAAAGTGAAAGAGAATAAAAATTGAGTTTTTCACAGACACAGATATTGGAGGTTGAAGTCACTAATCCAGATACTCTAGAACATCTATCTTCTTCATTCTCTAACAGCTGGCTCCTCTTGTCACCTGTTTTTGATCGCAAAACCCTCCTCCCCGCTGTCAGGAATTGAACGCATAAACATGTTCATGTTCAGTTTTTTTGCCTATGGGTTTATGCCACTGAATAGAGAGAGGCTGAGTAAAAACCCACCTGGTGCTTTCCTTTGATAAGAAGTGGTCGATCCTCCTGCAGGAGGCAGAACGAGTCGGCACATCTTTTCACAGGTTATTCTAGCGATTGGATTTCCTCAGTTTTCCTCAGATTTCAAAGTAATTTTATTTGCGATTCGTTTCGGTTGACGCCTCTTTTGTAAACGATTTCTAGAGTTTTATCATAGATTACTGCATCCGTGTCACTGATCTACCCAGACATTAAATCTTCAACACAAGCATCAAGCAATTCCTTGATTTCATTGTCATGAATTTTCCTGGCATCTCTTTTTTATTCTGATGAACTACGCTGCTCAGTGTCAGCGATACTCCACACAGCAACTATGCTGACTGCTTCGTTTCAGGCTCGAAATACACACCATTAATCATTAGTATTACCATTAATCATACTAAAAGGCTACAGAGTCATATGCCGTACCTGCTTTAGCCTTTTGGATGCAATAAGATAGACCAACTTGCAAAATTAACGTATGCCCTGTCTCTGAAAGGGTTATAATGCACTGTTTGACATGGTGTGTAAGCTTAAAATTAACAAACTGAAAGAGAATATACTAGGCCTGGGTGATAAACCAAAAATTTACCGTTATTGACATTCACGTTGATGACCGACATCAATTTTCCCAGGTCAGTAAATTTGGTGTTTTGATAAAAGAAAAAAAGAAAAGAAACCTCTTTTTTTTTTTTTTACTGCTTGTGCTGATAGGCTATTTTCATTCCCCTTTAAGACGGTGTGCATAAACACGTGACTCCATCCATCCAGTCTGAAGAAGAAGGGAAACCCAAGAAAAATGCTGATGATTCAAACGAAGAAGCGGCTGACATACCAGGTCTGTTTAGTGTGAGACTCAAGCATTTCAACAAGTTCTGATGCTTTAAACGCCACACATGCCATTTCTCATGCTGAGAAATTAACTTCAGCACCCAGTTACTCCAACAGCTCATCTTACAAACAAGTCACGGGACGCTACTGTGCGCTGAGCTCTCAGCTCAGAGCAGCTGTCGGGAGTTACTGACCAATCAGCCAATCAGAAAACAGAATTTTTAATGTGCATTTATCGTTATCGAGCTAAAACTGCTCAATTTATCGTGATATTGATTTGAGGTCATATCACCCAGCCCTAGAATATATCACTGTCTATCTTAGTGGAGTCAGATGTGGGTAAGGCAGTAAACTGACCTCTTTCTCCTTCTTTCAGTGAGGATATTTTGGATCAACAGCGGTTCATTTAAACTACCTCACCATACTATGACCGTGACTTGAATTGACTGTTCATGTAAACATACTGAATGTAAAAAAAACACTCACCGATGACTTTTGGACAGATTCTTCATTCACAGTTCTTCTGCGCCCACGCAGGTCTTGGACTCCTCTGAGCGGGGTGATGGACACTTTAAGCTGGCCATGACACTGACCACTGAAGTCTGTGATGTTGTACCAACCACACACCGATGGAAGACCACAGAGTAAAGGCGACAGGTCTACAGAGGCAAATCCAATCACCCTCTCCATTTCTGTGGAGGCAAAACAACCAAAGACTGAAGTAATGCATCATAAAGATCAACTCATGGAGTCAAATTGCTTCACTTACCTCCTTTGTGCCAGACTTTAAACACAAGAGATTGCTGTGGATCAACCAGCAGCTCCTTTGAAAGCCTGAAAATATAAAGCAAATACATCCGTCTGATATTTGATGAACTACAGTGCCAGCTTTAATTTGAAGTCAGTTATACAACCGGACCTGCACTCGTGCTGGTGGTCCCAGACAGGACAGTCAGTGTTGGATACAACAGCCGTGGAAACTGGTTCGGCAGAGTCAGCAGTGACATATGAAACGCAGCAACATGGCGCCCCTTCACTGCGATCAGTCAAAGGACAACCTGTCAGAAAAACACACATATATCCTCTTGTTATTTTAACAAGATGTATACAAAAAGAAAAAAAAAACAAATAATAACTCAAAACACATTCACCTTTCAAATTCAGGTGCATGGCCTGTTCCACAGCCACAGTCGAAGGAAAAGAGTCATCCAAACTCATTTCTGTGTGCTGCACAAATGTGATGTCTGGAGTGGTTTGGGGAGATTGTTTCTTGTGTCTGCTTTGTGTGCTTGATTTTCTGGGTGTAGTTGGAGAGAGTTCCGGCTCTGCTGCTTCCACCTCCTCTAAGAAGAGTTCCTCCGGACTGTCAGAGTCCCCCTGGGTGTGTAGTCCAGCAGACACCTCCATGGGAACAGAACCTGCAGTCAGCATGATGTGCACCCTGAGAGCTGCACCTTGTAAATCTGCTGCTGAGCGCATGAACAGCGGGTACACTCCTGCAAAACCACAAAACCTCTTACACACTGCGGAAGGAATTTCAGTAAAGTTGAGGTTATTGTAAGATCACTTTGCTATGAATCAGTTCATACCGCTGAGAGTGAGCTTCTGCTTAGACGTCTTCGCAAGTGAGGACAGATCAACAAAGGCTGAGCCCACCAGGCGGTCCGAGTCACTGGGCCTTCTGGTTTTATTTTTCGAGAAGGCGGCCCACACCTGCACCTCCAGCTTCTCCTCTCGCAGATACCACATTAGAGGGCGAGTGCACCTCAGCTCCACTGTTCTACTTCCTTCAAAACTTACATGGGCCTGGCTATCATCTCCACCGTCTTTGACAGATGGGTGTTTCAGTCGAGAGCAGAAGGCATCCTGGTCGTAGAACTTGTATCTATAGTAGCAGTAGGTGGAGCGCTGGAGCTCCCTCAGGCCAGGTACGAGTAAACAGTGAGTGGGAATCCAAGCCCGGGGAATTGAAAAAGTCACTGAGAGTTTTTCCGAGATTTCTTCCCAGGATTCGTCGTCCTCCTCCTGGCCGATGTCATCGTGAGGAACCTCCCAGCCCAAACTCTGGGCAGCTTTGATGGCCCTTTCCCGATCTGAGTGGTGAGCAAAGCTGATGGAGACTTCGAGGCCCCCAACCAAGATGTGTTGGTGCTGAGAAGGTCTTCCCTCCCGAGTTAAATACAACCCAAACCAGCCAGAAATACCTGGTTTAAAAAAATAAAGAAACATAATGACTTCATCATTTATGGTAAAAACAATATTGTTTATCCAGATGTCACTAAAGATCCTCCATGCCTGTTCTCTTGTGGATGAGATCACCCAAAGGTACTTTCACTGTGCCCAACATCACCTCTTCAGGTCTGGGTAAATGTTCTGCCACAGCAGGGAAAAGAAAATAATATCAAAAACAGTTAAAGAAAAGAAACACAAATAGTGTAATGGAAATAAAAATAAGTAAGCATGCATGTCATCTTTTACTGTGGGGTTGAGTAAATCAAACTAAGGCTGATTAAACCTTTGTAATTGTCTTTGGTCCAGACGGTAAAGACAGCAGACGCCTGGTCCAGCTGCTCTGCCAGGCTGCAGGTTTCTCCGCTGCTCATGTGAAGCTGCAGATCACAAGAAACCTCCATGTGGTGGTCAAATTCAGGGCAGAACGTCCTGGCTGCAGTGCGAGTGCACCTCATCTCACTCTCGGGCAAGAAGGAAAGTTGAACCGTGACGAAAGGGTTCACGCCTTCACCGACGAAGTGCCCGAATCTTTTATCATGTTCTGCTATTGTCCTGAAATAGGGGGAACACAACAGAAATGTTTAAGTGCTATTTATGTGTTAACACATTTATACTGAAAAGAGGAAACAAGAAAAACTTTTGTTTAGAAGAAATTACATTTTGAGATATCCAGTGAAAAATAATGAAGCCAAATGCAATTAAATGTGGTCATTTAAAAAGGAATAATCAGTCGCAGCATCAAATCTAGAAATTAACAATATAAAAACAATATTAAATATAGGAATCATCCCGTATGTCTAGATGCTGTAAAATAAACCAAAGCACACCCTTGCATTATCCTCCTGTCCATAATTTTGGATCCTTAAAAAGATATCTAAGATAACAGATTAAATAGACAAAATACCACTTTTTTTGTGAATTCCACTTTTGTGCTCGATACAAAATTAAAAACAACATGAATCTGTCCAGAAGTCAGAGTAATGCTTTTACCTCGCTGCTGCCTTCAGACCACAGGCTCTGTGCACGTTAACCACGAGCGTCACAACCCGCGAGGCAGCCCCTCTCCCAGCCTGTCCTTCAGTTCTCACAGGCCGGTGCTTATATCGAATGCAAACATCCAGCAGTCCTGAGCAACAAAATAGATGAGAAATAACGTTAAGAAGCTCATTGTGTGTCTATTATCCCGTTAGAAGTGTGTGTGCATGTGTATGAACCTGATGGATGAGGCTGAAATCCTGTGGGATCATCCATTCTGGGAATCAGCGGCAGGGAGAACATTTGAGCCTCGTTAGGATGTTGTCTCTGCATGGTGACCATGGCGCACAGCTTGGAGAGTGGAAGCATTCCTCTGGCGACGAGCTGATCTCTGACATTTGGATAATAATATCTAGAAGATATATATTACAATATTCAATCACACCAGCCCGTCACTACACATATGCCAAGAACAAGTTTGTTCAAAACCAATATCTGTGGTTTTCGTCCCGGTCGTGGAACACTGGACCAGCTCTACACCCTCCACAGGGTGCTTGGGGGTTCATGGGAATTTGCCCAACCAGTCCACATGTGCTTTGTGGATCTGGAGAAGGGATTTGACCGTGTCCCTCATGCCATTCTGTGGGGGGTGCTCAGTGAGTATGGAGTCGGGGGCCCTCTACTAAGGGCTGTCCGGTCTCTGTATGATCGAAGCAGGAGTCTGGTTCGCATTGCCGGCAGTAGATCAGACTTGTTCCCGGTGCATGTTGGACTCCGGCAGGGCTGCCCTTTGTCACCGGTCCTGTTCATCATTTTTATGGACAGGATTTCTAGGCGTAGGATTTCATCTCTGCTTTTTGCAGATGACGTTGTCCTGTTGGCTTCATCGGACCGGGACCTTCAGCATGTGCTGGGGCGGTTTGAAGCCGAGTGCGACGCGGCAGGGATGAGAATCAGCACCTCCAAAACCGAGGCCATGGTTCTCCACCGGGAAAGGGTGGCGTGCCTTCTCCGGGTGGGTGGAGAAGTCCTGCCTCAGGTGGAGGAGTTCAAGTATCTCGGGGTCTTCACGAGTGAGGGAACGATGGAGCGGGAGATTGACGGATCGGTGCAGCGTCCGCAGTTATGCGGTCGATGTACCAGACCGTCGTGGTGAAGAAGGAGCTGAGTCGAAAGGCGAAGCTCTCGATTTACTGGTCAATCTACCCCCTACCTTCACCTATGGTCATGAACTTTGGGTAGTGACCGAAAGGACAAGATCGCAGATACAAGCGGCCGAGATGAGTTTCCTCCGCAGGGTGGCTGGACGCTCCCTTAGAGATAGGGTGAGGAGTTCTGTCACCCGGGAGGAGCTCGGAGTCGAGCCGCTGCTCCATCACATTGAGAGGAGTCAGCTGAGGTGGCTTGGGCATCTGTACCGGATGCCTCCTGGACGCCTCCCTAGGGAGGTGTTCCAGGCATGTCCCTCCTCCCTAGGGAGGTGTTCCAGGCATGTCCCTCCTCCCTAGGGAGGTGTTCCAGGCATGTCCCTCCTCCCTAGGGAGGTGTTCCAGGCATGTCCCTCATCCCTAGGGAGGTGTTCCAGGCATGTCCCTCCAGGAGGAGACCCCGGGGAAGACCCAGGACACGCTGGAGAGACTATGTCTCTCGGCTGGCCTGGGAACGCCTCGGACTCCCCCCGGAAGAGCTGGAGGAAGAGCTGGAGGAAGAGCTGGAGGAAGAGCTGGAGGAAGTGTCCGGGGTGAGGGAAGTCTGGGCATCCCTGTTGAGGCTACTGCCCCCGCGACCCGGGAACGGATAAGCAGTGAAAAATGGATGGATGGATGGATGGAAAACCTTTATCAGTGACTAGTGACTAGTGACTAGACAAGTACTTTAGCACTTCAGTGTTGCATTAAACATTAACACCAAAGATGCATGGTTGTGGCAGTAAGCAAAAACAAATCTCTTTCAAAAGTACTGTACTTCACAAAGCTTCGGGTTTGGCTGAAGACAAAGTAAAACACCCAGTTCAGAACAATATGTATCAGGAAGTCCTATGTTGGAGGGATTTGAAGTTTATAATCAGCATTTTTACTTTGAAATGCAAGATTTCCTTTTTATTTAGGTGAGCCTGAATGAATCAGCTACAAACCTGCACCACACTTCAAACTGGACGCCTCCTCCGCTGCTCAGGCCCTGACTGGACAAAGAGCTCAGCAGGAGCCTCTGGATGGGAATTCCCTCAGGAGCCAGAAGGACGTGAGTCTCAGCATGACCAAAAACCGGGTCAGGAACACAAAGCGTGGTGGTGGTACGAAACGGCTTCAGGTTCACACCTGTTGAAGAAAGGTGATTTACGATGAACAGACACGTCTTGGGTTGAATGTTTTTCTTTGCTCAAACAGAAATGGTCTTACTACTCTCGATGAGGTCTTGGTCCACATTTGCAGCAGCATCCCCCTCCTGACAGGGGAAAGTGTACTGGATGTAGCAGTCGGCCTCCCCCCACACCGTGGACTGTAACGGTGTCAGCCCGCTGACCTTCTCCACTCGAACCATAAACACATGCTCTCTCATAATCTCCACTTGTGGTGTTTTCAACTGAAAGACAAACACAAACTTGTGAAAGGTGGTGAAAGAAAGCAAACACTGCGCTCTTTTTCATGTCTCCTCCGTGAGAAGGAAAAGGACAAAAAAGGCGTGACATTCTTTGCTTTATACACACAGAACACATATAGACATACTGCACCTGTGCTGTTATGTAACATTGCTTTTATGAGAGGAGGGCGAGATACTGAGCCTTTTCAAATGACAAATGACTCTAGAAGATTGTAAATATGTTTGCTAACCATTATATAAACATTTATGATTTTAAATATTACACATCCATAAGTGAAACAGAAAAAAGTTACATGTTTCTCCAGTTTTGCGGTGTATAAATAAAACTGTACTGATGACATTTTTGACTGCAGTGTAACATTTTATAGTAAATAGCTTATCCCTTTTTTCTATGAACAGCTTGGAAAGTGCTTCCTATGACCAAAAATATGTCTGAAAGAGGACAAACAAAATACAAGCTGCAAACATTTAACTCTGACCTTAGTTTGAGAATGTGGCTGAAGATCAAGTAGATGAACTGGTCTGACTAAGTGAGGCAAAGGGTCACACTCTTCATCCCGTGTGCGCTGAAGGGAAACAATCTGCTCTGATCGGCCCATAGCCAAAACAACCCTGAGGTTTCCTCTGCAGCTACCCGAGAACACATCGATGATGGGCATGTAGCAGTCCACCCCTAAAACAGGGTACTGCGCCTGGAGGAGGAGCTGGGTGATCTTTGGATCCCTGGAAAGAAAAAGCACATGTCAGGTCAATTTCACAAGGTTTGCTTAATTTGTGGTGATTGTTGGAAGATCAAAAGGCAAGCAGCATTTCAGGTAAAAGAAAATAATACCAAACATGTGTAGGTGTACCACAGCGCCCCACAGAGGACCATGTATGTCTGATATGCTCAAGAAGTTGAATTTAATAATAACATACAGCTACATTTGCAGGTTTTAGGGCTGTAATACATAAGATATTCATAATGATTTTATTCATCTGTTGAAAGTATTATTAATTATTCATTTGTTAATAACAGAGACGACTTTTTTCCCCAAACATTATAAAACCGATTTCTGTTAAAAAGAAATACAAAACTAGCTCTTTCTGGACTTACTTGAATGAAATGTAGAACTGGTGTAGAGGTAATTTAACCAGGCCGAAGAGCACGTCTTGCCCAGGGCTTCCTGTTTTCTGCCACACTTCAATCACTATCATATTATTCTTCATACGTTCCAAAAGTTTTGATGTTAAAGCCACAGGCGTCACCTAAGTAATAGAGATGGGAAAAAATAATAAGACATTTTGTAAGGTAATTTTTATTTAAACTTTTATAAATAAAAAAAAAAAGGTATAGGTTATCAATGCCAGCAGAATTAAAGCAAACATTATCTGGCTCACAAATAAAACAATACAAGACCCAATGATCAAAAGCGAGATGCTCAGAAAATGAGATATTTTTCATTTAAAGACATTCTGGCAGATTTCTCTGAACTTCTTCATCAATTCAAATAAACTGAATAATACATAAAGTGAGGGGGCTACTAACCTGAACAAAGTTGAAAGTTGGGTTTGTTTGACCCCAGCTGACCACAGATCTCGCTGTCTCATCACACCAAAACAGCTTACAGTTCAAGTACACGTTTGGGGCCTGCAGAGGTCCACAACTGAAGTTTTTCCCATCTGGCACCATGAGTAAAGCATGCAGCAGGACCTCAGGGTCCTCCTCCACTTGTGGCGACGATTTAAGAGGAGATATTGGAATCCCACGATGTGTAGCAGGTGCTTCCGAGGATCTCTGAGGAGTCCAAACTTTCAGCCTTGAACCTTCTAAGCAGCAAGCTGATGACTCCTCCTTTCCAGTGTTAACATATTGAGGTCTAGAGATATTTTCTCTTTCTAGATTGGGTGGGACTATTGAAGGTGATGCATCTCTGCAAGGCAGCTTTTTACTTTTCTCAGGCTGGAAATCTTTGTTGTGTTTTCCAAGTTCAAAAGACACCTGAAAAAAATACCAATAATTCCTTTTCACATTTTATCAGGTCACATTTATTTGTCCTGAGTTAAGAAACGAGAAGAAATTTCACCTTTAGAGGTCCAATTTCCTCTGTTTCCTTGTTGTTCTCCAAGTTCTGGATGGACAAAACAACAGCCTGACTAAGCTGCCTGGTCTGGAGCAAGGAGACCAGAGGGTAAACTGCTGTACCGATGGCAACAGGCTGCAAAAACACAAGCCAAATGTCAATCAAGTGACAGCATTTGAGAATTTTCAGAGGGTATGAAAATGTGAATGATAGTCGCAGTAATATTATTCTCTTATAAAAAACAGAGAAAATGTTTAAATTAAAAATTCGACACTTAACAGTGCAGGGTCTAAATTTAGGGGTCAGAGTCAAATTGTTAATTCTGAACTAAAGAAATTAGTGACCTTTAGTCCACCACCACTTACTTTCTTTTGGTCACTTCTTCGTGAATAAATCTTGAAAATAAGATCAGTTTCCCACCAGTGTTTAATTGCTGCTGTGCTGAAGTGGACAGGAAACGTGGCGATCTGGTGGAACTTCACAGCTAATGAACACAGAGAAGCAAATGCGATTATAAAACTTCAGTAACCACTATCGGAAAAGGTGGATTTCATTCAAACATATTCTAGCAAGTTGTACCTTCTCCTGTGATCTTTCTGGACACAGCTCTGACCACCTCCCCATCTCCAGCATTGCGGTGATCATGCTGATTGGGAGCCAAAGTCGCTGGAAACACGTACTCAACAAAATACGTACTGGAAAGACAGGAGTCAACATGAGAATACATAACTCTTCTATTTCTAGATAAAGTGAACATCATTTTAGAGGTGTTGTCTACCACTTCTTGCTGGTTAGTGGTGGAGGAGGTTTCCCTTTATTAGAAGTATTTCTGGGTGCGGTGGCTGAGCTGCTGGCAGGTACGGTCAGGGAGCTGATGGTCACTTTCAGCAGTCGGATCGAACTCAGCAGAGCCAGCTGCTCCCCACTGAGTGCAGGGTGAATACCAACTTCTGCAGACGGCTGTAGATCTGACGTTGGACTGGACACAGCCAAAACAAGCTTCAAAACTGTTGTCTGTGTTATCACATTGTCTTTAACACTCATATTTGTATCAATAGGAGCACTTTAAAGGGGATTTATGGGGAGCAAATTGCTTTTTGAACCAAACAACATATAGCACTTGTTAAGTCATGTCTGCCTGGACATCGTTCAGTAAGACGTTGAAATGTGCAGCATAATAATAAATCACAGTCACTATCACTATGATCAACATTTCCCTTAAAAACCTTTTTTCCCCATTCAATATTGTAGGCAGGATTAATGTTTACGTACGAGCCCAACACCCGAAACAATCAATACCAAAATGTACTTATAAACTTCGATAAAACACATTCCGCAGTTAACATTAAAGATACGTTATGGGGTTTAAACAACCTTGGGTCTATTATTAGATGACAAGGAGTGTAAATTTTGGCCAGGGATCAGAACGACATGTATGTACTGTAAGTAGTTTTGAGTTAGGACACAATATGTGTTTAGTGTTAGCACAGGGAGAAATAGACAATCTAATGACAGATCTTGTGCTGTTTTAACTCCAGATGTTAATTTAAGTCAACAATCTTAAGGATAGCCTACAAAATGAGGAATGGAACAGAAGTGAGCCTCAGGGTTCATGTAGGTTATGTGAGGGATGAATTATGACATGATTTTATATTACTGCAGCATACATACAGTATCGGCAGTGTAGTGTTTTCCCAATCAGTTTTCAATCTGTTTGGTGACGACAAAAAAGTGAGGTTGCGCTGTAACCTTGTAGTTCTTTGGTCAATGCATGTAACACATTTCTCACTAGGACTTCAGAAATATAAGTCACTTCATCAAAAAGAAAAAAAGGTCATAACACATTTCCTTTAAGTTGAACACACGACTTTTAACATAGATGCCAAATAATAATTTTGCATTTTTTAATGTGACTAAACATAAAGGAAGACAGAAGATTGGACGTCCTACACCCCAAATAGCGCCATGCAAAAACTGCTCTTTAACTTTAGATGGATGTTAAGGCTCTTACCCGTCATTGATCCTGTGTCCAGTGTGGTTTAGCTGTTTCGGTTGATTTTTACTTGGGGACATTGTTCCTAGGACCTCCTCCTCAGCACCATCCAGCCTTGCATCTAGATTCTAAAAAAACTTCAATGAATCTTCTGCCACACCAAAACAGACAAAAATATGTAAGAGACTTATCTACTTACAGGAGCTTTGTAGAACAGATTTTCCAGTAAGCTTTGATCATATAGTGGATCATTGAGCTCGCTATCTGCACACAGACTGCTGTGGCCAGATAGGGATTCAAGGGAGAAACCTTGTACATCCCAGAGAGGTGGTAAAGAAGTTGAAGAGCTGGGGAAAAAAGGCAAAAAAAATATTTTTATTTGCCATTTTCACTGTTTGATCAACTTTAAATATAAATCCAGACACAAGTACCTCCCAAGGAGGAGATCCACAGCTCTCTTGTCCATGTCAGCAGAGTAGCCCAAGCCACAGTCTGTAACTATGGCAACATCATCAGAATGTTTCTGTGATGAATCAGCGTGAAGAATATCTTGAAGAAACAAACCTGAGGTAGAAGGAACCAACCTGCCAACACAAGTATAGAATTAAACAAGAATGTCTGAATTAGGAAATTAAAAAAATAGTTGCTGTAGTTTTTTCTTTTTTTTATTAAACAAACACTGACTTGTTAGTTGGTGGTTGAATGTTGTCCTTTGGGAGAGGCAGAGGAGTATCTTTGAGAGCTGAATCCATGTCACATTTTAACATTGATACTACCATTGCATTTCTGAGTTTGTTTCCACGGTCTAGAATGACTGAAAGAGCAATATATGGGATGTTTTGTCAGAAATAAAAATAAATCTGGATTTTGGGTTAGTTACATGTGTTATATGGTAATCCTGAAACCAACCTGAAATTATGTCATTGTTTGTTTGTCTATGAAATGACTCTTGATCAGAAGAATTCACAACAGCTTGATTGTTAAGAGAGTTGTCTAATGTAGACATCTGATTCCCCGCGGTCTCTTCTTTGTCTTCCTGACCATTTTGGTAACATAAGTGGTCCTTCTCTCTGAAGATATAGAAATAACATAAAGAGTAAGATAACTATTCTCGCAGAGAGAGAACACTGTTGGTATCTGATAAGGACATGACCTCCTAACCTCAGTGTCTTTCCACTCTTCCCAGCTGATTTTTTCCCATTGACTGCTAGATGTGATCTGTGCTGTGAGGTACCAGTCCGTGTGGTGACTTGCAGTCTATCCCTGTTGATATCTATGGCGGGACCTGGACTGCAACTGTCATAGGCTTCTGTCAGAGGCTCCAAATTCAGGGAAACCTAATAAGAGTAAGAAAAATGTTGGAGAAAGGGTTCTCAGGAAATTATCATTTTTGTATTTGTAAGTAATTAAACAGAGCTAACTTTGAATTAAAGTTTCCACTCACCTGAACCTCTCCTAGCTTTTCAGATGTTGGGGATAAAAGAGTGTAAAATCCGTTGACTGGTTGTGACAGAGACACACGGGAGATACCGGCAACCTGAGCCCGAGCAACAGGTAAATGATCTTGTTTTGACAGAACTTCAAGCACCAGAAAGCCCATATCTGTTAAGGTGCAAAGATGTGAAGATTTAATCACTGTCACAACAAAAACTCAAACAAATGCGTAATCTTAATTACCTGTAAGATATGAAGTGAATTGTTTTGGGCCACAGCGAATGGGGAAGCGAGCTGTGGTCTTGATAGTCTTTTGTGAAGGCTGTGATCCATCTCTTGGAAAGAAGTGTGTCCCATTGGATGACTCTCCCCACCATCGTAGCCTGATGAATGTCGGAGGTGGAGGCTTGTGGACTGTCCATATCACCCGGCTTATTGTCACAGACAGGAAACATCTGAGATGGCCTTCAACAAGAGGAGGGAGGCTCGTGGAGGGGGACACATCGCTGGGGACTGAGAGAGTGGGTTACAGTACAAAAACCTTATAGTAGCTCCCCTAGCCGGATTTATCAATATCATTTTTAAGTCGATAATGACCCAGGTATGATTGCAGTAAAAGTGCAACAGAATATTAAGATAAATAAATACATAAAACCTTGATTTACACACAAAGGTTTTTTTAATGGAAAATATAGGCAAGGCAAGTTTATTTGTGTAGCACAATTCAACACAAGGTAATCAAAAGTGCTTTACATAAACATTAAAAGCGGCAAGGCACAATTAAACAGTAAATAACAAATAAAATGAAATAAAATAAGAAAAGAGGTAAAATAATAAAAAGCACAAGTTGTTAAAAAGTATGGGCAGTAGAGTACAGCAGGTAAGTATTTAATTTAAGAATACAGCAATGTGTTTAGCTCTGATACATGAATTGTCATGTATATTTTCCAAAAGCACTGTCCAAGAAAAATGATATATTATATTAATTTACACTTAATTGACCCAGTTAAGTACGTTATTGTCAAAGATTGTCAATAACTCTTAACTGAAACGTATGTAAATTAGAATTACAATTTAAAGAAAATGATTAGTGAGGTCCAATCATTGTCAAAAACACAAAAAAAGGCAATACAAAATAGAAAGGGGAAGATACTATTTACTTAAATCAAGCTCGTAATTTGGAGTCGGATAATAAAGTGACACTGACATCCATCACTAGCACAACATTAGCAGCTAACTAAGCTAAGTTTACCTTTGCTTTTGCTGCTTCCACTTTTGACAATCTTTTGTTTTCTGCTCTTCATCCCTCAGCTCAGTAAATCCAACCTATGAATAACAGCCTGGCTAAAGCAAAGTCTGTGGTACCGCTGGGTTTCATGTTTGTAATTAGTCACCAGTAATAATAATCGGTTTAAAAGCGCTAAACAGACACAAGCAGCAGCGCGGAAAACTGTCTCCCAGCAACAAGAGTCTCTTCCGCCTCCACTGTCAACGCCTGATGCATTCTGGGTAATGGTGTTTTTAGGAGAAAAAACAGGCGTCAAGTTTTAGTAACATTTTTGTGCTTTCTCAATATTGATTGAATAGTATTTATTGCAGTAGAATGCTTTCCATATTTATATAAGTATCTGTGCCTAAAAAAAAATCCATATTTAGTCAAATTATTGCACTAAATTGACAACATTTTACCCATTTGAATAACATATCCATCTCAGCCATGGAAATATTTATGATTAACACTGATGAAAATAGAATGGCTTAATTATATAAAAAAGTGTTGTTTTAAAGTGAGCGATATTTCTGTAATTCAGCATTAATTAAGACCCCATTAGTTTCAGCTAAATGTAATTATTTGTTCATTATATAAGAAAAGGAGACAGATTTTAATACTATTATAATTCTATGTTTTGAGGTATCCAATCAAGATGGATGGGTGGATGGACGGATCTACTCAATACAATGCTTTCGTGGCTGACCACTTGATTTGCTGGTCTAAGCATAAATAGTTCTGGATATTGGAGGATGATCTGAAAATGACTGATCCTCAAAGTAAATTATTAGATGGTAAATGGATGGAAGAAGTTTTATTTCAAAAAGTCACTGAATATACAGAATAATGTTCAGATCTGAAAATTACTGTTGAAAAAATGGCTGAAAAAGGCAACTGAGTGGTGAATTAGCAGGCAGGCAAGTAAATGAGAGTCATGGCAAGTGGTCTGAGAGGAGAAAAGAATAAGTACAGAAGATTAGACCTGCATGAAAAAGCAACAAAAGTTTTATTAGATAGTCTCGGCCTGAATGTTGCGAGACTGGTGACAAATAACACTGAACAATGAGTGGTGAGAAGACCAAGGTAAACATACTGAACAGTGATGCGTCACCGAGTTACAGCTTTGCAAGGCGGGTGAGAGGTAACCAGGAACCACCCAACCCACCGGGAGTGTTTTAGGAAGACATCCAGTGTGTTTGTGAATTGAATTATTTGGAATCACTATGAACTACATCAAATGCTGTTGATTCAATAAACATTGAGTCAACAATGTTACAATAAAATCACAATAGATTTCCGCAGAGGTGTATAATCCAGGTGACATAAAGTAAAAACCCTGCCATGTTTCTGGATCAGCCTGTACATTTAGAACAGGGGTTTTCACTGACCTACCATCTACCTGCAGAGGAGCTGGTTTAGTGATTGGTTGGAACAACTGGTGGATTGGGTTTTTACTTTATGGACCTGGATTATACACCTCTGGATTTCAGTCTTAAATAAGTGTATTTCTGTGCTTGTAAGAACCTCATCAAAGTGATGCAGAGATCAAAACAAGCAAAAACAGTTGACCTATTCTGTAAAGATGAACACAATGATGCAGAGAAACACAATTGCACTCACGAAAATAAAAGGAAATAATATAAATAATTTCAACATTTGATTTAGTTACAAGACAGTACACATTTTAAAAGTAAAAAAAAAACAAAAAAAAAAAACAATCCATGTTCACGCCAGGGATACCCAGCAGTCTTTTACAACACCAGCAGAGGGAAGCACTGTTTTGTCCATAAATAAAACACATCTTGAGAAGGAAATTAAAAAAAAGTCCCTTTTTCTTTTTTTTAATCTATTTGATTTATGTAATCAAATAGTTAGTCAGTCAGTATTCAAAACAAATCTATATCTCCACAGTACACAGACAGCAGGGAAGGGAGGCAGGAAGATTTCAAAATTATTCACACGTTATTAAGTCCACAAAGTTTTATAAAATGTGTTTTTCCATGTGCATAAACAGTGTTTGTCTTTGGCAGTGCCATGAGGAAGACCTGTGATCTCATGTGTCCTTACGATTGGATGGACCACACCTTAGCAAAGCAACAACAGATAGAAGGGAGGCCTGCTGAGACTGTGTCTGAGGAGTGACAAATTCAGTTCTGGGGAACAATAAAGTTTATGTTGGAAGATAGAAGTGTAATACAATGACTCTAGAGCTGCTTTTTTTTTACTTTCTGGTTTGTTACCAACTAGACCACTATCTTGAATTCATATGGTAAAATTGGTCTATTTCTATGGTACTGGCCATTTTTTGCCAAACTAAAATAAACAAACTGTAATGTCAATGCTATATATCTCTAAATAACACTGAAAATAAAATTGTTTCAGAACAGCATGACCTATCTTTCATCAACTCCTTTGGAATAATGAAATAATGAAGTCCTCCTGTTCAGTGGGAGCACAGGAATGTCCAGAGGGGAGCCAGAATCCAGAGATCCTTTCCTTGTTTATATATTAAGTTAGTGTAGAGACCATTTGAGTTAGAAAAGGTATGCCTCTGTAGTCAGTCAAAGGTATTCTACTGAGATTTTTGCTTCTCAAACAGGACATCCCAAAAAGTTATGTCGTCATCTCCTGCTCATATACTACTCATATACTACTGTATATGACCCACTGTCTTATGAGATGGATTATAAACAATTTCAGTTCAGATATCTGAGACATCTGGGAGGTGTTGAATATGTTTGTGGGTTCAGACAGACTCCAAATCACCAGGGAAACGGATGCTTGAAGCTCAGTGTGAAAATGATACTGGTTCATTTGTGCCATGAGTCAGTTACATGAGGAAATGAAGGTTTACCACATTTCTACAGTCAGCTGGGAACCAACAGACAAACTCATATATGTGACTGGTTGGTTAGACTCAGTCTGGGCCTGAGTTTGGAGAAAGTCACCCTGCCAGGCGCACAGAGAAACATGACTCAGATTATAAACTTCTGAAACAAGATAACATCTTTTACCCCGGGGAACACATGCTCTCTATCAGCTTGTGTTCGTCATCCTTTAACGCATTGTAGCATTTAAAAAAAAAAAAGACAGCTTTTCACATTCACTCTCAAAACTATAACATATTGAAGATGGTTTTACACATCTTGTGATTTAATCGAGCATATTATTAATGCATTTCAAAGTTCAGTTGCGAGAGTCATTTCAAATGTGATTTCTTTAACGGCAGACTCTTGAGTGGCCCCTGCACTGGAAAAGGCTCACGTTAGTTTTCAACAAAAGCAGGAGTCTTTCCATTTGCAGGAACTGGCCAGCAGGAGCATTTTGCCGCTAGAGATTGACAAGGAAAATGCCCCACTCCTCCTCTATGTCCATGGCAGCCGCGTTCACCGCGCTTTCCAGGCTTCCTGGGGTCCAGGGCTCCATTCATGAATGTGGATCACTCCCTCGAGCGTCTCAGCTCCTCTGCCTGTGTGCTTACTTTGTAGCTCTTGCTTCCCCTCCACCTGCGAGTGTGCCTCGCAGTGAAAAAGGCTCATATTCTTATGGGCCTGCAGGAACCTGTCAATCTGAAGTCCCGTCTCACTCTTCAGGATTCAGGCTGCAGCGGTGTTGGAACTCTTGGCCGTACTCGTGGATCCACTTGTTTGCCACTGAAACACACAAGCACAGACCAGAAGTATGTGTGAAATGCTTAAAAAAAATAAAAATAAAAGAAATGCATGAATAAAACTCCTTGCATTTGTTTTTTTTACTTTTGAGTCATTCTGTTTTAATAGCCTAAATGCATCTAAATCAAGTTTTGCTATTTAAAAAATGCACCTCCTCCACATGCTTGTCTTGTCTAGTCTAGTTGCCTCCTGATGATTAATATTGCTCCGATATTTTAACTGGCCTGTAGGACACATTTGATGTTCTAAGCCAACAAGCAGCAGATGTTCAGATTCAGCAACGTGCACCACAGAACATGTGGTGAAGCTCGTTAGGATTTCGACCACTTGTTGTGTTGTAGGACCATTATACCTTTTTATCCCTCTCTTGTTAACAGCATCATCACCGTATCCATCGAGTCTTACCCCATTTGTCCCCAATAAGCACCGGGCAGCCGGCGTGCAGGGTTTCTGCATCCCCCCGACCATTTCTGCGGAGGTTCCACCAGAAGATGGCAGCGTTCTGTGACGTGAAAATATGCATCAATTTCTTTGAATAAGCAAGAAAAGATTTTGTTGTAAACAATGATTTCTATTCAACAGGGTGCATTATTGATTAATCTACTTTTTTTTTTCTGTAACTTAATTGCCATGAGAGTCGTTTATTTTTGTCTAGACGTGTAACATTACAAGAACAATAAACTTGAGAGGAATTCATTCCCCTTTTTGACCGAGAAAACTACTGACGGGTTTCATGCAGCACAAGCTCATTGCTCGTACATCTGAGACTCATTTATGTCAACAAGTGACTTCATGAGGATCGTGTTAAAAAGAAAACACAGAGCCAGTGTAGGATGTGCGTGATTTAAGAAACGACTACAAACTAAGATTTAAGGTAGACATGAAGCTAATGAGGTCATTTTCTCCTCTCTTTTCACTCTTCTTTAATCGTCATCTGTCCCATGTGGTTTGGGAAGCATTCATAACATTTATTTGAAACTGCGTTTCTAAGTGCTTCTCATTTATAAGCCCACTGGAGTTTTAAATCGTTTAAGCACCAGAATATAAATGCCACATTCGAGGATATGTCCAGCAGTGAAAAGGACCAACTTCTTAGTGGTTTATCAATGCACACTGGTGATGTAAATGTGTGAAGCTGCAGAGGAAATGAGACCAACCATGCCCTCTGGGGAGGAAAATAAATAAATGAATAAATAAATAAACTGTCTCCCTTTTGTACCTGTCCAGAAATTCAGATTACATCAGCACAAAGTTCAGGCAGGATTCTGAAAATGAACCAAATTAAACCGCCACCAGCAGCAACCAAGCAACGACCTTAAGATTTAATGGAAACACTATCTGCTTTAATGAGGTAAAAGTGTCTCTGCTTTGGGCTGTAATTTTCTAAAGTTTAAGTCCTTTAGGAGACGACGTTAAAGTAGTGAACATTTATGACTGATCAATCATTTCTAAAAATGTGGTTGTGGGTTGCGCTTTGACACGTAAATATAAATTAATGGACGAAAACAGATGTCTTAATCCCTCCGCTGCAGCTCATTTCACCAAAAAGGCTGCCTGTGCATAAACAGACCATACTACAGGTGGTTTACAAAAAATATAAGCGAAAGTCTCACATTTCCTTTTGCTGTGATGCGACCATTACTGCTGCAACACAGACAACATGAAGACAAAAGATGCTTTCTACAGCTTCTTTTTTTTCAAACATTTGCAGGTGTGTTTACCTTGACAACAGGAACACTGAAGTTGGCGTAGATAAAGGCTGTGGACCCGCCTGCCTCGACAGAGCTGAGCTGTGGAAAACAAGACTGTTCAGGGCTGTTTCTCAGCTTTATATGTTCATGTCATGAAAATTAATTCTGGTTTAGAGGTGATTATTGCCAAATTACTGTCAAGTTAATCTCAGTTGAAAATAAAAAACAATGAGATTTGTTACAAAATGAAGATGGATTACATAAATAAGACTACACACTTGGATGAGACCCAAGCGACAAGATACCATGATTTGATTTTAGTTTGCTGCATGAGACAACAATGAAATTAGTTTCTGTCAGAGTTTCTCAGAATGGTTGTTTTGGGCCCTGCAGCACACATGGCAATGACCAAACCTATTTACTTTTAATTTAGACTTTGGAACAGCCAACAGGAATGCGTCCAAGAGCCTCTGGCTGCGGTCCAGCCGAAGCAGGGTCATGAGATTTCACTCACGTAAATCATGAAGGTTGCCACACGATTGCCAGTTTTCAGCTTGAACACGGGGCTGGAAGATGACTGGTTTCATGGAAAAATGAACGGAAAGCAAAGGCTTTTAAATCAGCGACGTGACCTTCATCAACAAGCAATTAACAGTCGAATAACCAGAAAACTATATGGCTTACTGTAGCATGGTCAAAATGAGGTTCATAATGGCCACCAATCCCATAATTCACCACTTGGAGGTACTCTCCATATGGGTGTGTCACATTGAGACCTGTGACGATGGAGATCCTCTGGTCCAGCTTCCCAGCAGTGCAGTTTGCTGAGATCTTCAGCCATGCGCTACAAATGAGACATGCTGGTGAGGAGACAACAATAGTCTGCGAGCATTTCAATGGATTTGAAGCAAGTTTTTACCTTTTACTGATTCGATAGTCTGCTGTCGCTTGTTTCTCCCCAGCTGCCACCACAGATCTCCTTAACTTGAAATCAATGACAGAAAAGAAGCTATATTTGTTATTGTCACAGCAGCAAAGACGAGTTCAAAACAAAGTTCACATTTTACCTTGCAAAGACGAGCAACTAAAGAAATGGATGTGAGAGATATTAATCTCTCACAACGAATAGCAGTTTTGAGTTTCATTACACAACTTATCAAAGTGCACAAGACATTTAAGACTGGAAATCCACCTTTTAGAAGGATTAATGATCTAAGAGTGTCTGCCTCTCTTTATGAGATATTGGCAGTCACCACGCCTTCTGCTGATTTAAGCTCCCACATTAACTGTGTTTTATGCAGAAAACTGGTCATATAACATTAAATGTAATTCATTTTGCATGTGAAACTCTTGATAACATCCAGAGAAACAGCATCTTATGAACAAAAAGGGGAAAAAAGAGATTAATCACTTTAATTGTCAGTGAATTGAAGATCAGGAAAGCCAATAAACTGGCATAACTCTTAACTCAGAACAGATGTGTGATGTTGCGGAGTAATATTAAAACGCTCTGCGATCCAGCAGAGCAAAGTGTAAACTATGCTGCTCAGCACCGCAGGCCTGTTTGCAGTCAGCCCACAAGCTGACATAATGATGAAGCAAGTACAGGGGTTTCCATCTGAACAGAGGATGGAAAACTCTGAACAAAGCCAAAACTTCACACAGGAGTTAAGTAAACCCACCAAATATTCTCTGAAGCCCCAGAGTCAGCTGAATGTGAGCTTTGAGGAAAACACACTGAAGATTGTCTGTTAAGTGACATGTTTAGATGAGGATCGGGATCATTTTACAGCAGATCTCAGATGGATTAAGTTTGAGGATTTCAGCCAAGTTTTCAAGGCAATGTTCCCTTCTCTCCTTTAATGGTTGGATGGAGTCATTAGAGTAGGAAAATACTGGCAGTCAGAGAAGCCCATAACTGAGCAATTTATTCAGCAATATTCCTTATGTATATTGTTTTTATGTAAAACATCTTTATCTCTTATAATATAATATGACATATGCCATCTACATCATTCATGTGTGCAATCAAGGCCTTGTAGCATAATTTTGCCTCCTTTTTAGTCATCTTATTGGAAACTCAAAGTGCATCAGTAATAAATAAGTATAAGGAGACATTCTGTGCTACAGCTCTACTTGAAGCATTTTTATGTGATGATACGATTTTATGTGCATAAAATGTGCTTTCATTACAGTGTTTTATTAAATGAACTCAATGTTCTCAATATTTTTTTTCTTTCTCTCTGACGGATGGAATTGGGCCACATACTTTTTTTGTGGACCTTGGTCATTGGATGCAAAAGTCAAGAAACCAAATACCACAGAGAAATTAATAAAGGCGGATCAGCAACTAAGAACTATTGTTCTGATCTCAGTCAATGAAAATCAGCTGCAGGGTCATTGCCATAAGAGAACTAGCATATTCTGTAAGTCAGTGTCAAAGAGACAGGAGAAATAAAAAAACAGAACAAACAATAACTCTGTGGGCAGCGACGCAGGGATGTATTATGGTTACAATAAACAAAAAAGAATAATCTAATAAACAAAAAAAACAAGGTGTAATTGAACAAGTTTAAAAAACATATGTGAATCCTCTGCTTGAGAGTCACAGTCTAGATGCAGTTTGTAAGAGAACACAATTAAGATCATTAAGTAAAAATAAATAAAACTCGGAAGCAGATTTTCCTCTACATTTGTTCCGTTTCTTGATTTGAACTATAGACTAAAAAATTATTACACAAACCCTGTTTGACATCACCAATAGGTTTCCTCAATAGTGATTCTGTTGCATCATCTCCTAACGGTCAGTGGCTGTCATCCACAGACTCACAGAACCATAGTTACCTACGTAACTTCCATTGAGAAGTCTATTTTGTGGGTCAAATTGGTGGAACTGACTCCAGCCTACTAAATAAAAAATTGGCAAATGGGTGGAACCAACAAGCAGGCTAACCTGGAAGAGCCAAGGGGATATAAGTGGCTCGGCCGGCTGCCTCTGAGCTACAGTCCTTCAGTACAGCCCTTCTCCAATCAGCCCACGCTCATAAAGACATAAGCACCCGAGGCTGCTAAGCCTTGCTAAACCAACTGCCTTTTTCTCCATTCTGTACCGGGTATGTACGTATGTTTACATCCATCATATTAGACATTTTAACATCAGGGTCAATGGAAACTGACTGGAGCCAGCCTCTAGTGGTCCTTTAAGGAACTGCAAGTTTTGAGATCTGAGCATTGGCGCCACTTGATTTGAACAGACTAAAACACACTATCTTGATCTCTGAAGGCATAAACAATGGGAGGCTTCATGTTCAAAATAGTCAATAAAACCTGGGTAAAAAAAACAACAACAAAAAAAAAAAAATGGAAACTTTAACAATGCTGCAGTTGATGGTAAAGTGTGACATGACGGAGACACATGGGTTAGTTCTTCAGGTGATGAGCACTTACTCCGGGTTGGGCGAACCTCTTGATGTCTTCCGCCTCCGTGTCAGTGACAAAGTCGTGGTAAAGGACCACGTAAGGCTGCAGGCTCAGCACCTCCCGTTTAACAGGTAGCAACAGCAGCGCAGGATTGTTGTTGGCGAAGAAGTCGCAGAACAGTCTGGGGTTTTCAAAATGCATCGGCTGTTAGGAGAAACAGGCATTTGAGCTCTATAAACAAGATCAAACACAGTTAATTTTGCCAAATAACATGGCTCTGCCACATTAGCTTAAAAGTTGTAATTTAATTCAGAATCAGAATCGGAATCATGTTTATTTGGCTAGGTTAGGTCAGACAAGACATGCAATTTGACTCGGTTATTTTCGCTCACTCTACAGTAAATAGGTAATTGTGGCTAAAGAGAAGAGATATCACATTAAACTGTGTAAACAACTACTTGAATCAGCGCAAATGACAATGAAACACATGATTGTTTTTACTTCTGGTTATTTTAGTGATGTGGTTTGCAGAGCTGTGTATTGTTGGAGAGCCCAATGAACATCAAAGGATGTAGACTGCTGACATTTCCTGAAATGTTGTTTTTGATGGCTTTATAAGAGAAACAGCACATGAAAAACGTTCAGAGATTTTATAGGAATAGTTTTGATATTTAGTGGGATACTTAGAGAATGTTGTTGGGATTAAAGGGACAGCTCTAAATTGGTTGAAATCAGGCATCTATCTGACAGATACCAGTTTGTTCATGTATGTGAGGCTTCTTCAGTACAGACGAGGGTCTGCTATGGAGTGCCGCAGGGTTTAGTGCTAGGGCCATCTTCTTGTTCAGTTTATACATTCATTATTCATTGCTATGCTGATGATACGCAGGTCTATTTGTTTATGAAGCCAGATGAAACAGAACTGTTAGCTAAACTTCAGGCATGTCTTAGGGACATCAAGGACTGAATGTCCGGAAATGTTTTACTTCTAAATTCCGATGAAACAGAGGTTATTATTTTTGGTCCCAAGCATTTTAAGAAGGGATTAGATTGGGTTGCGATGGCCTCCGGTGCTACTCTGCGAATGATTGGTTTTATTTTTTGATCAGGATTTGTCGTTTAAATAGCATTTTTTTTTTCTATACCTGATTTTTTTACCCATTTTATCACCCAGTGCTCTTACCTAAGTGACAGTCATGGGCACTGTTTGGCTTAAGGTTTTTTCTCCCACTAGGGGAGATTTTACCTGCCATTGTTTATGTAATACTTGCTTCTGATGATTACCTGAGAGCCCTGGGTCTGACAGAGTCTCTCATAAGTTTCTCTGGTCCGTAAATAAGTGGACGTAGGTCTCTCCAGTCCCTCACTGCTGGGTGGATTGGCAGCAACCATCTTCTCATACTTCTCAACATTGTGCAAAACCCGTCCGTTTGTTGGATCTGAGAAGAGACATGTGTAAACAGTCGCAGATTAGTGGTCACCGAGGCATAAATACGGGGCACGAAGAGGGTTTTTCAATAAATTATTTTACCACGATGAAGTAACTCGTGAGACAGATTCAAAGCGTAGGAGACGTTTCCTGTCTGAAACATTGAGAGGACTTTATTTTAGTGCAATTGATCAAACATTTCATGATTGCAATTTTTTGCTGAATTTCACGTCATCCTACTTTAAAGTGCGAAAAAGCGAGATGATCGAGAGCATCTTCTAAAGTTCCCTCGTTCTCAGGGCTCCACTCCCCTCCGGCTCCCCTGAAGAGGCGCACCGACTCCTCCATCCACTGCACTGAGTGGTAATAGTCCTCTTGCTCATAGGCCACCTGTATGTGACAAAACCATTGACAGATCATGGTAAGGGGATGGTTAGACAGAATCTGGCCAGTTTCTTCAGTCATGCCGTTCAGTTGCCATCATTTACGCTGTGGCGGCTGGAGTGTTTGCTTTGGAGAAGTTCTTAGCAATGTTGAAAGGAGAGGTAAAACACACTGGATGACCTAAAACTGATAAGACATTAGACATTGGTGCCCTGAATCATCTATAACTGATGGTCAATAGGTGACATTCCTCTCTCTCTTTTACAACTGGCTGCAGCACTTTCCATTTACACTTGTTTTATTGATTTGTCATTGTCATTGCATTGAACATTGTTCTCTCTCATGCCTCACATCTCTGGACTAATCTCTCAGTGTTTTTCGGTCTTCTCTCTGTCATCTCAGACCCCTAACCAGTTGAGGTAGATGGCCACCCTCCCTGAGCCCGATCCCCTGGGAAGTTTCTTTCTCTTAAAGGAGCTTGAGGCTCCTTTTAAGAAATGAGACTCTCTAGCGCCACCCTTCACCACGACGGCCGTCGGGGGTACTGCAGCCAACAGCGAAGCCGGCACGGGAGAACGGGGAGAACGCACATGCAGCGTCATGTGACGTCACATCCGCAGCCCAGCGCGGGAAATTCGGGACCGAATTGCAGCACATTTTGCAGCACACAGCCTGTTCAAGGCAAAGGAGAGATACACTAGAGGGCTCATTCTTTTGGGTTTGGAACGCTTCATCTGACATTATTACTAGAAAACTTAAAATGTATACGGATTTTTTTCATAAATCCTGCCACAATCCGGCCTCAAGCTCCTTTAAAAGCGACAGGGGACTGGACCAAAGTGAAAATTTGATGCAATCTGTTGGGTTCCTTAGCCAGGCTGAATCCACATGAGATGAATCTGGACTTTATTGGAATGAATTTGATTATACTTGATGTGATAAAGTAGGTAAAAACAAAATAGTGCCCATTACAACAGGGTGCATGGTGTGTGACTCCTCCCTTCACAGATTATACCCTCCAAAAAAGCCCACAAACAAAGGTCTCTGTGTACCAAAACACAGAATGAAACTCACCAATATGCAGATGTATCTGTTCCAACACTGGTTACACTTTATATTACACCCTTTAATTTTGGAGCTGTCAGTCTCTCCAGGGACATGCTGAAAGAGCAATTAACTTTTGAAAAAGTTCATAATCAAAAGGAAAAGGAGCCTGAATGGATGTTATTGTGTTAATGAGATATCCCTCTATTCAAACAGCTTCAAATGTCTCCCCAATGAAACTGAGAAGCTAGACAACATCTGTAATCAAACAAAACCACTATATAAAACCTTCTTAACTACAAACCTTGAAAATTAAGCCTTTCTATTCTCAGAACAACTCAGCAAATCTCAGCTTTCTACAAAAGTTCAGGCCCCATCTGCTGCTATAGTTCCTCACTCCTCCTCCTCACTTCTGCAGCAGGCTATAATGTATTTTCCATGCAAGTGCCCTGCACTTACACATCACTGTATGAAAACAGTGGAATATATTATGGAGAAACCTCGTTTTCCTTCTCTACGGGTAAAGTATTGAATCCATCTTCACCATAAAAGGAATAGCAGGCATGCAATGGGAAGAATCCCACGCTTTCCAGGCTCCCTGTCTGGACTCCCACCACACAGACCAAAATGCAGATCTGAAAAAAATGCATCCAGACCTTTGGAATGGGAAATTAAGCAGAAAGGGAAACTTTACGTTCATAGGTACTTTACTCCTTCTATTTTATGCTATCTCGTATACCTCTCTTGCTAATTGTACTTAACATTTACAGAAGCAGGCACAATCTGGACATCATGCACCATCAGTACTGACTAACAATCCTTTAAACAGTTGCTGGTGCAGCAGCTTTTCCTTCATAACTGCTGCATAAGGCTTCAGATTTTGTGAGGTTTTTGACATGCATGCACTGGGCTTTTGAGGTCTGTCCACTGAAGTCAAGTTTGGCAGACTGTGAGGACAAAATTTGACGAATTTACTTGTTATCTAATTTAATCTATATCTCCTCATACCAGTGACAACTGATTTTTTTCCTTCTTTTTCGGGGGAGGGGGGGCATTAAGAGGGGACGCAAGTCTTAGCTCAGGATCCGGTTGACTAAACTATGAGCTTTATCTAAAGCCTCGGATGTTGATGCATCCTATGTGAGTCATTTGAAGAATGAGTCCTGAGTGAGAAAGGATCCATGATTCACCTTCCCAACCAAGAAGCAGTCATCCCCGGACAGCGAGACGGACACCGCAGGCATGCAGACATCAATCGCCTTGCCATTGGTGACTCTTTGAAAACGACCCCTCACGAGACTGGAGACTTGCAGCGCGTACACATCCTGCAGCCTCATGAGCCCCCTCGCAGCCCCCTGGAGGTCCTCCGCTTGGGGCAGGTCGGCCTCTTCCATCTCATAGCTGAACCTGAGAGCTGAACAGCAGAGAGTCAAAAGATGAAGTGGGGAGTTTGGTGATGACAGCTGAGAGGGGGAGGACGAGGAGTGTGCTCAGATATCATAACCAGATGTATCTTTGAAGGAAAGGAGGCAAACGGCCAACCTTGTACATTCTCTAGAGCCTCGTTGCTGTAGACGACATTCAGCCACTCAGAGCGCAGGCGCTTGATGAGGGTAAAGGCCACCAGTGGGTTCGCCATCGCGGCCGCCGGGCCTTTGTAGAGATCTGTGTGCAGGTCAGACACTTTGGCATAAAAGCTGTGTGAAAGATGAGACTGTGATTGTAAAAATGGACTCAGGCGGTCATCACGAGGAAAGAGGGAGTACAAACAAACCACGATTGGTGCTTAGGCAGAAAACAAACTGGTGAACACTTGATGAAGATTATGATCTCATCTATTTAGCATCAAGTTCAACTGAACATTCAACAATTTGCATTAAGTCAAGGAAGATGAATATGAAATGCAATAAAGCTACTGTTCAAAATAGACAAAAGGGGACTTCCGCATGAAATCAGCTTTACTACACTGAAGGCATTAAACATAATTTACAAGGTTATATTTTTTCTAATAATTACAACCAACTGAGTTCCATTCACAAATCTCCTGGACAGCTTTATGACCACATAAACCAACACATGCTGTTCTCATCCTGTCCATCTAAACTAAAACAGACAGAACTTTTTATTTTATTTTTCACACTATCAAAACTATTTTATGCTATTGATAAGCAAAGGTATTATCCACATCAAAACTGTCTCCAGTGTCACCACCCAGGGGCGTCAATTGGGTATGGCAAGGTACGGCAGCCGCCACCTTGGCTTCAAGGGAAAATGTAAATGTTTGTTTTTTAAATACATTTATGGAATTACTCTGTTTCTATTTGTATTGATTATTCTATTACTTAATACATATAGAATAACTACAAATGCAAATTAGAACGACATGATCGATTTCACTAGTTATTACACTGCAAAAACTCAAAATCTTAACAAGAATATTTGTCTTATTTCTAGTTAAAATGTCTAATTTTTAGTCAAAAAAAATCTCATTACATTTAAGACAAGACTCAAAAACAACTATTTTCACCTGTTTCAAGTAGATTTTCACTTAAAATAAGTGGAAAAATCTGCCAGTGGAACAACATTTTTTTGCTTGTAATGAGAAGATAAATCTTGTCCCACTGGCAGATTTTTCTACTTATTTCAAGTGAAAATGTACTTGAAACAGGTGAAAATGGTCAAATAACAAGTTATTTTTCTGGGGATGACTCTTGTTTTAAGTGTAATGAGATTTTTTGACTAAAAATGAGACATTTTACCTAGAAATAAGACAAATATTCCTGGTAAGATTTTGAGTTTTTGCAGTGAGTGAGACTGCATTTGAAAAAGTTCCAATTTTCTTGACCACACAGATAAGCTCCATAGCAGACTTCTGTGATGAGTATTTGCTGGGCGTGCTGATTGATACTCTAGTTAAGTTCTGTGACTCGTAACCTTGCCATACCTTAGCTTCCACTGAATTGACGCCACTGTCACCACCACTCACCGTCGGATGTCCGCCAGTCTCTCCATCTCGTGGTCGATGTAAGTCCTCAAGTAATCAATCAGTTTCCGTTCAACGTGGATGGCCAGCTTCACATTCAGCAGAGATGTGTACATCTCCCCCACGCACATGGGAATCACGGCTGCAACCACGAACCCCCAAAGAAAGTAAACACATGCTGGACGTTTCATCTCCGAGCACAGCCTTCTCGTTTCTCTGCTCCTCCGCTTTCTGCGTCTCTCTCCCAGCTTTGCCGGCAGCTGCTGCCTCCACTTCGGCTGATCTCAAGCCTAAATTATGGTTCCGCGTTACAGCAACGCAGAGCTTACGGCGTAGGGTACGCGGCCACACACACCGTAGCCTCTGCGTTGGTGTAACGCGGAACCATAAATCAGCCTTCAGATCGGCGTTTCTCCCCCTGTTCACGGGGCAGACCTGCAGTCCGGATTCATCGGACAATTAGTTTGTCTCAACGATACAATACCAGGAAATCATTGGAGCTGCGGTCTGTTTCTGATTTATTAAGCTGCTTTTCATTTTCTTTCTTTCTTTTTTAATATGACAGTCAGGGAAACTCTTGCACGCGTTTTAGTTTTACGTCACTGTTTTCCATTCACAAAGAAACTTGACTGGAATCCAAGGAAATAATATCCCTGCCGCAATTAATGACTCTTGTCCCTAGTATGAATGACGCCAGATTCTCCGATTTTGTTTTTTAAAACCACACTCCAATCCACAAAATTGTCTTAAATTTACGAAAAGAAAAAAAAACAACACTTTTCCAGCCAGCATCTTCATGTGGGATCCCCATCTGGGTTAAAACCGAGCTTTTGGGGTTGAAATGGGCAAGTAGCAAGGGCCACACATGATTTCACTATGCCAGGCCTCAAATAAGAAGCCTATGAAGGCCAATGAGGGATGCAAGTGAGCTAAACTGAGTTTGAGGTAAAAATGGGTGAAACTGGGGGCGTTCCACTTTAACCAGCTGCACCTAAAACACTCAGAATTCACATGGACCAAGACAGTCAGGGCCACCATGGAGCATACAACAAACCCACTTGGGACCCATATGTGCAGCCCAGTTACTAGAGACTGACTGATCTGATCCGACATCAGTATCAAGTCCAATACTGATGTATTTCACTGATCAGTTATCAGGATCATGACATCAATCAGAAACAGTGGATTGGGGTAGCTTTATTTGACCAATGTAAAGTCCTCATAAAATAATGGCTGAGTTAAATTTTGAAAAACTGATCTGAAAGGTTTATTATTTATTTGATGTTCCTTTGTGGTATGCCATCATTTGAACTCGTGTAAAAAAAAAACCCATAAACGAGCAACCTTTTCGGTTTAACCTCTGTTTCATGCAAACAAGGTCACTCTATGGTATAATTTAAGAATGTGTTTTAATTTATATTTCTATTTAAATACGGTATATGACTGCGTGAAAACGCTTCGCTTCAATAAAATAAAAGTAAAAATGCTTCTATTTGAAGTTTGGATTCACAGCGACATCTGCTGTCAACATTTGTGAACAACAAGTGCAGCCTGGACGTCACATCTTCAGCTTGTAAAACAAAACAAAAAAAAATAACAAAAAAAAAATAGACCCAAGAAGATATTTAAAGTCAATCAATCTGTAGTAGTAACACTGCAAAAATAAAATGCACAAGCTTATAAATGTGCATAAATGTTGGGGTCTGTGGGTGTTTGTTTGGATGTTTAGAGCAGCCTTTCTCAACCGGGGTGTCGCGGCACCCTGGGGTGTCGTCTGACTGTTTCAGGGGTGTCGTTAAAAAATTACCTATTCTGACATTTCATATATAAATACCATATTTCCGCGACCATACGGTGCGCTGTGTGGAAAGGCATACCCTCAGTTTTGTGTGTCATTTCTGTATTTAAAACACACACACGGCGCACTGACCGAAAAAGGCGCCGTCTACACACACGGAGCGCCACAGAACACACACACACGGTCGGACATCCCTCCTCGTCTTACAGTTCACGCCAGCGAGAACTTGTCCGGGCATTTAGCTTGTTACTCTCCCACTTTCTTTTTTCGCCTCCTCCGATAAAACTTTTATTTTCTTGGGTTTTTCCGCTGCTTCGGCCATGACACCAGCTTCTGCTGAGCTCTGCGCTCCACGCCCCGCCCAGCTTTGGTCTCCACTACGAATCGGGAAGGAGGGGGAAGTGACGTATGCCGTAAAGCAGTCAAAGCCGTAAAAATGTGTACCGTATTTTCACGACCATTCGGCGCACCGTGTGCAAAGGCGCACCCTCAGTTTTGTGTGTAATTTTTGGTTTTAAAACACACATACGGCGCACCGACCCAAAAGGCGCCGTCTACAGACATGGAGCTGCACACACGCGCGCCACAAAACACACACACGCGCTGCAGAACACACACACAAGCACACGTGTGCTTATTTAAAAATAGAGCTGGAGTAAAACTTTGTTTGATTGTACTTTATTTCAGTTTTTACATTAATCGAAGTCTCATCCTCTGTTTCTGCATTAAAGAGCTCCGCTAAATCAGCTGTGCCAGTCCGAATTTCCTTGCTGTCAGAGTCACTATCCGTGCCGTGCGGCGCCTCGGAAATGCCGGCTTTTGCGAAAGCTCGCAAAATAGTCCCAGCAGACACGTTAGCCCACGCATCAACAATCCATCTGCAAACTGTGGCATAACTTGCCCGGCGCTGCCTTCCACTCTTGGTGAAACTGTGTTCCCCCTCAGTCATCCATCGCTCCCACGCCGCTCGCAGTCTTAAGGCTGATTTATGGTTCTGCGTTACACCAACGCAGAGCCTACGCCGGAGGGTGCGCGTCACCGCGTACCTTCCGGCGTAGGCTACGCCGGAAGGTACGGCGTAGGCTCTGCGTCGATTTAACGCGGAACCATAAGGCTTCACATTGAACGGCCGGTTCTCACCGACGTCCAGCGGTTGGAATTCCTTCGTCAGACCTCCCGGAATAACAGCAAGCACAGCGTTCATATTTTTCACTTCTTTTTTTACATTGTCTGTGAGATGGGCGCGCGTAGAGTCACAGATCAGCAGCGATGGTGATGTGTGGAAAAAACCACTGGGTCGCCGCACATAGACCTGCATCAGCCACTCTATCATCATCCCTTCATCCATCCAGCCCTTTTCATTTGCCTTTATAATGACTCCGGCTGGAAAAGTCTCTTTAGGCAAAGTCTTTCTTTTAAAAATCACCATAGTTTCTGTCCATCAGCGTGGCAACCAAGCACAACAGTGAACGATGACTTCTCATACCCCGTTGTGCGGATCACCACCGTACGAAAAGAAGTTTAGGCCTACTCTGGTGCAGTTATCGTGTTCAAGTTATTGATACAAAATAAACCGGACTTATGCATTTACAGTCAGAGTGATGCAGTGTGGTTTTTAATTATATTTCATTCTGGGGTGTCGTGAGATTTTATTCACTTTTGAAAGGTGTCATGACTGAAAAAAGGTTGAGAAAGGCTGGTTTAGAGGTTGAAAGCAGCCCACATTGTAAATTTTTATTTATATATGAATTTCCCTGTGATGGACTGGCGACCTGTCCAGGATGTATCCTTGCCTCTCTGCCTCTCGCCTGAAATTAGCTGGGATAGGCTCCAGCAGACCCCCGTGACCCTGCAAAGGATAAAGCAGGTATAGAAAATGGATGGATGGATGATATATGAATTGTCAAGGCATCTGGAAAATATTTTTAAAAAGAGGTGATTTTTTTCCTTAGATTAGTGTTTCCTTATGTTAAAATTTGGGAGATGAAGATGTATAAAATAATAAAAAAAGAAAAGAATAAAAAGATGATGATGCTGAGAACTCTGTTATAAAGTTTATCTACAAAGTCAAGTATTTCATCGCATACTGCAGAGACTCTAAACTGTGCTGTTTGTGCCATTTTAGACTTGCTGATTCCCCTTTTGTGATATTTTATTTGGATTTGTAAACATATATATCTCATCTTCATGACAAAAAGCATGCGTTTTCTTATTGTTACACAATTCTTGTCAATTAAGTAACCCACAGGGCTGCACTTTGACAAGTTCCACAACTATTAAAGTAAGCTGTCAAGCAAACAACCAAAATATACAGAAAAGGAGGCTTAGTAATTGATTTGGATGTCCAAAAGCATTTGGTGATTCAGTTTTACAGCTAAGGAGTGCTGTGTCACCGTTCACCACGTTCACTGGCAGAATGAGACGATGAGCTCCAGAGCAGCTGTCAGACTGCATTTATACTAAATCTACTGACACGATTGAGGTTTTCTTTTTCCTCCTTTTTTCAGTCCTCTTGGCAGGCCTGCAGCCTCTGTCTGGTTTATGTTTAACAGACGCGACCCAGTAAAACTTTCATATGTGCATAAAGGAAAGAGTTAAAAATAACAACTTCACAGTGGCAGAAAGAAGTTGCATCAGTTCTTGTTCATTCTCAGTGATCTTGTTATTTTCAAAGAATAATGCAAAACAAATTGTTTTAGAGATGAAAGAGAAAAGCTAACTAACAGAGTTTCAGCTGGTTGCACTAGATTCTACTCAAGAAATGCAATTTAACACCTGTTTGATGAAAAAATTAAAAGAGAATCAATTGAAGCAATATTAACATTTATGTGGAAGAGGAACAACGAAGATCAACAATGTCTTCTGAAATCTGTTACATTAATGAAATGATGAACTTTGGACATTTTTGGAGGGTGGGGGGTCCATCGATCAAATCTTCTACAGCTGCCATTTGGAGGGGATATATTGATGGCCAGAATAAGCAAGAGGAATAATGGTGTGCTTGATAACAATTAGGAACTTAGAATTTTAGGCAACACAAATAAATACATTTTGAAAAAGAACCGGAAAGTTTCTCAACTTTATCAGCCAACACAGCACAATCCTATTTTTGTTGGTCTTAATCTAGTAAAAAAAACAAGAAAAGGGCCGTTCTGCACCTTTTAAATATGTATTTCTTCAATTAAGAGGCAAACATATCTGGTGAGGTTGTTAATAGAAAAGAAAACTTGCTGGCAGTTAGTGTTTTTCACATTTTTTAACCTCCTGCCACACCTCTGAGACATGTAAGATCATGAATTCAGCATAACCAGAAGATTTGAGTTAATCTATTTTTGAGACCTGAACACCTTGAGTTATCTTTTGACACTTGCAGATAATGGTTCAGTAAAAGCGTAATCACCAGGCAACATATGGTTTGACTTTTATTGAGCAACAGGTGAGGTTTTTTCCAATCTGGCCTCTGAGACTCTGGTCTCTGAAGCCGTAGATGAGCGGGCTGAGGACGCGTGGGACAAGGATGAAACAGAAGTAGTTAAAAAATGCTATGTCTGAAGGTAGCCATTTTATGTGCTCATCCATGAAACTTTCAGTGAAGGGGTGAGTGAAGGCCAACATGCACAGCAGCAGCTGAAAGCCGTGGAGAAGCACCGTGCGCATGGCTTTTCTCACAGACTGTCTGTCCTGCCGCAGCTTCCTGGTTTCCAGCAGGATCCTCACATACGTGAAGAGGATGATGACTCCCACCACTGCAAAAAAGAGCATATTCACAGCAGCTCTGACCAGGGCCTGGATCGGGGATGAGTGGACAACAGCAGTTTTGCAAACCAAAGGAGTAGTGAGGACATCCACGGCAGGGTTTTGTTTCCCAATTGGATACTCAATGATGGGGAAAATGAAGCTGATGAACCACAGAGACATGATAATTATCCAAATACGGTCTGAGCGCCAGGCGGTCGGGCACTGCAGGGGATACAGGATGGCAACATAACGCTCCAGTGACATTGTGGCCAGGATCAAGGTTGTATTTTGGAAAGTGGCAGTGGAAACAATCAGTAGGGGGACACAGTACACAATGGGGAATCTAATGTCACCCATCACGCAGAGAAAGAGCAGCACAGATGACAGGATCTGCAGGGTATCGTTGATCAGCATGTGTGCAAACAGGATGTAACGTGAAGTGTCCATGAACTGCCTGTGCGAGGCGAAGATCTGCAGCATTACCGCGATGCAGCAGAGGTAGATGCAGAAGAAGGGGATCACCACACACACCTTGATGATCACAGACAGGCTGTTTGGAGATGTTGCATTGACAGGGAGCTCAGACAGGTTTAGCATTTTTTTAATTTCTGAACTGGAGCGCACCTGTTTAAGAAAAACACAACTTAAATATGAATTTACACACACATACAAGATGAACACACAAAAGCAGTTAGTACAGTTAGAACATTGATTTTTTTCCTCACCTGTGAAAGGGCAGATATATTTTTAACATCCTAGAAGCATGTCCTCTGTGAGGAACCTTTCAGGAATGAATTTCCTTTTTATCTGACTCATCTGACCACATTTCACTGTGTTTACTCCGACCTGATTCCCCCAGAGGTCTAATGTTATCGTCATCAGCAACAGATTTCAGAGGGGAGGAAGAGGGTGTGAAAACTTTATTTACTTATTTTTATAAGAGTTGCAATTGACCATTGATAATAATAATAATAATAATCAAAAAAGAGGATATTCTGTGTTTATTATTCTGTCGCAGGGATTTTCATGACTTCAGGCTGACAATAGCAACCTCATGGGCCTCCTGTATGTTCATGTAAAGCAATGTAAAGCAATGTAAAGCAAATAAGAACAGGTTTAATATGCTGTAGTTAATGGGTTTGTTAAAGTACACCACAGAGCGACCTGGACATCTCATTACTGGAGCATATTCATTTGATATTACTTTACATATCCATCATCATTCATTTCTTGTAACTTTACAACCACTGCTGACACAGTTTATTAGGAACGTTAATACAAAACTATGACTCAGTAAGACCTGGTGCAGTAATTTTCCTTTAAAAAATTGTTTTCTATAGGGCATTCCAAAGGGAGGATATATGTTTTATGTAATCCTAAAAGTTTTATTGTAAATGCAGAAAGTGCTGGGTTGTTACACTGATAGTGGGATTTAGTAGACACATTACAAAGAAGTTGAAGGCTGAATTAAGTAATTAATACAGGTCAAAAAGACATATTCAAACTTCTACCTGGTATCGTACATGTAGAAAATGTAACTTATGACCCATGAGGGAAGTTACATTCCTCCATAACACTAATGATTTATATAAATATCTGAGTAACAGCTCAGCATATTTCCCCTTAATCTCGATATTACATTTTTTTTCTGGTGTACAACATTGCCAAACCGCTTTCCAAACTAAAAAAAAATTATATTTTATTGTTGTGGACTGATTATTTTTTAGCCTTAATCCTTGAACTTTTATCTTTTTTTTTTTCATTTTAATTAACTATATTGTATGTCAGTGTGCATTGGTCTCCCAGTTTTTATTTTTTTGGTCTCCCAGTTTTTATTTTTTTGTTTATTACGCTTATTTTTCAGTCAAAATGTCAAAGCACTTTGTATTTCATGTATCTGGATGAAAGGTGCTATATAAATAAAATTTGATTGATTGATTGATTGAACTGAAACAGTCACACCGAAACAGACTCGTAAATCCTGATGATTGCATCACCGTATCGCCTTACCCGGATGCACCCATCCCTCTGGAAAAAGGTAAATGTGAACTCCTGAGACCTTTTTAATTGTTCCAGTCTAATCTATACACTCCTGAACAAACAGAAACATTTTGTTTATTGTTGGTTGCCTCATCACTTCCTTTGTGTCAAAACTTGAAGAATTACTGGTAACTATAAATTATTGCTTGTTATAATAGTTCATGCTGTATAATCACATATCTATAATTTCAAATCCATTTAAACATTTTTTTTAGCCCACACTATCAAAAAGAGCCCAATCCCAAAGAAAACCTCTCCAGTTTGCTCTATGTAGGAAACCATTTGTGTAGTACCGATAGAGTCCACGTGCATCTGAATCTGCTGAAGAAGTCTGAAGTGGTTAAATTTACAAGGCTGGTCAGTCTTTGACCTTTTAGGAATGCGATTGAACAGTGGAGCCTATTCTGGCAAGAAATGGGGGTTGTCATATTGATTGCTGGAACTGTATCGACTGTGCTGAGTGGGCTCTTTCAAGAACACTGGGTCAGTGGTTCCAACTTTGCTTCATACAATGCACTTTGAGAACCAATGAGCAAAGCAATTAAGTAGTGTCAGCATTTTAGCTTTAGTTTCATAATTCATGGCATTCAGTGTGGAGACTTTAGAGGGAGTTTGTAAGACTCAAGATGTCTTTAGAGTTGCAGTAAATTCATCACTGTGGGGTAATGGAGCTTAGTCGACAAATTTCCGTCTTCATTCCTAAATTAATACAACAAGTGACACCAAATGAACAATGCCCTCTACACAGTGCTGTTTGAAAGGTATGTCAAACAAATTGAACCAATGATTAGTCAACTGAAGTGGTTTTGTGTCTTACTTTTTTGTCGGTACTAGGGACTCAAATATTTAAGACTTGACTGCAGGAAAAAGCTGACTTTAGAAAACAATGTGTGATATATTCATTTCTGCGAGAGCTCCAACCAGGATTTTCAGGTTTGGCCTTTACAGCTGTTTGGATGTTTGCAGACGTTTGGTTTTGTGAAAAATCTAAACAAACACCTTGAAATCCCTGATGCATCACAAAACAGGTGGTACATTTGGTGTACCACATAATCTTTTTTGACAATGTTCCAGTGTCACACTCTTACACAACACTCAGGTCAGAGATCACAGTGGACATTTGCAGGCATGGTTTTTAGAGGTAAAGATGATGCAATCTATTAAAAGTGTCTGTTTTTAACTAAATAGTAGTGCTGCATTGTATTGAAATAATTGTGCATGTTTCTCTATCTCCTGCACCATTTAAAAGAAAATGTTGACAAAGCCTTTAACAGATGGGCTGATGATTAACATCAAGCTTCTGAGCTCAGTTGGGCAAAGTGAATATTTTTTTATTTGTTTGACAAACAAGTGACGCTGTTGGGAACAGCTCACTGCTTTCCGTCAGCTGTTTGCGTAAGTTTTGCGTCAATGGAAAAGTTCACAGAGTTCACAAAGGTCACCAAAATCTACCAAAAACACTCTCTAACCCACCCAAACTCTACTTATTTTTGGGCTATCAGAATTAATATTTATGCCAAAAACACAAGCTTTGGTGAAATATTAAAGGAAACAGAATAGAGCTGATTAAAAAAAAGCTATTTTCATCCAAAAAAAGAAAAATAATATAAATGTACAGCATGTTCAATAAGAATATGAATAAAGAATAGGAATATGGATTTATTACATTGCAAAAGCATATCCTTATAAAAGTTAATAATGCCTGTCAAAAGAAAATTAGATGACTATTAAGACTTTTTTGATAGATTAAAGAATTCTAAAGAAGGACATTTTTCCTGACCTATTGATAAAGATATTTTTCTTTTTTTTCTTTTTTTTTTTTAAGTTTTTATACCTGATTTTTTTACCCATTTCCTGGGCATTGCTCCTCTCTACCAACCCCAGGAGGGCCTAACTGAGGTCAGGTCTCCTCCTTATCCTGAGGAGTGAGCAGGCCGCTTCTTTTCACCAGACAGGGTGGGGCTTCTCCAGCTGGACGTAGCGCATGGAAGGATGACGTTATTCCGGCCAGATCCTCCCCACCCCATCTGGCGCCCCGGCTGGCCAGAGGGGCCTTGTACTGTATAGCCCAGGACTGCTGCATGTTTTTGTGAGGGCAGCTCACATTAGCTACCCAAGGGAACACGGGGAGAACATGCAAACTGTGGGGTTGGCGAAAGGCCCTTTCGCCAACCCCACCCAGGGTGTGGGCGCTGAAGTCATGGGGGAACTTAGCATTCAGCGCAGCGTACCCCGGTGGGAATTGAACCACCGATGCTTTGCCGATTCAACACAAAGAATTAAAATATGATACAATGTTAATTTGAATGTATTTGAAATTTTCCAACTTTTTTGGGCCTCCAAAAAGTGTGATATTTTTTAGGGCTCTTTATCAGACTTTTAACAGCTCTAAAGCTGTCAGCTGGTCAGCAGTGTTTTAGAAGTCACTGTGAACAATTAAGACTAGAGTTTGCAGTTTCGCAGGTGCAAAATGTAGGTTTGAAATATATATGCTGGTTGCATATAATAAGCCTTACCCTGTTAAAGCACATCCATTTTTTTCCTTTTTCTTATTCATGTTTCTTTTGCTTTCTCAGAAACCCCTCCCCAGCACAGACATGCACACGCACGCAAAGAGTTGGTCAAACTACAACTGTCCGGCTCTCTTGGCTGCACTTATCAGTGGAACTTTGCAGATAAGGGTAATACGCACATTCGCAGGCACAATAAACAGATCAATGCCGCTTACGTAACGAATGGGGGCTGCCTCCTTACAAATACCCACAGGACGAAACAGTTAGCACTCACTGAGCAGAATCCAAGCTTTCTGGCTTCAAGCAAGATTTCTTCCTTTTATTTCATAGAACCATTGAAATCATCATTGAAATTCATTTTCAACTAGAAAAACCTGCAGTTAGAAGATACTTTCACGCATTTTTTAAATAGGTCCGTCAGTGCACCGGAACTGATTAATTTTCAAAATGCAAGCTGTTCGTCAGTGTTCGAGGTGTGCAAGATGTGCTGTTGGAGGACTTCTGCGAAACCAGACAGATATTTCACTGCTGCAAAGGAGAGAAGGAGCCTGCATCCGCTTCCTGAGGTTAGTTATGAATGGAAAGCATTGATATGAAGTTTACTTGTAAAAAATATAGTTCATCATTGAATTCAATCATTGCTTATTCATGAGTTTGAAACTGTAGTTCTAACTACTTGTCATTTTTCTGCAGCAGTTCTGAGATGAGGAGGCTTGGAGTCCAGAAGGCTGGGGATCAGACAAATCCAACACAGACCAGCTCCGCGTCTTTAAGTGTTGGCCAGGGGATTTGGGTGAGTCTCTTAGCTCTTAACTCAGATCATCTAACAGAGTGCACCAGACCTCTGATATAAAACTAACTGCACCAATGTTGCATCTCCTAGACACCTTGTTCCAAGGAGTTAAATAACAGCTGCTCTCCCCTTTTGTCTTTTTTAAAGCAAGTGGAAAACCTCTCACATAGCTCACTGATCAAGAGGGCCGCCTCGCTGGTGACAGAAAGTTCTGGCACTTTCCTCACGCAGGCCACCTCTGCTCTCACTGATGCCCTTGCAGATTACTCAAAGGTAAGCTTCTGCTTATGTGAAACATTTTGGCATATATGACCATTTTAAATTCATGAGTTTAAATGGCTAAGTAATACATACTGCTAAATTGAGAAATCTGTGCTGAGTGTGTAGAGGGAAAAGACTTTCTGGTTTTCTGCACTGTCCTGATTTTTCTGCCTTCTTCCTGTTTGTCAACAGGCCGTGCACTCACGCATCGCTTTCCAAAGACAATATTTGGCCTCATTGGGGAGAGTGAATCTAGCAGAGGAGGAGTCCCTCCAGCAGGCAATTAGAAGCTGGCGCGCAGAGGTTGGTGTGCTTTCAGAAAAGTTGTTGAGAGTCATTGTTGAAATTACTTCAGGCATCGATCTTCTGACATTTTTCTTCTGTTTCATGTAAAACCCAACCAAACCTGCATTTATAATACTGTGTTTTTGTCCCGTGTTTGTGCTCTGTCAGGCTGCTGAGAGACTGAACCAATGCAAATGTTACGAATCCACATGGAACAATGCTGTCAACCTGTGTAAAATGGCAGCTGATGCAGCTTACAGCTCAGGTGGGTGCAATATGTGGCTCAATTAGTTTACTTCGACTTGCTGAATGTTGCCATTTAACTAAATTTGGAAGATTTACTTGATTCATTTCTCAGGAATTTGACAGTGTGTGCATGCATCTCTGTGTTTGCAGGGGCTCAGAAAGCGTCCATCTCGGCCAGAGCAAACATTCAGATGGCCCAATCGCAACTGGAGGAGGCACGGAAACTGTCAGCAGAGGCTGATAAGAAACTGGCCGAGACTAAAGTAGAAGAGATCCAGAGGATGGCAGAGTATGCTGCTTTCCGAGCAAACAGTGAAGAGCATGAGATGCATGAGGCTTATCTACGAGAGGACTAAAATAATTGTCAATAAATAATGCAAAACAGCTAATGATCCATAAATTAAGATCTGCATTAATCTAATGAGAAGCAAGTCTTATTTTGAAATTAACATTAGAGCGCTGGGTAGCTTGACCGGTACAGAGGCCGCAGTGCTTGTGCTGCTGGCTCGGCTTCAAGTCCGGTCTGTAGCCCTTTGCTCCATGTTTGGCTCTCTTCCCTGTCGGAAAACTGTCAACAATGGTGTCTAGAGCCTAATCTCAAAAACAAATAGCACTTTGGACTTATTTACAGTGTATATATACTTTTTCTTTTTTTTTTCCTCGATATCAGCAAATTGAACTAAGGTATCCTTTGAATATGTTATACCGTAACATTTTTACATTGTTATGGTCACAATATACACGGTTGCCTAAGAAGTTGAAATAAAATATTTGTTTTTGCATCTTCTCATGAAATGATTGCAAATAAAGAGAGGATTAGAAAACAGGAAAGTTTCTGAAAACAAAACTATTTCAACATTATAGCAACAGTGTAGGTTGATGTAAAAAAGCTGTAAAAAAAATACATTTTGTTTTTATAAAACTGTTCTGTATAACTATGTATTACTGCTTTTCACTGTTCACGTAAAAACAAGAAAAAAGAAAAAAATAAACGTGGTAAAAATCAGAAGCATGAGTATTTGTTTTAATATGTTTGTTATGGCTCTATATTCCTGACCATTTTCCACTATGACATTTCCCTGATGATCATCTTCACAAACAAAAAGAGCAAGCTTTCTATATCCATGTTAATCTAATGGCATTAGAAAATAAATGTCAACGAAATCAATACAAAACAGAAAGATGTTAACTGTCCCTGACAAATTCATTACAAAAATTAGGTACTTGAGTAAGATCATCATTTAAAAAAATACAAATAAATAAAAGATAAACAACCATTGATAAGATGGTTCAAGCAACAGTCGATTTTATTTCTTAACATGAATGTTAATGTCATTATCTGAGGTAACATAACACACAAATTCTTACATTTTTTTAAATAATGATCAAGAAACAATGATGTTTCAATAGTCATTCATTTTAGGAAAACTAAATGTTAATATTAATAATATATTAGTTTAACATCACAATATCAGAAACCAAAAGCAAAACATGAACATGTGTGAGCATGTGGAGGTTCTGTCATGAGTTTGTGGTAAAGACATACACAGGAAACGGGTTGGTTGAAATTAAGGACATTTAAAATTTTAAAAACTAAACCAAAGCACTTCTGCATAAATACTTTAGAGTTATGTTTTTATATGTCAGTACTGAAAGGCCTGCACGTTACATTCGTTGTTTCAATGCTGCAATGACAATAAAGAAATCTGAATCTGAATCTGAGTTTATCTGTTAAACTCGAGCACTGTGCTTTTACATCGGCGAATGTTGGGACATTGTTTACTTTTGTTTTAGTGATAGGGCCTTTTTGTTAGTCTTTTCTTGGAGCTCAACAGAATGACAATAAACAACACACACTAGTGTTTTCAAAAGGAATTATTCTCATTGCACTCCTTCGTAATTCCTACAATAGAGTTCTATATTCAAAATGTTCTATATTCAATAACATTCACTAATAATGACATTGAAAATATAGACAGACATTATAACATGAAATAGAATAGGTGATAAAAAGAGGTGTGCCACATGCTATTTGTAGTACCACAGCTTGGCTTATGGTAATGCTGGGTAATGTAGTTTAGAAGCCTCTTGAAAAAAAGATATATAATGCAAATGTTGATTTAGAGTGTATGCACTTCACAGCGGTGCTGCTTCACCAAAACTAGCATTAAAACCCATCACAAAGAAACATCTGATAAGGTTTATACAGTTTCACTGAAGACATTTGTTCTTTATCAAGTTCTTCACAGTCATCCTAAACTACATCTGAACTGTCCATGTGGTCATTTTTCATTTCAGCTATGTGACCATGAGGTTTCATGTTGTGTTCAAGCGCCAACACTCTAACCTCTGGATTTAGGCCAAATTTACAGCCTGGTTCTAAAAACAGTTTTGGTCTTCAAAGCTAGATTTTGCATTTGTGAAAACTTGATGGAGGGTAAATGTTTCTGCACCACATGAGGTAAATTTATATAAAGCAATAAACATACATATGTGGAACTACTGGCATAGACTTTTGACTAGAGGCTAGCTGGCATCGTTTGTTCATTTGTGTTATGTAATGAAACTCAAGATATATTTCTCGCATTAGTAAAAGCAATCTTTCTTTTAAAAAAGCTACATCCAAAATAGCTTTTCAGTGCAAGAAGAAATATTTCATCCTTGAGGCCATAAATGAGAGGATTGAGACATCTTGGAGCAAGATAAAACATTACATAGTTAATGTATCCCACACTTACAGAAACGTTATAATCAATTTGAAGCAATGCATTGTCTATTATGGGGGACCAGAGCTGAAAGAGGCAGAGCAGCAGCTGGAAAGCATGAAGAATCACAGTCCTGAGCCCTTTCTTTATGGACTCGTTGTTCCTTTCTGATGCAGCTGTTGTGCCCGCCCATATGCCCATCTGAACTCTGAATTTATAAATGATTATGTATTCATGATTGGGTGAACATTTTCAGAACAGTAAAGGCCGAAAGCTATAGTCAGTTTTATGAACCCTGCTGCCAACGTCTGGTCATCTCAGCCCGGCCCGAGATAGCAAGTTTATGACCCCAAGAGGGGGGGTCAAAACAGATCAAAGCCAGCAAGGAAAGTTTCTGCCAGGGAAACAGACTCCCTGGGGATTTACGACCCCCGCTGCATGGCAGATCAAAAGCAGGACAGCAAAACCCAGTAAACCAGGCCTCGGTTTGCTGCCCCCTCGGGTGCTGCCCCTTTGAACAGAAGAAAACTTTGAAACCATGGTCAACCCCCCAAGCCTAAAACCGGTTTAAATGTGCCTCCTAAAATGGCAACCGTTGCCTGAACTACAACCCCCAGCATGCCTTGCGGGGGGGGGGTGGCGCCTACAAGCGCGCGCATCCAATCGCAATGAGGCACCGATGACGTCACTGCAGCGCGCGTAGGATCAAAACCCCTGCCGCTGCTTCTTTTTCTCTTCTCTTCCCATCACCCTCTCATCCGAGCTGGATCGTTTGGCTCTGGGCCAAGATCCCATCTCCCTTTCTCCCCCCGGCTGGGGGGAGGTGTAAGGCCCCATCGGGCCGCTCCGTTGGACCTGCAGCCCGTTGAAGCCGCGGTGCACGGAGCCACCCCCATCAGCTCTCGGTCTCAACTTTTCATCCAGAGTCCTGCTTCACGTGTCCCCGGTCCCTGGGAGCTGGAAAGGGGGGGGAAGCCGCTCCGAAGCTCGGCCCCGGCCCAGGGTGAGACCCGTTCCTCTTTCCTAACTTCTCTCTCTCTGCTCTTAAACTTCACCTGAAAGGACCTGTGGACAGCCTGCCCCGCGCAGAACCGAGACGCATCTCGCCGCCCGTCCCGGGCCACGCGCTCAGGCCGACGGGCACCAGCACTCAGAAGAAGTAGACTGGCCCCGCGCGCCCCCGAGACGACGTGATAGCCTCCGGACCGCGGCTGGAGCGCCGGCTGCTTCAGCTGTACCCCCGTCCTCTCGTGATTCCAGAGTCAGGAGGAGGAGCGGGAGAGGCGGGAGGACTCTCTGGGATCGGACTCCGACCAAAGACCCGGCAGGAACCCCTGATCGGCACCCGGAGACCCGAGGAGGCGTGAGGTTTTGAGACCTGGGTGTATGAGTTTAACTGGGAGTGTTACAGAGCTAAATCTGTGTTCAGAGCTGAGATTACATCAGCATCATTATCAGAACGGTTTTCATTAATTTGTAGTCACTACTTTCTGCTAGTCATTCATGTTTGATTATTTGGTAGTCGTTGTTTTCTGCCGTAGGCACGTTTTAAATGCTGCGTTCGCCATCCGGTCCGATTGCACGTGGCCCAGAGGGCGCGTCCATCTTTAAAAGACCACAGGAGCCCCGTTGAACTGTAGATGTTCTGTATCTTCGTTATTATTGCTTGATTTCTTCTTTTTTTTTTTCATTCCATGCATTTAACGTTTATGTTTCATTTTATTGATTGTTGTTTTTCTAGTTAATTAATTGTTTTATGGATACTTAAGCCATTTCTGCCATCAGGTTTATTTGGGTGTTGCGTTTATCATCTTTTGACACCCGTATGTAAATAAATTCTGATTGATTTCTTTATGAGTGGTTGTGTTATTTCATGCAAGATTTGGTCACAAATTGATTTGTTTAAGCAGAGCCTAGTGTTCGGATATCACGCCTTCACTGTTATTCTGTAAGATTTGCTGTTCTGCAGGATAATTCAAATCATAATGAGACTGATTTTCTGCTGTTAGTTATCGAATCCCACCGGAAGTAAGGCCCCGGCGGTGGTGCCCCTACGAGAATTATCATTTTTGATAATACAATTTGATAAATAGTCAACTTTATTAATTATTAATAATTCTTTAATAGAATTATCATTAGCCTTGATAACTGGACAGCCAAGCTACCTGTGAGTTGCACAACATAAATGGCGCCCCAGCGTGAGGCTCTCTAATAACGATATTTGTGACCAAGTTGTATGAAATAACAGAACATTAATTTTGATCGGGAAAGAAAATATTTTTATTTTTCTTCCCCCCTCATTATCTGATTCCTACGGTTATTTTAAAACCTGTGAATGGCAACCTCGCCTCACTAAGGGTTGGTTGCTTTGTTAAGTTCTTTAATTTTATTAATTTGAACTTTTATTTTTCATCACACGATTATTAATCTTGTGATTGATTTCCTCTGCAACCTTGCTTCACTGAAGGTAATGGTTGGGTTTGCTTTAAGTTCTGTTAATTTTATTAACCTGAACTTTTTCTATCACTCAATGTTTGTGAATCTGTTTGAGTAATTTCCTCTTGCAACCAGGTTCCATGGAAACTAATGGTTGGCTCGCTGTAAATTCCTGATTTTTATTAATCTGAACTTTTATTGAGGGATCACTATTTTATTAATCTCTGATTAATCCCCTTTTGCAACCATACTTAACTGAAGGTGATGGTTGACTTAAGTTCTTTAATTCTATTAATTGAACTTTTGCTGATTACCCCATGTGAGTTATTAATCTTCTCAGATTAATCTCTACTGTGTTTTAAGTTGAATCTTTAATTTAAAGTTATTTAAAGATTCCTCCCTTTTAATTCACTTTATTAATTCCTTTCAGTTGGGTCTTGCTTCTAAGGTTATAACCAATACCCCAGTCTCTCAGGGTTTGTTATCGGTTTAATTTCTTCTAATCTGGGTGATAACGTGAGCTGACTTCGTTAATAAGTGTAATCTCTTGCCAGAATCCCAAGCGAAGCGCTGGGGCCTGGACCGTGAGCTGAGGTGTGGTTATTAATGGCAGAGAGCTCATCGCAGTGGACGGAGAACCAGCAGAGGTGGACATGCAGGCTGATGGAGATCGACCGACAGGCAAGTCTGTTCTTAGGCTGGACCCAAAAGTGGTGAGCCCGGTCATCTCATCCCCTGAGCCCCCTGGTCAGACGCCACCATGAGTAAGCCAAAAATTAATTACCCGAAAGGAGCTGCGGCCCTTCCCAGTTTTCACTGTTACTGACGCTGAAGAAGCAGCTCAGCGTCTTCTTAAAGTAAACCAGAGGAGAACAGATCACGATTAACAACCAAGGCGCAGACGCCGTACCTCAGAGCGAGGGGGGTCCCATGTTTGACCTTTTTTTTTTTTTAGCAAAAGAACACTGAACAGCTGCATTACCTTGTATGCAGCGGCCCCCTCACAATTTTTCTGACCCAGAAGTGGAAGCCCGCTCCACACCTGAAAGGGGGGTAGGATACTTTGGGGCGTTAAAAAAAAAATTCACGCCTACACACAACTTTCAGGCTTCCACAGCCAAACATAAGTTAATGTGTGTTTTTGGTCGCCTAGCAATTAATCAAAGAGTGGTTAAATTGTTAGCTTTGGATTTTAGGTACAGTGTACATACTGAAACCTAACTAACCTCTCCTTTTATCTTTCGTTTACCGCACTGTAAGAGTGACGTCACTGTGTTATGTAAATGAATTGTGTTATTGCTTTGAATATGTTTTTCTTTTCATATTTTTGTGCATAACTCGCCTAGTGGACTAACCAGGCTAGCCTCACGCCCCCAACCAGAGTTTATGACCACATGGACTGTTGCACCGTTGTTAGATTCGACAACCAGACCCTGCATTCCGGTCGTCGATTCGAAGGGGGGATGTTGTGCCCGCCCATATGCCCATCTGAACTCTGAATTTATAAATGATTATGTATTCATGATTGGGTGAACATTTTCAGAACAGTAAAGGCCGAAAGCTATAGTCAGTTTTATGAACCCTGCTGCCAACGTCTGGTCATCTCAGCCCGGCCCGAGATAGCAAGTTTATGACCCCAAGAGGGGGGGTCAAAACAGATCAAAGCCAGCAAGGAAAGTTTCTGCCAGGGAAACAGACTCCCTGGGGATTTACGACCCCCGCTGCATGGCAGATCAAAAGCAGGACAGCAAAACCCAGTAAACCAGGCCTCGGTTTGCTGCCCCCTCGGGTGCTGCCCCTTTGAACAGAAGAAAACTTTGAAACCATGGTCAACCCCCCAAGCCTAAAACCGGTTTAAATGTGCCTCCTAAAATGGCAACCGTTGCCTGAACTACAACCCCCAGCATGCCTTGCGGGGGGGGGGTGGCGCCTACAAGCGCGCGCATCCAATCGCAATGAGGCACCGATGACGTCACTGCAGCGCGCGTAGGATCAAAACCCCTGCCGCTGCTTCTTTTTCTCTTCTCTTCCCATCACCCTCTCATCCGAGCTGGATCGTTTGGCTCTGGGCCAAGATCCCATCTCCCTTTCTCCCCCCGGCTGGGGGGAGGTGTAAGGCCCCATCGGGCCGCTCCGTTGGACCTGCAGCCCGTTGAAGCCGCGGTGCACGGAGCCACCCCCATCAGCTCTCGGTCTCAACTTTTCATCCAGAGTCCTGCTTCACGTGTCCCCGGTCCCTGGGAGCTGGAAAGGGGGGGGAAGCCGCTCCGAAGCTCGGCCCCGGCCCAGGGTGAGACCCGTTCCTCTTTCCTAACTTCTCTCTCTCTGCTCTTAAACTTCACCTGAAAGGACCTGTGGACAGCCTGCCCCGCGCAGAACCGAGACGCATCTCGCCGCCCGTCCCGGGCCACGCGCTCAGGCCGACGGGCACCAGCACTCAGAAGAAGTAGACTGGCCCCGCGCGCCCCCGAGACGACGTGATAGCCTCCGGACCGCGGCTGGAGCGCCGGCTGCTTCAGCTGTACCCCCGTCCTCTCGTGATTCCAGAGTCAGGAGGAGGAGCGGGAGAGGCGGGAGGACTCTCTGGGATCGGACTCCGACCAAAGACCCGGCAGGAACCCCTGATCGGCACCCGGAGACCCGAGGAGGCGTGAGGTTTTGAGACCTGGGTGTATGAGTTTAACTGGGAGTGTTACAGAGCTAAATCTGTGTTCAGAGCTGAGATTACATCAGCATCATTATCAGAACGGTTTTCATTAATTTGTAGTCACTACTTTCTGCTAGTCATTCATGTTTGATTATTTGGTAGTCGTTGTTTTCTGCCGTAGGCACGTTTTAAATGCTGCGTTCGCCATCCGGTCCGATTGCACGTGGCCCAGAGGGCGCGTCCATCTTTAAAAGACCACAGGAGCCCCGTTGAACTGTAGATGTTCTGTATCTTCGTTATTATTGCTTGATTTCTTCTTTTTTTTTTTCATTCCATGCATTTAACGTTTATGTTTCATTTTATTGATTGTTGTTTTTCTAGTTAATTAATTGTTTTATGGATACTTAAGCCATTTCTGCCATCAGGTTTATTTGGGTGTTGCGTTTATCATCTTTTGACACCCGTATGTAAATAAATTCTGATTGATTTCTTTATGAGTGGTTGTGTTATTTCATGCAAGATTTGGTCACAAATTGATTTGTTTAAGCAGAGCCTAGTGTTCGGATATCACGCCTTCACTGTTATTCTGTAAGATTTGCTGTTCTGCAGGATAATTCAAATCATAATGAGACTGATTTTCTGCTGTTAGTTATCGAATCCCACCGGAAGTAAGGCCCCGGCGGTGGTGCCCCTACGAGAATTATCATTTTTGATAATACAATTTGATAAATAGTCAACTTTATTAATTATTAATAATTCTTTAATAGAATTATCATTAGCCTTGATAACTGGACAGCCAAGCTACCTGTGAGTTGCACAACACAGCTTTGGCTGCTTTCATTATCTTATAATAAGAGAAAACAATGGCGGTGCACATGATTAAGAAGTAAAACTGGCACAGTGCTGAACTTAGATGATGCTGCCACATGTACACGTAGAACACGTCCCCTAAACAAATCTTGTTTTCTATGTAAACGCTTAAAGACACCGATGCAAAGAATACAGAGAAAATTGCAATGGTGGGAACGGAGCTGATGCCGTGAATGATGATGATGCAGTGGATCGTGCTGCGTTTGGAGCACAGCTCTGCATGTCGCAGAGGCATGCAGATAGCCACATAGCGCTCCAGAGTCATGGCTGTCAGGGTAACCGGTGTGACCAGAGTGTACAGAAACAGAAGTACAGAGATGATTACACATATCCAGATTTGAATGGCACACTGAAAATAGCTCAAGAAGAGCATGATATCAGTAAGGATTAATATCAAACTGTCAGACAACAATATCAGTGCAAATAAGATATAGCGTGCACTTGTGTGGAAAGACTCCTTCTTGAAAAAGGTCGTAATGAGCAACATGTTTATGCAAAGAAAAACATTCACCAAAGTCTGCACAATAATAATATCTTTGGTAATCTGTTGTTCTGTAAAACCACCAGCCACAGAGTTGTTATCTGCCATTTATGTTTTTAAGCAAACAAAAGTGAGCACAAAGACAAATGTTTCATTGTTAAATAAAAACCTTCTGTGAAATTAAATACAGTAGGTAAGCCCCAATGAAAATGTCGAAATGCAGAATGAAATAGAGCAGTTCACAAACCCTTCATGCGCTCCCAGAGATAGATATTTTCTGCTGTCCCCTAAGCATCCTTCTGAGAGACAGGTGTGCGTGACAACTTAAATATAATATCCAAGAGGTAAATGACATGAAAGTTTCCTTTCAGGTTTCATCAGTGCCATCTGCAGCTTGCTCCCCCTCCCACAGTGGGCTCTCCATCGAGGATAAATTATCAAACATTAAGTTACTTTAAGGGTGCTTCCAAAAGGATGTTGTTATAAAAATTGCATTTTCTCTTCTCTTTTTCCAAGATTTTCTCACACACAACATAAGAGGTCAAGATTTTAAAAGTGTGGAGATGAAGGCACAAATGTGATATTGCAAGTTTCGTGACTGTGTGTTGAGGAAGACCCAAATGCAGGAGAATAAGGCAGCAGTAGTTTCAAAACAAGTCCTTTAATGAAACCAACAGCTGAACATACAGAAATATCACAGTAACTCAAACTCAAACATACATCCAAGATCAGGACTAAAGACCATCAGGAACAAATACAGAGCCAGGAAAAAACGCTTCCAGGAGACAGGCAGACGGAGCAGGGAGGAAGAGAAACCAAGACAGTATAGGGACAGGGCTGTGGAGACACATGTCCAAACAATCGGGGATAGAGGGGAACAAGGGAAGTCAAACAGGAGCTTAAGAAACCAAGAAATCGACTTAAAAAAAAAATTGTACAAAATGAGGAAATCCAGGAAAAACAGGAGAAATCCAAACCCTAACTCAAAAACCCTAAACTGTGACAAAAAAGAAGCTACTGTACAGATCTGTCTCACAAACATGATTTAAAAGTCCTTCCAATCAAATCATCATGGCCCAATCATGACATTAAAAATGAATCAATACACAAACCTCTGTATTACATAAAATTTAATCAACAGCACAATTCTACATTTCAAAGCCAGGTAAAGCCTGAGTCGATCTTGTGCTGCCACACAAAGAATCAGTCTACACACACGTACGCACAGTTTTGAACATCTGAAATTTTGTTTTTGCATACGCAAGAATTCCACGGACGGATTCACCTTAAAATCCACGCACTCTCTGTACATAAGGCCCCAGATGACTGGTGAAGGAGAACCTGTGTCTGGCATGGCCCAGGATTGTGTCAAAGATCTGTTAAAATTATCAAAATGTATAGTCAGTAACACACAAAAAACATAAAAATAAAAACTACCAGCGTGGGCATGAATGTGACCATGATCTACTCTTGAATCTGCTGTCTTAAAGTTCCAAAGTTGGCATTTTGTTATTCATGCAGCCTTACACTGTATCCTTGTGAGTATAATTGTACTAAAGCTTATGCTGCACGTGGAAATTCCCACAGTCTTCAGGAGGTGACTTTCATCCACTGTGCAGATTTTCAGATCTGTGTGACCTTCGGAAGTGTCAAAGGTCACGCTTTTCGGCCTGCAAAGGCTATTTCGTGTCTTTTTTTGCATAGTTCACTAATGCTTTGAGCTTAGAGGCTGAAATTCTAGACTCTGTATCAGGAGGTGACTCTCATCCCCTGTGCCGAGATCCAGACCCATGCGACCTTCGGAAGTGCCAAAGGTCACTGTGTGTGGTGCCTTTTTCGGGCCTTTTTTGTGTGTTTTTTGAATAATTCACTAACGCTTTGAGCTGGGAAGCTGATTGATTGACACTGTGATCTCGGCACAGTGGATGAGAGATCTGAAAATCCGCACAGTGGATGAAAGTCACCTCCTGATACAGAGTCTAGAATTTCAGCCTCGTAGCTCAAAGCATTAGTGAACTGTTCAAAAATAGACACGAAATGCTGCTGACACCCCGCCCCCCCTCTGGTCATCCCGCTGCTGCTTCCACCTGCCTGCTGTGTGCTGCTGACGTCCCCGACTCCCCCAGTTTGGCCTTCCGCAGGAGGGTTCCCCCTAATGAGCCTGGTCCTGCTCAAGGTTTCTTCCCTCCTAAAGGGGAGTTTTGCCTTGCCACTGTTTGGCTTAAGGTTTTTCTCCCACTATGGGAGTTTTTACCTGCCATTGTTTATGTAATAATTGCTCGGGGGTTTATGTTTATGTTCATGTTCTGGATCTCTGGAAAGCGTCTAGAGACAACATCTGTTGTATTAGACGCTATACAAATAAAATTGAATTGAATTGAATTGAAATAGGCCTCATAACAATACATAACACACCTCCTGTGCCTACTGAGCATTAATAACATGTCATAATCGAAGGAGAACTAATTAAAACGGATGTCCTTAACATGAACCTATTGTATTATTGAATTATCAAGGACACTTTCGTGTTTTTGTGTTTAGAAATGTTAAAATAGTTATATATAAATATAAATAATAATAATAATAATAATAATAATAATAAATGTAATATTCTAAAGTCACACTTAAAAGTAACTCCACTTCTCTGTCACTCCAAACGAAAGACTCGTTCTGTCTTGGAAGTAAAGCCTGAATTATGGTCCCGCGTTAAATCGACGCAGAGGCTACGGCGTAGGGTACGCAGCGATGCGCGCCGTACGGTGTGCGTCTCCGCGTACCCTACGCCGTAGCCTCTGCTTTGGTGTAACGCGGAACCATAAATCAGCCTTAACTGGAAGTTACACGTGTCATTTGTTGATGTTTTTTTCCAGGATTCTGATTGGCTGGCATGATGCTCTCAGTGGCTTAGCTGAAACTAAAGGTTGATGTCTTTAGACACAGATTTAATTATCAATCACTTTTAATTAACGCTTGCTCACATTCACATTCTGTTTAATTTTGGAATAAATAGTTAAAACGATTTTGTCAAGCAAAGCGGACTGGCGTCGTCTCTATAGCAACGGTAGCTGAGGATTACCATTAACCACATCCGGGTCCCTACCTACTAACAACCAGCCCCGTGATTGGCTGAGACTTACCAAGCGTACAAATCATTACTGGGCTACTCAAACAATTTGTTTCAGTTATCCATAACTGAAACAAATGGCTGGTAACTACTAGCAGGCTACTAGCCCCCCACTAGCCTACTTATGGGACTAAACGCCTCATTCAATGGCCTGATACCAGTCAACGGCCCACGAACGGCGCATCTGTCACGTGTCCAGCATCCCCCTCGTCACTATGACGTAGAGGGAATTCCCAGAGGGTGTTCCAGAATCTTGAAAGTCAGTGACTTGGTCGCAAAAGTAATAGTCAGAAAAATGTATTTATACAATTCAAGGGCTATTATTGTAATCCCTCTACGTTTTTGTACTTTGGAACAAGTAGGCAGGGTTCGTTTTTATGTGAGAGGAGTCGGGAGTGTAGTGTTTGGTTGTCATGGTGATTTGGTGATTACTTGCCCTGGGCGTCAAGTAGTGCCGCAGCGTAAGCGTCCTTGTTGGACGCATCGGGGGTAGCGGAAAGGTGGGGGGAGGATATAAAGCGAGACGACGGCTACTAGTCCCCTATTTAAGTTTTTAAAATATATATACATCTCCCAAAAATGTCAGACAACTAGTAGGCTACAGCCACAGAATATATGGGAATTATAAACGCATGCATGCAATGCATTAAACTAAAAATATATTTTTCAAAAAGGCTGCTGTCCTTGCAGCCCAATTCCATCCGCATCACAGGACACCTCCAGCTGTAATCACCGGCAATTACTAATCTTTGTATTCTATATTTTTAAGTCATGGACTTTAAATCCGTCAAAAATGTTTTATAACGGCCAGAAAAGTCAAAGAAAAGTCTCTTTCTGGGCGTGACGTCACGGCTGACGTCACAGCCGTGTCCGTGCATTCCACGGATGTATTATATTAATATATATTATGTAATTATATTATATTAATACATTAATAATATATGTAATACTATACATGTAATAATATACATTAATTAATATATTATATTAATACATATTACATTAATACTCTCGTCATTGCCCCGGGGCATGATGGGAGGCCCCAGAGCATCATGGGAGGTGACTCAACTGCGCATGCTCTATGGGCCAGTGTATGCGGAAGTAAACCCGGAAGTCAGAGATTTTTTCGGCACATGCGCTGGCTGAGCAGAATGCATTGAAATGAATGGGCGGCCATTTTTGGCACTGTATCCAGTTATATAATAGATCCATGGCTGGGTGAGCAAATTGCATTGAAATGAATGGGCGGCCATTTTCGATGTTCCGTCCAGTTAATATTATAGATCCATGGGAGAGAAGCAGCGTCGGCCAGTCAAACCAGGCTGGAAGGCAGGAAAAGAGTGCGATCAGTGGACTGAATCATGAAAAGTTAAACGCACTCGTTCTCAAGCGCTAGGGTAGACCGTCCCTCTATGTGGGAAAATAGAGAGCGATGTTCCCAAAAAGATGAGGTGATCAAGCGGGGGTTTGTTCTACGTCTAGGAAGGCGAGCAGGAATCTCCGTCTGCATTCAGCCTCCAGCACCTTGGCCTCTCTGCCGTGCGTCGTTCCCCAGCGCCGCATCTGTTTCCCCTTTTTATCACCGCTGTCTCCACCTGAGAGCCTTGATTGCAGGATTCGCTTCACCTGTGAACAGAGCACAACAAGGGAAGACACACCCACCCCTGCGCAATTGACAGACAAGTCCCAGTTCAATGCTCTCTCCTGCACATACAGTTCACTGTCCAGATGTTTACAATAAAAAAACTGTTAAAATCAGTTCAGTCGCTGTCAGCCGCGACATTATCTCTGAAACAAATAATTGTCAAAATCATAGTGAACCTTGAGAGAAGTGAAGGACACGATGGTGCTGTATTCAGCTTAAATAAAAAAGACATCTCCAATATGTGCAGCTGATATAATTCTTTAATAATAATTCTTTATTTTTAAAAAGGGACAGTGTACATTGATCAACGTTTCCTTGCAGAAAGTAAGAGTTAGCCGAAAGGCTAATTTTCATCGGCAGTCCCTTCACCAGATGTTAATAGACTTTTTTGAAAAATAAAATAAAAAATGCACAATAGACATAAACACAAATACGGCATGCATGACATATCACAACAAAGACAGATACAGTGCAAAAATAGAATAGAATAAAACAAATGAATAAAAGTAGCCTACAGTACAAATAATATGAGATATTTCATGTCGTAAAAAATCAATTAAATCAGTTGACCATCTGTTATGGATTTTTTGGATGAATTGCAAAAGGAGAGACTAATCATAACATTAAAACATCATCACACACATAATCTCAACTACCAAAATATCAGTGTATCAGTTATTTTCAGGATTTTCACCTTTTGTTTCAGGAATGGAAATATAGAGAAACTGCAGGAAAACACTTTTAATTTGAAAAATGTTTGTTGTACAAACCACGAAGAGCATAGTTCTTCAGTGACTGGAAAAACAACTCATCCCTGAGACCATAGATGAGAGGACTGAGACATCTTGGAGTTAGAATAAAGATAATGTAATTAATGTACCTGACGTGTTTATACAACATTAAATCAATTTTAAGCAGTGCAGTTTCTATGAAGGGGCACCACAGCTGGATGAGACAGAGCAGCAGCTGGAAGGCATGAATAATCACAGTTCTGAGCCCTTTCCATGTTGACTTTTTATCTTCTCCAGATGCAGCTTTGGCCACTTTCATTATTTCAACATAAGAGAAAACAATAATTATACTCATAACCAGGAAGAATAGTTGACACACAGCTGATCTAAGATGACTTTGCCAGCTGTACAATAGGAACGTCTCCACAGAGCATATTCTATCCTGGGTGTAAAGCATGTGATCTGCTGTAGCAAAGAAAATGGAGAGAACCAAAGTGCAGGGAACAGAGCTGATGCTGTGAATGATGAGGATGAGGTGCAGAGAACCCCGCGTGGTGCACAGCTCTGCATGTCGCAGAGGCATGCAGATGGCCACATAGCGCTCCAGAGTCATTGCTGTCAGAGTAAATGGTGTGACAAATGTGTACACCGACAAAACAATGTACAAAATAAGACACAAGCACATGTGTATGCTGACATTAAAGTAGCTCAAGATGACCATGATGTTGGTTATGAATAAAATCAGGCAATCGGACAGCAGGGTCACAGCAAATAAGATATAGCGCATGGTTGTGTAGAAGAGGTCCTTTGTAAAAAATGTTGCGATCAGAAAAATGTTGATGCAAAGAAAAATTCCAACTAACACTTGAACTAAAAGCATCCGATTATCGACCTTTCTAGCACCAGTTAACGAGTTATTCAATGCCATAAATATTTTTGTTATGAGCATGTAACTCCTTTTTCCCTTGGCGTTCAGAATCTACACCGTGGTTACACTCAATAAAATAAAACAGGTCCTAGGTTCTCAGCTTAAGATGGTGAATTCGCTGGGGTTCTCAGTTGAACAAGGGACTTTAACCTTAAAGTGGGAATAAGGAAATAACTAGCGCGGTGCCTCCACTGAAAACTTACTATGCTATGTGAGCACTGGCAAAAGGTATGTAAGCCCTCAGAAAATACAAAGAAATCTTAAAATAGGGTTAAACCACAATATGTAAAGGGTAATACACATACATTTATTTTGTTACACTTTTTATCCAAACCAATAGTCTTTTGTTTTATCACCAGAACTGTGAAATAAAGCAAAACATGTATACACCTGATAGGGATTTTTAGAAAACCCTACAAGCAGATACTCACAGATTTACAAACTGTTGCAGTTTATGCAATGATAGCATTTAAATAAAATGACCTGACTAAACTGTGTCTAAATTATGCACAGATTCTTCTATGACACAATGTTTGAAAAGTCTTAACAGAAGCACACAAATGACCCTGTTTACTAAACCAACTCTACACACAACACCATCCGTCTATCTCATAATGTTGTGTATCATCCCTTTATGAAGGCAGCGCTAAGACCTAAGGGACTACACATCAAAACATGATGTAATCTACTACAAACACAATTTGTAACCTGTGGATACGACCCTACGCCTGGAAAAGTTATGAGGCTGTGTAAAATGTAAATAACAGAATACAGTCATTTGCAGATCTCCAGCTAAATTCATTTTATTCATAGAACATAGGAAATATACTAGACACAGAATGTGAGGAAATGTACCATCTTACTATGAATACTGGCAATTATGACCAGGGTGTAAATCACGATTTCTTTCTGAGAGAGATACAAGTAAAACGTGTCGAGGGTGACACAATGAGAAATAATCTGTGTATGGAACCATATATTTAAAGTCAGTACCAATTAACCCCCCCCCCAAAAAAAAAAATCAACAAAAAAGTTTAGACTTTATTTAATTCAATTACGCCTCTTTTGTATTTCTTCCCGGTTCACTGAATATCATTTAACTTATAGAGCAGTGCTCTTCAGGATCCCTTTCCTGCACCTTTTACATGTTTCTTCATCTGCTTGCAGGGGCACGGTGATGCTTTGGTGAAAGGGCCTTTTAATGTGGCTACCCTCACAAAAACACGCAACAGTCCTGGGGACCAGATTGGCCAGATCTGGCCAGAATAACGTGATCCTTCCACGCGCCATGTCCGGCTGGAGAAGCCCCACCCTGTCTGGTGAAAAGAAGCGGCCTGCTCACTCCTCAAGAAGGAGACCTGAGCTCAGTGTAAGGCCCTCTCGGGGTTGGTAGAAGGGAGCAATGCCCAGGACTGTCACTTAGGTCGGAGCACTGGGTGATAAAATGGGGAAAGAAAAGCGGGACAAAAATAATGTAAAAAAATAAAAAAAGTTTCTTAATCTGCTTGACCTCAAGGTCTACACAACTCTGTTAATTATCCACAAATTTGAGGCAGCTGGGAAACATCTAAACCATCCATGGTCCTGGGTCCTGCAGGTCTTGATTGAGAAGCAGATCTCAAACTTTAAAGGGGACCTATTATGGCATCTAACACCTATTTTAAACAGGCCTTGAATGTCTTAAAAACAAGCTTTTGATTGTTTTTGCTAAATAAATTAGAAATTCAGCCTCTAGACCATGTCTTTATCATCCCTGTCAAGGTTGACATCCCCCCCTGCCTTCAGTTTCTGTCTTGCCCCGCCTGTGTCCCATCTGCCCTGATTGTGTCTGCACCTGTGTCTTGTCATGTCTCGTTATCCCCTCAGTATATCTTGTCTTGTCATTCCTTTGTCCCCTGTCGGTCCGTACTGGTTCTTCCCTCCATGTGCTCCTGGTCTTTGATCCCTGTTTGTTTTGTGTTTTTTGATCCTGCTCTGCAGCGCCTTGTTTTTGCCTTTTTGTGGAATAAATCTTTTGTTTTTGAGAACTCCTGCCTCTGGCCTCCCTCTCTCACCTGCACTTGGGTCCTCGACAAAACCTAACCATGACAATCCCAGTCTCTAACCTCCTTATCTATGCAGGATCCTGAGTGGGGGGGGAGGCTATGATAATGAGGCTCTGTGCTGATTGGCTGCCTGAATGACGTGATACACCGCTACGAAGAAATGGCGGAAGCTCCAGCGGGGGAGTTACACCGTGTCCTAACTGCATGCGATGCGAGCGAGCATCAGCGACAAAATCAATTCCATTGCTTTATTTTCTATTGGACTGTCCTAACTGGCCACGTTGCGCAGCGCTGCTGTTGTGAGCTGAACATTTGTTGGATGTCCTGTGTTGGGGTCGCCCATATGCCCATGTGAACTCTGAACTTATAAAATGTATGAACACTTTGTGAATGTGTATATTCAACTTTGAAACGGCTCAGCTGAAAATCGGCTGTAATGTGCCTCCAAAAATGGCCGACCTGAACTACAACCCCCAGCATGCCTTGCGTGGGGGGGGTGGCGCCTACAAGCGGCGCGCATCCAATCGCAATGAGGCACCGATGACGTCACCGCAGCGCGCGTAGGATCAAAACGCAGCGCTGCGCGTTCATCTCTCTCTTTTTCCTTCATTCAACTGGCGGGTCAACACGTCTTTTTGGCTCCGGGCCAAAGGGACCACGACCTTCCCCCCCCCTAAAGGGGGGGACAAGAGGAGAGGTCTGCAGCGTGGTCTGGCCGCAGGATCCAAGGACCCACGGCGCGCGCCGCTTCCCTCTCTCCTTTTTCCTCTCTCTTCCAACAACATCTCGTCCTGGAACAGCTGGATCTTTTTGGCTCCGGGCCAAAGATCCCATCTCTCTCTCCCCCCGGGCTGGGGGGAGGCAGGAGGCCCGCACCGGACCGGGCCCTGCGGGGTCCGGCCGTTGAAGCCGCGGTCCCGGGGAAGGCTCCGGCTTCCACTAAACTCTGTCCTCTTAAGTTTCACAGATCAAAGCTTCCGACGCCCACGCGCTCCCGGCAACCAGATCGGGACACAGCTGCGACTGAACGCTCAGACTGAAGCCCCCCTCCCCGCTCCGAGCCCCTGTCTGCTGACCGCGCAGGGATCGGGACGGACGGCCGGCGTCTCGCCGGCGTGAGCTCTCCCGGGGCCCGGACGGCCACGCGTCGGGGACCGCCGCGCAGGGAAGCACGGCAGGAGAGACCGGTCCCCCGCCGCGCCTAGGAATGCGTGTGAGCCTCCGTTTTGGTCCGGAACCACGGCCCTGCCGCTGTCTAATCCGTTTCAGGGGAAGGGACGGCCCAGTCGACAAAACCCGCAGGCACCCGATCCGGATCCCAGAGGAAACGTGAGCCCGTGAACGGCAGATCAGTAGGACTAAGAACGGTTCAGAGCTGTGTGAAGTCGTGACCTCTGTTTATCAGTAACTTAAGAACGTTTTCAGAGCTAAATCTGTGTTCAGAGCTGAGATTACATTATCATCATGACTGTTGTCATTAATTTGTAGTCACCACTTTCTGCTAGTCATTCATGTTTTAAAGCGCCGTTTCGCCAGTTGATCACGGTTTAAACACCGGGATCACCATCCGTTCTAATTGCACGTGGCGTGGTTACAGTTCCGCCATCTTTAAAATACCACAGGAGCCCGGCTCCTCTAAACACTGCAATATTTTAAACTGTACATGTTCGTGATATCATTTTTATTATTGCTTTGATTTCTTTTTTTCATTCCATGCATTTAACTTTTCATTTCATTTTTATTGATTGTTGTTTTTCTAGTTAATTAATTGTTTTATAATACTTAAGTTCTGCCATCAGGTTTATTTGGGGTGTTGCGTTTATCATCTTTTGACACCTGTATGTAAATAAATCCTGATTGATTTTTAATGAGTGGTTGTTGTTATTTCATGCAAGATTTGGTCACAAATTGATTTGTTTAAGCAGAGCCTAGTGTTCGGATATCACGCCTTCAACTGTTATCCTGTAAATGGTAGTAGGATCTGCTGTTATGCAGGATAATTCAAATCATATGAGACTGATTTTCTGCTGTTTAGTTATCACAATTCCTCCGGAGTAAGGCCCGGCGGTGGTGCCCCGACTAGAATTATTATCATTTTGATAATTCAATTTGATAAATAGTCAACTTTATTAATTATTAATAATTATTAATAATATTCATTAATAGCCTTCGATAACTGGACAGCCAAGCTACCCGAGTTGCACAACACCTGCTTCTATTTTCTTCCTGTCGTTCGCGTTGAAAGCAGGTTGAAAGCGCTGTAGGAAACGGTCATGGATGAGGAACGGCTGATCCAGTTAGTTGAAATGAGAAGTTATCTCTATGATACCTCCTCATTTCACAACAAAAACCTCAATAAAGTGGCAGCTGGCTGGAGGGAGATCGCCAGGGAGCTGGAAATTTCTGACCGTTATTTTTGTGTGTTTTGTCAGGATGCTGAGCAGACGTTAATTTCAGTTCAACAACAGCTCCCCCACTGTCATCGACACCTTCACCTCCAGCTCCACCTCCACCCCCTCCACCCCACACACAACAAAGCTCATCCCAGAGCCGACCCCCCGCTGTTCCTGCACTCTGCTCTACCACTCCACCCCCCTCCACTGTTCCTGCTCTCTGCTCTACCCCCCCACCCCCCTCCACTACCTCTGATACACCCCCCCCTGCTCCAGCTTGTCCCTCACAACCCTCCAGGTGAGGAATCAGCTCAGGAAGATGAACGCGAGGAAGGCTGCGGCATCAGCTCCAGGCTCCTGAAGTCCTGTGCAGACCAGCTGTGCGGGATTGTTGGACACCTGTTCAACCTGAGCCTGAGGCTGGGGAGGGTACCACCACTATGGAAGACATCCTGCATGGTACCTGTGCCCAAGAACCCGCACCCCAAGGACCTCAGCAGCTTCAGGCCGGTGGCTCTGACATCCCACCTGATGAATCCAACATCTCCGCCCCATGGTGAGCCCAGCGATGGACCCACTACAGTTTGCATACCAACCTGGCATTGGGGTGGATGATGCCGTCATCTTCATGCTACATCGTGCCCTGTCTCACCTGGAGAAACCTGGGAGCACTGTGAGGATCATGTTCTTTGATTTCTCCAGTGCATTCAACACCATCCAGCCGGCACTTCTGGGAGACAAGCTGGAGAATGCAGGGGTTGACAGTCACCTCACATCCTGGATTCTGGATTACCTCACCAACCGTCCACAGTATGTGAGGACACGGGACCACACATCGGACATGGTCGTCTGCAGTATGGGGGCCCCGCAGGGAACGGTCCTGGCGCCGTTCCTCTTCACTCTCTACACTGCTGACTTCTCCTACAACTCACCAACCTGTCACCTACAAAAGTTCTCTGACGACTCTGCTATCGTCGGCCTCATCACTGATGAAGATGATAGCGAGTACAGAGAACTGTCCCAGGACTTTGTGGACTGGTGCCTGCAGAACCACCTCCAGATCAACGCGGGGAAAACCAAAGAACTGGTGGTGGATTTCCGCAGGTGTAATAAATCCCCCCCGACACCGGTGAACATCCAGGGAAAGGGTTAGGGTTAGGGTTAGGGTTAGGAAGTCAGCCATTTTAAATTAATTGTGTAATTTTGGCGCAATTTATGCCATTCCTTCGGCAATTAATACGGCCCGAACCGTATCGTGAACCCAGATGTGTTATACATCAAAATGTGCGTCTCCATCCTGCGACTACCCGCATTACTTTTCTCTTTCAAAAGTGTTACCGTGGCGACGCTAGACGCAAAAACCCGCGCCTCCCCTTCATCTGATTGGTCCATATTTGATAGTTCTCCAAAAGTCACCAAATTTTGCATGCAAGCCAGGCCTGGCGATGAATTTCATGGTTTGCATTAATGGGCATGGCCTAACAGCTCAACAGCGCCCCCTAGAATACTTTTCTCTGCCATAACTTTTGAATGGTTTGACATAAAGCGTCGTGAGTGGTGTCATGAGACTCGGTATTGAGTCCTTGACCATAATTGGTGAAAATTAGCCCCGCCCCTTCTTCTGATTGGTTGTCCCTATTTCCTGCTATAACATTTGAATGTTTTGACATAGAGAGTCGTGGGTGGTGTCATGGGACTCGGTATTGAGTCCTTGACCTTTATTGGGCTGAATTAGCCCCGCCCCTTCTTCTGATTGGTCGTCCCTTTTTTCTGCTATAACTTTTGAATGGTTTGACATAGGAAGTCGTGGGTGGTGTCATTTCTGATATGCTTATGGGGGACGGTGGCCGTGAGTGCGAGGGCCCGTTCATCGCTGCTTGCAGCTTTAATTATTATTATTATTGTATATACCAGTCTACTGTTTATAGTGTGTTATTATTACTGTGTGTTAACTATTTCTATTGATGCCTCTTGTTTTTTGCACTATCCCCTTTGCTGCTGTAATCTGCAAATTTCCCCTCTGTGGGACTATTAAATAATTTCTTATCTTATCTTAATTTACCGTTAACTTCTGTTAATGTACTCTAGCTACTGTTAAACCGTTGAGGGAGGGTAGTTAGTGTCGAGCCACATTGTCATGGGAAGCTCCAGCCCCTACCCCCTACAGGGCTTTGAACTGGACTCAAGAACTTTTGTTGAGACTCCAATTTCCTACCCCATGTGAAGGTCCCGACACCTCGGAAGTTGGCTCAAACAGACAACTGGACTCAACAACTTTTGTTGAGACTCCAATTTCCTACCCCATGTGAAGGTCCCGACACCTCGGAAGTTGGCTCAAACAGACAACTGGACTCAACAACTTTTGTTGAGACTCCAATTTCCTACCCCATGTGAAGGTCCCGACACCTCGGAAGTTGGCTCAAACAGACAACTGGACTCAACAACTTTTGTTGAGACTCCAATTTCCTACCCCATGTGAAGGTCCCGACACCTCAGAAGTTGGTTCAAACAGATTTGAATCAACGAGAGCACCCTATGGGGTGATTTGGAGGTCTGTGACAGTCATGACAAATGTCTGATAATGACATTTGGCCCGAGTCACATCCGACTGTAAATTACTTTTTGTCCCTCGCCTGATTGGTGTATTCTTGCTTTAACTTCTTGTATAAGAAGCTTGTTCCAATTTCACTCGGTGTCAGCCACCGAACCAGACACTGTCTGTATCTGTCAGCTGAACGCCGGCTAGAATAAAATCTCTCAATACCACAGCGGACTCTTGAACTGGACTTTGTAATATTCTTCAACAATTTGGCGCCGTGACCCGGATTGACAATAGACCTTCGATGGAAACTCCTGTTCCAGAACAACGGCGCAATCAGCGACTCTATCTAAAATTTTAGAGGTTAGGGGATCCACTTACAAAATCCCAAATTATTGTTGCTGAGTTGTTGTCGAAAGTCTGTGAATTGGAGTGCCGGAGAATGGTTGACGTCATCCTGAGATTTTAGGTAAGTCCGCTGTGTGGTTGTGAAGGTTATATTTTTTGTTATTATTTTGTGTTATTGGGAAGGTTATTGTAGAGATGTTTTTAGGAACGCTGACAATTTCATAACACTTGAATCTGATTGTGTTGTGAGAATGTTCTGCTTCTCCTGCCTTAGAATTGACTAGCTCTTCTAAAAGGTTTAATATCTCGGGTAACATTAAAAAGAAAGAAATGGCCAGAACGAAACGGTTGGTCTGAGTACCAAAACTAAGTCCAGTGGGACTTGCATATGCAGGACGTGAGGTCCATAAAAGTGTTGGAACACTGAGTTATTTGTGGAAAACGGATATATATGTAGAAGAACTGGTTTTATTTTATAAATGGGGATGACTAGCTCTCCCAAATACTTGAGATATATTTCATTTCAGTAAGAATCGACTTGCTCTCCTTACATTAAGCCGAATGATTTGTAGGCTCAAGTAGACTGATGGTTGGAAGAATCAGAAAGTGATTTGTGGGTAAAAGTAAGTGTAATTGAAGTTTTTTTCTCTGGGAGGGATCTTACAGAAGGAAAAATGGGAAGTTTTCTCAGTAAAGAGTCAGAGGAAGAGTTGACTGGTCCTTCTAAATACATGTACGATAACTACGGTACCAATAGCACTAAGTTTGTTAAAACATGGGTTAAGATAACTAAAGACGACGGTCTCTTAAAATTTCCCCCGAGTGGGACCTTTGACCGGACTAGATTAGAAAATTTAAAGGAAAAATTAAATTCTCAAACAAATGGACAAAAGCACTTCAACTCCTTCAGATTTTGGAGGGATGAAAGCAGACGCCGTAATGCAGAATCCCAAATAGCTTCGCTTACGGATCAGAACAAAAAGCTGATGGCTCAATTAGAAGAGTGTAAAAACGCAACGCAGACAAAGAAGGAATTAGACCCATTAACCGGGTCCTCCACAAACATTAAAATAAACAAAAACAATCATGCCACAACTATGTACCCTGTGAAAGAATTGGAAGAACTTAAAAACACAACGCAGACAAAAATGAAAGTGGAAAACCATTTAAATGATCAAATCAAAAACCTTTATCCGGTAAAACAGATTAAAGAATCAAGTGACGATGACACTTCTGATGATGACTGGATTTTACAACATCCCAAGTCTGAAGACAATAGCCAAAACAGTGAAGAGGAGTGGGTTGTGAAAAGAGGCAGAAAACCAAAGAAAACACAATCAGTAAAATTAGCTCCACTGATCACAATGGGAAAAGATGTTATCTACAAACCTTGGAGCCGAAGAGAACTAAAAGCGATAGTAGGAGATTTTCCCAAGGATGTCAGAAAAAATAAACAAAAATGGCTAGATGAATGGGAATCAGTATGCACAATATACACACCTCACATGCCTGACATAATGCAACTGTTAAAGCTAACTTTGCCACCTGATTTGAAAAGCAGAGTACTTGATGCATGTAGAATTTCCTCTGATCCTACAGCTGTTGCCAAAATCACACCAGAAGAAGCTCAGACCCTTTACAGCTTCATCACTTTAGCAGTTCAAAAGGAAGTAGTACAAAAAGTGGATTATACTCCTCTCACAAAACTTAAACAAGGAAAAGATGAGAATCCCAGGGAACTCTATGCTACAATGATGTTGACAGCAAAAGAAAATTGTGGTTTGTCACAAGATCAGATTAATGGACTTCCTCCAGGTTACTTGCAAGATATATTTGTTAGCTGCCTTCAACCAAAGGTTAAGGCTAAAGTAGTACTGACAGTTGGGTGGGCGGGGAAAGCAATGACTGAACTAGTGGAAATAGCTCAACACCACTGGGACAACACAGAACAAAAGGAATCTAAAATGTATGAAACGCTAATGCTTGCCCAAGTGTCTCACTACACAGGCGGAGTACCGAGAGGAGGACGCAGCGGCAGAGGGATCAACCAAAGATGTGGACCAATGAATCACTCACACCACAACAAAGGTCACACGTCGCACTTCCCAAACAAAAACAATAGGAACTGCTTCTGTTGTGGTGAACCAGATCATTGGATAAAAGATTGCCCCTATAGAACATCCCAACCTAATTTTACCCTGCCTATGGTAACTCCATCAAGTGATCACATGGAGGTCCAACAAACCCCACAGCACAATCCATAGAGCTGTCAGGACAGTGCCCAAATTGAAACAGAAATAACTTTAACAGTAGCTCCACTGATAAAACTAGCAAAAACAAATGAAGAGCCTAACTTAACAATAGATGTAAATGGAAAATCTACATCATTTCTGGTAGATACAGGAGCTTCTCTTTCAACTTTAAGACCAATCACTTCTACAAATTTGAAATCATCTAAAGAAACTGTCAGAGCTGTGGGGGTTGGAGGGATTCCCATGTGTTTACCTGTCTCTGAGCCTACTACAGTATCTATAGGCCCGTTTACTGAAAGCATGTCAAACTTCACAACTTCTCACTCCTTTCTGCTGTCAGATACCACACCTGTAAATCTATTAGGGAGAGACTTGTTGTGCAAACTAAATTGTACCATTTACTGCACACCAGACGGTATCTTTTTAGAGACTAACCAAGATAACACAACCGCTGTACTAGCAGCTCTGATAGATCAGAACCAGCTGATGGATGCGGAAAAAGGGAAAACACAGGATAGAATAGTGTCCAGCGTGCCCCCATCAGTATGGTCTTCTTCTTCTAATGACATTGGTTTGATCAAATCTACTGAACCAGTACAGATATTGCTGAAACAGAATGTCTCTTTGCCAAAGATTTCACAGTATCCTCTTTCTCAGGAAAAGAGAGAGGGCATCCGCCCTATAGTTCAATCTCTGTTAAGCCAGGGAATAATAGTGCCGTGTGATAGTCCATGCAACACGCCTATACTTCCTGTTAAAAAACCAGGTAAACCAGAATATAGATTTGTACAGGACCTACGAGCTATAAATGAAGTGGTACTCCCACGTTTCCCTTTAGTTCCAAATCCTACTACAGTTTTGTCGTCAATACCTGCCAATTCCACCCACTATACTGTGTTGGACCTTTGCAGTGCATTCTTTTCTGTCCCTCTACATAAGGATAGCCAATATTTATTTGCATTTACATATGATGGACAACAATACACATTCACCAGATTACCCCAAGGGTATACTGAGTCACCTACAATTTTTTCTCGTGCTCTAAATAATGACCTCAAAGACGTGTCATTTCCTGGAGGCTCCACTCTGATTCAATATGTTGACGATTTACTTTTAGCCAGTCCCTCTGCCCCTGCATGCGAAATGGACACAGTTACCCTTCTCAACGCTTTAGCTGTCAAAGGCCACAAAACCTCACTTAAGAAAGCTCAACTGTGTCAGAATGAAGTCCAGTATTTGGGACATACACTATCTGGCTCCACAAGGGTCCTTACTCCCTCCAGAATAAAATCTATAATAGAAATGCCCAAACCCACAACTATGTCACAGATGAAGACATTTTTAGGTATGACGGGCTATTGCAGACAATGGATAATGGATTATGCATCACTTGCAATGCCACTCCAAGACATATGCAAACCCTCAGACTGCACTCAGCCCTTAACCTGGTCACAACAAGCTGACGATGCTTTTAACAAGTTAAAACAGGCATTACTATCTGCCCCTGCGCTCGGCCTTCCCGACTACAATCAACCATTCACTCTTTTTGTACATGAAAAATGTGGATTTGCCCAATCTGTTCTCACTCAACGTCATAACTCTGCTTACAGACCTGTGGCGTACTTTTCCTCTAAACTGGATCCCGTCGAGAGAGGGCTTCCACCTTGTCTCAAAGCCGTAGCCGCAGCAGCACTTGCTATCAACAAATCTGCTGATATTGTTTTAGGGTCACCACTAACAGTCATGGTCCCACACGATGCACTCACCCTGATTACCAGAGAGGCACATAGACATGTGACAGGGACAAGAGAAGCAAAATACGTACTAACTCTCACTGCTCCACACATTACACTAAAAAGATGTTCTATCCTTAACCCTGCTACATTACTTCCAACCGAAGATGATGGTGAACCCCATAATTGTATGGATGTCACCTCATGTTCATCTAAACCTCGTCCCGACCTTTCTGAAACTCCACTCTCTAACTCTGATCTTGTTTTCTTCACTGACGGCTCTGCTTATAGAGAAAATGGAATACCATATGCAGGTTATGCAATTTGTGATAATTTCTCAACTGTTGAAAGTGCCGCCCTGCCCTCCTCCAACTCCGCCCAAGTAGCTGAACTATATGCACTGATGAGAGCCTGTCAACTAGCAAAAGGTAAAACTGTTACGATCTATACAGATTCCAGATATGCTTTTGGTTGTGTACATGATTTTGGTATATTGTGGGCGAACCGAGGATTTATCACATCTTCGGGGACACCCGTTAAACATGGTCAATTGATTGGTGAACTGTTAGAAGCGTGTCAACTACCTTCATCTATTGCTGTTGTTAAATGTGAAGCCCACACCAAATTCAAGGACCCTGTTTCACTAGGCAATGCTTCGGCTGACCATGCAGCAAAAGAAGCCGCCAAATTTGGCTTACCTGTCCATGTAAAGCTCTGCCCTTCTATACCCGCTAACGATCTGGCTTCTCCTAATGATGTAGCCCTCTTACAAGAGACTGCTGATGCGAAGGAGCACAGATTGTGGCTTTCCCATGGTTGTAAAAATGTAAATAATTTGTGGGTCAGCAACGACGGCCGCGTTGTTGCACCCACATCTTTGTACCCGTGGCTAGCACGCATGTCACATAGTTTGTCACATGTAAGCAAAGGGGGAATGTGTCAGATAGTGTTGAAAGACTGGTATGCTCCAGGATTCACATCCTATGCAAGAAAATATTGTGAACAATGCCTAATCTGTCAACAACATAACCCAGGGAAAACAGTACAAACAACATTGTCAACACACCCCCCCCCACGGGGACCCTTTGAAGCTCTGCAAATAGACTTTATTCATATGCCAAAATGTGAGGGATATGAAAATGTTCTTGTATGCGTGGATATGTTTTCAAACTGGCCTGAAGCCTGGGCTTGCAGGAAGGCGGACTCTACTGCTGTAGTGAAATGCCTATTAAAAGACATTGTTCCACGGTTCGGCATTCCACACAGCATCAACTCAGACCGAGGTACTCATTTCACTGGACAAATAATGACTGAACTCTGTAAATCACTGGGTATTAAACAGAGACTGCATTGCCCATACCACCCGCAGTCTGCAGGGCTAGTTGAAAGACAAAATGGCATCTTGAAAAACAAACTAGCCAAACTGTGTGCTGAAACTGGGCTAAAATGGACAATGTTGTTGCCTTTGGCCCTAATGTCGATGAGGTCAACACCCGTTAGGAAGCATAAACTCACACCTCATGAAATTATTACGGGTAGACCTATGACTATACCAAGTAATTCAGTTCTATGTATGAAAAAGATGGACCTCCATGCCATGGATGAATCCATGATATCATTCTGTTCTGCTCTAACTTTTGCTGTCCAGTCAATCCACAGACAAGTAAAAGCTGTCCAGTCTCCTCCTAGTGACAAACCGTGCCATAACCTCCAACCCGGCGACTGGGTCTGTGTCAGGGAGTTCCGACGGAAAAACGCCCTGAAACCTCGCTGGTCTAAACCTCAACACGTCCTGCTCACCACCAACACCGCCGTCAAGTGTGAGGGGCGTCTAATCTGGATCCACGCATCCCACTGCAAGAAAACAACTCCTCCGCCATGCACCGGAAACCAGCTGGTACCATCTTCTTCCTGGGGGTCTTCGTCCTCACCACCGTCGGAGCCAGTGAAAGAAACCACGCAGGCTCGGACAGCCCAGAAGTAGATGAACTTCAACACCCCAGACTTCGACGACTGGCAGAGGAGCAGGGGAGCAGCGCAGGCCACAGAGGCCCAGAAGCAGATGCATTATACACGCCAAAACACTCACATCTGTCGCAGGAACAAAACAGACACCCTTGCAAACACCACAAACGAGACCTAACCGTTTACCAGGAGAAAATAACTCCTAAAATATATGAAACACAACCCTCAACAAACACATACCTCCAACTGGCAAAAATGGTTGCTGAAAATAGCCCACACCCTGATAACTGTTATGTGTGTGGGTTCATTCCACACAGCACAAAAGAAGGACTCCCATTAATGACTCTGCCCATTACTTCATGTGACACCTGTTACATTTTGAACCTCAATTCCTCTTATGGGCATTGCAAATGTCACAAACCCCCCCAAATGAGACAAATGTATTGTGATAAAATTCACACTAGCTGTTATTCCTGCAGCACACCGATTCCTCTCACCCTCACCATGATCCCAAAGACATTAAAGTGGTGTGTTGAAGGCAAAGGAACTATCCACCTAGGAATATCAAACTGTGACTCCACATACTCTCCTTCTGAAGAACCGCTTGTTAAGCCTAAAACAAGCCAAAATCCACTGCCCGATTCCATTAAAGATTATAACTACCTTGCTACAATGGTTAATCGCTGTTCCATACCTCTACCAAAAGGTGTTTACTGGATTTGTGGCATGAAGGCTTACGAATATCTTCCAAACGATTGGTCTGGTATATGTGGTCTGGGCCATGTGGTACCAGCCATGAGAATCGTCGCTGTACCACCGAAAGTTCGCATTGTTAAAAGAGAATTGTACACTCACACCCAGACACCATGGACAAGATTTTTTGGTGCCCTCGTTCCAAATTACGGAGTCATGGCAGCTTTGGATCAGATAAGGGACCTATCTCATGCAGTTGAAGACTTAGCAAATACCACAGCAAAGGGCATGTCTATGCTTTCACAAGAGATGACTGCTGTAAGGATGATGGCCTTGCAAAATCGTGCTGCATTGGACTACTTATTAGCTTCTCAAGGGGGAACTTGTGCTGTGATTAAAACTGAATGCTGTACCTTTATACCTAACCACAATGCCACCATCCAAGAAATAACAGATCACTTGAAAAACATTGCTAACACATTACATACACCTGTCACGACTAGTTTGTTTGGTTGGTTTAGAGAACAGTTAGGACACGTTGGTTACTTGATATTTGAATTTGCTTTATTGGGGTTTGTACTCCTAATTGTTATTTGGCTTCTGATTACATGTCTAAGGTTCACTTGCAAAATATGTATGGCTCAAACTACTACTACAATCATGTACTCCACTGTAATTCCACCTCTACCGTCAGTGGAGGAGGAAAATTCAGACTTTCTGTTCAAAATTGGGATTGACTGTACTTAAGTGAAAAAAAAAAAAAAAAAAAAAAAAAAAAAAAAAAAAAAAAAAAAAAAAAAAAAAAAATTGTGAATTGTCGAGCCACATTGTCATGGGAAGCTCCAGCCCCTACCCCCTACAGGGCTTTGAACTGGACTCAAGAACTTTTGTTGAGACTCCAATTTCCTACCCCATGTGAAGGTCCCGACACCTCGGAAGTTGGCTCAAACAGACAACTGGACTCAACAACTTTTGTTGAGACTCCAATTTCCTACCCCATGTGAAGGTCCCGACACCTCGGAAGTTGGCTCAAACAGACAACTGGACTCAACAACTTTTGTTGAGACTCCAATTTCCTACCCCATGTGAAGGTCCCGACACCTCGGAAGTTGGCTCAAACAGACAACTGGACTCAACAACTTTTGTTGAGACTCCAATTTCCTACCCCATGTGAAGGTCCCGACACCTCAGAAGTTGGTTCAAACAGATTTGAATCAACGAGAGCACCCTATGGGGTGATTTGGAGGTCTGTGACAGTCATGACAAATGTCTGATAATGACATTTGGCCCGAGTCACATCCGACTGTAAATTACTTTTTGTCCCTCGCCTGATTGGTGTATTCTTGCTTTAACTTCTTGTATAAGAAGCTTGTTCCAATTTCACTCGGTGTCAGCCACCGAACCAGACACTGTCTGTATCTGTCAGCTGAACGCCGGCTAGAATAAAATCTCTCAATACCACAGCGGACTCTTGAACTGGACTTTGTAATATTCTTCAACATTAGCAAGTTCAGCAAAATAATATGGCCTGTTAGAGTTGAACAACAATTAATAACAGAACTGCATATTATCGATTTCAGTGTGGACAGAGAGTCTCCGATGTCACGCAATGCGACTCGATAGTCGGACGCTCGCATGCAGTTAGGAGACGGTTTTATAGTTGTGGGTGGTGTTTCACGCATCGGAGGCCAACCTATGTAAATCGCATTTTGGTTACGTAACGAAACAGAGCAGAGTCTGAACGGCTCGTAGATCCACATCACACTGGATGGCTCATCCGGGCGGCTGTACAGACACTGCTGAATTTGGTTGCTTTCCTCCTCTGAGTTGGCAGGCTGAAGGGAGACCACTTTATATATGTTAAAGTAGTTAATAACTACAGGCCAATCTTTAAATTGTGTGTTCTATCCAAGGTTCTTGAAAAGTTGGTCAGTGAACAACTTAAAGAATTTTTAAATGCTAATGGTCTTCTTTCACATCATCAGTCAGGTTTTCGCAAACAGCACAGTACAATAACTGCTGCTATTAAAGTGGCAAATGATATCATAGAGGCACTAGATGGCCGAAAATATTGTGCAGCTCTCTTTATCGACTTATCAAAGGCATTTGACACTGTCGATCATGTTATCCTGGCAGACGGACTCCACAAGATTGGCTTATCTGACCAGGCTGTAAACTGGTTCTCAAATTATTTATCAGGTAGAACACAGTGTGTCCAGGCCGCTGGATCTTCTTCCTCCCTTCTTCTTGTTCTAAAGGGCGTACCTCAAGGCTCCATACTAGGGCCATTGCTGTTCACAATTTATGTGAATAATCTTTGTGATAATCTGGCTGATGCTGTGTCTCATTTTTATGCGGACGATACAGTTATTTATTGTTCATCTTCGTCAGTGTTACAATCCCTTGAGTTCTTGGAAACTGCTTTTGATGCTGTTCAATCCCATCTGACTCAGTTTAAACTAGTATTAAACGCAGATAAATCGAAGACCATGCTTTTTTCAAATGGCAAGCAGCTTCCATCTCACCTTCCAAGGTTGTTAACTGTTCAGGGGATTGAAATTGAATTGGTCAGTTCTTATAAATATCTAGGCATTCTGATTGATGACAACTTGTCTTTTAAATCTCATATTGATAACCTTGTTTCTAAGCTGAAACTATGCTGCTGCCAATTGTCCTTCTTTGCCTGTCCGTAGACTCTCCCACTGGCTGACTTTTATTAATAAATCCATTTTGGGACCCTACATATTTGTGCGTGCACATGTGTAGAAACGTCAGCCATTATGGCCTGCGCTCACAGAACTTTATTCAAATTCAGGTCCCGAGAGCCAGAATTCACTGTTCCCATTCATGTCTAAAATTATAGAAAAAGCTGTCCTCAGTCAGGTTTAACAGTTCCTTCACAACAACTACCTGTTTGATCCACATCAGTCTGGCTTTAGGCCGGGCCACTCAACTGAAACTATTCTCCTGTCAGATAGTGAGTCACTATGGGCTGCTAAATCCGCTGGTCTATCGTCAGTACTCATACTGCTTGACCTGTTCGCTGCCTTTGACACGGTCAAACACCACATCCTCAAAGCTTGGCATTTCAGGATCTATCCTCTAGTGGTTCATGTCTTATTTTGCAGGAAGATCCTTCTGTAACGGGTATGAATTGAACCCAATCGCAGCACAAATGAACCAGGTTCAAAACAATCCTCCAAAAAAAACCAAGGACAACAAGGATTAACCATTTAACAAAAACAATCCACTCAAAAGGAGGGACAACCAAGCGCGATCAGGAAAACTCAGAAAAGAACACTGGTTTCTAGGAACCAAATGAAACTTGCTACACACTTGTAGGATACACCTGGGTCAAATACACTGGCAGAATGCAAGGTGGTGAGACAGCGATCACAGAAGCAGTCCACGGACACAGGACATTAAATAAGCTTGAAAGATACAGGTTTATGGGGGTCGCAAAGGCATGGATCAAAAATTATTTAGAAGACCGTTATCAATATATTCAGATAAATAATGAAAAGTGTCGAAGAATAATATAAAATCCAGTTCAGAAGTCCGCTGTGGTGTAGTGACTTTTATTCAGTAAGCTGGCGGTGAGCAGACCGACACAGATCGGGTCTGAGTTGGTGTGCCGACCACCAATGGTTGAAATCACGACTCTTTATACAGTAAGTTCAAAGCACAAAAGGCAAGAATCAACAAGCCAAGGGTGAAAGACAAAAAGCAATTAAAGGGTATTTACAGTCAGATGTGATCTGTGGCCAAATGCCGTCCTCGGGCATTCGGCATGAATATCATTCAGTTGGAAACTACCCCATAGGGTGTTCTCGATATTCAAGTCTGTGGCCAAATGAGTTGGTATTAACATATCAGTCAGTCAGGAACTCCGTCATATGGCATTCCCGTGGTTCAAGTCTGTTCAAAGGTGTCGGCTCTGCAGGGGCTAGGAAGCTGGAGTTTCACGTCAGCCACGGTGTCACAATGCCTCACCAAAAGTCTGAGCAAAGGATGGTGACATGTGGGGTACTACAAGGCTCAGTATTAGGCCCAAAGCTCTTCATACTGTATATTAATGATATTTGCAATGTTTCCTGTAAACTAAATTGTATTTTATTTGCTGATGATACAAATCTTTTTTGTTCAGGTAAACACCTAGAAAAGCTAAATACAGTAGAAACTGAACTTAAAAAAATAAAAAGGTGGTTTGATGTGAATAAGTTATCATTAAATATAAGTAAAACTAAATGTATTATTTTTGGAAATCGACCTAATCAAAGTGTACAAATCACTATTGATAATGTGGAAGTGGAAAGAGTTTTTGTTAACAAGTTTCTTGGAGTGGTTATTGACCATAAGCTGTGCTGGAAGCCTCATGTCAACTTCTTAAAAAAACAAAATATCAAAAACCATTGCAATTCTAATTAAATGTAAAAATATTCTAACATTAAACTCACTAAAACTCCTGTATCAATCTTTAATAAAACCATATATAATATACTATATAGAAGTATGGGGACACACATTTAAGACAATCACGAAACCAATATTCTTACTCCAAAAAAAGCAATGCGACTCATGGCGTCCGTATTAATGGTGCCATCGGTGTAAACCGGAGTCAAGTTCTCTCGTCTGATTTATGTCTGACCTGGCAATAAAGCTTTTTCTGATTCTGATTCTGTTTCTGAAACAAAGTTAGATAGAAGCACACAACCAACCATTTATTTATAGACACAAATGAGTTCAAATTCAATGAACTGGTGGACTTCAAAACTGCACAGATTATGTTCAAAATCAACAAGAACATGCTGCCAGACTGTATCCAAAACATGTTTAAAAATCAGAACCAACACCAAACTGAGATGCACTACAGTGGCAGCGGTGGATGTATGGAATAAGTTGGAGAGGGATTTGAAATCAAGTAGAACCTTAACCTTATTTAAAAAAAACATTGAAAAGAAGGATGATTTCTCTATACAAAAGTAATGAGTGGCGATGCTTATTATGTTGATTTTGGTATTCATTTAATTGGTGATTTGATTGGATTATTCAAGGATGAAGGAAACATGTAGACTGCACCTTTTTTTTTCCTTTCTTATTTTTCAAGGAATCTTATCCCCATGGAGGCAATTTGTTTTACTGGCAGGCTTATCTCTTACTTCTTGCTTTTATTTCATTACTTTAAATAATCCTTTTGAGGGTAGGCAATGAATAAGCTTTGCTTCAGCCTACACCTTTTTCGGTCTAGATGTTATTTGTATATTGGAAACTTTTTTGTAATGTTTTCTTTGAACAGTGTAACAGTTTTTTGTAAAATCTATTTTGATGTTTGTCTTATTTTTATTCTTTTTTTGTGATGTCATGACCAAAAATCAACTAAAACTAAGCTAAACACAGAACAAAGCACACAGCAGACAGCACGGAGAACACAGGACAGAACACGCAGCAGCCCCAGTCCACTCTCCTATATAACAGCATCTGTACTCGCCTGTACTCATTTTTCCACTCTTTTTTCACTTCACTCTCTGATCGCCTAGACAACATGTTCATCATTGGAGGGGACCTCAACCTGGTATTGGATTCTGGAGTGGACAGGCTCAGTAACGCAGGGAGTCACAGGAGTTGGCAGTCCGGAAATATTAAGCTTTTTTTTTTGGACATTCTAGGCTCATTGTTACCAAATACAGGTGCAAAATAGTTACTGGAAGAGAGAAAAAATATTTGCAGAAACCGACTTTACGTAAAACCTGTACTTTAACTTTTGTTTTTACAACATTGTACCTTGTTATTACTACCTATATTGTTGTGATGTTAGGACTTTTCTAAATATCTGCACAAAACTGGAAAAGAAACTTGGTTTTCATTTATTTTATTACATTAAATTATTTCTTTATTCATGTTACTGTTGTGTGTGTCTTATCAAGCAATAAAACTTGGGGCAGGTGTTTGCATTTGTGGAGAGGTGGAGCTGGCTGGAACGGTGGGGCACCAAGCTATAATCTTAGCTTGGGCACCAAAATGTGTGGCCAGCTCTGCATGCATTTTGTTGATGTGTGCTCCTTGTGGGTTTCTTTTCTTTGTTCTCCTATGGTGGAAGGTTTTTGTGTTTATTTTGGATTCCTGCCTGTGTAGCGCCGCTTGTCAAAATAAAAAACTTAATTTGACCCTCACTACTGCATCATGCTCTGAAAACCGTTTATAATTCTTCTAATTCATTCTTAACATGTTTTTGTGGAATATTATCTCTGAAGCAAATAATTGTCAAAATCATAGTGAATCTTGAGAGAAGTGAAGGACACAATGTTGCTTTGTACAGCTTTTTAAGAAAAAAACCATATCCGATATGTGCAACTGAATTAAGATATTTCATGTCATAAAAAGTAAATTAAATCGGTTGTTGAGCATCTGTTATGGATTTTTTGGCTAAATTGCAAAAGGAGAGACCATAACATTAAAACATCATCAAACACAATCTCAATCTCAAATACCAAAATATCAGTGTATCAGTTATTTTCAGGATTTTCACCTTTTGTTTCAGAAATGGAAATATAGAGAAACTGCAGGAAAACACTTTTAATTTGAAAAATGTTTGTTGTACAAACCACGAAGAGCATAGTTCTTCAGTGACTGGAAAAACAACTCATCCCTGAGACCATAGATGAGAGGACTGAGACATCTTGGAGTTAGAATAAAAATAATGTAATTAATGTACCTGACGTGATTATACAACATGAAATCAATTTTAAGCATTGCAGTTTCTATGAAAGGGCACCACAGCTGGATGAGACAGAGCAGCAGCTGGAATGCATGAATAATCACAGTTCTGAGCCCTTTCCATGTTGACTTTTTATCTTCTCCAGATGCAGCTTTGGCCACTTTCATTATTTCAACATAAGAGAAAACAATAATTATACTCATAACCAGGAAGAATAGTTGACACACAGCTGATCTAAGATGACCTTGCCAGCTGTACAATAGGAACATCTCCACAGAGCATACTCTATCCTGGGTGTAAAGCATGTGACCTGCTGTAGCAAAGAAAATGGAGAGAGTCAAAATGCAGGGAACAGAGCTGATGCTGTGAATGATGAGGATGAGGTGCAGAGAACCCCGCGTGGTGCACAGCTCTGCATGTCGCAGAGGCATGCAGATGGCCACATAGCGCTCCAGAGTCATTGCTGTCAGAGTAAATGGTGTGACAAATGTGTACAGTGACATAACAATATATAAAATAAGACACAAGCACATGTGTATGCTGACATTAAAGTAGCTCAAGATGACCATGATGTTGGTTATGAATAAAACCAGGCAATCGGACAGCAGAGTCACAGCAAATAAGATATAGCGCATGGTTGTGTAGAAGAGGTCCTTTGTAAAAAATGTTGCGATCAGAAAAATGTTGATGCAAAGAAAAATTCCAACTAACACTTGAACTAAAAGCATTCGATTATCGACCTTTCTAGCACCAGTTAACGAGTTATTCAATGCCATAAATATTTTTGTTATGAGCATGTAACTCCTTTTTCCCTTGGCGTTCAGAATCTACACCGTGGTTACACTTAATAAAATAAAACAGGTCCTAGGTTCTCAGCTTAAGATGGTGAATTCGCTGGGGTTCTCAGTTGAACAAGGGACTTTAACCTTAAAGTGGGAAAAAGGAAATAACTAGCACGGTGCCTCCACTGAAAACTTACTATGCTATGTGAGCAAAAGGTATGTAAGCCCTCAGAAATACAAAGAAATCTTAAAATAAGGTTAAACCACAATATGTACACATACATTTATTTTGTTACACTTTTTATCCAAACCAATAGTCTTTTGTTTTATCACCAGAACTGATGAGTACCTCTTCAATAAACCATCCACATAAAAAATAATAAGTATCTGACTGTTTTTTTGAATCTTTACTGCTCACACTTATGATTTCAGTAAATCCAAAGCAAAAATATCAAATTGTAGTACGCTTGTTCACTCAAGAAATGCAGTACCAGTACCAACCTTGTACCAAAATAATTTTCACAGTTCACACAGGCGATAACAATACCAAAATGAAAGAAAAGTCTAAAACCCAAGCGCTTGGATAATTTCCCCTAACTGTTGGGGCCCATTTGAAGAGTTGGTGCACATAAGGTTTTATCCAATTACAGACGGCAGCTTTAACATTGAAAACCGGGACAGTCCCAGTCTGTTAACACAGACTCGTGCCTGTATCCTGCACTCGGTATCCAATATCAAGTACTCACGCAACCTGTCAGTGCAGAAGTAACATGGCGGTGTAGCCCGCCAGGCCTCAGAGCGATGTCCAGACAGCTGCCCGCCGCTTCTCTCGCAGCTCCGGCCACCAGCGTCCGGCGACACGTCCTCGTGTTCTGGCCCCGACTCGTCTGCTCGTTCCGTCCTCACCCACACGAACGTCCTGTTCGAGTCTTTTCTTTTAAACCACAAAAGTTAACCTTTTATAATTTTCTTAAAGACCATAAAATACTTTGTAAACATCACCATACATGAATTATAAAGTTAATAAATGAACAATATTTATTTTAATAAAACTATTGCAAAACATGAAAACACCAGCAACCACCAAATGAAGTTCTACTCTATTTTCGATAGAAACCCAGTGAAATAAAGCAAAACATGTATACACCTTTTAGGGATTTTTAGAAAACCCTACAAGCAGATACTCACAGATTTACAAACTGTTGCAGTTTATGCAATGATAGCATTTAAACTGTGACTAAATTATGCACAGATTCTTCTATGACACAATGTTTGAAAAGTCTTAACAGAAGCACACAAATGACCCTGTTTACTAAACCAACTCTACACACAACACTATCCGTCTATCTCATAATGTTGTGTATCATCCCTTTATGAAGGCAGCGCTAAAACCTAAGGGACTACACATCAAAACATGATGTAATCTACTACAAACACAATTTGTAACCTGTGGATACGACCCTACACCTGGAAAAGTTATGAGGCTGTGTAAAATGTAAATAACAGAATACAGTCATTTGCAGATCTCCAGCTAAATTCATTTTATTTATGATAGAACATAGAAAATATACTAGACACAGAATGTGAGTGTAGCAGGGCGAGTGCTACGGGGGCCCGACCGACAGGATAGAGGAGGACACGGAGCTTTGTGCAGAACCCTTTTTATTAGACCAGAAGATCCAGATCACCACTACACGCGTGCAGAAGCACCTTCTACCCCAGCATCAGCCACCAGCAGCTACTCTGACCCCCTTGCTGCTGTCCAGCTCTGCCTTATAAGGCAGGCAGGGTGGAGAGCGGCGGCCACTCAGGCGGATGGGACACAGGTGCCTGTGTCCCATCAACCTCTCCACCCTGCCACACACCCCCAACGCCAACCTCGCGCCGGGGTCCGTCCGGCCGAGCCTACTCCCTCCCCCCCCACCCCCGCCCCCTCGGAGCGGGAGAGGAAGCCCGGAACCCCCCGGGCCTTCCTGGTCGGGAGGCCGCCCTCGGCGCCGGGCTGACCAGTGGGACTGGTCGGGGGGTCGCCCGCTCTCGGGCCGGGCCCATGGTGGCCTCTGGCCCGACGGTGCATCCAGGACCACCCCCTCCTCCGTGACACAGCCCCGCGCCAGCTGCCGGTCCGCCTTCAGGACCGCCTCCTCCTCCGTGACGCAGCCCTGCGCGGGCTGCTGGTCCGCCTCCAGGACCGCCTACTCCACAACGCACTGCTCTGGCCGCTGGTCCGGCCCCGTCTCCGCGGGACCCGCCGTCGCTGTCGACTCCGCCTCCGTCTCCCCCTCCGCCTCCGCCGCCGACTCCGTCCCAGGAGCCGTCGCCTGGCGGCCTGCATCGACTGCCTCACGGCCGGTCGGCTGCAGCGCCGCCAGCGCTGCCGCGGCGAACCTCAGGCGTGGAGCCGGGGTGGGTCGCTCCGCGGGTCCCACCGCCTCAGGAGCCGTTGCTTGGCGGCCCGCAGCTTCTGCCTCCCGGCCTCTCAGCTGCGGCGCCGCCAGCTCCTCCCGCGCTGCTGCGGCGACCCTCCGGCGTGGCGCAGGGGTGGGTCTCTCCGCGGCCACGAGCGCCTCTACCCTCGCCAGCTGCTGCTCGCCCTGGTCACGGAGCACGGCTGTCAGGTCCGCCATGGCGAGGGCGAGCACCTCCAGGGCCCGCTCCGTGCCTCTCATCCCATCGGGCCCCACGTTGGGCGCCAGTGTAGCAGGGCGAGTGCTACGGGGGCCCGACCGAGGATAGAGGAGGACACGGAGCTTTGTGCAGAACCCTTTTTATTAGACCAGAAGATCCAGATCACCACCACACGCGTTCAGAAGCACCTTTTCCCCCAGCATCAGCCACCAGCAGCTCCTCCGACCCCCTTGCTGCTGTCCAGCTCTGCCTTATAAGGCAGGCAGGGTGGAGAGCGGCGGCCACTCAGGCGGATGGGACACAGGTGCGTGTGTCCCATCAACCTCTCCACCCTGCCACAGTGAGGAAATGTACCATCTTTCTATGAATACTGGCAATTATGACCAGGGTGTAAATCACGATTTCTTTCTGAGAGAGATACAAGTAAAACGTGTCAAGGGTGACACAATGAGAAATAATCTGTGTATGGAACCATATATTTTTTGGTGAAAGGGCCTTTTAATGTGGCTACCCTCACAAAAACACGCAACAGTCCTGGGCACCAGATAAACCAGATCCGGCCAGAATAACGTGATCCTTCCACGCGCTATGTCCGGCTGGAGAAGCCCCACCCTGTCTGGTGAAAAGAAGCGGCCTGCTCACTCCTCAAGAAGGAGACCTGAGCTCAGTGTAACGCCCTCCTGGGGTTGGTAGAAGGGAGCAATGCCCAGGACTGTCACTTAGGTAGGAGCACTAGGTGATAAAATGGGGAAAGAAAAGCGAGACAAAAATAATGTAAAAAGTTTGAGGCAGCTGGGAAACATCTAAACCATCCATGGTCCTGGGTCCTGAAGGTCTTGATTGAGAAGCAGATCTCAAACTTTAAAGGGGACCTATTATGGCATCTAATACCTATTTTAAACAGGCCTTGAATGTCTTAAAAACAAGCTTTTGATTGCTTTTTCTAAATAGATTAGAAATTCAGCCTCTAAACCAGGGGTGCCCAATCCTGGTCCTCGAGAGCCCCTATCCAGCATGTTTTAGATGTTTCCCTGCTTCAGCACACCGTGATAAAAGTAGCTGTTTCAACAACAGAACTGCCCAGACCTTTATGACAAGCTAATGATGATGAGTAATTAGAATCAGGTGTGAGGAAGCAGGGAAACATCTAAAACATGCTGGATAGGGGCTCTCGAGGACCAGGATTGGGCACCCCTGCTCTAAACCATGTCTTTATCATCCCAGTCTCTAACCTCCTTATCTATGCAGGATCCTGAGTGGGCGGGGAGGCTATGATAATGAGGCACTGTGCTGATTGGCTGCCTGAATGACGCGATACACCCCTACGAAGAAAATGCGGAAGCTCCAGCGGGGGAGTTACACCGTTTTCTTCCTGTCGCTCGCGTTGAAAGCCGGTTGAAAGCGCTGTAGGAAACAGTCATGGATGAGGAACGGCTGATCCAGTTAGTTGAAATGAGAAGTTATCTCTATGATACCTCCTCATTTCACTACAAAAACCTCAATAAAGTGGCAGCTGGCTGGAGGGAGATCGCCAGGGAGCTGGAAATTTCTGACCGTTATTTTTGTGTGTTTTGTCAGTATGCTGAGCAGACGTTGATTTACCGCTAGCTTCTGCTAATGTACTCTAGCTACTGTTAAACCGTTGAGGGAGGGTAGTTAGCAAGTTCAGCACAATAATATGGCCTGTTAGAGTTGAACAACAATTAATAACAGAACGGCATATTAACGGTTTCAGTGTGGACAGAGAGTGTCCGATGTCACGCAATGTGACGCGATAGTCGGACGCTCGCATGCAGTTAGGACACGGTGTTATAGTTGTGGGCGTGGTTTCACGCATCGGAGGCCAACCTATGTAAATCGAATTTTCGTTACGTAACAAAAGGGAGTAGAATCTGAACGGCTCGTAGAAGCCACATCACACTGGATGGCTCATCCGGGCGGCTGTACAAACACTGCAGAATTTGGTTGCTTTCCTCCTCTGAGTTGGCAGGCTGAAGGGAGACCACTTTATATATGTTAAAGTAGTTAATAACTACAGGCCAATCTCTAAATTGTGTGTTTTATCCAAGGTTCTTGAAAAGTTGGTCAGTGAACAATTTAAAGAATTTTTAAATGCTAATGGTCTTCTTTCACATCATCAGTCAGGTTTTCGCAAACAGCATAGTACAATAACTGCTGCTATTAAAGTGGTAAATGATATCATAGAGGCACTAGATGGCCAAAAATATTGCGCAGCTCTCTTTATCGACTTATCAAAGGCATTTGACACTGTCAATCATGTTATCCTGGCAGACAGACTCCACAAGATTGGCTTATCTGACCAGGCTGTAAACTGGTTCTCAAATTATTTATCAGGTAGAACACAGTGTGTCCAGGCCGCTGGATCTTCTTCCTCCCTTCTTCCTGTTCTAAAGGGGCGTACCTCAAGGCTCCATTCTAGGGCCGTTGCTGTTCACAATTTATGTTAATAATCTTTGTGATAATCTGGCTGATGCTGTGTCTCATTTTTATGCGGACGATACAGTTGTTCATCTTCGTCAGTGTTACAATCCCTTGAGTTCTTGCAAACTGCCTTTGATGCTGTTCAATCCCGTCTGACTCAGTTTAAACTAGTATTAAACGCAGATAAATCGAAGACCATGCTTTTTTCAAATGGAAGCAGCTTCCATCTCACCTTCCAAGGTTGTTAACTGTTCAGGGGATTGAAATTGAATTGGTCAGTTCTTATAAATATCTAGGCATTCTGATTGATGACAACTTGTCTTTTAAATCTCATATTGATAACCTTGTTTCTACAGACAGAACAACAGATCATGTTTCTCATTTTGGGTCCGGAAACATTTGATCACAACAACTTTTTTACCCTTGTTGGACTATGGCGATCTGCTTTTTATGAACGCTCCTGAGCAGTATTTAAAGAAATTAGATACTGTGTATCATTGTGCTTTGAGTTTTATCACTGGTTGCAGCTATCAGGTACATCACTGTTTTTTGTATGCTGCTGCCAATTCCTTCTTTCCCTTTCCGTAGACTCTCCCACTGGCTGACTTTTATTCATAAATCGATTTTGAGACGTCTCCCTACATATTTGTGCGGGCACATGTGTAGAAACGTCAGCCATTATGGCCTGCGCTCACAGAACTTTATTCAAATGCAGGTCCCGAGAGCCAGAACTGAACTGGGTAAAAAGGCGTTCAAGTTTTCTGCCCCCTCAACCTGGAAGGATGCGCAGAAGGACCTGAAATTGGTTGATCTAGTATACTTGGGTAAATTCAAATCAATTTTAAAAGACAGAGAAATTAGCTCTCTCGGTTCCCTGTGACTGCCCCGTCAATTTTACTATTGTTTTACTTTGTTTCCCCGGAATGTGTGACTGACTATCTGTGTTTGTATGTATGTATTGTTGTATTGTTTTTATGCTGCCATTTTGGCCAGGTCACTCTTGAAAAAGAGGTTTTAATCTCAATGAGTTTTTTTTTACCTGGTTAAATAAAGGATATATATATATATATATATATATATATATATATATATATATATATATATATATATATATATATATATATATATATATATATAAGCAAAAAAATGTGTTTTTCTTAATAGGTCCCCTTTAATATTACTTAACACATTTATTCACATTTAGTTTCTTAACGATGCACGGTACTTGGAAGCATAGATACCATAGATCAGTAGTTCCCAAACTGTGGTAGGCATACTGGGTCCTGTAGATCTTGATTGAGAAGCAGATATCAAACTTTAATATTACGTAACAAATTCCTTCTCATATACTTTCTTTGAGTCTTTTTGTGCTTTAACATGTCTGGTATTTCTGAATTCCTTTAGCTGTGCATGGCTACTAACCTCCTTTCTGCATATCTTGTTAAGTTTTTTTGGTGTTAACCAGCTTGTCTGTCTCACTGTCCGAAATCTAGTTCTCGCAATCTTGGAGGCAACGCTTGTTCAGGCCTTGTTAACCAGTGCAGAACTGCTTGGCCTAGGCCCTAGACATAGTTATGGCCCTTCTCCATATCATTAGGAATCAGGAACCAGGGATGGTTGGGTCACATTTGGAGGAACTATATTCTTAAATATAAGCCCTTGGTTAATTACAAAATGATCTATGTTTCATTATCATGAAATAGTGAGTGAGAAATAAATCCTTGTAATTGGCTGCACGGTACTTGGAAGTATAGCAACCATAGACTATAGTAATTCTTTTCCTGGGCCATGGGCAAATTCAATATGTATATGTATATACTAGATGTAGTTTTTTTTAATTACTATGATGTGTTTGTTGTGTGTACGTGGGGGCGTGGGGATTGTGTGTGGGGGTGGCGGCACGTAAAGCTCTTTGTGCTACATTTATGTATAAAAAGTGCTTTATAAATAAAGTTTGATTTAATTTGATTGGCCGCCCTCTCGGAGGAAACGTAAATAAGTTCATCTCTGAAATGGACATGATTCTCTCTGACTCCACTAATTGTACTGGGAGACGTGAACATTCACATTTGCAAAACACAGGCAAATGAGTTTCTGGTTCTCATCCACTCTTTCAATCTCACACTGTTCCAGACTCCTCCAACATGCAAGGCTGGGAATATCCTTGACCTGGTGCTGACCAGAAACTGCACTACAGCTGACATGTGTGTCACACCACTGCACCTCTCAGACCACTTCCTGGTTCAATTTTTCATCTCCCTTCCTCATGTCACTCACCCAACTCCAAAGATGGGTTCCTACCGCAGAAACTTACGATCTCTCAGCCCTACACACCTGTGTGATGAAGTCTGCTCTCACTCACCTCTTCTTTGGATAAACTCTGTCCTCTGGTGTCAAAAACAGCTAGACAGAAACCTCTCAGTCCCCTGGCTTGTCTGCAGAAAAGTTTGCTTCCTACTTTACTGAATCCAACAGAGCATTTTACCTACCATGCATGGGCAATAACTAGGGGTGTAACGATACACTAATCTCACGATACGGTACGATACACGATATTGAGGTCACGATAACGATACGATACGATATTATAGCAGTATTTTTTTAACAACCTTGCATGAGGAACACATGACTGGAAAAAATTTTATTTTATTTTGAAAGACACAAAATACAAAACAATGCTGTGCATTTGCTCTATTGTTACAGTTTGTAATGCTTTATAACTGTTTAAGTTTTAAAGAGAAAGCCAGGCCAACCATTTTCCACAAACTGAACTAAAAGTAATTGTCAGGTTTGCATTATGCATCTTCAGTTTTATACAAGTACAAATATTTAGCCACAAACTGAATAGTTTCTCTCATGTATGATTTGACTTTTTTCTTTTCCAGAAATTTAACAACTAAAATTAAATAAATAAATAAAAGTAAATAATTACATACAATTTTACATCATAAAAAAAGATTGATTCATGCTCACCTTATAAGTGTAAGAGGAGGTTTATTTTTGTTAAGAAGGTTATTTTGGTAATTCAGGGTTCATTATTTTATAAATATATTCTTTATATTCTGATGTAAATCAGGGACTATAATTACACTAGTCAGTTTATCTTTAGTGCTTAGTATGTTTTAGATTGGGCGGAGTGATACAGCACTAGTTGCTGTGTTGATGTTCTAAAATCCTACACTGTTGAGCGGACATTAAAGTACACTCCAACTCGGAAGAAGTTTTCCCGTGTTTATCCTACTCACGACCAGAAAAAGGTTTAATTTAATAAGGTAAGGCTTAACTCTACACCAGACTTAAAAGTTCAGAGCTCAAAACCCCCCAAGAGTCCTGTGATCGGGACCGCAAAAAGGTACTACTTTCTTCTTAGCGTAGTAGGATTTTGGTCCGCGGGTCGAGGCGCGGTCGCCACGCGTGGTCGGATGCGCGTTTCTAGTCAACACAATAGATTAATATTAATAACCCAATATCGCGATACACCTTGTCACCTCCACGACACGTTTCGTGGCGTTTTTGTATCGCGAAATTTCGTGGCACGATATATTGTTACACCCCTAGCAATAACCCACATTATTAACTCCTCTATTAAATCTGATTTCTTTCCCTCCACCTTCAAACCAACTCGAGTCACCCCACTGCTGAAAAAACCCTTCCCAGGTTGAAAACTACCGGCCGGTCTCACTGCTCCCATTTATGTCTAAAATTATAGAAAAATCTGTCCTCAGTCAGGTTTAATAGTTCCTTCACAACAACTACCTGTTTGATCCACATCAGTCTGGCTTTAGGCCGGGCCACTCAACTGAAACTACTCTCCTGTCAGATAGTGAGTCACTATGGGCTGCTAAATCCGCTGGTCTATCGTCAGTACTCATACTGCTTGACCTGTTCGCTGCCTTTGACACGGTCAAACACCACATCCTCAAAGCTTGGCATTTCAGGATCTATCCTCTAGTGGTTCATGTCTTATTTTGCAGGAAGATCCTTCTGTAACGGGTATGGAGTGAACCCAATCGCAGCACAAATGAACCAGGTTCTTCCTCATGTGTTCTCAGCTCTCCAGACAAAGAGGGGTGGCTATTCATTAACAAGAATGTGAATTTTATTGTAAAAGGACACACATGTAGACTCAGAGGGTAGATTTATAAAATTAGTTTTATGCATTTGTTATGTTGAACGGGCCCTTGCGCGTGCAATTTTCACCAATAAAGGTCAAGGACTCAAAACTAAGTCCGATGACACCACCCATGACTCTTCATTCAAAAGTTATGGCAGAAAAATGGAAGTATCAAATATGGACCAATCAGAAGAAGGGGCGAGGCTAATTTGCACCAATTATGTTCAAGGACTCAAAACCGAGTCTGATGACACCACCCACGACTCTTTATGTCAAACCATTCAAAGGTTATGGCAGAAAGTAGGAACTATCAATTCTTCCCTAATTACCCGGGAAGGGAAAAAGATGATGGCTGGGAGTGTAAACAAAATTCAGTTATTTTATTAATAAATAAGGACTCAAATTGTAAAACTCAAAACAATCCTCCAAAAAAAACCAAGGACAACAAGGATTAACCATTTAACAAAAAACAATCCACTCAAAAGGAGGGACAACCAAGCACGATCAGGAAAACTCAGAAAAGAACATTGGTTTCTAGGAACCAAATTAAACTTGCTACACACTTGTAGGATACACCTACAGTAGGTCAAATACACTGGCAGAATGCAAGGTGGTGAGACAGTGGTCACTGAAGCAGTCCACGGACACAGGACATTAAATAAGCTTGAAAGATATGGGTTTATGGGGGGCATGGATCAAAAATTATTTAGAAGGCCGTTATCAATATGTTCAGATAAATAATGAAAAGTTTGAGCAAAGGATGGTGACATGTGGGGTACCACAAGGCTCAGTATTAGGCCCAAAGCTCTTCAAACTGTATATTAAGGATATTTGCAATGTTTCCTGTAAACTAAATTGTATTTTATTTGCTGATGATACAAATCTTTTTTGTTCAGGTAAACACCTAGAAAAGCTCCTAAATACAGTAGAAACTGAACTTAAAAAAATAAAAAGGTGGTTTGATGTGAATAAGTTATCATTAAATATAAGTAAAACTAAATGTATTATTTTTGGAAATCGACCTAATCAAAGTGTTGGACCACCGTCCATATGGTTATGAATTCATGACATTTATGATTGGGTGAATATTTATTTTGGACCAGTAAAGGGCCGAAGCCAAGCTAAGGTCTCATGATTCCTGCCTCATGGTGAGTTTACGACACCTCCAGCGTGGTCTGGAGAACGGAAAAACCCCATGGACACCAGGATTTGCATATGTGACCCTCTTGGTGATAAGGCACCACACTTTGATTGGACAAGGACCCCAAGCTGCAGGAAGGGGTATCAACTTCCTGTATGCAGCTATAAAAGAGAGGACCCCCTCTCTCCGGCCTCTTCTCTCCTTTTTGCTTCTTCCTTCTCACCCACAGGTCTCTGCTGTAACACCAGGGAGCCAGCCAAGGGCCGGCTTTCTCCTTCGTGAACGAAGGAGCGTCCGTTTTGCAGCGCTGCACGAGCGACCCACGCAGTTCCGAGCCCAGAAAGCCGAACTAGGGACCCTGCATTGCCTCGACGTGAACGCGACGCCGATCCGAAGTTGAAGGAAGCCAAGTGCTGTGCCCAGCTGCTATCCCATCATCCAGCCGCTATCCCCTCATACGCAGCAAGGACACAGGAGGGAATGATAGCCGCTTTATCAGGATCACCTGCTGAGCGTAAACACCCAGCTGTTCCCCGAGGAACGCTGACTGACCACCCTTTTTTTTCTTCAAATGCAAAGATTCACGTAAGAGGCTGTTTTTGGTGTCTGGGCAGAGAAAACTTAGTAATACACTTTAAAAGTTAGTTTACGCTGTGAGCTGGACTGATGATCCCGTCATAGTGGTGTTTATTAACTTAAGTGTTTTTGTTTATCTTCTTATTTGTCTACTGCTGCATCCACATTGCTGGATCGTTATGACATGCTTCTCGACAACCAAAAACAAGGCCCTTCTAAATTTCCCGGTTGAATGACCAGAGCGCACGTGTGAAGTTTAGTTTCACCGTGGGGCATTTCTGGGTGGGAAAGATCAGAAGGTCTTGGGTTTCTGGTAGTGAGAGGTTATTTAAGAGTGTCTATTATTTTACTTTTCGTCGGTATCTCTCTCTCTTCCTCTCGTACTAACCCCCCCCACACGCACGCACGCACGCACACGCACACACACACAGACACACACACACACACACACACACACACACACACACACACACACACACACACACACACACACACACACACACACACACACACACACACACACACACACACACACACACACACACACACACACACACACACACTAGTCACACCCCACACAGATGACTGGAACTTTTGCATTGTATAATTTCTGTCCCTGTTTACGTATTGTGCCATCAGGATTTTATTTGGGGTGTTGCATTTATCATCTTTTGACACCTGTATGTAAATAAATCCTGATTGATTTTTAATGAGTGGTTTCTGTTGTTTCATGCAGTTTGGTCACAATTGATTTGTTTGACAGAGCCTAGTGCTCGAATCTCACCCTTCAATTACTGTATACTAGGCATAAACCTTAATTTCTGAGACTGATTTTCTGCTGTTAAGTTATCATTTTTCCCTGGATTAAGGCCCCGGGGTGGTGCCCCATACGAGGATTATTATCAATTTGATAATTCAATTTGATAAATAGTCGACTTTATTAATTATTAATAATTATTAATAATATGCATTAATAGCCTTCGATAACTGATCAGCTTAGCTACCTGAGTTGCACAACAAAAGTGTACAAATCACTATTGATAATGTGGAAGTGGAAAGAGTTTTTGTTAACAAGTTTCTTGGAGTGGTTATTGACCATAAGCTGTGCTGGAAGCCTCACGTCAACTTCTTAAAAAAACTAAATATCAAAAACCATTGCAATTCTAATTAAATGTAAAAATATTCTAACATTAAACTCACTAAAACTCCTGTATCAATCTTTAATAAAATCATATATAACATACTGTATAGAAGTATGGGGACACGCATTTAAGACAATCACGAAACCAATATTCTTACCACAAAAAAAAGCAATGCGACTCATAAACAAAGTTAGATAGAAGCACCCAACCAACCATTTATTTATAGACACAAATAAGTTCAAATTCAATGAACTGGTGGACTTCAAAACTGCACAGATTATGTTCAAAATCAACAAGAACATGCTGCCAGACTGTATCCAAAACATGTTTAATTTAAGACAAAGCCATTACAACCTCAGAGAGGGGAGAGCATATACAGGAAATCAAAAATCAGAACCAACACCAAACTGAGATGCTACAGTGGCAGCGGTGGATGTTTGGAATAAGTTGGAGAGGGATTTGAAATCAAGTAGAACCTTAACCTTATTTTAAAAAAACATTGAAAAGAAGGATGATTTCTCTATACAAAAGTAATGAGTGGCGATGCTTATTATGTTGATTTTGGTATTCATTTAATTGGTGATTTGATTGGATTATTCAAGGATGAAGGAAACATGTAGACTGCTCCTTTTTTTTTCCTTTCTTATTTTTCAAGGAATCTTATCCCCATGGAGGCAATTTGTTTTACTGGCAGGCTTATCTCTTACTTCTTGCTTTTATTTAATTACTTTAAATAATCCTTTTGAGGGTAGGCAATGAATAAGCTTTGCTTCAGCCTACACCTTTTTTGGTCTAGATGTTATTTGTATATTGGAAACTTTTTTGTAATGTTTTCTTTGAACAGTGTATTTGTTTCCTTGTTGTCATTTTTATTTTATTTTTGTAAAAGCTATTTTGATGTTTGTCTTATTTTTATTCTTTTTTTGTTATGTCATGACCAAAAATAAACTAAAACTAAACTAAACACAGAACCAAGCACACAGCAGACAGCACGGAGAACACAGGACAGAACACGCAGTAGCCCCAGTCCACTCTCCTATATAACAGCCTCCTGATCCAGGGAGTCACAGGAGTTGGCAGTCCGCAAATATTAAGGTTTTTTTTTTTTGGACATTCTAGGCTCATTGTTACCAAATACAGGTGTATTTGTTTTTACAACATTGTACCTTGTTATTACTACCTATATTGTTGTGATGTTAGGACTTTTCTAAATATCTGCACAAAACCGAAAAAGAAACTTGGTTTTCATTTATTTTATTACATTCAATTATTTCTTTATTACTGTTGTGTGTGTCTTATCAAGCAATAAAACTTGGGGCAGGTGTTTGCATTTGTGGAGAGGTGGAGCTGGCTGGAACGGTGGGGCACCAAGCTATAATCTTAGCTTGGGCACCAAAATGTGTAACCAGCTCTGCATGCATTTTGTTGATGTGTGCTCCTTGTGGGTTTCTTTTCTTTGTTCTCCTATGGTGGAGGGTTTTTGTGTTTATTTTGGATTCCTGCCTGTGCAGCGCCGCTTGTCAAAATAAAAAACTTCATTGGACCCTTACTGCATCATGCTCTGAAAACCGTTTCTAATTCTTCTAATTCATTCTAGCAAACATGTTTTTTGTGGAATATTATCTCTGAAGCAAATAATTGTCAAAATCATAGTGAATCTTGAGAGAAGTGAAGGACACAATGTTGCTTTGTACAGCTTTTTAAGAAAAAAACCATATCCGATATGTGCAACTGAATTAAGATATTTCATGTCATAAAAAGTAAATTAAATCGGTTGTTGAGCATCTGTTATGTATTTTTTGGCTAAATTGCAAAAGGAGAGACCATAACATTAAAACATCATCACACACAATCTCAATCTCAAATACCAAAATATCAGTGTATCAGTTATTTTCAGGATTTTCACCTTTTGTTTCAGGAATGGAAATATAGAGAAACTGCAGGAAAACACTTTTAACTTGACAAATGTTTGTTGCACAAACCACGAAGAGCATAGTTCTTCAGTGACTGGAAAAACAACTCATCCCTGAGACCATAGATGAGAGGACTGAGACATCTTGGAGTTAGAATAAAGATAATGTAATTAATGTACCTGACGTGATTATACAACATGAAATCAATTTCTAACATTGCAGCGTTTATGAAGGGGCACCACAGCTGGATGAGACAGAGCAGCAGCTGGAATGCATGAATAATCACAGTTCTGAGCCCTTTCCATGTTGACTTTTTATCTTCTCCAGATGCAGCTTTGGCCACTTTCATTATTTCAACATAAGAGAAAACGATCATTATACTCATAACCAGGAAGAATAGTTGACCCACAGCTGATCTAAGATGACTTTGCCAGCTGTACAATAGGAACGTCTCCACAGAGCATACTCTATCCTGGGTGTAAAGCATGTGATCTGCTGTAGAAAAGAAAATGGAGAGAACCAAAGTGCAGGGAACAGAGCTGATGCTGTGAATGATGAGGATGAGGTGCAGAGAACCCCGCGTGGTGCACAGCTCTCCATGTCGCAGAGGCATGCAGATGGCCACATAGCGCTCCAGAGTCATTGCTGTCAGAGTAACCGGTGTGACAAATGTGTACACCGACAAAACAATGTACAAAATAAGACACAACCACATTTGTATACTGAAATTAAAGTAGCTCAAGATGACCATGATGTTGGTTATGAATAAAATCAGGCAATCGGACATCAGGGTCACAGCAAATAAGATATAGCGCATGGTTGTGTGGAAGAAGTCCTTCTTAAAAAATGTTGTGATCAGAAAAATGTTGATGCAAAGAAAAATTCCAACTAACACTTGAACTAAAAGGATCCGATTATTGATCTTTCCAGCACCGTTTAACGAATTATTCGATGCCATAAATATTTTTGTTATGAGCAGATACTCACAGATTTACAAACGGTTGCAGTTTATGCAATGACAGCATTTAAATAAAATTACCTGACTGAATTGTGTCTAAATTATGCCCAGATTCTTCTATGACACAATGTTTAAAAAGTCTTGACCCTGTTTACTAAACGATGTACACACAACACCATCTGTCTCATTATGTTGTGTATCATCCCTTTATGAAGGCAGAGCTAAGACCTAAGGGACTACACATCAAAACTTACGAAACATGATGTAATCTACTGCAAAAACACAATTTGTAACCTGTGGATACGACCGTACACCTGGAAAAGGTATGAGGCTGTGTAAAATGTAAATACAGAATACAATCATTTTCAGATCGCCAGCTAAATTTATTTTATTCTTGATACAACATAGAAAATATATCAGATTGAATGTGAGGAAATGTATCATCTTACTGTGAATACTGGCAATTATGACCAGGGTGTAAATCAGGATTATTTTCTGAGAGAGATACAAGTAAAACGTGTTAAGGGTGACACAATGAGAGATAGTCTGTGCATGGAACCATATATTTAAAGTCAGTACCAATTAACCCCCCCCCCAAAAAAAAATCTACAAAAAAGTTTAGACTTTATTTAATTCAATTACGCCTCTTTTGTATTTCTACCTGGTTCACTGAATATCATTCAACTTCTAGAGCAGTGCTCTTCAGGACCCCTTGCCCTGCAAGTTTTACATGTTTCTTCATCAGCTTGACCTCGGTCTTGGTCAGGCCTTGTTAACCAGTGCAGAGATGCTTAGTCTAGATCAGGGGTAGGCAACCCTGGTCCTCGAGTGCCACTGTCCTGCATGTCTTAGATGCTACCCTGCTTTAACACACCTGATTCTAATTAACCATCGTCATGTGGTCATTCTCCATATCCTTGGCAATCAGGACCCAGGGTTACATTTGGAGGAACCATAGCCCTAGATATAAGCCATTGGTCCATTACAAAGGGATCTATGTTTATGATTAATTTGACCCTCTCAGTGACATAGCTAGTGAGAACTAATCCCTTGTAATTGGCTTCACGGTACTTGGAAGCATAGATACCAAAGATCAGTGGTTCCCAAACTGTGGTACGCATACCCCCAGGGCAGGGGCACGTGAAAAAATGCATGAAAACATGATTTGCAAAGAGCCTGATTACATTTTTAAACTGACGTATAAATAGACATACTGCAGTAAGAGTTCACGGTGCCAAAAACACAGATACGTCCATGCATAGACTACCCTCTAGGGGTCAGTGAATTAATTGCACTGCCAAAATAAGCACACCGTCCCCTGCCAGCCGCCGCCAGGCAAAAATGGACAAATGGCTAAAGAGGATAAATTGCCCTTCCAGTGTGACATCAACTGCTACCACCAATCAGCCCGCAGCCAAAGGTGCGCTTTCCAGCGACGACAACCCACGTTGTTCTTCCCCTTCAACATCTAATACCTTTGATCAGGATGCAAGTGATGCACCTGTGGCTCGCCAAGTTGGCAGCATAGACATGGACAGCGGTGAGGAGTCGGATGCAGAGGCTCCTGATGCAGGCAAGCATGCCTTGACGGACAGAGAAACAACTTTGTCAAAAAGGCAAAAATGTGATGAGAATTACATTGCTTTGGGGTTTATTGGATTAATACTGGTGGATTTATTCCACCACAGTGTGTTATATGTCCAAAAGCACTGTGTCACAACTCAATAAAACCTTCACTGTTGCGGAGACATTTGGAAATGAAACGTGCTAATTTAAAAAATAAGCCACAAGGGTTTTTTGAATGAGAATTGAGAAGACTTTCTACCAGTAAGACCTGCATATGGGAGACAGATACCTTTAATAGAAGCGGGCTACAAGCATCTTACATGGTGAGTTACTGAATGGCTAAAACTGGAAAATCAAACACTATTGATGACTTAATTGTCTCTGCTGCCACGGATATCGTTGGCGGAATACTGGGAGAAAAAGCCAAGAAAACTATACAGAACATGCCTTCAAACCACTCAGTCTCTCGGCACATCTGTGACATGGTAGACAACGTTTTAAACCAGCTACTACATCATATACGAGCCGGTGAATTTTACGCACTACAGCTGAATGAGTCAACAGATTCGGACAGCGGTACATTCATGAAGGGACCATTAAGAAAGACATGCTGTCACGGTTACGGTTTGTTGAGGACCCAAACGCAGGAGAGCAGGAGGCAGGAGTTCACCAAAAGCAGGATTTATTCGTAAAGACAAAAACCAAAAACGCTGCTGAGCAGGATAAAAAAAAAAAAAAAAGGCAGACCAAAAACCAGAACTCAAAACAGGATCAAACTTGACATGCCACATGGAGGAAGAAAACAGTACGGACCAGCAAGGAGAAGGGGAAAGACAAGACTAGATATACACAGGGGATAACGAGACACAGTTGCAGACAATCAGGGCAGATGGGAAACAGGAGGGACAGAACTGAAACACAAACTGGGGGAAATGTAAAACCCTGACACATGCTTTTCTGTAATCTATGGAAACAAGGACAACTGGAGAAGACATTTTCAAAATGCTGGACACCTATGTGACATCAAACGGACTTATGTGAACACAATGTGTTGGTATCTGCACTGATAGTGCAAAGGCCAAGACCGGTGACACATCGGAGTAGTAATGTGCGTGCAAGTAGTTGCTCCTGATGCCACTCGGGTTTACTGCAGCACATAGAGGCTCTTGCTGTCAAGGGAATGTCTGTGAACAGTGAACATGGTAACCTTTGTGAAAGCCAGGCCCCTGAACTCTTGCATATTTTCTGCATTATACAGCGAAATGGGCAGCCATCATGAGACGTTACTATTTCATACAAAGGTGCACCGGTTATCAAGAGACAAAATATTAACATGTTTCTTTGAACTCAAAGATGAACTTCAGATTTTCTTCAGTGAACAAACCTTTCATTTGTCGGAGCATCTACACAATGAAAAGTTTCTTACACGCGTGGGGTATCTAACCGATAACTTTTCTCACCTGAACAAACGGAATCTTGGATTACAAGGGGTTTCCGCAACCATATTCTACGTGCGATATAAAGTCTAAGCCATGATAAAAAACTTTAACCTCTGGTTCAGCCTAATATTGCAGACTTATGTGCGTCCTGTCTCATTAAAGATGTGGTGAGTCTGTACGTTTCAAGTGATTTATAACTGAATATGTTCTAGAAATGATGTTTGGTAGATTCCTTTTTTCAAAAGTGAAATGGTGCTGCTCTGAAAATGCTGGTAAGAAATAGATCTATATGGTGAACAATAAAATAACAGAAATAATTTAAAGGTATAGTCCTTGATGTTGGAGAGCTAGCAAGATTTGAAAGTGGCACCTCCTCTAAGCCCCAACCCCTCCTCCCCCTCCCGTCAGCGTTCCATCCAAAGCCACGCCCCCACAAACTTTGGGGAACGCGCATTTGCAGGAGTCGAGTTTTCCAGGACATTTTGGACAGCACATTTTCAACAAAACTACCCCATGTCTCATTCACCTGTAAGCGAGTGGGGGGCAGGGGTGGGCTGTGCCCACCCAAACGTGTGTCCTGCCCACCCAATCAAAGTTATGGGGATCCTTTATTTTTTTTATAATTTTATTTTTTTATAAATATAAAAAAATATCACAGAATATCTGTACCGTTTCTGATTGGGTGGGCACTGCGCTTCATTTTTAGACACAACAATGAATGCATACCGCAAAAGTTGTGTCTCGGCGGAGGGACCCGACGTGACGTCCCAGCAAAATGAGCACAACAGAGAAGTGTTCAGAACACATAGCACACACTGAAGGCTGATTTATGGTTCCGCGTTACACCGACGCAGAATGGTGCGCGTCGCTGCGTACCCTACGGCGTAGCCGTGGCAACAGAGCCTGCAGCGCACCGCCACCCGCACCGCCACCCGCACCGCCACCCGCACCGCCACCCGCACCAACGCTCTACGCACTCGCTGGGATGGAAACGGCGGTCATTTCAGTAGAAACGGACGTCATTTGCCATGGGACAGAGGGGGGCGTGGGCGGGACTTAAAATGAAGGCATCTGATTGGTTCTTTCCCCCCTGCCAATCCTCTGGTCCCTGACCAATCCGTGCCATTCGGTGCGCAAAAAACAGATTGGTCAGAGTTTTTACAGGATTAAAGCTGTCAGAGAGGTCGGATTATTTTCTTTCCTTTTTCTGAACACATTATTCACTGGCTAATCTCAGGATGGAAGGACCATTTCACCCAGTATAACAATAAATGTTTTTGAATACGATTACAGACTATACCTTTAAACACCAATTTAGCCCTGAACCGCTCTAGATTAAACTGATCGCCCAAAACACATGAAACCTCACGCCTTCCGGTCTCCGGATCTGGGGCTGCGGGTTCTGCTGGGGTTCCAGTCCGAGGCAGACTCGTTTCTCTCTCTTCTTCCAACTCTGGAAAGAAAGGGGAGAGTAGCTGCAGTGGCACCTCACGCCGGCTCACTAGTGCCTGACCACGGAGCCTCTACACGCTGCCTGGCTGCGCACGGGGGCCGGTTCCGTCTGTCAGAATCGCGGCTCGTCCGTCTGTGTCGCCGGGCTGCAGGGGGGCTTCACGGGTCCAAAGCTGGAGCTCCTATGGCGGATTCTGGTCCACGCTGGCGATCACCCCTGGAACGGCACGGTTCCTGGTGTAGGAGAGTGCTCAAAGAAAAAGAGGGGGTATAAAGGCAGAGAGAGTCAAGAGTGCGCCACACTCGGATCAGGGCTTACGCTTGGCCGGTCAATCTGGTTCAAGCGCCCCCCCCCCCCACAGCTCTCAGGAATAGTGGGAAGACGCGGTCCAGGTGCGCTGGCCGACAGGATAGGTCTGTCCTGCTCGGCTGGGCTGGGCGAAAGAGCATGAGAGCTGGGGCAGAACTGAGATTTTGCGCTCTGTGGGCTGCGTGACGTCATCTGCGCCTGGCCAGTGATTGGACGCGCGCCCTTCAGGCGCCGCCCCCAAGGCACGTTGGTCTTTGTAGTTCTTCACAAAGCGTCCATTTTAAGAGGCATTTCAAAGCTGATTTCAGGCCGGGGTTGAGCTGGCTTTAAAGTCGAATACACATATTCACAAAATGTTCATAAACATTCATAAGAGTTCACATGATCACATGACGTAGCACAACAGACGGATGAAAAAAAGTGAGGAGGAAGAAAAGGGAAAACTTTTCTGGATACTAATAAATTGCCTGCATTTTTCAGGTTTTCCCCATTTTTTCGGGTGTATTTTTTTTAGCAAAATGCTAGCAATATGGGCCTGCCACTACTTGGCATGCCCATAAGGGTGCGAATATACTTTCTGTTCAGGACGCGTACACATCATGGCCGCCACACGTATCCTGCATTCGTTTGACGCGTCGACAGGCACGTTCTCCAAAAGACACTTAAAGCGTCTACAGTTCTCGCTCTGCCTGCGAGTGGTGCTGGTCCCGGTCCGAGCAACAGCTGACAAGTGACTTAATGCGGAGGTCGGAAACGTGAGGACTGTTTTGAAGAGAGGCAAAGCAGGTTTTATCCTCACATTTATGATGTGACATCGCCGCTGCACAGTGACAAACATGTGTGTCAAAACAGTGGGCAGCAGATCAACACAGTCCTGGTTGCAGATAGAGTCATGTTTGTTATGTCCGTGCTCGTCAGAAGATGCTGCTTACTGCTCCCAATCGGTTACCGCCAGTGTGCTCTCCTCGCGTACTACACGAGCGACGTTGCAGTTGGTTGTGAACGCGAACGGACGCAAACGCAGGCTCAAACAGCAAGTATATCCGCCCCTTAACAAGGCAGTTGGAGGGTACAAAAAGTGTTCCAACAAAGCAAGCAAGGCTGCTGCATGCTCTGCAAACATTATTCACAGTCTCAGCAGTCCATGTGGCGCAGACATAATGTCAATAGAATAGTTTCTAAACTAGCTCATTAGAGGATGGGGCAATGGGTACTACCTGGACAAATCAACACAGACAGGCCACATATAAACAAACAACCATACATGCTCACATTTTTGGGCAATTTCAGAATATTCAGTCAACGTGGTCTTTTGGACTGTGGGCGGAAGACAGAATATGCAGAGAAAACAAAGAAAAGAAAAAGCAAACTCCTGCCGGGCACAGGAGTCAGACCTACTGTGAGGCAACAGCCCCAACCACTAACCCGCCATGCTGCCCGGATGACATACTTGTTTGAAGAAAAAACAAGAGATATTTTGCTTATTTTGTTGTGGCTGCAGAGCAGAGGTATGAAGACTGAGGTGATTGTGATGCGATTCCTGAAATCCAAACTCTTATTTTTAAAGCAGACATTAATATAGAATTCCATTTGCCTTAGAATGTTCTCTAAAGCTCTCCTTGATTTTCCGAATGCTATGTTGATTGACAAACTCTTCAAGTCTTCCCTGTTTTCTAAAATTTTTGAGGTGAGATCGGAAATGCCCAGGGACCTCATTTATAAAAGAGTGTGTAGGATTCATAATAAAAGTTTACGTGCGCTCAAAAGCCGAAAATGGCGTGCGCACAAAAAATCCTGATTTATAAAACCGTGTGCATGCACACTTGCACGCAATGTTCGCTTTATAAATCACAGTCCAGCTGGAACGTTGCACACGTGAATTCGCCTCATACCCCGCCCTCTACATGCCCTGTATGTTTTTACCATGTATGGGCAATGCAAATTACTTCATGACTGTATTTGCATATGAATGAGCCTGCTGAGCATGCGCAGCGGCTTCCTGCAGCCTGTTTCTGCTGCGCGTCAGGATGAATGAGACGTGTCGAGCCAGGCCACCGTGCCACTAAATTTCACGGAGACCGAGATCGAGATGTTGTGGATGAGGTGGAGACCAGGAAAACGACATTATTTGGTGGTCACAGTAGTGGCATCACTAACAAAAATAAAGCGAGTGAGTTGCCTGCCAGAATCTGATTTCTGGCCGCGGGAGCGCGCACAGCAGCCCGTTGAGCGATAACGCTAAAACGTCAGATTTTCAGATTATGAAGCTCAAGAATGAGATCAAGTCATATTTAGGAAGAAACAACCTTTCATTAACAGTATTTGGCCTTCAATCAATTTCTGGCAGGTAAAAAGACCCATTTTCAGGGGAGAAATCAGATTCTGGCAGGCAATCACTTTTTGGCATGACACCGGCACGGCGTGTCCTGCACCGCGGCTGCAGCACCAGCAGCACCAGAGCGTCCTGAGTGACACTGTGCTTCAAAACACAGAGGGACACAATCGGCGCTATTATATTATAAGTCTGATATGTGATGACATTAAAAGTATGACATGAATCTGACTTCATTCACCGCCTGCGTCGCCAGTTCCCCATATCTTCAAAATGTTTGTGCGCTAGGGTCAGGGTTGGCGTAAAGATACGCACATTTTTCTGTTAGTTTTTTTTTGTAATCCCAACCTTTGCATAGAAGGTGGCGTGCGCATCTTTCAAGCCCTGTTTTGGGCGCACGCAAGCTTTATAAATGAGGCCCCAGGTCTGCGCCTCCCCATAATGTGATGCTTGCAGTTTTTGGATTGCCTGTAATCAGTACAAATATTGTGTAGAAATGGTAAATAAATAAAGAAATAGAATAGATTTAAAACGTTCCAGAATGCCTATCTTCATATTATTTTAGATATAGATGTGATGTGTCTGTATCTAAAGTTTGTTTTGCAATTAAAGTTTTTTTTGTTGTCATTGCGTGTGCACTCAGAGAGTAGTGGGATTACTCTTTATTGGTTGGGGTTTGTTTATCTCCATATGGATTTACACTTCACACTTCCTAATGAGTCAGTTATCATGATTATGTTACGGCTAATGAACACCTGAGAAACTCATTAAAGGTGATGGTTTGGTTCATTTATTATTAATATTATATCCCAACAGATTTTGACTGTGAGAGATGATGTATTACGCAACAAAGAAAACCTTGTTAGACAACTTTGTTTGTGATAAATGTTTCAATAATACTTGTAATATGTTTTTTTTCATTTTACAATAATCATTTCAAATGACTTGTTTGGTAGGAGCAGTATGTAACATATTCTTCTTTCATAAAACGTGTAAACCATCATAGTATAAAACTAAAGAATGTATCTTTGCCCCATGATATTTATAAATGATGGCAGCTTACGTAGATTCAGTTAAATTAAATTGAATGCCTTTACAGGTGCACACAATAAATGCAGTACATAAATAAAAGAGACATGTAAACTGCAGTAATAATAAAATAAAGTGCAGTAACTGAAATGAAGTGCAAGTATTGATGTGCAAGAAATGGCAGTGGGTGACTTTTATTATTTTGGTTTAATTGTTGTTGCTGAATCATATTTGTTCGATTAAATTATTGCATCTAGGAAGAAGTGATTTTTAAATCTGGTAGTGCTGGATTTTATAAACCTCTAACGCCTACCAGAGAGTAATCAAAACAACAAGGACTAGCTCACATACTGTAGTGCACAGAAGTAACGTTAATGCTTTCTCTCGGACTGTTTAATCTGTGTGACATCCCTTGCATTTGTCAAACATCTAGACAGTTATTGCAGGCAGTTCCAGGGAAATTGAGAGTACGTGATGACAATCACGTCTCCAAATCAAAGCTTTTGTGCTGTTAGCCAGAAGTGTCTCACTTAGGTGGGTCCAAATGGCATGGCTGCTGCCAATGAAGCGTTAGTGGAAACTGCAGCGCTCGTATGTAGCCCTCCTCATGTGAAGACCTACTCAGGTTAAAATGAGCGAGTCTACTTGGATGAGTGCACCGTGCAAGGCAATGTAGCATGAATCCAGTCAATACCTGCTATCAACAGCGTGCACAGACAATTCTGCTGTCAGACTGCAAGAAATCTCTTCTTATTTCGGGTTGCTACAAAAAACCACACCCACCCATACTAATTTCAACTTTCCCCACCTTCAAGCTAACTCGGCCAAAGTACTTGTTATCTCTGCCCACCATTTGATCAAAAACATTTACATAAATATCACCTTTACCACTGTTTCTCTTGCCAATATTTAAAAAAAAAACTTCTTATGATTTATGACCAGTATCGACCAGTACATGTCTCCTGATCCTGACACTTTGTTCTCTGCAACATATGAAAAATAAGACCTTACCTGACTCATTATACTGGTCGACCCTTAGTGTAGTCCATGGTTATGTCCTGCCTCTACTACTGCAATGCCATCCTTGCTGGCCTACAAGGTCCAGAACATGGTGGTGAAGCTGGTCTAGTAATCCACCCAAAAGGGCACATATCACACTTCTGTTCTTGAACTTCCACTGGCTATCTGTGGCAGCTTGAATCAGACACAAGTCGCTGACACTCACTTACAAAGTGACTTTGCGGTTATGCCCTGCTTGCCTAAGCTCAATGTAAAGGCTTGTGCCCCTTTCCAAACTGGCCTTGCTCTCAATCTACACTGGGAGATGTCAGTCAAGGTTGTTTTTTCACATGATTTCCCAATGGTGGAACAAGCTACCAGTTGCTCCTGGTCATAATTGAAAACCATTCCAGATCCTAAATACAGCAAGTTTTTCAGATGTATCCAATGTGAAATACAAAATATAAGTATACATACAAAGAGACAAAATCTAATTTCATATACATAAGTATATAAGTATGTTTAAAATCCTCAAATGTGTTCTTGCTCCACCCATTTCATCGAGGATGCATCCAGTGGAGACCTAAAACTGGTTTTGCATATTGGACTGTAAAGTATATTTAAGATACTTTCATGTAAAAATATATTTGTTATGATTTCATATTTATGCTTAAGTTACCAAGAATTTCCTTCAACCGTTTCTGAGTTTTTTTTTGTTGTTTTTTGCTTCAGCCAAACTTTGTAACACAGCTGAAATACGAAAGTATTTTCCAGAGGGGTTTCTGGTCCTTTTTGACTCAGATGAATGTTCAGTGTTTATTTCACGGTTAAACTGCAAATGTTTTTGAATGTGTCAACTAGTTAGCTGAGCTGCAATCCTATTAAATACACAACCTTGATTTGAATTGCAGAAACCAATCTGTGTCCCCTTAAGTGCTTTGTCTGCAATTGACTTACCTAATACACAAATCCAAATCTGGCACATGTTGCGAATGAAATTGAGAATTGACATGATTAAAAATTAAAAATTAAAAATAAAATATATATATATATATATATATATATATATATACACACACACATGTAGGCCCAATCTCAATTCTCCCCCTACTTTTCTTCACTCGCCCTTCTTTTCTTCACTCGACCTTCTTTTCTTCCCTACCCCCTAAAAAAGAAGAGGGAGATTTTAGGGCACTTTAGATCTAGGGCACTTGGCCCAGGTGCCTGTCCCAATTCTCCCCCTACCCCTCGTTTTCATCCCTAACCTGATCAGGAAGCTGAGAGCCAAAAGCCGTTTTCATTTCAGCTGTAGCGCTGTTAATATGCCACTTTATTAAGTTTTAATATTTTTTCAGGCGTAAAAGTAACCTTTAAGATCCCCAACCTGGGCTCAGTTTATCCAAATAACGCTTGTTAAGAAATTTGACTCGACGTTTTCGGAGATGAGAAGAGCCGCCGGCCCAGGGGAGCAGCCTCAGCTCACAGCCCGAAAACAGACGTGATCGCTGGGTGGACCCACGCCGTCTGCCCCGGGAGAGAAACCTGCAGCTCTGTTGAGAATTACGCTGGCTGAAATAAATCATTTAGGAAGATGTTGGTTTAATAGATGAAATCTAACAGTTGTAGCTACAATTTGCTCTGAAAATTTCGAGATTTCTGCCTGCCCGCTCCGGAGCTTATGGTTAAAAAAAATCTGAATATTCTTTCTTACTAGTTATTGAATGACTTACAGAGAGCATAGGGTTTCAGTGCAAGTAAAAAGGCTTTGTCCCTGAGGCCATAGATGAGGGGACTTAGACATTTTGAAACAAGACTGAACATTACATAGTTGAAATACCTGATGCCTACATATAAGTTATAATCAATTTGAAGAATAGCAGCTTCTATAAAAGGGCACCAAAGATAGATGAAACAGAGCAGCAGCTGGAAAGCATGCAGAGACACAGTTCTGAGCCCTTTCCGTGACGACTGTGGCCACTTTCATTATCTGAACATAGGAGAAAACGATGACAATGCACATAATCAAAAAATAAAACTGACTAATAGCTGATCTAAGATGGACGTGCCATCTGTACAACATGAACATATCCACAGAGCAGACCTTGTATTGTTCGAAGAAGGTATGAGTGACAGATAAAGAGAGGACAAACAGAAGCACAATGCAGGGTATGAGGCTGAGCCCATGAATAATGACGATGCTCTGCACAGCCATGCGGTGCACAGCTGTGCGTGACGCAGCGGCATGTAAATGGCCACATAGCGCTCGAGAGTCATCACTGTCAGCGTGACTGGTGTGACAAAATTGTACAAAGATACCACTATAAACACAACAAGACACGACCGCATTTGCATAGTGAGACGGAGCTTAAGATGAGCAACACATTTGAGATGATTAAATTAACACACTGAGACAGTAATGTATTGGCAAATAAAAGGTAACGCATATTTGTGTAGAAAATGCCCTTCATAAAAAAGGTTGTGATCAACATAAAGTTTACAAAAAGAAGAAGTATGATCAAAACCTGAACAAGAATCACCTGATCATTTACCTTTCGCAGTGAGAATTTACCAATGTCAAGTGAGCTTTTGTTATTCATTAAAAACTTGGAAAAGAAAAAGGAAAGGAAAGAAAAACTTTATACAGAGTATCAAATATCACCTGTTGTTCTGTAACCTATCTTGGGAATCTGAAAAGAGCAAGATCATTCCTGTTTTCAAAACCCCCTTATGGAGACAAAGCATGAACTCTGCTGTGCTTATATTCAGGTGGAATAAAAAACAATGCCGTTATCGCAACACACCTCTGAAGCAGCCTCTTCAGCCACTTGTAATTTAATCATACAGACACCCCTTTTGTGACCAATAACAAGATTAAGGTTTCTTTCATTCGCAGTGCAACACAGAGTAAATCCAAGTCCAGCAAACTATTACAAGATTTTCACAGAAATTGACTCATTACCACTGGTCTCCTAGACTTGATGAAATGACTAAAATACAGTATTCATCGGAAAATGAGTTTGATTTTACATTCTTTTAAAAGCATATCTAATATTTCTCCCGTCTGATCAGCCAAAGAAGAAAGACATTTTTCAAAAGTGGATTAAAACCACATAAGTTGTTTCAAGTGTGATCCAGATCACATTTGCACATCCCCATCTGGACAATATGAAGTCTCCAAGATTTCAGAAAGTCTTTTGTGTCATTTGTAACGTGACACAAACAGCAATCATGTCTACCACAGTGACAGGTTTTCTGCCATACATTACCTTTTGCTTCCCCAGCTAACCTACCTGGACCATGAACCCTATTTTATTGACACAGGTAGCAGCCCAAAAAAGTAGTTCATAGAAGCATTCTCCATCTCTGTTGCTTTCTTGTGACTTGCAGATCATTTGCACCCATTTTGGTTTGTGTACATTCTTCGTATAGAGGCCTGGAAGTCTGAGGGTTCGAGGTAGGACTTTTGCTCTTCTTAGGACTGTACACTTCTGGACCGAGATTTCAGATTTTGTTCCTGGGATCTGCTGGAGCCATTCTCTTAGTTTGGAGGTCACATCTGCTAGTGCCCCAGCTACCACTGACCCCACTGTTGCCTTCATTTTTCGCATCTTTTTCCATCTCTTTTTCAACCCTTGATATTTCTCCACATTTTTGTGTTCCTTTTTCTTGGTATTGCTGTCACTTGGGATCGCTACATATTTATCACTACTATTTTCTTCTGGAGTTTATCAACCATCACCTGTTCCAATTGCTCTTTTATTCTACACCACTCCTGGAGGTATCTCCTGCCTTTTCTTTGGGGCTTCCGACCCATACTCATAGATGTTCCTGTACACTGTTCCAGCTCTTGGGTTATGGCGTTCCAGGATTCAGACAAACGTTTTCTAGCCACCGGTAGGACCTATCAGTGTTATCCACTTCCTCAGTCTCAGTGCAGTTCACTGGCTTCTCTTTTCATGATGGTTCCTCTTCCATCTCTTCTTCCTCCTCCCTAGATTTCTGCTGCCTGACATTCACTTAGTAGTTTATTTGCCGGGGCCATTTTTTTAATGTATTTCTGGATGTTTGTTGTTTCATACTGAATAGTGACTTTGATGCTCACTAATACCCCGGCCTCCCTTCTTCTGCTTCATGTCGAGCCGCATGGTGTCGGACTTGCAGTGAAACCCTCCATGCATCGTAAGGACTTTCCTTATCTTGACATCAGTGGTTTCCATCTCTTCCTGTATCTGGGCTATTATACCAGTCGGGTATCTAATTACTGGCAGGGCATATGTGTTGATGGCCTTGGGTTTGTTCTTTCCATTCAGCTGGCTTTTCAGGATCTGCTTTACTCTTTTCTGGTAACTGGCTGTGACTGAACAAGGTAGCCATCCTGAACATCTGATATGTTGCCTTTTAGAAATTTGCCCCTCTCAGCTGTGGTCATCTTGCACTTCTTTAAAAAGATTCTTAATAGGACTAGCTGTTAATATCCCTAAATATGTCAGCACAATAACTCCTAGCACATGTCGGTGGGATGGAATTTGGGCAGGGTCGCGGGGCGCCACCAATCAGTTGATGCTACACATCATCAGTTGTGTGCCTTGACTTCATCAGGTGTTTCGGCCTCTTATCACAATACACCCTCTACCAAGGTTGGCCCACCACAGGCTGATCAAACCTGGGTGTGTGTCATATGGTGGCACCCCATGGTCATCTGGCAGCCCATGTTGAATCCCTCTGTTTCAGCCACAGCCAGTGACTGCTCCGTTCTGCTGCCTTGGCAAGTTCTTTTATTGCCTTCTGCTGGGCCTGTCCTCTGATCCCAACTTCCTTCAGGAGCCGTGTGGCTACAAAGCCTCAGCAGCCCACCTCCACTGGCCACACCTTTATGTTCTATCCCCGCGCCTCTTCATCAGCAGCTAGGTTGGCATAGTGCAGCCTTTTCCTATCAAATGCTTCATCGATGGCATCCTCCAACGGGACAGTCAGCTCAACAATGAAGACACGACGACAGGACTTGGACCAGAAGACCAAATTTCTCGTGGGAAACTCAGCCTCTGGCTCAGGTCTACCCGCCTTTCCCAATCCCGGGTTGTGTCCAGTGGGCCTGAGTTTGGAGGTGATGGCTTGGTTCTCCGTTTCTCCCCTTCTCGGATGAATGTTGTCTTCTGTGGGAGGGTGGTCTGGGTGTTGAAAGGCATGGCGTAGATGGTGACCCTCTTGTCCTCAAGTTCAGCAGCCAAGCACTTCAACACTTGGTTATGGCGCCAGGTGTATCTTCCTTGGGTCAGGCTGGTCTTGCAACCCACCAGGATGTGTTTGAGGGTTGCTGGGGCTGCACACTGCAGGCAGGCTGGGTCCTCTCCATACCAGAGATGTAGGTTGGTTGGAGAGGGCAGGACATCATAAGTGGCTCTAATGATGAAGCTTAGCCTATTAGACTCCATGCTCCACATCTCATTCCACATGATTTTCCTCCTCTCCACACCCTCCCACCTCATCCAGCACCCTTACTGGGCTTGCACACCTGGCTGCCTCCTCCTGGTTGCACACCTCCTCAACCACCATGTGTCGCCGTTCAGACGGAGTAGCCTTTTACCAAGCGGGTGTTGTTGCTTCCAGGCCAATTATTGGATTTTATTACATTTTCGATTGAGTTAAATGCAAATGTTCTTATCTGCATATCTGCGTATGACTGTATGGAACTCAAAGTCTGCAATTTAACCCAATAGTCAATCTGGTGTTTCACATCCAGTGTATATAACATTCTTGGAATCTTAAAACACAAAATTTTGAACTCTGGACTGAAAATAAACAAATATATTACATTATCTGTCAAGTATTACATTATCAGTTTTGAAAAAAAAGACCCACCTAAAAATGTAATAAATTCCCAATAATGTAATACGGTATTACAATATCGGTAAAAATGTTATTACAATATCAGTCAGGATATTTTATTACATTATTGGTTAAGTTATTACATTATTGGGTTTTATTACATTTTTGATTGAGTTAAGTGCAAAATGTATTACATTTTCAGGCGTTATTACATTATCAGGAAATTATTACATTATAGGGTGCTACAAGGACCAAAGACCATAATTTAGTGTTCATTACTTTATTGCATGGTAGCTCACTCCATGTCCTTCAAAGGCATCAACATCCAATGGTTCATCTTGACATCTCATAAAAATGTAAAAACTAATTTGCAAGTAAAAAAAAGTTTTGTTTCAAGAAAATTAGTCTTACTTTTTGAGTAGTGGATGGACTATATTCCAAGTTTTAAGAGTTATGGTAAAGAAAGTTGGTTACTTTTGCTTAATATAAAACAATTTGACTTGATTTAGGAATATAAGGCTCATATCTCAAAGGCCAGTTTTTGCAGTGCAGGAAGTTACATTTCTAGTCTAAACTTTGTTTTCTGGCTTGTTTTCAGATGTTGTTTTGGTAATAATGATGATGATGTGAGTGATGATTACCTTACTGTTTGTATACCTGTGTGTATTCATAAGTTCCTCTGAAACCAATTACAAGGGATGGTTATTGGCGGCATCATTAATTATTCAAAGACTGCTCACTTAACTAGCTGATGTAACAAAAACAAGAAGAAAAAAAACCTTGCAGAAAAAAACAACTCTGTATATCTCAATATTTTGTTTGAATTAATGAAACAAAATAAGCTTCTATGAAACTAATGGAAATTAGAAGGCAAAATGAAAATATTCGACACCTCATACCCCAAATCATTCAAAAATCAAACCTTCTTTATGCAATAATATATCAGTATTTGAGAAAAGGACAAAGAAGATGACTTATTGTTGAGTGGACGTTTTAACATTTTGAAAGATGATTTAAAATGCTGAACAGATAAGGCACCTATATTCACACACACACACACACACACACACACACACACACACACACACACACACACACACACACACACACACACACACACACACACACACACACACACACACACACACACACACACACACACACACACACACACACTCGTTGTGACGCTAGAAAACCCAGCCACGACCCATCTTCAATGCTCTTACTGAAGGAAGGAGGTTGTTGCCCAAAGTCTCGTGATACATGGCCCCATCCATCCTCCCCTCAATACGGTGCAGTTGTGCTGTCCCCTTTGCAGAAAGGCATCCTCAAAGAATGATGTTTCCACCTCCGTGCTTCAGAGTTGGGATGTCGTTCTTGGGGTTGTACTCGACCTTCCTCCTCCAAACACGAGTGGAGTTTAGACCAAAAACCTCTATTTTTGCCTCATCAGACCACATGAACTTCTCCCATTCCCCCTCTGGTCCATCCAAGTGGTCATTGGGAAACTTCAGACGGGCGTGGACATGTGCTGGCTTGAGCAAGGGGACCCTGCATGCACTGCAGGATTTTAATACATGACAGCGCAGTGTGTTACTAATGGTTTTCTTGGAGATTGCGGTCCCAGTTCTCTTCAGGTCATTGGCCTGGTCCTGTAGTTCTGGGCTGATCCCTCACCTTCCTCATGATCATTGATGCCCCACAAGATGAGATCTTGCATGGAGCCCCAGTCTGAGGGGAGATGGACCATCATCTTGAATTTCTTCCATTTTCTAATTATTGCGCCAACAATATTTTTTCCCTGATGTCCTTACACAGCTCTCTGGTCTTGGCTATTGTGGGGCAGTTCAAGTTTGTTTGACTGAGTGTGTGGACAGGTGTATTTTATACAGGTAATTATTTCAAACAGGTGCAGTTAATACAGGTAATGAGTGGGCTTCTTAAAGAAGAACTAACAGGTCTGCGAGAGCTGGAATTCTTGGTTGGGAGGTGATCAAATACTTATGTCAATAAAATGCCAAATAATTATTTAAAAATCATGAAATGTGATTTTATGGATTTTTGTTTTAGATTCCGTCACTCCCAGTTGAAGAGTACCTCTGATGAAAATTACACACATGTTTTGCAAGTGGGAAAACCTGCCTAATCGGCAGTGTATCAAATATCGTTCTCCCCACTCTATATATTTAGTGGTATATTATAAGTCTGGACTGCAGGTAGTTTAGGTCCTGGACTCTTTTACTGCAGAATTCCGTTACTTTTTCATGAAAAGTACAGAAGATGAATGAATTTGTTTTTATGACACTCTGTTTACTGGTGATGCTTATTTTAGATATTTTCTGGGTTCATGTGATGATTGCAATGATACCTGTTTGTAACGCAGTGGTGCCTGAGGCCCACAATGACATGTCATTGATTTTTGGCCTTGTCGCTTGGGTGCTGAGATTTCTCTGAATCTTTCAATACCATAATGTACTTCAAATAAAAATATAGACACATTTTTAGCCTTTTTAAATTTCTGAAAAATGTCAATTAACTAATTGTTGATGCAGTCCTTCACAGAGTGATAAACTCCTGAAACACCAAGACTGTCTGGGATGTTCTTTTTGTAGCCTGTCATGTTTTAGATACCTTGTTCATTTGCACCATTTTATATGTGGTCAATGTGTTTTATATTGAATACAGGGGTAAAATAGGTTGTTTATTTTTCAAGATTCAAGAGGTTTATTGTCATGTACGCCACACATGGTTATACTGAGCAATGGAGAACGTGTGACAAGGCATGCACTAAACAATACTCCAAGCAAATAAAAACAATAGGCTATAAGAATCGATAAAAATTTAACCAAAGTTGATATATAATTAAAGGCATTTAAGTAATGAAAATATTTCCAAAAGTTGCAGAAACATATTGATTGAAAAGGCTATTTTCCTAGTCTGGTGGTTCATGCTTGGATCCTCCAATACCAGATGGCCACAATTAAATAAATCCATAAGCAGGGTGGGAAGAGTTACAAGGAATACTCTCTGTTTTACTGAGGCACCTGGTTTCAAGATTCTTTACAGGGAGGAGAGATAACAGCTAGTGATGTCTTCACTACCCTCTATGGAAACTTCCTGTCTGCAGCAGAGGAGCTGCTGTACCAGAAGGTGATAGAGCCAATGGGAAACTCTTTCAATGGTGCTTCTGTAAAAGGTGCAGAGGGCGGTGGTGGAAACTCCAAACTTCCTGAGTTTCCTCAGGAAAAAAACAAAACTCTCTTATGGGCAGCTTTGACAGCTGCAGTGGTCCAAGTGTGTGGTCCAAGAGAGATCCTCTCTACACCTAGGGAGTTTGAAAAAAGCCACCCTGTCCACCTCTGATCAGTGATGTATATTGGGCACTTTTTTGCACCATTTTACATTTAAAGAGTCTCCCCAGGTTATTGGAGACAATGTTGTTGACAATGTTGTTGTTGGGTAAAGTCAACAGCATAAACATGATTGCAGGACAGATGTGGAAGGCAGGGGGTTGTTTTTTCAATTACTGTTTTGTTGTAAAGAGGTGCACTATCACACTATCCTGAGTGATGTATATTTGTATTTGGCATTATTGTGTACAATTAGGACCATCCTTATTAAACATTACATCTCTTCTTCAGTCTCATCATTTCAGCAGTTTTTCGAATCTTCTATTCACTAAAATTAGTCTTTTCTTCTTAATTCAGTGTACTACCACTTTATTCTGTCTTTACACACACACACACACACACACACACACGCACACACACGCGCACACACACATACATACATACATACATACATACATACATACATATATATATATATATATATATATATATATATACACACACACACACATATAATGTATATGTATATAAATGTGTATAAAAAAAATCAGTTTCGCGACCAAGCACAAAATAATGCTGTTACCGTAATTCACCAGAAGAGGGCGACAGTGTTCAGTCTTTCCAATCAACACAATCTTGCTTGATTTATTAGATAATTACAAGGTGAGAATTAATTTAGTTGTGTTAAAAGGAACAGCAGGAAAAGCATTAAACCAAGAACATATAATAATCTGAAAATGATACAAAACGAGTTGAGAACAAATGCCTTGAGAAGCAGAACAGTGCTTATTTGAAGCAAAGAAAATTGTTTAAAAAAAATAATACTATGAATTTATTGTAGCAGTGATTTCAAAGTGGTGAAAATCAGAAAAGGTTTGAGGAAGAAAAAGAGAGAAAAGATGATTTAATCATATCAGATTAAAATTGTTTTAAAGGGAAGATAATTTAATATGGATAGAACGCAAAATAGTGACCAATTGTCACTGAATATATAAAGATGAGAAGCCAGAGTATGTCACTTTGAGCCAGATCGAATCAAATAAAATCAAATAAAACTTTATTTGTTTAGCACTTTTCATACAAAATAAAAAATGCAACACAAAGCGCTTTACATAAAACATCATTCAAGATTCCAGATTCTTTATTGTCATTGTTCATTGTTTCATAACAACGAAATTCTAGGCAGCATTGATCCTTTATCTGTGTAGTAATTAAAGATATGTGTTCAAGTCTGCAAGAAGTGCATACAATCATTAATTCAACTATCTTCCTTGTGATTCTGTTCATTACTTGGAAATAAATTCCTTATTTTCAAAATCAGTTTCATCCACAAGGTTATTAGTAGTATTCATCTTGCAAGGATAGCTGCTTAGATTATAGTGGACATGCTGAGGAAAATATAGCTAGGCCCCGGTATTTTATTTTATTTTAGGCAGCTAAAAGTGCCAGTCTACACCAGCAGATGGTAGTAGTGCCACAAAAAGAAAACCTGTATCGATCATGAGTCGGAACAGGAACGTTTGTTGAACGACACGAACATTTTGTCGTGACGGACCAATATGGCCGCGCTCCGGAGGGCTCTAGCGCGCCTCAGTTTCCTCAGGTATGATGTAAACAAAGCTGCGATGTTCCCCGAATATTGCTGTTATATGCGTAAAGAATGGTTTGACAAGTGTATCTTTAAAGCTGAAATACATAAACTTGGGAAATAATTGAATAAAATGAGTGAAAATAGCATAACAAGCTATAGCCCTCGGGAAGTTGGTACAGCGCACTGTTTTGTTTTTGTGTAACTGTGTTTTGGGAGAAAAAATAAAAAATAAACAGAATGTGTTAAACATAATTTCATGTATTTTATGTCGATGCTTCATAAGCTTACATTGCCGTTTTAAACTTATTTATATATCTTGTTTTAGGAGCTCTGCTCGTGTTTTGTTGACTGGCAGAAAAACTGACCTTTGTAAACCGAGCAAATGGACACGAGTTCCGTTCTCGAGTGCAGCGTCCTTGGCCGTCGGGGGTTTGGTCAGCCTCTGTGCTGTTCCCTTTAAACAGGTGGGTTTGACCATAGACATATATACGTAGACGCCCCATCAGCGCTGAGACGTACGTCAACGACACCGCCATGTTGGATGTGGCAAGACTGCGCTGTAAACTAATACAAGTAAATTTTCTGAGATGGCAAAAATAAGAACTTGATCCCACATAGGAGTAATTCATGTTATATCAGTTATAGAGAACAAGGTAGTGCCGAAAAACAATATATATATCCCCTCACAAAAATAAGAAAAATAGAGAAACATATTTTCTCATCAACAAAACAAATTTAAAATTTTTCAAATAACAAAATAACATTTTTGAACCATTTTTCAGACAATAAAATAACTGAAAAAATCTGAAAAATGGTTCAAATATGTTATTTTGTTACTTGAAAAATGTTAAATATGTTTATGTAAAATATGCTTTGTTGATGAGAAAATATGTTTCTCTATTTTTCTTATTTCTGTGAGGGGGGATATATATTGTTTTTCGGCACTACCTTGTTCTCTATAGCTGATATAACATGAATTACTCCTATGTGGGATCAATAAAGTTCTTATTTTTGCCATCTGAGAAAATTAAATATATTATATTTGGTGCCTAACCGTTTCCCAAGTATATTAGTGCGTGTGTGAATTAATAAATGAGAGGTAAAAAGTAAATTTCTTTGTAGAAATGCGCTTTATGAAAATAAGTCCATTTACTTGTATTAGTTTCCAGCGCAGTCTTGCCACATCCAATATGGCGGTGTCGTTGACGTATTGCAGCAGCGGGCAAGAACACTCGATGCTGCGTCTACGTATATATGTCTATGGGTTTGTCTGGAGCAGATAAACCTTATTTAAACATGCAACATCTGTGTAAGCCTTCCAGTATCTACCCCGTGTGTCCCTGTTGCAGGTGGAACCCCTCTCCCACGACTCCCTGATCAGAAGAGCAGCCTCTCTGGTAACAGATAGTTCAAGCACTTTTCTCTCGCAGACCACCTTGGCTCTCATTGATGCCATTACAGAGTACTCAAAGGTATGTCTTGGTCTTCTGGTACCTAAATGTTAGGACTTACAAAAAAAAATGCTTGAAGTCAACTTCACCTTTACATATAAAGTACATTTCCTCTGTAGATAACTTAATTATTAAAATCATTAAATTTGCATGACATGATGCTCTGATAGCTATCAGAGACGTACAACTAAAGAAAACATTCCACTTTCCCTGCTTAATCAGTCTTTTCTTATATATAAAAGTAAACCGTGTATATCCTTCCTGCATTTGAAAACAGGCTGTGCACACACTCATTGCCCTTCAAAAACGATATTTGGACTCACTGGGAAAACTGACTCAAGCAGCAGAGGATTCAATCTGGCAAGTGATCATCACCCAGCGTGCAAAGGTCAGTCCATGTGTTCGTTTCACATTAAAAAGGGCAAAGCTTTCAGTTTTTCTTATTTCATTACAAATATGGCTCCTTAATCCTACAATCCTTGACAGGTTAATGACATACAGGATGAATGCAAGCGACTGGAGTTGATGTGGGTCGCAGCAGTGAGTCTGTGCGAAACGGCGGCTGAAGCTGCGTATGTATCAGGTGTGTAACAGATGTTTCTCCTCACTCAGAAATATGTGGCTTTGTGTGGGGTTGGCAGGGATGTGGTAGTTGAAGTGTTGAGCCAGAGCTTCTGAGGCCTTTTCGAATGATGAATAAAATTGTGGGACTGGGGGTCACCTCGTGGCCTGTTCCTGTTTTATCTGTTCTCAGTGTTGCACTTCAGACAGCGGATGGATCATTTACTGCCACTCTGCAGGCCTTAAACAGAGTGGAGATGATTGACAAGAGTCCCCGCTTAATGACCGAATGTTATGTCTGAAGTTTAGCCTTTGAACTTTGCATTTCTAGGAGCTGATCACGCGTCCGTCGTGTTAAGGACAAACATCCAGGTGGCTCAGTCGCAGATGGAGGAGACCCGAAAACTCTCCATGGACGCAGATAAGAAACTGTCTGAAACTAAAGTGATGGAGGTTGAAAGGATGTCTCAGCATGCTGCCTCATTAGAAAGCGGGAATGACGAGGAAGAAATCCCTGAAGCTTATCTCAGAGAGGACTGAAAGTGGGTGGAATAACATCTCTGCAGCATCTTCATTCCTTGGTGTGATGTGTTTGACTCTTTCGTAACCAAATTTGTTTCTTTTGCATCTATGTCCTACAAATAAAATAAAAGCAGCATCATAATTCAGAACCTCCTTTGATGGGTTTGGACTTGTGATCAAATAGAAAACTGTTTCGGCGCTTTCAAAAGCAACAGGTTTATGGATCATGTTTTGGTGTATGTCATCGTAATAAATACAATCGAAAGAACTGCTTAATGTTTTATATTAATTTATTGTAATAGATTCACATTTCTAGTGTTTTAAATTAAAATATTTTAAAAATTACATTATAGTACATTTAGTTTTGTGTGCTTAGGGCTTGCACTTGTTATATCTTGTTGCACTAAATAAGAGGGATATTTAAATTGTACTTAAAATAGAATCAAGTCAGTGTGTCTTAAATTGTTGCTAAAACATGAGATCTGGAAACCATTGCTTTTCACATTTAGTCAGGTTTTAATTTAAATCATGAACTGATGTTTTACATTGTTTCTATGTGAGCATCTTGGATATAGTCTGGTTGCTCTAACAGTCAGAGAAACTTCAGAAAGAGTACATTTGATCACACTATTAATAGTAGCAGGAATGTGCTTATTTTTCTTATTTGAAATAGAGCTGAAGCTAAAACTTGTCCTCCCATTGGGGTAACTGTATATGTAAAGCCTTTTGCTAAATGTTCACTTGTGCACCTCTACAGGTAAGCCAATGGGACTGGCCAGGTCTGAAAACGTGTAAGGGAATGTTCACCCATCCAGCCTTCCTGCAATTGTTTCCACCCAACTGTAGCTTCAAATAATGCTGCTTTTGCTCGGCTTCAGAAGTAACAACTATTTTGCTTTTATTTTTCACAACAAATTATCCACATAAGCTATAGTTCTGTGTTGTGTGGTTATGTGAGCACTCTTTAGCTCCTCCACCTCTGACTGAGACTATTCCGTACTATGTGTGTATTCCAAGATATCTTTTACAATATCATCTATTTGTTTGTTGCTAGAATCCATGACAACTGTAAAGAAGGTCTTCTAGTTCTTTTCCTGGAGATCCAGCATATCCTTGTAAAAGAGCTTTTGCCGGTCAAGTAGCTCCTTTAGGGTGTTCATAGAGACATACTCCTCATCCATGCTAGTTTTAGGCTCCTCATTTCGTTCCCATCTTCGTTTTTCATGAGGCATGGTTGGAGAGGAAGGTGATAAGTGGTTGTAGGGGCCTGGTCTTGGCTAGCAGCCACTGGGCTGATAGTTATCTGACTGCTTAGATCACTTCAATTCACTATGTTATCCGTTTTAAGTGTTGTATTTGAAATGGTCTCTTTTGTGGAACAAGTAAACAATTATGAGCATAAGTAGCAACAGTTAAGTGATAAAATATTCAGGATTACCAAGATTTCAACCAGATTTCAAGAGTGAGAACTTCCTCAGCGACTTCTTTCCTCCTAAGACCTGCACTTCAGAACTGGGCAGATAGGATAGTTCCTAATGTTGATCTTTAAAAAAAAAATTAAACAAAGACACAAATAGGACCAACAGTGTCATAGAGCGTATACGGACAAAGGAAAAAATGTTATTATTAATAAATGATTTTGACTCAATTGTAATGAACTGGCTGGTCATTGCCATTAGGTCTCCATCTGTGGTGCCGTGTTTTAACAAGCTGGGCAGTTGTTGGGTGGATGAGTAGCAGTGAAACGGTGCGTAAAAGAGGGATCAGTACCAACTGTCCATGACTGAACCTCTGATGAAGAAAATATTAAGTGTTTGACAGTAAAACTGCCAATCTCACACGTTAAAGGAGATGTATTATGACCCGACCCCCCCCCCATTTTTTGGTTAAAATAACAGAGTTGCAATACAAAAGCTCCCTTCTATCCACTTTATGCTGATCTCTAAAGATTTCATACACGTCTGTCTCTCTGCCACACTTTCCAACAGTTGGTTGACTTATTTTATTAACGCTTTTTATTTATTTACAATTATTTATTCACAATTTATACAAATATAATTGTCCATGGGGATTAGTAACATTTTATTTAATTCAGTTCAGTTTTTAACTATGTTTGTACAACTCTTATTATAGCAGCTGATATTTTTTCTTAACCGGCGGAGTCAGCTTTTAAAACCTTTGTAAAACTTCTCAAAATGTGTGGTAATTTGTGAAAAATGTTTCCTTTAAGGTCTGACACCTTGAAAGGTCATACCTTTAGGAGACCGAAAGCATTTCCATGGTGCTGCGTGAAACAAAAATGATGAAAATATGAAGTTTCGTGTTTATTTTATGCCTTTTTAGATATCACGTTATTTTCTGTTCAAGTATTCCCATAAACAGAAACTTTGACCATACTTGCATGACAGTGCTCCTTGGCTTTTTTTGGTTTTTGTATTCACTCAGCGACTACACCTTCACTGCAGATTAGCCGTATCCTCACTCTCCCCGGTGGCGCTTTCAGGCCTGTCGTCACTTCATCTACAGAAAGCATCTTTCCACACTGACTCGGAGCAGGAAACGAGGCGGCGTGCCTCTGGGCAACATTAAGGCCTGGACGAGCTGTTACACTTTTATGATCCGCTTTTAAAATGGGAAGAACTTCATACTTGCACGTTTTTCTTTCCAGTCTACGTTGCGCTCGGGCTGAGAGGTGAGCGCCCGGTCACCCCTGAAAAATAAATTGCACGCAGACGCACCACACTTGCCTGGTGAGAGTTTTGTCTGGCCTTTACTCGAGAACAACTTTCTAAAGTAAACTTTTAATTCATAAGCTTAAATTCATGTGAAATAGTTGCTCTGCCAACGTTTGAATCAAATTCTCCTCCTCTAAGACTCGGCTTTTGCCATCAAGCCTTACTCCAGCAGATGGCGATCTAAATCCATTGGCATAAGCTACTTGTGCAGTTTCCTGGCAGTATTTTCTCAAAGGGAGATAAAAATAACATATTACTTTAATTCCATTAGTTCTGTATTATTAGAAAAGGTTTTAAATGTGAGTAAGTAATTAATATAAGACACCTCATGTGACTCTACTGCATCCCACGGTACAAATATCTACACCTGCCTCTCTAATGCAGCAAGGGCTGTACAGTAAAGAACTCAAATTAGTCTGCACTAAAAAGACACTAAAATGATTTCCGTGACTCCTCTTTCCAATAGATATGCATGTCTTAATAACAGAATTAATGTTGTGGAAACTTGCGGTCCTAAAAATAATGCTTAATCTAATAGCATATCCTTCCGTAATATGAATATGTCTTAACTGACCTCACATATACCTTCTAAAGGTCAGCGTGCACCACAAGAGGGTCATTTGAGAGCCAGCTCGTTATGGGGGATGACTTACGTGGAGCTGCAAGCACAAGTGTGTAGCGTCAGCAGCGAGGTGACCTCTCTCTTGTCTAGTTGGCCGACTTTGGCAGGGGATGGGACTGTGAGTGTGGCTACAATGGGGGAGGGACGGGAGAGGGGAGGGTTCTGAGGTGTGCAAGGACAGGCTCACCAATGCGACTAGTGAGGAATGTTGTGTTTAACAAAGGCTGTTTTCACAGGCTGTAAAACCAAATGTCCCAGACAGCCTGTGTGGATGTGCAAGCACTGGTCACAGGGGAGGTGGTGCCAGTGCAGCCGCGCCGTCGAGGATCATTTTTTTTGCGACACAAAACCTCAAATGAGGTAACCACAATTATAAAGGTCATGTACCACAAATGCGTGTAGAGTATTTAGTGCCACCAAGGGGATTTGAGCATTCATGCAGCATTATGTATTTATGTCAGTGGTGTGAAATAAGGCTTCCTAAAACAGTTTCACCCCAACTGGTGATGCTTTTAGCACATTAAATGTTTGAAGGGGGAAAATGAGATTTGAATAATGTTCTTATAAAGCAACCACCCTCCCCCAGCGCACCAACTTTACAGTTCCAATGTAAAGTGAACCAAAGGGACGATTGATTGGTGAAAAGGGCAGCACTTTCACCGGGGGACATATAGCTCTTTGAGGATATAAATAATACACCAGAGGGTATAAAAGCGGAGGGCATAGTGTGATGACACATCATGGGTCATTTTTTAATCACAGTAAAGCTGAGCCACAGCACCGGATGAGGGAGACTCCTTCCAGAGTCCACGTATCCGTATGAGGACTCAGGGCAAAGACAGGACAGGACGTCACTGCAGGATGAAACTGGTGGCTCAACGTGAGGGAGCCACATTGGAACAAGCATTTTTGCTTATCTCCAGAGAATAAATATGATGTCCGCTAAAAACTGCTGAGGGAGCGAGTTTATCAGTTCAGGCTTCACTGCATGATAATAACACTGCTGCACGCCGCGCTGGATTCCTGAATGAGTAAAAGCTGTAATTATCTCAAAGAAAAGAACAATGCAAGTGTTTCATTACCACTTTGTCTTAGGACATACAGTGTCTGCATGGAAGCTCTTGAGAGCACACATTTTCAGCGCTTTACTGGCATGTGATTGCTTTGTCTTTCACTAGATGATCTCCTGGGGTTTACATTAACTTTCACATTCACTTCCTTGTTTTCCCTGCAGTTTTAAGAATCTGATGCTGATCACACATCTTTTTTTTAAACACGTGCCTCACTAAAGCAACTGTAACTGTCAGCTTCCCATTACTGTTAAATTTGACAAAAGTGTTTTTACTCTGTGCCTTTTGATTTAACAGTGATGCAAATACTTTTGTTGATCTGAATTTATTGGCTCGATTGGATCGAATGTAAATTTCAATGTGCCACAGTATTCCAAGAGCCGTCACAAATGTGTAAAGTGAAAGCAGATCGCATATCAGCTAACGATTTAAAACCAGGATATTGAGATGTGATCTATAAAAAGCCTGTGCTTGGTGGACAGAAGGACTGCAGGGTAATCAGCAGGTTTCTGGTCTGATCCTCACAAAAGCCATAGGAACTGCCAAACCAGATAAAGGTTTGGTGTCTTCTTAAACGGATGCCCCCCTTTTTATTTAGTTTGTTCAGTCATTGCTGCAAGGGCGATAATGATGCTGAAAAAGTAAATGGTGGTTTGAACAATGAAGGGTTTCACAGTAGTTTTTTCGTGGCTGTAATGCCTAGTTTCACTAATGTGTCTTTGGAACAGGGGATTTCCCGCCAGTGCAAACACAATTTCATTTTTATTTCATTGTTATAGAGACAAAATCTGGTTTCTATATGTATAATGTGTAAAAGTTACTTTGAAATGAGTCAACTGAAGGCATAGTTAAGGATTATGTGAACGGTTTCCAAAAGAAAAAGGACAAATGACCAAATGCTCACCTTGCAGAATTTTTTGATTCATAATAATGTCCAGTATTATGAAAAAAAGTTCAAGCTTGGGTGTTTATGGTTTCATCAGAAAGGCATCTGATCAGCCCTGTATTCATTCTGTGGCTTTGCAAAGAATATCTTGTGTAACAACAAGAACAAAACGTCCAGTATCAGATGATATATCCCCCACAGAGTCCTAATCTCCCAGGAGTTGCTGTGGAATTACTTGAAAAGGTAAAAAAAAAAAGAACAAAACACTGAAACACTATAAATCCACAATAGAACTGTGACTAGTTCTTCAAGTACTTTGAACAGGTGGTTTATTTGTTAGGTCGCCTACATGGCAGTCAAGGGCTGGTAATAGGAACAATATAGTGCAATCATATTTACAGAGCAGTAATATGACAAAGACAAAACGGATGTTTTCACCCATCTTCTATACCTGCTTAATCCTGTACAGGTCACGGGGGTCTGCTGGAGCCTATCCCAGCTTATTACTGGTGAAAGTCAGGTGTACACCCTGGACAAACACACGCACACTTACGAGCAATTTAGAATCATCAGTCAACCTAACATACATGTGCACTGTGAGAGGAAGCTGTACCCAGAGAAAACCCATGCAAGCCCGAAGAGGACATGCAAAGTTCAGAAAGGCTCCTGCCAGGCCAGGTGAACCAGAAAACTTCTTGCTGTGACACCACCAAGCTGCCCTGTAATTTTTTTTCAGTTTGAATTTAAAACTGGCTAAGTCAGGGTTCATATTAATCAACCCGTCTCTCGAATGTAGATTAGCCAATGACTGTGGGTATTAGCTGCCCAGGGGCTAGAACTGGGACATCTGTAGCTTTGCGCTCCATAAAAGAAACATTGGAAGATCATGAACTTCCATCTGTTTTATGCCTTCATGAAAAAAGATGGTACAACAATGTGCATGTGGTACTTGTAATACTGATTCCATGTATTTCAAGAGAATGGGTAATGTAGTTAATTTTATCCTATTTCATAAATCCCGACAAAAACAGGCCTAAATCTCCGCTTAAGATTTAGCTGCCAACTTAATGTCCAGGAGATCAACAAGGATGTCTGTTTTTTTTTCTAGGATGAATCAAAGAAGCAATACTTTTAACTCTATGAACATTACCAAATTGTATTTAATCATTGAGTGCGAGGTAATTAACAGTATTGTATCATATATTTATAACTACAGCTCTAGTTCTAGGTAGCTAATATCTGAAGAAATATAGTGCTATAACTTCAGAACTTCTACTAGTTTTACAGCACTAGAGCTGAATTTCTATAGTGTAGTAGATCTAAAGTTATGCCATTCGAAATTGAACTACTTGAAGGTAAATGTATTAAATCTTAGCAGCGGTTGATCCAGGATATTGACATCTGCATTCCTGATGACAGTAAGATGAGACTTCACCTGCTTGTACTGCCATCTACAAACCCTCACTTCCAGTTTAACCTTATTATCAATCTTATATATTTTACTTTGTAAATATTCCTCTAAAGCATATGTTAGTACCATTTGACTGCTCCTCAATGAAATGTGGTAATTTTCTGTTGAATTGCATCAAAAACATCTTGGGACGAGGTTTTTGCACAGTTGCCATTATAAAACTAAACAATTCTGATAGCTTGTCCAAATTAGCAACAAAAAACAAAAGTGGGGGCAGGACCTACCAATAGGTCATTTGGATAATAACGAAATGCATTTTCATCCTGTGCAAAAAAAAGAGATAAAAAAAAAAGTTGGTCTGTAAAAGGGGCAATGTTTTGTCTTATATCTTGCATTTCAGTTTCTATGTATAACTTTGTGTAACTTTGGGCTGTCACATATGAGAGATAACCATCATGAAGGAATCATAGAAATAAAATTCACCCAAATCAGTTGTCCCAATGTGAGCAGTTTGACAACATACTCTTGCGACCAAAACCTGCTCGATATCATTTTCTGACCATGTCAGATGTCTTATGACTCAATCTACTGACTAGCCAAAGTTGAAAGGCAACTTTTGGAAATTGTGTACCCACAATCTCCACAGCATAACGTACGGTCCACGTAGGAGTTGGAGCCCACTAAGTGTTGTTGTATTTTGATATTTAACCAGTTTGTCTATATCCTTCTCAGGACTGTCTTCCTGCCAGCTTGATATGTCATGTTTATATTGACATAATCTAGCATTGGTTGGTCGCCAAAATAGACCTGAAACACATTTTTAGTGGAGCAGTGCAAACGGTTGCACCACTCTCATCGACTTGAATGGCACCGACTGTGACTGGCTCAGCTGTGCTGTTCTGCTCACATTTCACAACCAGCGTGACACAAGCTTTAAGACCACAAATGTAGTGAGGTGTATGATCAGAGTGGGTACAGTTATACTTGGGGCGGGGGGGCCTAAAACCCAGACATGCATAGAAGCTAGAACCACCACTGTGACAATATTATGACATTACACCACTCTATATGCACTGTAGACACTTTATGCCATTTGTTTACACTCCCAAGTCATATGCACTGAATATTTGCACTAGTTTAGCAACCTCAGATAGGTTGTTTCTATCTCTGCATTATTTAATTTATAATCTGTATATACTGTATTTACTATAATACTTTCTGTTGCACTTCTGATTGGATGCCAAACTGCATTTCGTTGCCCTGTACTTGTGTACATGTGTAATGACAATAAAGTTGAATCTAATCTAATCTTATCAAATTTTACAACAACTTCCACTGACAAATGTCTTTTTGTTGACTATTTTGTTCTATTAATAAAATTTTGCAAAGTGACCTGTCAAGTCTCCTGTTTTGGCCGGGAAACTACCGTATTTTACCCTTCTTTCCCGCCGTACTCCCTGTATTAGTATTTTCCCCCTAAATGTCCCGTTTTACAATATAATCATTTTAAAAAAGCATTCCTGTGTCTCTCCAAACTGAATTGTCACTAACCTCGCGAGAACTGCCACTTGCTTTAGCCTGGTTGTCGCGAGGTTAGTGGCAACAACGGGAACAAACTCGGAACAACAAATCAGAGATGAATGGATGTAATGAGAGAGAAAGCATTTCTGCCAAAAAAGCGAAGACTTTGTTTATATATCTCAAAAAATGGGATACCAAATGTACTTCCCTAAAGAGGAGCAGATGGGGCCAGAGAGCCACATGAGTTAAAATGACAAATTAAAAGAAAATGTTTCACTTGAAGACAATCAACGTGTATATAAACTGAAAATATTTAAATAAATAAATGTGCTTTAATTCCCTTTTGTGTTTTCATTTAGGCTCTATTATAGGAATAAGAATGTCTACAGCATTTCACTAGGGGGAGTGGCAGCCTAGTGGTTACAGAAGTGGACTGGAGTCTGGAGGACCCAGGTTCAACCAAGGTGAACCACTCTGGGCCCCTGAGCAAGGCCCTCAACTTCAACCGCTCCCCAGGCACTGTCCAAATACCAGCCCACTGTTCTCTAGTCTAATTAGTGATGGGTTAAAAGCAGAGGATACATTTCAGTGTGTTTCCATGTATACTGACAAATAAAAGTGTTTACTATTATATTATTTCAGTGTCAACAAAGGTAGGCCTATCAGATTCATACCTGTCAAGTTCCCGTTTTGGCCAAAAAACTACCACATTTTACCCTATTTTCGGTTGTCCTCTCGTATTAGTATTTCCCTGTAGATTTCCCTTTTTATAATACAATAATATTTAAAACAGCAAACTGAATTGTCACTAATCTCGCGATAACTGCCCCTTGCTGTAGCCTGAGTGCCAGTTCTCGCGAGGTTAGTGTCGACAACTGGAATACATTCGGAAAAACATATCAGACATGGATGTAACCAGAGAGAAGGCATTTCTGCCCCAAAAAATGAAAAGACTTAGTGTAAATATCTCTAAAATTGGGAAACCGAATTTACTTTCCTAAAGATGAGCAGGACAGAAACATGCGTCTGTGTCATCAATCAGTGAATGCTAGAGAGCCACATGAGTGAAAATGACAAACTAAAAGAAAATGTAAATGTTTCACTTGAAAATGTGTTTATAATGTGTATATAAACTGAAAATATTTAAAAATAAATAAATGTGCTTTAATTCCCCTTTGTGTTTTCATTTAGGTTCTGTTATAGGAACAACATACATAGGATGTACACAGCATTTCAGTCAACAAAAGGTCAACAAAGGTCGTCCTATCAGGCTAAAAGCACATAATTTTAGTTTGTTATTCTCATTATTCTCTCATTCATTCATTTATTTTAATAGTGTATATATATTTATGTTTCCTGTTTCTTATTTTGTTGTTTACATAGACTTTGTTTACATAGTCTTTACACGTGTGCACTTTTATGGAGCTGCTGCCTAATCTCATTGTACCATTATAATGATAATAAAGGCTTTCTATTCTATTGTATTCTATTGTATTCTATTCTATTCTTTGTAAGTGGTTGACAGGTAGTAATCTGTCTTAAAATGTAAGATACTGGACCTCGGTTGGGCTGGTGGGACAGCGGCGGGAAAATTTCCCTTATATTTTTTTAAATCCAAAACCTGACAGGTTTGGCCCCTGGTGATCAAGAACACATATTAGTTAGTTAGTTAATATTTATTTTGGTCAATCACAAGCATAAAAATCAACAAACAAAATAACAAACATCCACAGGTTTTTCCCTGGTGAACATTGTGATTATTTTGACCGAAAAGGTATGGGCTAGAAGCATAAAGCTTATCTTGCCCACCTTTTAACATAATAGAATATGCAAAAAGAACAAATGAAGTATCATGAGGTTACACAAAATAATAATAATAATAATAATAATAATAGTAATAGCTGTAATAACTGTAATAATAGTAATAGTAATAATAATGATAATAATGATAGCTCTGAAAACAGAAAGTGAAAAGATGCTAAAGAAACCGACAAAACCAATTTAGGTTGTCATTTCATCTCATGCATGTGTACATTCTTCTTTGTTTGCTTATTGTGCTCCTATATATGTGTCCATTACCTTTGCTTTGAATAATATCTTGTATGCTTTTATTGAGTTTGCTAATTTAAGGTCGTTGTCTAATGAGTTCCACAGTTTTACTCCTAAAACAGAAATACATCTGCCCTTTGTATTTGTTCTTACTGCTGTTGTCTTAAACATTGCTCTTCCCCTGAGGTCATGTTTGCCCTCTCTTGGCTTGAACAGTTCCTGCATGCAGCCCGGAAGTAAATTATTATAAGCCTTATATATTATTACAGTGGTGTTCAGATTAACTATATCTTGCAATTTAAGTGTATTGTTTTGAATGAAAAGTGGGTTTGTTGATGCAAGATAGTCAGCCAAGTTTACAATTCTAATTGCTTTTTTTTGTAAAATATAGATGGGTTGGATTATTGATTTATACGTATTCTCCCCCACACTTCCACACAATAGGTAAGTTATGGGAGTAGTAGGGATCTGTATAGTGTTTGTAATGATCTTTTATTTATAATACCTTTCATTTTATATAATATTGCTATTGTTTTAGATAATTTTCTTTTTAAGGTATTAATGTATGGCTTCCATGTGAGTTTTTCATCAATAATTATTCCTAAGAATTTAGTAATGTTTGTTTGTTCTAATTTTGTTATTGATGATTAGGTTTATTGGAGCATTTATCATTTTGTTGCCAAAAACAATGAATTTGGTTTTAGTGTACTTAATGATAACTTGTTTATTTTAAACCATTTATTCAGTATGTTGAGGTCCTTCTGTACTACATGCAGGAGCTGCTCAAGATCTATACCAGATGAGTACAAGCTTGTGTCGTCTGCAAATAGAACACACTGCATGTTTTGTAGGGCTTTACATATATCGTTTATGTATAAGATAAATAATTTTGGCCCTAGTACAGAGCCTTGAGGAACTCCAAAAGTTATTTGTAAGGGTTCCGACTCGACTCCGTTTAGGCTAAAAAATTGCGTTCTTTTATCTAGATAGCTTTCCAGCCAAGAGAGGGCAATACCCCTAATTCCATATCGATATTTTTTTTTTTCAATAGTATTTTGTGATCAATTGTGTCAAATGCTTTTTTAAGGTCAATGAAGACCCCCACAGTGTATTTTTTATTACCTATTGCTTTGGAGATGTTTTCTACCAGTTCTATAAATGCCATTGACGTTGATCTGTTGGTTCTGAATCCATATTGGTTATTACTTAGTAATTGGTGTTTTTCAAGCTATCAAGTCTTGCTACAAAAAGTTTTTCTAGAATTTTGGAGAATTGAGATAAGAGTGATATTGGTCTATAGTTTGTGTATAGTTGTTTGTCTCCACTTTTGTATATTGGTTCTATTTTAGCACATTTCACTTTGTGAACATTATACGATAGAGAAAAAAAAAATTCTATCGCTTTATTTGATATTCATTCAGTCATTGGCCTTTATTTAACCAAGCAGGGGCCTCATTTATAAAAGAGTGCGTAGGATTCATACTAAAAGTGCACGTAAACCCAAAAGCCGAAAATGAAAAAAAAAAAATCCAGATTTATAAAACCGTGTGCACGCACACTTGCACGCAATGTTCGCTTTATAAATCACAGTCCAGCTGGAAGGTTGCGCAGGTGAATTCGGCTCATATCCCGCCCTCTACACGCCCACTTCATACCATAAATGGGCAATGCAAAGTAGTATTTGCATATGAATGAGCCTGCTGAACATGCGTAGTGGCTTCCTGCAGCCTGTTTGGGCGTCAGGATGAATGAGATGTGTCGAGCCACCGTGCCACTAAATTTCACAGAGACTGAGAACGAGATGTTGTGGATGAGGTTGAGGCCAGGAAAACCACATTATTTGGTGGTCACAGTAAAAGTATAAATAGTATATAAATAGTATAAAATAAAGCGAGTGAAAATAAAACGCCATGAGGCGCAAGGGCGCAATTTCCACTGGGGACAGGGGCACATGTCCCCCCTGTTCCCAGAGGAAATTGCGCCCTTGCGCCTCACAGCGTTTTATTTTTCTTTTCAAACTCATGCTTGTCCCCCCCCCTTTTTACAGTTTAAGAACTAACGGTAGGCTCAGCCTGTAATTGCAAATCATCAAGACACTCTGTGCGAAGACGGGACGGGCGCCCCGCTCCCCCTCCTCCCCTCCCCTCTCCCCTCAGTGCTGCTCAAGGCTGATTTCTGGTTCCGCGTTAAATCGACGCAGAGCCTACGGCGTAGGTTACACGGCCACGCGCACCGTACAGTGCGCGTGGCCGCGTAACCTACGGCGTAACCCTACGGCGTAGGCTCTGCGTCGATTTAACGTGGAACCATAATTTAGGCATAATTAGGCTTAACTAGTGTGTGCGTGTGTGACAGACGTGCATGGGACAATTGTAAAATACGGAATAAACTGCGTTCTGTATTGAACCAATACGGAACGCAACTTTTAATTCCCAATTACGTAACAATTCCGTATTTCAAGGGACGGGTGGCAAGCCCACTCACCGCGGCTGCAGCTCCAGCAGCAGCTGAGCGTCCTGATTGACGCTGTGCTTCAAACACAGAGGGACACGATCAGCGCTATTATATTATAAGTCTGATATGTGATGACATTAGAAGTATGACATGAATCTGGCTTCATTTCACCACCTCACCGCCTGCGTCGCCAGTTCCCAATATCTTAAGTATGTTCCTACGGGAGGGTAAGGGTTGGCGTAGGGATACGCAGATTTTTCGGTTCGTTTTTTCTTTTTAAATCCCAACCTTTGTGTAGAAGGTGGCTTGCACATCTTTCAAGCCCTGTTTTGTGCGCAACCAAGCTTTATAAATGAGGCCCCAGGTCATTAAGAACACATTCTTATTTACAATGACGGCCTGGCAAGCAACAAGGACCACTTGGGGGGAAAAGGAAGTGGGCTAAGGAGTAAAACAGTAAAATTGTAGCTCTACAAAAAGGTAGAAAATCATTAGGTAGCATTTTTTGGCAAAGCAGCAGAAATTGGCAGAACACTGTTCTCATTTAATTGGGAAGATGCCTGTTAAAAATGATTGCATGGGTAAAAGGTTTTACAATAGCATCAGTTATATTTTTGAGTAAAGTCATATATTCTATATTTGTATAGTCAGTTCATTTTTTATTTTTCAGATTGTTAACAATTTTCACTATTTCTTGTTCATTAAAGGAGCATGAGGCTCCTTTTAAGAAATGAGACTCTCTAGCGCCACCCTTCGCCACGATGGCCGTCAGGGGTACTGCAGCCAACAGTGAAGCCGGCACGGGAGAACGTGCATGCAGCGTTATGTGACATCACATCCGCCGCCCAGCGCGGGAAATTCGGAGTCCGAATTGCAGCACATTTTGCAGCACACAGCCTGGTTAAGGCAACGGAGAGATACACTAGAGGGCTCATTCTTCTTGGTTTGGAACGCTTCATCTGACATTATTACTAGAAAACTTAAAACGTATACGAATTTTTTTCATAAATTCTGCCTCAATCCGGCCTCAAGCTCCTTTAAAGGAGCCGTCTGTAAGAAATGAAAAAAACTGGTACTGCAGTCACTTTCAAAATATTGTTGAGCGGCGTGTACCCTCCCCCTCCTCCCCCCGACCAGAGGTTGCCAGGTAGGCTGCAGAATGCAGCAGGAACGTAGGCTGCCATGGCTGCGATAATTTACAGCCGAGCTGGCAACCCGGATGCCGAAACAATACTGACTTGGTGATTGGGAGATAGGTGGAGGGTGGAGCTTCAGGCCAAAACAAAAAATGACAACATAAACATCAGTTGAGGGCTGCAACTCCTCTTTTTAAACTGGAATATCCTGGCTTGAGTGCTGTTGTCAGTGACATAAGTATTTGAAATGAACATGATTTTTAAATGTCTGTTGACATATCGGGGTCATTTTATGATTCGTTTTATTATTGCTCTTACATACAGCTCCTTTAACGCTAGTTGAAGCGATGCAGACTTGTACACGTCATCACGTCCGTACGTGCGCTGCTGTTTGTTGTCCTGGAGTGGTCCAGCCCACGCGCCCCGTCGCCATGGAGAGCAGCTCCCCGTGAGCGGCAGCGGCTCAGAGAGCAGAGAGAGGATCCACACGGACGGACGGACGGGTCCACAAGTGCCGAGGCGCACGAACACACGCAGGAATCATGGAGAAAAGATCCACGCACAGGAGGACTTTATCTCGAGACGGACTGCGACTTTTGCCGGCCGTTGTGGTGTTTATTGGACTGGCCGGTGAGTTAACGGGACTCCTTCACGGAGCTGCTTGGAGCAGAAGTTGCTGCTGCGGCTCAGGCTGTTCTCATTCCTCTCAGTTCTCTCAGTTCTCTCAGTTCCTCCGGCATTAGTCATCATAGCTGCAGCCGGACACACTAGGACTGGTTAAACCTTTATGTGCTTGCAAAAAGAGCTGTTTTGTATGTAAGTCAATGATAAAAGACCTAAATGTAGTTTTCAGATCAGAAAGGACGGAAAACCGCTGCTGCATTTGAATGCAACTCCTTTAACAATAGTTAACTTTTACCTCATGGCGCGACTTTTTTACTCCAGACAGAAAAAAAAGTCTCCTGAAAAAGTCTACTGAAGTAGATTTTTTTTTTTGGCCCAGATTAACCCAGGTCACAAGTTTAGATGCCGCACTGATTCAGTGGTTGTAATGCGTAGTCTCTTCATATGTCAGATCATTTAGTCTAGCATCATTCCCATAATGTGAAAGGGGGAATACCGGCTGGGTTTATTTTATTTTTTTATTTTCCCCACCCCTGTTCAAAAAAAGCTGCGGACACACCGATGGGAATCACTGCAACACACTTACAAACGAAATGGGAGTAACGTGGGCGTCATTCCCGGGGAACAAAGAGGAGCTCCCTTGTGAAAAGTTTGGGGATAAAGGCTGATTTATGGTTCTGCGTTACACTGACGCAGAGCCTACGCCGTAGGCTCTGCGTCGGTGTAACGCAGAACCATAATTCAGGCTTAAATGTTATGTGATAGGAGGGGATCACACTCCGCCTCGGGGTGGCAGGGGAGATGAAGACGTGTTTCCAGGCAGGCACTGCAGCCGCAGAGGCTCCCGAGGTATTGACCTGCAGCTGGGCTGCCTGCCAGCCACAGCACTGGCCGGGGAAGCAGCAGCAGAGCTGCATCCCAGCCCTGATCCTGCTAAAGAAGAAGTGCAGGGGACAAACATAGTGGCCACTAAAGTAAATACAACCCAGGAATGCGCCATTCGTTTTTTTTCTTCCCCTTCCCATTATTCAAGGGCAGTGACAATCCTTTCAACTATGCATCTGTCAGTTGTTTCTTTTTGTTTTTTAAATGGAAATAACACTTCCAGCATTGTGGTATTCTCTAACTAATAACTTCATACTGGCCCTTTTTTTAACTGTGCACATTAGTTTCTCACTATATCACTTTTTTCCATAAGTCTAAAGAAGAAAAATTGCCACTCCAGATTTTCAGGGCTCAGCATGACTTGTCAAAAGAATGATATATTTAGTTTTGAAACTACAAAAGGTCCCAAAAGGCAGCAACAAAGTGTTGGCTGAGATGCAATACCATACGGTGACCAAGCTGTGGATTTTATATTGTTGTGCTGCTCTCATCTCTCTTCCTTACATACGCACACACACTTGCAAGACATGTTTGTTGCAGAGTCCTCTTCATACCATACTTTTTCTGTCTGTACCCACAAAACACTTGTTCATAAATCAACGCAAGCGGCTGATAAACAACACATTGTTGCAATCTAAGCTGATTAGCTTCCAAATGCTGTTTGGCACTTTGTGTGTGCAGATCTGCAATTCAGCTTATCACCTTGACACCCAAATGTGCTTATTATTGACGCTGGTGACACACTATCCAGTAATAGGGTAGCTTCGTTAGCTGGTTTGGAAAGGAAACTATGCAAATCTGTATGACTCTTGGCAATTTATGGTTGGAGCTTTTGTAGGATCAAAATACAAGTGCGCAGGAGACTTGGTGACAAACGGTTTTGATGTCAGGTTTCTTCACTGTGTCATTTTCAGATTCCCTTGTAGTGTAGACAGCACTGTGAGGAGGGGATTCATCCAAGGCGTGGCTACAGGCTGTGAGGTCTGTAATTGAAGACCATAGTTTTGTGGTTTCTTCTCTAGGGGCCGCATGATTCACGATATAAATAATGTAGTAATGGAGCCACCTAAATTACAGACTCAAAACAGAAATAGCTTTGAAAAAGCAGTTCACTGACTGAGCAGATTTGATCCCTGTAGAGGTTAATAGCTTTGTCACCACATGGCGTGGGGCAGATCGGGTCAAGGTCTTTTGTTGGAGAGATTGTTGGATAACTTAATATAGATATATGGGGGCTATTCTTGTGTTAATGCTGATAAACCTTTTGTAACAATACTTTAACACCATTTTGTTGAGTCAAAAATTATGGTAAACTTTAAATGCAACTAAATTAACTAGATTGATGAATGACCTTAATCTTAGTAAATATATTTATGTAAAACAAACGTCTTTAAGATTCATTTGTTATTCACAAAACCTTTTTAAAGTAGGTTGAAGATGTGGATGCACATCTGTGGGACACAGCTGTTGCCTCCATCTGATCCTCCTGATTTGCTGTTAAATATCAGTTGTGAAGCTGATGTTTGAATACTCCTTATCACATTAAATGCAGGCAGGGTTCTCTCTTTGAAGGAAGGCCATCAGCAGATGAGTGTGGGGCTTTGTAGTGGGACACGGAGGTTTTGTGTGGGGTTGAGGGAGCAGGCTGTGGTCACCAGCTTCTGTTGACTCCACCCTTTGCTTCCTTTTCCATGACAGATGTAACCGACTGTCAGATGCTCCTAATAGCAAGCTGTTTCCCAGTGGTCTATTAGTAAATGCAGAGCATAAGCCCCAAGTTTAACTTATCCTTTAACTTGTCTGTAAAAGGATTATTATGACAACAAAATCAACTGAGTCACTACAGTCAGTTGTTAATCAGGATTGTGTGGACTGATCTGTTTTGACATGATTTATCTTAACAAAAGATCATGTGTCTTATACTTTATACTGGCAAAAAAGTATTGTAAAACACATACATCGGTAATGGTGTCCATCTAAAGTATGGCTGCATAATCATTGTAATATGTGGATAATATATTTTCAAAACACAGATCTTGTTACTGGTGAGGAACATGAAGCCAAAGATGAATGAATGCTCAGCAAAATGCTGAATAGGAACAAGCGATTGTAAAATGAAACAAAATCGACTTGAGGAGTGAGTGAGTTTATTCATTGGAGGTGACCGCGGAGATTCCCACTAGATCAATCCTACTTGTCTCAGTCCTACGAGAAACAAAGTTGCTGACTGGCTGCTCCCGGAAAAGTCCTCACAGTCTGTCTATCCAGGCTCTGTCTCTCTCAACATAGTAAGGGATTGAGCTGCCGACCCAGCCTTCCTCTATGCACCAGTCTCCCCACTCTTAGATACTGATCACTGTTCAGTTTGTGCATCTGTCTCCTCCCTCTCTTCACTGAGAAAGAGCTACAGTTTTCCCATGAGAATTTCCTTTTCAATGCTGTAACTTGTGCATGCTGTTTTCTGCAACTCTGTTGAAAGAACAACATTAGATGAGGACATTTCTGTCTGGATGAACCTGTTCAAATTAATCTCTTCTTCTTAATATCATGAAAAAAATTAATTACTGCAAGGTATTAGTTTTTTTTGTATAGTTATTGTGCAGGTCTTATTTGAAGCTTTCCACTTGCATCGTGGCATTATCTATTTAACTCTATTTAGTATTATTGTTTTTTTGTTCATTTTTGATATGCTTTATTGAGTATTAAAAAAGTGATGACTAAGCATCAACACTCCACATCCGCCTGCATATGGAAAGATACTTCTATCAATGTTTAGCAAAAGAGTTAGCCATTGGGACCACTGCATATGCAAATTTGGACCTCTACCTGCTTTGTTGTTCTTAAGACAGATAAGAAAAAAAGTGTCTTTAAAAAATACAGACACACCACTTAAAATAGTTAACCATTAGACTTAAAGAGCAGCCACAACAATCGGTCTGTAACCACACTAGTGTGATTTCAAAGGCTGTTTTTAAAACAAACTCAATCTGCTTCCGTGTTAGTGTTTCAGCCACCATGAATGCGTATCACATGGCCATCCGCTGTTAATGATCTCTGTTGCTGATTGCTCTTATAGTGGATTGCTTCCTGCATGTATTGGACTGGCAGCATAATTAGATGCGGAAATTATCTAAATAACAGCTGATATCAGGGACAACAGCACACCAACCTCAGGAGTTTGTTTTCTTCCATCCATATTGGACTACAACAGCTGTTTACATAACAGAATTTGGGTTTCCAGCAAATCAAATATTTTTCATTTTCAAGGGTCAAAGAACTGGAGTGAAAGCAAGACAGCCCTGCTACTAGTGTCTTAAAGTGTAAACACAGCAGTGTAGATGCAGACTTGGTCAAACCTTTCTTTTCCATCCATCCATCTATCCATCCATCCATGTTCAGGGATTAGGGATAAAACAGAAGCGCCGTCAAGTCTTGCTGCTGAAAAGACCCTCTCTGATGGTGCAGAGCGTGTGGGTACGCACTAGAATGCCTTTGCTAATTTTGCCAGTAGGATAGGGAATATGTTTCATTCATTTTCTGCCAGTTCAAAGATCAGCATGGAGCGATGGGCACGTGTCCCGTGAGTATTGGTGTGGCTCAGCAGTGGCCATAGTTTCCACGTTGTAATTTGTGCCAAGCAGGGCTTGGATGGCAGAGGCAGACACAGTATCACTTTGTGGTTTTATTGGCTGGTAGCTTAGATTCATCTGGAGCTGCTTGAGAGGAACTCATTTTCTTTTTCCCACATGGCAAAATTTATTACTTGTGATGGAGTGAATTAACTTTTTTTCCCCTCAAATGTTGACCAGGATCCAGGAAGGTATGCCACCCTGCAAGCTTTCCCAACATCTGCTGATGCAAGTGCGTTGCAGAGATCATGGTTTACTTGAATTCAGACACTTTGGGTGACTTGTTATCGTTTTCTTTGAGAGGTTTTATTTGAAGGACTGTCGCCGCTAGATAAACCATTGAGATGGATACTATAGGTTCTTCATACACAAAGATAATCTTGTTCAACAGTACTGCACCACATCACTAATTTGTACTCAGTCAAGATTTCAAATTGATTATTTTCTTTTGGAACTTGTGTCACTTTTGTAGTGTAATGGAGTTGATCAACCAGGGGATCAGCAGATATTACGCACCTCCCAATAATCTATCATATCTACCTCATTCTGCTGCACCTCTCACTTAAAAAAAAATGTACATTTGTTATTAAGAGCTATCATTACCATGTCTACCCCAGTACTGCTGCACCTTTCACTTTTTTAATTGTATTGTATATATGTTAATAAGTGCCACATTGTTTATTTACTGTACATTTGTTATTTACTGTTGCTATTTTTAAATCTGGGTACAGTGAGTGAAATAACCAGAGTCAAATTCCTTGTCGGGCAATGTTCAAACATGGCCAATAAAGCTGATTCTGATTCTCAATCTGTTGCTCATCGCTAAGAGCCCCATTTGTCGTCAGTATTGGCCAATAGCATCTTTGTAATGCTGCCCCCAGTGTTCAGTATTTGGTATTTTGTATTTTAGAGTATGTATTGATGTCATGTTACACTTGATTTCTTCCTTGAAGATGTCCATGAATGAGACATTTTTGCTACATTCCATAACTTGGAATATCATCATATTGTAATTTGCTTTATTCTTCAAACTTATTTAGTCTGATGGGAAAGCTCGCCCTCTACAAATGGCCATTCTAGTTTGATGCTTTGCTTTTTGAAACGACTTAAGATATGTTTGCTTAACATCGCAGAGTTTGAACTGGACCTTGTTTTTTATTCAGACCTTTTCGAAAGCTGCATTCTTTGGCCTCTCGTGTTTCTCTTATTTGTACTCTATAGGAAGTAAGTTCACAGCTCACACATGTTTTACCAGAGACTGACAAAAGCAACCTTTTCTTTTTTTGTTATTAAATGGCATTTGGCAAAAGGCTTACTGCATTACCACCATCTTGTGATGGTGATCGTTGCACTACAGATTATCACACTTAGGACCCTGCATCTACTTGTGGGTCTTGCTGTGGAGAGAGCCTGCAGGGCCTGCCGTTTTAATTGAAAATGCATCACTCAGCAGCGCAGAGTGTCAATGCACTCTATTAAGAATTATTTCATTTCTAGAAAGTCCATAAAACACTCAAGCACTCGTCAGACAAAGCTCTCTGTGTAGAAGCAATGTTTTGTTCTCTTTTTCTTCAAACAAACTTTAGATTCTCCAGTAAATTGTGTGTCGATTTTGTACATATCAAATCTAATTTTATCAACCTCTGTGCAGTGTAAACATTATTACTGAGACCCATTATTTTGCATTTTGACTTTTAAAGCGGAACAAAAGACTTTCATTCATGTTAAGATGTTAGTTTTAATTTCATTTGAAGGAATATTTGTTTGCTTTTCAGAAGCAATTGCCCTCTCTCTTCCCAGCTGTTGACAAACATCCCCCAATCTAACGTTGGACTCCATCCTAGTGGTCTGTTGTGACAACTGCGTATCGCTTCATGGCACTGTCGCACATCAACAATGATGAAAATAGCTCACAGAGCTTCAGTGGACATCTTGGTAAAGGCAATAAGTGACTCAAAAATGTAATAACAGAAGAGAAAATGAGAGTGACTGAGTAGGAGAGTGAACAAGTAATATTGCACACAGCCGTAAAAGCGTCTTAACCTCCACACCTATAGGGGGGCCACTGAGCTAAAAAAAAGCACAAAGGTTCCTTTGTGCTCCTTTAAAGATTTACATCTTCTGTGTTAGTGAAAGAGTCGAGTGCCACAGACAGGTTAGGAAAGTTGGGCAGGATTTCCATTTGGGTTTCATAATAATGTACAAATATAGAATTATGCCACTCTTGGCTTTTAATCTCCCCGTCTGGTTCCATGAATAAATCATTGATCATTGATAGTTATCACTGTTTTCAATCTACATCCTATTTATGTCGGCACTGGGAATTAACAGTCATTAGAACCAGAGTGTGTCAGTAATTTGCCATTTAAATCGGGGAGGAGAAGGAGAAAATGCAGAAAATTACTTACAAATGCCAATAGTGGCTGTGCTCTTTTTAACTTTGTTTTATGGTAGTATGTCTTGTCTACCAAATACATCTTGGATAGACAGGAGCTTACTGTTTCAGTCCCTGAGTCATAGGAAACAGCACCATATAAATGGCTTCCAGATATTTCCATGGTTAATTGCCTACTGTGAATGAACAGAGGAAAACTTTTTAAACTGTTTTTTCTTGCTATTTTTCAGGAATCAGGGTTTTTCCCTTAAAGAATAGATTACACTTTGTTATGGAGGGTAGGGTCACTTGGACACACTGTGGCTTCACAATTCATATTGAAGGTTTACATGCTGGATGTGCGCTGTCAGCGTTTGAATTCCCCAGGAGAGGAACGCAAAGGTTATGGGAAACAGGTGTGGCTTGTTTCACCGCTCAGTCTTATTTGTTTCAGTCTTTTCAGCTGTGGGATGGGCATGCACGCTGTTGTGTGCACTGACCCACCCCCTGCCACCCAAGTGGGAGGTTATTAACACCCACCAGTCGAATACTGGGCCTTGTTGTCTGGAGCATTGTCCCATCTGGAAGGATGTAAAGAACCTTGACATGCTTAAGTTTTTCTAGATAAAGAGTTGCTACTCCTGCCTCCATATTTCTTCTGATTTATGTCCAGCCTGGATGAAACATCAGGACTACACAGACTTACATCATCCTTCAAATCTCACAAGCACAGTGTTTATCAAGGGATCAAACTTGGGATATTGGTAGAAATGTAAAAAAAGAAAAAGAAATTGAGTTCAGCAGACAATTTCAATAAAAGCTTTCTGATTTATGTGGATTTTTATGTTCATATTACCATATTACTGCTCTGTAGCATCAGGAACTGACATCAGGGAAACTCTAGTTCAGAGTTGGCTAATATGGTTTACAATTGCCAAACAACCCTTCCTTGCTCATGATGCGTAAAGTTCTAGTAAAAGCTGGAAATGGATTTTGAACCACTCTTTCCATCCTGATTTTTAGTCAAGTGCTATCAAAGCTATACTTCCTTTCCATACAATAGCTTTCCATATTTAAGTTGTCTGACCTGTTTTAGTCTAGGATTCTCTCAGACTATTAGGCTAATTCAAGTTTCTCATCCTGATCAAAGCTGTATGAAATAAGAAGTAGACTGCAGGTTTTGTTTCTGTTTAATATCACTGAAAGAGAGTATCTCTATTCTTTCTCTTTTCTTTTAAATATCTTAGCTGCTCTGTCCCTCCATGACAGCATTATACATTACCGTTCACTTCTGACAAAATTGATAGATGCATATTTTGTTTTTGTTTTACTTCTGTTTGGTTTGCAACAATACAGTCACAGCAGTTGCAGGTCCAGTTATGGCTCTAGGAGAGTGTCACGGTATCACATTTTGCACAAAGATCATATTTTAAAGAGGAGAGAATCACCGTTTAATGGCATGTCCTCACAACCCAGATCTTTTAGACTGACATAAGATGGGTGAATACTGCCATTTATGCAATTAAAATGTTTTCTTTTTTAATTCCAAGTAAGTTTCTTCTTTTGGGACCACTAATTTGACCCAGAGATGTAACTTGAATCCCAGAAAAAGACACAATGGGATGTTGTTTTGCTGGCTTTTTTTTCTCTCTCTCCTTGTTTAAGTTTTTGTATTTATATCGAAACTCTTTGGACATGTATGGGAGGAAACTGTAGTTGATACACTGAAAAGAGGTATCAGCCCCTTTTTGATTAAGTCTTGACATGGCTGTATAGTCTTTGGAGGAAAATAATGAAACAATCTCATTTTAGGCAGAGCAACATGCTTAATCTGAGGAACTCCCATATCAAAAGGAACTTGTCTTTTGATTTCACCAAGCTTGTGCTCCAGTCAGCTGTGCTTTTTAAGCATACGTTTGGCGTTACCTGGACACCTAACTCTCTCCATTTTCTCTGTTCCAAGTAGGTGGTACAAGTAAATCAAGAGTACCACTTTAATCTGTTGCAGAAAGAGAGCGAGACTGTGCCCTGAAATGTGGGTGTGCCGGGAAATGAACTTCCTCTGACCACCATAATGTAAGGGATGCTGCAAACTACTGTTTTTATTGACCACTGGATACAGAATGTACTGAGGCAGGTTTTTGTTGAACTACTTTTCTTCCTTCCTCTGACGTGAGTGATGATTGTTGACATTCAGGGATGCTGATTATGCAAAAGTCCTAGAACAGCTTCTTTTGTTGGAATTGATGTTAACAAGACCAGACATGGTCTTATTTTAATTTTCTTGATTGATTCAGCCCCCCACCCCCCAAGTTTGAGCCATTGATTTTTGTTTTGGCTGCTTTCACATATTTATAACTTTTTTTTTTATTGCAGCTATTAACTGTATGTTCAAAATCAAACCAAGATCTGCACCAGATTATAAAACATTTTCTTTATTCAAACAATACTACTTCAGTATACTGAATAGAACTTTTTAAAAATACAAATAATATTTCACTTCAAATAAATTTAACTCTGCTGCTTGCTTGTTCAATATTTGACATTACAATCCCGGTTGGTGATTGAAGGAACACACCAGTCAGCCACAACATGAAATTACTACCAAGTAAACAATGTTTACAAGATGCTCTGGATGCTCTGGTGACATGGGTGGGGAAAAACAAAATATCCGTGGCCACAAATTAATAACGCGTGGGAATGAGATCCTATTCTTTTCGATACTTCTCTACTCATCAGAATTAGTTTTGTCCAGCTCTTTGCAGGACTCAGTACTGAGTAAGCTGCATGCACTTATGACAAGAAGATGGCATGATGGTGTCTTTTTAGACGTAGCTTTCTTGTATAAAGGGACTGGTGGGTTGAACGAAAAATGAATGAATAAATAAATAAATTCTAGTACTAGCATTGCAGCACCTGTGTCCAACTGGACTCACAGCAGTCTGTAGAGCACCTATCCATGCTGGACCCTCCTATGTGATTTCTTGCTTGTGTTGTTCTGTCAGATGTAAGTCGCTTTAGATAAAAGCATCTGCTAAATGGTAGTAGTCGCAGTCGTCGTCGTCGTCGTCGTCGTCGTCGTCGTCGTCGTCGTCGTCGTCGTCGTCGTCGTCGTCGTCGTCTGTGGCCATGAGATGATTATTAGGTGGCCACGAATTAATGAGACGTGGCCACAAGAAATCTTTGTCATTTCATCAGTGACACTTTTGACTTTCTGGCATCAGTGGCTTCAGTCGTAATCATGGAGAAATTGGATCAGATTTCGTTCTAATTTAATCTAGGGATAAATTATAATGATATACTTAAATCACTTGCGGTTAGACATGGAGTAATTCAGAGCAAAAGACACTTAATGCAGCTGCTCAAAAAGCACAAGCTCATACGTGAACGATATGCCGTCCTCAGGGAAGTTATAGATTTCATCATGAGGCTGGAAGGACCTGGAAGACTATACGATTACAGGTGGATGTCCAAAAAAATGCATAAAAAATGACATTCCGCACTGGACCCTCACTCCTCGGCCATGGGCCGTTCCAGACAACTGATCCGTTGACAGTATTTTGTCCCAGGACCTAACTACATCTGGCATGTAGATTCTTAAGACTAATTAAAACCATATGGATCCTGCACCAATGGTTGCATCAATGCTTTTCCTGCAAAATAATATGGTTAAAAGCTGCACACACAAGTAGCGACTCACCCATTGGCAGATACTTTTTGGAGGCAGTGGACAACATCCCATCTCGTGGGCCACGCTTTATTAATACGTGACCACCTGATAATTATCTCGTGGCCACATATTAAACAAGTCGTGGCCACGAAATAGGATCTCGTTCCCACGCGTTATTAATTCGTGGCCACAGAATATTTTTTTTCCACCCATGTCACCAGAGCATGCAATGCTTCTCATTTATAACTATTCAATAATATGCTGGGAAAACCTGCATCACAGCGTTAACACCGATAATTTGACATTTGTCACATATTTAATGATTGTTTGTACTGTACTGTATGTAAATATCACTCCTTTACCATCTAGACAGCAATGAGTTCCCAATAAAACAGAATGGGAAGCCCTGGGGGTACGAGGCAGAGTCTGAGGTGTTCACCTGGCCTCCAAACTTTCCAGATACTATCTTATGGCATCTGTGGGAAGCCGGCCCATTCCATGAAGGAACCTAAGAGGCAGAAAGGACCCTCTGCTAATAGCCCATTACCAGACAATCCAGGACATCCTCTGATGTTCTTTCACTCTCACTGTTTAGAGCTCTTTTGATGGAAAGGAGGACTTGCTCAGTAGTACGTGAAATTGCCCAATCCAAATAGCGTAATGTGGTGTTCAGATAATGAATGATTCATTACACATTTCCCCACAGCATTGAATTGGTCCACTTTCAAATGTATCCTGATTAGGAAAGGGGTTGGATTAAAAAAAAAAAGTATCCTCTGTTGGTCACTTAAGAACAAATACTCTTTAGGCAACACTCATCGTTTGTAGTCTGCCATTTATAAACAAACATTTCTGATGATTCAGTGGAGTCAGTTATACAGACAGGCCAAACACACAGTTTAAGGTATTTCCCCATTTAGTGCAGGGTTGCTGGAGGAAAAAGTACAAGAGCATATACATAAAAACAACAGCCCGTATAACAGGATCAAATATCCTGATACCTCCTTCCTTGACTTAAGTATCAAAAGGTTGATGTGATTGTTGTTTTTTTTTAAAGAAAGGATAATCAAGACTTACCTGGTAAGATGTGCAAATGCCGGCATTTTTATTGTTTTTTTCTTTTTAAGATATACGTGGGGGGTTTCAAGGAAAAAGAGAAGGTTGTGTGAAAGCGATGATCTCATTGCTTCTGGTGTCTTGGTTAAAGCTCTAACTAGCTACTTTAAAGGCTCTGTTTTAACTGAGGCTGTGGCCCATTTTAAAAGTTTGTTTGTGATACTTTAAAACACAGACCTATTATGATATAGGTCTGCGTTTCAAGAAAACATCATCCCATAACTAAGCTTAGCTGCATGCCTTTGGAGAAGCCAGTGCTTTACTACATGTGTTTACCTGGAAATATTTCTATGACATCGAACCGTAACACAACGGACATGGAATCATAATACTTACGATTAACTCTTTGGCATAACAAAACATATTCTGCTCTACTTTTATAAACAGACAGAATTTCATGAGGTCCTAATGAATCGTCTGTGATATGCTTTTGTTTCAAAATACCTCAAATAGTCCAACTCCTCTCTTAAAAAACAAATTTAGACTACTTTTTGAAGCAACTGGTTTTATGAGGTGAAAAGAGCCACTCCACTTCACTCCACCCTTCTCCTTTGTGGGGTGAGGATTGTATGAGGTCCAGCCTACAGTTTCAAGTTGGCATACAAATGGAAATGTGTTTCATTTAACAAAAAAAAAAGAAAAAAAGACTTGCCACTCAAATATCACGTTGTAATTTGGTGTTGCTTGAATGGGCTACTTTTCATCAGTGTTTGCAAATTAAAAGCTGCTTCTCCTAATGGCACATTGGAACAGAGTTTCTAAACTGACTTGTGAAAAAAAACAAAAACTAAAAGAATAACTTTTGAAAGTCATATTTTCTTGTCACAATACAAAACATTCATCAAGGTAGAGCATTCTAAAATTATTTCTTTCTTAAATCATCTATAAAACTAATTATGAGAACTTCCTGTTGGTGGCAAAGTTTTTTTTTTCTTCTTTTTTTTAGAAAAGAAAATCCAGTAACTGCAACAAGATTATATATTTACTTCTACTTCTAAGTCTTCTAACTGCATTTAGTTGTCTGTAAAACAGTTAAATGCAAGAAATCTAAAATGAACAATCGTGAGAATCATTGTTAAGGAAAACCGATTCTCCCTGGAGTCCCTGTGGTGCTGGGAAACGTTCCATTATGTTAGATGACTATAATGAAAATATAGTAGCCTTGGTACAGTAGATCTAGACTGAAACAGTGGAGTCGGTGTTTAGTCCAGAGCCCATTCTTTCTTCTGGGAAGCCTAAACAACTGTCTTATAAGGCTGCTTGATTTAAAAGAGAAAAAAACAACATGATCTGGATTTTGTTTTGGTCAACACTGAAATCATAATTTATTAAAATGCCACTCGCTGTTAAAGCAGGATGCATCAATGTCATGCTTCATAAAATGTAACACTAGAAAAGAATAATTCAGGCCAACATAGCAAATGCAGGTAGAACTGCTCAAATTATAATAGTCTGGTAGAATCATAGCGAGCTGACATGTGAGACATGAGCAGCCGTGCTTGGGTTGGTGAACCCTGCTGTACTTGCTATTGTAATTAGAATCATGCAGAATTTTGCTGAATTGGTAGGCCAGATCTAGTAAAAGATAGAAAGTAATTAACACACTGTAGAGATACTTTCTAATTTGAAAGGTTATGTTTGATTATGTCTGTTCTTGTTTGGTCCTCTGGTCATTATGGCTTTGCAACAGTCACAATCTAAACCAGCTTCTGGCAGTTTTTAACACGGCTTTGTTTTGAAGTAGTTTTTTTTGTGTGCTTGTTTTTTGTTCATTGGATGACATTTACCGTAAAACGAAGAGGGAAAATGCACATGTATATTTTCAGATATGTAAAGGAGACATCAACTTCTGCACTATAAATGACTGTAAGATTTTGACTGCAGCTTAGATGCTGTTGGTGGTGATCTGTTGGTAAGATAAATATTGTCTTTTTTCATTGCTATTGGAGTATTTTTCTTAAACAACGCCATCCATATGGTGCAATAAGAATATAAGAATAAAAAGGGAAAATAAACTGCAGTCAGATTTTTGAACTGAGAAGTGAGCGGTATTATCAGCAACACGTACTTAAATTTCATTGACAGTGCAGTATATTTATGTTGTTATATTTATTACTTCCGTGAATAGTAATGCTGCATATGTGATTTATTTTATTTTATATTTTTACATTTTATGACTAAATATGACACTGTCTCCAGAGTGCTCTGGTCAGAGCGTAAATGTTCAGGTTGACTTCACATGAATGCACCCGTTCGAATATTTTTTCCTACTTTTTATTATTTATAAGTAAATTGTATATTCTACATATAAGAGTAAATAATTATGTCCTGATTTCCTTTTAAGAAATCATTGATAACAATGCCATCAAAGTATCAGATTTAAGAGGTAGTAGTACTATTCCATGACCATGATAAAGATCCTACAAAACTGACTCAAACAAAGCACATAATGTTGTGTCTCACTCGGATTGGAGATGGCATGCAATCAAATTTCTAGGAAATTCAACTGTGACTATCCAGAATTTCACGTCATAGAAATATTCACAACACTACAGTTTTACACAGTAACCATAACCAGACATGCTATATTTCACATTGTTTGTTTATTACGTAAACAATACAAAATATTAAACAGTCTGTGTCTTATGTTTTTGAGACATGAAAACAGTCCTGTACAATACCGTCTAATAATACAGAAACATTGAGGATCCACTCTGTTAAATGGTGTGACAAGACACACACTGGATGTCTTTTCCCCTCAGCTCTGTTCTAGAGTCACCGTAAATGCATTAAAGTCCGTTAGTATCTGCATTTCAAGGAGCCCATAGTCCAATTTAGACTGTAGCTTCTCTCTTTAAAAAGAACGGCTTTGAAATTAAACTGATTGTTCTCACAGTACATAGTAAATTCCTCTCTGTGATTTTTGTTACCACGCTTGACGTTAATAAATTGCATTTCTGTCGTTACACATTTTTTTTACACGGATGGAAAAATAACACGGCAGCCCACTTTAGGTCTGTAGCATTGTGTGCTCATACTGAAATACCACAAACCCCCACAGCAGAAAATAACAAATCCCACACGCTAAGGCAGGATGCTGAAGGAATGTTTGTGTTGCTTTGGTACACAGTGGCAGACCTTGTCCTTCAGCAAGTCCCACAGCACAGCACAGTTGACTCTTATGAGAAGTTGCAACCTGTGATATCACCATCCACGTCAACAGTATTGATCTTTTTACTTTTAAGCACTGATCTTTTAATTAAATGTGGCAGATGAGAAGGGCACCCAAGTCTACATCCCTATGGGGGAGCGAAGAGAAAAGGGTTTTGAAGAGGACAGTGACACATGAAAGAGGCCCACCTGCCCCCCCCCCCCCCCCCCCCCCCCCCCCCCCCCTTTTTAAAGGTCTGTCAGCCTGTGTTTGTCTCCACCATCAATTAGCCCACTAAAAACCTCACGCCCTCACAGGATACAATGCTAGGAAGGAAGGGGGTTGATTACAGCTGGTGTGGTTTTTTTTCTTCACTCTGTACAAATATTTCTTACGATAAAGGCAAGCTATAAAACACGCAATTCAACACTTAGCCTATCCTGTTTCTGACTAATTAAGACAGTTATGTGACTAACAGAAATGGAGCAGAGGTTTAAGGGACCTGTGTTAGCATGATGGGATGTTCACTTACCCGAGGCCACAGCTCTCGAAGCCAACAATGCCAAGCAAATGATGCCTCCATTCTCCAAACTGACCTGATGGCCTTTGCTGTCTTTAAAGCTATAGATCCATTAAATTTATTGCCAGTAATATAATTCCAGTGACACTGCAATTGACCAATTGTTACAGGTTTTGCATTTTAATTTCCATCTTTTTAATTGGATGATGAAAGCTGCAATTACACAAAATCACAAAAGAAAAATCACTTTTTTAATACAAAGTATAGATACCTTTTTAAATTATATTTTGATATACCTGTAGTCCATAAATCACCATGATGAGGTAATTTTTGCTTAAGTTATCAAATTTTTATAATCATAAATAATTATGGAATGTATACTTGTGAACAATTGAGGGTGTTAAGCTTTGCATTATCAATTTTGATTAGCTTGTGCAAAGTGTCACCATATTTATTTTTATCTAAGGTTTGGACCAAGATCTCGGTGATGGAAGGGTTGAACTGCTGCATGAAGTCTTTTACAGGACAACTGTTCCTGACTCGCTACCAGTTTATGTGCAAAAATTATATCTTATGCTTCCTGAAACATTCTTTCACAATCAGAGCCATATGAATCATGGCATGGTCAATTTGAAACATACCCCTATGATCAGGGATGGGGGGGAAAAAATCTATCAATGGAAAATCCTGCTTATTCAGTGTATTCACGTCATCAGATGGCCTCATTTCTCTTGGGTTTATAATATTCCTGAACCTAGACCTGAACACAGCCCTCACAGGCTCTCGTAGGCCATTTGCATAATGAGTGCATTACTTCATTCACCGCTCCTCTCACCCTGAAGATGCATAGATAAGAAAACTGGACTAAGACTACACAACCCTTTTCCATTGCTCCAGAGTCCAGTCTTTTTGCTCCAAAACAAATTGAAGTCTATATTTTTTCAATTAGCCTCACCGATAAGTGGCTTTCTTGTGGTTACACAGCTGTTCAGTGTCATTACCTCAAGCTCTGTTTGTTCTCGCTTTCACCCTTACACGATGTGTTGTGCTCAATGTGCTGTTGATTTTCTCCATTTCAGTTTCCCCAAACATATGTGACCTACGGCCCTGATCGATCACGTATTTGTAACACCATTTCCTTCTTGAAAATGGGGACGGTTTACCACTAACCTTTAGGTTTTAATGATACATTAGACAACTGTTAGTCCAGCATTAAGACTGCCGTCAATCTCCTTAGTTGCTGTCTTTGATCAATAATTTGATCTTTCTGAAACAGAGTGACATCTTTTCCAAGACCACAGGATGTGTTTTCGGACAAGGTTGTCAAGGAATGAGAAACTGCTCCCTGGATTGGTTTCATAACTTGTTGCACGCTGAATCGAATGAATCATTGAAGGACCTTTCTATTTGCCAACTTGAATCCAGGTGGTGACTTTTCTTTGTTTCTTTGAATGAAAGCACTGTATGTGATAATGATGACCCCGGCCAGTTACAATGTCAGCTCTTCCTCACAGGTGCTCCAAACTATTCATCTGTAATCTAATTTCTGTACTTTCTCGATCGCTGCCTTCTTTCTTGCTTTGTGTCCTCATTCATCTTCTACTCAGCCCAGTTTCCCCTCGCTTTAGACCTAAACCACATTCCCTCCTGTGCAGATCTTATGTCTGCATTCTTCTCCTGTGAGGTCTTCAGATCAGTTCCTCATGAGTGCTGTTTGACATGATAATCTATGCATGGAGTTTGTCTACATGAACATGACATATTGTCTATTTTGTTACTGCTCGAGAACGTCTCTGGCAGTGGATCTCTCTTGTCTCTCACGGCCCTGACATGCACCGCAGGGTTTACTGGGAGGATCCCGACCAGGGAGACGGCCTCTCCTAGGGAGGTCAGGGCCAGAGCAGGGTCAGGTCTGGGTAGGTGGAGATTTTGGCTCATCAAGTGGCCAATGTGGAATGCTTGAGCCAGTTGCCAGGCAAAAAGGAAGGTTTTGATTTACCCTTGCGTCTTTCGAGCAGCTTGTCGCAATTAGTGATGTCAGGACGGAAAGAAACAAATATGAAGCATTTCTTCAAAGAGGCAAGCATTTCCTTCCCATGAGTTCATTCTTTCCTCGAGTTTCTCAGGGAAAATGGGGCAAAAGTGCAACCTATTTCTCTTCGGTCAAGTCAGCCGCCTCAAGTTTTTCTCTTTCTTTCCTGTGGAGTAAGCTTTAAGAGTAACACATTATGACGAGCAGCAAATCTATCTTTTCTTATGTATCGCTTTATAAAACCTGAACATTTTTGTTTACTGGATAAGATCGATGATCAGTAATAAACACAGTGACACTCGTGAGCAGGACCTTGGCTCTGCAGCAGTATGCCTGTTCCTCTGATGAAGCGCTGTGCAACACACTGCTTACATTTCATCTGCCTGCAGTATTTTCGATATGTCACGAAGCTCTAGTTTGTGAGGCCTGCCTGTGTTCTTCATGCTCGCAGCCTACACAGCCAAGTTTCCCCACTCTCCTTCTGGCTGTAGGTATCCCGTGCAGAGGCCATCTGCTCAGGGTGGAGCCCTCTTTAAACAACCCCCCCCCCCCCCCCCTCCGTTTGTCTTCCTCTCTCTTCTCCACCTTACTTCCAAATGCTTTACTGTAAAACAAACAGCACATAGCATGGATGGAGTTTAGTTTCTTTGTGTGCTTTGACAGGCATGAAGGCAGACACACTGAGACGAGGCACGGTAGCAGTTGGAGCAGCGTGTCGGGTCGCTTGAGTATGTGGAGCATATTGAGAAGAAGCCTGGTCCATGACACGTGTCTACAAGCATCAGTGCAATGTCACACATGCCAACCATGTTGGTTTACTACTCAGACAGCCTGAGCCACAGAGCATTTTTTAATCACCTAGCCTTTTTATGTTCTGATTCCAGTTTTAGATGCATTGCATGCCTTTTATATTAACGTCCAGCTTTTGTCAGTGAAACAAATTTCTTAGTTTTTTTTGCAATCAAACAAATTTAAGTGCGAGTTGCAGAAATCGTGTGACAACAAACAGCTGTCATGTCAGCTCAGATGACTGTAGAGTGGAGAATGTAAAACCCACATGGCCCTGACCCTGATACTCCCCCACACCGATGCACTCAAGAGAACTGACAGAAGTAATCCAAACAGGGTAAGACAGTCCCTGCAAAGCACATTATACCACTGGCAGCTTTTTTTTAGACCCGATCCTGAATAAAAGGTGGGAAACAGAAGTAAACGGATGTCTAAACCATTCTGGCAAAATGGTGTGGTCATCCAAAGTGACTTTCACAGATGTCTTTTCAAGTGGATGACAAATAAGGCAAGTTGAGTTTAATAATGTAATGGGTTAAAAGACTCAATACAGTGCAGAACTGCGGTGAATCAGGATATGCCACAAAGAAAAAACATAGGTAAGATCTTCTGAAAATTTGGATTCGAAAAGAGAATGAAAACAAACAGGAAAGCCCAAATGTGATATTTGAGCATGAGACTTCACAACGCAATCCACATATTTAAGAGTGAGCAGCTATTCAAACAGAGGGCTTGTCTCTGACACACATGGGCACACACTTATTTTGGGAGATACAAATTCTATGCATGTGTGTGTTTGTGTGTGAGTGAGTGTGTGTAATCACTGAAATTACAGGGGACGTAATGGAGCACGGGGAGCCTCGGTCTACTTGGCTATATTACTTGCAAGCCATGATAGCATTGCTGTGGCTTACAGCTCACATTTGTGCCAAAGACTTGAAATACCAGTCAGTGGACCACTTTTAGAAGCCTCACTCCTTACACATCCGAGACACACAAAGTTTATGGCTCCTAAACATAGCTTCATCTTACTGTAATACTTATAATTTCTGATTAATAGAATCAACATTATACTATTTTTCAATGTAAAATGTAAAAGCAGACATTCATTCACAAAGTTTGATAACGATCTTCTCTCCAATTCTGCCTGGAATACCTTTGTAAATCTTTGTAAACATTCTTGAAAATAACCATTTTTATCAGTGATTCATATAAGATTATTCTCACACAAAAAAGGAAACCAAAACAAACGAAGGAGAAAGGATTTTTTTTTTCTAATTTTATTTTGAGTAGCAGCTTTAATCTATAATTTAGGATTTATTTCAGGTTAGTTTTTCAAAATATGGCATTCACCCCAACCGAGCTGGATGTTTTTGTTGTGCTACAACTCCGTAGCAGTTCTGTCAACAGTGATGTGTAGATTACTAGGACTGTGAGTCCTTGGCAGTAACGTGATGTGATTCTGATTGTTGTTGTCATGATTCTATTCAAAATATATTCCAGCTCAGAAACAGTTCTTTGATTGAATAAACAGATAAAAAGGAGTGTTATATACAGTATATTGTCTTTTGCCATAATAAATTATGGTTCCTGCTGTTTCCTGTTTCCAGTAAACTGGAAATGAGACGTAACTGACTGTTAAATGTATTTGAGTGCCACAAAGAAAAAAAACAAGAAGTTTTAAGCTGATTTCTACCATTTTACAATGAGTTTAAATCATAAACGGTGCAAAAAGAACTGAACAAACCTTTGTGATTTTTTTTTTCCTCAGGCCTCTAGACTTGACTATATTGGCAAGAGATGACTCCACCTGACATTGATCAATCCAAAAATAGGCTAATGGGTGGACTGAAAAAGCTCAACTTCTGGTTGGAACATGCTTACTAAACCTCAGCCTCTACAAGCTAGCTATTTTAGTTGTAATTCTAACTATCATTACTGTACATTCATTCTGAGTGAATCTGTCCACCCATCCTTATTTCTGCTGTTGCTTCCGAAACGACACTTGAAATTCTGGACCTGAAACGAGGTCTGTTGTAGTTCCACCTCGACTAGTCGACACTTTGCTAACTGACAACAACCTGGAGGCCCCCAGGGCACTGTTGTTGGTTTCTGTTTGGTTGTTCTGTTTTCTGCCAGGACTGGTGACCAATAGGGTGTTATGTAAGTTTTGTTCTCGGCCACTTCCAGGCCAAGCACTATTATCTTTTGAATAAGAGTGATTATGCACCCCCCCCAGATCAATATTCCCAGATCTGAAGTCAAATTCACTGAAACTACTTGGCAGTTAGTGTGTTGACACCTAGTGTAGCTGTTACTACTACTGACTTCAATGAAACTGTCAGTCTCACTAAAAATAAATAAATAGATCAAATAAAATGTACCTGATGGGATGCATACAAATTAATTCCCACACAATTGTGATAGATGTGAAATCTAGATATGGAGAACAAAACAATTTTTTGTTCCAGGTTGTAAATATGTTCATTTCTGCTGTTAAGATTGGGCATTTTATTATGTTAAAATTATTTTATAATGGAGCCAGCCTATAGTGGTCATTCAAAGTAGTGCACTTCTTTGTTGGCTTTAAAGAAGAATACCAGACGTTCATCCATCCATCCATCCATCCATCCATCCATCCATCCATCCATCCATCCATCCATCCATCCATCCATCCATCCATCCATCCATCCATCCATCCATCCATCCATCCATCCATCCATCCATCCATCCATCCATCCATCCATCCATCCATCCATCCATCCATCCATCCATCCATCCATCCATCCATCCACCAATTTGCCTAATCACCAATTTGTCACCATAGTGACACACAAAGATAGACAATACTCTCTTGCTTGCAACCTTGCAACATTTTGAAAGCAGAGGACTGTTGAAAGAAGAACTTTCTTTGTGAGAAGCGGGAGTACTGACCACTGCTTCTCCTCATCTCTTGATATTCATCTTTTTTTCTTTGACTCTCATTGCACATCTTTCCCATGAGCTCACAACCACACGTATATTAGTGGGTCTTTATTTTGTTCATATTACACTGTATTTATTGCCACTGACTCATATTGTTTTGACTACAGCATTCAGTTGTCCATTAATGCTTAAAGCTACTTTGTGTTCACAAACTACCACAGATACACAGACCAAATAACAATTTTTCAACTATGAATTTAAACCACTTTTTGTACCAACCAATTTAATGGTGATCCGTCCCTCTCTTTAGTGGATTGTTTTTGACCTGTCCTACTGCCTCAAGTAACCACACAAACACTCAGTAACTATTAAAGCATGCTATTACTGTATGAGATTGCATCGTGTACCTAGACTGCAAGTTCACATGCATATCAACCTGAGCTCAGACTGCAACACCGTTCAGTTTTGCCTTTCAGTTTTATTCTCAGATACTTATATTTTCTTGTCTGCAGTTCAGCCAAGAACAGTTGGTACTGATCCTTCTTTTAGGCAGAATCCTATCACGAGTCGAGGGTTGTTTAATACAATATTACCGATAGGACTGCTGAAGACATAAAAGTTAAAAGGCTGGTAATACACCCGTAAAAACCTTCAGTGGCATATAGGCTTCATAAACCCTTGAATTTCCTTGTGTTTTTTGTGGCTAATATCAAGAACGGCTGCTTGTATGGTCAACCTTTTATAAATGCTTGCAGGTCTTATTGTTGCTACTGTTGGTGCATTGGTCCAGTGGCAAATAGAATTTATAATTTCTGACAAGGAAGAAAAACTGAAGAACAAAAACACCAATTAGTTCAATTAGAAGTTGGCTTTCCGAGTCAGGATAGAAGTACCGGAAGCATTCCTAACTCATTTTTTTCTGAAGTAAATTATATAACAGCTAATCAGAAATGGATATTAGTACTAATGCAAAATATGAGGGCAAAACAGTTTTGTCTTCGTACTAAACACAGCAGGGGAACTTTTCTTCTAAGCTGGTTTTGGTTGAAGGTCACGGTTGTACATAAAGATGAGGAGGCTGGATAAATATAGGTGACATGCGAATATTTCAAGTCTGAACTGCTCAATGAACGGCATTTGACTTGTGCTTTTATTTTTTTTCTCAGCTTTTTACTATAGTGTTTAGTGATTTTAAACACCCAAATACGCACATTCAAGATGAGAAAAGTGATTATTTTCATTAGGAGGAAAAAACTTTCAAAAAATATGGCAGTTAAAAAACATGCCTTGGGCCCAGAGTCAAATTAGGGGCCATGTAAAAAGGGCGAATACAAACGGTTTAGTTCCTTATTTCCTTTAATCTCCTTCCAAGTTTTTTTTTCTAGTTAATTATAAAGGTGCTCTGATAATTAGCAAGAGGAAAAGTCTGAGTGTCCTGTGGTGAAAGTGTGTAGCTCATTAAACACAAAGCAGAACAGTCACCCAGAGTAAATGTGTTTTTTTCTTTTTTCCTCTGTTTTCAACTTTATTACAAAAACATGCAAGATGACTATCACTGTGACCTTGGAAAACAAGTCAAACTATAACATTGTTTATTATTAACTTAAGTGTGAATGAATTGTTTACCTTTTAAGTTTAGAGACAAAGGGGCTCATTTAGTGTAAGTTCACGTCAGTCTGTTTACTCTTTTGACAAATGTACTGTCTCTACACTAGAAAATGGAAAACTGTGCTCTTTTGCTGCGGTAACAGTTAACGGGTAATTTAATTCTGTTTTTAAGTTACAGCTACAACAATACAGTCTTGTTTATCTGAATGTGATCTTTGTCCTCTTCTCTCTCAACAGGTGTGAGCGGGAAGGTGATCGTTCCTGAAAACGTGAACGCGGTCCTGGGGAAGAACATCACGATTGGCTGCAGAATAGAGCTCGGTCCAGACCTCAATCTCACTCAGAGCTCCTGGGAACGGCGTCTTCCTTCAGGCACCATTACCCTGGCAGTGTTCCACCCTGAGTACGGAATCTCATACTCTCCAGAATATGGCAAACGCATCGCATTTGTTGCCCCTTCAAAACGGGATGCCACCATTACCCTTGAAGGAGTCGGTTTTGCAGATATTGGGTCGTACACCTGCAAAGTGGCAACATTTCCTCTGGGCAACACACAAGCTTCAACTATCATTAATGTGTTAGGTAAAGTATGAACTTTTTCTTCCATGCTCACAGAGTTGTCCTTCAAATTGTCCTTAAATGCCCTTACGAAGCAGAGCATCGATTTTTGTCATTGAGCTAAGCTTAAGTGTAGAAGTGTGCAGATTTGAATTGTGTTCAGACCAAACGTGAAAAAAGCAACAAAGCTGGTGTATAAAGTCAGTGGAAGGACGCAGATAGACGGGTTGACACGAGCAGCAGCTTATCATCAGGACAAATGTTATGATGGTAAATACAGATAAATAACTTTTTAATCACCTTTCCTCCGTTAAACAATTTTAGCTTACACTTTAGTATGTAATGTGAAATATGCTGAAATATAACCAGTGCAAATGTAATTCTTTTTTGCATAACTAGGACACAGGCATAAGCACAGAGGGAACAATCCAGTAATTCAATTATTAATGTGAAATAAAAACTTAAGTGATTAACAATAACCTCAGTTTGGAACAGACTGTATATGTTTCTCATGTACAACTACTACAAATTAATGCAACACTGGCAACTTTTCTCTCTGATTCAAAAATAGGATAAACTATGCTAATCTGCTGCAGCTTTCTGGTTGTGGAAACCCCCAGGTTTCACAAGCTGTCGAAGACTGTTGAGACAAAGAGAACCAGACTCCTAAACTTTCGACCCCCTTTTTTTTTTTTTTTAAATCTGTCTGTCCTTCAAAGCATAAGCATCCTGTGTTATAAACAGAGTACCATATTATTTGATCCAAAAATGGGCCAGTATCATTTGCACATTGTCACCTAACCTCTGATGTTTGACATCAGGGAATTATAATCAGTATTAAGTTGGTGCCTCAACTTAACCAACCTATCCAGTGAAGGCATCTACAACCAGTCAGTAAAGCCTGAGTTATGGTTCTGCGTCAAACCAACGCAGAGCACACGCCGTCACCGTGACGTCGTCGTGAACCCTTCGGACTTCTCCTTCACTCCATTTCGCCGCGGTGCAGTACCCCCCGTGACCGCTAATTTGCGATCTTTCCCTGAATGGTTTATCCGACTTTTTTTCCGGTCACAGTGAATCAAAGAGATAAGCACAACTATTGCACAACTATTGTGAAAAAAACCAAAACAAAAAAAATCACACATACACGAAGAAAAGAGCGCGGAAAGTTCACAACAGCTTCAAACCGGAAACCGGAAATGCATTGCTACCAAACGAACCAATCACAGCCCTCTCCGTCTGCGTGTGGTCTGCGTTGCCTCAACGTGTAGTTACAATTTTCGGGAGGTACGCCATAGGCACGGCGTCGTTTTGATGCAGTAAATAACTCAAGCTTAAGTGGCAGGAAAGGACTATTTATTATTTTCATTTCATTGATTATCTTTGCATATACGGTTTAACTGTAGGCTATAGCTGTGGTGTTGCTACGGGAACCATGAGGGCAGCACAGTAAATATATTTGAATTGTCCTTATCTACTGATAAGATGGTTCTAAACTGGTTGTATAGGTAGATAACTAATATGATACAGAATAGAATATACGTTAGTACATCAAAGAACTTTCATTCATTCATTCATCCATCCATTCATTCATTCATTCATTCATTCATTCATTCATTCATTCATTCATTCATTCATTCATTCATTCATTCATTCATTCAGTTCCTGTATCTATTTTAATGAATCCTATTCAGGATCACAGGTTTGGTCCTAATCAGAGGCAAGGGCCACCCCAGACAGGTCACCAGTTCACATCAGTGTCAGAAAACTGTCCTTCTGTTAAATCTTAATGATAAAAGGTTTTAATACAAGAAGAAAGTCAAAGAAGAAAAATACGCTATTTTTTTAATTTGTTTATTTTGTAGTTCTGCTACTAACCTTTTCATCCGTGTTCTAATATTGATTATCTAACAACTCCTGGACAAGTCAGTGATTATTCCTCTCAAGCTGTCCATGTTCCTCACTATGATCATGCCGCGAAATGACAGTTTTAATATCACATCTCACACATGCAAATGGCACCTAGTGCATGGACCGTGGATGATTTAGGCAGACGATGGCTGCTGTAGACAAATACTACTGCTCCTTGGTGGTATCACCAGCATCACATGGGCCACTTCAAAGCAGCAAACACATCCACCATCTGTCAACGCTGCTTCTTTACTCCCTCGCTCTCCACCTGTTTCCCTCTCATTTGTTTGTGTTGTAATTCTTCTTCTTTAGTGAGCTGCATGCAAGCTACACCTCACCCGTACTTCCTGTAGTGCGTTACATTAACATCGGAGCTCCCTGAGCAGCAAACAGAGAACTGTTTGTCCGTGACACTGATTTGGCTTTGTACAAGGTGACGATGCTAAAAATATGCATCCATGATTTTTCAGGATTTATTGTGTTGATTATGACAACTAATCATTGCAGTTCCACTCTTATCTGAGTCTGGTTGGCTCTCAGCTCATTGGAGAGTTTTCTTGCAGCTACATCTTATAAGTGACAGCCTTCACAGTGGCATTATTTTACACTAAACTGAACATAAATATGTACTACTTTGGACAACAATTTGATGCTTTTCCATTCATACAGCCTGCTGCTCTTTTGGATCGAGTGCCAGTAGTAGAGTGGGGAATGTCTTATGGAAGAAATGACGTGGCACAACATTTTTTTTGCATGTTTTATGTGAGTGTGATGGTACCAGAAGCAGAGAAGAGGGCTTTAGGAATTCTATTGATGATCACCATTGTAGTTCAGTTCCCCTCTGATCTCAGCTTTTATATTTTTATCACTCCCCCAAAGAGAGATTGACTTTGTTGAACTTGGTTCGCAAAATATCCCCCCCGGTGGACTGGGTGTTTTTGTTTCACTTTTTGCGGGTTGTTTCGGGCACTGGAAAAACAGGAACAGGAGGGAAAACTTTGTGGGAAGCTCTGTTTTTGTAGGCATCTGTGCAGTCCATCAAAACCCAGGAAGGTGCAGTTATTGCAGATGTGACAAAAACATCAAATGCTGCTTATACGTAAAATGGAAAAGGTGAAGCAGCATGGTTATATTTGTCTTTGCACAAAGCCTTCGAGTTAAGATGTGTAATTTTCGTAGTAGTGACATCATTGCTAACTGAGGATAAAGTGTATAGTTACTGTAGCACCTCAAGCATCAGGTTACAGTGCTGTATTGATGTTAATATTCCCGCAATGACCAACGGATCATATAAGGCTCAACTTGCATGTACCGGTAAATAAAGTAAAAATGCAATTCAGATGAATGTAGTTGCGTTAATGAATGAAAAAGTAGCACTGTGTTGATTCAATAGTGCAATTGTTCCTTCCTTACACCTTATAGCTATTCCTGTAATTATGCATTTTACTGCCATTCTTGCACAGTATAGGAAATTATGTTTTTAATGATTGCATGTTTTACTACAGCAAAGATTTGCTTCCCTCTTTTTAACTGTATAACGTGACATGAATAGTAACACAGTGTACTAACATCACACAAAATCTAATTCAAACTATACAAAGACCTTACCTACATGCCGCTTCAGTCATTTTGATGCGCGTAACATTGTTTGAACCATACTGATTTACAAATATGCTATACCACCAGTGAACTCAAGTGTCCATAGGAATTTGTGACTGTACTAGCAGGAAAGCGCTTCATCTCTAAGGATGAGGACCTTTCACTGTGCTCAGCATATGTCTCAAGCTCTAAGTGGGAGCCAGTGTTGAGAGTGAGAGGATGCACTGTAGGCAGCTTCTTGTCTTCCTTTGGAGACAGAAGGAGACTCTGATGTCTAATGAGAGGCACATTAAGTGCTGCTGCAACAGCCATGATGTCTGGGACTTCACAGAGTTCAATTACACCTTGCTGTCTTCTCTAAGCAGCCTCTTCGACATTTTTTTGGCTTGTGCAAACACATGCACACCCATATGCAAACGCAGGCCTTCTTTACAATTAAGATGTAATTAGGGTGTAATTATGGTGGAAATAAATGTTCTTCACAACCTAATACACGTCATGTGGGAATTAGATTAACCCACAGGGTATTATTATAACAAAATCACAATTTCAAGACTTGAAGTCAGCAGGTTTATATCCCCAAGTGGACCCTTCATCTCCGCTTTGTTTTGATTTACTGGTACATTTTTAACAAGACTTGTTTTGATCATAAAGAAGTACGTAGTCCTACAGTCAAGGACGGCTATGAGCCAACAGCTATATCCTTGTGGACTTTTGGATAACCTGTATATGGAAACTATTTTGATAATACCATATGATTGGGCCTTTTTCAGGGATTTCCCTTTTTTCTTCCCATCTGTGCATCATACAGCATTTTTATGGACGTAAAAGATCTGAAAAGTGACTGTTTGTGCACCTCTTGCAACACTTTCCAGTTTCCTGTGTTACTTATCTATTTCACAATGTAGCCTAGCTTGAATACTCCTTCAGGCGTCTTTTATTGACAAAAACCGAAACGAACCAGTTCAGACACACTGAAAAGTAAAAGAAAATTACGGCGTTTATGGAATTTATATCACATAAACCATTTTAGAATATGGAAAAAGCAGAGTAATATAAAATTATGACTAGGTTAAGGAGCATAATGCTTACAAATATTAGTGTACAGCATGTATTTAATTTTTACTTGTTTTCTTCTTTTCTCAATTTAGGGGTCGTAACTTGATTAATGTTTGTACTTTGAAAAGCACACAAAAGACCTCAGATTTGGAGGAGCTGATTCCCACTCGCGCCACTGAGAGCTGAAGATAGTGGTGGGATGACTGAATCATCATCAAAAAAGCAGAGGCACATTAAAAGAGATAAACAAAAGTAAAATAGAAAGTAAAATAAACGAATAATAGAAATGATGACACACGTTGCTATGATTAACAGGTGTGGTGGACACTGACATGAGTTCAGGTACCAAGTCCTGATACAAACGTCTTAGATTTTAACAGCATCACATGACACAAAGGCAATATCTCCTTTTTAGTATTTAATCTTTATGTCCAGCAACTTGCAGGAAAGGCTTAAATATTTAAGCAAATATTTGGCAGGAACTGGGCCACATTGTACAAGGCAAAAGTCCTCACGTGTAAGCAGAAGGAAGGAACCAGAGGAAAAGATCATACACAGTGAATGAATTATATGAACCCTTTGTTTTTAACTGCTGACAGGTTAATGGAAATCTACCAGCTTTCTTACCAGAAAAAAAAAAAAACATTCACACAATCAAGTTCATGAGGTAGGTTTTACTTGTTGAAAGTACTGCTGCATATTTTTGGACAGTGTAAGCTTTGAGAATTTAAATAACAACGAACATCTTTTACTTTAGTCTTAGAATTGTCTCTTTTTTTTGACCGATAATGGGGCTTCCGGCTGAGCGATGCTGTCAAGTTTCTTAATGATTAGTGTCATGCTTTTGCTGCCTTTTTAAAGGGTTTTGTTTCTGTTTTCAGTCTACTAAAATGGTCATGGGCATCCTCAGGTTTTGTATGATGTGAGTCAGAAAGCTATAATCTGCTCGTCAGTTGCCATAGCTCCAACATCTTGTTATGTAAACTGTCAGATATTGAGATCAACTTTAGCAACCAGCTCACTTTTGACTCGACTTTTTGTATTTTATTTCTATTTAACGCTAAATCTTAGTAAAAAAAAGTGATTCATGTCAAGTATACGTGCATTAAAATGTGTTCCCTATAGACATCTCCACTCTGACGTCAGTCTTCCCTGTATATTTGTGGATCGGTGTGGATGTGGACCAGAAAAGGCCAATGCAGCCAGTTTGCTGAAAGGAAATCGTTATCCATTTCCTCTTAACACATTTCCAGTCATCCAAAGAGTTCCCCTCCCTTTTTGACAGCAACTCCAAATTAACACGTCTATCTGATTTAGTTACTCTGCTGTTTCAGCCAGCTCGCCTCCCAGCATAGAGCAGCTACTGTTTAAAACTGGGAAGGTTGTGAGGAGGGGCAGTGGAAGTGAGTGAAGAATGTGGGGTGGAGTGCCCCCGCAAACGGTACACTAGACGTTGGGTTATATTTGGAATAAGGGGGCGGCCAGTAGATATTTGAATTTGTTGTTGGACCTCCTCTTTGGCGGAGGAGGAAGAGGATGGTTTATGTCTAAAAAATAATGGCCTTTTATAGACTAGTGTCTCTGGGAAAGATACTCAACCATCATTGCCTTCAAATGCATTCCCCACTTCATAAGATGTAATGTTACGGACTTTGTGGGTGCATGCCTTGCACGCCTATTTCAAAACTCTGAAGCTTGAATTGAGTGGAACAACTCTGAGTTAGTTTTTAAGAGGTGGTGCGTTGCAGCACAATGAAGAAATACACTAACAAAACCAGAAGTGTAACCCAGTTGAGGTTGTGAAGCTTGTTTACTTCAACGTTCCTCTCATGTGTGTGTCCACCTCCATCAGCAGACTTCTTTTTTTTTTTTTTTTTGCTGATCAATCCCTGCAAATTGTTCATGATGAACTTTCCCAATGTCATCACTGGCAGTTTGTGGTAACTTCATTGACTTGTTTTTCTTTTTATACCCAGAGCAGAATTAGTTAAAAATGCTTCCCACTATATTTGCTCTATCCTTTTCTGACAATGTGGATTGGTTTTGCCCCCTTGCTACATTTCAAACTTGAATCATTGTCAGGGAGCTGGTGTGGCATTACTTTACCTCAGAACCGCTGGGAAGGATAAGGTGACTTAGCTCCTCATCTTCCAGTACAACAGAGTCGCATATAAACAGTGCACAGTTGGTTGCAGCCTCAGGTTCTGCAACATTAAGTGTTTTTTTTCTCCTTAAATCATATTTATGCTTTGAGCAATGGTAGACTTTACTGGAACCATGTAGTAGAGCTGCTGCTGCTGTACTACCTTTTCCTCAAACATATTGTCTGCTAGGCATAAAATAACATATAAATCTCTCCCGAAAATCCCGTATATGACTGGATGGAAAGGCTCATCAATTTTTAATGCATGTAAGAAGTCAATTTGTACTCCTTTTTGCAGTTAAGTATACGGAGGCAGCTGCACATTATTTATTCATACATACTGTATATACAAAAAAATCAATATGCTTTTTCATCTTGTCATTTCTTCTCCTGCTCTTTCAACAGTGGAGCCCAAGGTGTTCGTGTCGGCGGGCCCAGCAGCTCTGCTTGACGGGGGGAACGAGTCACTCGTGGCCACCTGCATCGCAGAGCGCGGCCGCCCCGCTGCAAAGGTTTTCTGGGAGTCGGAGCTTTACGGGCGATCCGAGAGCCAGAGCCAGGACGAGCCCAACAGCACCACCACTGTGCACGTGCGCTACATGTGGCAGCCCCAGAGCTACGCCCAGGGGAAGACGCTCACCTGTGTGGTCCGGCACCCGGCCCTGCAGACGGAGTTCCGCATACCTTACACGCTAAATGTTCAGTGTAAGTTATTCATTAGAAGACATTTTTCATATGACGTCTTCTACTGACACTCATAATGATATTTTTTTTTTCTTTAATAGGAGTATTTAAGTGAAACAAGAACCATATTAGTGAAGCATTTCCACTGTGGAAGTGCACTCAGTCTCTGACAGAATCCTAATCACATTTCAGACTGTTGCTTTCCTGCACTAAATTGCATTTATATCGAGTGATTGTACCATTATACACTATTTTGAGTGTAAATTTTGTTTTACTACTATTAAAAATAGAGTAGAATGAATGTTTTCTTGAAAAAAAAAAACCCCATGAATTGTTATAAATATATGGGACAATATTCATTCTTATCGCAGTACCTCAAATTGTACAGTCTGTTACAGCTAGTTTAAATTATGTATAGGCTGCTTAATACTTTTCTCTTTCTCAACCATAAAAGTGCAATTTAACAGTCATCCTAATGTCATAATAACTGATTCATACTTCTTAGCAAGCAGTACTTTTGTCTGGGTTTGGCTAATGAAGGGATTTTATGAAATATTGATCAGACTTTAACAGCAACATAAGTTCCACAATGCTGCAAGGGGCAAATGATGGCGACCCGTGAAAGCCTAGGTTACAGGAACCTATAGCACAGTAACTCATATCAAATGCAGAGGCAAAGGATTTTAATTGCAAAGGAAGCATTTCAGTGTTGAACTGGATGAAAAGGGTCAATGGACACCATGAGTCGAGGCATCTTCACTGCAGTAATGAGTTCCTCATTTGTTCTCTTGAGAGATTTGAAAGAAAAATTGGATATCCAAGTCAGTGTTTGCCATGTTTTATTACGGTGGCACGGATGGGCTTGATCTTTTTTTTCTGTGTTAGGATGAGGCAAGTCGAGTTTATTACTAGCTGCAGTTCATCGAGCATGTGAGTGAGTTTGTCATTTTCTAACGTTCCGCCAATCCATGGTCATTTATTTGTTGTTCTGGTTTGGTTTCACCGGCAGATCCTGTGGCCTGTTACAGTCCTGCACAGCATTTCTTTTGTCATTGCTCGCCTCCGTGCTTATAATACACGCTTTGTTCTCTCAGGAAAAAGCCCTTTTGGCATCAGACTGTTGGGATCACAGTAACCGATTATGAAGTCCTGGTCTTATACCAGCGGAAGAAAATTAAATCAAATAGAAATGACAAATTATCTTATTACACACAAATTATACACACACTTTTTTCTTCTTGTTTTTCTTTTACAGTTGCACCAATTGTATCAGTGGCAGGAGTTGACAAAAACTGGTATGTGGGTCGAACAAATGTGAAATTCACGTGCGACGCCAAAGCCAACCCACCTGCCCGTCGCTTCACATGGATCAGGTCAGTTTGCCCGATTAATGCCTTTAATACTTGTCTTCAGTCGTCATTGGTTGATGTTACATGACCTTTTACATGAGCTCCACCAATAAAAAGCTTCTATAAACACATGCATTCACTGATACATCAGTCTGACTTGAGTCTAGTGAAGTTTGAGTGAAGATATCACTGGGAGTTAGACTTTGTCAGCTGTTACATTCGGTCTGCCAATATGTAGAAGGATACCTCAGTAATTCACAATGTCTTTATTTGTTTAAGCTTTCTTACTCCTGTTCTTTTTAATAGGACATGGAAAGGATCATGTTTGTTTAGTAACTAGTAATGGGTAGTACAACATAAAAGAAGAGCTGTGGTTTGGCTCACTGTAGTCTATTAAAACCAGTTTAAATACATTTCACTGAATCTGCAAAATGAAGAAGTTTGTTTTGAGGAATTACCTCCACTTTAAGTTGGACAGGTTATACTGTAATACTGGATCTCTGTGGAGGACCGCTGCACCTTTTGGGAAGACACTTTGCTATAAATAAGATTTCAAACAGTTTATGCATCAGAGGAACTCTGGCAGCTTTTTGTCATAACCTTGCTTTGAAAGAAATATTGTGGAACTTGTACTGAAACAAGTGCCACTTTCTTTTGTTTATTTGTGCTTTTGCCTGATGGAATTATGTAATTATTTGCCACATGCAGCCTAAACCAGCAGAGAAGTGACACGGTTTTTCCATCATGGCTTGAAAAATAGCTCTTCGGTGATTGATTCACTTATAAATTTTGACTTTTTTTTTTTTAAGAGAGATCTCTGTGTTATGTGCTGCAAACTAAAATGCCATGCCTAATTTTCATTCCTAACATCTGTTCAGGTTGGACGGGCCGATGCCTGAGGGTGTGGAGGTCTCAAACAATAGCCTCGCTTTCACCCGCTCGCTGGAGCGCAATGATTCTGCAATCTATCGCTGTGAAGTGGTGAACGACATCGGCCTGCACAGTCAGGATGTGAATTTCTGGGTTCAAGGTACTTTGACGTTTTCCTCTCAGTTTCATGACAGACATGGCTGTAAAAGTCTGGCCTTCATGATATTCAGTTCCCTCTTCCTGAGGTCACGATTCATTTCAATTACTATTCCCACAATGATTAAATTATGCATATATAGTTTATAGAGCAATTTAAAAAGGTCAACTGATTAGAAATCAAATACTTTTATAGTATTTGATTTCTTGTGCCATCCATCCATAGCAGTGCAATACAAATTTGAAATTCCCTTATGAAATTAAATGAGAAATACAGTGAATATGCCTTAAAAATAAGTGCGATAACACTTTTCTTATGCAGACGCATTAGCATTCATAATTATTTATAAACATGGATTCCATCCTTTTGTGAACCATTATACTAGAGGGGCTATTTATAAAGGTATGATATTATTACATATCTGAAATGTCGGCCAAGCATACATACGTGTCATCTACTTTTTAAGAATGTGTGACGGGGCGTTGCCTTCAACTGCTGCAGCGTTTGCTATGACTCCGGCATAGATGTTCAGCTTTTCTTTAGCTCTGAAGCTCCTTAAAGTATTCAGAAACAGGACTTTATCAACTTTTAAGTTTGTTCCTATGTACAGTAGAAGTACAGCTGCCTCAGTGACAACAGCTAAATGGTATGCTTCACCGTGTTTCAGCTGTATCAAAGTGCTCTGCTTTTTTTGTCACGCTGCCATACAGGTTCAGATTCTGAGTAGAAAAATTAATGGATGTTGTCCCTTTTTGCCTGTAAAGAATTTAGCAACACGTTGCTTTTTTTCTGCTATTAGGCAGCTGGATGTTGAACTTGTTAAACTCCTTTCAGATCAGAGTGATAGCCAATGACGTAAGTCTAGACATTAGAGGATTTTCCTGACATGCTTGCTCCTTTTGGCAAACCGTTCATATTAAATAACTCACATTGAGCTCCTTCTGCACAATGTACAGTCCAAAGTGGATGCAAATGTTTGCTTCCATTAAAGACAAGAATACTTTCTGCCAAATTACTTGCTCGACCATTACTTACCAATCAATCTCTTCATTATAACTTACCTTTATTACAGAACATCAAAAAAGCATGCAGAGTGCTATTTTTGCATTCATCAGGTCCTTGTTTTCAGTAACTCAGGACTCGAATCAAGGCTTTTTGCTCTATACGATTATAAATGTCCTTGTCCAGATCTTCTGTCGCACATTCCTGGAAGTGGAGGAGCACGGTTTGCAGATAAAGAATATCAATAGCAAACGTTTCCACTGTTGTGGTTTTTGGCAACATTTGATGTCTCGTATAAGGAAGAAGCTGTTTACCCCTGCTGGTTCAGCAAAACCTGCACCAAAGTGGCCTTTTGCTGTGTTTCTGTTAAGGTCAGTTTCCACAGTGGGATGTAATGAATTGTGTTTGCAGATTTGCAGTATACTGACGTCTGCATTTACATCCCATAAAATGTTATTCAGCAGTATATTATATTCTCACAGCAGTGCTGCACGAAATGCAATCAAATTATTTTGCTTAATTCAACACTTTATAGATTAAACTATGAAACAGCAAGAGACAGGACTTCTGTGAGTCATCAAAGGGGATTCCTCAGCTTTTTGGATTTATTCATTTAAACCATCCCATAAAACCCGAGTCAAGCTCAGCCGCTCCGATCTGCTTCTTCTTTCTGTCCCTGGCTTTCTGGTTGAGTTCATCATTGTAAAGCCGGGGCGTGGATCCTGAGAACCCTGCATGTCTTTTTATTTTCATTTCTTACCCGGCCTTTTAATCCTTTTCCAAACAAAGCAAATGCTGCTTTTGGACACGTACTCGTCTAACAAACACAGATCTCTTGGTTTCTCACTGCAGAGGGGGAAAGGGCTGGAGGCGTCCCAAAACAGGCTGTCAGGCTTCATCTGTGTACAGTCCTGCTTCTGGAGTCCTGCTCCAAATGAAAGCACAGCTGACATCCTGTCCAGCGCCGACTTGCACTGAGCAATTATCCTGCCTCTCTCGTCAAATATTAAGTCTCGGACATGCAGCCTCTTGCCTCCCTCCCCTGTGGAGATGACCAGGTTGAGCTCAGTAACACCTCCCCCCTCATGGCGGTTTGGTGTAAGATGTTGAACATTCCTAGCTGGCTCTGCAGCGGATTGGCTGCTTCACTCTCAGATGATCAGCTTCATGATTGCGGATGCTTGTAATGTACATGAGGTTAGTGTCCCGCTGCAGGATGGAATTCATTTTGACCAGCAAGCGTGACATTTCCGCAAACTTAATCGGTTCTCCCTTATCTTTTCTCATTCTTTTCCATCATGCAGGATCTTTTAAGCTCTGATACTTTTTATGATGTCAGGTAATTACATTTTACTCAGCCAGAATTGGAAATGATTATACCTCGGTGGGGTTTCTGGTGTTTGCAATCTTAAAAAAAAAAAAAACCTCTTTGTGCCTCTGAGTGTTTTTTTAAACAGAACTCGTGTTATGTAGTCAGGCTTGTGATGTGTCTGTAGACTGATCGACTGCTGCTATCAGCCTGCTCTCAGTCCTGGAGGCTGCAGGTCAGCAAGGAGCCACTTATCCTGACCTTGAGCCCCTCACGGTCCTTTTTATCCAGCTGTGGCTGCTATCGCAAGGGGTGACCTGCAGAGGACAAATCAGATGCAGGAACCTCACATCGATCATACACTGTTTCATCTTCTCACATTTACAAATAAGGAGGAGAAGAGAACTAATCGCACTCCCCCAGATGCTCACGAGTGCATGTCCTCTTATCTTCTTCAGTGTCTTTGTCATGCCCTGTCAGACATTTGGCCCTTAACCTCCGTCTGTTGCTATCATTTCCCCCCCTTTTACTCTCTGGCACAGTTTTCAACAGATTTTTTTTTTCTCTCCAGGAGATACATGTCCCTGCTCCAATACAAGGTTGTTATAAATGAATTAAAACAAAATAACAACAAAAAAAACCATTTCCACTTGCTTTGTCAGTTGCTCCAGAACATAAAGTCCCGTCTCTGACCTCAGCTTTATTGCTTCTCACACCATTTGTTGTTGTTCCTCTCTGGTTTAAATCTTTTTATCACATGTTTGCTCTGCAGATCCTCCCCCCACCACTGCAGCCCCGAGCACCACGGCATCCCCCCTCCACCACACCTCCGGAACCGGCACTGCTGCGGATCAGAGGAAAGCCCTGTTCACCGCCCCCACCCTGGCCTCCATCAGCGACAGCAGCCTGGGCACGATCGTCGGCGGAGCCGTGGGCGGAGTTCTGTTCCTGATCCTTCTTCTGATCCTCGGCGGGGCGTGTTACATGCGCCAGCGGAGAACCTTCAGGGGGGACTACTACACCAAGCAGTACCTGGGACCCTCCGACATGCAGAAAGAGTCTCAGCTGGACGTGCTGCAGCCGCACGAGCTGCAGGAGGTTTACGGCGACAAAATGAGCAAAGGCAGCCAGGAGCTGAAGCCCAAACTGGGCGGAGACATTATTTACCCCGACTATACCCCTGAACGGAAGAACATGGACGACTGGGCAGACAGGGGGGACGGCCACAGGGGCATCAAGGAGGGAAACTACTACCCAGATCACTACAACACCCAAAACATGCATCCCTGTGGGCCTCCTGTGCACAGTCCCATCGTGAACAACGGCTCCCCCTACCTACCGGAGGACTGCTATGACAACGGTACGGACAGCGACTACGTGTCCCACATGGACGGATCTGTGATTTCACGCAGAGAGTGGTATGTTTGAGGAAGATGCAAATTACAAAATGGACAAGTGACTGAGAATAAGTTAACAAATGACAGATATTTCATGAAAGAATGTGTCATTTCAGTTAAAAAAAAAAAGAGAGAAAACAATGACATTTCTCAGCTCAGTTTCACAATGAGCTCTTTAAATAATACTGCTCTGCCTTGATTGTAACCACTTAACCTTAAGGGTGTGTTTGTGGATTGTATTACACTTTTGTAGCATTTCAAAGAGCTACAGATGCATTGATGATATGTGTTTGCCTACGGTATACGCCGATGGTTCAGCTGATGTGAATGAGGTTTTGTTTTGTGCTTGTTTGTGTTCCCACCTGTCTTTTTTTAAAGGTTGCAGGTCAGGCGTTAAGGCCCTTGCTCGTATTTATACTCCTGACTGATTAAGCTCTTCCCCTCATTACTTCTGTGGCATTTGGAAAACAGTCTCTTGATCTCTTGACTGCTTTTTGCATTTTCATACAACCAGTATTTAAGAAAAAACTATATTGCATGTGTTTTTTTTTTGTTTTTTTTTAATACACAAGTGTCATTAAGTGAAAGGGAAAGTCACAAGAATAAAAGGGAGAACCGGAACAGCGTTGTACCAAGGGAAAAGCAAGCTGACTGGTGGGAGCACATGACATGAAGGCCCCGCCTCGTGTAAACTTTTTGGGACATTTTCTTCTTTTTTTTTGTGGCTTTTGCAAACTCCCAGAATCTCATGTAAGTCATAAAGTGTTGAACCTGCCACTTGAGTGAGGACACTCCCACCGGGAGTAATACCCTTTACTCTCAGCTTCACTTGTACATATCTTGTTCCCATATCTGTGTTTGAAGGCTGTTGGTTACCATAGCTACACTAAATAGACTTTCAACCATGACAGGGTTTCCTTTTTTTTTTTTGTTGCTTTTGTCCCAAATACACAAAGTGCACAAAACTCATTAAGTGTAAAAGGTCAATAAGAACTGATTCGATGCAGTTTGCTCAAGTAGTTTTCCACACAGCTGCAAGACTCTTTGCTAAGATCTGCTCTTTTTTTTAATAGTTCACTCCAAATGCTGCTTCTTGTTCGTGTCATTTCTTGCCAAAAATTGAAACTGATATGCCAGTCCTTGTCTTCGTCTGATATTGGACACATCTGTCTACTTATTGCTCCCTTTTTCCAGCTTCGTTCTGCCAGCACGTTTAATTACTCCGGTGGTAATTTCTGTAGCTTCACTTTTCACCAATCAATCACCAGAATATCAGCCCGATGTCGTCTTAACTCAACACAGATGTGTAGCCATGCCAACACAACCGGCTCTGCCAGGGTTTTCATAGCAAAGTAAAAACTATTAATGGCAAACGGTGGAACATGTTGAAGAAGCCGCACTGTGGGAGTGCACAACCCTCTTAAAATATCCCAGACGTGGAGCACAGCTCAACTCTAGTCCCACCCAGGCAGCCAATGTCTCGTTTTATAGACACATTTTTTATGAACAGTTACAGTTGGTGCTAACAGCCGCCCCATACAAGATAAAGTCTTACGTGTTGGAAAGAAGAGGCCGTTGAAATAAAGCTTGATGATACGCAGAGGTGAGATAACAGGCTGCCGGATCAGAATGACCACAGTAATGACAAACATTTCAAATAAAAACATGCTACACGGAGAAGGTGCTGGCCTTAAATGGAGCAAAAATCAGGTTTGAAGATAATCTAAAACAGATCCCCATATAATCCGTATTGAAGTGTGCTAATCCAGTCTTTCGTGTAGTTAAAAGCACAACTCTGTTATTACAGTCGTCAGTAAACATCAAAAGAAGCCCGCGAGGCCTCGGCTTTCTCCACCGAGGCTTTATATGACAGGCCGCATCGCTGTCTTTTCCATTTTCCCTCCTCGGTTCGCTCTGATTTCTGTCTATCAGACCAACACCAATTGGTCATTATAGGGTTTTTTTTTTACAACATGAGATCAAAGTAATGAGTTATGAAAACCAGATGCGACCATAACGGCTGTCATCGTCCGACATTATGCGGCTCCACAAACCCCCAACAGCTCGATTGCTCCTGCCTGACATCCAGCTGTCGTGGTCGGTGATCATAGTTAGGCAGCAAACACAGCTAATCGATCCTTCAGTTTTAGTTTGTTTGAAATACGATTCGTCAGATAGCTTGGAAACAGTGTGAGCGGCTTGCGTCACTGGTGAACAGGCCAAAACGTTGGGGTTTGGCTGCTCTGAAGATGTGCCGCGATCATGGAAACAAGAAACTTTATCCACAAGTGAAAACAGCGAAAACCGTCGTGTGGGTCGGATCTGTCTGTGTAACGGCTCCCCGACGACTGCATGTACAGTACGTAGTTCTCCCTTTCCCTACACGCAACACATCCAGTAAAATGAAACAAAAGAGCTGACATCATTGGTGATCTCATCTCGCCTTGCTTGATGTGACCTCAAACCTTTCCACTTCGTGCTTTGTTTTGTCTCCTGAGGGATGATAGAAGAATCAAAGTGGCCTTTGCTAAGTCTGGTGTGAAAAGGTAAACTTAGTCCTATTAGGAGAGTCCCGCTTGTCAGAAAAAGGTTCTTATATGTTTGTTAGTTTGGCGCCGTGGCATTGGGTCTGCCTTTACTTTACTGTTATTGGGAGTTTTTATGGATTTTGGGTGCACTTCTCCACCCTCGTTTTCTCATGCCAGGGCTTTGGTCGAAGGTTTAGATGGCTTAGAATAAACTGCTTTAATCTCTTTAACTTGCTCTCACCCTCGTCGCCACACACACACACACGCACACACACACACACACACGATTGCCACACATCTGCGACTGCAGCCCGCACTCAAAGAGCCGTCTCCGCCTCAGACCTTCTGCTTTTTAATCAACTGTTACATCTTTTCCTCCTCACACTTGGCAGCAGGGCTCGTACTCTGATATATGGTGCATTCTAATCTTTTTTCTTTTTTTTTTTTTTTTTTGCTCATCTGTAGCCATCAGCTTCGGTTTCTTATTTGGTCACGTTCATGCAAACTACTGCTGCGTCTCTAGAAATGATCAGCCCTGTGAGGCTAACGGGCAAAAAACCGAAACGAGCTGAAGTTGGGAATGATTTTGTAAAGTTCGTTGTCATTTTTTGATGGACTCTCACCTCTTGGTTGCATGAAGTGTTATTTGTTGGCAGCAATATTTTCAATCACTGATGTGTGTATACATGTACATATTATGGATAGGACTAACGTGGAACCGGCTCATCCCTCAGTAGTTTGTGTACAGTTTGTTCGGGACTCCCCTACTGGATGGCTGGTTGCCTTAAATGGGCTGAACAATGCACAAAGGTGATAGTTACTGCAAACAATGTAAAGGATATTAATATCATTAAAAAGGAGGGCGGATATCTCCTTTTAATATGTATTTCAACTTCATATTTAATTTTTTTTTTTTGCTGTCAGCACATCAGAATAGACAAGAGGTTGATTATCATGCCTTATACACGTTGAAAGGACACATGTAACAAGTTGGTTACTGAGAGAATTGTAATAAAGCAAAGTTTCACAGCTAATTTAGGCAAGCCAGATAGAAAATATTATTTTCCTGTAAATATGCTGGCTGTTTCTTTTTTTGTTTTTATTATTATTATTATTATTATTTTTGGAAAAAACAAACATTTTTTTTGTATGTGGTCTGTAATTTTCAGAGTACCGTATTAGTTTATCTTCCAAGCGTCCAAGCGGCTCTTGTCTCATGATAAAGTAGACAGCGGTTCTATTTTCACTGCATTTTATATTTGTTCTTGACAGTTTGTGACCAATTATTTTGTATGTTGTTCAGGAATCAGAGATAAGCGGGTGGTAGATTGTCTTTTTTTTTTTTTTTGTTCTTTTGTTTGCAATAAAACCACCATTATTGTACTCAAATGTCTCCTGGGTTCCTACCTTCTGAAAGATGTTTTATTTCTATTCGAGAAAATACATTTTAAAGACTAGTTTGATAGCCTTGTAGAAAATGAAGTATATTACAAATATGATTTTTGGGCACACTTTTTTGCCATCACTTTAAAGAAGGAATTTAGATGAAAACTGTACTTTGAGAACCCTCTTGTGGGTATAAAGGCAAAGAGGGGTTCAAGAGGCTATGGTTGGAACATTTAAAACCTTTATTTATCCACACAACATTCAAAGTTAAATCATAAAAATGATCTGCACAGTATTAAAACATTTAACATCACAACTTAAAACATCTCCAATAGGAGATAGGAACTATTTGGCTTTTCATGCAGAAATGCAAAAGTTTGGACACACTTCCCCATCTGTTTGAAAGAGAAAGTGTATCCAAACTTTTGGTCTGTACTATATATAATATATATATATATATATATATATATATATATATATATGTATATATATGTATATATATACATCAAAGAGCCTGATGACATCACGGAAACTGATGCATATTTGATCATTTCTTCACAAGCCTTTTAGACTTCCTACAGCACACATCAAGGTTTTAGGACTCCATAAGTCATACCCAACTACATTTTAACAATATTTTTAAAAGCTCTTATTGAAAAAGAAACAACCAGAACAATGAGTGGTACTGTAGGTAAACGTATGTGGAGCGATGTGGTGGCGTCTACTCCCGTTATTACTCCTCAAAGAAGGGGGATCAAGCTGGAAAAGCCCAGAGCCCCTGCTACACGTGCAAAGGTCAACTCTGGAAATGAAAATAGGAAGAGGACATACTACCAACCCTCTGCTCAGAAGCAGGGGAACACCGGTAAAGGTTTACCCGTCTATGGACCACTAGATGTGCTGGAAACGTTTAAGGAGAAGCTGGCGAAAGAGGATTTCTTTCTCGCTCAGGAAAAATACTTTAAAGATTCAGCAGAGAAGGATTCACTTGTTTATTTGAAAAAAAACAGAGAAGCTGAAACTCGTCTGGAGGCTGAACGCCAGCTCACACTCGTCTACGAACAAGAGTTCAATCAGTGCAACGGCATTATTGAGGATCTACTGCAGTCCTCCGAATTTCTTAAAGAAGAGGACAGTGAGCTTAAGTCCAAAAACTCGGAGGCCCATAAGTCAGTCCTGGACGAAATAGAGGACTTAAAAAAGCAACTGGAAGAAGAGACGAGCTCTAATCTTGAGCTGATCTCTAAACTGGATGCACAGGAAATGGTAAAACAAAGTGTGGAGTTAAAGTTTTCAGAGCTCGCAGAAGAACTGAAGTCTGCCCTAGAAACGTCTGAGATCAGCGCAGATGAACCTCAACGTTCTGCAACGCAAAACGTCTCAGAAATAATAAGTGTCTCATGTCAAACTGAGGATTCTGCTTTTGAAAATGTCTCAGAAGAGAAGAAGCTCTCAAATCTCCCAGCAGAAGTCCACAGTGAAGTCCATACATCAGAGGATTTTCTTCCACACACGAACCATGTGTTTGCAGAAAAATTGGTTGAAAAAACAGAAACTTCAGAACCACAGGGGGTCTCTGAACAAGCAGTGGGAGCGTCAGGACCAAAAGAGGTCTTGGAGCTGAAATAGACCACTGAAACACAATTGGTTTACAAACAAGATGGGGTTTCTGAGCAAAAAGCAAAGAAGCATTGACGCAGAAAGAAGAGAAAGGCAAAACAATCTGAAGATGCCAATCAGGTCACTGAACACCTCCCTCAACCAGAAGATGGTACACCAACAGAAGAATCGGCTACAAAAGTGGGAGTTTCAGAACTAGAGGGGGTCTCTGAGCTGGTGGGGGCCAATGAAAAGGAATTGGTCTCCAAACCAGAAGATATTTCTCAACTAGAAACAGAGAAAGCATCACCAGCGGAGCCTGGACCCGAGAATAACAAGATGTTATAACTGAAAACTGAAAAAAGTGACCAGTCTGAGGTCGGTGCTGCAAAAGTGGGAGACCCTGAACCAGAAGTTTTGTCCAAACCGGTACCAACCACTGAAACCGCATTGGTCTCTGAACAGGATGGGGTTTCTGCACAAAAAGCAAAGAAGCGTAGACACAGAAGGAAGAAAAAGTCAGAGCTTACAGACAAGAAGAACCAATTGGAAGTCATTGAAGAAGTCCCTGAACCGCAGGATGCTGGTATAAAAGAGGACTCCGGTTCAGATTCAAACTCCAAAATGGTATATAATCCTTCTTTGTGGAGACGATTCAAGAAATTCCTCACCCCGGCATGTCTGCGCCAGTACAAGCACAAGAAGACAGTCCACGATCTAGAGTGAGTGCAAGAACAAATGGACTGTCACGAAGTAAACGACAACAACAAGATGAAGATTCACTTTCAGTAAAGGTTGCACATTTGGTCTCCAGGTGCTCCGGTTTCCCATTATTAACTTCAAGAAATCAGTCCATTCTAAATAAACAATCAATAAAGGAATCAAAATCTACATGTTTTTGTACAGCTGTGTCTCTGAAAACAACTGTTGTTTTATACTGTGCTTATTCCACATGTCACTGTTAAATGTACAGTGGAAAAGAGTTTTTAGTAAAAACTTTTGTGTTTTGGCATCCTGGTACTGAAAAATGTAAACAGACTTATACGAATAATATATTAATAATTTTACATGTTGATTTCAATAAATGTTGCAGTGTTTTCTCAAATCGAAATAATAACAAATGAAAATGAATTCACAAATGTACGTGTTGTATGGATATTATGAATAAAATCAGGAGTAAAGCAAAGGTTAATAGCTCATTTTGTCAGAACATATAACATCCAGCAAAGAGTAAAGAGCATGACATCACATAGCGTCCTGGAAACTGTGCATAGTAATAACTGTTATAATACAAACAGTTAAAAACTTTTTCCAGGAAAAATGTGATTGGAGATATCTGTAATCTGAGTTGTTTTTTTTATAATAAAAGTAGTTATTCCTTGTGTTTACAGAAACGTTTTGGAAAAACTCTGTGTTTATATCAGCATGAAAAGGTTATTCATTTGCGGTCCTAAACAAAGCTGTAAGCTAATTTCATTCTTTCATAAAAACATCTGTAGTGATGACTATGGTTGAAGGCAAGGCAAGATTATTTATATAGCACAATTCAACACAAGGTCATTCAAAGTGCTTTACATCAACATTAAAAGCGGCAAGACACAATTAAACAGTAAATAACAAATAAAATTATATAACATTATAAGAAAAGAGGTAAAATAATAAAAAGCACAAGTTGTTAAAAAGTAAGGGCAGTAGAGTACAGCAGGTAAGTATTTAATTTAAGACTTCAGTAAACAGTAATGTTTAAAAAAATATTTTAAAGGAGCATGAGGTTCCTTTTAAGAAATGAGACTCTCTAGCGCCACCCGTCGCTACGACGGCCGTTGGGGGTACTGCAGCCAACAGCAAAGCCGGCACGGGAGAACGGGGAGAACGCACATGCAGCGTCATGTGACGTCACATCCGCAGGACAGCGCGGGAAATTCGGCCCCACAATTGCAGCACATTTTGCAGCACACAGCCTGTTCAAGGCAATGGAGAGATACACTAGAGGGCTCATTCTTTTTGGTTTGGAACGCTTCATCTGACATTATTACTAGAAAACTTAAAACGTATACAAATTTTTTTCATAAATCCTTCCTCAATCCTGTCTCAAGCTCCTTTAAGGAATGTGGATTTAATATCTTTTACTATGGAGTCACTATGGAGATGATTATGATACGTCTAGTACTTAACACTAAAAGTGAAGACCTATTTAAATAAATGATACTCCTCTATTTCTACTGTAATTAGCAGTGGGTGTGTGTATTCCAATGATGACGAGCCTTGTTTTTCCAGTGAGGGAGATGCCGCCCCACACCATCACACTGCCTCCACCAAAAGATGTTAATCTATCGGTACAGCAGTCAGCATAGCGTTCTCTGCATTTTCTCCACACGTTGAACCTATAATCCAACTGCCGTAGGCAGAATCTGGATGCATCGCTCCACATAACGTTCCAGCGCATGTTCAGGTACCAGTGCACGTGTTGCCGACACCAGCACAGACGGGCCTGACGGTGAAGTGCAGTCACAGCAGGCCTCCTGGCAGCCCTGTGGAACCAGAGATTGCTTGCATGCAGTCTCTTCTGGATTGTCTGGGAAGAAAGCTGTCAGCCATATCGTTTTGCAAACCTTGAATGCAAATCTGTAGAACAACCCACATACTCAATTCTGCTGCTCAAATGCATGTTCCCTATAAATTTGGCACCATTTGAAAGGGAAATGTCTGAAAAAAGTGTTTCCATCACTAAAAAAGATCCTAACTAAAAAAAATAAAAACCATTAAAATAATAATAGGATGATAAAGAAAAATAACTACTATAAAAATGAAAATGAAAAAAGTAATTATTATCAGCAGCTTGTCATTTAGACAAAATCTGAATAGTTTAGTTACTTTCCACCATATTCCTGTTAATGATGTATATATGTATATATACCACAAATGACTGAAGTATCAAAAGTATCCATATTTTCATTTGAGAATCGATTTTAGAGCATATAGATCTGGTATCGGAAGTATCGATATTTCAGTATCGATCTGCACTTCACTAATTGTGAATGAGTTGAATAAAGTTCGAATTACCAGACTGTTTGTTTCGCTTTATACATGTTTTATCATGCGCCTTATAATGCGATGCACCTAATGGTCCGCAAAATACGGTATATGTATTTCTGCTTTTATTATTAATTATCTCAGTTTTGGTCCTCCATAATCGTGATGGATAATTGATAATAGCGGCAGATCATAATAACGAAAAATAAATCTTGCCTCCCCCCATCGGGGAATCGAACCCCAGTCCCCTCTGCTTTTCTGATTCATTATCTCCAGAAGTTCTGACCACTGCAGATGTAATACATCTTTTGACCGCTAACGAGTTTCAGGGGGCTGTTTCTATACCTTTGTAGCAGTAAGGAGATCGTGGAGAACCTTACTGCTTTAACAGACCTCAAACATGAATAGATTCTCTGATTAAAGTTCTGCAGAATAAAGGGGAAACTAATCTTTCTAGGAAAATCAGTGTGGGCTTCAAAAGAGGACCAACTGAGTTTCTGAGACAAGACCCCTCAGATGAAGCCAAGAGGATCAAAAGTAGCCCTGAGCTCCAGGACATGTCGCCTCCTCACAGAGAAGACAAAGTTAAAGAAAATTAAAGCTGCAAGCAGCGATGAACGGGCCCTCGCACTCACGGCCACCGCCCCCCATAAGCATATCAGAAATGACACCACCCACGACTTCCTATGTCAAACCATTGAAAAGTTATAGCAGAAAAAAGGGACAACCAATCAGAAGAAGGGGCGGGGCTAATTCAGGCCAATGAAGGTCAAGGACTCCATAAAGAATCTGATGACACCACCCACGACTCTCTATGTCAAACCATTCCAAAGTTAGCAGAAAATCGGGACAACCAATCAGAAGAAGGAGCGGGGCTAATTAAGGCCAACGAAGCTTGAGGACTCATTACAGAGTCCCATGACACCACCCACGACTCTCTATGTCAAACCATTCAAAAGTTATGGCAGAGAAAAGTATTCTAGGGGGCGCTGTTGAGCCGTTAGGCCACGCCCATTAATGCAAACCATGAAATATCAAATTTATCACCAGGCCTGGCTTGCATGCAAAATTTGGTGACTTTTGGAGAACTATCAAATATGGACCAATCAGATGAAGGGGGGGCGCGCCTTTTGGCGTCTAGCATCGCCACGGTAACACTTTTGAAAGAGAAAAGTAATGCGCGTAGTCGCAGGATGGAGACGCACATTTTGATGTATAACACACTTGGGGACACGTTACGGTTCGGGCTGAATTAACTGCCGAAGGAATGGCATAAATTTCGCCAAAATGACACGATTAATTCAAAATGGCCGACATCCTGTTCGGTTTCGGGCATGACCCCAAGAGACTTTTGTTTAAGTTGCGCCATGATACAGGTGTGTACCGATTTTCGTGCATGTACGTCTAACAGTATTGTGGGGCTTGAGGCACAAAGTTTTCAAGGGGGCGCTGTTGAGCCATTTTGCCACGCCCATTAATGCAAACCATTAAATACCAAATTTTTTGCCAGGCCTGGCTTGGGTGCAAAATTTGGTGCCTTTTGGGGAACTATCAAATATGGACCAATCAGATGAAGGGGGGGTGCGCTTGTTGGCGTCTAGCGTCGCCACGGTAACACTTTTGAAAGAGAAAAGTAATGCGTGTAGTCGCAGGATGGAGACGCACATTTTGATGTATAACACACCTGGGTGCACATTACGGTTCGGTCTCAATTAATTCGCGAAGGAATGGCATATATTGCTCCAAAATTACGTGATTAATGCAGAATGTTCAAAATGGCCGACTTCCTGTTCGGTTTCGGCCATGGCACCAAGAGACTTTTCTTTTAGTTGCGACATGATACAGGTGTGTACCGATTTTCGTTCATGTACGTCAAAGCGTATTATGGGGCTTGAGGCGCAAAAATGTTTTCTGTCTGAACCAATCAGATGAAGGGTGGGCACGCTTTTTGACGTCTAGCGTCGCCACGGTGACGCTTTCGAAAGAGAAAAGTAATGCGTGGGCTTGGAGGATGGAGACGCACATTTTGATGTGTAACACACCTGGGTGCACGTTACGGTTCGGGCTGAATTAACTGCCAAAGGAATGGCATACATTTCGCCAAAATGACACGTTTAATTCAAAATGGCCGACATCCTGTTCGGTTTCGGGCATGACCCCAAGAGACTTTTGTTTAAGTTGCGCCATGATACAGGTGTGTACCGATTTTCGTGCATGTACGACAAACCGTATTGTGGGGCTTGAGGCACAAAGTTTTCAAGGGGGCGCTGTTCAGCCATTTTGCCACGCCCATTAATGCAAACCATTAAATATCAAATTTTTCGCCAGGCCTGACTTGCATGCAAAATTTGGTGACTTTTTGGGGACGTTTAGGGGGGCAAAAAGGCCCTCCTTTCGTCAGAAGAAATAAAGAAAGAAAAAAGAAAAATTCCTACAGATACAATAGGGCCTTCGCACTGCAAGTGCTCGGGCCCTAATGAGCGTGCACAGGTATGAGGTATGAGCGTGCACACATGGCTTATCATTGCAGAGTCAATAATTTTTTGGATGCTGCGAGTGGACGACATGGCGAGCGTACTCATAGGGACAGTGAGAAAAACCACTACTCGTGATCCTTTTGGTCATTATAATGACATAGATGGCTGGTGTGGAGTTGCAGTTGCTTCACACTACCTGGCCGACTGTCTCTACTACTACTACTACTACTACTGCTACTGCTACTGCTACTGCTACTGCTACTACTACTACTACTGCTACTGCTACTGCTACTACTGCTACTACTGCTACTGCTACTACTGCTACTACTGCTACAACTACTACTACTACTACTACTACTACTACTACTACTGTCATTTAGCAGACGCTTTTATCCAAAGCGACTTACATCTGAGAGTACAACACAAGCAAGAAATCACATGGGAGGGTCCAGCTGGATTGTGCTGGTCAGACTGCTGAGAGTCCAGTTGGACACAGGTGCTGTCACGCCAGTGCTAGAATATCTTTTTTTATTTTTTTTTCTCATTTAAGAGTACCATAGGGAGGAGGGCATACTCAGTCTTGAGGGCTGACCACGCGCGGAAGGTGCTGTTGCCATCAGGCACTATGTCATCCAGTGCAGTCATGAATGAAAACTGTATGATCTTATCCTGGGTGGTGCTGCAGTCTGAGAGCGACAAATCCCTAGAGCCGGTGTATGAAGGGCTGTCCCGTCGTTTTGTTTCTGCAGATAATGAGGCTCTGTGCTGATTGGCTCCCTGAATGACGTGTAGTAGGGGAGGAGCATAAACCTTGCTCCGCCAGAGCAGCCCGAGCCTGTAAATAAATACAACACTGAATTTTCACAAACTTTATTGTTAAAAAAATTAAATATGAGTTGTATATAAATAACATTTATGCACTATTTAAGCCGGATCTGCCCGGCGGATGCTGAACGCTGGCCCCGGAGCCACGCCGGGCGCCCAGCATGGCTCCGGGGCGCATCGCCCATTACCGGTGATCAAACCGACAGATTTCGATGAAAATCTCGGAGGGTGAAGCTGATCCAGCCTGGGACGTACCCCAGAAATCCCTGCTCCCAAAGCGGCTGGGAACCTGGACAATTTAGTCGGACGGACCGCGCATACCAGAAAGTAAGCTGGAGCAGCGCGCATCACCGCAGCTTTAACCGGGGAATCTGACCGGTTCCGACCTGCCGGGACCGCAGGAACCGGCCTGGACTGGTAGCAGGGACTCCCGGTGACCGACCAGCGCAATTTCAGCCGGATCTGCCCGGCGGATGCTGTGCGACGGGCACCGCAACCCCACGGCGGGCGCACAGATCGGCTCCGGAGCGCATCATATGCGCATCGCCCGTTACCGGGGATCAAACCGACAGATTTGGCTGAAAATCTTTGAGGGTGAAGCTGGTCCAGCCTGGGACGGACCCCCAAGGACCCAGCTCCCAAACCACCTGGGAACCTGGATGATTTAACCCGGATCCGCGGCGCCGTGGCGCCGCGGATCCGGGTTAAATCCGGGTTAAATCCGGGTTAAATCATCCGACTGGCTGAAGGAAGGACCGCTCCAGTTTCGCTGCATGCAGTGTTTCACCAGGGAGTGCGTCTCCGAGCATCATCCCCTTCACGGCTCTCCTTCCTGGCCAAGATGATAAACACAAGTTCATCCATAAACACTGTGTTTATGGATGAACAAGTGTTTAACAAGTGTTTGGAGGCCCAGCAGCTGTGGCATAACCTCACAAAAGGTGGTGAAACTGTTATTGTTCCAGTCGTGACCCTGCTACCTGCTCCGGTGAATCTTCCCCCACATTCAACTCCATGAAACCCCTCTAACTGAGGCTGACATTGAAAGAAATGGTGAAGAAGTGGCGAAGTAGCAACAATAGCAGCAACCTGTGAGAAAGAGGACAAGGAACTGTCTTGCTTGTGGGCAGCCAAAGTCTCGTTACCTTGGAGGATTGGGGAAAAAGAAAGGCTACGGGGCACCATCCCACTGGGCGTCTCCGCAGGTCCTGCCATAAACCACTGAAACAAGCCTCAGAGAGTCCACACACCAAATATATTCACTGCGCTGCCAGAGTCTTTTCCTTCTGTCAGGGAGAGGGGATGACTCAAGAAAATGACTTGGGAAGACTTCTCTCAGTCTCCCTTTTATCAGGCTGAAAAGAACAGATGGGCAGCAGAAAAGAGAAAGCGATAGCTCTGTCCGTGATCCAGAGATTTCTGGTTCTTATGTATATATTACACAATTAGAAATGGAACTGTTTTATTTGTTATTGATCGATGTTTCTGTCCAGACTGAAATTACTTTGGTTTGTTCGAACCTCATTTATCTTCCTGGTTGTGTTTTACTTATTTGTTTTACCTCAGCTTGTCATGTTGGACAAGGCATAAATGTCAAACTTTCTACTAAACCTGCTTATTTGTTTGTATGTATTAGCTTATCTTTATTATCACTCACACACAGAGTGATTACGTAGATGAAGAATTCTTCTGGTATTATCCTTCAATGCGAAAGTACAATAATATTAATGATACATTTTATTTGTAGGCTCCTTACAGGAATAAAGTCACTGTACACAAGACAAAATATATATATAAAAAAAAGTTATGATAAAATGTCAAGCTATAAAAAGAACACTGTAAAACATAATAGTAAAAATAATAAAAAACAAATAAGTACATCGTTGAGGTCATTCGGGACCCAGAATTAAATGGAATATGCCTGTCTAAAAAGGTATGTTTTAAGGTGGGTTTTAAAGGAGGTGATGGTGTAAGATTGTTTTATATCCTGTGGTAGAGGGGTCCAAAGACGGGGGTCTGAGTTGCTAAAAGCTCTGGGTGAGTTGGATGGAGGAGGAAGAGCTGAGAGTAGACTGGGTATGTTCATGTGGAGGAGCTCAGTGAGCTAGAGAGGGGTCAGGTTGTTAGTGGCCTTATAGGTGAGTAGTAACATTTTATTAATGATATAGAATTTAAAGGGAGCCAGTGTTGTTTCTGCAGGACATGGGTGATATGACTGGGGGAAGGAGTTCTGGTAATAATTTGGCCTGCAGAGTTTTGAACCAGTTGAAGTTTTTGAAGGGACTTGTCAGGTAAGCCAATCAGAAGAGAATTACAATAATCAAGATGGGACGTAACCAGGGCGTGAACCAAAATAGCAGTTGTGTTGGGTGTAAGAGATGGGCACAGACGTGAGATATCACGTAGATGAAAGTAAGCTGAGCGAGTGACATTGTTAATGTGGGACTGGAATGACAGAGTTCTGTCGAGGATGACACCCGGACTCTGGAGAGAGGGAGAAACAGAAGAGTTGTCAACAGAAACGGAAAGGTTATTTATCTTGGAAAGGGTGGATTTAGGGCCAACGAGCAGGACAGTTTAATCACTGTTGAGTTTGTGAAAGTTGTGAGAGAACCAGGATCTGATTTCCTGAGGGCAATCAGAGAGAGAGAGAGAGAGAGAGAGAGAGAGAAGGAAGGGAGGGAGTGGGTGGGTTTGGTGGACAGGTAGAGCTGGGCGTCATCCACATAGCAATGAAAATGAATGCCTATCTACGGAAAATATTGCCAAGAGGGAGAAGTATACAATTGATCTTATTTCGTTTTTAAAAATTATTTTGTAAATACTTTTTATTTTCACATTCTTATTGTTACGTAGATTTTTTTTGTTTTGACAGATAATTCTTTTAAATATTACAATATTATACTGTGAAACTTTTTTACTGGTATTGAATTAATTTGCATCTCTTTCAATCATTCTGCTCTTTAATATCTAAGTACTTAAGCACTTCTGTAGTTTAATGCAGATATTACATTTTAAATTAAATAATGCTTGTTTTTCTTTCTTTTTTTAAATGTTGAGACCTTAATAAAACATGATTGAAATGGAAATGTGCATAATATACCCTGACTGTTATTTGTCATATGCACAGCCAGTATAATAGATTAAAAATATAACAAATTATGAAATTTGATTTACCAGTCTACCAAGAAAAACAAAGAGAGATTAACTTGTATTGTACAAAAATAGCTGTCAACATCTGATAGACTTTGCTGCAACTGGGACTCAAACCTGCATCCAGGCGATTATTGTGACTAAATAGCCTAAAACACAATGTGAGCAAACTTCAATTCATCACTTTGGACAGCACTAGAAAGGCTATTGGCTATTACTGTGGTATTACACCTGTATACACCTGGCCACAGCGAAGATGTTGTGTTTTTTATCTCTCAAACCCTCGCATGTAACAAAGCACACATTAAAGTGTTTGAAATGTAACAGACATCTGTCATTCTGCTTGGGATACTTGAGTTAAAAACCTCTTATACACATAATGATCTTACTGTATCATTTTATATTATTTAATTGAATTGTTTAGAAACACCAACGTATGAGTAGGACTGTTTCTCTTCTTGGTTATATGTTGCGTGATTGTAACCACATCACTCCAGACAAAATGGGGGCAGTATATAATGAAAAGGTTCATGAATGAGTCTCTGTTACTCGGAAGTGTACATAAGCCCACGCCACAACATGGAAGGTGGTGGTCATGACAGCTTTAGTTTTGAATGAATAGAGACATCCAGCGTTTTGTTCATTCTGAAGCTTACTGGCAGCTCCTGTCACTTGCCTCTTCAGTCTTAATTCTTTACCTAAACCCCCGTGGTGTCGCCAGCCTCTTCCTTGCCCTCTAATTGTACCTCACTTGGTAATTCCTTTGATTGCTGAAGATATTTGACATGCTAACATATCCATCAGAGGTTGGATGAGGCTTGCTGATGAGCGCCTTTCAGTTGTTCACACATAACAGTCGGGTGCTGATGGGAGACCAATGACAACTCACTAGCTTGCCTTCCGGCTAGTCTGCAAGTGCTGCCAACATGCTCAATCCAGGCAGTACGCTCAGCATGATTGACTGTCGAGACGAATATCCCCTCAGCATGACTTCCTCTTCTTCATTTGAATGCATGAAAGTAGACTAAACTCTACATTTAAATCAGATTTACTGGGATAAAGTGGTATTAAAAAGCTTGCAGGTTCATCCCCACTTGTCAGCAAACTATTTTCTGTGACTCTTTATGTCATTTAGTTGAGTTTAAATATTTTAAAGTGTAAATCTTGGATATATCAGCTTTAATATTCTAAAGAAAAGCTGACTCATTGATGTCAAAGACAGGCGGATGGAAGGGTGGTGGCTTTTGTCCCCAGCATGAAGAAGAAGTCACTGAAGCCAGAGATCATCAGTCTCTGTCACCTTCAGCCTCTTCCACTGTCCACACCTGTGTAGTGACTAACTGACCCATCTCACTCGAGTCCACATCCCATCTAACTCAGCACCCTCTTCATCACCAGCTCTCAGAAAGAAGGCAATTTGGGCTCTTTTCTTTTTTTTTTTTTGTGGCACCCACACCAACTTCAAGGCTGTTGACCACCCACAAACCCCTCCTGTCACCCGTCCGTCCTCAGAAAGTAAGATGTGCCTCCTTAAAGATTATGAACTTCTCACACTGGAATGATGCCCTGAGAACATTTACAAAGGAATTTACAATGGCATCTCTAATCCAGGCCCTCCCTCTCTAAGTGCCTGGGTTTAATCCCCCAGTGTTAACCTGGCTTTGGAGCTGCCACAAACACTATCAATATGAGTTGTTTAGAGATGTGCCAATCGTTCCCTCCGGTCCAGATTAACAGCGAGAAACCAGATACCTAATCCCTTGTGGCATGTTGGGGAGAAATCTCCTTTCTTGGACTTCACTTTCATCACTTCATCATGCACGTCTGCCTCTGCCCAAAAGCACTCACTCTATTATCATGGTGTTGCCTGACTGGGATAACCCTGGCCTAATCCATCACTGCTACCATCTGCATGTTTGTGCAGGCAGGGTGGGTAAATAACGCTGTGTCGGTGGGTTTAGGTTACCTTCTTGTTTCCCTTTTCTTGAGTTTTTGTCAAATGGCTGCAAGGGCCATTTTCTTCCACAGGTAATGAATCAGTCAGCAAATGTGTTTAGTTTTGTTACCTCATTAAACAGCAGTAGGTCCTTTCAACATTCTTTAAAGACCCCACCCAAAGATTTTAACACCAGGGTGGGTTTCAGGGTCATATATTTCATGATAAAAAAAGCCTGTTTTCTTTTTCTTGTTACCGCTCCTTCAGAGATGTATACCTCTGATACTTTCAACATTTATGCATTAGACGTGAGAATGGGTCTGTTTTGCGCTCCCAACACACTCCAGATTTGCAGACATGTAACTAACGAACGTGATCACAGCACCAGGGAGCCTGCATCAAAGGCCACAGCTGACTGAGCTGGGCAGACAAATTGTTTGAGCTCACGCGTTTGGAAATAATCAAATGGTGCAGAGGGTGGGAGAGTGCAGAGCACTTTCAACAAAAATGTTATCACATGGCTTTCAGTTACCCCTGAGTGGAGCGTGTGAGGCTTCGGGGCTGCAGCCACCTGTGGTGGTGAGTAGGCCCCTGGGAAGAAAGTAAACACCAATTTCAGTCTTCACTTTTAAATATTGTCTCTTTATATAAGTAAGGAGCTTTTTTTTGTTAATGTAACTTGACCAGAGCTTCCTTTAGTCACCTTTCCAAAAATACCCCAGTAAACACATTATCGACTTGTCAAGGAGCTGGACAGTTATTTGTTTGAATGAGAAGGTGTGTCCAAACTTTTGGTCTGTACTGTATATATTTATATATATATATATATATATATATATATATATATATATATATATATATATATATATATATATATATATATATATATATATATATATATATATATATATATATATATATATATATATATATATATATATATATATATATGCATATATGTATATATATATATATATATATATATATATATATATATATATATATATATATATATATATATATATATATATATATATATATATATATATGCATATATGTATATATATATATATATATATATATATATATATATATATATATATATATATATATATATATATATATATATATATATATATATGCATATATGTATATATATATATATATATATATATATATATATACATACTGTATATATATAAATATATACAGTACAGACCAAAAGTTTGTATATATATATATACACACACACACACACACACACACACACACACACTAGTAAATGCATGCCATTGTGTCAAGAAAGTCCAGTTCTCTGGGCACTTTTCCAAGTTTAATAAAAGCTCTGTTGCAGTTTAATTCAGTCCAACTGCAATAGATTTGCGATACAACTGGAAGGACCTCACATTGAGATTGTTTTGTTAAGGCTATGCCAGCATTTCGTTTTTTCTGTCCTTGCTTAATTATTTATTTATTTAGTGAGTTATATTTGTTGTTTTTTTCCCAAAACAATCCTTCAACATATTGTGAAGTAAAGAAGTCAGAGGAATAACTCTTTGCACAACCAGTCATTAACTTACCGTTGTCCATTGTCCAGTAAATGCGAATGACAAAACAACTTCCGTTCTTTGTTTTAGTCTTCCTGCAGTAAAGATCAGAAAAAGTGGTCTGTCTGCCCGTGTTACGCTCAGCCTTTTCGATAGCTACCGGTCACAAAAGGAGGTTTTTATTCATATACAATGGAGCATTTAAATAATGAAGTATAGTAGCAACAGGCCAGACACAGTAGAAGCTGCCGTATTTACTTTGTGTCCCAGCGATTAAAGACAGGATTAAACATTACCTCGTACAAAAGCACAAGAGAGACGGGTCTAATCTAAACCGGGCCTGAACTGGATGCCTTCCCACGTCACCTTTAAGCAGCACATTGACTTGTTTACAGTATAAATAGATGAGTTTCCAACAAAGATGAGAGGTTGGGCACGGCGACAAAACAGTCTTTGTGCAGGGTCTCCTCTGCGACCCAGAGCGGAGACAATGAAGGTTTTCATCGATGAGCCATGTTGTTTCTCTAGATTGCAGCGAGGAATCATTCACAGATCAGGTCCCGTGGGCTGCTCCCAGCCCACTCCACTTCCACCGACAAGCTTGCTGCTGCTGAGCGGCTGCGTTTCACTCTGCTGACTCAGGGAGCTCACAGAGTCCGTTTTTTGAAACTACCGAGAGCAGCGTATCTCATTCCACAACATGAAATGAAGTCGCAATGATCGAGTTTATAGAGTGACAGACAGAGGTGGTCACAGACTTTTACAAATGTGTCTTGGGTTTTCCCAATGGCTCGGATTCTAATTGGACTCACCGCACGCCACAGACTCTGATCAGAATGGGTGGGCGGCCGCCTTACCGAGCTGTGACAGGGGGGACCCCCACATCCCTGGGCATTGTTCTGCAGTGCTGGAGCAGATATAATCTTCAGTGAATTTTAATCCCCGCAAAACAATGCAGTGCTCCCTGGGAAATGTCCGTAGGGTATACGGAAGGAAACAACAGCACACATTTCAATGGAGCAGACAGAAATACAGCCCTAAATGGACTGAACCTGCGCCTTTTTTTCCCTTTTTTTGTGCAGCAGCAGAAAGATATATGATGTTGCAGCTCCTGTGAGTTCTTTGGTTTCTTTCCTCAGAGGGGTAAACACACCTCAGGACTGGAACACATTTTCTGACCCACCCATGAAACTTCAAATACTCCATCCATAAATATGCACGACATTGCTATACTTGTAAAGTCCAAATCACAAAAAGATGGGGCAGTAAAGAGAAGCGAGAAGGGATTTAAAATACACACACAAACACTTATTCTTGCATTTGAGAATACACACCCACATTTTTTCCTCTGTAGGTCTACAGCACTTTGCAAAAACATGGATCCAGAGTGAAATTAGAAAAAGCAAATATGAAAATTTAAAAATATAATGAGGTTATTTCAAGCAGGTGACGCCATAAGGTGACTGTAATAATGATTTGTTAAAACGCAGTGAAAGGCAGAGTCTTTGAGGACCAGGGACGACCGGAGGACCTTCACTTTCTCATCACAAAAGTAAGTAAAATAGTCTTCAAGACACATTGGGAAAGGGTTGCAGTTTTCTCCTTCTACAGCTCAATATATCATTAAACTATTCACAGAAACTAAGGGAATTTGAGTGTGTAAGGAGCAAGAGTGCCAGTTCAAGATTTACACCACTGTTCAATGTTCCCTCGGACAGCATTTATCAGGAAATCACAAACCAAATGGGTGAAGGATTACGTTTTTGTTAAGCACCTAACACCACTATATGTGTGTATATGCAGATGTGATACTATTGGATTGTACCACAATGTGGAAGCAGCAACAGAAAACCTCCAGTTCTGCTTATCATTGGATCTGGGAAGTGTCAAGAGCAGTTGATTGATTGACCTCAGAGCTCTGACAGGATCATGAAAGTTTAAAAGCTCAGATAAATAAGGTGGTGCCACACCGTTCAGACTCTCACAAACATCCTACAATGGATCCTGTACTGGAGAGGAAGCCAGGGAAGGGTAGCCAGCACAGGGGTGATGTGGTCGCGCCATTTCTTCCCGGTCAGAAGGCGAGCTGCTGCCTTCTGGACAGTTTGTAAATGACGGAGTAGCAATTGATCGATCCCCGAGCAGAGAGTTAAAACTTTACCGTGCTTAAAATAAACTATTGTTACAATACTGTGCAAGAAACTGGTTCATGAGGCTCTTCACATGCTCCAGAAAGTTATAACAGAAACACCTTTACCTCTTTGTAATGTTTTCTATTGCATATCATAACTCATGAAAGACATTCTGACCTGCCTTTGTAGTGTGTGCAGAATGTGGTTTTACATTTTAAAAATTCATGTATGTCCAGAATAGCTGCTGTCTTCCAAGCGAGATGATTATATAAAAAAATGTTTTCTCATCAATCCTTCTGTCTTTACATTTTTCAGACACATGTAAAATACCATTAACAAGACCACTAAGGTTGCTACGACGGAGTATTAGGGCCAAACTAAGACAAAAACATTTTGGAAATTACGAGAATAAAGTCATAATATAATGAGAATAAAGTCGTAAAATTACGAGAATAAAGTCGTAATGTTGTGAGAATAAAATCGTAATAGAATAAAGTCATAATATTATGAGAATAAAGTCGTAATATTACGAGAATAAAGTCGTAAAATTACGAGAATAAAGTCGTAACATTACGAGAATAAAGTCGTAATGTTGCGAGAATAAAGTCGTAATAGAATAAAGTCGTAATATTATGAGAATAAACTCGTAATATTATGAGAATAAAGTCGTAATATTATGAGAATAAAGTCGTAATATTACGAGAATAAAGTCGTAAAATTACGAGAATAAAGTCGTAATGAATAAAGTGGTAATTTATGAGAATAAAGTCATAATATTATGAAAATAAAGTGGTAATTTATGAGAACTCTAACAGGAAGAGCTTCTTCTCCCTGTGTTAAAATGAAGAATATTGAGCATCTTGTGAAGTTATATCTATATATTTATAATATATTACAACTTTATTCTCGTAATATTACGACTTTATTCTTGTAATTTTACGACTTTATTCTCGTAATATTATGACTTTATTCTCATAATTTTACAACTTTATTCTCATCACATTATGACTTTATTCTCGTAATTTCCTTTTGTTTTTTTGTTTGGCCCTAATACTCCGTCGTAGGTTGCTGATGACATTCTGGATGGTGTTTTTCCTCATCCTCAGTGCTCATTTCTTCCAAAGAAATGGTCTTGAATGCTGATTTGTCCGACTATAATACACATTACCAGTTGATGGTGGCCCATCCCAAACACCTCCAATCCCATGAATGAGTGTGTCAGCATATTTGAGATAAAATCATAGATAATGTCTTTGGATTTCATTGTTGGACTCAGTCGTGTATATTTTGATCTTTTGTTTACCTTTTTGACCCCCAGTTACTGTGTATTTGTCTTTTCTGGGGTTTTTTTAATAGCCAGTGCATAAGCTGGCTCTAAGTGATGATGGGCAGAGCAGGGAGGACTCTCTCTCTCATAAATGGAGGGAGAAACATTTGCTGACAGGGGGAAGCGTCACCTTAAAACAAGGACAATCTGCCAGCGCAAACAAGGTTTATCGTGTCACTAATTGGTGCCAAGATAAATACGCAACACAGAACAAACACTCAGTGGCCAACCTGCAGTTTAATGCCTGAAAAGTAACAAATCGGAAGCTTCGCTGACTTTACTGATTCATTTACACCTGCATTAACATTTTTGGTATCCAAACCACACGTTAACAGAACCAGTTTCTTTGTTATCTTCTCACCAGATCCTGGTTCCACCTACCTGATCCTCCTCACAGTACTGAAGCCTCCAGTTTATCTCCACTCCTACTTCAGGTCCTCTTTCCAATCCAAGCTCATGTTTCCGCTGTCCTGTCGGCTCAGTTTTTTTCTGACGTGGTTCTAGATCTTTTTGATTTTTTTCATTTTCTAGAGTTGTTGAACTTGACTTCTTGTTGGCATCAAAGGGATGTTGAGTCCAGTCGATAAACGTTACATCGAAGCTTCACTCTTGTTCAAAGATGTTCGTCACGGATGTAGCTGTGTGCTAAAGTGTGTGCGACATGTTGGGTAACTCAAAGAGCTTACATTAAAGCTCCAGGAAATGACTTTGGTATAACACATATTCTATTTGCGTCTGTGCTTTCCTAACAGAGTTAGGGTGAGCGGCCCCCTGCTCAAAAAGCCAGGGTCTAATAAGAGAGTTCAAGTTGCATGGCACCACCTGCCATTATGCATTAGTTCAACTAGAATTTGGAAGTCAGCAAAGCATTTAATTTAAATTGATGAGGAACGCAAGTGCTTACAAGTGCAGCAGAGGTCAGGAGTTTGAAGTAGTTTTCCACCAAGTGACAAACACTGAAAAGCCATGAAGAATGCAATGGCTTTTCAGTAAATTATTAATTTAGATACAAATTTGATTTTGACAAAGATTTTAAGACTGTTCACAAGAGCTACATGTTTTCAACAGTTGCCTGTGATGACTGGAGCTACTTGAGGTGGTTTGGGCATCCGGTCCCCCTGAAGCCTTGCCGGGAAGGTGTCCCGGGCACGTGTAACCGGGCGGAGACCCTGGGCCAGACCCAGGACATTCTGGAGAGATTGTGTTTCTCTGCAGAGTTCTGAACGCCTCTGTATTTCCCTGGAAGCGAAGGAGGAAGTGGAGGGGGAGAGAGAGGTCCGGGTCTATTTGCTCAGGCTGTTGCCTTTGTGATCTAAACTCCTATTAACAAAAGTAATGGATGGATGGACGGACAGATAGAAGCACGGATGGCCATTATGTAGCCATTTGCAGTAGCTTACGTGCATGGAGCATCTACAAGGCCTTTTCTAGTACCGTCATTACTGATCCTCAAGGTCCTTGAATTTTTGTCGTAAATTTCATCATGGTTCCTCCAGTTGTTGTCTGGATATTTTTATCTGACTAACAAGTGTCAAGCTGTTGCTTCAGAAAAGATAAGCGACACCTTCTAGTCATTGGACCGGTCCTCTGGGTGCTATAAAAGGGGATCCATACAACAGTTTGACAGACCTCCTCTGTGTCAGGCTGCTATTGTGGTTATGAGAGACTTTGAATTTGACTAAAGAATTTCAGCATCCATCACTTTCTGGGTGAAGCTCCATCCATCTGTCTTCACGGGTGCTATTCTGTGCTTCCTATGTGGTTATTTTTAGTGCTGAAGCTCTGTTTCCTTCACCTGTCTGTGTCTGTCAGTCTGCAGCTCCTACGATTCTCAACGGGCTTCATCTGATCCGAGTGAGCGGACAGCCAGCGCTCCCCGAGCGTGCTCCCTGTGAGCAGCTGGCCCGGGCCGCGTGGATGCAGCGTGCTCTCTGCTCTCCGACCACCGACTGTTTGCACTTGTGCATGTGACAGCGCCCGTCATGTGACTCCTGGCTGCGCGGGTGTCAGAGCTGAGAGCAGACCACCACCGGAGCCTGTTGTAGTTGGATTCAAGTCCTTGGAGCAGTGGAGTGGACATAAAACTTCATGTCGCGTTAAGCCCCTTGCAAGCTCAGCTTATTGTGAACCAGTCAGCTAGTTCAGACCTAATAATGTTTAATCATCTGTTTAGCTCTGATTTGTGTTTGCTGTCTTTGTTTTGCACCTTTTCTCTTGAATCTATTATCAGAGCTCCCTGAGTAGTACAGATGAGACTGTCACACTCAGCTGTTCGGTTTGGGTGATCTATCACCAGCGCTCAGTCTCACAATAAGAACCTTCTTTTTTGAGACAACAACATCAAGCCGTCTGTTACATGTGTGATTTAAAGCTCTGGGTCGCGGTCATGTCAGACAGAGACCTCACAGGTCCGCAGACACAAACATAAGCCGGCACCGGTAGTTCTGCTTTTATTTCATGAATGTTCATTATTTTCTGCAAGCGTTTCTTCAAGAATGCTCTGATATCCTTCTTTCAGTTTTATTTCTTTTATGCTATCTATCTTTGTTACAGGTAATTATTATTAATTATGATCAGTAATTATTTTATTTCACTTTACAGATTTATTTTTTCCTTTGTGAAAGTCCAAACTGTATAATTTGCCATCAAACATTTTAATTTTGTGTAACATTATGAAATGGTGGAGTATGGAGAAAGAGAAAAACATTTATATTATCATCATTATCATTATGCTCATTTTACGCCATCTAATTTGAATCCCTGTTATATTTTTTCTAGAGTAAGTTTAGAGGCCATCATATCTCCAAAAGCCTGTAAGTACATAAAAGACCAAGAATCACAAAGAGAGGGACTTCCTTGAAAAGAACTCAGATGTTCTTTGATTGGTCAAATTCCTGGAGACTCACCAGTGGGGAGATACATGTGCTTTTAACATTTTAAAGGAGCTTGAAGCCGGATTGTGGCAAGATTTATGAAAAAATCCGTATACGTTTTAAGTTTTCTAGTAATAATGTCAGATGAAGCGTTCCAAACCCAAAAGAATGAGCCCTCTAGTGTATCTCTCCGTTGCCTTGAACAGGCTGTTGCTGCAAAATGTGCTGCAATTCGGTCCCGAATTTCCCGCGCTGGGCTGCGGATGTGACGTCACATGACGCCGCATGTGCGTTCTCCCCGTTCTCCCGTGCCGGCTTCGCTGTTGGCTGCAGTACCCCCGACGGCCGTCATGGTGAAGGGTGGCGCTAGAGAGTCTCATTTCTTAAAGGAGCCTCAAGCTCCTTTAAGAGTTGATTAACACAATGTTTTCAACATTTACTGAACACTGACTTCAACACCAGAATCATATTTAGGATATGAAAGTTGACAGTGATGCTCATTAGCTGGGGCTGGGGACCATTACACCTTCAACTAAAATAATCTAAATATGAGTATTTCCATCATATTTAGATATATATCACATTTATATGTCAATATGTTGTGTGTTTAACTGAGATTCATTCTTCATACTATTGTTTAATCCACCAATGACCCTGAACAGGGCTGAGGTGGGTGTAGAAAAGGATTGATCGGTGAATGGATATTTTAATTTACCTACCATTCTTGAATGCAACATGTGACACACAACTTTTGTCATTAATAGCATCACTGTTAGTGTGTTGATAGTTCAGCACTTCTGTCATTAACCTACTTAAATATATATTACAATATATATACTGAACTCTTTGCCTTGATATAATTTCATAACTCTTTTAAGCAGCGCCTTATATGATAACCGTATCCATGTCAACGTAGTTCTTTGGTACGTATGTGTTGGTTTGGAGATGAATTGTTGTGTTGAATAATTTTGATATTCTTTTTCATTTTTTCATGTGGCCCGTTTTAAAGCATCCTTGTGAAAAGCCTCATGAAGTTCTTGCTCTTGTGGAGATACACTGCATGGAAAAAATAACCATACACGAAATGTTCACCGTCTATGACATCATAGAGAACTAACGTTAAAACTCAAGAGTTTTACATGTATAACTTTAAGACAAAAGAAGAAAAATGAGGATTTTACACCCAAAGATTAACCTGATTATATGCCAGTTACCATAAAGGCTAGTCCCTCACTTTTGTGTTGAGGTGGTTTTTGTTTTTAATAAGAGCAATTAAGCATTAAGAGAAAAACCAGTGTTTAAAACCAGTGGAGCAGAAATAAACTCTGGTATGTATTCTTCCCTCTGGTCCTCTTGGACTTTATTTGTCTTTATATTCTTCTCCTGGTTGACTGCTTGACTTCCTAATGATCTGTCACCTTCCTATAACAGAGACACTTTTGAATTCATTAAACGCAACCTTGATCATATACAGAAATGGGGACGACAAAGGAAAATGGAGACAAAAGAAGGAGAGGAACTCTATTGTTCTACTACAATTCATCCATGTGTTTCCAGAGAGGGGAGGATGAGGTGAAGTACAACTTATGTCAAATCGAATAAAATAACTTTCAACAGGGAGGGCATGCGGTGGGGAGGCTGGGGCCCATTTTGGAGCTTTTAAAGTTGCACAGCGTGAAGTCTTAATTACCGAGACTTATCACTGGCCACTGTTGCGCTCATGCTGCGATGGTCAGGAGTTGGAAGCTGTTGCCCCCACAGCTACAGAGGAAGAAGAAAAGACTAAAAACTAAACAAAAAAACAGGACATTTTACAGTTTATACCAAAAGGCAATTGGTTGAAGTGAGTTTCATTTATGGATTGTTGGATAACAGTTTGAGTTCATCCTGTTCTTTACTTGATGTCAAAATGGAGATATTGTTCAACCACTTGAACTTTCTCTCCAGTTTGTAATCCGTCTTGTCAGATTGAACCTTCATGCACAGTCATTTTTATTGGCAGTAATGATCCAAGGTTACTCCCCGCTGTACAATCACATGTTAATGTTCGTTGTTCAAACAAAAGAGTGCAGGGGTTGTTTTCTTGGACAAAGAACAGAGATGGTGAGAAGCTGGGCATCCATTAGTGGGATGATGTGAGAGTGAGAATGATGACAATGAAGGTAAACCTGAGAAAGAATCATGTTTAACTATATCAGTGCAGAACAACACAATCTTGTGAAACAGTATAGCACAGCAAAGCAGCACAGTTCAATTCTCTCACTGCTCTGTTTCCTTCTCTCATTGACAAGTCCATATTGATCACTTCTATACAGATGATGCACTTGTGTTCATGGTCATCGCCCTAGCTGGACCTGGGTGGACTATAGCCAACTTCGCATAACTGAATTAGGCTGAATGAAATCTGGTACTGTGACGAAAAAACTAAACAAAACAGAAAAATGCTTGAGTATATCTACTGTATACAGTATGTAACTGCCTCTGGTTACTACCAAGTAAAAAACACTGCCAGAGCGCTGCCCGGAGCCCCGCTGGAACATGATGTCATTTGGTTGACAGGCAGCGTAAGCAGCGTAAGCAGCGTAAGCCACTATGCGAATGCGGATTGATAAACCTAAGGCGATGAAAAAACGGGCAGCCTAAGTGACAAAGAAACATGTAAATGATAATGCTCTGCCATGATTAGATATTTGTTAACTGGTGGCTTGTAAGGGCCCTGAAATGGTTGCCCAGCTATTGTGGCTGGTACAAAAGCCCACAGGTTCACCAAGCCTAGTGTCTTAGGAGACAGAGCAGCCAGTAGCGGCCAAGGCTACCCACTGAATCAGGGAGTCAACCTAGGAGGGTCCTGAAATGGTGAGATGCTGCAAGAGATTGATGGTAACAAGACGGAGATAGAGAGTGTGCTTCTGGCTGCTTAGTTAAGTACACTCCCACTGTGCCCTTTGCCCCAGACTCCTTAAGGTCAACTCAAACCCAGCCATGGTGGTTCTTACAACAGTTAACAGCACGTCATAGAGTTAAAAAAGCAGAAAAAAAGCAAGATTTAAAAGAAAAATCAATGGTCATATTTGCATTTACATGCAAGTACAGGACCTGTCACTGAGCTAGCCAGCATTCCTAATAATGAAGATGCTGACTAGAGGAGTTCTGAAAGCTTCAAAATGGCAGCATGTATCACATTATTTATCGACTATATCATAAAACAATTTATGGAACAAATCAGATATGAAAATGAAATTCAGCTGCATAAAAAATGATTTGGTACATTACTTGGGTGTAGAGGAACATGTTTGGGGGACTCTTTATGACTTCTGTGCATCTGAAGTACTTGATATTTGGTATCTTAATCGTGAGACGATCAAAAAATTCATTTACAGAATATGTGCTGAGCTCACGGTCCTCACAATGAATTAATTCTTCTCTGCTTCCATACAGTAGTGATATTCATAATCAGATATTTTACTGCAAAAAAAATCCCGTACATGTTCCAGTAGCAGATGAGGACAGCTGAGATAGTTTGAGCTCTTTATATTTGAAGTACAGACAGCTGTGTTTCCCATTTCCTCTCCCGGTAAAGACAAACAAAACTCTGATACTGACATCTGTTTCAGCTTTCAAACTTCTTTTTCTAATCTTTGATTATTGAGTAATTTGCACATTTATTGTAATTAAACCATGTGGAAAGATCAAAAAGTAAAGCCAATAATTGGCAAAGCATCAGAGGCTGGAGAAGTAAGTTACCACTAATATAAACTTTAGCAGTGAGTTTTATTTCATGTGATAAAAACACACATGCCAAAGCGGTACTCAAAGTTGTCCAGAGTGCTTGAGTGAAGTTACTCAGTTACCTTCCTGTTTCTGTAAAATTATTACTTGGATACGGTTCATCTTCAGTGCATCCACACTTTTTTTCTGCTTTGCATGCAAGACTTGCTGTTTTACATTTCATTTGGAAAACAGAGGTGCTATATAACTTCATTCAGTCAAGTACTCTGGACTGTTTTTGTTTCGACTTCAGTTAAGTCATCCAACAGCTAAAATGTATGTGATTATAATATATAATATAGTAGATTAAACCCGGCTCCAAGATAAGCTGCAAAGCTATTTACACATACAAATGCAGAAAAAATGTCATAAAAAGCACAGAACAAAACACTAATACTTTTTAAAGAGGTATTTTACTTGTAATTGAGTATTTCTACACCAGCAATGGTTCTTTTTCGTGGAAAATAAATCATGTCCTGGACAACGAGACACTGGACAACGAGACACACAATACTGTGCTTCGGTATTGTTTTAAATAGTCAGGTTTCCTTCCTTAAACTAACATGACCTTATTTTATTCTTATTTATTTATTTTGTTTAATGAGGATGCTGCAGTATTGTGCAAACCAACATTTTGTCCATGTCTCTCTTGTTAAATAGGTCATGTAAGGTAGTGGTTTCCAAATGAACAACTTAAAAACTGTTTAAAAACTATGTTACTGCAGTAGATTATGGTTTTATTATGTTAAAAAGTAACTGAAAGTCAGGTTTGACATACCAGTAGTTCTCTAACTCATCATCATCCTGCCCTCTCTGAACTCTGTTCCTAATTAGCTGAATATCTGGGTGTTTCCTGTGGCGATACCAGAACAAGTGTCACAAGGCATTCTTCTTTTGGCCCCGGTATGTGTCTGTTCTTGTGTTAAATAAAAAAACAAAGATAAAAAAAAGTCTCCCCCAGTCTGTGTTACCTTTAGAGGTCGCGCACCGGCCCGTAAGCAGCCCTGCAGATCAGGGGTCTGGTAGCCGTGACGATACACTTTCATTTCAGCTAGCTAGTAATCCCACAATGCAATAAAACTGTCTGGCCCTTGCGTCTGGCTCCAGTCGGACCAACTTTACTCACAAAAATGTCCCAGCCCCCCACCGGTATTATTAAGGGGAATGTAAATCTCAAAAGTGCAGGTTTAGATCACTTTTCTCCCCCCACCTCCAGTATTTAGTCCAACATTACACAGCTCCTGCCAAGGATACAGACAGTAATTACATACACGAGGAGAATCACACGTGTTATAATGACCGAGTGCATCTCCAGCAAAGCAAGACACCAGCGGGGCCAGAGGTCAAGGCAGCGTGGTCGGCTGTGTTTGCGTTGGCCAGGCAGCTGCAGCTTCGTGCAGAAAATGTGTCTCTGGGCCGAGACATTTCCTCGCAGCTGGTTTTGGTCAACTACTCAAAACAAACAATTGGCTTCTGCTCTATCTTCTTCTGACTTGTATATCATTTTATGGAGACAAATAGTTGCTTAAGGACACTTATATACAATAGAAATACAGTATAACCTGTCTGGGCTGAAGAATTTAGCTTGGCTGGTTGATATGAATATTTGCAATTCACCCAGGGCTGATGCTGTCATTGCACGTATTGAGTCATAAAGTAGCCTGGGAACCAAGCGGTTCTGGGAACTCATATTTCGTTTGATCTGGCAGAATCCCTTTGGCCTTCCTCCTATTCAAACAGATTTCCACGCAACCTTTCCCCACACTGGGCCAATCACAGCTGTTTATATCATATATAACTATCAGGTGCGCGACGTCGAGACCGTAAAGAATAAGACTACTGAGGCACGTCGATCACAGTGACATCACTAATTCACATTTGCTCGTTGGTCAGGTGATTTTCTTTTCGATGGGGATATTTCTACGGAGTACATTTTCTCCTCGGACCGCTATTCGTACCAACAGATCATCTTCCCTTTAGCCATTCTGTTGGCACTGATCACATGATTCTTATTTGATAGAATCTATCATGTGTTTATTGGCACGTTCATCACTAGGAACAAAAAAAAACTCAACTTGAGCTCTTATTTGAGTGACAGATTATTTCTCAACTCAATGCTTCTGCATTGCGAAACCTAAAAATGTGAAACCTCTTTCTTATCAGATATCTATTTCATTCATTATAGGCTGCATGCTAAGCTTCTGATATTAATTTAACCTCCTTTATCACAGCATTCTGCCTGTATATGAGCTCCATTTTTGCTTTGTGTGCATAAACATGTCCAACTTGTATGAAAAGTGCTTTACAGAGAAAATTGATTGATTGAGCTCAATATAATCCCTTAATTATACACATAAACCAATATATCATGGAATTGCTTACCCTGTCTTTAATACTAAGTAAGAAAAAAGCAGCAGAGGATTAGAATTTATACGTTCAGTTTTTGTCTGATTGTCAAAGTGGGCAGCATTAGTCATTTAAATTACATTTAGGTTGAGGCTATACCATGGTCAATAATAATCCTTTTGCTATACCCACTTTACTCTGTTCAGGGTCATTAGGGGGCTGGAGCCTTTCACAGAAGTCCTCTGGAAAAAACCACTAATCTACCTAACATGTATTTTTTGAACTACGGCAGAAGGCCAGAGGACTTGGAGCAAACCCACGCAGGTCTGTGGAGAATATGCAAACTCCTCCCAGAAAAGTCCCCGTTGGGATTCAAACTGAGAACCTTCTTGCTGTGAAGTGACAGAATGAACCACTACGGCACCGCGCATCATCATTCACGCCCATCACGGTTTATTCATACTCAGGATTTACTGCATCCAGCCTTTTGCAGCATTAAAAAATATACTTTAGAGGATGCCAGACTCATTCTTGTCAAATGCCGATCGCACCCGCAGGCCGTCACCGGCAGCATAATCTCTTAACATCAAGAGGCAAATGCTGAGTCAGTGCAGGAAAGATGAAGGTCAGGCTTTGTGTTACTGGCAGATTCAGAGAGAACAGAGACACTCAGGGACAATCAAGCTTCCTCTTGGCTGAAAACTCCTATTAGGAACAGTGTGCACTGATAAGACTACGCACAAGTGTCTGATGGGAAACGTGCGGGAATAGCCCCACATTGCCACTGTGTGAAATCTTGCGTTAACACGGACAGAGCTGCACTGCAGCGTGCTGCAGGAACACACTTCCGGAGAGGCTGGGGAGTACCTGAGAGGGATGCTATGCGTGTGGATCGTGATTGTTCACATTTGTTAAAAGACTGCAACTATCAGCAGCGGACAGAAATGCTTTCCATGCACGCTTTGTTGATATGGTTTTGATTTGCCTAATGACTCACTGCTTTGAGCTGCAGAGAGGCAGCAATCACGATAGCGGCACTCCTCAGGAAATAATTCAATTTGCATGTCATATTCTATCTATTAGTCATTCAGCAATGGGGAAAGAAGTACTCCTATATTTAACCTCAATCAAAGTTTAAATAACCCCATGTGGAAACACATAAGTATTCAAATATGTTTAAAGTAACAGAAGAAAGACCGGTTATTGTGCTGAGTCTCTGGTTCCAGAGTATTGCATTGTGGGATAAATGTGTACTGTATGTGTTCATGTGAATTAAAGTACTTTACTATTCTGCAGAGTTAATCCATGTCTGATAGTCTGAATGTGAACATTAAATACTGACAGTCACAAATAATTCTAAATAATTGTAAGCAGAGTCAATGTTTGCATGTTCTCTAAAGTACTAAACCTCAAGTATTCTCCAATGACAACTCTCTATGTTTTGTAAATGTGTAGAAAAATGTGACCTTATATGAGATAAGAGTGTGTTTTACATCAAAACTCATCAGTTATCAATTCTGCCTATAGATGGCAGCCACAAGTTTTGTGAAGCAGGAGCTCCATACCAAAGCTTCTTGCACGAACCCTCCACCTGGTCATTTTTGTCTGCAGTGTTTGCAACCTGAAACTCAGGGCAGTAATGAGGAATGCTCTTGTATCAACTACAAAAACAGGTGCAGATTCTGAACGAGGCTGTTGCTTCAGCTGAGCATCTTCATCACGGCCGCGGCGGTGTCGCCTGTGTCGTCCTCTGCTGAACAGCCATTAGACAGGAAGATGAATGAAGGCAGCAGAGCTAAGGAGGAACATTTAGGCATGATTCAGGTCTATAAAACTCTATTGATTGGCTGCTCGCCTTCCTGCTGCCCGGACGGTGCCAGAGCAATTTGTCCCCCCAGGTCTAAGGTTGCATGTGAATTTTCTGTTGTGTCAGCTGAGTGGAGGAGCGGCGCATGCTTCAGCGGAGGTGAACCCTTATTATGCCACACTGCTTTAATTAAGAGCTTGCTGTCAACGAACGCAACATCTTTAACTCATTTATTACCCCCTGCAGAAGGAATCTCTGAACTGCAGTGAGCCATATTTCATCGTCCACAGTAGAGCGTGTGTTTGTCATGAACACATCTGAAACACATAAATTCGAAGGAAAGTTGGAAATTTATTGAACACCAACCAGGATTAATTATATCAGTAGAAATGACTTTCAGCACTATTCAAAGCTACTTTTATGATACAGGATTTTTCAATTCATCCGGGGATTAAACTTAGTAAACAACAAAGTTAAAACTTGAGCTTGCACGTTATTTCTTTTCAAGGATTATTAGATCATTTTTGGCCACTTGGGGGCAGTGAAACAAGTAACACACCCAAGACATCAAACAAAAGGTTTTTGGAAACATAGTTCTTATCGCAGTGTGAACTGCTCGAAGCAGAGGAATTGTGGCAAGATGTTTTGATGCATGAGCATGACCTATAACAATAGTGGTGGCATTTTAGGTTTGAAGAAACCGGCCGCTCGAAGTTCCCCCCCCAGCTACATGTTGGAGCGCAGGTCTTATGCTGCAGGAGGGTTCACCTTGTCAACAAGCAAGCAAGTCCACATTTAGGGAGGTATTTATTTCTTAGTGGTTCACCAAGTATATGTTGTGGTTGACATTTGTTTTGTTTTCATTCTTTGCACTATCGAGGCGGGGACTCAGGGGCTTTAAGCTTCAGATAGTGAAGTAACTTAAACCCAAAAAAGAGGGTAAACTCAAACCTGTTTCAGAAACAGGGGCATCTCATGCTTGAAGACTGTTACCATGGTAACATTCTCTGTGCCCATTACCTGGTGGTGGAGAGGAGGTTTCCCCTGTGCTTCGTCCTCTTTCTTAATGCCAAAACATGTTTAAATATCTTTTAGGAATCGATTCGTCCAACACAGAGACTTCAAGTTGGAGATGTGTGAACATGAACACTTGCTCTGATTGATGAAGAGGCTGCAAAGGTTCGAAGGGAGCTGCATTCGTGTTTGACATGTTTTTGATAGTGAAATCATTTTTCTACACTGTTATTTTTGCTCAACGGCCACTCTATTATGTACAGCTGGTAAGTGTCAGAAAATGCTAACATTCATCACTTTATCGGGTATACCAGGTGCACCTCATAAGTGGGGGTACATCTGCAGGCAGTGCATGTACACATGCACTCACTATACTTTTGATTGAGGTCCATCCTCGCACTTTATTAACACCTTATTCTCCCTCTACTACTTGACATTCAAGCCGTACGGCTTGAATGTCTTTCTTTGGTTGTATAACAGTGTGTGGTAAATATAATGCAATTTGGGGTAATGGAATGAGTGAGAGGCAACAAAACACAGAACAAAGGCTTCAAAGAAAACAACACGAGACTGAAACTCAACACAAACAGGGGAGTGGCACAAGAAACTAACTCAAAATCCCGTGACCATGACAAATAGCTGTGTCATTGAGGTGTAGGGTAAATCTGATGAGCAGCCCAGAAACGTGAAACCAGCTCTAGGTTTCAGAGAAATCAAAGAGTATTTTGTGATTGTATAAAAACCTTATGTTGTATAGAAAAAGTTAAAACACCCACGCTGCATCTCAACCATTTTTGAAGATGCCAGACTGTCAGATTTAGTCTGACTGCAGAAGAAGTGAACTTCCTTCTTTCCAGTGTGGTTTCACTGCTCTGTCTGCAGCTCACTCCTGCTCAGCAGAGCAGCAAGGAGAGACTTGATTTTTGCATAAATCACAGACTTATTTGCCAAATCTTTGCAGGATTTTAGACTAAAGTGAAAAGATAAATAACCCAGGCTGAAGTAACTTTTTTTAAATCCTCAAAAATTATTCGGAGACATTGCAATAAAAAATCTTCCATTAGTTGTTTAAGGTAAAAATGTTTTACTCTGCTGTAAATAATTTCCAGCACAGCTGCTTGATTCAGGGAGCCCAGTTTCCAGCATCACTAATCATTACCTTTCTGAGCTGCGAACGGTTGCTTACTTACACATGCAGTGGAGCAACATTTGCATTCATTCATGGACATGTTTCCGATATTCACTCTCCTCCTTTTCTGTTCTGGCATCTCTCTACTCCCGAGGGAACCGCCTTACTGTTTAGCTGCTAAATGCTGCACTATGTGCACCACCTACGTGCTAATTGTGTCTTTCTGCTGTTTGATGCTGAGCTGGTAGTTTGCATAAGATTCATTATTGGGAGTATCTCTCAAGCTGCTGCTGAAAAGTACATGGAGAGTTGTGAGAATGAAGCAAAACTCAGATTGTTTTATTTTTTTGTTTAAGTTTTTTAGACACCAGACGCTTCATGGTGCTAATATGGCTCTTCAGTTTTTTGATGCAGAGCATGCATGATGATTCATTTTGCAAGTAAAACCCTTAGGCTGCTGTTTCGAAGGTGAGGAAGATTTAACCCTGCAAGACGCCCGCCAACCGACCTTATCACACGGCGGCCACTTCTGGATGGGGTTAGAGAGGTGTGTCTTCCTGGTTCTGCAACAAAAACAAGGTTGTGGTTTTAGTTTTTTTTAAACCAGCTGAATGCACAACATTTCAAAACCACTCCCAGAACTGATTGTGCATATAATAATTCTGAAATCCCTTTTGTTATATCTTGATTTCAATCAAAGTGTAAATGGCATCATCTTCTTTGATGAGCACCGGTAGCTTACCCCCCCGGTGGGAGTTGTGCAGCTTGCATTAGCACAGCCTCGCAGACTGCTGGTTTTCCTGTGGCGGGGGAAGCAGGGCCAGGTGCCAGGTCTGGAGGGGTGCACAGGGCCAGTCATGCTCAGCATGTACCAAACAACCGGTGCATGAACCAGAACCATCTGCTGCCCATTTCATGTACATTCTCACTTGATGCTCTTCCAGCAGTTTTCTTTTTCACCTTTGGAATGAGACTAAATAAAGCACCGATCCTGGCAGACCACCCCGATTTTCTGCAGAATTTTGCCAGAAAACAAAGGGATTTACTTCCCTGAAATGTATTTCAAAGTAGCTCCATTTATTACAAACCCTCCCTGACTCCATCCACTACTTACTGTAATGAACAGATATGCTTCTCCACTCTACTTGAGTGTGTTTAAGTAATTTCCATCAACTAAAAAACCATTAAGCACTCAGCAGTTTGGCCTCAACTGTTGAAGCACATGAATGGCTCACGACCTAAACATCAGATGCATCATCCTCAGAACTGCCGGACCACCGTTTGAGTAATTTCCACCAACTAAATAACCATTAAGCACTCAATGACTGCCCCCAAACCACTAAAGCCCTCTGGGTCATCAGCGGAAATGAGATGGATCTGAGAAGTGACGACTCAGAAACAAACCAGAAACAAAGAGACAATAGTATTTGTTTCTGTCATCTTCTAAATGTCTTCAGTTACCAACAAAGTTTCAGTGGCACAAACGTCTCTGCCACTTCCATGGTGCAGTTTAAGTTAACGTGTGATGTCCTTTGGCACGTTTCCTGTCAGTTGTGAGAAACTTCGAAGACTAGCAGTTCAAAATGAGTCAACTTACACTGCAAACACACAAGAATGAGCTTATAAAAAGCTATGATTCATTAAGAATCAGAGCGTATACGTCCATGGGGAAATATTTCCTTCACAGTTCAGAGTTGGATCTGTAAGGTACTATAACTTTTAAAGGGTTGGAGTACAAATCATAAACATTCATGAGACCACCATGATTCATGGTGGATCCATAATGTTTTATAGGAGCTGATAAACGCGTCAATAACCATTATGTGCTCCTAAAATCAAGGTCAGATTGTGTGGTGAATGAATCTGAGTGCCCTTCATGTTTTATAGATATGATTTTTAAAGTGCAACACACTTATTAAGGCTGGCCTGTTGCAATAAAGGTGTTAATTTTTTCATGTCTTCAAGTGTGCAGATGTTTTTTGTGGTCAGAACCTCCTCAACACAGAAATGAACTTCAAATCAATTCCTCCTCTGCAGGGAGGGATATCTGTCAATCAAACTGTTAAACCTACTTCACATGTGAGAGGTGAAATATATACAATACCTTGAACAGATGATAAAAGGAGCGTTGCTGTAAATTTTAAGAACTCAACACACTGAACCTTTAAAAGGCATAAAGCTACGAGGGAGTGATGCATTTGTTTTTTCCTGTTTGCTTCACTAGTGGGTGGGCTAAATGCAGTTTGCATCAAAACACATACAGTAACTATTCACAAAGTTTTACAGTTAATAAACCCGATTCATATTAAACGAAGATTCTACATTATAAAAGTGCATTTAAATCATAATATAATTTACAGTAAGTTAATATTAGCAGTGCCCTGCGATGGACTGGTGACCTTTTGCCCAGAGAGAAATGGGATAAGCTGAAGCCAAGCCCGTAATCCTGAATGGAAATAACCAGTTATGGGGATGGACGGATTATGTGATGAATGATTCCGAAACAGCTGTTCCCTTGAGATGAATGTGCAGGTCCTGCCAGCAAATTGCTAATTAATCATTTTGCTAAAACTTGTTTCCGCAGTTTGTAGGAGGCTAACAAAATATTTCACTGTAAAGAGAAGTTTGCTCACAAATTTAAATGAATCAGTTAAATTGGTAACAAGCAAGTTAATTAAGTACATCCAACATAAGATAATAAGTTGCAAACGTAATTTACCATGTTTGACTCATTGACTTAAAGGAGCATCGTGTGATGTCAATACTGTAGGAGCCATGTTTATGTTTATGCACTTCCTAGCCACAACGCAGAAGTATTTCCTTTTTTGTTTCCTAGTTTAGCTGACCTGACCCGTAAGTGGCGTTGTCATGTGGGAATATAAGTGGTTGTAATCAGTGTGACCAGGTGTTTCTGATGAGCCCGGAGGAGCAACAGTTTTCAACTGTGCGGAGCGTCCTTCGTTCGTTTGTTTTATTATATGAACAGTGTTACGTGGCACGATTAAAATCATTATTATAGTTAAAACCGCAACCAGAAGTTTCCCGTGGATCATTGCTCTCCGTGCAAGTTAAAACAAGGCCATCAGTAACCTGTGGTGACAAATAGGGACTGTCACTACAAATACAAAAATTAAATTCATACTCCACACACCGATCATAATGGGGCAGTATAGTTGCGCAAAGTGAGTTGATCCCCCCTCGCTTACGTGACGAGAAACCGAAGAGTCTTTCCTTGGCAGCGGGTCAATTTAACGCTTAATGTATTATGGATCAAAACCCCAAATCTGAGAGTACACACAGAATCTATCACAGTTTGGTTATTCAGTTCCGGTTTTATTTTGTCTTTGTGTTTCAGTTCTGGTTTGACTTTCCTGTTTCCCATCTGCCCTGATCGTCTTCACCTATGTGTTCTTAACCGTTCTGTATATCTGGTCTTGTCTTTCCCCTTGTTCCCTGCTGGTCCATACTGTTTCATTCCTCAGGCTTTACTTCTACTCTCATGTTTGTTTGTTTGTTTGTTTGTTTAACCCTGCATTGCAGCGCTTTTAGTTTTGTTTGCTTTATTAAACACCATTCTTGGAACTCCTGCCTCCCGACTCTCCTGCATTTGGGTCCTATGTACAACTCATTGTTACAGAATCTGTAACTGAGAAATCAAAAGCTCCACCCGAGAGTGCAATTATTTTTTTCATTTACGCTTCTTTTTTCGCCATCATTTCTAAAACCATCTCCATTTTCGATTCGTCTTTCTCAGCTGCCCTTTTTTCTTTTTTTTTCGGTTGTAATTCTGACGCGATTCAAATAAGCGCCACGTCGAATCTACAGGACGTACTACAGATCAATACATTTGACGATGAATTAACACCATGGTGGTAACCTGACTTACTCTACCATCAAAAATGTTTAGGGAACAAAAATGTAGCTGTACCTAATAAAGTGACCAGTGGTGGTTTACTTACCAACCTCAAAGAAACGTTGCAAATAAAAAAAAAGCTGCCAATATTTACTCTAGTTCTAGCCCGGTTGACATCTGCTCTTTTTTCGCTTCAGACCAGGGAGTTGCGGTGGTGGAAAGTTATCTTACTGAGAGCTGCTTCTGTTTACCTATCCTGAAATGATAACTAGGGGGCGGTACCTGCATGACAAGTTCAAGTACACCCACAAACCACGCAACTTTTTCTTTTTTTTTTTTTATTATTTTTATCCCGGTTTTTTTCCCATTTTTACCACCCCGTGCTCCTACCTACTGACAGTCCTGGGCATTGCCATCCTCTACCAACCCCGGGAGGGCCCTGCACTGAGCTCAGGTCTCCTCCTTAACCTGAGGAGTGAGCAGGCCGCATCTTTTCACCAGACAGGGTGGGGCTTCTCCGGCCAGACGTAGCGCGTGGAAGGATCACGTTATTCCGGCCGGATCCTCCCCACCCCATCTGGCGCCCCGGTTGGCCAGAGGGGGCATGTGTAGCCCAGGACTGTGTGCATGTTTTTGTGAGGGTAGCTCCCATTAGCTACCCAGGGGAACATGGGGAGAACATGCAAACTCCACATAGAAAGATCCTTTCGCCAACCCCACCCATGGTGTGGGCACTGAAGTCATGGAGGACCTTCTTGCTGTGAGACCGCTGCACTACCAGCTGCGCCACCGTGCCCCACCACGCAACTTTTTCATGTCATCGTGGTATTATGAAGCCGGACAAGCCGAAGCTAGTTATTTAGGACGCTGACTCAGTAAATATCTCAGCAGCCAAATACAGTCAGTGTTTCTGTCACATGACTGCACTTCTCACTATGTTTTCTAAATCATTGTTTTCCAATCCTGGTCTTCGGGGGCCCCTGTGCTCCATGTCTTAGATACTACCCTGCTTCAGCACACCGTGATACAAGTAGCTGCTTCATCAAAAGAACTATCCAGACCTTGATGATAAGCTAATGAGGACTGTTAATTTGAATCAGATGTGTTGAAGCCGGAAAACATCTAGGACCAGGATTGGGAAACACTCTTCTAGGTTATTTTGTGATATTTTAAGCTAAAATCTTACACAAATTTTCTCTGAGTGAAATTTTAATTTCCCTTCGGTGACAGGGAAGACCAAAATGGATTTAAAATAATAATAATTTGAACAACAGAAAACAAATCTAGCTTTGTTTCATAACAGGACATGTGAATGTTTTTTGGGTATTTTGGGCTATTTTTTTAGGTTTTGTAACCATTTTTTCTGCTGGTCTTATGAAAATAATTATTATTTCCAGTCCAGGTAATATTGTGCTGCCCAAACCGTACGGTTGTCTTTGAAACCCAAACCTAATCTACATTATTTCTTTTTTTTTCTATCAACTAAACTAAACCAAGCGGTGACTGAAAATGACGTAAGAAGTAAGAAACCAGCATAAAACAGGATATAGCACAAAATATTTAGAAATTGAAGCAGATTCTCTGACCAGTTTTGGATTTGTTTTCCTCCATCATGACACTGTCCTGAGAGAGGACTGATGAAGTTCTTTATAATCCTGAAAGGGAAAGTGTATATCCACCATGATGAAGATGTTGACTGGCTTTGTGTTGTTTCTGTGGTCCTCTAACCTAAAATGAATGTAACAAGCACTACAAAGTCCACTTCTACAACTCAGACAATTCCTCCAGTTCATGGCGGTTACCTGTCTGAATAGTGTGAATATGGCCAAAAGGCTTTGAAAAGTGTGCGAACCAAACTTATGAGGTGCCGTGAGGGACATAATTCTGAATTAGTGTTCATAAACACATATGAAATCCAAAACCTTTTATACACACAGGTGAAATGCTCTTACACATACAACTGGAAATGTTCATAAACACATATGAAATCCAAAACTTTTTATACACACAGGTGAAATGCTCTTACACATACAACTGGAAATGTTCATAAACACATATGAAATTCTCACACTCACTTGTGAAATCTCTCAGACACACAGGTGAAATGCTCTTATACATACAACTGGAAATGTTCATAAACACATATGAAATTCTCACACTCACTTGTGAAATCTCTCAGACACACAGGTGAAATGCTCTTATACATACAACTGGAAATGTTCATAAACACAACTGAAAATCTTCTCACAAACACAACTGAAAATCTTCTCACACACAGTGGTGAAATCTTCTTACAGACACAACTGAAAATTTCAGTAGAAACGGAAGTCATTTCAGTAGAAACGGAAGTCATTTCAGTAGAAACGGACGTCATTTCAGTAGAAACGGAAGTGAGTTGTTTAGCACGATTTTTTTTTTTTTCTGGCAGTTATTTTGACTTATTGATATAGCAATATCTTCTCAGCAGCATACAACAACTCTGACTGAAGAAAGAACTTTACTCAATAATATTAGCTTCAGCAGAGACTGCTGGATGAGCCTCACGTCACTTTTCCCATCACAGTGTTCTGTTTGATGCTACCCGTTGAGAAATGCTACTTTGTGGTTCTGCGCCATGATTGATTCACATGAGCAACATTAAGTCTAATAAAGTTCCTAAATGTCGGTTTCCATTATTTTTATATTAATTGCCCAGCCATAGTGCTTTTATTGTATTATTAATTTAAATGAATGTATATCTTTAATTTGTTTGTGCGAGTGCGAGTCCTGCAGTAGGTGGGCACATTTTGAATGTATCCACTATGACAAAGTCCCACATTATAAGTGCCAGAAAAGTGGCTAACTACTCTGTTTGGCATTTTGTTGTTGTTTGTGTTCGTTAACTTTTATTTATTATTGTTATTGTTATTATGTTATTAAATGTAATTTTCTGAACTTAGCACTCTTCTTTTGAAACGACAAATTGAGACAATTTGTTTGTTTGTGTGCCTTTACTTTTATTTCTTATTATTCTATACTTATTATCAATCCAAAAATAGTGATCACAAAATTGATAAATTGGGGGGTGTAAGTATGCTGACATTCATCCTGCAGTGGCAGTGAGGTGATTAGTATCTTACCTGAATGCATTAAGTGACGGGAGCATTATTTGATAGGATGTTACTGGACTATCAAATTATGCTACCATTAAATAGATTTAACATGGATGATATGGGATGTTGAGTATTTGATCCTTCAAAATACACTACCCATGACATGAATTGCATTGCACTTTGTGAACATTATATGATAAATGGAAAAATAAAAAACTATGTTATCGCTTTATTTGATATTCATTCCGTTATTGGCCTTTATTTAACCAGGCAGGTCATTAAGAACACATTTTTATTTACAATGACGGCCTGGCAAGAGACAAGGACCACTTGGGGAAAAAGGACGTGGGCTAGGGAGTAAAATAGTAAAATTGTAGCTCTACAAAGGTAGAAAACCATTAGGTAGCATTTTTTGATATGGTAGCAAGAATCGATAGACAGACGCTATCGGTTTATGCGGTGGTAGCATTTTTCGACGAAGCAGCAGAAATCGACAAAACAGCGGCAGCGGCAGCTTTCTGCCAGTATATATCCATGTGCGAAAGCACTTTTGGGTTTGATAACGTGGTGTGCATCCTCTCAAAACTGTAGTTGTTGCCGTTGCGGGATGCTATGACGCGGCTGCCGTGATGGGAAAAGTGATGTGCGGCTCATCCAGCACACCTGCACCGATCTGCACTCGCAGTCACCGGGGGGGGCGGGGCTGTAGCCCCGCAGTTGTAACACCTAACAGGGTCCTTATAGTCTCTGCTGAAGCTAATATATTATTCAGTAAAGCTGTTGCTTCAGTCAGAGTTGTTGTATGCTGCTGAGAAGATATTGCTATATCAATAAGTCAAAATAACTGCCAGAAAAAAAAATAAATCGCGCTAAACAACTCACTTCCGTTTCTACTGAAATGACGTCCGTTTCTACTGAAATGACTTCCGTTTCTACTGAAATGACTTCCGTTTCTACTGAAATTTTCAGTTGTGTCTGTAAGAAGATTTCACCACTGTGTGTGAGAAGATTTTCAGTTGTGTTTGTGAGAAGATTTTCAGTTGTGTTTATGAACATTTCCAGTTGTATGTATAAGAGCATTTCACCTGTGTGTCTGAGAGATTTCACAAGTGAGTGTGAGAATTTCATATGTGTTTATGAACATTTCCAGTTGTATGTATAAGAGCATTTCACCTGTGTGTCTGAGAGATTTCACAAGTGAGTGTGAGAATTTCATATGTGTTTATGAACATTTCCAGTTGTATGTGTAAGAGCATTTCACCTGTGTGTATAAAAAGTTTTGGATTTCATATGTGTTTATGAACATTTCCAGTTGTATGTGTAAGAGCATTTCACCTGTGTGTATAAAAGGTTTTGGATTTCATATGTGTTTATGAACACTAATTCAGAATTATGTCCCTCACGGCACCTCATACAAACTCCTGCTCCGATCATACAGAAACCGACCAACCCTTAACAGAGAGCACCCCCCTCGAGGGACACGGTCAAATGCCTTCTCCAGATCCACAAAGCACATGTGACTGGTTGGGCAAATTCCCATGAACCCTCAAGCACCCTGCGGAGGGTGTAGAGCTGGTCCAGTGTTCCATGACAGGGACGAAAACCGCATTGTTCCTCCTGAATCCTCAGGTGGAGGAGTTCAAGTATCTCTGGGTCTTGTTCACGAGTGAGGTAATGATGGAGCGTGAGATTGACAGACGGATCGGTGCAGGGTCCGCAGTTATGCGGTCGGTGTACCGGACCGTCGTGGTGAAGAAGGAGCTGAGTCGAAAGGCGAAGCTCTCGATTTACCGGTCAATCTACGCACCTACCCTCACCTATGGTCATGAACTTTGGGTAGTGACCGAAAGGACAACATCGCGGATACAAGCGGCCGAGATGAGTTTCCTCCGCAGGGTGGCTGGACGCTCCCTTAGAGATAGGGTGAGGAGTTCGGTCACCCGGGAGGAGCTCGGAGTCGAGCCACTGCTCCTTCACATTGAGAGGAGTCAGCTGAGGTGGCTTGGGCATCTGTACCGGATCCTCCTGGACGCCTCCCTAGGGAGGTGTTCCAGGCATGTCCCTCCTCCCTAGGGAGGTGTTCCAGGCATGTCCCTCCTCCCTAGGGAGGTGTTCCAGGCATGTCCCTCCTCCCTAGGGAGGTGTTCCAGGCATGTCCCACCGGGAGGAGACCCCGGGGAAGACCCAGGACACGCTGGAGAGACTATGTCTCTCGGCTGGCCTGGGAACGCCTCGGACTCCCCTCGGAAGAGCTGGAGGAAGTGTCTGGGGTGAAGGAAGTCTGGGCATCTGCTAAGACTGCTGCCTCCGCGAGCGGTAACAGTTGAGCAGAAGAAAAAGGGATGGATGGATGGATGGACTTTTAAAAGTGATGCCAATACAGAAATATACGGTGTACATACTTACTGACGTGGAACAAAAAACATTTCTGATCTACATTTCACATTATTGACCACTGGACTGGATCTTTAAGTAACGATACCACTAAATTGTACAAAACTAAAAATTAGCATTTGCATGGCAGCACCTATGTTCAACTGGACTCTCAGCAGTCTGATCAGCACGTATCCATGCTGGACCCTCTGTAATTTCTTGCTTGTGCTGTTCTCTCAGATGTAAGTCGCTTTAGATAAAAGGGTCTGCTAAATCAGGGGTTCTTAACCTTTCTGACCTTGGGGCCCAATTTTTTCAGTACAGAGTGGCCCGGGGCCCATTAAATATAAACACTGTATAGCAGGGGTATTCAACTTTAAGAGGTCCATTTAGAGAAAATTTACTCAAGCAAAGGTCCAGAACATCATAATATATATATATATATATATATATATATATACAGGTATATATATATATATATATATATATATATATATATATATATATATATATATATATATATATGTATATGTGTGTGTGTGTGTGTGTATATATATTCAAGTAGCCTCATAGTTGTATCAACATCTGCATCTGACTGTTATATTAAAAAAAAGTACATTTTGCCACTTAACATGTTTAACTTGAATTAAACATATTTTTTTCTCTTAAAAATAAAGTAGATTTTATTTTATTTTTCAAATGCTATCTTATTTTATTTCTCTACCAGCAGTTTGAATTTCCCCTTTTCTTTGTTAATTGTCTCAACACATTTTTATACTAAATTAATATAAACACATCTTAACAATTTAAGGTTCAGGTTCAGGTTCTCATATGCATGTGGAGGTGCTCATTGATGAGCCTGAAACGATATTTAGTTTTAATTATGTTCACTGTGGAGAAAGCTGCTTCACAGCTGTATCTGGACCCAAACATGGGCAGGATGGTCAGTTTATTTTTCTGTGACTTCAGTTCAGACTTGAGTGGATATGTTTGATGAAAAACTTTGTGTTTTGTTTCAGTGGCGTTTTACTTTCGCACTTTGAACGCCACGGTCTCTGAACGTATGAGACACTGGTTTTGTCCCAGTGGGAAGACTGAACAGGATGAATTTGTCCATTCCGGGTTGCATATTTAAAAATACAGCGAGGACAAAACTTAGTTTGATTTTACTTTAAGTTATTTACATTAATAAGTTGTCAGGACTCAGTGTGTCGGGTTCATCCGAGCCTGATCAGCTGCGACGGGCACACCCCGCACCGCAGCTCTCTGGTCGCGCTGCAGCAGTTACTTTCCGATGCTTTTTCGAAAGCCCGAACAGTCCAGTCCAGCAGACACGACAGCCCACGCATCTACATCTACCATCCTTCAGCAGTAACGACGGAGCCGCCCGAGCGGCAGCCTCAGCCGACCTCCCCGGCCGCGGGGACGCGCCGGGATAAATGAGCACGCCGTGCTCACTTGCTCTGGGCGCAGACCCAATTAATCGATCCCTAATCCTGGCGGATCTAAACCTACTCTGTGCAAAATGAAGGATTTTCTCTGTAAAGACACACCATTTCTCTTACTATTACACGTACAGCTAGCTGAGTGTCTTCTTCTCCTCATTTGGTTGGGAGTTGCTATGCAGTCCCGCGGCCCTCGCGGCCCACACGTACAAAACTGAATTTCTTTTGGCGGCCCACTAGATGGCGCTCGCGGCCCAAGTGTGGGCCGCGGCCCTATGGTTAAGAATCACTGTGCTAAATGACAGTAGTAGTAGTAGTAGTAGTAGTAGTAGTAGTACTAGTAGTAGTAGTAGTAGTAGTAGTAGTAGTAGTAGTAGTACTAGTAGTAGTAGTAGTAGTAGTAGTAGTACAGATACATGTGGCTTGTAGTCATTATGCACATATTTTACACATATTTTTCAGGCAGCATTAAATATATACATGCTTTAAATCTGTTCTGATGATAATCCTGTTCTGCAGATTGTTGTCCTCGCTGCCTTGGTTTGACAAGTTAATAATTGCCTCTTCATTTGATGGGTGAGTTGGTTTTAGGCATACAGGCATGATGGGAGTTGGTTAGCCACAAGTAAGTTGGTGATAGTTTGGCTGTAAATAAGCAACAGCAGGAGGAAATGGTGCAAATGATCAATGATTTTCCTCCTCTGCAGACAGTGATGATAAGGTTTCAAAGAGTTGAAGAGGTTACCGTGCCGGCCAGCAGCTCTGCTGGTGCTCCACTGCGCATACATTATTACTGGCTGATCACCAGCCGCGTTTTTCCAACTGAATTTCCAGATGTTCATCCAGGGAGAGCGATAAATGGAAAGACAGGAATGCAAAGAGGAAACCAGTTGTACATCTGTGAAAATTATACATATCATGTCTGTGAAACGTTAACAATTCATTGTCAGTAAAATGAATCAGCTCACAGACAGCATATGACTTATCAGGAAAAGACCGAAGGTTTCCAGAGTTTGTCTCTCCACCTCCGCCCACCTGTTGGGAATAACCAGGTCGGGTATTTTAATTAGCAGAAAAAAAGTTACCTTCATAACCATGTGATTTGAACATGGTGTAATTACACAGTACATGTCAGGAGTTTGCACTCGAAGTGAAGTGTTGCATGTAATTTTAGTAACAGACTGAACTGTGTTTTGCCTTCCGGGGATTCAATCATCCACTGTCAGAATCAAGACTGGAAATAATAGGGGTTTAATGCTGCTTGTTAAATGGAGACACACCCACTCTTGCTGTGTGGTTCAGAAGTTGTTTTCTATGATTTTTTTACAATAAAAGATACATTTACAATGTTCTTACACTTGATGAAATGATGTACTTGATGTGGGACTTGATTACAACCCTAAAAAAAAAAAGGTTTGGTCGTATGAAATATAAGTGGTGGGAAATCTGAATTTCATCCTGAATAGTATAGGCTTTTATAGTTGTTTCTGCTTCTTTGTGAATACTCCTTTGAGACAATATCAGCAAAGCACCCTGAAACAGCTGTCTTGACCCTGGCCAATGGCTGCTAGCCAGGCCTAACTAGAGGGCTCTGGCTTGTTGGCTTCTACTTTATGCAGCAGCCCTCATACTCAGCACTGAGGTCTTCTTGTTAAGACACAGTCAACCCTGAACCATTCCAGGACCTTTCCAGGTTGACTAACCTGTTAGCTAGTGGATTAGCTGAGTGGTTCCAGTTGCCAACCTTCAAAATTCCCCACTAAAGCCAACCTGGAAGTAACATAAATTGTCATTCCTTAACTGGCTGCTGGAGACGGGATGCAAAAGTGAGTCAGTCTTCACTGACTCTCATGTTTAAATGTTTGACTTTACAGCAGCCTGGTTCAAAACCCTGTTTTGGTCACCATTGTTTAATTTCACATGCATTGCAACTGTGAGGTTTTTTTTACCATGTCAGGTGAATTTATATAAAGCCATACATTTGTATCCTGGTATGAAGCTTAGCATTTTGATTGACAGTCAGCTCAGCCAAGATCCATTATCACTTCCTCCTCCGTCATCGTCATGATAACAAGCTTAACGAAGCAATGGATAGTTTATACTAGCCAAGCGTTGTCTAAAAACAACAGTTTTTTTTCACTTTGCCACCGAAAAAACATCTGAAGCGGGGTTTTCTATTGTATAATGTCCGCTGGCAGCTTCTCATCTCTATTTTATTGAAGGAGCTGGTAGCCACAACTAACTTTGATTTACATATGATGGGGTTGTTTTTGTCAGCTTCCCGTGCAACATGGAATCACGCAGTACGAGGAAAAAGAGGCTTTAAACGTGGTCATCATTAAAAACCTATATGGGTGATGTCATGGATAGGCTACTATCTTCACTTTTTTCTACAGTCTATGAGTAGCTCCGCCACAGTGACTGCAAGGCTTCTGGGCGACTGAGCAGCCTGCTCCCATGGCTCAAGTTGGCTCAGCTCCATCAGCACTAATGTTTTTATGTTCTTTCAGTAATTACATTGGAGATGATGATGATGATTGGACAGATTTCATCACAGTAAATATAATTGAGCTTTAGTTGGCCTCAGATGTTAGCATGAGTAAAGTCAAGCTAAAACACTAACTCTTGGTTACTGAGGTAAAGTAACCATCTTCCAATAATTGCCAGGCTTACTCATCCTATCTACTTCTCTATTTTTGGATTAACGGTGTTTGGGAGGAGTCAACTTCTGGTAATACACTGTCATCTAGATCAAGGACACTTCATGTTTGAAATCAACTCTTCGGGGGGGGGGGCTTTGGCTAGGGTGGTTGAGCAGGTCGTCCAATGATCCAAGGATTGGCGGTTCAACCCCCCACGCCCTCCAGTCATCTGTCGTTGTGTCCTTGGGCAAGACACTTCACCCTCCCTGCCTCCAGTGAGGGTCTTGCTGGTGTGTGAATGTGTATAAATGGTGGTGGTCAGAGAAGCCGTTGGCACGGATGGGCTGCCACATTTCCAGCACCCTGCCCCAGGGCAGCTGTGGCTACACATGTAGTTTACTATCACCAAGTATGAATGGAATGAGATGAGTGAATGAATGATATGCGACCATTGTAAAGCAACCTTGGGTTCCTTGAAAGGTGCTATATAAATGCAAGTTATTATTATTCAGATGCCCGAGCCACTGCATCCGGCTCCTCTCGATGCGGAGGATCAGTGGCTCTACTCTGAGCCCCTTCCGGATGTACAAGCTTCTAACCCTATCTCTAAAGGAGATCCCCGACACCCTGCAGGGGCTTGTATTAGTAATCAACAGCTACAAGCGGTGTATCCGCCAATCGTGCATACAAGATGCTGAGATGGCTGGAGCATTTGGTGAGGATGCCTCCTGGATGCCTCCCTGGTGAGGTCTTCTGGGCATGTCCCACTGGGATAAGACCCCTGGGAAGACCCAAGACATGCTTGAGGGATTATGTTTCGCAGCTGACCTGGGAACTAGAGTCTAGAGTTCTGAACAGAGCCCGCTGTCAGTCAGTGTTTTCATTTTTGATAGAAGTGAAGAAGGATCGAAAATACGATGGCTAATAATGAAAATATAATATAATCAAACACAATCCAAATCCAAACTGATGAGATGATAGAGTGTAGTGTAGTGTCTGTTCCATCGCTGTTTATCTAATATGTTTACCATCGTTAACTTTGATTCGCTAGTCAAGGGCTACCACTCCACCAATCAGATTGGTCATAGTAGCCGACGGCGAGTGGCCGATTCTACATGTCCAATCGGCCAAAATTAACATCGACACCGACAGACGACTGCACAGGACACACCAACCCGCCTCATCCGACTGCCCGACGATATCCAATGGTCGATAATCAGGTTGATGTGTCCCGGCCTTAACAGTTTGCTCATTTGCATAGATTTTAATAATCACGTTTGCTGTCCATCCAACCGGATGGCAAATGAGCTTCAAAGTCTTTTAGTCTCTTTAAACCTGATACAATTTGTTAATATCCCCACACATAAGCACAGTCATATACTGGATCTTATAATGACCCTTGTTCTTCCAGTATTCATCTCATAAATATGTGACATTTGTATTTCAAACCCTGACGTATTTGAGTTTTCAGTTCCTCGTACTGATGCCAAATCTCACATTCCAGTCGCTGTAGCATCATCACGTCCACCACTGCTGGAGAATTTGCTGCTGCTTTCATGAACACTTCTCTTTTTGCTAAGGATGAACTGGCAGCTCTAACCAGCCTAGGCTGTTATTAAATACAATGATGTTTGTTATATCTTCCAATGTTTTAAACCATGTGTTAAAGTCAACCTGAGTTTTCTTTCTTCATTATTTTGTTAACAAGGTGGCTTCTATAAGGCTGAATATTAATAATACTTCTAATGGTCCTAATATATGTTCTTCTCCTGTGCCTTCTGCTGTGTTTAATGTGTTTGATCCAGAGTCCTTATCACTCCTCTCTGAATTGGTCCAGCGGTTGAGATCACCCAACTGTCCTCTGGACTCTATTCCGTCTTGACGTAGACAGGTTTTTAACACAGTAGGGTCTCGTCTCCCCTGTTTCATTAACAGCTGTCTTAGTTCAGGGTCTGAGCCAACTGTTTTAAGCATGCTGTGGTCAGACCTCTGCTCAAGACACCTATCAAGTCCTGTTAAGGTTTAGACTAGCGTCCTGTTTACCTTTCTTTTCCCAAGGTTTTAGAAAAAGTTATTCTCCATCAGGTGCTGCCTTTTTGGAAGAGAATTATTTTTTCAAAAAAATTCCCATCTGGATTTAAATTATGTTTTCATGAGTGTGTTTTTTCTCAGTTATGGAAGACAGCAAAGGTAACTCCATTACCTAAAAACAGCAGAGAGCCATTTTCAGGACCAAACAGCAGGCCAATTAGCATTCTACCTGTCTTGGGCAAACTTTTTGAGGGAATAATATATAAGCAGATTCATCAGTATTTTGAAGAAAACAGCATCAACTCTGATCTTCAACATGCTTATAAAACAGTATTTTCCACTTGTACAGCTCTAACATCTCTTACTGATGACTGGTTAAAAAGAATTGACGAGAAATCAGTAGTAGGAGCTGTACTGTTAGACTTCAGTGCAGCTTTTGACATTATAGATCATGATTTATTACTTATGAAGTTATTGGCTTACAGGTTTAAAGATTCGGCTGTTGATTTTATGAGAAGTTACTTGTCAAACAGAAAACAATGCGTAATGTTTAATGGTTCTCTTTCAAACACTGTAACACTGGAAAGTGGTATTCCACAAGGGAGTTGCCTGGGACCTCTACTCTATTCCATCTTTGTTAACGACATGCCATATCTACTTAAAAATGCGAGTATGGTGATCTACGCGGATGATACCACAATGTATGTCTCTGCAGAAAGTATTGAATCTGTTAACAAGTCGCTACAACAAGAGTTGATGCTGGTTTCTAACTAGGTAGAAGAGAACAAACTAAAACTAAATGTCTTGAAAACTAAATGTGTTGTTCTTGGTTCTAAACATGCCCTGAGGTCTGATCCTAAGTTGTGTCTTTCTGTGCAAGGTGTTGCCATTGAACAGGTCAAAAAAGCCAAACTGTTGGGAGTGACTGTAGATGAAACATTATCTTGGTCTTCTCATATTAATAATATTGTGTCTAAAATGAGTAGTAACATCTCTTATATTAGAAGAAGTACCTATCTGCTGAATGAAACAACTGTCAAATTATTAATTCAATCTCTAGTCTTGTCTCATCTTGACTACTGCTCAACAGTTTGGTCCTGTGCCTCCAAACAAGAACTAGTAAAACTCCAGCTCACTCAGAACAGAGCGGCACGCCTTGCTCTCCGCTGCTCTATCCGAAGCAATGTTGAGAGTATGCATGCTGAGCTGTCTTGGATGATGGTGAAGGATAGACTAGCATGCAGCCTTATTATGTTTTTGAAAAACATCTGTATCTTACGCAAACCTGGCTTCTTGCTTATGCAGCTGCTACCAACAAATAATAGACACAGCTATGATACCAGACTGGCCCTAGCTAATCACTTTTCTCTGCCTATGCCCAGAACCAATGCATTGAAAAAAACAGTAATGTATAGAGCAGTCACACACAGGAACCATCTCCCCCCATGTCTAGTTGCAATAATCAAGGTGTCAAATTTTAAAAGGAGACTGAAGCAGCTGTGGTTCAGAAGGAAGTTATGATCGGTCCTAGGTATACATTGTGATTATGTTGCAAATTGTAAGTATATTATAAATTGAATAGTAATATGGAGTGCAACTGCTGATTTGAAAGAGCTGCAACTATTAGCTATTGTTGAAAAGCTGCAGTTGAATGGATGTTGGGATGGTTCCTATGTAAAACCTTGTGGTTTTGTTGTTGCAACTATTTTTGTTCATAAGTGGATACAGATCTGGTGATAGTAGCAAATATTGTTACTTAAGATGTTGATGTTTTTGGTTGGTTATTTAATCTTTTCTTTTCTTTTTGTTTTAACTTATTATTTTAGGAATTCTGGTGAATGTTTTCACCCTTTTTGATTTGTGATTATTGTAATCTTTTGTATGTCTTTTTGTGGACCCCAGGAAGAATAGTCTTCACATGGTGAAGACTAATGGGGCTCCTTATCAAATAAACAAATAAACAAATAAACAAACCTGTTCCAGCATTAAATCTGCTCTGTAAAAGGTCCAGAATGACCCTCTTCTGTCCCTGGATGCTAAAAGGCCTGAGCTTCTAGTTATGCTGGACGCTCCTTCTCAGATGTTTAAATCAACTTGTTGGCCTTCAGGGACTTGTGCAGGAGTAGTTTAGGTCCTATTTTACAAACAGGAATGACCTTTCCTCCTTCTCAACACCTCTGACGCCTGGTGTGCCACACAGATCCATTTTTTGGCCTGTAAAATTTTCCATATACATGCTGCTCTTAGGATCAGTGTTTTCACAAGATAGTATCACCTTTCATCTGTAGACAGATCATCTACAAATCTATCTGCCTATTACGCCCAGCTCATCAAACACATTCAATTCTATTCATAGATGTTTGGATGGCATCAAACTCTGGCTAGGACATAATTTTGTCATTTGAGAAACTGAGTCTATAACGTTTTCCTTTTCCAAGTGGCCCCTCAGTGTAGTATATACAGTAGCTTCAGGTCTTGATGCTCTGGCCCCTTATCTTTGCCACGTGGTCAAAAATCTGGGTGTGACGTTAGGAGTTCAAAATTTGATAAAGAGATTGACTTTGTTGTCAAGGCAAGCTTTTGTCAACTTCGACTCCTTACTAAAGTAAAAGCCCTTCCTGCAATGTAGTCCCCTTGAGAAAGCCATCCACGCATTTATCAATACCTGGCTTGATTACTATAATGCATTTTATTCTGGAAATAAAGGGCGGCTGGGTAATTTTATTATTATCTGGGTATATGATGCAGCAGTACCTTTGCAAATCACTGAATGGCATATTTTCAGACTTGGTGGCCCCAAACAAAGTAAAATGACTATTTTTGGGTTGATATTCATTTAAAGATCCTCTTTAAGGTGTACTTATAGACTGTTATTTGTTAGGATGCAACAGCTGGAGTGAGAGGATCGATATACCTGTGTAGCTTTTTAATGGAATACTTTTGGGGACAAAAACAGGTCCACATCTAGAATGAAGACATAGTTGATACTTAGATTGAATGTGAGATTTATGTGGGTTGCACAGTAAGAATAATAGGAAATGTCCTCTGAAGTGACGGAAACTCAACTGTGCATAGACCGAAAGAGGATGAGATGGTATTTTCTTTGTTGTAAAACCCACTTTCACAGGCTGCAGTTCTCACTATCACACTATGCCTGCCAGTTTCATAAGAGATCATTCAAACAACCGTTACAAACCACACAATCAAAATGTGTTCAAAGCAGCCTTTTAATTAGGTCACTTCATTCACTGTCACCCTCCTGTGGTTTCAATGACTCAACACTAAAGCTGATCAGCAAATAAAAAAAGATAATTAGAGATGGCGAACGCTGACTCGTGTTGCTCTGTTGAGTCCCTGCATGACATATTGCCTTCCTTGTGCATTAGTTCGCTTGCACTTTTTTAGTTACAGGATGAGAAATTGTGGAAATAAGTTTGTCTGAAGGGAAAAAAACAATAGCCTTAGAGAAAAAGAGAATAATAAGGCTATAAAATAATGACCATGAGTGAGTGATTTCCCAAAGTGCAGGGCAGTAGCAGCAGCAAGCTGTCTGTGCTGTCAGACAGGCAGTCTCTGAGAGTCCCCACAGGGACAGGATGGTATGAATGACGCACGGCTTACCGTTACCCAAGGCGCCCAACTATATGAGGTGGCCGAGTAACTGAACAGAAACTCCATGCATGGAGATGTGGAGAAAACAAACTATTGGCACCTGAGAAGAGAAAAATGTAAAAGGCATGCAAATCTTCACCAAAGTGTGTCAAAGAACAGAACAGTGAAGCAGCCATGAGTTAGTGTGTGGGCATGTGGGTCTATGAGTGGCAGCAAACATGCACACATGTCAATGTCAGCTGGAGAGGGTGTGTACCTATAACTATAAACCACAGAAAGCACACACTCTCTAAATACCCCTGTGTCTTACATGCGCTTGGTGCATCCACCTCTGTGTCACTTGATGACACCATCATGGGATGCTCTTGGCTGTTGCTTTTGGGTCTCGTCCTAAATGTTTCTCATTGCTTGGAAATAGAAGGTAAGTCTGCAGGGTTTACAACCCATCTGTGACTGTCAGCTGTTGATGTGTTTATTTTTATGAGACCTTAAGGTCTTTATTTAACATGTGGCATTTACGCGCAACAGTACTGCTGCTTTTTTTTTTTTTGTTTGGAGGGTTTTTATTCCTTCCATATTAGTCAAATTATAAATGCACACAGGAAATAAAATCATATAATAAAGAGAAGATAGTTAAGTAGTTCTACAATATACAGCTGCAGGCCTGTTTTTAATGTCAGTGTGGCAGACCGTTTATTGTTATTGATCAGCTGTGTCACCTAAAACCCAAGCAATTCCTTTACAGTCTTTAAAACTAATATATGAGGGTCATTACATTTTTGTGTGCGTGCGTGCGTGCGTGCGTGCGTGCGTGCGTGCGTGTGTGTGTGTGTATGTGTATGAGAGAGAGAGAGAGAGAGAGAGGGAGAGAGAGAGAGAGAGAGAGAGAGAGAGAGAGAGAGAGAGAGAGAGAGAGAGAGGAAAACCCTTGACAGCATGCAGTTATACAGAAACTCGACTGTTAGTAGACTTTGGTATCTGCAGAGTCACTGAATGAATGTTTAAATGTGAGAAAAGGCTCTGGCTCCCGAAAAGACTGAGTATCTTTGTGCGTGTGTGTGTGTGTGTGTGTGTGTGTGTGTGTGTGTGTGTGTGTGTGTGTGTGTGTGTGTGTGTGTGTGTGTGTGTGTGTGTGTGTGCGCTTCACTGCTCAATTGTTGCTGTCTGGTGAGAAAAAGAAGCCCCCAGGGTTCAGGAAATATGATGCACTGCATGAAGGCATGTTTTCTTTCTTGGTTACTACTTAGTTAGTATCCTTAAGCCATGCTTTTTTCCCCCCATTCTTGGCTGACATTTATTTTGGCAATAACTTGCAAGGGCAAATGGTTTATGGACTCAGAAGACATAATTGAAGTGATACAGCATATTTATTTCTCTCCTCTTAAAAGGCTTTGGAAACCCTCCACATTGTTTCCATTTGCTGTGATATATAGGGAGACCAGCAGCTTTGCAGCTTCACCAGTGCTGGATGCAAACAGTTTAGTTTAGCCTGCAGCAGCTGGCTGCATATTTCGGTGTACCATGACGCAGTGCAGCAGCACGTTTTCATCATTGTACTCATCATGTATATAAAGCTGAAAAGAAGCTCTCGGCTTCAGCTGACTGATAAAACAAACTGTCCTCAAGTGCACTTTGAGTAAGAGAGCAGGGGAAGGAGAGTGAGGAGGACTCGCTGTGCACTACAGGAAAGACAGCACGGTGTCCTCCCTTCAAAGTGCTGCATCCTGTCAGTGCCTGTTAAATCCCCTTTCCTTTAACAGCTCCCTTTAACTGCAGCTGACTTCTGTTCCAGGTATCTGTGTGACGACCCAGACACCACTTCTAGAGCGCTTTCACTAACACGCTGGCGAGACCAGGCTACATTTAACAAAAACCAATGTTTCCAATGAAAAAGCCCTTTGAGTGTAGACAGCAACAACTTTAATTAAAAAAGGGCAAAATGCCTCCACTAATATGTTTCAGAATGACATTAATTTGCTGCAAATAAAACTGAATGAATTGCTTCTGGACAGAATTTGCTGCAGAAAACCAGTTGGCTGAGTAAAATGTGACCATTTTACGGTTCCGCTCAAGTGAGTGAACTTTCAATGATCCACATACGTTTTCTGTTGCTGCTGCTGTCTTTGACATAAAAGGCTGAATGGTTATCAGCCAACCAATCATACACTTATATAGCTGCATGAGTGGCTGTCGAACAGTTTGTTGAACATCCTTCTGGGTTTGAATCCTGTGTGAGAACCTTCTTAATTTTCAATTTTAATCTTTTCTTCTTAGTTTAGACACCTATTCTACTTTAATCAGGAAACCAACAGACTAATTGCACTCTTTTGATTAAGATTAACTGAGATCATAGGTATTTGTGGATTGCAAAAACATCAAAGTGCCAACATTGTATTATTAGACTTCTGTGGGTGCAAATATTCGTGATTCCTAGAGGTTGAATCCAAATGACATCTTGAGGCTGTGATGCTGAGTAAAGCATTTCAAGTAGAAGATGTGGAGTGCTTCAACATGTAACTCTATGTACCGTAACAACTTATTGCAAAAAACCTAGAAAACAAGTGTTACTGTCACACAGCGATTGTGTTGTAAAGATGCACCAGAGATACCCTCTTCATTCCACCTCCACTCTCCAGCTGTGCATTCCCAGTGACACCACTGTGCGCCCTGTCCAAGTCCCTCCCCTCTACATCGCTGTCCACAGTCAGCAGCAGGTCCCAAATGTGTCTGGTCACTGGCTGCTTTATTTAGTCAGCAATAAATAATGGAAATTGCTGAATAAAAGACAATACAAATTCAACTTTGTCCCTGTTTTTTCCCCTATGGGACACAAACTGTAGTGCTGCTTTAGTTTTGGGTATTCTGACTGCAGATCTGAAAGGCGCTGTCAGACCACCATCCGGCCCGACAGCCTGATCTGATACATCTTTCCAATTGTCATTTCACACATTGCACACACTATGGCTAAATTTGCTGTCTCCCAAGGTGATGTATCCACGGAAACCAAATACTGCTTCACCTTCTGTCCCATTCACACAGGACATCAAAGCGCCACAGAGGTGGAATAACAAACTATCTTATTACTATTTTACTTAACCTTTTCATTTTATTTCTGGCTCCTATTCTGTGTGTTTAAATACAAACTTTGTTTCCAACTAAGAAATGCTAACATCAGCACGCTGACCCAGTGACCTCAGAAAATGAAAGTAAGAAAGTAAGTTAGTAAACATTTTCTGTTAAATATCACTTGTGCTTCAAGTCACTTCCAATCTCATTTCTATTAATTAGTCATTGGCGACCTCTAACTGTAATGGAGAACCTGAATACCTTACGGCTACAGTTATTCTGGCTCATTTATCGCAGTTTCACATCTGATGAAAGACAAAAAGTATGTTTGAAACCTTTCCAAACCCACAGCAACGTGCATCTAATCACCCTGCACATCGCCCTCTCTAGAACAGGACGCGTCTTCCTCCTCGAAAGTTCTGCTTTGCTGTTGTTTCTGATTGTCGATTGTGTTCAGACGAACTTGTGACCTCTCATTCCTACCGAGCATCATGTTCTTTTGTGTCTCCCAGGTTCAGGTGCGGAGCAGACCTTCGTGATCTCTCACAACGCCACGGCGCTCCTCGGGGAGGACGTGTACCTGAGCTGTAGATATCAGGGCGACAGTCAGATCCACAGCGGCAAGTGGAAGCGCCAGACCAATTCTAAAAGTAAACTCAAGCGCCTGGCGGGATTTCTGAACGGGAAACCCTTCAGCAACGATGACTTCTCAGACCCGGACTCTCCCACCAACCTCACGGTTCGGATGAAGGTGTCCAGCGTGGAGGCAGAGGGAGAGTACATCTGTGAATTTGAGTCTGAGGAAGAGTATTTCTATGAGAGTGTTTTCGTCACTGTATTAGGTAAGTTACTGTGTAGGGCTGGGCGATATGGACCAAAAGTCATATCTCGATATTTTCTAGCTGAATGGCGATACTCGATATATATCTCGATATTTTTTCTGTGCCATAATTGGGGTTTCCCCCAAAGCCTTATAGCATAGCATCTCTGTTAGCTTCATCTTTTTCTGAGGCAAACCCTTAAAAAAACAGTCAGTTTTAATACAAAGCCTCGTGCCAAATGTCACACAGGTTCCTTTATTAACAGAGGTCTGCACAATATCAAAATGTATAAAACAAATGAAATAAAAATAAACTGCCTGCATATATAGAATAAAAATGCTTCTTGAATAAAATAAAACAAATATCCCTTTCCTGCATAACCATTAAATTAAAATACACTGTGCAATTAATACAATGTAGACAGTAACAGGCAGACTTTTCCACTGAGGTTGACAGTTGTGCAAATAACAAAACATTTGTGCAAATCTCAAATAAAACATTCAAGTCCATTTTTCACAAAATAAGCTATGTCAAAATCATAAAAAAAAAAAAATGTAAAAAAAAAAAAAAAAAGATTTTTTTTTTTTAAATCGATATAAACGATATTGTCTCGTACCATATCGTGTTTGAAAATATATCTATATATATAGTAAAATCTCGATATATCGCCCAGCCCTATGTGTTATAAAATGAACATTTTGAAGTCTAAGGCAACATTTAACGCGTGAATTTGTTCCCAGCTCGGCCGGATATACAGGTCCAAGTGAAGGAGGAGACCATCAGTGACACCTCGTACCAGTCTGTGTCGTGCTCTGCGGTCGGTGGGAGGCCCACAGCTCAGATCAGCTGGTTGGTGGGCGGCCTTCCTCCCTCAGATCCCCCCTTCACTGTGAACCTGAGTGAAACTCCTCACTCAAACGGCACCTCCTCCCTGAGCAGCGTCCTCCGCTTCCCCACCCACTTACAGGACAGCGACACGGTGACATGTGCAGTCCAGCACCCAACCCTCCCAAACCCTGAACTCACCACAGTGAGGGTTGAAACATACGGTAAGTGCATCGTTCACGACTCCAGTTGGGAGGTGTTGCATCAACCAGTTGAAGATTTGCAATCAAACATCACGACTCAGCATCTTGCAACACCATAACGTTTTCCTCCTGTTCCTTCTCACTCTGCTCCACATACACACTGACAGACCATTAATCACATTACACAGCGCAGTGCATTCATGTGGGAATGCAGTCTTCCAGAGAAGTTGAGCAAAGGGAACAAAAAGGCAGCAAAATTCAAGAAACTTAGAAAAGAACAAAAAAAAATGGTGCAAGGTACAACGTTGGTGATTGTTCAAGAAGAATGTGCATGTCGACACCTGTCAATCTTGTAAAGCAAGTTTCAGTTTCCTGATCTTTTTTTTTACTTTCTGCACACCACATAGTATTAATGTGTGCACAGGATACATTATTTGTCCTCTGATGACAGCTGGGAGACGCTCCACCCTCCCCTCCGTGACCCTGAACAGAAGGAAGCGCCCATACAAGACGGATGGAGGGGGGCTTTAAATGTACAATCTGTGAAATTAGGAAAGCAGTGGGTGTCACAGTAAAGCCAACCACGTAAACGGGCTGAAAACAGGAAGTGAAACCTTACTTTTTTTATCTTTCAGTCCCTCAATATTATTTTGTTTCCTAAATAAGGGAGACCTTTCATTAATGTTTTTTGTGAAAAGAAATGTACAAGTTCACTCCATTCTGCATGAAAGTGACTCATATGCCCTTTACCGTTACCAGTGGGGTTTTGTGGGCAGGTTTCAGGCAAGCTGAACAGATATTAATCGAAAAATGGACTGGAAAATGTTTGAGTCTACTCATTAGTCAGAGATAATTCTTACTTGCAAATCCAACACAGTGAACAAATCCTGCACATTTGGGCTGAATTGGAACGTAATCGTACTGAAAAGGAGCGTCTTGTTTGCTTTTTGTGCAAAGCGGCTTGAGGAGACGATTGTTGTGAACACATACAAACTGCGCTGAAATGAATACCAGCAGACCTTCTGGTTATTTTCAACTGGTTATTTCAACTGATCCTGACTGCACCCCGAAAACAAAGCTGAACTGAGTGGAGCGGAGCTGTAAGCACACCACGCAGTAGAAAAACCTCCACGGGACACGTCAGACTACGTGCTTAAAATCGTTCTTACCAATTACCTCCAGTGGTCAGTGTATCAGCAGCTGCCTTTGCTGTATTAAGGCATTCATTTTCCAAACTTTCTTCAGGGTTGCGGGGGGGTTTGGACCCTTTCCCAGCTGTCACAGGTTTGAGGCATCTGTGCTAACCACCACACCACAACCAGTGTAATATGATTGGAGCTCTGACATCATGCTGTAATACATATTTGTATTTCCATCTATTTTAAATTGCATATATGAGAACAATCCCATTAGGATGAGTGAGGCCAGTTGGCTCATTTGTCCACAATTCATCCACACTCCACTGAGGCAAAGCTGCTTAGGTAGCTTCCAACACGTCTTTGTTTAAATCTGCAAATAACATTTGGTGTTAACAGATGGAGATTTTTCCGCTGAGGAGTGATGATTCCCCGACACCCGAGGTTTTCTTACCTCTTTTATTCATTAGGGATGGCTGGCTAATGCAAGTCAATTCAACTCTCATGTATTTGATAATAGACTTGGTTCTCAGCTGATTCCCCGTATTAAAGCCTGAGCTTCTCCCAGCTTTGCTCGGACAGCAGCTGGGCCAGACATCTGCTCTCAGCTGTGGCTCAGCCAACAGATGGGACAGGTGATAAGCCTAAGTCATCATTCTCCAAAAACCAAGCAGAAGCCCCTTTTGGCCCATGTTTAGCTAACATTCAGCTCATCCGGCCCCAGCTTCCTATTCAACAAAAAACACAGTGATCCTCTACTTGCTATCTGACTTTTTAATTAGCTGGAAAAAACATTAGGAGCTTGTGAAAGAAAAACTCTTCTCGCCCTTTCTTCCTGCTTCTCAGCAAAGCCAAATGTGACCATTAAAGCAGAGATGGTACAGCAAGGAGGAAATGATTTCTGGGTGGTCTCCTGCATTTCATCCGGAGGGAGACCCGGCACAGACGTCTCTCTGGCTTTGAACATGACTGAAGAGCTGCGGAGGGAGAACGACACAAACGGAGACGCGCAGAGACTCTCGGTGCATCTCCCTGCGACAGAGTACGAGGGTCAAAGTGTCACCTGTGTGTTTAAACATCCCAAATTTACACACGCGGAGTCAAGAGGCCTAACACTGCCAGCTTTTTGTGAGTAAATCTCAGATTTGGTGAACAAGTCGCTGTCTATGAAGTAAAGCAGAGACAGAAACTGTTCTCTTTCCATCGGCAGATCTGACTACGGGTCGGTTGCAATCAGAAGTGGGAAACGGCAGCGATGAATTCTTTGAGCTGCAAGAAGGAGAGACTGATATTGTCATTGACCTCGAGGTCAGAGGGAATGTGCCACGTTACAACGCCTCCTGCAAAAAGTAAGGAATATTTTGTGATAATGCTTTGTGACTGTCACATGCAAAAACTGTGATAATCCACTCAGCATTTATCCCAAATGAGCTAAAAAAAGTCTCCAGATTGGATCTGAAGTGGGTTTGTCTGCAGGTTCCATGGTGGATCTAACTTTGTTTGTCCACATGGGTTTTAGATGGGGCTCTATTCATTTTCTCAGGCTGGGCATATGCTACTTCCACTATATGTGGTCCACACGATTTGCCCCCTCTTGGCCCATTTAGGTCCCTGGTATCCCTCATGTGCCCCATGGCCATCCCATTCAGAGCCCATAACACTGAAGCCATGAGGGATTGGCGCCATTTACCCGTTTCAAGCTCAAGCCCGCTTTAAATCCTGCAGTGACCCACATGGACGTGCTGTCCTGGAAGTGCAACAGAAAGTGGAGAATAAGCAGTTATGATGTCAAGCATGTTAAATCTGACATGCCAGGTGGAGATTGCTAGAGCATGGCACTGAGGTGCATCATGGGAACATTTAAGCAATTAACAGTCAATGCATCGTCAGTAAAATATGTCATTTTACTGCAAGGCCTTTTTTTTTATTTTTTACAGTGCATAAAGTTGATTAGTGATTAGCTTTATCACAAAACCTGGTAATTTTAATGTCTGGTTTTAATTGTTGTGCACATTTTTCTCCTTTTTTTTTTTTACATCAATCAGTGCTTTTTTTCCCCCTTCTTGTGTACTTATAAACTGTGACAACCTACACATCCTGTGGAGGATGTGGCGACACATTTGGTGGCACAAAACCACGAGTGACAGACAGCAGGAACCAGATTTAGACGTTTATATTTTGTTTTTACATTTTGCATGAGTTGTCACGACATTAGGTTTTCTCTTACGTTTTGATCGTTGGAAAACAACTATACACAAAAAAACATTTTTATTGCAACGTCTGTGTAGAAGATCTAGTCATGTCATTTGTAAATGTGCTTTCTTTTTCTGTTTTTCTAATGACACACAAAATAAAATCCCTTATATCATAATAATATATAATCTACTTAATAATGTTTTTTTTTTTAATTTATTGACATCATTGTCATAGTTTAAACTAGCATCCTTTCTGTTTACACCTGTGATCTTTCATATGTTCATGTTCCTGCTGTATTTGCCCTGCAGAGATGACAAGCCTTTGCCTGACGGTGTGGAGCTGCTGGGCCGAAACTTCACAGTTCGGGGTCCTGTTGAGCATCAGCATGCCGGTCTGTATCAGTGTGACTTCTCTTATCATCACCTTAAAGCGACGCTGAGGCTTAATGTCACAGTCAAACCTCAGGATCTGCGGCCTGGTAGGTGAAACTTACTTCCACGTTCAATCACTTCATTGTTTTACTGTAAAATCTTGATGTGGAATCATGTCTGCACACCTTTCCTCTCAGTTCCTCCCACGATCGGAGTTGAGCTGCGCAGCGAAGATGGACGCGTGGTGCTGGAGTGCGCAGCGGCAGATGCTGTTCCTGCAGCCAGTGTGACCTGGCTTCTTCCCGTGGGTCTCTCTGACGACCTTTGGTTCAGCTCCACATCTTATAATGGAAGCCACTCTGTCAGGGGAGTTTTGAACCTCCCGGCCTGTTCGCCCTGGGAGCTCACTGCGCAGTGCGTGATAAATCACCCAGCATTTGAGGAACCAGAGAACAGAAGCATAACCCTCCCTCTCTGCGGTTTGTTTAATCAGCTGATGGATAATTTTTAGCCTCAGACATATTTGTCCATGTATGTAGACGCTTCATTACATGCTGTTCTTCTCTTTCCCACGCAGCTCGCCCCAACATCACCGTCGGTGCCAGCGTGGCGTGGAGAGATGGTCACAAGTACACAAAGCTGCAGTGCTCTGCGATCAGCGTGGCCTCTGCTGCAACTATAAGCTGGCACACTGAAAACAACGACACCATCAGCCACATGATGGAGACTGAAGTCCAGGCCGAGGGTCTGGTACTGACCCGGAGCTCTGTGGATTTACTGTCCTCAGCGTACGCCGGTCAGAATCTGACCTGCCTGGTGCAGCACCCGAGTCTGGACACACCTGAAATAAGAACGATGAACATTCCTGAGCAGCGTACGTTAGATCTTTCTTAGAAACACCTCTTTACTTGATATGCACAGCTGCTCATGTATTTCCTGCTTTCCCCCCCCTTTTCAGAACCCTTGCAGCTGAGTGTGTCTGTGGTGAGACAGCAAGACTCCTCTCTCTGGCTGGCAGCGTGTGACTTCAGTGGGGAGGGCGTTGGGGAAAACCTTACCTGGGTCCTTCCTGAAAATGCCGGGGGAGAAACATCCCTGCGCACAGAATATGTAGGACACGTAATGAAAGTGAGACTGACTTATGAGTTTCCTCTGGCCTCTCACGAGGGGCAGGACCTGACCTGCGTGTACCGGTCTGAAGATGGGATCACGGAGAGGAGGACCGTTCACATCCCCACATACTGTGAGTGTTACAAGGCAAAACCATGAGCACATGCTCTTTATGTAGAAACCCGTTCGAAGGTAAGGAGAAATCCAAACATACGAAGTTCACCTTTGTAGATCGTCTGAACTTTCCGCAGATATCTCCTCCCTGCGCATCCTGAATCACACGACTCCTCTGCAAAGCCGCTACGGGGATCAGCTGGTCATGCACAGAGTGGCCGTCCAAGAAAACCGTCACAACCAGAAAATACTGCTCCGGGTGGAAGGCAACGTGCCGGAGTACAGCCTGGACTGCAGAAGGTGGTGTGTTGTCCGTTATGAACCCAGATATGAACAAGTCAGGCTGCCGTGTCAATATCACTCAACAACAAAATTCAAAACACAACCATTTAAACGCTATCTTCAATGCAGACATTTCACATTTAAAACTAATAAATATGGCTGTTTGTGAAATTCTCATTCAGATTTAATGTGATGAAGAGGCCTTCAGGCAGCACGGTGTTAAAAACTAAACCCCATTATGTTGCATCATCGCTGAGTCGATGCTCTTGTCCCAAACTGGATGAAATATGTTGCATTTCTTTATTTTTCATAAACTAAAACAAACAAACAGAACAGCCCTGTGAACCATTAATCTGAGACCAAAAAAAGGTTTGTTTAGAGCAATATATCAGGATATGGGAGCCTCTCTTTGCTCAGTTAAGGCCCACCGCACAAAATTCAATGTTTCCCACAAAAAGTATCAGCCTAAAAATATGAACATAATTGTTTCCATAACAATGATGTCATGGAGCATAATTGATGGAGATAAGCTGCAGTCTGGAGATGGTTAGTTTAGCGCTGAATATTTCTAGAGATAAGATTATTGCTGACATTCCTGTAAATCCTCGATGACACTGAAAAGTTATTTCTCCGAAAGTTGGTCCCAAAGTTGAAAGTTCCTTATGTTTCAGGAGCGATGGCTCAATTGTTCCCATGGATGGGGCTGCGATGATCCTTCAGACTGACGTCTCAGGGCAGGACAACAGACAGTACATCTGCTCAGCTTCTTTCTACCACCACCGAGCCACGGTCAACATCCAGGTGGAAGTCATGAGACAGGACGAGTTCTTGAGTAAGCATCTGTCCTCTTGTGACGTGTTCATTTTAAAATATGTTTGAAGAGCGTTTGACTGACTCGTGGCTTTGTATTGTGTGTGTTTCTTGCAGTCATGGTGGCCATGATCTGCATCTCTTCAGCTTCAGCCATCCTCCTCATCCTCGCCGTCGCCCTCTTCTTTTGCTGGTGAGTTCCACAGGTGTCGCCTCGGCAGGTGACCCGCCGACGGGCAAGTCGGGGCAGCGCTGCCAGCCTAGTACAGAGACGAGACAAACAGGATGTGCAGATCTCTAACCAAACTCACCTACCAACCTCCGTCACCGCAGTATAGTAGTTCACAAACAGGAAGCGCTGTGGCTGAAGCAGACAGGTGTATATCTGCCACCGCAGCACGGCATGCACGCAGGTAGAAATGGTTCATCAGTGTGAATAACACATTTAATTTTTTTTTCCATTTTCCTGCTCTGGCTTGGAGCAGTGTTACTTCTGGCAATTTGTGCAATAGACTGCTGATAGCTGGCCCATTATCATCAATACCACGTTGCAAAAGCCAAGGTAAAGGGATCAGAAAGTCCACATGTTCGGAAGCTATTAGTATAATGAAATTCAAGCTACCATTCATCAGTCTAAAAATCCCCACATGAATCCCTTAATGTTGTTGATGTTGGACAACATCTTTTACAGCTGGGGAGGGATATCAGACACAATCCTGCGAGTGTTTATGTTTTTCTGTCTGCAGAAATTTCCAGATTTCCACACTGAAACTAGTACCAGAAGGTTTATCGTGGTCCAGCGGGGCCTGGCTCTGAGCAAAGCTGCACAGCCGAGCTTTCAGACACCTGTGGTATGTGGCCTAAGTGTCAGTGCAGTGGGAAGGTCTGTCAGGGTAATATGGAAAGGTCAGCCACCCTGTGAGCAACAAGTAAACATGACTCCCTATAAGAGGTTTGCTATTTCGGTCCCAACGTGAAGCCCATGCAGCTCTGGGGAAGCACGACAGCGGCCCGTCACAGCTGGGTTAAAGCCACGGAGGTCACAAGGCACAAAGCAAGGCGCTACTCGCAGATCAGTGAGGTGGACTCAGTTTTCCCCTGCCATCTATTGATACTGCTGTCACATGCTGATGCATTCACCCCTGCAGTCTGCCTCCTCCAGTTCATCCTGTTTATGATTGTGTCACATTGCCATCTAGTGGCGGCCGGCAGATCAGGCGAGAGGCAGGGTCCACCTTGGACAGCCTCCCAGCATATTCAGAGATGACTTTTTAAACTAATGCAAACATCTTTTGTCTCTCTTACAGCAAGAGAAACAACAAGAAACAATACAAGGTATGTTTTAATCAGTCGGCACACATGTTTAAGGTTTACATGAAGAACAGTGTTCATAAAATGGGTTTGTGATGTCCATCACTCAGGAGCAGGAGTCTCTCTCGGCCTTGACGTCTCTGATGTTGGACCCCGGCTCTCCTGAGGTCAAGAAGCCAGCAGCCACGGCGGGAGACAAGGAGTACGCTCAGCTGACCAGATACTCCATCGTCATTGACATCAAGAGCACAGTGTGAAGACGGAGGCGCTTTGCAGCGTTTTGTTTAAATCAGCTTACATTGTGCAGAAGCTAGCGAGGAAAACTTACTGCAGCTACAGCATTGTTAACAGCATTGTTTACAACTTCAGATTTATTTTTTCCATCAGATTGGCATTAATTTAGTTTTGCACTTTTTTGGTCTTACTTGAATTTTTGCAGTTTTTACACTTACTGTATTTTCAGAGATTTCTTTCCGTTTTTTTTTTTTACTGTATTTGCCAATAAAGTGATTAACTGTAATTTTCCCATTTTGTTCTACTGCAACACATTTTCAGATGCAGTTGAGTTGACAACCAGACAGATCATCATCTAAAATCATCTAAACTTTTGAAGACCACTCGCTGTGCCAAAATAATGAGTGCTTTCCATAAAATCTTATATAATCTGCAAGATGATGCTCCTGCAGACAGACTGGACCTCAGGTTCTTTCTTCCCTGGAGAGTGCAGCACCATCGAATCATCTTGTGGGAAACACTTACACATTCAAAGAATAAATACCACATGATACTGTGTCTCATTTCTTTAGATACTTAAAAGAACGTGCCTATTTCAAGATTCAAATGAGTTCAAAACCTAAGATACATTCACAAATACACCACATATTCTTTAAATGTTTGTATTTTTAAAGATTATTTTCTGTAGTTTTGCAAGAAGAAATGTACAATTTAAATTATTTATTGTATAAAACGAGACATGATTAGGAAAAAGTAGAACTTGTACCATAAAGAAAACAATAAATCACTGTAAAAACATTCCCAACGAACAACAACAGATCCTTAAACAGCAATGATCTTAACACCGGTATAAAAAAGTGGACCAGCTTAAGAGATAAATGCAAGGTTCTGCTGTGATCTAACCCAACCTGAACTAAAGATTTGTTCATAAAACCTCTGAAGACCAGTTAAGACAGACGAGGGAATCTCTCAGAAACAGAGGGCTGAAGGAAGGATGAATGATAACCTCACAAAACAATAACAGGACTGTTTACTGCCACAAAACAATTATTTATAAGCAGGGAAACGTTGTAAACAAACTGTCTCAAAGGACTGACAACAAACTTTTGCTTTGGGTCATTTTTGTTCTTTTATTTTAAAATGAATAGTTATTTGGATGTCAGTTTAACTTAATATCAAGTCTGTGCCATTTTTTTAAAACAGTGAATTCAAGAAACATAGTCCACTGATCTGCTAAAAACAGACATATTTAATATACTTGTTTTTCTTTTTACACTTCTGCAAACTTATGAAGTCCTCCACTGACATCATCTTTTCTTGTACACACAGGGCTTCAACTCCAATTGGACTCTCTTCACGTTTTTCGGCACATTTCCTGTCTTCGTGAATTCAAAGGAGTAGAAATGAGTGTTTTCTGTGTCCTAAAAAGGGAAAAAAAACAGCAGTTATTCTCAGAGGCTAACATATCTACCGGCTTCTACGTTCTTCGTGTTTTATTCAGAATGACTTAACGTTTATCAACGTGTATTAATCTTAACCGCCAGTTAGTTTCCAACAATAAACCCGCTCACTGAATGTTCTTTTCAGCCTGTGGTTTCCTCCCGGCGGTTAATGCATGATATAAATGATAAAACACTCAGCTGGCAGCTGACTTTTAGGAGTAAGTATAAATCAGGATTTCTGTACTGACTGGAAAAACTAACTTTTTTTCAAATCCTTTTATTTAGACTTCACAGCTGAAACTAAAAGTGGAGGATGTAAATAACTGAAGTTCACCGTAACACTGCCCTCTCTTTATATCAGTTTCACTTTAGGGCGGTGGTGCAAATGCTTGCACAATAATGATTAATATTTTAAAATGCCATACGGATGTTCCCGTCTCCTTAAACATGCTCGCTGACGTGGACTCACCTTGTACATCATCTTGAATCCAAGACTTGCCAGCCCCGTCATAAAGTTTCTCACATTGTCAAATCTACTCGCCACTTCTGCGATTTTAAGGATCCCCCTGCAAACGTCACGGAAAACTCATTAAAAACACAAAACAGGGGTGAAGCCAAACATATGAATAATGACTCCACATCACATATTTTACCCTGTTTTTAAGACTCGGTTGGCCTCTGCTATGAAGTCTGGCAGGTTGGTTCCCATCAAAGAAAGACAAAACACGGCGATGTCTACGGAGTGGTCACGAACAGGTACCTGCACATGCAGATTGATTCCTTTTATAGAAAACAGAACACAAAAGAGCCTGTTTGACTCTCGTATGGAAAAATACTCACCCTGGACATGTCGCAGACCGTGACGAGCTCGCAGGTGGCTGCCAGGTCGAAGCAGTGCACTTTGTTCTTCACACTGCGAGCTATCTTACAGTCACCACAGCCAAAGTCTGCTACCACCAGAGAGGGAGGCCTGGAGGGAATGATTAGAAAATAAAAATCCGTTTTCAACCAGGATCGATGCAGCCTTACGAGGAGCAGTAGATCTTTTTTTTTTTACAAGACACATTGTTCTTCTCTTCATGTATTGCTGATGTCAACAAGACCTTCTCCTCATGGCAGAGAGTTGTGTTATCTGCTGCAAGACTCCCGACGGTCTTCTACATATGAGTGAACTGTATTTACTCATTACTACAGATTTGTGAGGTGACGTATGTCATTTAATTTTTTGAGATGACCTGTAAACTGTCCTCTGGAGGCTGAACTTGCCTTCCTGACAGGATTTTATTATGAATAATCATTGTTATTAATCAATCCAGAGATCTGAATTTAGCATCCAGTGGATTCAATTACCCACTGGACCTTTTGCTAAAAGATTAATCATTCATATGGAGATAAGATGACAAGTCTTCGTTAACTCTCCCCATAGAGAAGAAGAAGTAAAAAGAAGAATTGCCAATATAAAGTGACAATTTTCTGTTTGATTTTATGAGCTAAGAGTTTTTTTTTTAAATCAAGTAAGGTTAATATATAACAGCAACAATATAGGAAACGTACTTTTTCTGGATGTAGGAGATGATGACGTCCACCGGGTTGGCTGGCCACCTCTGGACCTGCGCTGTGTAACCTTTGTGGTAAATCCTGAAGGCCTGCGGGTCTTGTTGGAACATCCGCCTCGCCTCGCCGCTGGTTGTGGTGTACAAAACCTCGTTAATGTATCGGAATCGCGCCGACTCCAGCCGCTGCTCCATGCGGGACCGGAGGCTGTCAGCGGGACTTTGTTTCACCTCCTCCTCCTTCTTCTCCGGAGCTGCTGCTGGGTCCTTCTGGTCGGCTGGTTTCTCATCTTGGTCCGTTTCCTGGGTGTTGAGAATCCTCCAAAGCTTTTTTCTTTTCAGAATCTGCTCCTTGGTCAGCTCATGTTTCGGATCTTTCGTAGGAACCTGCTGATCGTTTGTGATCTGCACTTTAAGTTCACCTGCTTTCTGTTTTGATCCATCACCAGAAGATTCAGATGCACCTTTTTCAGTTTTGTTGCTCTTAGTTTTTTTCACATTTTCTTGTCTCTTGTTTTTTGTTTTCAGCAGTTTAGTTTCTCCTTCTTTTTTCTGTTTTTGGACTGCTGGCTGAGCGATTTTTTTGCTGCTAAGTGAATTTATTTTGATTTCTTTTGACTGTATATCAGAGGTCTTTGCTTTGTTTACATCCTCCTCTGGTTTATTCTCTCGGTATTTATTTTTACATTTCCTCTTGTTCCTCATCTTGTTTTTCCACTGTTGTCTGGTCATTTTCTTCTCACCCTCCAGCTTGTTTATAGTTACTTGTGGAGATTCTATAATTTCTTCATCTTTCGTCTCTCCCGCAGATGTGCTCTTTAGCTTCGTTTTCCCTTAAAGAAGAAGAAAATGGTCAGTATTTTATTTTCCTCTTCAGCTTGGGGAGGAGTATGAACATTTAACCATTGCATTGGAGACTGATATTGAAACTTTAACTGAACTTTAACTGATTCAACTGAAAAACATTTTAGAAATCCACAACCTATAAAGTCATAACTTTTAATATAACACAGTACTTTTTTCCCAATTCTCATTTGGTTTAGATCAGCTCAGCTTCTGTCTTTAATACTTACCAGGCTTGTTTACTTTCTTCTTCTTTGGTAAAGGTTCGTCCTTCTTGACAGTGTGGCTGATGTTTCCATTCTTTTGCTGTTCTTCCGACTCCTCTGCAGGCTTTCTCTTTTTCCTTTTCTTCCTCTTCCTCTGACTGTGGGAAGGATCTGCTTCTCTCTCACTGTCACTGTCCTGCTTCTGGTCATTGCTCTTCCACTCTGGTACTGATCCTAGAGTCTGCAGGGTGCGCAGCAGGCTCTTCCTCCCAACAACCTTGATTGACTGATCGGGGAATAATATAGAAAATATTTGTTAGATTTTTCCAAATGGTTGTGGTAATGTCAGGCTAAATAATACAGATACACTCAGCTTTCCACAGCACTGCCACTGTCAATGATCCAGTCACGCTTTTTGAAAATAGCTATGTTTGGTACATAAAAATTAACTGGCTACTGAGCTTTTGGTACATTTGCCTAACAAAATCACAAAACCTCTGTACCTTTACATTTGTGCTGCTGTTCGTCGTTTGGATGTTTCCCTGGACACCTTTACTCAAACCTTGAACGTCTTGTTCATCATTCCAATCTTCATCTTCATTGAACATTTTTCTCTGTCTTGCAAAAAGATAAGACACGTAAAAGCCACGTCCGCCAAACAGCTAACTGCTAATGTTAAGTCTCACCAGAAGGAACTGATACCGGAACGAGTGAATCTTATTCAGATTGTTACACAGTTTGTGTCGATGTTTACGAAGCTGGTATGACAACTGCTGTTCTTTAATGAAAGTATAAGTGGATAAAAGCCATGACTAAAACGCAAGCAGAGTTTTCTTCTGAGGAAAAAGCCATGTGGTTGGTTTGCGTCACGTGGTGTCAAGGAAGCAAAACAGAGCCGTGGGCGCACATCGATGACGTAGGAGACCGGATCTCTGGGACATGAAGTTTTGTTGATGAGACTTGAGAGTACTATGTAAAACAGCACATAAGATCAACATTGAATTATGCACTATTGTCAATCTTTATATTTTATTAGGAGAATTTCACATCCATAAATGTAAATTCCCAAACTCTTCTCCATTATTTTTTTTTTTTTTGATTGAAGTTGATTATTATCTTAAGTCTTTTAAATTAATTACAAATAGGAAATGTATATCAATGATGGATATCCATTCTGAGATTTTCAATCATTAAGCTGTCACAAATATAATTTTCATTTTATGCGAAACATTATAAAGTCGGTCACACCAAGGTTTTCTTTCTTTTATGTATTTATTTATGTATTTATGTATTTATTTATGTATTTATTTATTTATTTATTTAATTTTATTTATTTATTTATTTTTTCTAATTTTCTTGCTGTTGTTGATGATGCATGACTGTGCTCTGTGCTGCTGATGTTGCACAGGTTGCGAACTAAAATGTCTGCTTGTTGTACATTGTATATTGCACACTTTCAATACAACTCCATCCCAGCTCTCTTTGGGTGAAAGGCAGGGTCCACATTGGACACCTGATCACAACGAGGCCACAACCACACAAACAGCCACACACAGTCACACCAAAGTGAACTGCTTATAGTGAAAAATGTGTTTAAAAACACTAATAACTCCCCTTCAAATGAGCCCTTTCAACAACCTGTCCATTATGCTTGTAGTGTCCAAGCATGAACTTTTTCATTTATTCAGGGGAGTTGTTCATGTTTTTGCACAAATAAGCATTGTTTAAAAATGTATTGATAGCAATGTTGAATATTTAGTTTTTAGTTTGGGAACCACTGAATTAGCCTAACATACATGTTTTTGGATTGTCTGAGGAAACGACAGAACCTGCCCCAGTGTGTGCAAATTGATACAAATAAATCTAAACTCGCATTTATCAACTCAAAAAAGTGTTTCAGCCATGAGAAAACATTTTTGTGTCTGTTCTTTTTTTAATCTTTTTTATTTGATTTAATGTTTTTTGACAAACTGATAACTCTGTAACACTATAATATGAAGGGTAGTGTATCATGTTTCGTTTATCTGAGTTCTGCTATTGTGAATCTTGTACACTGTTTTTATTTATTTTCTTTTTAAATTTTTAAATTTTTTTGTTGTTAATTTTTTTACAAACCAACATGACCGGCGTAATATTGTCTGCGTAGAATTGTCTGCAGATAAGACCACTTGAAAAATGCAAGAGTTTAACAGATCTAGAAAACACAACATGAATGGGCACTTGTTTACAGGGTTTGATTTCTTGGTTTTGGTTCTCAAATTGTCTACATTTTTTGATATTTTTTTTCTGCTTTTTCTTTAATATGGTTAAAAACATTTGAGGTAAGTCAACAAACAATCTTTTGTTGATGTAGGTCATCTGCCAGTTTATAATATAATTGGTTGAACCAGATTAACCTGAACCCACCCATCCATCCACCCATCCATCCATCCATCCATCCATCCATCCATCCATCCATCCATCCATCCATCCATCCATCCATCCATCCATCCATCCATCCATCCATCCATCCATCCATCCATCCATCCATCAGAAACCTTCCAGCTGTGAGACAGCAGTTTTATTTCTCTTAAGCAATCTATAACATGTTGATGCAAAAAATAAACACACCATGATAGCTTACTATACTGGGATATTCACACTCAAGTATATTTTATGGTTAGTTTTACAGAGATTAAAAAATGTATATCAAGAAAAAAGATGAGAACAATATTTTTTTCACCAAAGGCCTGTAAGGTTCTTATTATCACAGAAGACCTCAGAAGCTTCAAAAGCTTGCCATATGCAGGTAACTGCTATTCAGCTCTAGCAGCACCCCCTCCTAGTATCACTTTTCTGTTTTTTGTTTTTATTTTTTTATTTTTTACACTGTTTTTAGATCCAAATAAATAATATATAACTGTATAAAAGAAAAAACTGAACACATGACCCGAGGATATGAATAATTGTAGTTGTAGTCACACCCAGGACACAGTGTGTTTGAACTGCTCCCCTCTGGACGGCGCTACAGAGCTCTGTAGCCAAAACCTCCAGACTCAGAGACAGTTTCTTCCTCCAAGCTGTTGCTCTGATGAACTCTCATCACTCATATAGCCTAGTCTCAGAGTAATCAACCACTGTGCAACAATAATAATAATAATAATAATAATAATAATAATAATAATAATAATAATAATAATAATAATAATAATAATAATAATAATAATTAAAGCTGCAAGCAGCGATGAACGGGCCCTCGCACTCACAGCCACCGCCCCCCATAAGCATATCAGACATGACACCACCCACGACTTCCTATGTCAAACCATTCAAAAGTTATAGCAGAAAAAAGGGACAACCAATCAGAAGAAGGGGCGGGGCTAATTCAAGCCAATGAAGGTCAAGGACTCCATACAGAGTCTGATGACACCACCCACGACTCTTTATGTCATACCATTCAAAAGTTATGGCAGAGAAAAGTTTTCCAGGTGGCGCTGTTGAGCCATTTTGCCACGCCCATTAATGCAAACCATGAAAGATCAAATTTATCGCCAGGCCTGGCTTGCATGCAAAATTTGGTGCCTTTTGGGGAACTATCAAATATGGACCAATCAGATGAAAGGGGGGCGCGCTTTTTGGCATCTAGCGTCGCCACGGTAACACTTTTGAAAGAGAAAAGTAATGCGCGTAGTCGCAGGATGGAGACGCATATTTTGATGTATAACACACCTGGGTGCACGTTACGGTTCGGGCCGTATTAAGTCTCGAAGGAATGGCATATATTGCTCCAAAATTACGTGATTAATTCAGAATGTTCAAAATGGCCGACTTCCTGTTCAGTTTCGGCCATAGCGCCAAGAGACTTTTCTTTAAGTTGCGACATGATACAGGTGTGTACCGATTTTCGTTCATGTACGTCAAACCGTATTATGGGGCTTGAGGCGCAAAGTTTTTTCTGTCTGAACAAATCAGATGAAGGGTGGGCACGCTTTTTGGCGTCTAGCGTCGCCACGGTAACGCTTTTGAAAGAGAAAAGTAATGCGTGTTGTCGCAGGATGGAGACGCACATTTTGATGTATAACACACTTGGGGGCACATTACGGTTCGGGCCGTATTAACTGCCGAAGGAATGGCATAAATTGCGCCAAAGTGACACGATTAATTCAAAATGGCCGACTTCCTGTTCGGTTTCGGCCATGGTGCCAAGAGACTTTTCTTTAAGTTGTGTACTGATACAGGTGTGTAGCGATTTTCGTGCATGTACGTCAAACCGTATTGTGGGGCTTGAGGCACAAAGTTTTCAAGGGGGCGCTGTTGAGCCATTTTGGCACGCCCATTAATGTAAACCATTAAATATCAAATTTTTCGCCAGGCCTGACTTGCATGCAAAATTTGGTGACTTTTTGGGCACGTTTAGGGGGGCAAAAAGGCCCTCCTTTCGTCAGAAGAAAGAAAGAAAGAAAGAAAGAAAGAAAGAAAGAAAGAAAAATTCCTACAGATACAATAGGGCCTTCGCACTGAAGGTGCTCGGGCCCTAATAATAATAACCACAATCATATGCTGTAACAATACACCTTTCAATAACCATGTCTACCTCATACTGCTGCACCTTTCACTTCTTTTTAAAAATTATATGTTAATAAGAGCCATTTGTTTATTTACTGTACAGTGAGCGAAATAACCGGAGTCAAATTCCCTGTCTGGCATGTTCAAACTTGGCCAATAAACCTGATTCTGATTCTGGTAAGGTTCTCAGAAGCTTCAAAAGCTTGCCATATGCAGGTAACCTCTATTTAGCTCTAGCACCTCTGTGTAACTTTTCTTTTTTTGTTTACTCTGTTTTTTACGACGGAGTATTAGGGCCAAAGTAAGACAAAAACAATTTGGAAATTACGAGAATAAAGTCATAATATAATGAGAATAAAGTCGTAAAATTACGAGAATAAAGTCGTAATGTTGCGAGAATAAAGTCGTAATAGAATAAAGTTAATATTATGAGAATAAAGTCGTAATATTACGAGAATAAAGTCGTAACATTACAAAAATAAAGTGGTAATTTATGAGAATAAAGTCGTAATATTACGAGAATAAAGTGTTAATTTATGAGAACTCTAACAGGAAGAGCATCTTCTCCCTGTGTTAAAATGAGGAACATTGAGCATCTTGTGAAATTATATTTATAATATATAATATATTTAATATTACGACTTTATTCTCGTAATATTACGACCTTATTCTCGTAATATTACGACTTTATTCTCATATTATTATTACTTTATTTTCGTAATTTCATTTTTTTTTTTGTCTTAGTTTGGTCCTAATACTCCGTCGTAGTTTTTAGATCCAAATATCAAAATAAATGACATATAACTGTATAAAAGGAAAAACTGAAACACATGACCCGAGGATATGAATAAATGGTTCCGCGTTAAAACGACGGCGTAGCCTACGCGGAACCTACTCCGTAGGCTCTGCGTTGGGGTAACGCGGGACCATAAATCAGCCGTAACCGTGGCTGCAGTGCTCGCCGCCGCCGGCAGGGGGCGCATCGCCGCGGAGGGCGTGGGCGTCACAGTGCTCGTTTTCCCGGAGACAACCAAACACTGAGCAACGACATAAACGAGCTTAATTCATCCTTTAGCTGCCTTGTACCACAGCAGGCTGCTGTATAAGGTAGGTTTATCTCCACAGAGACAGCTCGTTTGAGTTCAGACCACAGAAACGACATTATAGTGATTTGTTTTGAGTTAAATGTATCAGTCGGCGGCGTCACAGTCGGTTAGCCTGTTAGCAGAAACCTGTTTGCAACCCATTTTTACTAAATCACACCGTGTTGATGATAGTGAACCGATTTTAGTTCATATTTCTGTTTAAAGTGGTTGTAGGGATAACCCCTGGGCGGTTCTGTCTGGAGCTGAAACAGCTGAAACTTTTTAAACCCATCCCTTCCGCGTTAGCTGGATTGTAGCAGCACAGCTAATTGAAATGATTTTAATTCATTTTAAATCTTCACTGTGATAACAGTTTATTAGAAACCAAAGAAGAAATGTGAACCCCCGCCCCCCCGTTTGTAGTGATTTCTCAACATTCCTGTGCCATATGTGTGGTGTGTTTGTCTTACACTGAAACTAAACTTCCTAAATACAGTATAATGATTCATACATATAGATAAAGCAAAACTGCAATCTTTCTTATTTTCTTTCTGTATCTAAAACCGTAACACCTTGTTTTTGTCTTAAAGTGTGGGACTCTTTACATATAGATTAAGGACAGTTGCATCAAAGCTTTACTTTTGTCATATTGTTTGCTCTGTAATTGGAAAATAGCCCAGTTATTATAAAGTCTATTGAATAATCAGAATTAAGAGTGACGTCAAGATCTTATCAGGATCTTTAATACCACATTAGACAGACATAATAATCAAGTGGTAACATTTATGCGGGGCCTCTCCCTACCTCATACACATCCTACCTGCTTTCTTTCTTCTCATACTGCACTACTCTTATTTTTATTCCACTGTATATACTGTTTATATTTTGTAATTATATATTTTTTTTACTTTTTTCATCCTACTTTCACTGCATGTGTGTGTTCTGTGTACTGCTGCTGCACAAAGTGAATTTCCCCACTGAGGGATGAAGAAAGATCTATCTATCTATCTATCTATCTATCTATCTATCTATCTATCTATCTATCTATCTATCTATCTATCTATCTATCTATCTATCTATCTATCTATCTATCTATCTATCTATCTATCTATCTATCTATCTATCTATCTATCTATCATAAAAGACCCTTTGATGGGCTGTTCAGTGTTTTGTAGATTTGCAGGACATGAAAGAGGGTGCAGCATTTGGATACTGGATAAGGTCAAGATGGATAAATCTGACTACCCTAGTGAACAAGATGCAAGTCATAACCACATTTTATGAGTCACAGTTGCATCAACTGCATACCCACCCAGTTTTACAAAGATGGATAAGATTACCCAACACCTCTTACTTCTTTGGATAAAAAGTTACAATAAAAGTCCACCTGACATGAGAGCTTGTACAAACTATTTTCTGATGCCTTTATTCACTTTTTGTTCTCCCCCCAGTGTTACTGGAGTGCCACAGAGCCTCTGTGATTGTGTCCCAGATGAGGAACTGATGCTGGGACGAACTCTCCTCATCCCGTTTCCATTTAGCTCTGCATCTGCCCTCACGGGTGCACTTTGACAGAATCCATCCAAAATGGATGATATCTTCACGCAGTGCCGGGAAGGCAATGCAGTGGCAGTTCGGTTATGGCTGGACAATACAGAGAACGACCTCAATCAAGGGTGAGTTACAGTTTATTTTCTTGGCAAAAGGATGTCAGTGGGATAGAAAATTCCCAAACCACATCTGTTGGTAACGATCCAAAGTGCTGATGTGTTGTTGGTTTTTTTTAATAGCAGTGAGTTTTGTTTTTCTTTTTAAACATGTTTTTTGGAAATGCTCAAAAATAATCAAATGTTGGGATCATTATTTGCATAATACTTGCCACAGCATGAATTTTCAATGCCAGATAACTAAGTGTGCAGCGTCCCTGCTGAGTTTAAAGGATGCTGTCTTGAATTCAGGCGCTGACAGGGGATCAGATCCCGCCTTTTTACTGCTCAGTAAGATTGTGGCCTCGGACTGAACCCATTTCCTTTTGGGTGCATGTTTATGTACAGAATGCCACTGAGATAATTCAGAAGCTTGATGTTGGACAGGAAGCATGCTGCGATGGTACAGTTAGTCACGCTTGCAGTTGTTGCTGCAATTACATTTCTGGCTCCACAGACAACAAAGGGCATTGGACACAACCCTGGACAAAACCTTTTGTGCATGAAATTCTGCAAGCATATATCTATATAAATGTTTTAATTTAAAAAGAAAGGGGAAACTTTGCACAGCTTGTCAGTCCAGTTTTTTTTTCTTTTGGATGTTCATGCCCAATATTTGGACCAGCTGTATTTGTTTTCACGGCAAACAAATAAAGAATGAATTGGACAGTTTAATAATGTGCTCTGTGTATCTTGGAGTAGCTTCCCTTTTGTCTATTTTTTCTGTCTCTGTACATTAACTTAAGGATAAAAAATAACTTGAATGAACTCCCCCAAAGATTGTTTTCTGTAATTGCTGTTAATTGTTAGCAAATGCATATACATTTTAAGGATGACAACAGCTAAACATCTTTTTCTTTTCTTTTATTTTTTGTAGATATAAACCTGAACACGTTTAACTAGGAGAGAACCTCATTGATGGTTTTGATTTAAGGGGTTGAATCGTGTTATTTAACAACTATATTTAAAATAACTGATTGATTAAAGCATCTAATCATGGATTATATAAAAATAAATATTTATTGCATTTTAATGATATGCAGAAAGTAGTTGCATCACAAACTGGCACACACAGGATGGTCAGTAGACTTCTTTTTAGAACAGCTTGGAGCAATTAGTGCATAGATGAAGATATTTGTTTTTCCTGAATGGTTTGGTGTCCCTTTCTTGTGATTTCACTGATTACATTGAGCCCTTGTAGACCTGCTTCCCCTTATGTGGCTTTCCCATTAGCTGATTACATGTCCAGTTCCTTTTTACCGGATGAAACATCCCCACCAGTTGGTTTATTCTTGTATTTTTAATTTTCCCTACAGAAGCTTTCCTACCTTCCCTCTGTGTTCTTTGTAAATCCACTATTTGCTGGACTATCTGATCTTTACTATAATATTTTACATGGCCTTCGGTCATGCTGTGTTTACACTGATGTTACTCCCAGACAAAGAGTAGTAGTGGAATGCTGAATCTCCTTACAAGGAGTAAGACATGGGCCCCAAGGGAACGCTTGCCACCTACCAAAGAGAAAGGGGAGGAGATTGTTGTAGTGGGCAGGGCTGGATGTGTGTGTGTGTGCACGCGTGTGTGTGTGGAATGCATAGTTAAGCTATGGCAGCACACATCACTTTCCGCTCTTCTTCTAATATGTATCCGGTATTTGGCTCCCAGTGGTAAAAGATAAAGCCCCTATTTCCTCTTAGTCCTTCTCTAAAGTTTAGAGGCCTTAATTGCCAAGTTTAAAACCTATTCTTCCAATTATTTCTTCTATGGCAATCAGCTTAAGCCTTCTCTGTATGTTTTCGATCGCCTCTTCAGCCTTTAATGCCGAAACCTGTGATAGTTAAAATTGTCTGAAAATTCACACGAAGAATTATACAAATTCCTTGTGTGGTTAAATCTGAATAATGATCTAGTGATATTTCTTGTATAACTAGTCAAAATCTCCTACGATGATGTCTACAGATGCCCTTTGTCATTGGACCATCAAAAGTAAACCCCAGTTAGTCAACTTTTCTACCACATAACATTAACAAAAGCATCAAATTCACCCATTTTAGTCCAGTTCTCTTCGGAGAGCTTCTGCATAGTTCACCCACAGCCTCCATAATTTGATAGACTGTCGATACGAGTTGGAGCCTGTTGGTGGTGGTTTATTTTGAAAAGTGATTGGATTCTCCACATCATTCTTGAGCCCGATTTGTTAGCTCAATCTGCTGTGGTCAGATTGGTGCATGTGAACACCGAAACAGGTTGCATCTTCAGTGAAGTAGAGCAGACATTGTAACACATTGCTTCTGGGACGTTTGTAAATCACACTGCAGCGTTTCTGGTGCAGCCACTCTCATTGACTAGAATGGCTGCTTTTCACAGCAGCTGGTGAGGCCTGGTGGGACTAAGATGTTGAGGACATATAATCAAAGTAAAATAAATGATTGTCAAACTACTCAATAAATTAAGGTTGTCCCGATCAGGATTTTTTAGCTCCCGATCCAATCCCGATCACTTCAATTTGAGTATCTGCCGATCCCGATTTTTCTCGATCCGATCACTTTTTTTGGCTCCCGATACATTTCCGATACTTTTTCCTGATCAGATACATTTTGGCAATGAATTGAAAAAAAAAAAGAGGACTAAAACTAAATTATCCCATGTTTCTTTTATTGTCAATTGGAGAACAACATGGACATATATTTCAACAAAGCTTAACAGCACTGGTGCCACAAAATGTACTCACTCACTCACTCATCTTCTTCCGCTTTATCCGTTACCGGGTCGCGGGGGCAGCAGCCTCAGCAGGGATGCCCAGACTTCCTTCACCCCAGACACTTCCTCCAGCTCTTCCGGGGGGAGTCCGAGGCGTTCCCAGGCCAGCCGAGAGACATAGTCTCTCCAGCGTGTCCTGGGTCTTCCCCGGGGTCTCCTCCCGGTGGGACATGCCTGGAACACCTCCCTAGGGAGGAGGGACATGCCTGGAACACCTCCCTAGGGAGGAGGGACATGCCTGGAACACCTCCCTAGGGAGGCGTCCAGGAGGATCCGGTACAGATGCCCAAGCCACCTCAGCTGACTCCTCTCAATGTGAAGGAGCAGCGGCTCGACTCCGAGCTCCTCCCGGGTGACCGAACTCCTCACCCTATCTCTAAGGGAGCGTCCAGCCACCCTGCGGAGTAAACTCATCTCGGCCGCTTGTATCCGCGATCTTGTCCTTTCGGTCACTACCCAAAGTTCATGACCATAGGTGAGGGTAGGGGCGTAGATTGACCGGTAAATCGAGAGCTTCGCCTTTCGACTCAGCTCCCTCTTCACCACGACGGTCCGGTACATCGACCGCATAACTGCTCCACAAAATGTAAAAACATGAAATTGTAAACTAAAACAAAAAGAAGCAGAATAGTGCAATAATAAAAATAAATACATTTAACTTCAAAAGAGGTAGTTGAATGACATCCAGTCAAACTCACAAACACAAGAAAATTAAACTACGTTTTGGCTTAACCTTAGTGCAACATTCTGAATGGCATGAAATGAATAGCAGCAGCTTAATGCAACATGAACATATATAAAATTTCACAATTCAAACATGTAAACCATGTAAGTTTCGCTTACTTACTTCGTTAAATGCAACGATATATTAACAATATATAAAACAAATTAATATATATTAAAAACATTAATAACTAGGTATGTCCCGATACTTTTTTGGCCGATACCGATGTTTTGAAAATGCCGTGATCGGGCCCGATCACGGCATTTTAAGTGTTAAGTAAGTGTTTAGGTAAGCTTATCAGATTGGACTACATTTAAAAAAAACTTTAATAATCCCTGGAAAAAAAAATATCAACTTTTATTTTAATAACTGATTGATTTAAAGCTAATATTTCAAATAAAAGTTAATTTATATTTTTTTATATTATATTTGTATATTTAAATGTTTGTCTTTTTTTTTCTTAATTAGATTCAATCTTACTAGATTTACTGTTCAACATGAGACTGACACAAAGCCTGTCATGTAGCCGTCTTCCCTAACCCATCCCTGCAGCCTGATGCGCTACTACGGACTGACTACTACTTTGCTCATTGACAATTAATTACAAATATGATATATGAAGTGCGCTGCTAATGGGTTTGAAATACTGGTGGTGGATCGAATCAGCTCAAATGACTGCTTTTCTCCATATTTCAACGTACTATAGTCATATTTATTATGTATTTATCCTTCAAGATCTGATTACATCATCTTCAGGGAACAATAATATGAATGAAATCAATATTTTTTTTTCCATTGAAAAGATTAAAATCAGTATATTACAACAAATACTGAAGGGGAGACTTTTTTAGTTAATTTCATTAAGGCTTTAACGAGCAGTAACATTTTTACATTTTTTTTTTTGTTTTTTTTCAGAAAAGCCTCAGATTTCTTTTGTATTTCCAAATAATACCATAGATGTTGGAGTGCTTTTTTTCGCCTGACTGATGGCCTTTACTTTATGAAAATTGATGACATGAAGTTGTTTCTTGTTGCATATGTTGCAATCCAACATACTTAAGCGCGATGTCATCCAGATAGTTTAGTGGTCCAGAGTCTTGTTCAAGCATGTGTTGTTATACTGAAACTGCTGAGGAGTTTCATTTGGTAGTTGGCAACTCAACTAAGAGGTCATAAAGTTGTTTTCAGTCCACAGTAGTTCAACCCCAGTTAGCTCTGCGTATAGCCACGTATCAGAGAGATAGATAGATGTTTGTGTATATGAAACAGAGGATATTAACCTGATCCCACACAGCTGTTTGACAGTAACAGATGACTTCTCTCAAATACCCATCACTCATTAGACTCCCTTTGTGGCCTAATAAACAATGAGAGCACAGCCTGTTCATCAGTCTAAATTAGCTACCAACACACATGTCTTAAACATTGAGGAAAAGAACATACAAGCTTTGATATCTGTTGGTTTCCTTAGCTAGAATATTATTTTTTTTTAATCAACATTATATTAATTGGACTATTTTGAACTTTAATCCTATTTTTTGGGGTGCCTTTTAAAGCTGAATTAAATTGAACTGTATTCACTGGTGCGTTATCACTTTGTTACATTGTTTTGAAAAGTGTTATACAAATTTATTATTGGAAAATCTCCAGAGTCTGCATGCACAATATTCAAATAATGGCTCGGATCAAATGCAAAGCCTATACAGTGTTGGTAATGGACAATTAGTGAATTGCACCACTAGCAGAAATGGCGGCCATCTAAATTTATAGTTTACACATTCTCTAATAAGAGTGTTTCTTTCAAGACGTGTGCCTGTTCACTACTGTTCTCTTTGTCCGCCAAGCTGTACTCTTTGTGTTAAAAAAAGTTACGCATAATTTAGGGGTGGGTGTTGCCAAGAGACCTCACTGTACTTGAGTCAAAATACAATACGATATTGCAATATCCACATTTTGCGATGTTATACATAGTTTGCTGAAAACTGTAAAAGGCATTATGCATCCTAAACTCAGAGTTGCACATACATCAGATGTTTGTCATGGGACAAACTGAGTCAAAACAATGTAATTCAACTTATCCATGGCATTTTATTGTAACTATACAAGCTACAGTTACAACATATTTGCATATGTTTTTCATGTTATTTACATTATATGAAATTAACATTTACAATAAAGTCGTACTGGATTTACAACCCGTCTGACATGATTTTATTCATTGAATAAAAAAAAAATCGATATTCAAATTTTGACTATACCGATAAAGTATTGCAATATATTGCCATATCGATATTTTTGCCCACCCTTAGCATAATTAAGGATCATTTAAAAGCAGCAACGGGTTATATTTTTCAGGCAAACTGTCAGAAGGTTCAGCTTATGGAGTTTTATAATTGGGTGCCTTTTCTTTTCCTGTATCAAAGTTCTTTGGTGCAAGACAATTCCCACACCTGTACTTATTTCTGATTCTTTTCACTTGTTAGATGCTTGTAATTTGTTTTCCCTCAGCTGAGGTTTGTCATTTGACCTTATGGGGATGTCAGTGCAGAGACATAAAGGGTGCAGACAGGGGCTCTTCCTCTGGCTCTTCAATCTGCCAAATTGAGCTCTGCTGGCAGGTGGAAGTGCCAGAAATAAATTACCACAGTCTGTACGGAGGGAGAGAGCAGGAGAGAAGCCTGAAGTTGGCTTAAAGAGGAAATCCATTCCATATAAAAAGCCCTGAAACATAAATAAGTGCAGAAACCACAGGGCTGAACCTCTTTTGATGGAGCCACAGAAGTAGCTTTTCATTAGTTTAATGGGGATTTCAGACTTAAATAAGTAATAATGAGTTAATTACTTAATGGGGCTGAAACGAGTTTTAAAAGCTTTGCTGTGTGTCTTGTGAAAATTAAAAAAAAGAAGTCTTACATCAATTCTCAATATAGAACAGGAAGATTAAGGATTTATTTTCATTTTTCATGTTAGAATGGGTTCTGTTATTGAATACTAAATACATTGCAGTGATTAGAAAAGTTAGTTATGTGATGTGAAAGTTAATCAAAACCGGGAAGGCAGTGTAGGAGGGTTTCCTTTAGCACAAGTCAGTATGGTTTCAGGTAGACTTGAGAACTTCCCTGCTCTGGGTTGGTACTTGAGCATGGCCCCAAAATACTGCTGGGCAGCTGGTAGTGTTGACAATGTTCAGCTGTCTCCATGTCCTCTTCCAGCCGAGTCACTTCTTCTCATTCATCACCACCATCACAGTTCATGCAAACAGAAACGCAGTCACCATCTCAGCTCCTTCAGCATTGATCTTGTTCCAGTTTTTTCTTCCTGGCCTTCTTTATCTACTTCTTGTCGGCTGCCTCCTTCTTCTTCTCCTTAGTTGTCTTCGTCTCTTAAATACTTGAGGGAAAACAGTGGGAGTGGTGCATTACCACCACCAAGTGGTGTGGAGTTGTAGTTTGCCAGGTCATTGGATTCCACCGGGTCCAACACTTTAGTGGAGAGGCCAATGATGTAGACCCTGTCACACTTCCAGCTAGTGATGCACCGAAATGAAAATTTGTTGCCGAAAACAATAATAAACACTTGGCCGAATAATACCGAACAATGTTTCTTCGCAGTTTTTCATTTATTTTGCCAATTTTTTCACCATTGCATAAATCAAATAAATGTGCAGTGAAATACCCGCCAGTCACAATTTGTCTTACTGTACTTATTGTATTTTTTCTCATAATCCTTTTTCTTTTTCTCCCGTTCAAATCCAATTAATCGGGTCGCGGTGGGGCGGGGCTGATCTCCGCCATTTGAAGCCTTGTATAATAATTTTAAAAATCTGGGTTATTTTCTTGGAGGATCTCGTCATATCAGACGGTGAGGGTTCACGCACCGCATCGGTAGTACGAGCCTTTTCCTCTATTCACCTTATTTCATCATTTAGCATTTTGAACGATCAAGTAATAATAGTGCAACTATTAACTAATACAAATTTTGCAAATTTAAACATAAATTTCAATTAAATAAAAACAGCAGCTCAACTTACAATACCCAGCAGGCATGTAAACGAATAAGAAAATAAACGTGCAACAGTGTCATAAAGTAAGGTCAGTAATGTGCTTTTTAGACTGTACTTCTTACTTACTTACTTACTTCTTACTGTCCTTTACTGGCTTAAATAAATGTAATAAAATGTTTGTGTTTGAAGTGACCTACAATCTTCCTCTTCCTGAAACAATATGATAGGGCTCGGTTTTCGATCACTGATCGGATCGTGACATCCCTACTTTCTAAGTCACTTGCAAAATCCAGGCACTTTTCCATCATCATGGATAGTCATAATGCAGCTGTTGACTGGATGTGGTTCCGGCTAGATGTGCCAGACCTAAAAGACTTTTGTACCAATCAGTAATGTACACCCAGGTAAATCAACAGTAGGACCTAGATTTGAATTATTGAATTGAATCAATCAAGTACCCGGCATTAGTATATTTGGAAATGTAGTCAACTGACTCTTCATTGAAACAACTAGTTGTTTCATGTCAAACTATGAATGAAAAAGTTGAAGATCTAATTTTTTACAGAGTCTCTCTGTAATTCTGTTATTTGTCTTTTTTTTATGAAAACACAGTCATTAACTTCATAATATTTCCTTCTCACGCTGGAGTGTGAGTCTGAAAGCTCATAAAACCACAGAAGTCCGCCTTTGGGGAGTTTCTCTCTCTAGCAAAAGCTAATTAGTTTTTAGCATTTGGCCGTCTGGTCTGAGAGGAAATTGCCCTTTGAGTATGCCAGCCAGCCGGCCGCATAGATAGATGACTGTTATGGGACTGGGAGTCTCTGTGGAGGTCTTGATTCAGTTTTGAATTGAGCTCTTCAGGATGTGCGAATACAAGTCGATTCACTGTGGCGGCAGGACAGAGGCTTCAAATTCCTGCAGCTTCATAATGCTCCTCAGTTCTCAGACCCTTTCATCATGCTATCTGCCCACTCAGAATTTCAGAACAAGGGCATAACTTTATTAACCAGAGCACGGGGTTTGTTGTGATGCTTGCAGTGAGGTTCATATTTAGTAGCTAATTTTTAAGAGAGCCGCGTAAATAATCATAACAGTCCAGCTGTTTTAGAGGAAATCAGAAAGAGAATAAGGAAAGGCAGTGGGAGGAAACTTCAGAACAAAGACGAATTTGACCATGAGACCAAATTAGTGGAGAACAGGAAGCTCCCTCATGGCAGCTGGAGTTTGTGTCAGCAGCACTGCCGGAGGATGTTTGCAGTTTCTTCCACCCTTCACTTTTTCATTGACCCTCTGTCACTCTGCACCTTGTGTCTCTCAATCTCTGTCTTGATCTCTATGTTACTGATGCACTTTGTCATGAGCTCTGACAGCCACATGTGTCACTGTTGGTGTCAATGACACGGAAAGTGATGAATGCCAGAAGTCTGTTTAGCTGCCATCTCAGTCATGGTTGCATCAGCTTCCTTTTGAATTAGGAAGCAGAAGTAGTGCCAAGAAGCTTTTTTGAAGGTGATATTTTTAGTCCTTAAGGAGGAATGCTCCATAAAAAAGCTTCTGCCTCTACAATTTAGCTTTGTTATTCAAGCTGTACCGCAGAGATGTTTGCACAGAACAAATTCCTGAATTCATACTGTGCAAGTTTTTATGCCGTTTCCCTCTGATGTGTTAAACATGTTTGTGAAATGAGCTGACTGCAATGCTCCTCTGTCCCCGCAGAGATGACCATGGCTTCAGCCCGCTCCACTGGGCATGCAGGGAGGGCCGCTCCAGCGTGGTGGACATGCTCATCATGAGAGGAGCACGCATTAATGTCATGAACAGGGGAGATGACACGCCTCTGCACCTGGCTGCCAGCCATGGGCATCGCGACATAGTGGGAAAGGTAGTAGTAATAATAATAATACTGTAATTTAGCAGAGGCTTTTATCCAAAGCGACTTACATCTGACAGAACAAACACACAGGGAGCAATTAGGGTTAAGGGCCTTGTTCAGGGGCCCAAGGTGGTTCATCTTGGTTGCCATTCTGGGGCTTGAACTTGAACCCCTCCTCTGTAGCCACTAGACTACCACTCCCCAGGTAGGTTTTATGTACACACAAGGGAGCCACAATACTGGAAATTATTTTTTCCGGGTCCTCTCACTGATGGTGTATCACAACAGAGATGATCGTTAGAACAAAGTTGATTATTTTCAGCATTGGACTGTGAAATGAACTAGTGAATCTAACACCAGTCACAGTCAGAAACGGCTGTGTCTCAGCAAATTTGTTTCAACATACGATGTTACGAAATGATGTAATTTACAGATCAGCTATGAATACAAAAAGTCTTGTCAGATCTTGCTGTGAAGATGCTCACGTGTGATTTATAAAACATGCTTGATGCCGCCTAACAAGCAGTTTTAATGCAACACAAGTTTTAACGGCTCACTGAAAGTTATTGGGAAAAGATCGCTCCCTAAAACACTACAGGTATTGTAGTGCTCGCCAAAGCACTCCCTTTTCTCTGATTGCATTAATTTGCATGTAGGAATGCTGAAGTGATGTAACAGCCAGCTGCGAATTATGAGCAACTGAAACTTGCAGTGTAAATCCTCCATTGGAGGTGAAGTTTATAAACACGGGACTTCAAATCGATCTATTTTGAAGTAAACATTGAGAACTGTTGTTTGAATAGATGATATTTACAAATGGAGTTCTGTGAACTATGATCAACTACAGTTCATACCGTATTGCCATATCTAAGAGTTCCTCCATCTGTTCTCCAAAAGAAATAGTTTTTGAAACCACAAATTGTGCACAATCCGAAGCTGCAATTCTTGTCACAATAAAGGAACTCCCCTGTGTGTCATCACACGCTTTTACATTACGTATTAGATAAGTGGCTTTAATAAGAGATCCATTTTGTTCCATTTTTCTAAAGTGACATCAAATGTGTGGTTTTTCTTAAGAGGCATTGTGCAGTTCAGCATTCAGACTTCCTTTTTGGTGAGCGGTACATTTATTTTACTAACTTATGTGGTTAGTTTAACAACAACAAGACAAAGTGATGTGCTAAACAAATGTAAGAGTTATTAATGACTGTTTATGGAAGAAATATAAAGATTGTTTGAATGTCAGTGTTGCCTAGAGAGTTGTTGACATAAAGTGAGGCTTCTTTCTGCAGGGTGTCTGATTTTAGACTAGCTGCTAGGCAGCTATAGAGTTTAATATTAGGCATGTCTCAATTTCTCTGGTATGTGTCCACAGGCAAAACAATCTTGCACAATCTTTTTTTTTTTGCCAGCTTTAAGGTTCATCTCTGTATATAGCCCAAACAAGCTCTGACGAGCTTGTTTTTCTTTTTCATCTGATCCCGTCTCTCCTTCCTTTAGCTGATCCAGTGCAAAGCAGACACCAATGCAGCCAATGAGCACGGGAACACTCCTCTGCATTATGCCTGCTTCTGGGCTCATGACCAAGTGGCTGAGGTTGGTGTGCCCCCTGGTGGTGATACAATTAAAAGTGGTCAGTTTATATCCATGTCAAATTGTCATGTATGATTTGAACCAGGACCTTGTGAATAATGGTGGTCTGGTGAGCATGTGCAACAAATATGGGGAAGCTCCTATGGACAAAGCCAAACCTCACCTCCGTGAACTCCTCAGAGGTATCTTAACGGCCTATTACAATGGATTTGTTTCCCACTTAGGGTTACATTTATAGTATAAACTGTTAATGTTTCTGATTTGTTTCATTCAATAGGTTTTTTCAGGTTTTTAAAACTTGTTTTTCCTTCCAGAGAAAGCAGAGAAAACAGGTCAAAGTTTGACAAAAATTCCCTTCAAGGACACATTCTGGAAAGGCACCACCAGAACCCGACCCCGTGAGTCCCGACAACTCATAAATCCAATATACCACGTTTTGACTTGGTCACAATGCTTCATAAAAGAAATAAAATATATCTCATTGGCCTGTCATCTGGGCTTTTGATGAATTTACTATGTTCTGCCTCCTTGGTCTGCATTTCTCCTTAGTCATTGCTGAAGTTTGCTTTCATTTTTTATTTTTAGGCAATGGCACTTTGAACAAACATGCAGGCATTGACTTCAAACAGCTCTCTCTGCTTTCTAAAATAAATGAAAACCAGTCTGGAGAGGTACTCTCACATTCTTCCTGCATTATTTGTGGCTTATATTCATGCACAAATGCTGATGGTGGTACGTGCCCTTCTTTTTAATTTCACTATATTGATTTCTCCTCTGCAGCTTTGGCAAGGGCGCTGGCAAGGAAATGAAATTATTGTCAAGGTGCTAAAAATTCGGGACTGGACCACAAGGAAGAGCAGAGACTTTAATGAGGAATATCCCAAACTCAGGTAAATTCTGTCTTAATAAATAAATATATACGGTAAATAAAAGCCTCTCATTTTTGTTGTTGTGACCATCATGTGTCTGTTTATGATGTCTTGAACCAAACTCTGTGTATAATTTATTATGGAGGGAGGTGACTCCCACACCAGGCATCTGTTTATGTCAAATCCTCTGTGTGTTTGTCTCTTTTTTGTCCATCTCTCCCCTGACCCTCCCTCTTTCACTTCATCCCAGGATATTTTCACACCCGAATGTCCTACCTATGTTAGGAGCATGTCAGTCTCCTCCCGCCCCTCACCCCATTATCATCACACACTGGATGCCTTATGGCTCCCTCTACAACGTGCTGCATGAAGGCACTAGTGAGTACTTCCATACTGGTCACAAACTCCGTACTTGTCACTGGTTCTGGTGATTCGTAGGAATTTGTTTATTACACTGCAGCGTTTGTCATTAAGTTTTCATCAATTTTATGTGAAGTCATGATTTTGCTGTATTTCTGTAAAGAGCTTAAAAGCAGAGTGGCCTAAAGCTGTTGTTACTTGATTCTCATCCTCCTGTCAGACTTTGTGGTGGACCAGACACAAGCAGTAAAGTTTGCCCTGGACATTGCATGTGGAATGGCTTTCTTACACACACTTGAACCTATGATCCCTCGCCATTATCTTAACAGCAAGAGTGTAATGGTAAGAGGTCTAAAGGTCATATACCTGTCCAATTGTCATGGATGATTATATTTCATATTAATTATTTTACCGGTACTTAAAAAACATACAAAAACAACATCTGAACGTGTCATCTGAATCAGGTTTGTTTCTTCCACAGATAGATGAAGACATGACAGCAAGGATCAGCATGGCTGATGTCAAGTTCTCCTTCCAGTGTCCTGGCAGGATGTACTCGCCTGCATGGGTAGCCCCTGAGGGTATGCATCACTCACTGAACACAGATCCAAAGTGACAACCGCAGTAACACGAGCCCAAATGAGAATGATGGATGCAGAGATCTTCATATTGTCTCTGAGCCAAATGTAATTTGGAGCTGATTTCCCCCTTGAGATACACTGAAATTCAAGCAAGTAAGAAAAATAAACGTATTATACAATATGGAAAGAAAAACAGTACCAGCAGTGACGCAAACAATAATTGTAATCTCCAGGGAAGGTTTAAGCTTTTCAGGATTGTGTGGATTTGTCGTGACCAGTTACAAAGAGACCACGTCCACATAGTGTATGAACGCTCTCAAACATGAAATGGAGAGCACAGATTAGTTCTATTCAGACTGAAGTGTACACATCTAAATTTGAATGGACGTAACAATGCACTCAGTAATTTCAAAGATGGAAAAAGCAAAGGTTTGAGAGGCCATATGGTGCTCATAGAAAAGAAAACCCCTCAGGTCACCAAAACCTGGCTACATGGCATTCCCAGGATCATCATGTTTCCTGTCTTTCTTCTTTATGCTTTTTATTAAATTCCCTTTTAATTAAAGAGGAAATACCAGAATATAATTACCTGTATGTATATGGTGGCAAAATAAGCTTAATTTGTATTTTAATTGCTGGATAGATTGTACCACTTTTGTGTCACTTCTGGAATAATTGGGATCATAATTTGGTTTGAAAGAGGAGAAGGCATTTCTTTTGGGCACAGAGGAGGATGTCATGATTCAGTCACTGATGTGCCTGCGGAGAAGAGGGAGCTTAAGAAAAATAAACTGCACGATGTGAATGTCAGGTAGCATGATAGAGGGACGAGATGTAATCTAGTTGTTTTAAAGAGCACTTCCATCAGTCTGCACTGATTTATCAAGAAAAATTACAGGGTGTCGATCCTTACATTTACTCTCTGCATCTGTGATGTGAATCAGAGCTTGTTAAGAGTTCTACGTTTTATCTCCATGCATTCGGTTTCCATAGCAACACACACTACAGCAGCTATATCAGAGATTAAAACCCCAAAAGACTTGACTGTGGATGGTTTAGTGGGTTGATAAAGCACTTTAAAAATCTGCTCATGAATAACAGCTTGTAGTAGAGTTGTCTCATCATATGGCTTTTTTTGTTTGAGATTTTTGTTTGAAATCACGGTTTCTCTGTGTGTGCTCACGGTAATGAATTCATGATGTAAATGTCATCTGCACTAGTCTGAGAGAGTCTAATGTATCTCTCCCTAGCCAACTAAGTGCAATGCAAAAATATGCAAACCTGTATTTAAATGCACTCACCCACACACCTGGAAAAATCCTGCTTTCAAAAAAAAAGACAGGAAGCAGAAGAACATGATTGCTTGTTTTGAGGACCTTTTTTTTTTTTTTTTTTTTAATTAAAAAAACAAAAGCCATTATCAACATCTCTATGTATATCACATTTTAATTTAGAGGGACTTTCTACTTGATTAAGTTTTTCTGAGTAAAAATGTGTCAGATGTTGCATACATGGCAACTGCTTAACTAAACGGCACATCTGTTCAGCTTTAGGAATGTTTCTACAGGAAAAGAAGTCACCACCAGGACTGAACTAAGAAAAGCCTCCTATAATAAAGGTCCTGAAGTGATTATGTCTCAGCGGTTTGCCTTCTCAAACCCATTCTGTAAAAAAGCTTCTCATTTCTTAAACAACTCAGGCTGTTGGACACATTGTGGTGCCGTGGAGAGATGCTGCTCTGTTTCAAAGGGTCTGTATTCAGCATGATGTAAGCAAAACTAAAATAAAATAAGGGCTCAGCTGACTTCCTGAATATACAAAAATGATCAGGTTTACGGTACTATTAATAGGTTTTTCCTCTTTTGGGTGGTCTTGATGTCACACTCCTATTTTAGTGTACTCCTTAGAGTTTATTCCTATTCAGACAAAATAGTTTTGTTGTTTTTCTTAATTACAGAAAGTTGAGGTGCCCAAGGTGTGTCGTTTAGGTCACTGTGTGAGCTTCATTTGCTTCTGTTTGTGGTTTCCAGCTCTGCAGAAGAAGCCAGAGGATATCAACCGTCGGTCAGCTGACATGTGGAGCTTTGCTATCCTGCTGTGGGAGTTGGTGACCAGGGAAGTGCCGTTCGCTGACCTGTCCAACATGGAAATAGGCATGAAGGTTGGTGATATGTGCAAATGCAGATGAATATAAATTTCCCAGTTTATTAGCATAACTTTCAGGAAACATTTGTAATCTTACTAGTTGAATGCATTCACTGACTGTTTGGGATTTTTAGGTTTCCTTGGAGGGTTTGAGGCCGACAATCCCCCCAGGCATCTCACCACACATTTGCAAGCTGATGAAGATATGCATGAATGAAGATCCAGCTAAAAGGCCTAAATTTGACATGATTGTGCCAATTCTAGAAAAGATGCAGGACAAGTGAAACACCTCAACTCTCCCTTATTGAACTGGACACTGAATACCTGGATATCTTATCCCAGCTATGACTCTGATATGGTTGTGTGGTGCTTACCAGTATTGCCTTAAATTTTTCTGCTATCACAGTATTCAGTGCCACTGTAGCTTCTGATTCTGAGTTCAATAGCTGTCACTCCGTTCATATTGCATTTTTCTTCCTCACTCAATGTGATATTATGTTTTTATTACTGTCTATCACTGTCTTTGCCACTGCTTTGTTAATATTGTCTTTGCAGAACTTGGTATTGGTTGTCCATCTTTGAAACTGTAATCATGTCGAGAAGTACAATCTCTCTAATGACTGAACCTGTGGAGGTCAGCAGATGTCTGCTGGAATGAACCAGTGGATTTATTTACTTATTTTATCCAGAATCACATTGGACTTACTTTTAAGAAATAACTATCTTAAAGTAACTGTTGTGGTATAATGTAAGTCAGTTACTTTCTTAACCCACTTCAGTCCAACTCACTGTCATGTGGGGGGGTAGAACCTGTACGAGTGGTTAATGAGCAAGAGGAGGAGAACACTGGACACATCGCCAGTCCATCTCACATCTGCCCTATAATGGTTACTTAAAATTAAAGAGAATATAAATTAACCCAAAGCTTGTTTTGTGGAAAACATTTTGTCAATGCTTGTTGTTTTAGTGACAAACTAGAATGCAATGAGCAAGCATGTGGAAAAATAGCATGTAAGGTGATTAATAAAAGTCTGCGTTTGATTGTTCAAACTACAGCACGAGCTTGGCTTGTTTTAACCATTGTTTTCTGATCATGTTCTTTAAGTGGCTACACAAACCTTTTCTGCAAAAACTTGACATTTCCATTCTGGAGATATTAAGTTCAAAAGGCATTTCAAGGTCGATGAAACTGTTTTATATGTATTGTAAACATTGTATCATTTAATTGTTTTCATTTAATCTCAACATTTCTTTTTCCCCTTGTTAATTTAAATTCTGGTAATGTTGAACAAAAGGTTTAAGCAGCCTCTTTCCAGATATGTTATTGTGCTTATTTCAGAGCATATCTAAATGTCTGGGGCAGATATGCTCTGTTTTCATAGGTGTGAAACTGCTGCCACCGTGGGAATATTATGGGTTAAAATTGCATCCTGCAAATTGTTGCTTTTTTCAGTTTTGTAATTTCATTCTTGGAGTCCATCTGACTTTATATCCAGAGTCATGAGTTGTTTCCTTTGCCTACTTTGTTTCTTTACCTCTACCTGCTTGCTTGTTTGTGCTGAATCACATGGTTGAAGCCAAATTCAAGAATGACTTATACAGATATATGTATTTATATATACAGTATATTAAAATGGTACAATATGGACAACTTGAATGTGTCAGGTGTGTCATTTGTAGTGGAAGCTCGACACAATGGGTGAATGGATTGATATGTAAGGAATTATAAGGCAACATCAAATTTGAAATTGCTTATATTCAAGTGTGGACCAGCACACTTTGATTTTTCTTTTATTTTTTCTCCCCTCCATACTAGATTTAGACTAAACTTGTGAAACTAGAAACTGGATGTTCACAACCGCTTGCTTCAGAAATGTAAAAGGTATATAGTTAGTTGTATTCGTGGTCCTGCACAGGAAATTAACTCACAATAGATTTAATCGAAAGTATTGTAGGTATTACAACTAGATGAGCATTGTTTTTGTTGGTATCGTCCAAACTAAAAGTTTAAACCATTATGCAATTACTCAAAAATTAAGCATGTGAATGTGTGTCTGTATCTGTGTGTGTGCGTGTACGTATGTATGTGTGTATATGTATAGCTATGTATGTGTTTATGTATGTATGTATGTATGTGTGTGTATGTATGTGTATGTTTATAAATACTCACACTGCTAAATAACATTATTATTATTATTATAATATACTGTAATTATACTCACACACATACCAATACATACATACATACACATAGTTGAATATTTCTATATATTTGTACACACATGCCCATATAAATATACTTATTTAGACTGTCTCTATTAACCGCATATTTAAATGTATATATAGCTATATATACACACATAATTATTATATAATTACATGTGTTATATAATGTGTTATCATTATATAAAATATTATTATATATACCGTTTGTTTTAGGCTTGTGCATGTTTGAGACAAATAAAAATCAAATCAAATTAAGTCATGAGAAATAATGGCACAAGATTTTTTTGCTAGTAATGACAAGAAGAATCTTGTCCCACTGGCAGATTTTCCTACTTATTTCAAGTGAAAATTTACTTGAAACAGGCGAAAATTGTCAAATAAGTTATTTTTCTGGTGATGACTGTAAATGTTGAAATAACAGTAAAACCACATTCATTGATGAAATGACATAAGAGATGGAAAGGGGGGATGGCAGTTTTACAGGGGGGGGGGGGGGGGGGGATTTGGATCGTTTTTATTTCGGGGGGGGGGGGGGGGTGATTTGGACCGTTTTACGGCGCCGCCATGATGGATCTGCCCGTCCGCGTGACGTCATCACGTACATCAAAGAGATCGTTTTTTCATGTTGGGCGGGGCCTCTGACGTAATTAGTTCAGCGCTCACCAAGGTTACCAACGTTCTCACAACATTCCATAGTGGATTGAACCTTCAAGACGCTACCTGTTGCAAGACTCTCTGGTGAAAACCACGTCTAACGACTCGGAAAACACTTAGAAAACGCTACAGAAATTCAAACTTACATTTACTGACACATTTCAAACCGTATATCTTGAATTCTTCAAGACACGACCTGTTGCAAGACTCTCTGTTGGAAACCACGTCTACGACTTGGAAAACACCTCAGAAAACGCTTCAGAACTTCAAACTTACATTTACTGACACATTCCCTACCGTGTTGATCGCAGAAATGCCTTTTAACGGAGGTCCAAGACCCAGACAGGGACTTGTGAGCTCTCCCAGGGATGGAGCTCAGTCCCAGGTCTCAGAAGAACTCCACCAACTCCAAAGGGGGTTAGAAGAGTGCAAAAGAGACCATGATTTCCAGACCAAATACAGGAACAAACTGGTGTGTGAACTTGTTGGTCGCAAAGAGGAAATAGAAAGTATCTTGTCGATCAACCAGAAAATGTACTCAAACACAGTTGACCTGAGAGAGCAACTCCAGCAGCTGCAGGAGGAAAATAAAGCTCTCCACGAGGAAAACAAGAATCTGGAAGAGTACAACATGGAGATCAGTCTCCAGCAGAAGCAAGAACAGGAAAAATCCTGGGTCCGGGTGGAGGAGGCTCTGGCAGAACTGACAAGTAAAAGGCAAGGGTTCGAGGAAAGAGGGGTCAAGGTTGAAAAGGAGAAAATGAACCTGGAAGAACTCAAAAGACAGACTGAAGAAATAAAACTAGAATACGAGAAGGAAAAAATGGATCTGAAAGAGCAGAAGGAAAGCTTGCAAAGAGAAGAAAAAATAGTGATGGAGGGCAAGAAAAAACAGGAGATGGAGATGGAAGTGTTGCAAGCAGCAAAGCTTGATCTGGAGGAGAAGAGGTCAGACCTGCAACTGTTGCAGTGCAACATTGATGTGGAGAAAGATGAGATGAAGCAAATGAAGGAACATGCTGTAAACTTGCAGAATGAGAAGAACAAGCTGCAGGGAGAGATCAAGAGTTTAATGGAGCAAAAAAGAAAGAAATGGAAACGGGTCAGAAGGACCTGGAAATGGAAAAGACACAAATCTGTGATACCGAAATAAAAACAGACAAAGACTGTGCACAACTCAAGAGAGAGGTGGAAAGTGTGGAGGAAAAGGAAGATGAAGCAGCACAGGAGAAAGACTTGGAAGAGGAGGATGAGAAACTGCAGCTGGAGACACAATTAGAAGAGAAAGAGAGAATCCTGGAGGAGGAGGAGGAGGAGGAGGAGGAGGAGGAGGAGGAGGAAGAGGAAGATGATGATGATGATGATGATGAGGAGGAGGAGGAGGAGGAGGAGGAGGAGGAGGAGGAGGAGGAGGAGGAGGAGAAGGAGGAGGAGGAGGTGGAAGATGATGATGATGATGAGGAGGAGGAGGAGGAGGAGGAGGAGGAGGAGGAGGAGAGGATTGTTAAAAAGGAGAAAAAGAAGAGATGTTTCTTAAAGATCTTCAAGAAACAAAGGGGAGATGAGGAAAGAAGAGATGAAAAAGTACAGAAAAAATGGAATGACATCAAAGAAAAAGATGAAGAGCATCCTAAAGAAATGGAAAGTGGAGAGAACAAAAAGAAGGAAAAGGTGGTGAAGAAGAAAAGTTGGTTCAGCCGGATTTTCAAAAAGTCGAGCAGAGAGAAAGCTGCTGGAAACCAGTAGCTCAGCGACTTCACCTCCTCTCCTCCTCCTCTCCAAATTCTTCTCCCCAACATCTCTTCTCTTCCCGTCTTCATCCTCTCATTTCCAGATGGCTTTATTGCAGGAGGACAATAAAGCCCTCCAAGAGAAAAACAAGTCAACAGACAGGAAACGGAGCCGCTGAACTTCACCTTCAGAGGCTCTTCTGATGCTTCTTGCTTCAGCAGCAAGAAGCAAGAAAAAGCACAATTAAAGCTGCAAGCAGCGATGAACGGGCCCTCGCACTCATGGCCACCGTACCCCATAAGCATATCAGAAATTACACCACCCACGACTTTCTATGTCAAATCATTCAAAAGTTATAGCAGAAAATAGGGACAACCAATCAGAAGAAGGGGAGGGGCTAATTTTCACCAATTATGGTCAAGGACTCAATACCGAGTCCGATGACACCACCCACGACTCTTTATGTCAAACCATTCAAAAGTTATGGCAGAGAAAAGTTTTCTAGGGGGCGCTGTTGAGCTGTTAGGCCACGCCCATTAATGCAAACCATGAAATATCAAATTTATCGCCAGGCCTGGCTTGCATGCAAAATTTGGTGACTTTTTGGGCACGTTTAGGGGGGCAAAAAGAAGAATAAAGAAAAAGAAAGAAAGAAAGAAAGAAAGAAAGAAAGAAAGAAAGAAAGAAAGAAAGAAAGAAAGAAAGAAAGAAAGAAAGAAAGAAAGAAAGAAAGAAAGAAAGAAAGAAAGAAAGAAAGAAATCCTACAGATACAATAGGGCCTTCGCACTGTAAGTGCTCGGGCCCTAACAAGTGCAAAGAGCAACAGCAGAGCTACGTCCGGATGCTCTTCGTGGACTACAGTTCTGCATTTAACACAATAATCCCAGACATCCTCATCACAAAACTGACCACCATCGGCCTGCCCCCTCTCACATGTCACTGGAGTAAAAACTTTCTCACCAACCGACCCCAGACTGTGAGACTCGGCCCCCACCGGTCCTCCACCCGCATGCTGAGCACCGGCTCTCCACAGGGCTATGGGCTGAGCCCCCTCCTGTACAGCCTGTACACCAATGACTGCAGTCCGACCCATAACAACAACCTGATCCACTGGGCGGTGCCCCTCACCCTTCTTCTCTTCTCCATTTCCATTTTTATGTATTATAAGTACCTCATAGCTATCATTTTTGTCCATCGTTCCTGTAGTTTCCTGTGCTGGCCCCCTTTTTTCTCTTTTGTGCATGTTTGCAGGCCGGAGCTTCAGGAGCTGCGTGCTGGCCTGCGGTCCCCCCCTCTGGTCATCCCGTTGCTGCTTCCACCTGCCTGCCCCCCCCTCTGGTCATCCTGCTGCTGCTTCCACATGCCTGCTGTGTGCTGTTGACGTCCCCGACTCCCACCAGTCTGGCCTTCGGCAGGAGGGTCCCCCCTTATGAGCCTGGTCCTGCTCAAGGTTTCTTCCCTCCTAAAGGGGATTTTTTCCTTGCCACTGTTTGGCTTAAGGTTTTTCTCCCACTATGGGAGTTTTTACCTGCCATTGTTTATGTAATAATTGCTCGGGGGTTTATGTTCATGTTCTTGTCTCTGGAAAGATCCTAGAGACAACTTTTGTTGTATTAGACGCTATACAGATAAAATTGAATTGAATTGAATTGAATTGAATTGAATTGAATTGAATTGAATTGAATTGAATTGAATTGAATTGAATACTGCTTATCCATGGAGAGCCTGCTGACATACTGTATTACAGTCTGTAAATTAAGATATCAAGTGTTAAAGTATGAAATTCTTTGTATTGTTGTTTTGTTTTCTCATCATATCTTGAATTGTTATTTTTTACATGTACAAAATAAATCAAATCGAATTTAAAAAAATCTAATACTTTTTCCGGCCTATCTGTGCAATATTCCACCACATGTGTAGTAATATGTTAATCTGTAGATAGGATCTCAGGTCTTGATTTGACTATTTAAAAATGCACCTTAGCCTTTTAATATTATTTATATTTCTTGAATCTGTTTGCACTGTCTTGCACTGGAAAGGTGATGCTGCTTTTAATCTCACTGTAGCCATGTATAATGGCAATAAAGTATTCTATTCTATTCTATTCTATTCTATTCTATTCTATTCTAACACACAGATGCTTAAGTGTGTTTAAGAGAAGCACTGAGTGGCTTCAGTGGATAAGAGACAGACAAGAAAATAATGTCAAAATAAAATAAAAAGTAAAAATAATGGTGTGAATGACCATATTGTTCTATATGTATTATATGAATCTTAAAGCTACCTTGCATTGTTTTTCTAGTGCAGGAACACCAATTCACATACATTATATCAGGCAGTATTTAAAAAAAAAACTCCACCATGTATAGTCATAAAAAACAAATCCCACTCCAGGGAAAAAAGGAAGATAACTCTGAAATTAATTTGTTCACAGGTATTGTTGGAGTCACAATAAAAGTGCTCTACTCTCAACCTGCAAGGTGATGGTGCCTAACACACAGTAGCAAGAAAAATATGTCAAACGTTTGGAATGAACTGGTTTTCTTCACTAATTTATAATCAAATTTAATCAGTCTTTCATCTGAGTCTCAATTTTAGACAATCACAATGTGCATTACATGATAGCACACAAAAACAATTGAGCACCCGTTAAACATTCACAGTGCTGTTGGAAAAAGTAAGCGGCCCCTTGGAGTCAGAAACCTGTGGTTACTGCACAGCAGTAACAGGGGAAACACTAAAGGTATTTAGCAGCTAGTTGTAGGGTGGAGTTCAACAAGAGGGTTCGTCCAATGTAAAGAATCAGTCCAAACTGTAAAAGAGGTGCAAACCGGTATTCTGTCAATTTCTGCTACCTGCCGAGAAATGCTACTTTGTGGCTCTGCGCATGCGCACAGTCGATTTTCAAAGTTTGATTGCCACGCTAAATCGATAATATGGGATGATGAGTATTTGATCTTTCAAAAATACACTACCCATTACATGAATCGCATTACACTTTGTGAACATTATATGATAAAGAAGAAAAAAAACAATTCTATCGGTTTATTTGATATTCATTCAGTCGTTCGCCTTTATTTAGCCAGGCAGGTCATTAATAACACATTTTTATTTACAATGACGGCCTGGCAAGAGACAAGGACCACTTGGGGGGAAAAGAAGTGGGCTAGGGAGTAAAACAGTAAGATTGTTGCTCAGCAAAAGTATAAAAACCATTAGGTAGCATTTTTTTTGGCAAAGCAGCAAAAAATGGCAGAACACCGGATCAATGTGTCCAAACGGTCCAAACCTAATATTATAGATCCATGGTCCAAACACAGTAGTTTTTTTTTTTTAGAAACTTTATTGAAAGGTCAGACGTTACAATTAGTGAAAACACATTCAGGTGTTCCCAAGGCAGGTAGTAATGTACATGTCCAATTACAACAGTAATAATAAACAACAATTAAACAAATGTAGTACATATAATGGCATGACGTTATTAATAGAAAAGACTACAACAGCTGAGTGAATTGAGCATGACGAATAATACAGCATTAGAAATCCAGAAAGGGTAACAAGGGAACATAAAACTGACCCTAATGTGACATATTTTAAAATGCTTTAACCTAAAGTGCAACAGACTGAATAAAATAAATAATAAACAGACATAATGAAATAAAAGGAACTTATATAAATAAGTAATTAAATTAGTAAAGTAATAAAACTACTAAGGAAAAAAAGCAGCTTTTATAAGGGGGAATTCAGACTGATTTTATTCAATTCAGTAGGGAAAATTCTTTAAGAGATCATATAAATTTCGTGACTTAATTGTTGTTATACGTTTTAGAGATTTCATATACATTTTAAATTCGTTCATAAATACACAAAATTTTGGGGATGATTTTAGTATCCTATTCTTGTGGATAAAACATTTTGCCAAGCAGAGGATTACATTGCAACAGAGTTCATCATTTTTGTTTTTCAAGATCATACCAAAAGTTACATTATCTTTAGAAATAGAGGATGGGAACGATGCAATTTTCCGTTTAATACATCTGTGAAGATTATTCCAGAATGTTTGTATTGCATCACAAGAGAAGAAAATATGGTCCGTAGTTTCCGTGGTCCAAACACAGTAGTGAAGCTGTTGGTGTGTCGCCGCGAGGCCCCGCCCCCTGCCCGTGACGTAGCCGTGACGTAGGTTCGTCCTCCGCCGCTGCCCACAGTCCGAGCGAGTCCCGAGAAAATATGTAGTTATCGCTTCGTTCTTCGACTACGTGACCTTTGGTGGAGTTGGTAAGCCAGAATTGTTAATAGTACATTGTTAAGTCATTTGTTACTACAGCTGGGCTTTTTAAAATCTGCTTGGGGACGTTGTCCAGCTAGCTCCGGGAGAAGCTAAGGCTAGCCTAGCACTGATGATGGCGGATCGATGCTCGATATTTACAGCTGGCATCTGAAATCTACACCTGTGTTGTAGAGCTGGAGCCTGGCACTGTTTTCTAGTTAATATTCATCCGTTGTGGCGTATAATCTTGCGCTGGGGTTGGTTTTAGTCTGACTGCTAACATTAAGCGGCCGCGTTGGCATAAATAAGGTGAAGCGGTTTGAGTACGTTTCTTAAGGCTGATTTATGGTTCCGCGTTACACCGACGCAGAGCCTACGCCGTACGGTACGCGGCGACGCGCACCGTACGGCGTAGGCTCTGCGTCGCTTTAACGCAGAACCATAATTCAGGCTTTATTCGCTCATCGCATTAAACTGACCACAGCAGTCCGGACTGAACACAGAAACAACATTCAGTTCAAAATTCAGATACTATTAGATGTTTGTTTAAAAAAAATATTTTGAATAAACTGTGTGGCATATTTCAATTAATTAATTGTTTGTTTGTTTGTTTGGTCATTTCCAAAATAAGAATTCAAATACAAAAGAAATGAAAGAAAAGAAAACAAATAAACATGAAGTTAATGCTAATATTGCATTAGACCAAAATATACAAACAAAACAAGACCAAAAAGGTGTAGGCTGAAGCTTGACTTATTACGCCTACCCTTTTATAATGTCAGCTCCTACATATCAGAATCAGGTTTATTTGGCCAAGACAGGGAATTTGACCCGGTTACTTTCGCTCACTGTACAGTAAATAGAAAATCACAGCTCTTATTAACATGTATACAATTTAAAAGGGAAAGATGCAGCAGTATGAGGTAGGCATGGTTATTGAAAAGGTGCATTTTTATAGCATGGAATTGTGGTTATCATTATTATTATCATTATTATTATTGTTATTATTAATATTAATATTATTATTGCACAGTGATTGATTACTCTGAGACTCTGAGTGATGAGAGTTCATCAGAGCAACAGCTTGGGGGAAGAAACTGTCTTTGAGTCTGGAGGTTTTGGCCTATAGTGCTCTGTAGCGCCGTCCAGAGGGGAGGAGTTCAAACAGACTGTGTCTCGGGTGTGAGGGGTCTGCAGAGATGTTACCTGCCCATTTCCTGGTCCTGGACCGGTCCAGGTCCTGGATAGATGGGAGGTTAGTCCCAGTTATCCTCTCTGCAGACCTGATTGTCCGTTGCAGTCTGTGCCTGTCTATATACCGATACAGAGCAGTAAATCAATTAAAAGAAAAATATTTCATATACTTTGTGGTGGACACAATCACGGGGCATCATCGTTGCTGAGCAACGCGTGTTCTGTGTCAGCTGTCAGTTTCTGTTGAGATTCTGTCGTGTGGAATAAAGTCCTGTTTACCAACCTCTGGAGTCAAGCTTCATCCTGCCACAACTTTTTGTATATTGAAAACATTCAATATACTGCATAGACCTATTATTTTTTAAGTATTTTTTATGTACTTATGTTTATGTTTTATGTTGGTTTATTCTTCAATCTTCCTCATCAATCAATCTTAACTCAGGTGTAGTTCATATTGTTTTACCCAACAGTGACAGTTGAAAGAAGCCCACCACTTTTCAAGGATTGAAGTCAGGTGTAGAAAGCTGGCAAGTCATTATCTGATCAGTTTTCAGACCCTTTATCTAACTAGGCCAAGCATGAGGTGCTGCACTGGATAAAGATCTTAAATATGGGATTATAGTTCCTTGAAACACTGTTAGCGAATTCTCTCATATGCTACACATACTGTGTGTGTGATTGATTGTATATTTGCACAAACAGACATCTTCTCCAGTCTTCCAGTCTCATCTTGATCCAGAAAGGTCCAGGCAGCTAATCCAACCACCCGTAACAGTTATAATTTTCCACTCTGTAGGTCCCCAACGGGCAAAATTGCCCCACGTCTTTTGACATTTTATTGAGTTTGGTTCTGATCAAGTTTGATGTTCTCTGCTTTCCTTTTGACTTCAGGCAATATCTCCTTGTCATAGGAGTTATCAGCTATTTATTGTTGAGTTGTGAAGCTGCACTGAACCTTCCGTGTGTATGTGGTACTCATTGCACTGAAGACATTTGCAACAGACTTTTTAGTACACAAGGGGTTGATTCTCTTTCAAAAGTGCTCAGTGACTGTTTGCTACAGGGATCTCTGGTCATTGGAGAACAGATAGCGATGTATCAATCCAGATTTAGAGTTGGTTATTCTTGTAGGGAATTTATCATTCAAATGGAAGTTGAGATAAGCATCCTCATCCCAATAAACTGACTGTTTCAGCCTTTTCCTTTTTTTATTTCTGATGTTCCAGCCTTTATAGTGCTATGTTTCCATCTTGGTTGTTTGTCATAGTTGTGTAGCAACACAATTCTTCTACCTAAGAAGTTTGGAGTTGGAAAGCCCCGGTGTTTCATTGAGTTTTTAGATGATTCAAACCAAGCAACTAGGTGATGTTTAACATGATCTCAGACTGGTTTTCCAAGCTGTCTGATCAATGCTCTGTTCAGATTACTGGACGTGCTGTATTGTAATCAGGGGCCATAGACATTTAGCTGTTCACATTACTGGGTACATCACAGATGGAGGCTCACACACTAAAGGATCTGATAGCAATACAGTTTCCCTGCTGATCTCCAAGACCTAATTTTATCAACAAATCATGGAGCATGGCCACATGCAAAACACAGCTGATGATTTGAAAGTGGTTTGAGTTGGGAAAAGAGTATTGGTTACTGTACTTTTTGCTCAAAACATGGACAAAAAAAGTCAAAGAACATGGGTAAAGGAATGGATTAGCATATCAGGGTATCAGATTTTGTCTGCTACAGAGAGGGTTGTATGTGGGTTGTTGACATGATCAAGAATACATTCTGACTGCTTCCTGCCTACTGACTTGTCATCACCAGTTTACAAATTTTGACTGGCAAATCGGGCCTGAAATTTTCTATTCTGAAAAAAGTTCTTGTTATATAAAGCTTTATATATATAGTGCCCTGAAAAGAGCATTAAATAAATAAAATGTATTATTATTATTATTATTATTATTATCATCAGATTTTTGTGTGTAATGATTTGTTTAAAAAGAAGAAAAAGATCAAAACAGAATCAAACCCTTCCCTATAACTACACTTGTCATGCTGTTGAGTGACTGACCCCAAATCACAGCTCAGATGAGTGGAAGTAAATATATGGATGGATGAACTTTTCTGCTGGACAGAGATCTATTACACAACCACTTCATTTATGTAAATGTGTCTTCCAGCTATGTTTTGTTTGGACCTTCATTTGTTTCTCTTCCTGCAGCTCGCTGTCTTAGTATTGCTTCTTTAGTCGCCTTTACGTAACACTTTTGTGCAAAAGAAAATCGAATGTCTGAATTTGCGATAAAGGCAGCAGTGCAGGGGGTCGTTGTTTCCATTGAACAGTGTTTTTGCATTGTGTGTAATTCTCGTAACTCTCCATATCTCATTTGACTTCTTTTCGAAGTCAAATGAAGTCAACGAAAAAGAAGATCTCAACATTTAAGAAAATGGACTCTTTAGTCTTTGACAAGACGATAATCACAGTAATAATTGCGATTGTACCTACTGCAGGTTGAGAAAATAGGCAGATGATGAAGGCAGCGGATGATTATTCAGAGGCAAAGCCCTTATGGAATGTATAATGATTAAGTATTGTTACAGCACACCTATATCGTATTAATGAGGCCAAAAACGTCTGGAAACTAGACTTTGATTAATTTAAATTGACCGACTATGTCACATCCAGCACTGCCAGAGACCGGAAATTCACAAAGAGCATTTCCATTATACTTTTGCAAATAATTGGATTATTAAATCACCTGAAAAACCACCACCTGGGAGTGAAACAAATGTTTATTCACTCTTGGGGGATTGTTGATGTTGTTGTTTTTTTTTTTCTTTTTTAAATTAATGCCATTCCCATTACAGGATTTGGTTTTTTGATGTTTGGTTTTGTGCAAATCTAGGGGTAATGGAAACACGCCTTCTGTGTGACACATCCCCAGACATAGAGGGATAATATTTAAACTTTGAATCAGATGACAACAATTGCTGATTTTGAAGTTAGACTGTGGCTTAGTTATTTTGAGAGCTAAGATTTATATATATATATATATATATATTTTCTATTTTTTAAAATTTTTATACAGTTTTTAATGTTTTAGTTTTTTTCCCATTTTACTTGGAGCCATACAGCTGCACATTTAATCAAATATGTTAATTGCTTTAGACCACACATATTACATTGATCAAAAAATAAGTTGTTTTGGTTTGGAGTTGAATTTTGTTTAAAAACAATGAAGAGAAATGCTTACCTGCCCAGTAATTTAGTTGTAAATGTAAATGTTTCTCAAAATGTGATGAAAAGCATTTATCTGTATGCTAGGTACCATGCTGTTTGTAATGCTGACAATTTGCTCCCTCTGTCTCCATCAGATTAATTACATGGAAAGTTACCATGGGTGGCCATGATGATGAAGATATGACATACGTTGTGAATAAACAAAAGCAAGATGAAGAGCTAAAAAACAAGCTGAATGATGGCAACCATTGGTGCGAGCAGGAGTCCACCAGCAACAATGCCAAGTGGGTCAAGGAAGGCCAGAACCAGCTGAGAAAAGTGGCTGAGAATCAACAGGATCAGGACCATAACTGCAATATCAACCAGAATGGAAACCAGGAAGACTTTCCTCTCCAGAAAATCACTCAGGAAGAACAACTAGAAAACGAGGTGCAGACCAAGCCTCCTAAAGTAGCAATGACCCCTGGCCTCAGTCAGGAGGAGTCCAAGAACATCCTCAATGAGCCCCTAATTATCGACACTTTGGAGTCAACCGAGGAAAAGGATAAAGAGAGAGAAGAGGATGATAAAGAAAGGGAAAATAAGTCAGAGGAAGATGAGGAGACATCGGGTGGCACCGTGGGAGAAAAGAGTCTTGCTGAGTCTCAAAAAGAGGGCAGTGTTGTGGGGAGAAATGCTTGCCTCCTTTTCTCCAACATGAACGGGACACCAAGTGATGAGGAGTCCAACTGGCCTGCACTGTCTCAGGACAACACCGCCGAAAGTTCTCCAAATGGCAACAGAGGTAATGAGAAGTACATGGGGTTGACTTTTAAGCCACACAGCCTGTAGAATGTCAATTCTTAGAGAGGGAAGTTTGCTGTCATAACAAAAATCCAAATGTTTATCAGTAGACGCTTGCATACTGGCATTCTGTAACATTTACCCAAGTGTACCACCAATTGAACTCCAGTGCCCATTACACACTGGACCAGGCGAGAGTTAAAAATCCAGCAAACATGTGTCTTTATATACACAAAACTGGCATTCCAGAAACGATGTGCGACTCTACATCGCATCCGTCAAACATGACTGAAGATGTCATCTTTGTTGCACACCATTATCAAAACAATAATGGTGGAGGAGGCAGTGCTGGCAGCTTTCTTCATATTGTTATAAGTGTCGTGGCCCCCCTTTTTAAAAAGTGTCCTCGTGGGCTTCTAAAAGTGTGTGTGTGTGTCTGTGCACATGAAAGGCACAGGAATGAAAGAGTGATTGTGTGTGTGCTGATGTGTGGAGAAGTTGACTTGAACATTCAACTGTTTCTTTAGTTCTAAAATGTCTCCATAATGTAGCACCTGCTTTAATCTTCTCCTAAAATACCAAGAGGGTTTCTTATTTCTGTATCTCCCCAATTCAGTATTGTTAATTTATTTAGAGGGAATGAATAAGAAAAATGGACAAAGCAGCCAAAGGTTTTCTGTTTCTTCCACGTCACTGTGAAGGTGCCGAACGCCTTCAAGGTGATCAGTTGTTAGGAATTCTTACACTTTTGTCTACCCCTAAAGGTGGAAAAAAGAGGATTGGTTTTTAAGCCTTCCAGAAAATAGTTCTAGGATACAGGAATGACGACTGGGGAAAATGGGGAAGAAAGGCCAGTATGTAAGGGTCTTGTATTAATTTTTTTGTGTGGAATAGTCAGTTTACAATGCTTTGTTTAATTTAAACATTTTAAAGAATAGTATTTTTTTTGTATTTGCGTTGTCACCATTGAAGTCTTAAATGCTTTTACTCTTGAACAACAACATGATTTCCTTTTCACATTTTGCTCTGCATTTTTTTAGAGTCCTTCTGGGACTCCAGTGCTTTTGAAACAGACACAGACCTGCCGTCAGGATGGATGAGGGTGCGAGATACATCAGGCACGTACTACTGGCACATTCCTACGGGCACAACCCAGTGGGAACCTCCTTCCCCCTTGGGTAAAGTTGGTGACTCCATGATGTCCTCCAGTATGTCCCTAGAGACTACACCCTGTGAGGAACCTGACGTGAGTGCAAGAGTAGATATTACTTGGCAGAAATATTGAAAAGTAAATTTATGATTAAAAAAAGTGTTTTCTATATAATTTGCAGGAGTCATGGGCTCAGCTCTCTGGCACAGAGGAAGGTGCTGATGAAGGTGAACAATGGAAGGTAAGCCATTTCCAAATTTAAAATGAACACCCATTTTGCTGTCATATATGAATTGATCTCTCGATAGATCAAGTGAATACGTGATTCAAAAGATTATATGCAGTTTGGCCAAGGTCCCATACATTTCACATGTGTGGCATGAGATACAGAGAACTGGTTTAATATTTCAAGAAGTAAAGTTATACAAGTTTTGAGCAATGGCTAGAGGAATTGTAATTCCCTTACATGGTCTTCCAAAACACCAGAATATGAATATGTAAAGATACAGTGATTGTCGGGGACTCTTCAAATGTCCCACATAGCTGCAGGACTGAAGGCATCTTTGGGTGTCTGTCATGCATAAAATTGTCCTTTTTTAATAGGAAAAAGCTTGAAGGAGGATTTTTGAGATGTTATTTTTCCTCTGGTCCCACATCTACTTTGTCATTGTGCCATTTTATGCACTTTTCAACATCAGTGACCAAAGAGAAGGTGTGGCAGTGGCACCCCCCCCCCCTCCCCCCACCCCCACCCCCCCCCCCCCCCCCCCCCCCCACCATGGTATCCAGCTACTTGGAACTTGTGGTTTATCCAGCTTTGGCCAGATGTTTATTTAGCTTGCTGTTGTGGGATTTCTATTGTCTATTACACCCCAAAGCAACATTTCATTTCATTGTTTTGTTTTGTTGGACACCGTTTCTTACAAAACATTGAAATGAATCAGGGTTTTGAGCCCAGATGGTCCCTCCTTGTGGGGGAAACTCATTGCAGCCTCTAGTTTCCAAAGTCTTATGCCTTTAGTCATTACCCGCAGTCTGTGACCCCCGGTGAGGATAGGACCAACCTTTGAACAGAGATTTTTGCACAGCTTTGTTTCACCTTCAACAAACCACAACAGAGTTCGCATTACTGCCGATTCCACAGCAATTTACCTTTCTGCTGTTTCATTCTTCCCTCAATTGTGAACAAGATCCAGAGATACCTGAGGCAGCTCCTCCCTCCTAACCCCAAGAGGCCATTCAACCATTTTCTGACTAAAGCCATGGTCTTAGATTTGAAAGTGCGGATTCTCCTCCCCAGTGCTTCACACTTGGCTGCTAACCGCTCCAAAGAAAGCTGAAGGTCACAGCTCCATGAAGCCAAAAAGGACCACATCAGCAGTGGCTGAGCCCACCCCAGAGTCTACGGACTCAGCTTCCTCTGAGGAAGAGAAATGTTGGTTAGATTGAGAAGATACTCACAGTAGGGATGTCCCGATCAGGTTTTTTTGCCTCCGAGTCCGAGTCCTTTGATTTTGAGGACTTGCCGATACCGAGTCCCGATCCGATACTTTTTATAAAACAATAAAAAATGAAGAAGAGAAAATAAAATTATGCAGGATGACCCTTTTATTATATTTTAACATGTGTACTGTAAACTGAGCACATAGGAGGTAGGCAGCTTGAACATTCTTAAGTCAGTATAAAAAATTTTAATGAGCAGAGAGACTGCATCTGCAGCTGATGTGTTGCCTGCCATTACAGGTAATTTTTATTCATCATTTTGTTTGGTAACATTTTATTTATATTGTTATTTGAAAAGGAGAACTTCTCCTTTTCCTTTTTTTTCCTTCTTTTTCTTCTTCTTCTCATAATTTAATTAACTCATCATGCACTTTTTTTTGTTGACTTTGGTACCTGAGTTCTGGCTGTCGTGCGCAATATATCTCAGTGATTGGTTATTTACATCAACAACAACAGACATGATAGCATAGGACTGCTTCAGCTTCAAAACAAACAGGCGTGCTCTGCGCGCATGCGGTGCTCTCCGCGCATGCGGTGTATGGCTGCCGCTCCGAGCCCACTACTCCACGTGTGCGTAGGGTGCGCGTCGCCGCGAACCCTACGCTGTAGACTCTGCGTCGGTGCGACGCGGAACCATAAATCAACGCACACGTGGATGTCGGCGCCAGTGAGTATTTTCACCGGACATTTTGACCGGAGAGATTATAAAATACCGGACTGCGGCATATTTTACCGGACAAAGTCCGGCAATTACCGGACAACGGAAACCCTGATATATATATATATATATATATATATATATATATATATATATATATATATACATACATACATATATACGATTCCTGATCGGCTCATAACGTCCGAGTCCGGATCGAGTCTGCAATCACGTGATCGGCCCCGATTTCCGATCACGTGATCGGATCGGGACAACTCTAACTCACAGTATTCCTTCCACTGTCCAATGACACCCCCAGTCGCGTTTTAGGCACATGATGGCTTCTTGGAGCCAGTTAAAAGATTCTGCACATGCCAGTAACATCCCCCTCAAGGGACCCCAACATACACCCGAGGGGCTATAAGAGCTATGTATATATTGTTGCTCTTATTATGTGTGTTTTGTAACTCTTCTGCTCTTAACTGCTGCCAGTCTTTGCCAGGGGACCCTTGAGAAATGCATTCATAATGTCAAGAGTTTCTTTCACTTGTGAGATTAAGGTTGATAGATAATAAAATATAAGTCAGCTCACTCAGCCTGCCTCTCATCCAGAGCAATTACAGAGTGAGATAAGGTCAAGCCCCTCTCAAGGAGATGGTTTCCAGAACCCATACTGTTCATCAGGGTGACCCTGACTAAAGCTAGTCAGCACCTCTCTGCCTCATACAAATTTAGGTTCTTTCCCCCACCAGAGGTAACTTTTTTTTATTCCCAAGAGCCAGCTTTGGAAGCTGAGGGTCAACATGTCACGGCCCATGCCTTCAGCTGCTTCCCATAACACACAGCACCAGACCCAAAGGCCCACTCCTGCAAGAAATTAGCTCACAGGAGATTCTCCTGCGATGCTCGGATCAGTAAAAGAGAAATGTCTGTTATTACATCGTCAAAAAGAAGTCTCCAGTGCATAATTACTAGATTTATGAGTAATTATGGTTCCTGTTTCTTAAATTTTCTCATCTCAGCATACCAATTCGCTAATTTACACGTATCTAATTTATGTCTTAAAACTATTTTTGTGTTTCTCTTTATAAATAAGCATAGCAAGGTTAAAATAACTAATTATTATGTTGGCTATTTATGCTCAGGAGGAAGGAGAAGTTGCATCTGATCAAAGTCTGAAGGAGTTTGAAGGAGCAACTCTACGCTATGCATCTATCAACCTAAAGTATGTGATATCAACTCTCTGATTCGCCAGTATTTGAACCATTATCGCATTTGTCTGATTCTTTTCTCTGTTTTGCTCTGAATTGTCTTTTTTTCCCCTGCATCCATAGTTACAGTTGCTCCCAGTCTGACGAAGAAGAGAAGCTTGCTCCACAGTGCACAGATTTAGAAACCAAGGTAAATCCTGACTGATGTTAGCAGTTTAGTAAGAGTTAAAGAACAAACGAAGACTCATTTCCTTCAATCAGACAGCATTTGAACATTTCAGTTTCATGTCCAAATTAAGAATCTTACATCACCAAGTCAATTGATCAAATAGATAAAGAATAGAAATGTCTGAATTTAGCTACTCCATGGTTTTCTCTACTGCTTCTAGACGGAGGAGACTTGCGGAATTCCTCAACTAGTCTTATTTATTTTATTTTATTAATGTTAGTTTTCTGAAGGAGTGTGGGTGTTTGAGAGGGAGTGTGTCCTTCACAAGCCCTAGTTTTATTTATTTATGGGCTGTCCCTTCCCTCCAACGAACGTCAAACAACAAAGTTATCACAAGGGAGATGGTGAACTCAAAGGTTACAAGATTCTTTATAACACCTCTTCAACAAGTTTAAATATGAACAGAAGCAATAATTACAATCACTTATATATTTTAATCTACTACTCTGCTTATAAGTAGTTTTTTTTCTCCCAAATAATGATGTTTCTGAAAGAAGCTGTTGAGCAACATTGACATTTCTGAACAATATCTTTGCTAAAATTGAGTAAAACTACAAATTACATGTCTAAAAGGGGCTTTAAGATCTTGGATTTAATGTAACATATAATTAACTGTTTTTGAATATGAGATTGAGTCTTGTTTTTTTCCTGAGTTTTGATCTGTGGTAGTATCGTAATTTTCTGAATTATCACTTGCAACTTCTTACTTCTTTTGGACAGTTGGAAAATGTAAAAACCCTTTTGTTGTAAGATATTGGAGACATGTTGCCTGTAATTTGTCTTGACTGACCCAATTGTACTTGTTATACCCATTGTATTTGTAATATTTGGGATTTGATAAATGACAAATAGTACTTTTCCCCCCCTGTAAGCATGGTTATGTCAGCTTGGCTCATGAGTGAACGGAAATTAATTTAGGGCCAAAACAACTAAATGTATTATATGGATCCATTAAAAGAAAGCGACAACGTAGTTTTCATGATTGTTTGAATTGTTTGACTGTGCAACAGTGCATTTTTTTGACATGTTGCATGTTTGTACTGTCAGTGTTTTGCAGTCCGCTCCCTGGGGTGGGTGGAGATGTCTGAGGAGGACTTGGCATCTGGCAAGAGCAGTGTTGCTGTCAACAACTGCATCAGGCAGCTCTCTTATCACAAACACAACCTCCATGACACAGCTGGTATCTGGGGAGAGGTGAGGAGACGTTTTTGGCTTGTGCAGACACTTTGAAGGCAGTCAGTGTCTTGACTACTTTATCTTGCATTTCACTCTGCATTACAGTAGCATGTTGTTGTATTTAGTGGCTACAACGAGTCACCTGCTTCAAAGCAGTGCTTGTGTTGTCTTAGTTGTTGGGAATGTACAAATGAAGTAAGTGTTCTCACCTTTTTAAGTGAAAGGAGGTTTCCTGCAAAAATTGACAGTCATTTATGAAGACGTTCCTCAAATTATAAATATTGAATTGTAGTAATTTCTGCAAAGTTGTCTTAATTTGGTGCTGGTGCTTACTGAAGTCAGTCAGCTCATACATGATGCATGTGTGCCACGGCAGGGTAAAGACATGCTAATGGTACTGGAGAACGACACCATGAACCTGATCGACCCGCTGGGTCAGGCGCTGCTTCATGCTCAGCCCATTGGCAGCATCCGGGTTTGGGGTGTTGGCAGAGACAACGGCAGGTCAGTATCCACAGCTTGACACAAAGTGTCATTTATTAATTTATGCTTTGGTAAATTTAAACAAAGGATACGCACATACACAAATTATTTATTGGCCTTATACATTTAATGCAAAATATAATATGAAAAAAATATATAGTCAGAAGCTCCATGCTCAAATGTCTTTTCCAATAGCAACTCTACTTCAAAATTGAACTTTGGGGCTCATGTGCTCATTTTGATAGCAAATTCATTAAAATTGAAAGTGAAATATCTACATTTTATGTTGGGTTTTTTTTTCCTGATAACATTTTTATTTCTTTTTTTTCCCCTTTTCTGGTGGTGAAAAGTGGTGATGGTGCTTGTATTTGATATTTTTATCAAACAAGCACCAATACATCACAACAACAAATGATTAGATAAATGTAATAACAAAAAACAAAATACAAAACAAAAAAGAAAAGAAAAAACAGAATTACACACATATATCCTTGTTATATTGCTATAATTCCATGGTGAAGTAATGCCCATATTATTAAGTATAACAATGCAAGATTAACACACACCGGTATACATTTTATGTTTTGAATGATATGGATATATCTTCAGACTAGTGGTTGATTGAAGAGTTGTTGACATTTTTTCATATTCTGCTGTTATGATGCTGAGTTTTTGTTCAATTCAAGATAATGTTCAAAATGTCGAAGTGCATCATCTTGTTTCTTCTGTGTGCTGCTGCTGCCCCCTGCTGGCTTTCTGTTAACACTGCAGACAGAGATTGCGGCTGAAAGATTACTGATCCTTTCTACCTGCCTACTGTCTGATCTCTAACTAAAGTTTCTTTGTTTCCCCTCATGCTGCATTCCCATCATATACAGGGAAAGGTATATATAATTAATATCCTGAAGATTTTAGTTGTGCCATTGTGGTTTTTACTAGTGTGTGCTTGTCTGTATGTGTGTATTGTTGCACGTAGGCATACCTGCTAAAGGTGGCTCACATTTACGCTGTGTAAATGACTCAACATTTGAATATGACCTTTTCCATCCCATTTCACCTACAGGGACTTTGCTTATGTGGCTCGAGACAACTTGACCCAAGTTCTGAAGTGTCATGTTTTTCGCTGTGACTCGCCTGCCAAGAACATCGCCACCAGCTTACATGAGATGTGTTCAAAGGTCAGCCCTCGTTAGAGTTAATTTAGCTTTATTACAAATGCATTGTAACCTTGGAGTTCCTCATTGTAATTCAGATTTTTGATGCTAATTTTTATTTTAGATAATGATGGAGAGAAAGTCCGCTAGGCCAGGGATGAGCAGACTGAACTCTGACTCCAGCAGACCGGTCATCCCTATTGAAGGTAAACTCAATCTTAAACTCAATCTTAAGCCATTTTAAACGTCTTGATGATTAACAGTGTAAACCAGATGTTGTCTCTTTTTTTTCTTCCTTAACAGAGTTTCCTGTTCCAAAAAATGAACTCTTCCAGCGCTTCCATGTTTACTATCTTGGTTGTGAGACTGTGGCCAAACCAGTTGGTAAGAAAAACTTAAGATTTGGATGTGGCAATAGTTTCAGTTGGTTTTACTAACTCAGCATCTAATGTTGTCTTCGGCAGGAATGGACACCATTAATGACGCATTAGAGGCAGCGGTTACTGGCAAAGACAAACATGACTGGACCCCTGTCTCCGTGAATATCGCACCAGCCACTCTAACGATACTGTCAAAACAGGTAATCACACAAGCTTGACATGACAGTAAAACTCACATCAGGAGATGTTTTTCATAATTGGCATCGTAGATAGGATGTCAGTTGTATTTTAAGTATAAAAGTTACAAATGTTGGTTTCATCATTGTTTTGGTACACATGAGAAAACAGAATCATCTGACTTCAATCATTGGTTAATTTTGTGACTGTGACTTGACTTTTGGGTTGTTGTTTTTTTAAATGATTTATATTCCTACCTCTAGGATGACGAGGTGCTGTCAGAGTGCAGGGTGCGTTTCCTGTCATTCATGGGTGTGGGGAAGGACGTCCACACGTTTGCTTTCATCATGGCGGAGGGTCCCCGAGACTTCAGCTGTCACATGTTTTGGTGCGAACCCAACGCTGCCAGTCTGAGTGAGTCTGTGCAGGCTGCATGTATGGTGAGTCCTAAACATCCCCGTCACCATCACACAAGACATTAGCAGGTCCATGGATATTTCTGTAATATCTCCAATATGATCAGTGAGCTGCACTCCAACACCGTGAGGCTTGTTGATTTTCTTTTGTTTTTTATTTATAAATATTTGTTTTTACTTGTCTATATATATATATATATATTTATATTTATTATTATATATATATATATATATATATATATATATATATATATATATATATATATATATTTATTTATTTATTTATTTATATGTATTATTTATATATTTTTTTTTTTTTTTTTTTTTTTTTTTTTCTTTACCCATGTACAAATAAAGGATTCAGAATCAGAATTTTCCCCATATTTAGCCAGGAACCCATCCTGTGTAACAGGAAGCACGATTTTTAGAATGTGGCCTCAACAATTTCAGACCACCTCTGAACATTGCCTGAGTGATCAGATGTGATCTTAGACCGTTCTCACAGCGCTCTGTCCACAATAACCCACAATTCATTGATAGGTTTTAACGGGACCACAGACTTCATGCAGGAGTGTTTTTATTTGAATCTACTGTATCTAAAGCACCATTGATGTTGTGTGTATTTTTGTTCATATCTTCAGCTTCGCTACCAGAAATGTCTGGATGCACGTCCACCCGGTCTAGCCTCCTGCCTGCCCACTCCTCCTGCCGACTCCGTTGCTCGGCGGGTCAAGAAGGGGGTGCAGAGTCTGCTGGGCAGCTTTAAGAGCTACAAGTCCGGTTCTCAGTCCCCTTGAGCGGGAGCCAGGATGATCCACTTTGTCCATCACAGCAGCCCCTTTTCACTCCCACAAACACTTACACTCATTATTCTGCCACAATTTCGCCTTACAACTGTTTCTGTCGTCTAGTCATTTGTCCGTGTGGAGTAGCTTGTGACGATATGATAGTGTGTGTCAAAAAAGATTGAATTTAATCCTTTTTTTAACAGCGTTTACTTTGTACAAGAATTTTAAACTCATCTCCCAACATAAGAACCCCTGACATCAGAAGTTTTCATGACTGGGTTCTGTGAGTCTACTATTTTTGTGTTTTAACAGAAACAATGCTATGAATGTTGGACATGGATGTAATATATATAGTTTCACACAAGAATTAGTTTGAAAAAGAGAATATTAACCCCCAGACAGAAATGTTCTCCTCAGCTCATCCTCAATGTAATTCCCATCCTTATATGATTGACTTCCACAAGAATGTGCTGTGATGCAGCTGCTGTGAAGTATCATCGTACTGATTTGTCTCCAACAGTACTGCATCTCTCTATACCATGAGCTTCTAATACAAGCACTGAAGTCATCGCAATTGTGTGCAATGTAACTCTGTCCCTGACAAACAATGTAATTTAGTCTTCCAAAGAATTGTATGGTCACCCGTTACATCATTAGCAAGCAAACGATCTCAGTGTCGTCTGTTCTCATCCATTTTGCATGAACATTTGCAAGCTCAGTGCTAGTGTGCAATAATCAGATGTTTCAGTATGATGTGGTGATAAGATGACTTCCTTAGAATTATTCTTTCACATAACTGAGTAAATCTGAACAGATTGGATGTGAGGCCAACAGATCCGTGTTGTTGAGAATCCTTGTGTTATGATAGAAATGATAGTAGTTATCCAAAAACACAAACTCTGGGGTTTGTCTCACAGCCATTTACCACCACCAACTACTGAATAGTACTGTAGAAACTCGCCACAAGCTGCATGTTTTGATAGTTTAGAGTTCTTGCTGCCTGCAGCAGTGTAGTGCTTAAGAGCCATCGGTGTATCCTGTAAATGCTTTGTGTTTCTGTTTGGAAAAAGGAGGCTGGGGCTGATGTCAGGTTTTTGTGTTGCATAGGCATGTCCCTCTGTTACCGTCTGTTTATCAGAAGCTAAGCAGGAGAGATGAGAGCAGGACAACATCTGTATTTACAGTTTGTGGAAAGCCCAGCAAGGATTTCTCCAGCAGTTTGTCTTTTTTTCCCCCTCGTCCACATTTTGAAATGTGTGGGTCTTAGCCTCTCCTTTTATTGTATCCTTTTTTTTTTATTGTTTCCACACTACAATGTACACAATTAAGACATTTTTCACATTAACTTATTAGATGTAGTTTTTATAATGAATACACTAATAGCCAAGTTGTATCTTATCAGTGTCTGTTGTCAGTGATCAATACTGTATGTAGCACAATAGTAATGATCAACATCAATAATAAGAATGCAGTTTGTTAGACGTTTTGGGCAGTTTGATCTCTACAGAGCAATTATTAAGCTGCGTTGTTCAAAGTGTTTGAACACTGATTTCCAAGTGAGGTTTCTTGTTTTATGTAAGATTAAGCAAAAAATGCATCGAGTCGTTAATACTTGAGATCAGATTGAAGAAATGGGGTATATTTTATGGAACATTGTGCAACAGCCCACATGTGGTCTGAGACACATTTTTATTAATTTGAGTGATCTTATTTTAACAGCACTAGATTGCTTACAACTAAAGCAGTAGGTTTGTCTATCTTTCCCTTTTAGGGAAAATAGTGCCAAATTAAGTATATTTAAAACAAACTACACGTCTGTTTAAATATATGATGCTGTCATATATTTGAAACAAAAGGTGTGAAAGAAATCCGTTTTATTGTCTCATTCAGTTGTGAATCAATGCTCTGTGATGACCAGATTGTCTTAAACTGTCAGAATCATGGCTCCGAAACTCGTCCCAACTGCCTCTCGTCTATGTAAGATGTAACACTATAGAAACTAGCCTACATGGACTCATGTTACTGCCTCGTCACTCACGTGTCACTTGGAGTTATTGTGTTTTTTCTCCCACAAAGATTGCCGTTTCCAGTCGGTGGCAACACTAAAGCCAGACGAGTTAAAGAACATTAGCAGATTAATTTATTTCTGTTTATGTAAATTTGGTGTATAAAACGTATGTATATAAAAGTCATTGCACAATAAATGTGAACATATCATAACTCATTATCTCGTGGTCTTTTGATGTGAGTTAATATGGTCGTGTGAAGCCAAGTGGCTCTGGAGAGATTGTTTTCCAAAGGGCAGGTCAGGACCCCGTAGCCTAGAAATGTCTGCTTCGGTTTCAGGTTGTCGGAGCACTGGATTTATTTTCATTTCCTTTATGGTGGCTTTACCTGTCATTCTTGGATATATTTCATTAAAATTTAAAAAGAAGCCGCATGCAAGCTATCTTTGCCCTTTTTGAATGTGTAATAAAGCAGCTGGTGCTGGTGTTGACAAAAGATGCACCTCCTCCCTTCCCAAGTCACGTGTCCAGGTATAATGACGCTCCCGCCTCCATCCAGGGACCTCAAACGCATGAAAGATGCTCCTGAGGCGGCAGCAGAAGCAGAGAAGTAACGTCCGGCTCTGCTGGTGGGATGCCGGTCATCGGGACAGATGAAGCCGCGGCTGGACTGAAATCTGAGTAATGTGTGACAGACTCGCACATCAGTCTGCAGCTGCACAACAAGAATTATGGCTGGTTAGCGCTTCAGACAGAGCTGAGATCAGTCTACAAGGACCTGACTGAATGAGGACATGCGAGGAACATCCCAGATCATAGATCCCATTTAGAGCCTAAATGAATGGAGTCTAGCCCAGAGTTATATTAAAGTTATTAATACTTAGTTTAAACCTTAAGGATTGAGTTTATTTTTAAATAGCTAGTTTTATGATTTAATAAAGCACCACAACCAAATAAACTAGAGTGCACTCTCTTGTTGGAAAATCTTTTCAAATGCCCCACCATGTGATTGCATCGCTGCCTGTCTGACATTTGTGTTTTCAGTGAAATATCACCTCGGCTTTTGGACCAATTGGATTGACATTTAGATATTTATGTCCCTTAGGATGAAATTATAATAAACTCATGTTTATGACTAATTATCCAATGTACATAATGGATACTAATGGCTTAAATATAGACTAAATTGAGATGGTAAACATTTAGTTTGGTGTTTGTGAACATGTGATTCAGCATTTAAGAGCTGCAAGTATGATATCTAAATGTCATGTTTCAGTTTGGTTTGCATGCTGCACATTCATGTGTATTTCTTTTATTTATAAAATGATTGTTGTTAATATTGGAGGCAGCAGACACGGGTGGATATTACAAGCCGTTGTATCTGCTTCATTAGTAGATGGAGGTAAACAGTGACTTTCGTCATGGGCTCATTTCTAATGAATAGTACATTTGTGTATGTTTTTGTACCAGAAATAATGGATGTGCATTGATGGCATATTTAATGCCATCTCAGTCCCAGATCCCCATTTGTCCCCTCCATTTCGCTGGATGCTGCTGTGCCGCCATGTGTGTCCGTGTGTCTCTGCAGTCATGTTAATGCACTCCACGAATTTCCTCAGTGTCAATCACAATTTACATAAGTCTGTCCTTGGAGAAACTAATCACAATGATAATTATTCCTATAGCCTAATTATGCATATGGCATTTGTTTAATGGAGATTTATTTTGAGTAATGAAAGTGTAGTCTTGTGGAACATTGCTTTTCCTCTTGGTGTGGCGGAGAGGAGTTGTGCTTCCTCGGCTGTGCTCTTCAATCTAATCACCAATCTGAGACTGGATAAAAGGAGCTGCTGCAAGCTTCCTCTTCAACCTGGTATCAAGGTCTGAGAGAGCTGATGGAAATCCCTGCAGGGCTCAGCCTTTCCAACAGATTCTCACTGCTAGATTGCACCTCTCTGTACAGAGATTCTCATATCTATGCAGCCTTTTAACAGTGCTTTCCCACTGTGATTTCAATCCTTTTTCATTTTTACCCACTCCTGAGCTCTGTGGAGCTTCTTGATTTTCACTGATGAGCGCCAGGCTTTGGTCAGGGCCACAGCAAATCAAACACGGCCACAGGAGACGCGTGAGGGCACAGAGTTGGATCAACTACAAAGAAGAGAACAAATCAGAGACAGTTGGAAACTAACAACAATCCCTGCACCAACCTTTTAAAAATACAAGATGCACAAAACATGGAGTGACAGTTAATGGAGACAGACGATGCAGGTGCACACACACACACACACACACACACACACACACACACACACACACACACACACACACACACACACACACTCTCACTCTCTCTCTCTCTCTCTCTCTCTCTCTCTCTCTCTCTCTCACAGCTTCTCTGATAATGCTTGGAGCTGTTCATTTTGGGATTAAGCAGCTGGATCTAAAAATGCCCAGTAATTTATTCTCTTCCCTCCAAAAACTGGAGCGATTGCTTTGCCAGTGGGAGCCGCCAGCAGCTCACTGATGTCTGGATAATCGTTTCTCCAGTGGTCCTTCAGTGATTCCAACAACTCAGTGGTGGCTCGGTGATAGTCCAGTACACACCAATCTAACAGGGGCCGCGAGCGTTTGCTGGTCCTGCTGCAGCGTAGCGTGAAGCCTGTGGTGCACCATGACAGCCTCGCACCAAAACACCTCCAGCATTTTTAGACATTCACTTCAAATACACTCAAAGCAGCACACGTCTCATCGTAGTGAAGATGAGAAGAATACTTTGTTTCCATCAGAATTCCCATACAACCTTGTAAAAATGCAGATCACATTTTTGAGATCACATTATCATAAATTAATCTAATTAGTTCATTTGAATATATAATTTATTCCCTGTAATTAAAATGAATTTATTGCGACAGGTGCATCAATCAATGTGCAATCTCACTTTTTTATGCTCTAGCTGCCTGGAACAGAACCAGTTTTCAATATTTTATGTATTATTGAGTTGGTTAATCTGTTGCAATTTTATTATATCGTCTAAACACGTCATATTTTATGGGTATAAAGTTATAATCTCTAAATTATTGCAGGCAAATAGCTGTTGAGTGAAGCTTTTACAACTTTGTAATTTTGCACTTCTTTCTCATGCTAATTAAAATCATTCTGTCATTGAGGAAACCAACTTATTAAATGTTTTACTTATTATTTGGTCCCATTTTTCCTGCAAAGACCATGCAAGCTGGTGCAACAGTATGCGGTGATAATAACAAGAATATTTACAGGCTTACAATATACTCAAGGTTGCCCTGGAAGCAATGAAAAACATGACACAGCACAACAAATATTGAATAAATAAATAATAGCAAACAGAGAAAGAGAATATCACTGTCTGAGTCAATGGGTTTTGAGCTGAGATGTAAAGAAGGAGAGAGAATCTGACCTGTTGGTGTTTAGTGGCAGCGCTCTATAGATGAGCTGCTGAAGGCTCTCCACCCCACGGTGTCAAACGAGCGGGTGGTTTGGTGAGCCGGAAGCCAGAGGAGGACCCGAGTACGGGTGGGTGTGTTGGATCGGGGGACGTGGTGAGGTCCTGGGGGGTCTGCTTGGTCTGGATTACTTTGAAGGGGATGAGCAGGATCTTATACATGATACACAACTTGACAGGAAGTCAGTGGAGCTGTTGCAAGATGGGTGTTACATGAGATCATCTTGACTGCAATCTTTTGTTTGTTTGTATCAACATTGTCCACGCAGGCCGGCCAGTCTGGAGTGTGACTCTTCTTCTAGAGCTTTAACTTTATAAAGATGCTGGATGTGGTTTTGCATGGTCTCACTGAGAAGTCCGTGGATTTCCCTGGGAGGGATGTTGTTTTAAATGCAGCATATGTTGCTTGAAAATCATTTTTCTGTGCTGCCACAAACCACGTTCCATTACAGACCATGCCGTCTGGACTTGTCTGATTATAGTACACGTTTTCTATTGTGTGATGGTCCATCCCAGATACACCTGAACCCTGACACGTCAATGCTGCCTCTGGACAAGGCCAATGTGAGGCTTTGTTCTTCTAAATAAGGGTGTAAACTGAATTATGAATGTGTCTTCATAATATTGCACCTGGTTAAGGTTTCCTACAGTAATCTATTGACCATCTATATCAGCTATTGATAAAGGACAGCTATTGATGCAGAGCTGACTTGAAGGGACTGGAGATCACCGGTGTCCATCTTAAGGTTTCACCCTTTACATACTGAAATTTCTTCATAGCCCTTGAATTTTTAAATAATATTATGCACTGTAGTAGAAGAAATATGCAAATACCTTCCAGTCTTTCTTCATGAATGTTGTTTTCACACATTTGACTGATTTTCTCACACATTTGTGGAGATCCTTTTTCAGTCTTTCCCCCTTAACCTTAGCCTTAGCCTTTCATGGATACTGTTTTTGTACCAAATCATCACTGTAATCATCTGTTGACATGTTAAATGACATCATTCACTTCCTAACGCACACATTTCAACATTTTTGTTTTGTTTTGGAATATTTTTCTGGTCTGAAAAGCAAAAATTGAAATGAAATTAAGTCAACAATAAAAGTGATGAAATACATTGGATTCATACAGTCTTCAAAATAAAAGTCGAAGTAAAAATCTACACTTAGATTTAGATTTATTTTATTTGTCCCGTGGGGAGATTTGTCTTCACGGGAGTTTACATTGCTGAAGCTTTTTCTGGTTTGGAGTTGTAGTTAAGGTGAGCCTGAATACTTCAAAATCATGGGCTGAAAGTAAAGAGTAAATGCACCGGTATAGCACTTGTGTAAATATTTTTGTTGCATTCCTCTTCCAGTTATTTATGGTTTATTGTATCAGTATTTGCCTTGGAATGCATAATACTAATAAAATGTTTTTATTAAAGCGCTTCAACAACATTTATGAAGTCCCCGTATGGTAAAATACATAATTATATAAAATGTTCTGACTCTTTGCACGTGGTTATTCTCGTTTTGGATGTTGTACCTATGGACACTTCAAACCTGTTGACCTGTTAATTGTTTTGGGACCCTACAGTAATTTGCAACAATATAAGTTAGTGTGGACGTATAAAGCTCGTCTAAAACCATCCATCTCTCCTCACATTATTATTGTGCTCCCTAACTCCCTTTCCCCCATTTTATGGACAGCAGTAATGGAAATGCTGCTTAATCTGTGTCCAAAATCTCACTATGACTCACTGACAAGTTCTTTTGTTCCGAGACCAGTTTGCTTCGCCGGCGCTCCTTGGCTGCACCCAGTCTTTCATTTCAATTAGAATATGTCAAATTTCATAATAGAGTAATCGCTGTGAGGAATAGAAACTGTCACACTCGAAGTGAAGGGTGTTTTTATTACCCACACTTCCGTATCAGTGGAATTTTAAACCATTAGAGCCGAGCTGACAGACAGACACCGATTCATATTCACATGGAGATGATTGGAGTTTGTCGAGCTGTAATGTGCAATGATTGGGAACGGTTAAAAATGACTTGTCTCATTATACGGAAAAAGATGAACAGTTTAAAAAGTTTGTTAAAGACTCACTTCTGAATGATGTATTTCCAGGAAATTAAACATATTTAGCCTTTCATTTCGGCAAAAAAAACTCTCTTGTTTTCTTATAAAGATTTAACGAGAACGTTCACAACACTTTTATGACTTTGTGTTAAATATTGCACGAAGCTACTGCTGTGACACACAATAAGTGTATATTGTTTGAATTGTTTTGCTTTTCTTTGTTAATTTACAGACCTAACAAATGGTCGCTATGGTGACAGGGACGTCAGTCATGGTGGCTTGTTGCTTGTTAAATTGATCCAAATGCTGGAAACCACATCTCAAATAACAACAAACAACAACAAAAATGTATAACTAGTAGATAAATATCCTGTATATTTGACTCCTACTGTAAATTAAAGATTTTTGCCTGTGAAGGCAATTTGTGTTTTTTTTGTTTTTTTTTATCTTTGAATTCAGAAATGTGGAGGCATTTGGACGAGATGATGGAGCTGAATGATGAGAACTGTTTGGACAGAAGTATGTTTCTTTGAAGTGTAATATCTGTCCAGGGGTATTTTCAGAGGGACCACAAGCACATTCATCAGAAGAGGTCAACCTTGCTACTGACCCTTTAATCATTTTTTGAATGAGTCCTTTTCCAGCAATCCTGATTCTTTTCCTCTTCGATATGAAGAATTAGTCTGGTTCCCTTGGATTGGACTTTCAAAAAGAAGCTGCCTCTCAATGACATTTTATGACTGAGATCAACAAAAGGTGTTTTTATATTAATTCTGCAGCTGTCTTGGTTGTTTTTAACGGGAGGTTTTGGACACTCCTGCACCAATAATAGCATAAAGCGCATCTCCCTCCCCGCTGAAATTGGTTTGGTGTGCTCTCTACCGGTGGAAAATGGGAGGGCTTCCAGACATATTTCACAAGAAAACATTTTTTTTTAAATTGAATGGGCATGGCTGGCCTGACTGCTCTTTTGGATATTGACATCAAGCTGTCATCAGTTATGCACTTGCAAGCTAAGCTGGACCTGCCAAAGCTGACATTGCAGAATCCGGTGTGTTCTCTAAACACTGTATGGTCAAATGTAAGGAGTTTTTGTTCCTGAAATTTGAATGTTTGGACTGCTATTTATATGCCGGTCTGTCTCTCCATTTTTCTGTGAACAGATTAATTTCAACACAAACGCATCTAAGCATTTAAATTTCACTAATTACTTAAAGGATCTATTCATATGGAGATATTCCCCATTTACATCAAATTGACCATAAACACCATCAAATTAGAGTTTTAAGAAATGCATTTGTTCATATTTTAAACTATTTATCAAAAAGACTGACTTCAGCTTTCCAGACGGATATAAAACAGTTCACTGCCTTATGAGTGTAATGGTGAACAGTGAGATTGATTTCCCTGCAAACAAGTCCTTATGAGAAAACAAAAACAACTTTCCAGCCTTTTCTGCTGCGAGTCTCCTCTGATCTGACGTCCAAAGGCCTCCCAAGGCATGGGACCACAAATTGCATTGTTACTTTGCAAATTTGTTCAACCAATCAACTCAATCTCACTTGAGGTACCAATCTGACAACGGGAATGATTAGAATCCTGGCTGGCTCGCCATTTGTCACTGGGGACCGAGATGAGAGAGGAATTACAATGAAGGCTGAAATTGCGTGTTATTGTTACCTCCCTGTGTTCCCATCCTCTTTTTCTCCATCCACCCTTTTCCGCATGCCCACATCTGTCCCCTCTATTCTATCCTTCATGGGTGCTGTAACAAGGTGTGACTGTTAGAGACAAAGCCAAAAGGGCAATTGTCTTGGATGGGAGACCAGAAATAGCTCTCGTCTTGTTTTTTTTTTATTACAGAGCAGATCTGCCATCACTGGAATGTGCGTACCTTGGAGAAGAAGATGAAATATGTGGACCAAGTTTAGGAAGAAGAACATTGGATTACTTTGTTACAACCTTTTATAAACTAGAATGCAGGAAATGGTGTAAAAATACACATCTTTGCAAGGAATTTTGGTGAGCGAGGTGGTTTCGTTAAGTTCCCTTAGGGTTTGGACAAAATACATTAAAACGACCTCAGGAATTGTAGTGAAATGCGGAGGGCAGAAGCAAGCGGCTTTCCACTTGCTTTATATTTATCAGTCTCTCCTCACACGTTGCTTTCAAGAGGAGGGGAGAGGGGGGTGAAATGACCTGATGGGAGCTGAGGGGAGGAGACGCAGGCTGTTGATTCTCATTTCAGCGCTCCCATCTCCCAGCAGGATTGTCTGAGACATAGATAAATACTGCCAGCACTGCGATTTATAAGCTCTGCTCCAGACACAATTTCACCCATTACCCAACTGACTCAAAAGTCCAGCATGCTTCAGTCGCCTGCATACAGAGCGCCCTGATTTCAGCTGCTTTTTACCTCTCCTTTCCTCCAAGTTTCTCTTGTGAGCACCACGGGGGGGCGGGGGGACTGTTGCTTTTGAAGATAATAGATGTGTTGTGTGTTTAAAAAAACAGAAAGAGACTTCATTTAAAAAAAAAAATGTATATATATATATATATATATATATATATATATATATATATATATATATATATATATATATATATATATACATATACATATACATATACATATACATGTTGTGTTTACTTTGATTGATTAATCTCAAACCCCAGATTTCAAAGCCTGCATGGAATTCAAGATTAATAGTTTTGTGTAATTGCATGTTTTAAGAGCTGAACGTTCTGCAGGATATATGATGTGTTGTTAATATTGCAATACTGTTTTTTCTAAGTTTAATGTTCACATTTGATGTAATTTGGAAGTAAATATAAATTATCAGCGCAATTCCAAACACAACAGACCCCAACAAAAAAGTGTTATTTAAAGTTTTTTTTTTTTTTTTACATTTATTTATCTTTTGCTTGTAGTTATTCATCTTTTGCTTTTAAAAATATTACGTGTAATGAGTCAGAAATGGGAGAAATCCAAATAAAAAGGATCTCATATGAGTAGCAGTGTAGTAAGGTTGCAGATCCAAGCAATACTTAAGCTTCAGTTTTTTACTTCAACATCATTTGAGCAAAACAATCAAATCCTTGAATGATTTCTCTCTCCGGTGGCTTTTGTATTTTCTCCTCCATACAGTTGAAAGGTCAGCTCACCCAAATTACGAGAATAATCTTTTCTCACCGTGAGCAGCATCTCATCTTGCAGAGGGTTTGAGTTGTATGTGACTGGATTCTGAGATCTCAGGCTTTTAGTCGTCTGCTGCCACCACAGAAAATAGATGTAAATTAAAAAAGAAAAAGCTTGAAATTTAGGTGAACTGACCCTCTAAACCTCTTTTTGCTATTTGTGGAACGACTCACCCACACCGCCTAAGGTTAGGACACAATAAGCTCTGCTGGCTTCTGCACATTAATCTTCTTTCTTAATCTTTGGATCTCCCAACGAATTCTTCAGTTTTCTATTTTTCTTCTTTAATTGCATTTATTGATTGGCTGACTTTTTCCAATATCTAGCTATATTCTTGGCCAAAAACAACAATAACAATCCGATAAACACCTTTGCCTGTGCATCCTGATAAGGGTGACTTATTTAGTTTAATTCTAGTTTTGAGTGTTTGTCCACAGATGAAAAGAAGTTCACCGCTCAATACTGCCCGAAGATTATTATTGTCCCTTAATTTACAGTGTCCACCTCTTCCAGAGTTACAAAGTATTTAGATGTGTTTTTAGAGTAGTATATTGTGTTTTGCTGTTACTAGATTTTGTAAACTTATTTTCTTTAGGAAGTTTTGTGTTTGGTTCTGAGTTACTCAAAAAGATGCAACAGCAAGTAGACTTATCTGGATCTGGTTGGTTGTGTGTCCCAAGAACCAGAACCAAGCAAGGTGATGCAGCGTTCAGTTATTCTGCTCCTCACCGGTGGAACAAACTTCCTGTAGACCTGAGGTCTGCTCCAACTGTAGATCCTTTAAATCAGGGTTAAAAACATTACTGTTTACTGAAGCGTACTCCTAAATTAAATACTTACCTGCTGTACTCTACTGCCCTTATTTTTAACAGCTTGCGCTTTTTATTATTTTACTTCTTTTCTTATCATCTTATTCATAATTTTATTCAATCTTATTTGTTATTTACTATCTAATTATGTCTTGTCGCTTTTAATGTCAATGTAAAGCATTTTGAATTACCTTGTGTTGAATTGTGCTATATAAATAAACTTGCCTTGCCTTGCCTTGCCTATAAAGAATGATAGAAGAAAAATATATGCAAATTCTTCATTTCACAGTTGGAGCTGTTTCCGCCATCCTGGTTGTAATTTTCAGCCAAAATACACTGGACCACTACTGACTGGACATAACTCAATGCATGATTTCAGATGTCTGCACAATCAATTCTGCATTTGGTACCAAAAGCAGCAAACCCAATCTTCTTCTGCTGGCTATTTTGTTTCCTAAAGTATTAAAGCCCACAGTCTGTCCTCCCTATTCTCTTTCAAAGTCAAATTACTCTTCCAAGGCCTGCCAGTAATATAGGTTAATTGTTCTGGATGGCTGGATCACTTCCATGCAGTTCATCCAATTTCCATTTAAATTGAGCCATTGGAGCGTGACACGTACAACCCTCGGCTCTGCTCCGCTGCAGACAGGCGACACTGTCGCATTTCTGGATGGAGAGAAATCTGTTTACAGGTCACACTGGAGACTCTCAAGTGGATCCCGACAAATGAAACGCAAGCACGCACCTTGCTGGTTCTGTCAGTGGGGCTTTAAAGGGGAGAAGAGAGAAAGAACTTTCATATCGGTCTCATGTTGGCTCCTGATTTCTTCATTTATCAGCTATATGTCTCTATACTTATACTCCGCGATCCCAGCTCCTCTAGATTCAGACAGTTGGTTTAGTTCATTATTCAACTAATAACAAACAATATTTATTCAAAATGGGACATACTGGGATTTTTCTTTTTCTTTTTTATACCTGTACAGGAACTAGGGCCTGAGTGAGAGGGGTAAAGAGATGCAGCAGAGACTGGGACTGGGACTGACTGGAACCAGCTGAGATACATGGCACCCTAAATTTTTGTGCTCGAGTACATACCGTCTTTTCGCGACCATACGGCGCGCCGTGTGGAAAGGCTCAGTCTCAGTTATGTGTGTCATTACTATATTTAACACACACACGGCGCACCGAACGAAAAGGCGCCGTCTACACACACAAATGGCACGCTGCCTTACAACAACACACACACAAGCATACAAGTGTGCGTATTTAAAAATAGAGCGGGAGCAAATCTGAGTTCTATTGTGCTTTATTTAAGTATTTATTACAAAGTACTAATATTTTTTATATCACCAATGGGGGAGAAATCACCAATCCAGGAGAACTGCTCAGTGCTGCGACGGGCACGAGCCGGGGGCACAGTTCTCTGGCCTCGCTGAGCAGTTTTCCTGGTCTCAGCGCGATCGGGGCGCGGATGAAGCCCGACGGGCTGAGTCCTAAAAAATGTTCCACTTTCTTCGCTGTCAGAGTCACTTTCCGTGCCGTGCGGCCCCCGGAAACGATGCCGGCTTTTGCAGCCAAGCACAGCAGTAAACGACGGAGCCCGCCGCCGGGCAGGCCGACCTCCCCGCCCGCGGGGACGCATCAGCTGCCGCTCGGCGGCGGTTCCTCCGGAACGCACAGTGGTTCTCAAAGAGCTCCCGCGAGGGAGCCGCGGTGAGAGCCCCCGACAACCCACATTCTGCGCACTGCGCCATTGGGCACGCCGCACATTTTGAAAAAAAAACAAGACGTTTATATGAGCCTAATGGTCGCGAAAATATGGTCGCGAAAATACGGTATATATGGGCTTATGATGTGAATACTGAACCACAAGAAAAAAATGCACATAAGACATTGTTACTTCATTTAGAGGCAACTGAAGTCCAAAAATATGTTATTCACTGAGCTGTTGGCAGAATGCTAAACATGACAGAATCACATCAGAGGGAACTAAACTAGCTTCCAACTTCATTACCACCAAATTTAAAATGTTGCTGTATTTCTTAGTGCTTGAAGACTGTTTTATTGGGGCTCTGGGCTCTAATCAGCCCTGGTTAATCCTATTTTAGCTTATTTTAGTTCATACTAACCTACGATGCTAACATAGATTATACCTTACACTGATTCTGATCCATCCATCTTTTTTCAGATGTCACTACTGATATGAGTCCTCCAACAGGCTTGCGGAAAGTTGACGGATCTTCTGGACTTGGCAGAGCTTGGTCCTGGTGGAGGCCAGGTGTTAGTTGCTAGACAACAGCTGACTAGTAGTCCTGCTAGTCAGTCTGAAAAAGTCCAGACCACCTTGTAAGGTGGTTCAAAGAGCTTGAGGCCTTTCTTTTGGGCACCAAGGCAGCCCCAAGTGGCTACTGAGTGAACTGCAGTTTTCCCTACTTCCACAACAGTGACAGCCTCAACAAACCTGACGTAGCCCCTTGAGGACACATTGAGGAGTGTGGAAAGGGAGGAACGAATGGAGTTAGACGAACAAAACATACCGCAGATGTTTTATCACTACTTCTAGAAATTGTACTAATGGCCAAAAAAAAGACATGATATGACTTTAGTTGCCACCTCTAATGTGAACTATAATTCATAATGATGTGAGACTAATTTCTGCTCTTGCATACCTTTTTTTTGTTTATTTAAATAAAATCACACAATTAAGGCACAGCTTTTAATTTCAAAGACATGACAAAATCAATTTACATATTCATCCTGATCTTTTTTCAATTTGATATATAAACTTTCTTTTAAATTTCAAAAGCAGGGCGCACCATTCCAACTGCAGGACTCTTCTGCGGCTTCATATTTTTGCTATTTGAACTTGAAGTTGACACCATACCTCTTCTACCTGCACATTTACATGAGAGAGGTACGGGTGTCACAAGTCACCAATTTATTCTGTCAATTGGCGGTTCAGCCTTCATCTTGGCTATGAACTCAGGTTGGTTTTTTTTATCGGTGCACTTAATGCTGGTGTCAAGGGCTGCCCTTAACATCCTGTGAATAAATCAAGAAAGGAAGGATGAAACGTGGGAGGTGGAAATCAAAGTTTAAGAGAATGCAATCAGCGAAGAGCCTCCGAACTAAAGTTTATGGAGAAAAGGGCTAGAATTTGGACCTTAGACAATCATTCATGCAAGAATCCAAATGCATAAAAACCTATTTGCATACACACAACCCCTTTAAAGAGGACAGCTTTACATCATATTAAAGTAACATTAAGCGTCAGATTTTCTATTAAATACCTGCACAGTTTGGAAAACTCAGAGGGGGAAGATTTCCCCTTCATGTCCGGCCCGGACCGGGTGGTCGGGGTTCGCCTGGGTCGCGGTCCGCCGCCGTGGGATCCCTGGCTGCCTCTTCCCGTAGCCGTGGGGGCCCCGCCCGTGGGTCCCCTCGGCTGCCGCTGGGGGGGGTGGGCCTCGCTGGCGGTGGGCTTCCTCCCGCCTTCCTCTCGCCCTCTGTGGGGTCGGCCTCTAGTCTCGCGGGTGGCGGGGTTGCCCCCCCCCCCCCACCCCCCACTATAGATACACTTCAGGTGGAGCTTTGATAGGATTATTACACACACACACACACACACACACACACACACACACACACACACACACACACACACACACACACACACACACACACACACACACACACACACACACACATATACAGCCACTCAGACATATACATATACACACGCACATACACACACATAGCCACAGACACACATACACACACATACATATACACACATACACACACACACATAGCCACACAGACATATACATACACGCACACACACGCATAGACATACACATTCGCTTGTTCACCTGCATGCTTGCTCTGTAGTCTTTGGGGTTAGTTAATCGCGGTAGCTTAGCTCAGATTGTGATTTGATCTCGAGATTTGGGACGGTTGCTGCTCGTGTTTTGGCCGGTTCCGTGTCGGTTTCGTGTCTGTTCCGTTTTCTTTTTCACTGTAAGATTTACAGTGCTCGACGTGCGCCTCCGTGTGTGTTCTTGCTTCCTGGTTTAGCAGCGGATGTCACCCCCCCCCCCCCAAAAAGAAAAGAAAACAAAAAAAACTGGGTTTGTGTGTGTATATATGCCTTAGGTTTTTACCAGCATGGTATTAACCATTAATATGTGTGCAGACAAGGTGAAAAAATAAATAATATATATAGATAGCTTCAGCTCTTTAAACAACATACAACCAAAAAACAATAAAGTTATGCCCTCATTTGCAATTTTACAATAGTCGACCCCAGTGCGTTCATGTGTGTATGATATGGGGAGGTACTGCATAGCTTTATCTACGTTTATTTGGGTTCCAGTGAAAATCTCTGTTAAGTTTTTCTCAAAACTAAAAAGTCTCGTCAAAGCTCCTAACTTACCGTGGTTTCAGTGTCATGCAGATGCGTCACTGGTTTTGTGACGCATCTGTGAGTGAGCGTAGTGAGCGAGCACAAAATCTCACAAGCAGATACAATATGTATTGCAAAGGAAAGAAAGAGAGAAAAAAAGAAATAAAGAATAGAAAAATAAACATGTTGTGACAGACTTCACAAAAATATTCTATGCATAACATGACCTATAATTGTGACAACCAATCGGTTGAAAACTTCTCAATGAATATCAAAAAATTGATAGACATTTTCTTGTTTGTGATTACTTTAAGAGACTTAATAATCAATTTCAATCAAAAACAGCTTAAATAATGGGGTTGAATTTTGAAATGTACTTTTATGAATATAGAATTTAATTTACCTAATAAAATATAGAGGTTGACAATAGTGCAATTTCTTTTCTCTTTGAATTCAAAATAAGTAATAACATTTTTCCTTTCCATGCTGATTTTATATGTTGTTTTTGCACACTATGTAGTTCCTCAAGTTTTTTCCAAAATGTACTACTATATAAGCAACCATAGAATCGGTGAGTTACACTTTCAGATTCAGTTTTACAAAAGGTACACTTGTTATCGATATCACTAAATCTTGAAATATATGTGTTAGATGGATATATGTTATGCAGTATTTGTAAGTGTAGTACTCTGATTTTATTTGAGACACAAAATCTAAAAGGAACAAGCCACGCCTCATGCCAATTTATATTTACAAATAGAGCATTCCAGAAAAACCTCCCTTGTGGTGTTATTTTTCTTGCATTATAAAAACATCCTCTAATATGTTTATTAGTAATTTTTTGCTCAAGATGTCAATACCATTTATATAAAGGTTGTTAACAGCTGTATGTTGCACAGTCTGTCTGTTGTAGCTTCTCATTAACTCTACGTATGCTGCTCTCTAATGTGGGCGTTTCTCTGTATCAACAGGTGGAACGGATTGGGTAACTAAGCGATGCCGAAGGCTCTCCACCTTATATAGTGAAGTCAGGGGAAACCACATGATATGTGATCATATTTAAGTAAATAATGAAAGGTTATATTATTATTTATTTAAACTCATATTCCTGCATCGTTGTGTTGAATTTGTCTGCACTTTTTTGTAAAAAAAAAAATATATAAAAAAAACAACAAAAAAACCCACCAATTATTTAGGGGGGGGGGGCTTAAGAATATTCGAGGGGGGCTGAACTCCCCCTAGAATAAGCGCAACGACGCCAATGGTGTCATGGTAACACATGCGGGACCCCAGCGGATCGGCCTCGCTGACTTGCAGCTGTCACACCCCCACGGTTAGGCCAGCCCAACTTCTCATAAAATCCGCTCCAATCTGTATCATCAATTCGTTCCCATCTAGGAATGAGTCTCATGTCACATGTATTGTTTTTAGATTGAAAAGGAGCCGGCCAACATGTGTTGTAAATCACAAATTTCTATTAACCGGAGGGATCCCTTCTCCCTGTCTCTTCGTCCCGGGTCAAACCATCGTCTAGATTTCTTCTTTTTTTTTTTGCCCCATTTTTGTAACCTTAGCAGGACAAACCTTCCACCACCGGCTCCTGCGTGAGAGGAAGGGCTTGTGAGCCCAGTATTGTCAGGTACAACATTAAAACGTTTATCCAGCCAGAGGGGCTGCACGACCTCTCATTCTGAGACGCTCCGTCAGGTCAGAATGAGAAAATGGAGGTCAAAGAACGCACAAACATATTTTGTTTTAACACACTAAATGACCATGGTAGGTTTTTTTTGTGTTTTTTAGTGGGAGAGGGGGTCCACCTTTGCACGCATATAACCTCTGGATGTTGTCTTTTTCAGTGAGTTAAAAGGGGCAAATCGAGCAAAACATTTTTTTTTCCATCAGATCTGTCGTCACACACAACCGTGAAATTCTCTATATATATTCTGGCGAAGATGCGAGAACAAAAATATCTGCAACATTTGCTCTGGACTGCATGTGGGCTCCATACGGGCAATTTGTAGCCAGTTTCCTCCTAATATCTGTGAAAGATTGCCGAGCGGGAAAATGCATGAACATAGTAGTGAGCCATCTGGAGAAAGAGTGTAAGGTACCGCTTTATGCTCCTCTCTGTCATGGAAATGTCCAAATATAAATGATACTGATATTTTAAAAAAAAAATCATCATGGTGTGAATCTTGATGAACTGTAAACAAATCACAGCATCCTCTTTACCTCATATCCCGCCTGCTCTGTGCTTGCAACAGCGGTGTGATCTCATTTCCTGATACCGTATTCTAATCCAAAGTTTCTTCACATTTATCATTTTCATTTCATTTCATTTTTTTGGATCAGCGCCCTGTCCTGGGTGTTCACTGACTTTTGTTCATGTGAGGGGATGGCTAAAATCTGTCTCTGACATTCCCAACCTCTTTCTCCAATCATCATTTGTGATATTTGCACTGTATTTAAAACACATCTCTCATACAGCTCAACAAGTCAAAGCTGCATTTCAGAATCAAAATCAGCTTTATTGACCAAGTATGAACATGTCAGACAGGGAATTTGAATCTGGTTATTTCGCTCACTGTACCCAGATTTAAATACTTGCAAACAGTAATAGACAAATGGCTCTTATTAACATATACCGTATTTTCTGGACTATAAGCCGCTACTTTTTTCATAGGTTTTGAACCATGCGGCTTATACAAAGGTGCGGCTATTCTGTGGATTTTTCTTCCACCGCTAGGGGGACTGCTAACCGGAATTAGAATAAAAACTAAGACAAAATAAATGCAAAGAAGAATACGCTACTTCTTCTTTAGCAGATAGAAGTAGGTAGAAGCAGATTTGAAACAGATAAATAGATAAATAAATACAGGTTATTTTCTCTTGGTTCTGTCCCGTTTTAATCAGCAAAGTTGCTGCCGTGTTAAAAGACACTGTTAGGAAAGATCTATTTAGGTACAAACATGTACATCATTTACAGTTCAAAATCCTTCTGTACATGTAGTAAATATCTAATCTAACAACATAAATATCTGCGGCTTGCATATCTTTTTTTTTTTAAATAGAGCGGATGCGGCTTATATACAGGTGTGGCTTGTATATCTTTTTTTTATTATCTTTTTTAAAAATAGAGCGGATGCGGCTTATATACAGGTGCGGCTTATAGTCCAGAAAATACGGTATAAAAAAAAAAAGTGAAAGGTGCAGCAGTATGAGGTAGACATTTGCATCGACGATGTTTCTATTGTTGGAGACTTTATTGAGATTGGGGTTTTAAAAAGGAAGCTGCATCATTTCAGCCTTTATGAATTAAAATAATGGATGAGTGTCTTTTTCGCGTGACTTTATCCAAACCACCTCCCGTGACAGGCTGATGATGTCGCAGCACTCAGGTCCTGCACGTTAGTGCTTGGCATTCAGCTGACCTTGACACGAACACTCGGACCGAGGCGGGGGGGCCGAGGGCTGACGGCTGGGCTCCCCTCAGGTTCCCCTCCCCCCAAAGCCTTTTGGCAGGTTGATTGCAAAAGAAAAAAAAGAAGAAAAAGAAGAAAAAAAAACCCACATTCAGATACTTCAATTGTTCTGTGCTCTGATCTTCACACAGGTTGCTAAAACAAAGCCCTCCCATTAATATTTATAGCCTCTCTGATGGGACGGGATCAATGGAGGGAGGCGAAAGGGAAGAGGGAATGTGCCTGAATAATCATCTCCCATCCACTCCCAGCCCTCCGCCTCATCTCTCCGTCTCTCTGAAGTGGAAGTGATGTTTAAGACGGAGAATAGACTCAGTGAGAAAGAGATGGGAAGTTGATATAATAAGGAGAAGAATATATTGTTTTGTAGATTTATGTAGGTTTTTTTTACAGCCATCTTGACAGTGGGCATTTCTCTTCCTTCAGAAATTCTGGTCTATCCGTCCAATTACTTGTGCTTTATAATTAAAACCTTAATTTCCTGGTTGTGTTGACTTTCATTTGCCCTAATTTCTCCCCTTATCTCAGCTGTAGATGTGTGGGAGAGCGAGAGTGTGATTTGCAGCAGACTCTGGGTGTCTTCATTGGCCGACGCAGCACGGTGGAACTCCAAGACGAGAGTCCGACAGCCCGAGACAGTCTGCGTCTCCTGCAGGTGGGCGAGCTGCCCCGTGCTCAGTAAACGAATCAGACGGGCAGCGGGCCCAGCGCTGGCCCTCTTGACTGACAGCAGCCCTGCAGAGCCATCCTAACCTGCACGGGGAGAAAGTTAGTAATCAGAGATGTTTGTGTCTCGTTGGCTTTCCCGCTGCGGAGGAGGAGGTGGGAAAGGGAGGAAGGAGAACTGGCTTGGTGATGAATGCCCTCACTTGTAGGTATTTCAAAAGTAGAGTTTATCCATGAGGAAAGGAGCAGCTTGTACACGGCTGGAAGGAAAATTGCCTTTTTCTTTGACCTGCAGCCAAGGGTGAGGAAGTGAATAGAAAGCGATATGAGAGTGTCTGCCCTCGGAGATGATGAATACGGGGCAAATTAGAAGAAGAGGCCTTTCAATCTGTAGCGCCTTGGCTTTTCGTACTCTTTACACTCCTGATTTATTTTCTCTCTTTCGCTCCGAAGCCCTATTTTTTTTTATTCTTCATCTTTCCTCTCTTTTCATCTATTTTTATATCCTCTTTATCTCTAGTCTCCGCACGCTGCAGGGGAGCGCGAGTTGACAGGGGGAGCTCTGGGAGGTCGAGAGGCCGAGGGCAGCATTTGCAGAATGTGGGACAGAAAGCTGAGGCAGCACGGCCTTCAGTGAGAACACAGTGTGCAGCAGGAATCGTGAGGCCGTGCCGAGTCGCAGCGATCCACGACCTTGATCCGTGAGCGGAGAAAGAAACAATTCAAATCCGTCGAGTCTTTGTAAAGCCTCACAAACCCTGCTTCCCCTGGATATGATCCATTTTAAGTGATGTTCTGCTTGGAGGGGTTTGGAAAAAAAACACATCGTGAATTACTTTTGAAAGCATGGTTTTAGGGACTGCCGGGAAATAAACAAATGCTTTTATCATGTTTGGCCCAAACTGATATTGATTTTCAACTTCCAACAAAACACTTGGCACAATTATGAACAATAACCCTCATTTATTAATTTCAACTTCAACAGCTATCCCACAGATAACCTCTTCCACTCAAACAATACATCATTCATTATTCATCCAGTTGCTGGCGAATAATGATGGCAGTAATGTGCATGCAGCTCAGATTCGTGGTCAAAATAACACTGCAAACCCCCAAACGCCACAAAATATTCACCACAAATCCTGCGGGGCTTAAAGGTGTACGTGCGTGGAGTAGCAACACTGGGGGCCGACTGGTGGACTGGTTTAAAAGTATAAATGATTCCAACTGGACTCAATCCTCATTTGGAGCAATTCCTACTGGATTGATATTGATGTCCACCTGGGAAAAAGAGTTGGCCAGGTTGTGTGCGTCTGTGAGTTTAACTACTTTTTAATTAAAATTATTCCACATAGAACTGGATGTTTTGACGAAACTACTAAAACTGCATTTATACATGATGGATATAGCCTTCAGAGGATGTGAGCTCACTCTGAATCATCTTGCAAACGAGACGGTAATTATTAAAAACATTGATAAGTACGGTAAGTACTACCTTTAAAAAAACAACATATATTTTTTTAAAGGTAGTACTTTATTTTGTTTGTTATGGTGGCACAGGTGTTCAGATTTTCCGACACCTCAGGTGATTGCTTAGGGGTGTGGTTGGATGGTATTTAGCGGATATTGGAGTGCCCAACAGGGAATGGGGGTGATGGGTTTTTTGCAATCTTGTCTGTTTTTTTTTTTAACATGTTTCTTTATTGGGTAATCCATGTAAATTATATTACACAATAAACATTTCTTTTAAAGGGTTCGACAGAATACCCCGTTTTATATTTTACCATACACACTCAAAAAAAATAAATAAAAATAAAATAAATAACTAAATAAAATTTAGAAAAAATAAATAAATAAAATAAATAAGGACACAAAACTTAACATAACAAACACCCCAAAACACACCCACTGCAAAATACGTAATTATAAACAGGTCCCAAAGTAAGTACCGATTACCAATCAAACTCTGACTGAAGACAATAATAATAGGAAAAATAAAGTAATAAACTAAAATACAGGACACGCAAAACAGCAGCAACAAAAAAAGTTAAAAAAATAAATAAATTAAAAAATAAGATGAATAAGATAAATAAATAAAAATTAAAATAAACTGACATAAGAGGAACCCTAAAAAAAAAAGAGACATGGTTAGCAATATCATACTTCTCTGTAATTAAGTTAAATCAGATTAAATTAATCTTCCAAGGATGCCAAAGAATTAACAAAAGAAAGAATAGGTTCCCAAATATAAGAAAACTTATCAGAGCAACCCCTAATACCGTATTTAATTTTCTCTAAATATAAAAATGACATCAGGTCTTTCAACCAAGAATTGGGAGATGGAGGTTTTTGGTCCTTCCAATCTTGTCTGTTGACCGTCTTTTTCTTTGATCATAGTCATTCTTTAGCCACTGTCATCCTTCACCTGTAATCGTCATACTTCATTGTCATAAGTGTTGAAAGAAAATATTAAAACGCCAGTGGGGCTCATTATGGTTTATTGAAGATGCATCACAGTACAAAAACCTACTCAGCCAGCAGCAGCTATGTCGTTGGATGGAAGTCACTACAATAATAAAGAATACAGCTGTGTGAAACACAGTAAACACTTCGAATAAAAGGCATGAAAGCAATCGTGACCCTAACAATAAAACATTTTTATCATAGAGTGACTAATTAAACATTTTTCAGACTCACACTTTCTAATTATTGTTACCCTGATGGTTAGCAGATCCCAGGGGCGGATGTCATGGAAAAGTGGCTTGTTATTGACTAGAATGCTTTGCTTTTCCTCAGAGAGGAGGGAGGGAGGAAGTAAATTATACCTGTTTACGTCTTCGGCATGTGGTTACCTTCCCTTGAGTTTAATTTTTCCATCAGTGGATTTATTGCAGTTAAAAGAGTGAAAGATATTTTTCAGAACCTTGTTGGCCTTTACTAGTAGACAGCTTCACAGAACAAATTGAATGTGATAAAGTAGAAGTCATAGTTTACATTCAGTCACCTCTTCACAAAGCCTTCAGTAGTGTTTCTTAGACAAAAACTATTATGGATTATTCAACAAATGATAACGTCAGTGACTGTCATATAACCATCAATGTTTGTCTTAAAATTACTTTGACTAGAGTTAAATAAAATATGGTTTAAAGGAATACTTTCCATTACAATGGACTAGCTGCAGTGTCACATGCACATCACTTATTATCATTCTCTGTATAAAGAGAAAGACAGAAATGACAGGGGTGACCGGGATTCTGTTGTAAATTCTGTTGTAAAGGCTTTAAAGGTTGGCTAGGACCAGTTGGGAAAAATTGGAAAACAGTCAGCAAGATTTTGAAACTAAATAATTGGAAAGTGCATTCCATCGGCCCTGCCTCCAAACGTGCAGACAGGCCAACAGACCAGTCACTTTGCTAGGGCCAATAACAAGGATTGGATTTTGTTTTTAGAGTCCCATCTCTTCCAAAGGTGATCAATATTTCTTGTTTTGACATGGCAGTATAAATTCCGTAGTTTGCTATTGGCATGTTAAAAGGATTTCTGGAAATAAAGAAAAACAAAAGTAGTTTGTTTAAATCTGGTACAAGTAAAGCTTGAGTTATGGTTCTGCGTCAAAACGACGCCGTGCCTACGGCATGTGCTACACGTCGACGCAGACCACACGCCGTCACTGACGCCGTAACTGACGCCGTAACTGACGCGCACCGCCCGAAAATTGTAACTACGCGTCGAGGCAACGCCGACCAACACGCAGACGGAGAGGTCTGTGATTGGTTTGCTTGGAAGCAACGCATTTCCGGTTTCCGGTTTGAAGCTGTCGTGAACTTTCAGCGCTCTTTTCTTCGTGTATGTGTGATTTTTTTTGTTTTGTTTTTTTGCACAATAGTTGTCCTTATCTCTTTGATTCACTGTGACCAGAAAAAGTCGGATAAACCATTCAGGAAAAGATCGCGAATTAGCGGTCACGGGGGGTACTGCACCGCGGTGAAATTAAGTGACGGAGAAGTCCGAAGGGTTCACAACGGCGTCACGGCGATGGCGTGTGCTCTGCGTTGATTTGATGCAGAACCATAATTCAGGCTTAAGTCGTAACAAGAGTTGAAGTTATATCCAAAGAAATGCTATTTTTGGTAGATGGGGAAACCATTATGTATTTATTTTCATGTAGGCTGTTCTGACAGCAGGGCTGATATTGATATTGTAGCATACATGCAGCAACTTGCAGCCTCTGAGTGTCCAGACGTGGCTCAGGCTATTGGGCATGTTGACAACAACCTGTACCATTACACCCCTGGGGCTCCTGCACCTGCCCCCCTTGCAGCGATGGTTCAACAAGCTCTGCATGGATCCCTTTGGGCACCAGCGGGTCTTTGTCGGGTGATTAGGCCGTGCATGACTCTTCTCCGACGTTGGATGTAGTCCAGTACTGTCCCTGTATACTGTATGTTTAAATAGATACCAGTTGGTGTTTTGGAAACAGTCCTGCAGTTCACAGAGGGCATTCTTCAGCCAAGTTGTTACAGACTTTGTGGTTGGTCTGGATCTTCATCAGAGAGAGTTATATGCCGAGCAACAAGGAGAGATGGTCTGACTCACCAGGGGCAGTTTTGATTACTGTTAGCTCTCTGGAGAAAATAAGGCCAGCTCCTAACAGACAGACAGAACTCAATTTCAGTTGAGCAGTGCCTCTCTATGACCATGATATTGTTACACCAATCCACCAAATTGTATTTCAATGTTTACCTGTTCAGACAGAGTTATGGGACATTATAAGGATTTGGCTTTCATCTCGATTAGTCATCCCATACGGTCGCCGTGGTGCTGCTCAGGGATGACTGAGAGATGTCTCACCTCTCAGCAGCTCCTGCTTAAAGGCTCATGTTGCTCTGAACCGGAGCGTCGCTGGGACCGGTTCAGGGCAGTGATCTAGAAGGATCTTCTTGGTGACCTAAATCGGCTGATGATCCAGTCTTCATCCTGGACCAGCAGATCACCCTGGTCCCTGAAGACTTGCTCCTTCCAAACTCTTTAATGGCTTCAAGTTTTTCCAAAGCTTCTACAGTTCCGCAATTATGCAGGACTTTACAGAGTCATTTATAGTAAATGCATATAATTGTCTTAACATGTAATTTTATAACTAATAAAATGATCAGTTCCAGATCCCTCCGTTCATCTGGATCCTGTTTTTGATCAGTTCCCAGAGTCAGAACCAGACATGAAGAAGATACATTCATCTTCTATGCTCCACATGTCTGGAAAAAACTCCCAGAAAGCCTCAGATCAGCCGAAATCCTCAATGTACTTAAGTCAAGGTTGAAGAGACACCTTTTTTCAGCTGCATTTGAATAAAGCTCCAAACCTGCACTGGTACTATTTTACGCTTGAGTTTCAAAACTTACTCAAATTTTAACCACTGATTTTAATATTGTTCTTATTTCTATCGTTTTTGTTTAATTTTTAAGTCATGCTTTTTTTTCTAATATCTCTGCAAGCACTTTGAATAACCTTGTTGTTGAATTGTGCTATACAAATAAACTTACCTTGCCTAATCTCATGTGACTTGTTCTTAGTTCATATGGTTATCAACATTGTTTTCTTTTCAGTGAGAATGAGAGCTAATGTCATTTCATTTGATGGACGTTCGATCGTCGATGTGTGTTAGCATTTTCAGGTGACATAAACAGAGAAAACTTAACTGTTTACATTGGATTTAGGTTGTGTCAATCACTTTAAGGCATTTGTGTGGGAAAATTAGATTAGACGTGGGTTTCTTTGGTTGTTCAGATGTAAATTATACGTGTTCAAACGGGATTTTTGGTTTTCAAGTCCCTCTTAACTTCAGGGGATCTAGCGGAACATATTTTGGTGTATAAAAGCCAGTTTTACTACTTTATTGTTGGCTACCGTCAACTGACAGAAGCTGCATGGTGGTACGACCATTTTCACACCAGGCTGGAAATGTGAGTGGCGGTACGTACAAATCCCAGCAAGATTGGTTTTTGAACATCCCGATGCGTGACTGGAAAATGGCGTACACACATTGTTTATGTGCCATTTTCCACAAAAAGTGTTTTGTACATGAGGCCCCTGTAAAGCAACTTGCATTCAGACTGTTCCTCAAAGGTAAATCTGTCCAGCTTCAGATTTGATTTCAAGTGAAGTATTCATTCAAAACACTACCATTTCAACTGTTTTTTAAATAGTTTTACAGCCAGAAAGATTCATATCTGTACTTTTTTAGTTGTTTTCATTTATTCATGTCTTTTGATAAGTACTCTCTTAGTTCAAATCATTAGAAAATAACCTGGATATACATTTAAAGTCACTTTGAAAAGTCTTTTAAGGCCCCTTCACAAATTATGTGAGAACTCTGACCTTTTTAAACCTTTTTAATCAGTTAAAGCAGCTCCCTTATGTGATTTTCAAAGGAAACCGATCCCAGGTGTTCTGGACGTGGAAAGCTGCTTAATGAGTGCACTGAATTGTTGGCTCCTATCTAACGTTATTGTAATGCTCTAGTAAAGCTTTGGGGCTGTTACAACAGCCGAGATATGCAGCACAATTCCTCCTGTGTGAACCACCCAGTAATGGCCATACTGCGATTGTACACCTCCATCAGTCTAGAGGGCTTAGCCGGAGTGAAGCAGCACTAATGATGGATTCATCGTGTTATGGAGCCGCTTGCAGGCATCACGGGATGAGAGTATTTCATGCTGGGATATTGTCTAGGACAGTGCTTTCTTTTCTTTTTCCTCTGTTATTCTCTCAGTACACTGATAACAGTGAGAGATGTTGTGCATTCAGACTCTGCAGGGTGACCTCTTCTCAGGGTAATGTCGATCATTTTCTGGATTGTCTATGAATACTGTGTGTGTTAGGGGCAGTTGTAGGTTGATGATGATTCATGGTCAGCTGGGAAGCTGCAGCTGCATATGCAGCAGAGTAAATGTATAAGGATGCAAGAAATTCACACATTTACTATACACTTATGTGTTTTCAAAGATACTCCTGTGATTTAACCTAATGTTGAAATGATGTAATATGCTCTGTCTAGACATCAGCGCTATTACCGCTCTTATATTTGTAGTGAGCATTAGAAATAACAACATAAATTTATAGGCTATAGCTTTCACGCAGGAAAGAGCATGAAGCGTCAGCTGCTGGCTGCATATATGTAACACATTTAATTCCCTACATTTTAATCCCTCAGTTGCTTTTTTTAAACATGCTATGACTGAAGACTATAAGAGTTTGGGGTCAAAACATTTTTCCTGGCACGGCAAAAACAGAAATCATGTAACACTTAAAAAGCATAACCCTGCTGAACATGCCTAAAGCGCTCGAACAGACACGCCCAATATGTTGAAGCTAACAAGAACTGCTCAAATTAAAACATAAAACCAACTGCTTCTGCTGTCTTTCACTGGTATCAACAATCAAAACAACGTAAAAGGTGCTAGAAGAAAAATCATTTAATTCCTGACATGATCAGGGTAGAAATTTCAGAAATGCCATATATCAACTTTGCAACCGACTGCAAAATACACAGTATTTATCAGGATGCTTTTGGTTTTTGGACACTGAACAAACAGAACAGAAGACTTATCTGCTATATTTTTGGAGTGGATACAACATTTGTATGTGAAACAAAGGGCAAAAAAGACAGCCAAGAAGAACAAGAAGGAAAAGAAGAAGCTGAAGGATGCAGAGAATAAAATGAAGGCCAAGAAAGCAGTTAAGAAGAAGGCATGAAAAAGCTGGAGGCATAGAAGAAAGTGACAGAAAAGGCAGCAAAGCAACAAAAACATTTTGAAAAACAAAACAGTGAAGAAAAAAGCAAATAAATGGGTGAAAAAGAATGGAATCCAGTACGCCTGGGCAAGAAACCGAAAATTTACTGTCATTAACTGCGATGACCAGGGTTGTGCTAGTTACTGAAAAATAGTAACTAGTTACCGTTACTAGTTACTTCATTAAAAAGTAACTCAGTTAGTGACTCAGTTACTTAGACCAAAAAGTAATGAGTTATTATGAAAAGTAACTTTTTAGTTACTTTAAAAAAAACAACATTATTTTAAATGCTCCCATTAATGCTCCTCTAGCCTTCATTTCAGCATGGTACTGTATGGAGAATAATACAAACTTTTGATCAACTTGACAGTTTCAATTCATTTGCATTCACATCACTGAAATCTGCTAAACGCTGAGAACGGCCAATGAGCTTCAGCAGCAGCTCAAGAATGGGAGCCTTTTGATGAATTGTTCATTACAGTTCTCAAATATAATCGATGGTGGCATGTCGATTTATAAGAATCTTTTTGCCCAGAAGAAAAAAGAGCGACAACAACAACCCATAACTATGTTCTTCTCTGGAAAAAACACACCTGCACCGCTGGCTTTAGAAGAAAAAGACGCTACAGAGTCGGGATGCAGCGGCTCAGAAGAGCAGTGGAATATGTGCGAGGTGGTGCTGATCTCGGCAATTTGAAGCCTTGTATAATACTTGTAAAAAAAAAAAAAGGTTGCTACTTAGTGGATTTCATTTATCATGGGTTCTTTTTGGAATGTATCCCCCGCAAAAAAACAGGGATTACTGTAATGACAAAATCTCCACGTTGTGAATCAAATCAAATCAAATCAAACTTATTTGTTATACTTATTTATATAGCACTTCTCATACAAATAATGCAACATAAAGTGCTTAACAAAAAAACAAATAAACATAAAACGTATTAATGCCCCTCCCCCCTCCCCCCTCCCCGCACACACAAGCACACTACAATTCACCTAGGTTATACACACAGACACACACGCAGACACACGATGCAGACATGGCTAGGCACAGAGGATCCAGGTGAGGAAACGGTAACAGGGAGCCGTCCACACCGAAACTCGCCTTGCTCTCTTGGCTCGCCATTACTGGTCATGTTTTTGAAAGCAGACTCGCCCACTACGTTTCCTCTGGTCTCCGCGTGCGGGGAGAAAAAGCTTCACTGTAGCCAGAAATAACGGAGTAACGCACCGTTTGGTAACGGTAATTGAGTTACTGAATTTAAAAAGTAATGTGTTAGAGTATTAGTTACCGCCAAAACTAATGGCGTTACTGTAACATGTTACTAAATAACGCGTTAGTCCCAACACTGGTGATGACCGACGTCAATTTTCCCATGTCGGAAAATTCTGTGTTTTGATAAATAAAAAATAAAGAAATGTCTTTGTATCTGTTTTGACTGTGTGTGCTAATAGGCTATTTTTATTCCCCTTTAAGACGTGTACAGCATGTGTGTAATCACGTGACTCCACCCATCCAGTCTGAACGAGAAGGTAAACCCAAAAAAATGGCTGATGGTTCAAACGAAAAAGCAGCTGACATACCAGGGCTGTCTAGTGTGAGACTTGCGCATTTCCACAAGTTCAGATGCTCTCACACCACACACGGCATTTCTCACCCTGAGAAATTGACTTCACCGCACAGTAATACCAAAAGTCCATCTTACAAACGAGCATAGGTGGTCTTAACATAGAGGCATAAGTATATTAAACAATGTAATTGTTCTTGTGAAATTCTTCATCCATACATCTAAATGGAGAAAAATGAAACCCCTCTTCTCTGTGTTTAAAGACCTTGTGGGCAATCATCTCAATGCGTTGAAAATAATGAAGAAAAAAACTGCATTATCCATCCCCAGAGCATATGAAGAACTGAAAATATTTGAGGACCCTGAATATGACATTATTTTTTATCATTTATTTATTTTATGTCTGAATTTATTTGATCTATTTACTTATTTATAATTAATGTTAATTATTATTTCAATATTTTGATTGTTATCTTCTAAAAAAAAACAAAAAATAAATAAATAACAGAGGCATAAGTAGGCAGCTGTCTGGTGCCCCCACCATTGGCCGTAGTAAGGGGGCCCCAGCCAACCTAAAAAAAAATAAAATATGAACATGAATACTTCAAAGGCATGGTCAAATGTATTAACATTCGCAATAAATACTTTGAAACGTTTTAGTAGTAGTTAAAAAGCCAATTTCATGGTCATGGTTCGCAGCAGTGTCCCGGGAAAACATAAGTGACCCCAGTCCTGCTGGTGGCGGTAGTGACCGGTGAAGCTGCAGCCAACTGCCATTAACACCTGATAGAGGAAGAAAAAGAAAAACAGACGCAAGTGACATAGGAGTGAAAATGAAACGGACATGGCCAAGCAGTTCAAACAAATGGAAGAAGAAAAAAAGATGCTGACAGGTATTTAGCAAAGCTGCCCAAGTTAACACACCTTTTCCACACCGGTGTTCTGAGATTTCCTCCTACCCATAATTGTTTCCTACTCGAGTTGACTGCGCATGCGTATAGCAGCAACTTCAGACTTCAGAAGGCCATAATATCCTGCTACCTGATCGCCGCGGAAGAGAAAAGGTTAGTTTCTTGTATTTTAATACTTTGTATGGACAGTATTTGATGCATATACGTTTGAGGGACAAATCAAATGCATGTCTTTATGCCTGTGTGTGAGTGAATGTGCTTTTCCAGCTGTATTAAACAGCTGGAAAATTTATTCAGTTTTGTGCCAAAAGCAGTGATGGAAATCAACAGGTAGAGCAGGAAATGGACAGACTGGTTAACTGCAGCATCCAGCAAGATGGTTTGATTGATTTCATTTATTATAATTTTTCGCTACGGTAGGAAAAAATTTTAGGTAGGAAGAAATCTCAGAAGACCGGCGGGGATGCAGCAGCAGCGGGAGCTGCGCGGGGCCGCACCAGGCCCCCAGTCTCGCGCTCAGCAGGCACGCCGATTTTTTCCAGTGGCCAGCCGCGGTACTGCAACAAAAAATCCCATGGGGCCCAGAAAGCTTTTTTCCCATAGACCGCAATAGTAAAAGAGAAGCCTCTAAAACTGTTCACAGGACACCTCCAGCTGTAATCACCACCAATTACTAATCTTTGTATTCTATATTTTTAAGTCATGGACTTCATATCCGTCAAAAATGTTTTATAACGGCCAGAAAAGTCAAAGAAAAGTCTCTTTCTGGGCGTGACGTCACGGCTGTGCCGTGCACTCGCAAAGCGCGGTCGTGTGTGTCTCGGGAACGAGGATGGCTGAAACTAAGCCGTTAGGCGGAATAATCACTCAGAAACACATTGCATTGCCAATTTGCACCAAACAGAAATGTTTAATAGCAAGAATAATAATGGTTTGTCATTCTTGTACTTAAACATTTCCGTTGTAGCCAACGGTGTATGGTTTGTGAAAATAAGATATCAGGCAGGAATAACACAAGTCTAAGACCCTGTCCACACGTAGCCGGGTATTTTTAAAAACGAATATTTCCCCCCCTCCGTTTATAAAAACATTTGCATCCACACATAACCGAAGATCTGCGTTTTCGACCACATTCATAAGCATTCTAATGATCCTGTAGATCATCTGCGGCTCCGCGGAGGCGCAGGTGTGGGTGTTTCCACTGAGATCCTCCTGCACACACACACCTAACGCACTTCAAATATGTATTCTTCTGTTGCTCTTTCATTTGGAGGCAGCGCCCTGCACGGGACTAAATGAGGGTCAATATTAACAAAATGAGCTTGTGGCGTGAGATCCCCACCTCACAATAAAACTGACCTCCATCAGGTTTGAGCAAACGTGCAGGGAGAGAGATGTGTCGTAGTTGTTGCAACGGTGCCGTGGAGTTTTAGATGTCATGTGTTTAACATCATCTTAACCCTTAATCCTCAGCTTATTTTATGACAGTGCTCCCGGGGAAGCTGCACCTCCGCAGCTCCGCGGGCACTGCGAAGCCGGGCAGTGCCCGCAGGGCAGTGGGCAGTGGGCAGTCCGCGGCTCCGCGGCTCCTACGCCGTAGGGTGCGCGGAGCCGCGGAGCCTACGGCGTAGTGTAACGCAATAAATTAACCACATTTAAACATAATATTTGACATATTTAAACATAATACTTGACAAAACTTGTAATACAAAAAATATTTGTCTTAATGTAAGTAATAAACTTGGGAAGTTTCATGGTGATACCTGCTATTTACATTTTTACCCTATTTTAGCCTATTAACCTGGGGTGTCTCATCTTAAATAAAAATGACTCGTTTTATCTTTAATTAAAAAAAACACACAAATGAACCATGCATAGTCTATAACCATGACTTTGAGAACAGCATCGGTTGATTTGCCCTATAAATCCCTCATTTCATTGTGTACATCTATCATTACCGGTCTAAAGGACTCATGAGCGCGCAGCGCTTGTCCAGAGCGCGCAGCGCTCGTTCACATTGCCCCGGGGCATGATGGGAGGCCCCAGAGCATCATGGGAGGTGACTCAACTGCGCATGCTCTATGGGCCCGTGTACCAGGAAGTAAACCAGGAAGTCAGAAATTTTTTCGGCGGATGCGCTGGGTGAGCAAACTCCATTGAAATGAATGGGCGGCCATTTTCGATCCGGTATCCAGTTATATAATACATCCATGGGCCGCACAAGGAGGATGACGTCAGCTTGGCGCCACAACAGCATCGGCGCTGGCAATGGCGGGACTTGGTGAGTCAACCTTCCTTAGTTGTGTGAATACTAGTGGCGACTCCTGACTACTGTTGCTATGGTGACTAATGGGTAAAATAATAATAGCCTACATAAAGGAAACGGAAGAGTATTAGGGCCAGGCAGGAGAAAATTAAAAATAATATTTTAGAGGAGAAAGATTTTTTTTTTTCATTATGCACTGTGAGAAATTGTCGAAATATCGAGAAAAAGGTAAAAATTTCGTGAATAAAGTTGAAATGTTGAGAAAAAAGGCGAAATTTCGACTTTATTCTTGAAATTGTATTTCAACATTAATCTCGACATTTCGACTTTTTTCTCGACATTTCAACTTTTTTCTCGAAGTGCACAATAAATAAAATTCTTTCCCTCTCAAATATTTTTTCTCCTGCATGGCCCTAATATTCTTCCGTACTGTACCAGTGGCGGCTGGTGCAAATTTTGTTACAATGGGGAAAAAAGAAAGGTAGAAAACAATATGTTGGTCCTTTTATTTTTGAAAAATTTAACCATCCAACCATGACTTTTTGGTCATAAGTTTTAGTGAAGCAGTTCAGTTATGCTGCACTGGAAAAAGAAAACTGAACATAAAGTAGGGGTTTATCATTTCAACAAGTCCACTATTTTGTATTGTTTTGTTTAAACAGGACATTAGAAAGAAAGAAAAATTAAGAAAAACATTAACATTTCCATTGTTCTGTCTGGAATTTATATTATTTGAAAATATAACAATCCTTTCTTTTAGATATTTGATAATATACAAAATCAACAAATATTTTTGCAAAAGCAAGTGTTATTTAAACTATTTAAAACAAACATAAAAATCTGGTTTGTGTAGTTCAGTTTGATTTTCTAAAAAAGACGGGGAATGAATTGTCCAATCACATTAGATAAAATATTAAAAAAATCATACGATACTGATCGCGGATTCGTTTGGTAACTGAATTTCAGGGACGCACACAACTGCGTCTCTTTACGAATCTAATTCAAATCAATTAAAAGAGATCCTCAGGTCACGTGCTTATCAAATGTTCGAGAGCTTACACTGGACCGGCACCCCTTACTTCCGGAAGTAAATGAAATAAAATAAAAAATATTTTGTAACAAATATTTAAACAACATTTAATTACTATTGACAGTCACCCACAGACTGAAATAACACATCCTTTAATAATTATATGCATCTTTCAGTATGTTTTTTCTTTTCTTTTTCTTTGATTCTTCTTCCCTTGATTTGATGTGGGCGGCACCCTAGCGCTCTCTACTGACCAGCTCCCACTGCTCCGTACTGTCAAGCCAAAAATGTACATGTCGAAAAAACTGCTATAAAATCTTTCAATACATCAGTATTTTTTCATAATGTTTTACGATAATTGAATTAAACACAAGAATATTGATGTATGAGGATTTTAGTGTGTAAATTTTTTTCCCAAGGGTGTTGAAAGGGAGTAAATCGCAAAAGGCTTGTTCTGGGTGGTCCCAATTCTTTAATAGCCAATTGTCTACATTATTTTGGCGACTGAATTTTGGACACTGCTACTCCCTCAATGAAGTGACGGAGTTGCAGTTGCTAGCCAAGGTTGATCTTGCGGCTGTGTGCGCTAGAAATAAATTGCAGGGTCCAAAATTTGGAAAAGAAAACGTACAAGTCTGGGAGTCCCTGGGGCATTTTAAATGTGGCTGAAATTGCCCCAACAGGGCTGCTAGTTCTCTCTTTTTTTCATGTGGCTTAAAGAGGGCACTGAGGGCCAGCCACCCCTGATGAATACTGCTGACACCAACCAAAACAACAATACAACAAATCACATTATTTCATAATCCCAATGATTGACTGCTGCACTTCCTAGTAGAAGAAAGAAGCCAATCACTAACCTCTGGATAGCTAAGATTATTGACTCAACCTTTTATTTGACTCAAAACTGGTCCAAAGCCATTTTGTTCATTGACCATATTGTAATTGGTAACAATTATTTTGGTTTTTCTTTTAATTGTTATTATTATTTTATAGGTACTGCTCCTACATCTGTGATGCGATGTTGGTGTGGAGACCTGTAAGAAGGCGCCAGAAGGTAGGACTTATGTGGAGGACAATTTCTCTTCACTCACTCACTCACTCACTCACTCACTCACTCACTCACTCACTCACTCACTCACTCACTCACTCACTCACTCACTCACTCACTCACTCACTCACTCACTCACTCACTCACTCACTCACTCACTCACTCACATGTACATAGTATGTTTGTAGTTTTTGAAACAGTTCAATAAACGGTGTTGGTTTTCCTTGCATTTTGGCAAAGACGTGTTATCTGAAATCTTATTCTCTGTTGGATTCCACAGTGACTATGTCTTTGTGTATTGCTAGACACTTTGTGTTCCATCTTCATTTTGGCGTGAAGTGTGTATGTCTGGTTTAAAGAGCAAGGTTTTGCTCCTCTCCAACGTCCTGTATGTTTACTTCCTTCAGTTAGTCGTATACCTTCGCCTTGGGTCCCCAATTTGCTTAATCCGCCACTGTTAGGCACATTAGGCACAATGAAACATATCTGATAAAATCTCTTTATACTTTTTGCTTGAGCGCGCAGCTTCCAACATGACCTTTTCCTTGAGTGCATAGGCATAAAAGTCCTTACAACTGTATCCAAAGTTGCTATTGACTTGAATTTCAGATTTGATAAGCTCCAGCGAGCACCTGTTGCGTTGGTCAGTCCAGGCTGCTTTCATGAGCGAAAATACTCTCTCTACAGAAGCATTAGTTATGGGGATGCTGAAGAGAAAGGATGCAAGAGCAGTCATATTTGGGGTCTTTGTGCCTTGGAGCAAGATCGACCACTTCTCCAGAACAGAAGCTCTTCTCTCCACAATTTCCTGCTGGCGAGGCAAAGTCACACAGTACTCCTCATACAGTTCATCCATGTCCAGTTTCTCCCTTATCTGGAGGACATCCACTGCATCACAGAGATGTGAGAATGTGAACTTGCTCTTCAGTGCCAAGCTTGCAACATTCTTCTGGAAGTTGTTGTCTGAGAAGTCATACCACTTCTCAAGGTAGTTGAGTGCAGCCTGGTAGAAACTGGAAAGATCATCTTTAATAGCTGCTGCCTGTTGGTCTGGAAACTGTTGGTGGCTAGCACTGGTCTCCATGCCAAAGAAGGAATCCCTCTGTTGTTGTTGGAGCTTTATCTTGAGATTGGACATGAGCTCATATAGCGCACAGACAGTTCCATCCTCCCCCTCCAACAGCAGCACAGCATCATGGAAGATCTTCAGCACATTATTCAAGAAGGACAGGTAGACCTGTAGCTCAAGGGGTTGCCCTTCACCATCCTGATCCTTCTTAAATAGCTGCCACAGTGACTTTGGGCACTGATCCTCTCCCAGTGACAAGAAATAGCTCTTGATAGCAGCCCAGTTGTCCTGTAGTCTCTTGACAGCAGGCCACAAACTTAACCATCTTGTGGGTACGTGTCTCAGTACAACCTGATAATCTTCCTCCACAAATGAAAACACTGCCTTCAATTCCTCTGTGTGTTTTGAGGATACTGAAAAGTGACTGAATATTTTGTTCACTATGGACTCAATGTCAATGTTCAACCTGTCTCCAGCATGTTTTGCACAGTTGTGTACTACATGAGCAATACAGTTTGCCTTTATGATGCCACTGTTGTCTGCTTTCAGCTTCTGGAAAACAGAATTGTTTTTGCCGTAATTTACACTTGCATTATCGGCAGTGTATGCTGAAATCATGTCCAGTCGCAGGTCGTTTTCTTTTAACTTGTTTGTAATCTGGCGGTGTATGGTAGCAGATGACTCATCGCTGTCCTCATAAAAGTCAAGGATCTTGCTTTTCAAACCCAACTCTGGAGTCCAATATCTGAGGGACAGCGGGAAAAGTTTTTGTAGTGCCGTGATTAGAAGCACGTTTTTAATCCTTTCAAACATGTCTCTACAGAGGCAGGTGCAAGCACATCTGTAACTATGGACGCCGCTTTTGTACGACCACAGGACATTTTTTTTGCTATCTCAAGAGTCTGGAAACTCGTCTTTGGTTTTCAGCAGGAATACATCCATGGACTGGGTTGTCTCTTTCTGAGCCACACGTTTCTTGTGAGTGTCACATACACTGTGTTGCTTGACATCATATTCCCTGCCGTGTGAAACAGAAAAATAACTCTGGCAAAGTTCGCAGAAAACCCGCTGCCTTTCACCTGTTTCACCCACTCATATTTAATTTCCCAGTCTTTGTTATAGCTGCATCTCCTCTTTTTTGTTGTCGTTTCCATAATTTTGCCTGTTTCTCCTCCAGTCGAGTCGAGACTGTTTTCAGCACCGCCACTGTTGCGCGTGTACGCGCAGCTGCAGCAGCAACACACGTACAAGTTAAACTACTACACTTGACCACATGTGCGCAGTTTTATTGACAGCATTATCATCAAATAAACAGCCCCGCAATGACGGCCTTCTCTGTTTTCTTCGCAGCCATTGGATAAAAGCTAGAGGTAAAAAAAAAAATAAAAAATACAGATGTCAATCAAATTGCGGGACATCATCTCCCAATATGCGGGACACGGAAAAAGTGATGAAAATGCTGTGCAGTCCCGCACAAAGCGGGACATCTGGTCACTGTAGCAGGGCGAGTGCTACGGGGGCCCGAGCGACAGGACAGAGAGGACACAGAGTTTAGTGCAGAACCCTTTATTTGTCAAACACCGCCACACGTGCACAAGCACCTTCTCCCAGATCAGCAGCAGCTTCTCCCAGCAGAGCCATGCCTTTTGAAGGCAGGCAGGGTGGAGGGGTTGATGGGACACACCTGTGACCCAATCAACCCGAGTGGCTGCAGCTCCTCCACCCTGCCACAGTCACCCTACACATCACACACACACACACACACACACACACACACACACACACACACACACACACACACACACACACACACACACAGTGACAGAATAACCACCACCGTTCAATATTTAGGGCTAAATGTGTTTTTCATTATTTGATTTTATTGTTTGTTTAGAGCAGAATGAGCTCACTGCTGTTCAATTATGATTATTATACATCACTAAGACGCATTGTTTAACATAGCATGAATATTGTGAAGAGAGAACGGCCACTGCAGTGTTTTCCTTTCTTGTAGAATAAATAAACTGTGTGTATAATATGGATGGGGGGGGATCATGCATTTATGGTTATGGGGTAAAACTGCCTAATTTATCAAGATATTAATTTGGGGTCATATTGGCCAGCCCTAGACTCAACTACACAAGACCCAGTGCCTTGCATTTTTAGATGTTTCCTTTAAATATATATAAAAAAAACAAAAAAAACCCACATTATTTAACCAACCATTTTACCATGCAAACCTGGTTTTAACGCCAGGCTCTTCAAGGACCTATTCAGCTCTGATTGGGCAGCGCATTAATTGGAAATAGTGTGATGGCTGACATCATTTCTTTGAGATGAGCCAATCAAGCCTGCAGGTGCTCATTATCCTAAAAAATGTTTGATGCTTTTTGGAAGAGAGGCCTGAACCATAAATGAGGCCCTGCGGTCCAGGAACATTGTCTTCTGTGGCACAAAATTACCTTTGGTGTGAACCTTTTATAAGCAATATGTCTCATGGAAAAAGGGGGAGGTGGGGCACGACAGTGGGTGGGTGGTGAGATAAGATGGACTCTTCCAGTATGTCACAGGTGTAAAGCACCTGCACTGTGATCCCAGCTCTCACCTTCTCTGTGGAGAATACGAAAAGACAAAGGAAGGAAGCAAATTGAGTACACTCAGTTTTGCCGACGTATGTACAAATAATATGACCCCTAAAACCATTCCATACATCACTTGAATGAATTTTGTCCCATCAGTAGCAGAGCTTTCCAACTGTTCATTTATGTGAGTTATAGGCTCTCCTTAAAAGTGGATCTGTGCCACTTCAGCCTGTATCTCAGTTGTGTATCCCTGTGCTGCACCTTTTTGGCTTTGCCTGTCTGATCGTGTAGTGTAGCGACGCGTCCACTGGGACAGCGGACATGGGGTTAAAGTAATCACCACAGAAAAAAAACTGGAGGCTGTTTTGGCACTGGTGAAGAATGGGCAGACATGAGCATGGGTACCAGATGGCAGCGAATCTGTAATTATAATTCTCTGGAGCAAAATGAGCCACTGGTGGAATGAATTTCTTGCTGCAGCCGTCCTGCTTGTGAAAGCCTTTGTTTACTTGGCAAAAGGTCCAGCAGTCCTCTGAGTTTCTCCGGGGTACAAATGTCTTGTTGTGGATGTCGGCTGCGGAGTCCGAACATTGAGGACAGGCTGTTTAATACCATCAGACTGCAGCTGTGTTGGTGTCTGCCAGCATCTTTGTGGAAGGGTAATTACCCAGCCAATCAAAAAACACAATGAATATGCACAACGACAGTCGAAGTGAATTTAAATAAGGTGAGCCTGTAATGGCTCCCAAATGGAAAACAGGGTCTGGGCTCGCCCCAGAGGGACTCACCTGTGATTTAGCCTCCTTACTTTCGTATGTGACGGGGTGGCATTGTGGCGTAGCCCACCCCCACCCCCTTGACCCTGAATGCTCCCTCTACCATAGGAGGGTGCATAATTGTCTAATTAAACAGCGAGACAACAGCCCCAGCATAGCTCATTAAAGACAGTGCTCCATCAGCTCCTGCCTTTCCAATTCTTTTAAGAGACGCTCCCCGTCCTGGCAGGGAAGGTCAAACAAAGAAGTGCGCTGACGGCTGTTGTCTCTCCTGTCCTGTCATCACTTCTGGCATGTCGAGACAAAAGATGAGTTATTTATGACCACATCTGGCCATCATATGCAAGAAATATAACGCTTACATGTGGATTCTGCATTTTTGTTTTAGTTTAATAAAGTGACTCAAACACTCCATGTAACAAAGATGAGGCAAAAACAGAGAAAGGATACAGATATAAATGGTGTGTTGTTTGCCTGCACATAAAGTAACTGCAGTCATCTATTTTGTATTAATGAGGCATGGACTATTGAATCATTTCGACAGTGCCAGATTTGAGCAGCTTATAAATGAGGCAGTTGAGCAAAAGAATCCCAAATGATTTTGTTCAGAGCTTGGAATATATTCAAATAATTAAGTCGCAGATTACCATCGCAGTTACAATCCAAGATTTTAGCATATGTATATTGAACTATTGTATTAGCTTTTGCTTTATCCGAATACTTGAAGCTTCATTGCTGTGTGAATAAAACGTTGCAATCTGCGAGAAGCCCAGTAGCACATGTTTGACCAAGTCTTTATGCAGTTTGTAAGTGCGTGGGTGCAGAAAGGTGTGTGTATGTTGTGTGGACACACAAAAGCGCCCCTGCCATCCACCAGTCCAGCTAATGCCACATGTAACCTTTCCATGTCCAATTATATGTGAAGTCTACAAACATGCCTCCTGTTTCCTGTCTCATAGGTTCTCCTTACATATTTTATATACAAGCCTATATCATAAATAATTCAGAGAATGGTTTGTCGGAGACTAACATATGTCCTATCTGAAACGTTATTGGCCCCTCCAGTGGCGAGCCTCCTGTTGACAGAACAGCAAACCATTTTTCTTTTGGATGCAAGACTATAATGGGTGTTGTTTAATCTCTTAGCTCAGCAGGGACGCAGCTGCCCCGGTAACACAGGTTTGAATTGTTCAGCCAGGTGTCTCTTGTGCTTGAGAAAATGAAACAAGCCATCTTTTTTTGTCAGTTCTGGATGCAGAGTGGCTTCATAACATGCCATAAATACCACATCTTTGGTCTGACAAGCAGTCTATTCATAATCTAGACTTTATAGATTTTGTGTCAGAGTTTTAAGTAGCTGCTTGAATGTTGCTCGCTGTTCCTTAGAAACCATAAGTAATCATGGTTGACAGCTTTAGACGGGGATCTACATTAACCACATCTGAGAGTAGGAAAGATTTATTTGGATGGGAGCGAGGTCAAACAAGGTCTCTCTCGGATGGCATCTCTGAAATGAACTTGCAACTGAAGTCGTGTTCATGTTTTTATGTGCATCTCATCTTCACATTTCTGCTTTGAAACTTAAATTCAGCTGATGAAGCACATTTACAAACTTTCTGAGAAGAGTTTTGGCATGACAGACTTTCCTGGCATCAACATCTTCAGTACTGCAGCTGTATGTCCCCAAAATTCATCAAGTGTAGTTGCTTTACAACTTCTTGGAAACTGCACAACAGGTTTACAGGAAAAACTTAAAGGATTATATTATTATTATGAAAAACACGTTTTTTTCTTGCTTTAACATGTATAAAGTGGTCTCCCCTGAGCCTGCCAACTCAGAGAAGGAGTAAAGCAACCAAATTCTGCAGGGTCTGTACAGCCGCCCGGATGATCCTTCCAGTGTCATGTGACTTTTATGAGCCGTTCAGATTTGCGCATTTTCGTTACGTAAGCAAAATGCAAACCACGCCTCGGTCTGCCTCAGCTGTGTGAAACCACGCCCACAACTAACTCCGCCGGCCGTAGCGTCCGCCATTGTTTCGAAGCTGTGTATTGTGTGGCTGTTTCAACAACGAGGGACAGTAAAAATTAGGTTTTGCATCAACACTTACCCTCATAAAAGGATCAGTACCAACAGTACGGACCCGGCAACTGCACACGAGTCAGCGGTAAGCGACGTTAATTTTTTATGTTATTTATATTTGTCTACAAGTATGATCTTTGCATGGGCTAAGTATTTAGCTTAGCTCCGGTGTTACCTAACGGGTAACACCGAATTGGAATTGATTTTGTCGCTGACGCTCGCTCGCATGGGACACGGTTTAATAGTTTACGCAGCCGGCTGCTCTTCTGCCAGAGCGAGGCTTTGTGCCCTCCCCTGCTACACGTCATTCAGGCAGCCAATCAGCACAGAGCCTCATTATCATAGCCTCCCCGCCCCTCAGAATCCCCCATAGAGAAGGAGGTTAGAAGCGGTAAAAATAGAGACATGGCCTAGAGGCTGAATTTCTAATTTATTTATTTATATAGGGGGGTGACATCTGCTGCTAAACCAGGAAGCAAGAACACATGGAGGCACACGTCGAGCACTGGAGATCTGCAAAAAAACCACAAACGAAACACGAAACCGACATGGAACCGGCCAAAACACGAGCAGCAACCGTCCCAAATCTCGAGATCCAATCACAAGCTAAGCTACCGCGATTAACTAACCCCAAAAGCTACAGAGCAAGCATGCTATGTGTGTGTGTGTGCGTGTATGTATATGTGTGTGTGGCTATGTGTGTGTGTATGTGTGGCTGTGTGGCTGTGTGTGTATGTGTGTGTGTATGTATATGTCTGTGTGGCTATGTGTGTGTATGTGCGTGTGTATATGTATATGTCTGAGTGGCTGTGTGTGTGTGTGTGTGTGTGTGTGTGTGTGTGTGTGTGTGTGTGTGTGTGTGTGTGTGTGTGTGTGTGTGTGTGTGTGTGTGTGTGTGTGTGTGTGTGTGTGTGTGTGTGTGTGTGTGTGTGTGTGTGTGTGTGTGTGTGTGTGTGTGTGTGTGTGTGTGTGTCAGTAGTAATGATAATATTAATAATAATAATAATATTAATAACCATCTTTGTATAGTAATAATATTAATAAATTATTACATTTTGTTGTCCTGCCAATGGAGGCCCAAATCCTCCATGGCAGGACCCTTTCATATCGCATTCTCACCGACAAAGACGCACATTCACACACCGTTTCCCCCTGCCCGGGGGGGCCCAGCACCGCCAGAAGGCACCCCAGGCTGCACGGCGAGCCCCGCCAGGCCCGGGCACCGCGACCCGCCCGTCCCAGGCCGGCGAGGGAACGCGGGTGGTGTGGGCCCCTCTCCCGCCCCTGGTGTTGAGTGCATGTGATTAATGCAATAAAAACAGGGAGGGGGAGGTCAGGGTATCATACTGACAATGAAATAGGTCTCCTCTAATATACTGTACAGTAAGTGAATAATTTTGTTGATGCATTTCCCCCAAAATCTTGATGGATGAATGAGACTTTGCTGTGTGGTCCATAGTTATTGCCCTGTAGAAAATGAATTTTAGAAAACCACATTAGACAAAACTATATAAAGTAAGTTTATGTATAGTTAGGGCCGTGTTACCGTACTAAGAGACTTCAGCGACCGGAATTGGGTTGGCCTGGAAGGGTTTGGAGGTGACGTAAACCAGCCTGAGGCAGCTTTCTTCATCCCCGTTTGAAAACAGAAAGCCAAGGCTAACCCACTAAACACGCCAAATGTGGTCACCCTGTCACATTCTAACACTGTCCAGATTTAACCCATAAAAGATGTTTAAAATTGGTATTTCTTTATATCCAAATGTTGTTTAGACAACTGTGTCTTGTAAACGTCTTTTCTATATAATTTTGCTCAAAGGGAAACGTATGACACCAGCTGGATGGTCACTGACTCGTCAGCTTCAAGTAGAAACACTTTTGCATCTTTTCAGGACCCTTTGACTTGTGCTACCAGAACTGAAACTAGTCACTCGTGGGCTTATACTGGTTGGCTTGCTCGACCTGCAGACCACTGGAACCGTCTTAAGCTTGATTTAAGGTTCTGCGTTAAACCAACGCAGCGCCTACGCCGTTGCCGTGATGCCGTCGTGAACCCTTCGGACTTCTCCGTCACTCCATTTTGCTGTGGTGCAGTACCCCCCCAGAACGCTAGAGGGGGGGGTTCTTTTCCGGAGAAAAGAAAAGGCGATTCATGCTCGAAAACCCTCCAATGTGGCTGAATTACAACAATTTTATTGTTATCGTCGTCTCTAGTTGATTCTTTGTTTAGCTTCCGGCTTTTCCGGTCACAGTGAACAATGGCGACCGAGAGAGAACCAGAACCGGAAATGCGTTGCTACCAAGCAAACCAATCATAGCCCTCTCGGTCTGCGTTGGGTCTGCGTCGCCTCGACGGGTAGTTACATTTTTTGGGAGGTTCACGTCAGGCTATGGCGTAGGCTACGGAGAGCCTCCCGCGTAGCCGCGTACCCTACGGCGTAGGCTCTGCGTTGATTTAACGCAGAACCATAATTCAGCCTTTAGACCAGTGAGTAGCAGGCTGAGCGAGGGTTGTATCCCAGACAACTTCCTTATTTCAGCTCTGGCAGCAGTTGTTCTCAGTGTTGTTTCAGTAAGCACAATTGAAATCAGGATGTTTGGATAGATTTGATCCAATGAATGCAAAATCATTTTAATTAGCATCATCAGTTAGCATAAGACGAGTCACCCAAGCTAGCATGGGTAACTTCCAGTGACTGAACTAAGTGGGGCATGTGCTCCTTCACAACTGACTGAAAGAATGATATTCCTGACACAAACAGCTGAAATGAGTTTCCTCTGCAGGGTGCCTGCAGGCACTCTCCCTCAGAGATAGGGAGAGAAGTCATCCTTCATCATTCAGTCATCCCGGAGGGAGTCAGAACAGTCACTACTCCTCCACATTGAGAAGAGCTGGTGAGGATGCCTCCTGGACACATCCAACGGGAGGTATTTAGGGCATACTGAACTCGCAGCATGCCCAAAGGCAGATTCAGGACATGCCAGACAGATATCTTACAGCTGTCCTTGGAATGCCTCTGTATCCTCCGGGAAGAGCAGGAAGTTGTGGCCAGGGAGAGGGACGTCTGGGCCGTTGTGGGCTGCTGCTCCCACAACCTGAACTTCGATAAGCAGAAGTTAATGGATGGAGTGATGAACAAGGTTAGGGATGCTGTTTCTAATTAAAACAGGTAGCTGTGTTCAGTTCAAGTTGTCCCGTGGTAATAATTATCTAAGGGGGATGCTTTTGTTACCCCAAGCAACTCTAGTCAGAGTTTATGAAAGAGGTTGGCCGAGGCTGTGTACCTTCACCGTACTTTATCTCCAGGATTCAAGATCTAATTAGCATTCTTCAAAAGGAGGTTGTATAATTAAACTGCAAAGGTTGTCCCTCTCCTTCTACTCATGGGAGGAAGAAAGAAAGACTAAATTATCAATTTAGACAACACAAATTGTTATGAATTTGCAGTAGATACTACTGATCTTTTCTTCCCTTCTTTTTGTATCATTTGGGGTCTGTAGAGACACCGCAGCTCACGAATGTTACTGATGCTTTATGGATGAGCACTGTTAATGCTCGGGGCATTTTGAATCACCTGCTGCAGAACTTTCCGGGAGTTTTTGTTAAGACCCCAGAGAAACTGCAATTTTCCAGCTTTAAACTTAAATTTCATCGACTAAAGGATTAATCAGTCAAAGAAAACAGTTGTGCCTTGAACTTGCTTTCTAAATCATACTTTGTTTATCATGTACCGATGTACATGCTTTCCAGGATGCAAAGAGAAATCTGTAGTAAAGAGCTATCATTTTAAAGTGTCAGAGATTTTACCCCTTTAACCTGGACAAAATGTAGATAGATGCACTAAGGCCAATAGAGGGAGCCCAATAGCTGCTTGTCTCCCAGCTGAGCCGGGGCAAGAGGGCTCTTCTGCAATTTGTCTTCATGCAAGATTATTTAAGGAATTAATAAAAGCAAAATTGGAGGGGAATAGGATACAGGTTGTTTACAATAAACATTCATGCTGTGGCTCTTAGCAGGGCATATGCTAACTAGAATGTGATTCCTGGTCTTTTTAAAAATGAGTTAAAGCCCAGCTGGAGAGCTCTGAACAGATGAGTCTGTCCCAGCAGACGTGGTGAAAGAGGCACCGAGTCCAAAACAGGTGTGATCCGTCACTTTGTCAAGGTGTTTTAGGTTTCAGAGGCTTCCAGAGGTTCTCAAGCTGCCGCAGGAACCTGTCAGCAGCTTCAGCTGCAGAATCAGACTGGAGTGTCTCAAGGGGCCAGCAGGCTTTAGTATTATTACAGGCTTTGGTGCTTGAAGTAGTGGGTATCCCACAATACTATCGTGCTCAGCTGTGTCACACACTCCAATACACAGTATAGTCATAATGTGGCTGGTTTGGGCATTATTTGAAGATTAATGTATATGTGAGTTCATTGTGAGAATTGTGAATGACAGGATTTAAGAAAATAAGTCTAACAGTAACAGTCCTCAAAATATAATTATTACAACGATTCGATCCTTGTGGCTGATGATGATTGATGTCATGTATTTAATTAAAGGTTTTCTATTTCTCTTTCAATTAGTTGCTCTACTCAGCTCTTCTTCGAGGGCAGAGATAGGGCTGGGCGATATGGCCTTTTATTAATATCTCGATATTTTTAGGTCATGTCAAGATACACGATATATATCTCGATATTTTGCCTTATCCTTGAATTAACACTTTGATGCAAACAATCACACCAGTATGATGATTCTATATGTCTACATTAAAACATTCTTGTTCATACTGCGTTAATATATGCTCATTTTAAACTTTCATGCGAAAAGGGAGAATAAGTCAAATTTACCCAAACTGTATTTATTAAACACTTACTAAGCAGTGAGTGGCACAAACATAAAAAGTGTCATTTCAAAACTGAAAGTGCACGTTGCATCTCTCTGGCTCCCCGTCTGAAGAACATCTGCTAAGAACATCTTCTGGTCCCGGTTTTACCAGGGACGACTTGCTCTCGAGCAGGACGGGCCCTTTACAGCACCTTTTATATGAAGACTGTAGGTGTAGGGACTGCAATGTTTCATCCTCTCCTCCTTTACTTTGCATCACTTTGACTTACTTTTAGAAATATGACATCATATAGTCTTGTTTTACTTTGTTTCAATGATAGTGATTGATTTCATGTGGCCACATTTAAGCAACACTAGGTGACGTTTTTCAGCTCTAGAAGAGAAAGGCTCGACGGCGCGCTGTGCGCGGACACGTGTCGCACTGCGCGGCTCCTCGGCTCTCCGGAGAGCCGTGCGCGTTGTGCGAGGACAAAAACATCCCCACCTGTCTTTACTAAACCGTCCCAGTTTGCTTTGAAAAGAGTCGGTCGTGCGTAGCAACCTCGCAGATGAGCTCACGGTGGAAACAGGCCGAGTTTGGGAAAGTTTAGGTGGAACTGACCGGCGGACCGGACAGCAGCGCCGACACCAGGGCCTATGACGATGCACGCACGTGACTGACGTATGTAACTCGTTGTGCTTGTTTTATGTCTCTGAGAAGGAGAGACGAGAGAGTGAGAAAAGCCTGTAATTTAATGCTCGCTGCTAAAAACAAATGCGTGACAATGTATACTCGAATATTCACGATATAGTCATATAGAGTAGAAGCCGAGATTCATCGAATATACTCGATATATCGCCCAGCCCTAGGCAGAGATGTCTGAAGTTAAACTCCAAACAGGGAGCTTCTTTCAGTTCGAAGGGCTCAGGAATATTACTTCAATAAATATTTCATGAAAAAGGAAGTTCAATCGATTCATTACACTGTGAGTAATATGTGTATGTTTTATTAGACTGGCGCAGAGTATTTAATATTCTTTGTTTACAGTGTTAGGCCGCATATGGGGAAAGGCATGAATATGGAGCAGGTAGCGCCCGCTCATTTCTGAGTGTCACACAGATGCTCATCTTGTATTCTACACACACACACACACACACACACACACACACACACACACACACACACACACACACATTGTATATACACAGATTGAAGCCAAGCACATGTATACTCATGCACACAAAATGCAGATGCACGCTGCATCTCTTTTGATTAAATTGATTAAACATTTCAAAACACGCATAAATTTCCATGAATGACAAAGATTTCACTGTTATCTTTCATTGCTTCTCGGTAAAATAAAACCTCATTGTCTCTGAGGTGCAGCAGCCTGGTTACAATCTCAGATTCATACAAAAGCGGCTACTGAAGGGGGGGCAACAAGTAATGCAGAGGTGGTGATGAACGCAGGGAGGTGAGTGCCTTTCTGTGTGTGCTTTTCTGCATCCCCGAGGTACATTTGTGTGTACAGCTGTGGCTTGAAAGGGGAAGGAAAAATAAGTGGGGAGGAGGGGTTTTGCACCAGGAAAGAGGTATTGGCTCTGCCCCACAGCATTTGGCACAAAGAGGCTATCCTATTGTGCATGCTGGCAGCATCTGTAGGAGATAAGGTTTGGTCCTGGGAGATAAGGTCAGCTCCTGCTAATGAAACACATACTAAAGGTTTGCAGGGAACCTCTCCTCTCTGCTTGGCATTTTTATTTTTGAAGCATTTCACTCCCTCCCAGATATTACCTCATTATCAACCACCTCGTCCATCTTTGTGGTTTTATGAATAGACAGAATGGTACCATTTCATCTTCTCAAATCCTTCACCTGCCAGCACAACCTTCAAATTGTATGCATGGCAGTTAAACCCATCCAAGGACACGTAAAAGTGATCCAAAGTTAATTAGGACTGATTTTTCTGAAGTTGAGCAGCAGTGCCAGGAGGGTACTCTGCTGGAGCACAGTTGGTTCTTTTGTTTATGTCCCTGTGCTTGGATGTAGCCGCGAGGCATGGCAGCATGAATTCACCTAGGTGATGGGTTTGGTACGAGTAGATACAGATTTGGAGCTGTCTCGTCTCCTGCTGACTCTCCCAGCTGGCTCTGGCATTAAAGCAATCCAGCTCTGCACCGGACGAAAACATGACAGCTGTTTCCTATGACTTGGGGTAAAACCCGGTGATTCACTCCCTCTGATGGCCTCATTTAGGAGGATTTGGAGTGTGGCCAAGTACTCTGTCCACCGACGATGAGATGTGGACATTAGAAAAGGTCATCGCGAGAGAGGAGCAGGGAAGAAAAGAAGTACTTTAAGTGACACAGCAAATATTTGCCTGAAAGAAACTTTAATACTTTTAACTACTTCCACGAAGGCAAGCTTCACAGTTGTTTAAACATGAATTTACTCTATAAAAACAGTGAAAAGTGTATGTAAAGCAGCTTTAAGATTTGCTGTAAATATGATCTGGCTGCAGTCCTGTAGAAATAACGTTTATATAACTCAGCAACCCGCAGCAGTCAGTGGCGGTCCTGTTTGTCACACTGCGTGTTTCAAGACTGAGTTACTGCTTATCACCATAAATGCCTCACAAGTGATGAATTTTGAAGTGTTGGGTGACTCCCGACAGGAGTGGGAGTGGATGATGAATTTCAACCCCTGCCTGGAACTTAAACACAACATTAGGATACACAGCGAGTCCTGGTGTCTGCATAGCAAACACTGCTGCAGCCAGCTACGCCTGAACGTAACGTGGCACAGACTTTAAGACAGATGCTCTGATTTATATGAATAATTTGTTTTCGCATCTTGCAATCTGGATCTCAAAAGTAAAACACGCTTTTTTTTTAAAAAGCAACTCTATTCTGATGTATTTGATTTTTTTTTTCCCCTCACTTTGCAGCATATCACACCGCTCAGAATGCTAACCGTGGTGTCACAGGCAGCAATTATGTTTGACAGCTCGGCATAATTGGAAGAAAAAGAGTATCTTGCTGCACTCTCTGCCTTCAGGCATCGCTGTAGTCGGTGTAGTGTCTTAAAAATAGAGCTAAAGCAAGAGAATAACTTTGATCCCTTAACTTAAAGGATAGTAAGACTGAGTTTTTTAAATGTAAAGGTTGAAATAAAAAAAAAAAATGCACCTTTTTATGAAGTTGCATCTCAGGCCTCAATATGTCCACTAGCCGTGTCACTATTTCTCTTTTGTGCACAGATGCATTACTACCCCTATTTTTCGACGTAGAGGTGTGTGCTTGAAACCTCCCTCGTTTATCAATAGAGTGATATAGGAGAAAGATTTCCATTCTGTAACACCCTCAACTTGGATGTGTTCATTTGAATAAAGATGGGTCAGTTCTTCTTTTGGACTCGCTGCCTGGACGCAGTCTTTCCATGACACTTTGTTTAGGCCCCCCCACGCTTCTCCACTTTCCAAAGAAAATAAATAGGACCCATGAAATGCCATCAGTTCATTGCACACTGGCCACCAGAGATCCCAGTAACCAAAGCTTTTTTGCGCAACACATTAGCAATGAATTAAAACTGCTCTCATATGTGTGACATATCGGTCATTCCCTTTAAAAGCTTCACTTAGCTGCTTGTTGATGGAATTGTGTTTTGTTTAGGTGACATTTGTTTTTTTTGTCTGGTTTGTCTGCTGCAAGTATTTATTTTATCATGCTTCATTTGATTAGAAATGGCTTGAATCTTCTCTATGGCTTTCCGGTCACCAGGAAGATGTGGACATCTAAAATGGCTTTTGAAAATAAATTATTAGTCCTGTGTTTAGACAAGCTTGCTAAAGCAATGACATGAAGTTTCATCACTCGCTTTGCTGAAGGTATACATAACCAATACACTTTGAATGTGTTTATTTGTAATTGGAGACACAGGACCCTGTTTTATTGGCAGGATTTCTACATTGTTTATGTGGAGCAGCAGGATCTAAATGACTATTTGACTTTTCCCTGTCAGCCTCTTGCTGAGCATCCAGGTATCTGTAGCCTTTCAACAGCGGAAGGATGGTTAATTGTCAACCGTGCCGCCTGGCATCTGGCTCAGTCTTTACCTGGGCCGCATTTTTTTAGCCTTTGCCATGTCGTCATCCGTATTTCTCACAGTTATTCTATAAGCTGTTTATGCTTACACATGCACGACTCGCATCGAGTGGTGACAGCAGCTGCTAAATCCAGCCCCACTGGGGAAAACGTGCTCGGCAGGTTTCAGTGTCCACATCAGCCGTTGACTTCAGAGGAATTCATTAGGCTGCTTTTAAATTACATGCTTTAATGCAGTGACAGGTAGACAAACAAAGGTGGGGAACATTTAATCCTATGAGCTGCAGAATGAACAGTTCATATCTTATATCTCAACCTCAAACAGAAGTTGGTGTTTGAGTCAGGCTAATTTCTCTTAAGATTATCTAACCAGAATATATATTTTTATGCTTTATGGTTTTTAGTTATTACTGTTTTTTTTTTCTCCTTTTGAAATAATCGGCATACAAAGCACAAAAATAAATGGATCCTGGATGTTTGCAATTTTTTTTTCATTCAAACTTCCTTCATTAAGAATGGAGGAGAGTGCAATATCAATACATTTAGCATGAAACACAGAAGCTTTCTTGCATAAATATAAATATTGTTTTTGATATTTCAGAAACGACAAAAACAGACTTTATCTTCACTGGACCTCATAAGCGGCCTCACAAACTACCGCGTGTTTCAGGTTGTAATGGTCTGTCCTCATCCAGACATTAGCATTTCTCTGTCTTGGATATTGATTCGAGTGAAATCTCAAGCTGACAGCAACTTCCTTTCTGCAAGCGCTGTGAGATCTCGAGCACCGTGCAATGTCAGGAAGGCCATATCAGCTGGATAGGAAGGAAGCAATAAATATAATAGGTTGTTTATTTCTACTCAAGTGTGTATTTTTCGCTAGTATGTGAGCAAGAACAGCAGTGATGTCATACAATCACATTATCACAATGGTTCTAAATACAAATGAATCGAAAACTCATGCCAAAGATATTATTACTCAGAAGAAAACCTTGTATCATGTCATGCAGTTTAAGTCACGGGTTTCAGAGATCTCTGTTGTGGGCCACGATCAATAGCTCTCCCATGCTTCTTCAAACATTGATCCTCTCCTTTGAGATTTAATTAGTTCTTGAATATGTTCAGTGTAACATGAATATTGTGGTTATAGCTATCGAACAGTGGGATGACCTATACTTCAGTTGTCCAGGGATCAATTATGAATGTTGTAATTTGCTATTGACGTAATTGATGCATTTGTCCAATTATAGTGGAGACAGTCGTCAGCCCTTTTTACTCTCCGGCTCACTGAGCAGCCAAACAGAGGAGGAACAATAAGCCGACTGTCTGCGGTCGAACAATGAGTGGGCTCATCTCATATTATACATGGACACCATGTACAGATTGCAGGACATCAGTACTTCACAACTCATGTACAATGGCAAAACAATAAATAAAATAGTTTTACATTATTCATTCTACCTGCAGATACAATTTTAAAGGAAAAGTTTTATCACTGAATGGAAAGCAGTTTGATGATAAAAATCTATACGTTTGCGGTATGGGTTTAGGGGGCTCAAGTGAAAACAAAACATCTGGATTCTTTTTCCAGTGTTTATTCAAATATTACAACTGAATACATCTTTATTGATCCCTTTTGTAAAATTCAATTGTTGTGTCATAAACTGGTGATAACATGAAACTCATTTAACAAGCAGTTGGAAGTGTAGCAGAGAGGTAAGCGTGGTTAAAATCTGCAGTGATCATTATGAATGCATGGGGGGGCTATACTTGTTGCCTGGCAACAGCTGAGTTGATTGTGTCCCGTCCAGCATCGGCGGGTACGGACCGAAACTCACAGCTGAAAGGCCAGTTGCAGAGATGCTCCTCTACAGGATCATGACCAAGATGAATACATCTGTTGATTCCAAACGCTGCGGTTACTCCTTCTTTTAGCCTTGGCTGGCCTTTTAGTGAGATTTTATTTGAAGTTTTGTTTCTCAACATGGTTTGTAGTATAGTTTCTCATCTTTGCCCTCATTATTAGTTCTCCTGCCCTCTTTTCTCAATGTCATCTCTTCACCCCATCTGGATTTGGGAGGCGAGGGCCTGTTTCAGGCATTTCTTGGGCTTTGAAAAGCTGAGATTCTTCCATATGTAAGCAACTCCACCTGTATCATTGTTACTCATGCCAGAATTACCTGCAGACATTTTTTTAATTGGCACAACATCCAAACAAGCATACATTTAAAAAAAAAAATCACAGTTAAAATATCATCATCTATATCAAGTAGATGTAAAGAAAGACGTTACCAGAGCTATTCCCTTTTATTCACATTTCTCACCCTTGTCATAATTGGAAGAGACTATTAAAAATATTTGCTTACAAATGACTTAAATCCATGTAACATTTGTCAAACTGAAATATCTGTTGCTTAAACAATGTGATATGCAGTATATTTTTATTTTTTAAATTGCCGTTAAAATGACAAAACTCTTCACATGCATTTTATGAATAAGTTCAAACCTCTGTTAATGGTTTATAAATGTTCATTTCTCTTTGGATTTGGAATCATTCTTGCTTTCTAGCTTATTAGTTATAAATCTAATTTAAATAAAAAAAACTTTTCAGTCCTTCAGAGTAAAAGTTGTTTGTGTCCTAATTTGCAGAGGTGTAATGGTACCAAGACTTAAAAGATAAGCAGGAAAAAAATGATTTAAACCTCAATTTAGTTGAACTGCCACGAGGGAATGTAAAAAATTCAATGCAAATTTAGTTTAATTACATCTAGTCAAACTACTCCCCCAACGCTGCCAGTCTACCAGCCTCTCTGTTGCCCTACAGCTAATTAAATCCCACCGGTGGGCGAATAATACAAAATTACAAACAAGTGGAGCAAAGCTAAATGAATAAATTCAGTAAAACATGAAGGGTAAACTTCAGGGACCTTTGTTATACTTTAGTTGTCATGTTAGTCGTGTGAACAGATGTAGTTGTCTTTAAAAACACCAACTCAACTGTATTCTGAAAGATTTGGCCAAGTTTCACATTTGGATGAAACGTCTGCAGCGAGCTATAATTCAAATGAGAGAACTTCAAGCAGAATCAGTTTTTATTACTTTAGTTCTTCTCTTGTCTTTCTACTTTGTTCACCTTTCAGTGTGTTCATTTTTTTTGTGAATATTACATTTTATTCATGAGCCACATCTGGCTGTCACTTATGACAGCTGCACAGTAAAAGACTAATTTGCCTCCAGGTACATTTACATTTTTGTTGTAAACTGCGCTGCGTACTTTTAAGCAGCTCCTGTTTCCACAGAATATTTTATTTATTTATTTATATAATCAATAAAAAATCAACTCATTTTAGAAAAACTATTTTTAGTTTTTAAAACATCTTTCTTGACCTATGGCAGGTCCTAATAGGTTATATCATGGATAACTTGTCGAGACTGGAGGAGATTGATTTCTTTAGTTGCTTGCTTTTTTTCTTCAATGGGCAAAAATCGAACAATTTGATGTCATATTTGAGAAAAATAACAAGGTAAAAGAAAACGACTTTTAGGTCACAAATGTTAATTTGCTTAGTCTAAAAAAATTTAAAATGTTTTAAAATATATTTCTAATTTCAAAAGAGGTGGCAGAACCGCTGTTTTATGGTTGCCTGCCCTTTTTTTACTGTTTTTTTTTTCTTTTCTAAATCAGCCTCTATAAGTCAGGGGCTGGTGCCTTTTTTTGTGGATATTGATTACAAGTTGAAGCTGATGGAAAGCATTCTTCTCACTTTCTGCTAATTTGGTGTGAAATGACTTCAAACAAGCTTTACACCTGCACACAAAAATATTACATTTTGCCTAAAAAAAATTTGGATCACATAATAGTGTGGTTGCAGAGCTTGCAGGGCTTGTTTCAGGGAATGGTTTTGAGATCAGTGAATATGTAGACACCATTTGCTGACTGAGAGGCACCCAATCTGGTTAAATTCCCCCCTGGTGTTATAAGAGCACCTTTTTCTGAGTGGTAGAAATGTGATATTCTTTTGCTCTTTTAACAATAAAATGTTAATTTAAAATAAAATATAGCATTTCCATGCCTCATATCAGGATCAATTGAATCATTTATCAATATATGGTTATGAAAAGACCACGTGTCAATACTTTTGCAAACTGAAGCACTACAGGTCCGCTCAGTATAAAAATCTAGATGACTGACATGAGCTAAAAAACAACAACATAGTTCAGAAAGGTTTTTTTTAATAAAATATGATTCAGCCTGAAGTAGACCTGGCCATCATGGAGCTGTAGCTCCCGAACGAGCCTGTATTCCCCCAAATCCTGTCTTCTCATGAGGATTTCATGGACCCTGACCCAGACCCTCCTTGCTGCTGCTGCTTGTCTAAAGCCAGGGCTTTTCTTTCAAGCAGGGACACATGCATTTTGCAAACCGAGCTGTAGCTACTGTACGTCCAAACAAGTGGGAAAACGGCGCCAGACCGGAAAAAACGTTTTTTCGGTCGCCAAGCAACTTGCAACAAATATGTACGCGATGTGCGCAGGCTCGCCCTGCTCTGCATCCTGCTCTGCGCCGAGTCTGCGCCCACCCCGGCGGTGTGCGCGGCGCAAACCGCGTTCTAGGTGAAAGCCGCTTTGCGCCGCCTTGCGCCCACTTGCGCCCTTTGCCGCCACGCAAACTCAGCGGCGTGCGCCCTGTTGCGCATGCGCCGCCAAACTCGGCGGCAGACCCTGCGCCCTTGTGCGGCAGCAGCAGTACATACACAATGAATGGGAAAGCCGGCGGCGGCTGCCGCTGTGCGCCCTCTGTGTGAAAACCACTTCAGCCAATCAGTGATTGTTGACATGGGGGCTCGCCTGCTCGGCCCTCCCCGTGGGTGCTCGGCCATCTCCGTGGGTGCTCGGGCCCCGAAGCACCCACGGTTCCGGCGCCTATGGTCTGGGTTAAAACCTGGTAGTCTGGAACTGTAACAGGACCAACCTCCTCCTTGGTCCTTCCTGTCATACTATTTTTTATACTTTTTTTTTTTCCAAGATGGCGCCGCGCTAGTGGCGACTCATTTGCAGCAGCTCCGTCGACTTGTCTGTATAACTGTACGACTTGTCCCTAAAAATGAAAGGGAAAAGATCAGCGCTCACCTTGGCTCCATGTCATTGACAGCTACAAATCAAGCCAGAAATCTTGGTGTAATTATTGACTCAGACCTGAACTTCAACAGCCATCTAAAGTTTATCACTAAATCTGCCTACTACCACCTAAAAAACATTGCTAGAATTAAGGAGATTCTGTCTAAACAAGACATGGAAAAACTTATTCATGCATTCATTTTCAGTAGGTTGGATTACTGCAATGGCATCTTTACAGGCCTTAACAAGAAATCAATCAGGCAGCTGCAGCTGATCCAGAACGCTGCTGCCAGATTCCTTACAAACACCAGGAAACTGGACCATATTACACCGGTCATGAAATCACTACACTGGCTTCCAGTGAGTCAAAGGATAGAGTTTAAAATCTTACTGCTGGTCTACAAAGCACTGAATGGTCTTGGACCAAAATACATGGTTGATCTGTTAGTTCCCTATGAAGCTCCCAGACCCCTGAGGTTCACCTGGATCTGGTTTGTTGTGTGTCCCAAGAACCAGAACCAAGCAAGGTGAGGCAGCGTTCAGTTATTCTGCTCCTCACCGGTGGAACAAACTTCCTGTAGACCTGAGGTCTGCTCCAACTGTCAGCTCCTTCAAATCGGGCCTAAAAACATTACTGTTTACTGAAGTGTATTCATAAATTAAATTAAATACCTGCTGGCCTTTACTGCCCTTATTTTTAACAGCTTGTGCTTTTTATTATTTTACTTCTTTTCTTATCATCTTATCAATCTTATTTGTTATTTACTGTCTAATTATGTCTTGTCGCTTTTAATGTCAATGTAAAGCACTTTGAATTACCTTGTGTTGAATTGTGCTATATAAATAAACTTGCCTTGCCTTGCCTTGCCTATATTGTCTTGTTTTATCTGTTTTGGACTATTTTTCAGTCCTGTTTTCTGTGAAAACGTGTGCTTTTTCTACCGGGCGGCATCATGTTTGCAAAAATTGTGAGGCTGGCCCTATATTTTTACTATTTCTCACCTGGTTCATCACCCCAGCAACCACCGAAACAGGAAGTAAATGCTCCATTGTTTACACCCGTGATCAGCTGTTAGCCCTCTGTAGCCAAGGGAAGCTAACCGGCTACAAGCCTGACGCTCCCCCCGAGCTGAAGAGGAGGAAAAGAGGACAACGCTCTGTGTTATGTCCCGGAAAAAGAAGAAGCGCTTCAAGCCCACACTCCCCACCATCATCACCGGGAATGTGAGATCCATCGGGAACAAGATGGATTAGCCAACGGCGCTAGCACGGCACCAACGGGAATACCGGGAATGTACCATGATGCTGTTCACGGAGACCTGGCTAACGGAGCATACACCGGACTCTGACGTTACAATGGACGGATTTAATCCGATAAGGGCAGACAGGACACGGGAGAGCGGTAAGAGAAAAGGAGGGGGGGCTTGCTGTGTTTGTGAACCATAGATGGTGTAATCCTGGGCACATCACTATTAAAGAACAACTCTGCAGTGCGGACATTGAGCTGCTAGCCGTTAGCATGAGGCCATACTACCTGCCGCGGGAACTCTCGCATGTTATCGTGATAGCTGCATACGTCCCCCCCTCTGCTAATGCCGACGCAGCCCGCGATGTCCTGCACACCAGTGTAAGCAGGCTGCAAACACAGCATCCACATGCCCTCCTCCTAATTACCGGGGACTTTAATCATGCCTCTCCTTCAGCCACACTGCCAACCTTCAGCCAGTACGTCACCTGCAGCACCAGAGGAAATAAAACACTGGACCTTTTTTATGCCAACCTTAACCCCCCGTTCACACTGAAAGCGTCTGGCTGCCATTCATTGTCTATGAAAAACGGGCGTCGAGAGGCGGCGGGAGCGGCGGGGGCGGCGGGGCGGCGGGCGCGGCGCGTCTATTTAAAGTTGAAAAATCTGAACTTTATACAAATGAGCAGCGGCGACGCCGAGGCGTCGTCCAATCACACACCGGGATTCCCGAAGCGAGAACTCTCAATGCAGATTGTACTTTCATGTAGACACAAACGTACACTGATTCACATGCGTACAGGAGCAGAGCTGTGCACTAACAAACTTATTTTATCAGGAATTAATATATTTCATCCAGCAAAATGACATTTTGCTGGTTTGACTGCCGTTTTTACCTGAACTGATCACGTGAAACATGTATCTGATGGGTGAGGAACTGGATGGTCCCAATGATTTTATTTGCTACATTGATCCAACGAAAAATAATTAAAACCCGTGCTTATTAATCACAAAACACAGGTTAAACATCATGACCAAATCCGCTCCCACCGGGAGCAAGGGCTCGCTGGGTTGATGTTGATCCGCGGACCAAACTTGTTAAGGAGCATCAAACTCACTCTTAACTACGCGGAAATAACGCTAAAATATAAAGAAGGCGTCCCAAAGTGTGATCTATGGTGAAATAGGGAAATTAAGATGTGTACGCTATATGTGTAGGCTGTTCCCACTGTTCCCTTCAGTTCTGCAGCGCAGCTTGAAACCCCGCCCACCCCCGCCCGCCCCCGCCCGCTGCAGGCACTGACGCTTTCAGTGTGAATGCACCAAGCGGCGAGATGCTGGCGTCGGGACGCCCGTGACGCTTTCAGTGTGAACGCAGGGTGAGGAGGCATATACATCACCCCCCCCTTACCTTGGAAGATCTGATTATGACCTGATTCACCTCCTCCCCCTATATCAGCCTCTGGTACACAGACAACCAGCCGTCACCCACACCAGACGGATCTGGTCTGAAGAGTCGCTGGAGACTCTTAAGGACTGTTTTGAGACTACGGTGTGGGATGTGTTCTGTGAGGACTACGGGGAGGACATCGACAGTCTCACCTGCTGGGTTACGGACTACATTAACTTCTGTGTAGACTCCACAATACCCACCAAGACAGATGGAGTGTTTGCAAACAGCAAACCATGGATCACCCCTGAGATTAAAGACCTGCTCAGGGACAAAAGGAGGGTCTTTAAATCAGGAGACAAGGACCTACTGAAGACAGTGCAGAGGGACCTGAGGAAGAAGATCAGGGAGGGGAAGAGCAACTACAGGAGGAGGATGGAAGACCAACTGCAGCGGGACAACGTCAGTGGGGTCTGGAGGAGCCTGAACACCATCTCAGGATGTAACAACTCCAGACCTGCGCTGGACAGGGATCAGGAGTGGGTGAATGACTTGAACAGGTTTTTCAACAGGTTTGAACAATCAGCCACTCCTCCCACCACCCACCCAGCCCTGCTGCAACTTCCCCCGACTGGAGCCTCTTCTGCTCCAAGGACTCTCACCTCAACCCCGCCCCCTGCCACTTCCCCTACCACAACCACCCAGCCCACTCTCAACTCCACCAAACCCACCAACCCCCCTCCCTGCAACCCCGCCAGCCCACTCCCCCCCACCACCAAGCGATGAGAGTGAGCGACAACGCAGGTTGGGCTCAACGCCCCGTCAGAAGCACACATCTGCGCATAGTGCACAAGTCGACGCAGTACCTGTGAAAGAGTCCAATCCAAAGAAAGAGACTGCTGATCGCAAGAACAAGACGGACAGTGTACAGCAGCTCACAGAAAGGATAGATTTGCTGACGAAGCTGGTTGATTCATTGGCTGAGACATTACAAAAAGACGGCGCTTGCCGCTGTTCCTCCCCTAGACCCCAAATGGCAAAAAAAGAAAGACAGTACGGCTGCCCAAAGTGTCTCGAGAAAGGTTTGCAGGACTGTAAACGCTGCTTCTATTGTGGCGACAAGGGTCACAGAGCAGTAGGTTGCCTTAAGAAAACGAAGTATCCGGGAAATGGGAAACGGTCACTGCAGGGGGACAACCAGTGACAAAAGACCTGGAGGCTGTGCAGTCCCTCAAAAGTAAGACTCCACAGACGGTTGGTGATGTAAGGAGACTCCTAGGATTTTTGAGTTACTACCGCAGCTACATCCAGGATTTTTCCCGCATTGTGAAACCAGTATATGAGCTCCTCCAAGTCAAACCAAACCAGTCACTAGTTCAGCCCCAGCGAGGAAAGAGCAGAGGTCCCCAATTGGTCTCTAGAACTCCTGTTAACTGGACCAGCGAACACCAGAGAGTATTGGAACAGGTCATTGACCTACTCTCCCACCCACCAGTGCTGGCCTACCCAGACTTTAGCCTGCCATTCTCACTGCACACTGATGCCTCAGAGCAGGGTCTTGGCGCTGTACTCTATCAGCGGCAGGAAGGCAAGTTGAGAGTACTGGGTTATGGTTCCCGAACGTTGTCCAAGGCAGAGAAGAACTATCGTCTGCACAGTGGGAAGCTAGAATTCTTGGCACTAAAATGGGCAGTGTGCGAGAAATTTAGAGATTATCTATATCATGCCCCACACTTCACCATCTACACAGACAACAACCCCCTAAGGCAGTGATTCTTAACCATAGGGCCGCGGCCCACACTTGGGAAGCTCCGATCTTACTGGGAAAAGAAGATCTATATTGTCAAGGAGCAAGTAACGGACAACCCGGTGTATGTAGTCCACCCTGAGGGCGGTGATGAACAGCGAACCAGAGTTCTCCATCGGAACCTGTTGTTGCTCGTTAATGACCTACCTGTTGAAGCCCCATTGCATCCAGTTAAAACCACACCTAAGAGACAAACAAAACTGAGACATAGTCAGCCAAGTCGTGCCAATGTGAGAGAGCACAAGTGACACAAGTGATTCAGATTCAGAAGGAGATTATGGAGGGTACTGGTTGAGAATTCCTGTCAGAGAAAGAGAACAGACAGAAGGGAATACTTATCACACCTACCTTGATCCAGAGAAATCCGATCCCTGAAGAAATCTACAGTCCACGGCGAGTACCTGGAAGGGAAAAGGGACATGTTACAGTACCTGTGAGGAGAGAAAGAAATGACGCAACACTCACAAGAGAAGAAACAAGCCCCAAGAACAGATTCAAGTCGAAACACAACCAAGCCCATCATACCTACCTGACTCTGATCCGGTGTTACTGGAGAATGGAAGGGAAGACGATGAATATGTTAGGCCTGTGGAAGAAGAGATTGTCGTACCCCCCCCCCCCCTGCACTTGATGAGATCAGGCGGCCCACAAGAGAAATGAGGCCAAGAAAGATGTTCACATACCAGAAACTTGGTGAACCTTCACTACAACCCAATTCCAATGTCAATACAGTTCATGCATACACACCACCCTTCTCACCTTACCATATTCCACCATCTTTTCTGTTTCCACCATACATGCCGTACTCTCATACGCCCTACACATATGCTACACCCACACTTTATTGAGTAGTTAAAGTTTTGTTTTGAGATTTTTAAGAAAAAAAAAAATGGTTTGAAATGCCAGGAGCCATTTCTTATTTTGTCAGGAAGCGTGTGACATACACAAAAGTGTAGTCACATTTTTGTTATATTATATACCTTTCTTTTATGTTGATTAGCCTTTAATGAGCATTGGGAATAAACAAGGATCAGTATCCCAGGAATAAACCTATTCCACCTTCCATCACCAGGTGGCGCCTCAAAACTGAGTTCTGAGGTCGGTTTGACAGGTGTGACGTAACCATCCTCCCTTCAGATGTGCAAGGAAGAGAGAGCGAAAAGCACTAAAACTGACTCTGTCCCGTGTTTTTCCCTGTTTATTCAGGTTTACCCAGCAGAACAGTTTAAAAAAATATATATATATATAATCTGTTACAAAACCACATTCTGGGTGTGTAACATGTATGTTAAGTGTACTGCTAACTCGTGAGTTTCCCCATTGAGGAAGTAATAAAGGATTATCTTATCTTATTTTATCTTATCTCGTACTATTGTCGTTCTATCTTAGTCCTTCCTGTCGTACTATCTCCAGTAGGATCCACTGACCTAGCAACCTAGCACTCCCTGCCACTTGAGAGTGGTGATGCACCACTTGTGCTGTTTGCTGGTCACCAATAAAAGACTTGCCCCGGACCTGTTCAAGATCTCTATATCATGGTATTAGAGATACGTGCCAACGACCAAGGCCAATTAGGCGGGTGCAGATATGAAAAAAAAGCACCTTACCCCAAAAAAATTGCAACAAAAGGTTTTTCAACAGTTTTCTGTAGCATTAGGTGTCCTTAATAACATACTAAAAGTCTGCCAAAGTCTGACCACTAGAAAGGTGTCATTTTCAAGATGGCGTCCCAGATGGTCAAAATCCCCCTAAAATGTGTATAGCTCCTTTATTATATACCCTAGACAAGTAATTTTGGTGTCTAATCCTATGTTTATGAGGCCTGGGAATCCACTGGTCTCGTCCAAACTGCAGAGATACACTTACATAATTATGAAATCCAATATTTTGTATTTTCCCTATTAAAACCATCTGAAAAGGTCACCCATTTCAGGTGAGGAGTATCAGTTCATTATTGACAGGTTGTGGATAGCTCTGTGGATCAAATTTGTCCTAAACTAAATACATTTTTAGACTTTTTCCTATACATAAAATAAATATTTTTTTCTAGGCTGAAACAATCCCTATGCTCCTCTCCCCCTTCCAAGGGAAAGTTCACAGTTCCTCCCCCACCAATATTTTCTCATAGTGTTAGCCAATTCCTGTGCTCCCCTCCCCCTCTCCCTTCCACGGGAAAGTTCACAGCTCCTCCCCCACCAATTTTGATGGTTATAGTGAAGGTCCTTCTATCAAAGACAATACACATCAGCGGCGCGGGCAACATGCACACCCGGTTATTAGCTTGGATGCAAATACTGAGTTTGTGGGAAGAAAGGATGACTTCCTATCCAGATCCAGTAACAAACAAGGGCTTATTCTTCTTGTCACTGAGGAACTGCAGAAGTAGGGCTGTACTGTCATCAATGCACCAGGGGATGCAGATGTGGACATTGTCAAGGCTGCAGTCCAAGCATCACAACATCAGCCCACAACCTTCATAGGGGAAGATATAGATTTACTTGTTCTTCTTCTCTACTATGGTGAGACGAGCAATAGAGGCCTTTATTTTCGTTCAGATAAGTCAAAAGTACCCAAGGTGTATGACATCAGCGAGATGCAAAAGGTCCTGGGTAAAGACTTGTGTTGTCAGTTGATGTTTGTTCATGCCTTCACAGGCTGTGATACAACATTACGCATTTTTGGTGTTGGGAAGAAAACTGCTTTCCAGAAACTTGTGAATGGGGAAACGACCATCCAGGCATGTGCGAATGGATTTGCACTACCAAAGCAAGCAAAAGCTGCCATAGAGGACCTTGGGAGCAAGGCGATGGCAGTCATGTTTGGTGGCAAGAATACCGATGCACTTGCGCTACAATCTTTGCGCTACAATCTTCTCAGCAAGAAAATTGTGTCTGCGAAGGCATTTGTTACCCCAGAACATCTCCCTCCTACAGAGTCCTCAACGAAATATCATTGCCAAAGAGTTTATTACCAGATCATGGTGTGGACTGAAATGGATAGTGATATGAATCCTGTTGATTGGGGATGGAAATTGGAGGACAATCGTTTTCTGCCAGTTATGACAAAAAAAGCTGCCGACCCAGAGAGCCTCTTGCAGATGGTCCACTGTAATTGCACAACTGCTTGCCGTACACAACGTTGTAGTTGTAGAAGATATGGACTGCCCTGCATGCCTGCCTGTGGATCATGCCAAGTGGAAAATTGTGAGAATCCACATAATCAAGCATTATGGGAGGAAGAGTGTGATGATGACTAATTGTTACTCCGGAGTGGGAAAAAGGAAATATATATATATAAAATATAAGTAAGACGGTAAAAAAATCACAAAAAACACAAAAAAACAAAAAAGGAAAAAAAAAACACAAAAAAATAAAAAAGAAAAAAAAACACAAAAAAATCAAAAAATAAATAAAAATAAAACAAAAAAGGGGCTAGCGGTACTGAGCCTTCACGTGGCAGCCCTGTTTAGACTCATTTCACAGTACCACGTAGTAATAATTTATTTATTCCTCATTAGTATAAAAATTAATCTCCAGAAATCACCAGAATGTGAATTGAGAGAAACCTCATTTCCCCATGCATTGTGACATCTTTTTTTATGGCATGTGGAAAAAGGAGATTATGTTTGAAATGTTTTTCTTTTTTTTTTTTTCATGTCTATGTACTGCATATTTCATTACATATTCGCTTATAGTCAATTGTTTTTATACGTAATTGTACTTCGATCACTTCACTATGATTTGTATATGCTTATTTTAATTCTAGATAATCAAATCATGGGGTTAGACACCAAGATTGCTTGTCTAGGATGAATAATGAGGGAATAATGGTATTTTTAGAGACTGGCGGCTGCCATTTTGAAAATCGGACCTTTCTAGTGGTCAGACTTTGGCAGACTTTTGATATGAATATTAAGTACACCTGATACTACAATAAACCATTGAGAAACCTTTTGTTGCAATTTTTTTGGGGTCAAACCATAACTGCACCCGCCTAAATGCCCAAATTTCAAATGGAAATCTGCCTTTTACCCATACTGCAACACCGTGATATACAGTACCCAGTCCGTGTAGTTCAAGGGTATTGAGAGATAACAATCTACAAACCGGATTTGGTTGAAGTTGGGAAATTGTGTAAAATGTAAATAAAAACAAAATACAATGATTTGACAATCCTTTTCAACCTATATTCAATTCAATACGCTACAAAGACAACATATTTAATGCTCAAACTCATAAACTTTATTTTATTTTTCAAATAATAATTAACTTTCATGGCTGCAACACGTGCCACTTTGTTTACCACTTCGTTACATCACCTTTCCTTTTAATAACACTCAATAAACGTTTTGGAAGATAAGAGACTAATTCTCTTAGCTTCTCATGTGGAATTCTTTCCCATTCTTGCTTGATGAACCGCTTCAGTTGTTCAACAGTCCGGGGTCTTCTCTGTCGTATTTTACGCTTCATAATGTGCCACACATTTTCAATGGGAGACAGGTCTGGACTGCAAGCGGGCCAGGGGAGAACCTGGACTCATTTACTTCGAAGCCATGCTGTTGTAACACGTGCAGAATGTAGCTTTGCATTGTCTTGCTGAAATAAGCAGCGGCATCCATGAAAAAGCCTTCACAGAAATGTAAGTCACCCATGCCATGGGAACTAATGCACCCCCATACCATCACAGATGCTGGCTTTTGAACTTTGCGTTGATAACAGTCCGGATGGTCCGCTTCCTCTTTGGTCCGGAGGACACGACGTCCAGTGTTTCCAAAAACAATTTAAAAGGTGGACTCATCAGACCACAAAACACTTTTCCATTGTGCATCAGTCCATTTTACATGAGCTCGGGCTCAGATAACCCGGCGGCGTTTCTGGATGTTGTTCATAAACGGCTTTTGCTTTGCATGGTAGAGTTTTAACCCGCACTTACTGATGTAGTGACGAACTGTATTTACTGACAGTGGTTTTCTGAAGTTTTCCTGAGCCCATTTGGGGATATCCTTTACACACTCGTGTCGGTTTTTAAGGCAGTGCCGTCTGAGGGATCGAAGGTCACGGTCATTCAGTCTTGGTTTCCGGCCGTGGCGCTTACATGCAGTGATTTCACCAGATTCTCTGAACCTTTTGATGATATTATGGACCGTAGATGTTGAAATCCCTAAATTCCTTGCAATTTTGTTTTGAAAAATGTTGTTCTTAAACTGTTCAACTATTTTCTCACGCAGTTGTGGACAAAATGGTGACCCTCGCCCCATCCTTGCTTGTGAATGACTGAGGACTGGGGGGAGGCTCCTTTTATACCCAATCATGGTACCCACCTGTTCCCAATTAGCCTAATCACATGTGGGATGTTCCAAATAGGTGTTTGATGAGCTTTTCTCAGCTTTTTCAGTATTTTTTGCCACCTTTCCCAACTTCTACTGGACGTGTTACAGCCATGAAATTCTAAGTTAATTATTATTTGGCAAAAAACAATTAAGTTTATCAGTTTGAACATTAAATATGTTGTCTTTGTAGAGTATACAATTGAATATAGGTTGAGAGGGATTTTCAAATCGTTGTATTTTGTTTTTATTTATGTTGATGTTGGCTTCATCAGACCGGGACCTCCAGCATGTGCTGGGGCGGTTTGCGGCCGAGTGCGACGCGGCAGGGATGAGAATCAGCACCTCCAAGACCGAGGCCATGGTTCTCGACCGGAAAAGGGTGGCATGCCTTCTCCGGGTGGGTGGAGAAGTCCTGCCTCAGGTGGAGGAGTTTAAGTATCTCGGGATCTTGTTCACGAGTGAGGGAACAATGGAGCGTGAGATTGACAGGCGGATCGGTGCAGCGTCCGCAGTAATGCGGTCGATGTACTGGACCGTCGTGGTGAAGAGGGAGCTGAGTCGAAAGGCGAAGCTCTCGATTTACCGGTCAATCTACGCCCCTACCCTCACCTATGGTCATGAACTTTGGGTAGTGACCGAAAGGACAAGATCGCGGATACAAGCGGCCGAGATGAGTTTCCTCCGCAGGGTGGCTGGACGCTCCCTTAGAGATAGGGTGAGGAGTTCGGTCACCCGGGAGGAGCTCGGAGTCGACACATTGAGAGGAGTCAGCTGAGGTGGCTTGGGCATCTGTACCGGATGCCTCCTGGACGCCTCCCTAGGGAGGTGTTCCAGGCATGTCCCACCGGGAGGAGACCCCGGGGAAGACCCAGGACACGCTGGAGAGACTATGTCTCTCGGCTGGCCTGGGAACGCCTCGGACTCCCCCCGGAAGAGCTGGAGGAGGTGTCTGGGGTGAGGGAAGTCTGGGCATCCCTGCTGAGGCTGCTGCCCCCGCGACCCAGTAACGGATAAAGCGGGAGAAGATGAGTGAGTGAGAGACAATTTCACAACTTCAACCAAATCCGGTTTGTACAATGAAGTTATAAAATTTGTAAGACTTGAGTTATTTTAGATGGTGAACCTTTGCCACTACACAATCTTGTTGACTGTATACACGCGCATATGTATTATGTCCTTCAAGGCTCATGTGCTGTCACAACAGGAACACTATTAGGGGCACTGTGTCTGACCATTCACCCCTCACATTCTTGCAGCAGACAAACTGTTAAATCATTTACCCAGCAGGTCTTTATGGCCAGTGTGGATTTATTGCCTATTTCTGTGTTTAAAAAAAAAAGAGCTACTTATATCATCTTTTAAAAACAGCTCATGTTTGATATCTGCATTTACACTCGTGCAGGACTCGTGCAGGACCTTGCAAGGTAGAAGAGCTTGGCTAGTGATCTGGAAAAAATTCGGCTACAAGGACGAAGAACAGGTGCTATGCTATGATTCATATCTGATTTACTCCCATGTATGAATGAGGCCTGAAGCCAGTCTGAAAATATCAGAATTACATTTTTAATTAGTTTCCCCCCGGTTACATTTCTGATCATATCTGATCCGCGTCGCAGTGAAAGGAAAAATGGGAATGACTTGAACCCCGCAGGGTAATTCTGGGCCTTGAAGTCGCGCCCTCGGACAGTTGGGAGGTTATTTGTTTATGTTGGCAAGCTATCAATCAAATCCAGTATCTGATGAATTTCTATGGAAATTGTATGTTTGTCCATTTTTAGTTTTTAGATTTCAGGCAAACTGTAAACACATTGCGAATACTTGACAGGTATTTTATGTTCCCACAAACCCTCCCTCTGACAGTAATTGCGCTGAAATTTCCTTCCTCTTATCTTCTGGATTGATCACGTCAGACTTACTCCTGCTTTCCAGAGGCTGCACAATTGTGGTAATTTCAGCCACTAAAAACCCATCTTTCCTAAGCCTCCGCTCTTGTTGAGCTGCACTTTACGCTTTAGATTGCTGCTTATAGTGGTGACTGCTTCACAGGCTGGCGTCCACACAAAGCCTCCAACAGAGTCTTTGATGTTTGCCTCAGCGGATCAAAGATGTCAGAGCACAGACCTGCCAGGTGCTCTGCTCTTTCATCTCACTTACTTATCTGTCTGCTGATTCCTATTCCGCGTATTCCCTCTATGCGGACACAACAATGTGTCCCATTCATAGAGGATCCGTAATTCACACCAGTGAGACGTCTTCGATTTCAGATACAGGTTTGTATTCGGGATGCGCCGGACGATTATAAGTGGTGCGTAAAAACCCTGGCACAAGTTGTTTTCTAGGTTTTTTTTTTTTTTGCACTGATTCGCTTATCATTCTTTCTAAAGGTTTGATTTTAATCCTTTGACCTCAAAGGCAAAACGGAACGGTTCACAGCTCCTTGAAGCCCATAAATATTTCAGTGTCTGTCACTATCTTTGATTGCTTGATCTTTTCTGCAACAGCGAGTGTAAATGTTAGACTCGTGTGGCTGTGACTTATAGCCTGATTCCCCCCTGACTGTCTAGAATAAGTCACATTCTTGTGCATTCTTTTAAACTCATCTGTTCATCCAACAGCATTTGACTATTTAAACTGGAACGGTTTACCAGCTGACCACTCCTTCTTTGTCCCATTTGCTTTTCAAACATGGGAACCTCCCAAAGGATATCTGTAAGTGCTTCCGCAGAGAATTTCCACATTATTGATTACAAATGAGATAATAAAAGCCACCATCATTTCCTAGGCTCTGGGGTGAGCATAACATGTCTCAATTTACATATTATGTTGTAATTTATCCCTATATATGTATCTATATATATATTTCTGGATCACCATTGTCTTCTGTCCGCATATGATTTATGGATCACATATGGATGCGTCCCCAGTTGCTTCAGCTTAGGTTATTGATGCTTTGATCTCAATGTAAGCGGATGACGTTCTCATGCATAATCACGTATTGATTTCTACCCCCTCCTCTTGGTGGCAAATTGATCTGGAAACTAATTGTGCCCTTTTCTCTCTCAGCAGCATCTCAGCACGGAATCATCTCCTCTTTTCCAAAGTCGCAATCTTGTTAAGACAAAATAAGCAGACTAACAGTTTAACACGCAAAAGAGGCCTTCTTAATGACCATTAACGTCACACTTTTCAGTTTAAATGTGCCTGTAGCGGCTGCTGTAATTGGTTAAGCAAACAGTACTGGGGTTTTCCATTTTCATTTGGGAAGAAAAAAACCAATGTTCTTGAAGTGTTTGTTCTTTTGCTCCCACCTCTGATGAAGACAGGATTGTCTGGGTAAGCCTGCTGGACTGAGAAGTGGTTGACTTTGTGGGAAAATATTGATAATCCAATTTCTGGCTGAAAAGGATTTTTCCCTTTTCTTTCTTGTTTGTAAACTACACATCATATGCATAATCTAGGTGGTTTTTCAAAGGAAACATTTGAATAAAGTCACTTTTAAAAATGAGTCTGAGCATAACGCGATGAGAATGAAGCACATAAAAGAAAACAATGAAAATGTGTCTGCAAGCTTACATGTTTGATCGGGAAAAGAAATATAAGGAGGAGACATTTGGAAGCAATCTTTGGAAAGATAAAATATGTAAAAATGCTGCACTGTCTCAACGTTTTGTGAAATGAGTAGAGCTTTATTACGGACAGAGGTGGTGCAGGCCATCTGAATATGACAGGGCTCACCGTGGAGAACAAGGAGCTTCACAACCGCTGATTTGATTGGCAGCAGGTCAGTCGGACATGACAGCCAGCGAGCAGCTGGTCAGTTTGAGATGTCTCAACACCATCAGGACATTGGTGGATCAACCACAACATTAGATTAAATTACACCAGGACTCCTAGTAATAACATTAGATCGTGATTTTTTTCATGCATTTTTTTTTTCTTATTGCTTGCAAAACTGCATCTAACATTAGTTTATTAGGCATATTTATGTTCCTAGATAACACATTGTATAGAAATGTGAAAATGCATGTCTTACAAATCTATTTACATCAAATTTATATCAATCACAGCTACTTGAGGAAATAAGAGAATAAAGGAAACAAACTAACAAACTTGAAGAGATCTGTGTCCTTTATATGTTTTACTTTTCAAGAGGACTTTCAAGAGTGCGTTGAAGTGGTGACTGAGATTTTTTCTCAGTATGAAAGGCTAAAAAAATCATAGAAGGTGTTTGTGTATTTTATAATATTGCAAGATATAAACCAATGAAGCCTATTGACCTATTGGCCTATTGAAAAAACGTTGCTACGATTAGCTGAGGTATTTATGTAATGTGTGTGACTTGCCTCAGTCAAAATACAACTGAGGTAGGAAGTACAGAACAAAACCCCTTGACTGTGGATGCACACCTCTGTTTATAAATGAAAACATCACAACCCAGCACTTCACATCTCCGCCTCTTTCTAGTAATCGGAAAATCAGTCAATACAACTTCATCCTCTCGTCATCTCACTTACAACTCACTCTTGGTATTACAAAGCTAATAATCTTACCATCAAAATTCACACATGGGTTTGCTGATTTAAAACAAAGTAATTGTTTAAAACAAGGTAATTCGACTAGTTTGGCCAATGAGATATGGGCCTAAAGAAATGACAGTGAGCGATGGCTGCCTTGTGTGTAAGAAATCTCAATAATACTAAAAAGACAAGAAAATGAGGTGTGTTTCAAGCCATTTATTTCTGGGGACAGGCTGGCTGTTGCATCCCATCACTGCCTATGAGGCCGATCTTCACCTTGAACAAACAGATCCCATTTCAGCAGAGCACAGAGTGATGGAGAGGGGCACGTCTGTATTCTGTCAGGCCTTTGATGGAGTCATTGACTCTGAGAGGTATCTGGGATGAAGAGCATGGATTTAGATGGAGGCTCGCAGCTCAGAGGAGAAGCAGGAAGAACAAAGAAGAGCCATCCTCGCCCGAGGTACACAATTACTCACCTCTGTCACTACTGTTTATCACGGCAACGGAAAGATTTAGAATTACCTTAGTTATATCAGGAGAAGCACATCACGAGGCAAAGATCAACAGATTGATGATGTTGATGATACAAATAGAAGAATTACTGTGAGAAGTATATCAGTGTGAGCAGGAGTGTCAACGACGATGAGAGGTACGGAATTTTTACAGCAGTAAGGAAGTGGATTTTATATGAGGGCAAATCACCATCCGAGGATGTTTTAAGTGTTTTTAAGCTCAGGTCATGAGGGATTGTTAGAAACACGTTTGTTGGTGGTTTAAAGATGCAGTTGCAAAGATGCGAAAACTGAACCGATGCACCAGTGACAAACTGATTTTGTTAAAACTACATATTTCCATATCATAGAAAGCTGCAATGTTTTGAATCATATTTTTTTTAAAATATATTTTGTCACTGTCAAGTAGCATTTATTTTTTGTTTTTATAAAAATGTACAAATGTAACCAGTAAAATCAGTTTAAGTTGTACTTCTCTCCATGAGAGATAACAGCAATTTTAAAAACAAATCAGTAAATCAGATATTATTTTATTTATGCACCAATAATAAAACATCAAAAACTCTTCACCGGGTTGACATCGCTTCTCTCGCTCTGTGGAGACAGAAGTAGGAATCCAGTCTCAAAGGGTTTTTGTGAAACAGCCTTTGAAAGAGTGATTAACAGTTTTGACAGATGAAAAAAATCGACTTAAGGAAGCTGGAACGATTTGGTGAAGAGTGTCACCCAGGAGAGAGGAGTATTATCTTCTGGCTCATTTAGTACTTCCTCAGGTTACTCATGTTATGGTTTTGTGGTTTTCATCTTGGTGTTTTTTTCAGAGTATTATTTTGTTCCCTTCTTTTTGCTTAGTTTGGATCTAGTTCTTCTGTTGTGCCGTTATATTTTGTTTCGCTTGTATTCCTGTTTTATTTGTAAACGGTTGTTCCTGATGTGAAAGTGAGAGTACGACTTTCCCTTAGCTCTCCCTCTTGATCAGCATCTGCCTTGTCCTTATCTTCTGTAGACTTTCAGTGTCTCTCTTCACCTGTTTCTCCGATGCCCTTGATTTGCTGCAGATTTATTTTTGTTGTTGAAAGTTTTGCTTTTGGTTGCTGATTTCTGGTTGTCCTGCATCAGCACTGCTTTTAGTTTAAATAAAAGGACTTTGTTTTGAGTGCTCTCCTGCAGGGGGGGGGGGGTCCTCTACCCCCGAAACCGGACTGCCCGGACATGATTAACCTTGTTTGCTGGGGGGTCTTAGAGATGTAGCATGAATGGAGAACAGAATCTCTCACGTTTTTCAATGTTTGCTGTTTGACTGCAAGGAACTCTCCCTTTTACACGTCAGACACATACATGGGAAACCAAATGATGCCCAAACACACCTCTCCCCACTGTGGCAGGACCAAGGAACTGTAGAGTTCAGTCATGCCAGGGCATAGATCGCCTAATCTGAGTGCAGATAACGCTTACTTTCACACCCAAACCACACAGTAGGTTTTGGCATTAAAAACTAGAGTTTAAAGTTAAAAAAAACCCATCACAGCAGGCCTTTAAACAGATGATATGACATTTTCTGCTCCAGTCATCCACAGTAGCAACCACAGGTAGCAAATGGTTCTGTAATATAAGGTATTATCGCACCAAGCACCTTTTCAGAAAATGTGAGCATACACTTCAAGAATGTTTTCTAATAATCATAAATAACAATCCATTGCTTTATCCTTGTATTTTCTCTCAGAAATTCATTTTTTTTTTTTCTTGCTAGCCGCTTGATAATATGGAGCAATTGTTAGCAGAAGTGGTCCTAAAATGTCCTCGGAAATCTGAATACCCGACTATTTTAACAAATGCTGGATGCATCTGGTAACTGAAGTCCTCGAAATGCACACAAACACACAGGTTTCTTTTTATGTGTTGTGGTTGTTTTTTCTCTCTTTCCTCCTCCGTGTGTTTGTCATTGTCTATAACCTTCAGTGCCTTTGAGGCAGAAATCTTTCAAGTGCGCCGTCAACAGAGTTGTTTGGGTGTTGTCATTAAGAAGAGATAGTGGACACTTATAGAGATGATGTTATCTTGGCATCCAGTGTTTGCTTACCAAGTTTGGAAGATAAAATTCAATTTTATGTTCCCAGTTAAAGGAAGACAGCCGAGCTTTGAGGGTATTGACGGGGAAGAAATACATACACCATCTCATAAAGTAGTACCGAGATAGATTCATGGGGATTAGTCTCTGCTGTGAGAATACATTTTTAGTTTTGGGAGCAAACCACACAATCCAGCAGAGCTCTGCTTTATCTCGACAGGTTCAGTTAGGATTAATAGCCTCTCGTCCTCAATACATCAGTAATATGCAGAATCGCTGAATTTTTAGCTTCTCAGAGGGCCACAAACATGCCAGATGATAAGTAGTTGTGGAAATATAACTCACTTAGCTTGAATAAACGGCCTGTCTACGTTCTTCATAAAGCACCACTTGAGTTGAGATTAAAAACTTGTGGAAAGAGCAGAAGTTGAGACCAGCTCATCTTCTCTCATAACTAAGTCAAGAAGAATTCTTCAACTGATTTTGTGTTTTATCTTCTTCTGGTGTTAAAGTGCTACATTACAGTACTCTAAAAGGTTACGTAGCATCATATAATTTAAAGGTGTCAGGTTAAGTTTTCATCTTAGTAAACAGATGATTATGCAAGAAAGGAGACAAAGGCAGGTTGTAAAATAAGTGCTCCAAACAATATAAGTATATAAATAAATGAAAAAAAATCCAAAAGCAGAGAAAGGACAGGACGATAATTGTGAACAGATGTAAACAGTAGGCGAGGCGCGGACATAATTGAGGGTTGAAAACTTTGCGTGAACATGCGCCGTGCGTGCTCAGTTGAAGAGTTGGTTCAACATCTGTCACCAGTGTTTTGTCTGGGTATTTGGCAGAAGTTTTTAGCACTGATTTGAATTCATAATGTGCCGAATATTGTCACTGAGCCTCTTAAATCGCATGTGGCTTGTTTTTGTATCCAGATGTGACGACCACTTTCTGGGCTGCATGCTGGGAATGAAAATGAAAATTTATGTGGCTATAAACTACAGTTGTACGAGGCTGATCGCTGGCCACCTGTGTTGTGGGGATGCAGCTGATGATGGCAATTAAAAGCTATTAAAAATGGCTGTTTTGTTTGTTTTGGCAACAAAAAACCTAGTTGAAATACACTTATGTAAAAAAAAAAAAAGAGAAGAAAGCCCCTTTCAGATCTACGGTTTTTACGTTAGTGAAACATCATCTGGTTCTTTTCTGGTCTGAGACCTGGGAAAATAGAAAAGAATGAACACAACATGTGATGATTTATGAAGCAAAAAACTAAAAAGACCAAAACAAAATTGTGTGTTTGAAAGGAATGCAATACTCCCCAACTCCATCCATAGGAATTCAGAGGATAATAAGCAGTAATGTGTTGAAAATCAAAAGCTCTTTGTTGATTATCAACAAGTGATCATCATTTTAGTCAAAGTTTACAGTTTACTCACGTCAGCTGCATCTAAGGATAAACCACACCACTTCAATGTATCACAAAATGAACTTATGACCCAAAATCCTGCATGTATCACATTTGATGAATTAATTTCTGAGACCTCTGCCCCACCTGCTAAATAAATAGTCATTTTCTTTATGCAATAAGAAATAAAATTACAACATAAAAAATAAATTAATAAAATGACCCATCCTATTCACACTGATACAAAATATTATTATTTAGAACTGGCTAATGATGAAATCAGGGTGTTTTTTGGAAAATATTTTGAATAACATTGAACAATTGCAATAAATTATAAACACTTAAAAAGGGGGACAAAAAGGATTTTTGTGTAATATTTCATTTTCGCTCTGTGCAGCGCCATGTTGCAGATGAGCAGAACAAGCTGGAACACGCCCACCACGGAGCTCCACTGCCTGTGCTGGGACCGGCAGCTGTGCTAGATGCACCGAAATGAAAATTTGTGGCCGAAACCGAAAATGATAATAAACACTTGGCCTAATACCGAACAATGGTTCTTCGCAGTTTTTCATTTATTTTGCCATTTTTTTCACCATTGCATAAATCAAATAAATGTGCAGTGAAATACCCGCCAGTCACAATTTGTCTTACTGTACTTATTGTATTTTTTCTCATAATCCTTTTTTATTTTCTCCCGTTCAAATCCAGTTAATCGGGTCGAGGTGGGGCAGTGCTGATCTCCGCAATTTTAAACCTATAATAATTTTAAAAATCTGGGTTATTTTCTTGGAGAATCTCGTCAAACATATCAGACAGTGAGGGGACGCACACCGCATCGGTAGTACGGGCCCTTTTCTCTGCGCTCTCTCTCCTATCTCCTGCGCTGTCATCACCAAGCGGCTTTCCCAAATCCAACTCAGCCTGGATCATTTCTTGTATCCTCTGCTTTTTCCCCACATCCAAGTAATGAGCTGACATGCTGACATGCTGCATTTAACGCCGCATGCCCCTCACTCCATGCTGTTCGCTGTTTGATTGCGTCATCACACGCCGTTGTTAATTGTTCGGTTTTTTCCCCACTTATTCCACCAAACACCGAAAGTGTTTTTTTTGCTATTTTCGGCCGAACAATTTAGGTTACCGAACATTCGGTGCATCACTAGGACCCTTCACAAAATACCAAGAGGAAAGACATAAGCAAGCATGTTAGAGAAACAATTACAGGCAGAAACACTTTTTTCAAAGAGAAATGATGCATTTTCACACAAAACTGTAACACAACAGGACAATGATCCCAAGCACACCAGCAAACTGATACAAAATGGCTAATGAGGAAAAGAATCAAGGTGTTGCAACATCCCTGTCCAGACAACAGGGATGTTGCAACACTTTGCAACAGAGCTGCATACAAACTAATATCTGCTGATCTCAATTAACTGAAGCGACTTTGTAAATAAGAGTAACGATTTGAGACTATCATTAAGAAAATAATTCAAACTAAGGATATTTCTTAGATTGTGACTCTTATTTGCTTAAATTTGTCACATCCGCAATCAGTAACTGAGCTAGCTTTGTCTTAAATCACTGGAGTCTTAAATTAAAAAGATTAAGAAAATTAGAAAAAACAAGTTTCTTTAATACATTGTAGAGGACTGATACAGATTTTTATAATACGATCCATATTATCTGTTCTGCTACTCTTAAAATAAGAATAAAAGGCTGCAGCCACTTTGCATCTTTCACTGACAATTACAAGAGAAATCCCAGTTCTTATTCAGTGAGATGGTAAAGGGTTTACAATCATCTATATCAATTACTGGACATGTGACATGGCTGTTTGCATTACCAGGGTGGCTGTGCAGCTTCAGCTAATCGAGCTGCCATCTGGACCTGCTTGGTGACTTCACACCACAGACATGCAACCTCAGTAACCTTCCAGTGTAAAATCCAGAGGTTTCAGTGCGATATATTACAGATGCATATACTGACATAAGAAAATCCCGCCATAAAAATACTGTATCGTCTTTCTTTTTAATCAACAAAAATCTGCTACTACTCATCTGCTGGCTTTGTGGCTTTGTGTGTTTTACCTGCATGGTACCAAAATAAGAGTTGCAACAGAAGCGTAGCGCTGAATATGATTTGGCATCCTGATTTTCTGGCTGAAGCTCTTCTCCCTGCACTTCCTCCCCAGTTAACCTTTCACACTCCATAAGGTGCTATAACATTTGCCTCTCATTCTGATGTGTCCGGACTGGCTGCCAGCATGGCCATTTTAATGATTTTGTGCTTAATCCGTGGGAACGTTCAGCAACTAGAAAAGGTCACATGAATTCAGTATTATTGGAAAGGGTTCAGGGCTTTAAGAAATATTGCTTCCTTCTCCTATGCTTCCCCAGCCAAGAATCCACCGTTCTTTCAATACCTCTGCTGGCTCGCTAAATCTGAGCTTTTATGATGATATTAATTATACTGTCATGGTGCTTTTTTTTCCCTTGTTTTTTTAATTTTTGGATTAAAAACAAATTAAGTCGTTCACATGCATCACGTTATTTACTTTTGGTTGAAGCAGTTGAATATTTTCATCTCAAGATTGATGAAAGAAAACAGTCAGAAGTAAACAAGATAAAATGGTTGCAAGTTAGTAACTTTTTTTTTTCTACTTAAAAATAGTAATTACTTTTTTATACATTTCCAGATCTATTATGAGCAATATCATCCGACAGATCTAAGACAGCTGATTTTCTTTGAATCTGTAGAGATTCATCTACAGTCGCTGAAAGTTGAGGCCAAACGACTCAAAAATGTTCCGTGAAAAGTACCGAGACCTATTTTTGTTTTTTTGAGGAGATGATGTGTGGCTAATATGTCTGCACTCTGAGGAACCAGTGGAATAATAATAATAATGATATGATAAACAATCTACAGGGATTGTTTTTACATGAAGTGGACCGTAATCACATTTCTAAACATGGATCATTTTCTAGACATTTCCATGAAAGTTATAAACACATGGTGACTCTGACCTGGAATGTGAAACTTTACTTTTGGGGTGGTCACTTTGCACACACTAAGGGCCTGTTCAGACTGCAGGCAAAAGTTCCCCAAATCTGATTTTTGAGGGCTCAAGTGACCAGGTCAGACTGATTTGATTTTTTTTTTTTTTTTTAAATCAGATCTGGGCCACTTCCATATGTGGTCCTGAATCAGACCCAGGTCTGATTTTTTTCAGCCAAACAAAAAAAGGATCTGAAGAAAATATCCGAATTGAGCATTAAGACGTGCAGTGTGAACGGGGCCTAACTGTCATTTTGCTTCAGCTGCATTAAAATTCCTAGCTCCAACAACTGGTAAGAAATGTGAGCTTTTGATTGATCGAGGGTTGTGCATCACACCATTAAAAAAAAAAAAATAGGAGCGAGTTGCTCATTACAGGACATTACATTTTTTAGTTCCACAACAAACCCTGGTCGACTAAGAGGCAGAAGTCCAGAATTGCACCAATCCTTTGGATACCAGCCCTCCCAGGTGTGGAGAGGGCTGGTATCCAGGTGGGTCCAATTGGGATTGGGAGTGATTCAAGAGGAACTCCACAGCTGTATTTATTGTCTAATTTTGACTGTATGCCCAGCATTTTCTATGAAAATATTTGACAACACATGAAGCAACAGACTCGTGAATATTTTCAGACTATAATTAATTCTATAAAGTTGCATGAAAGAGGAACTAAAACAGAGGCCAAAATGAATGCAGTTTTTGCGATTTGTCTGTCTTGTATGTATTTACAAGCTAGCACCCCTTTACTGTCTCTGCTTGCTCTTACCATCCCACAAAGCATCCTTATGACCAATGGGTCTCTTGTTTTTGCCTTTATCCTTCTGCTTTCCTCAGTAATCAGCAGTGTGATGTGATCAGAGACCCCCACCTGTCCTGTTCTCCTCTCATGTCATACAGAGCCAAAGTATTCCCTCTGTCATTCCTGACAGTCATGAGGTGGCAGCGCAGACACGGCGCCTTTGTCCCAGGGTAATATTAATCCCTGAAAGTTGAGCATTCGACCTTCAGAACAAGTGACAACTTTTTGCTCCTTGTACCCCCTGGCTTTCCTCAGTAGATAAGGAGGGAAGATTAGGTGCCCAGACTGTGCGCTTTATGACTTTGCATTCATTTTGAAATTAAGTATTTCAATATGCACATGGCTTTTCTTAATAAGGACGGCCTCAAAGCCACAACTCATGAACAAATGTGTTAAACAAATAGCAAGCAAACACTGCAAATGAGCATACAGCATTCTCATCCTACGGGAGACCCCCTCACCCTGACTTCAAATCGACGCCACAACGTGCTGGTGAGCGCCTCTGCAGCCTGGATTACAGACTGTACACATCTATAAAAGTGAGTGATGTTTGGCTTTTCTGCAGAAGAAGAAAACAATCCCTCCGTCAAAAGCAGCTCTGAAAATTCTGTCAGTCACAGCTGCGCAGCGTGCGCAGGGCTTGGCAAAGCTTTCTCTGACACGGTCCCCAGGGAACGTTTGTCTGACACTCGCAGACAGTTCAAGGTTAACTGATGTACATTATGAAATATTGATAAGAAGATGATCACTTACTGCTCACGGTGAGGAGAGTGTGTGGTGCATTTCAGCCGATCTTGCAGCGAAATTGGGTTGCATGGGGGTAGTTTGTGTGATAAGGGAACAACTGCCCGGCTCCCTCCAGTTAGTCATTTTGGAATTAGGTTAATGAGCGCTCTCTAATGGGAGAACTTTTATCTCCCCTTAAAGAACCCCACTTAATTACTTGATTTATGAGCAGCTGCAGGATGAAAACAGAAACCTATCCGTCTCCACCGGAGAGGGCTTCAGCCAGTAGCTTGTGCTCTTTTCCAACTTATTTCCCTCTTTTCCTGCTCTAAAAGTTTTGCATTTAAAACTCAGCCGTCATTCAGAGGAGGCAGTGCATTTGGATCAAAGCAAATAATCGTTCAGAGCTTTTCAGTGAAACAAATCATATCGGCGTTCCGAGGATTATACATCATTTACACTGCAGGGATTCTTTATTTGAGCTTGTAAACCGCGGGACTTTATTACTACAAGAGAATACAATGGATCCCTGCACAGTGAGAGGCATTGTGATAGCTTTGTTCATGCGCTTGTTGAAGTTGTTGGACGGATAATCTCCTTTAGTTTGTAATCCAGTATTTTGGAGCAGACGGAAATGCTTCTTGGATCCTTCTGACACCGTCTGATGCAGTGAGGAGGATTAGCTGACGCCACAAGTTTGCAAAGCGCAACATTGACTCAAAAATAAACAGCTACTTTAGCCCTCGTGGAGTACTACTGCAATATATGAATATCTACGGTTCTGCTTTTAGTTGAAAAGATGTTGGTGCACTTTGTCATCTTTTAATTAGGCTAAGTGAATGTGTTGCATGTCCAGAAACATAATTACATACAGGACTAAGAGGTTGTGGTGCAGTTTGTCAGAGAGATTGGCTTCGTGCCACTGAACGGCTGCACGCTGTGAACACTTACTGGAATGAGAAGAAACGAGAAATGCTGCGCGGAAAGAAAGTGAGAAGAGAAAAAAAACATGCTCCTTCTGTGAGGATGAAATGGCTTAAGTGCTGTTTAATGAGAGGCTGCCAGTCAAATAAATGAAATAATTGCTTTGGTTTAATTAAAATTATTCATTGCTAATTTTCTGGGGGATAGGTTGTTTTTGTTCTTACCCTGCTAAAATTGATTTCCAATAACAGATGGCTGCATTGCAATCAATCAAATTAACCAATTTCTACTAAATGAGTAGTTCTCTTCTAAACATACTGGGTAACATCTGTAAATATTGGGGGGGAAAAAGATGTTAATTTCTGCTTGGATAATTTGTGGGGGGAAAAAAGTCAAGTATAGCATGTAAGACTGTTTTTAAACACAAGCATGAATGATTGCTGAGTTTTCAAAGAAGAAAAAAACCTCTTGAATCGACAATGGAGGTTTGCTGCTAGAGCTGCGAATTTGAACAGAAGGTCAACAGGTTTTTCTGTCTTGGCTGCAATATAAAGAAAGAAAGTACACCCTTTTTCAATTTTAAGATTTTACAGATCAAGGCATAATGTGAAATAATTTGGTCATTACCAGTTAATAAAATTAGATAAAAGCAATACACGGCATATGACACTGCCATTATTTAACAAAAATTCAAACTACCGAAGCAGTTTGCAGAGAGACTAAGTACATCTGATGATTCAGCACCTCGTAGTAACAACTTAATACAGTAATACATTTGAACTAATTGTTTTCTCTTTTATTGCTATGGAGGGATTTTGGCATACTCTCTAAATTAATTCAGATTTGCAGGCATTAGTTTGTGCATAGTATTTCATTCTGGTTACAGGCTTGGATCAGGCCACTGCAACTGAGTCCAATCTGAACTCTAGATAGATACTGAGGTCCGTGAGCTGTCAAAGAAGCCCAGATCATAATCCTTCTACCTCCATGCTTCACATAAGGCGCTTGTGCTGGGCCGTGCGGCAGCACTGTCTTTCTCTAATTCTTCTTTTATGATCTATAAATGATCTATAACATGTTGAATGTCAATGTTGGGAGCTTATTTGAACTCGAGGTGAACTTACTTGGACACTGACTCCAGGAAAGATTGGCAACCATCTTAAATGTTTTTTTTTTTTTTTTTTTTTTTTAAATGATTCTCACTGTCGAATTGTGAACTCCAAACTGTTTGAAGAATTTCCACATATCAGACTGATGGACCACTAGTTGTTTCCATTACCCCTAGATTTGTGCAAAACCTAAATATATCGCAAATAAAAAACCATAAAGGAAATTACTCTAATTTAAAAATATTCTAAGATATCGCAAAAACCTTTTTTAAGCTTTCACGAGCTGGTTATTTCAGGTGTGTTGATAATTCAGTTCATTCCAAAAGTGTCATGGAAACGTTTTTTGTGCATTTGTACATGTCTGGCAGCGCTGGGTGTGACATAGTTGGTCAATCTAAAGTCATCAATATCTAGTCTCCAGCTGTTTTTGGCCTCGTTAATGAAACATAGGTGTGCTATAACACTACTTAATCATTCTGAATTACTGCATTGCATTAGGGCTTCTGCCTCTGAATAATCATTTTGAATGATCATTCGCTGCCTTCATTCACTGTTGACTATTTTCGCAGTAGTGGTAATAATTTGTCTAATTTGTCTTGTCAAAGACTAAATATCTTTTCGTCCATCTTCTTCAAAGTCGAGATCTTCTTTTTCATTGTTTTAAATAGAAGTATCGCAGAACAAGAGTTATGGGAAGAGAACTAAGAGAGTTGTGCTCATAAAAAGAAAAAAACACTGTTCAAATGAAAGACCAACCCTCTGCAGTGGTACCTTTTATTGCAAATTTAGATTTGCTTTTCTTTTACAAAAAAGTGTGTCATGCCCGCTCCCCCCACGCTACCAGGGTCAGCATTGCCAGCCTTCTGATCACCAGTCCTGACACTACAACTCCCAGCATTCCTCATTTCTCCTCATTGAGGACTGCACCTGTGCCCTCATCACCCTCATCCGTTCCACCGGTTCTCCTGCACAGTCCCAGCTCATTCCCTGGTCTTTGGTCCACATGACTTGTGAGTTTGAGTCTACACCAACTCTTTTCATTATTAACCCGTACTTTAGTCATGCTTACGCTTGTGTCCGCCTGCTGCTTTAAAACCTGACAAAATGTCATGGACACGTCACAATATTTCCTTCTCTAAAATCAGTGCTGATTTATTTCCTCCTTGGCATTGTGTTAAGAGCACACCTGAGATCAGACCAGCAAGCTACCAAAACCTCTGCTTTTTTTTACATCTTGATTAGCTGTACATAGCGTCTACCTACCCTCTTACTTCCTATGGAAGCAGCATGTGTGCTCAATTTTTCTCACAGATCTTTTTTCTCTTGAATAGTTATAGACACGGTATAAATTGCCATGTTGTTGTTCATCTGAGGTCATATTTAAGCCGAGAGCTGTTTCACGGAACCAAGATAAGTGATTAAACTGAGATATGTGCTAGAGATGCGCCGATGACCGATTTCGAAAACCAGTGTCTGCAGATCCCGATTTTGCCGATCACCGATCCCAGCGAGAAATCCATAAATTCTTCAATATTGTTGTCTCATGTACATGACACTGGGATTGTATTATTAGTTATAAAAATTAGGAGATGAGAAAGTATCATGAATTGACTGTTTTATTCCATGCTGAGGCAATGAGCTATATTTCCCTCTCTAGAGACTTTTAGAGACTATTTAGACTCGGTTACAAAGAGTAAGTGTAGCTTACTAGCTTCAGCTTTCCTGTGGTAATAATTATGTACAACATGTGCAGCAACACAGACAACAGCAGACATGCCACTCTCTAAAAGTTGATACAAGTTGTAAACTATAAACCTTAGTTTTCCTGTGGAAAGAGGAATTAAATCTTAAAATAAAAATGAATTCCGCCGCATGTGAGGAAACTCTTGTGAGTGAAATAAAACTCTCCACACTAGAGCTCCACATGTCCCTCGTGAAGCCGACTGACACGACTGTCGTCCTGCATGAGGCTTTGGACTGTATATAGTTCGGTGTAACTCCGACAGGATTTCATCAGTGAAATATTTACGACGCGGCAGCACGTACCGCGGAACCAAGCTGCAAATGACGCGTTTAAACCCAACGTCTTCTACAACAGGAAGTGGCTGATGATCAAAGCATATGAATCCATTACCTTACGATGTAGTTATTTATTTTTCTTGCTGTCGTTTACATGTCTCTGTTACTTGTTGTCCTTTTCAGATATTGTAAAAGTCCCATACCGGCGAGGCTGGCCACGCCCCCTTGGGACAGCTTGGTCTGAGATGTGGGAACGCCCACGCGAGCGGCGATTGTTGTAAACGTCTCTGAACTATTATTTTCCGATCTCCGATCAAAACCGACTGATCAGTGGTCGATCAATCGGTGCATCTCTAATATGTGGGTGATGTTGACTGAACTCAGCCTTGAGTCGTTTGCATTACAATCATTATTATACTGTCGAAACTCCACTTTGACTATAACACTCAAGGCGATGCATTTTATGAAGGCTTGTATTCATGTTGCTGTCTGATGTTTGATCAGTAGCCTATGTATATTTTTCTTCAGTGTTATTGCACTTTTTCAGATGATTAAAATATGGCCGAAGGTGATTTCAGGGAAGTCACTGATGAGCGCAATAGTACTAGTCATGTAAAGTTCCAGTCACGTTATGCGGAGTTCTTTCACAGACAGATGTTCACATGCTGGTTAGGCTTTTGAATATCCAGACATCCTGGATTTCTTAGTACTTCTTTCATCGGTTATTCATTGTTTTATTGCATCCTGTTGTGTAAAAGAGGGTGTACTGACTTTTTCACAAGACTATTTGCTTGTAAAGTTTGACTTTGTCTTCCTCTTAGCTGAATTTAACATCAGAAAATGATACTTAAATAGGAATCTACAGCAAAGGTTGTTTTTTTTTTATTAGGGCCCGAGCACTTACAGTGCGAAGGCCCTATTGTGTCTGTAGGAATTTTTCTTTCTTTTTTCTTTCTTTTTTTCTTTTTCCGACAAAAGGAGGGCCTTTTTGCCCCCCTAAACGTGCCGTATCTGAAATTTTGCAACCAAGCCAGGCCTGGTGAAAAAATGGATATTTCATGGTTTGCATTAATGGGCGTGGCCTAATGGCTCAACAGCGCCCCCTAGAAAACTTTCTGCCTCAAGCCCCACAATACGGTTTGACATACATGCACTAAAATCGGTACACACCTGTATCATGTCGCAACTTAAAGAAAAGTTTCTTGGCGCCATGGCCGAAACTGAACAGGAAGTTAGCCATTTTGAATTAATCATGTAATTTTGCCGCAATTTATGCCATGTCTTCATCCGTTAATACGGCCCGAACCGTAGCGTGCACCCAGGTGTGTTATACATCAAAATGTGCGTCTCCATCCTGTGACGACACGCATTACTTTTCTCAGTCAAAAGCGTTACCTGGACCTTCATTGGCCTTAATTAGCCCCGCCCCTTTTTCTGATTGGTCGATATTTGATAGATCATATTTTCTGCCATAACTTTTGAATGGTTTGATATAGAGAGTCGTGGGTGGTGTCATCCGCTAAATGTCCAGGCCTGAAGAATCTACATGCAAGTCATACAAGCTTCCACTGCAGCACGCCTGAACGTGCACAAGGGTGCGAGGGCCCGTTCATCGCTGCTTGCAGCTTTAATTTTTAATGTTTTTGCAGCCCGTGCTGAACCTCAAAAGTCAAGAAAGACAGGACTGTTTGAATATTTAAGGCTGCTGACAACATTTATGAGGCGTCTGGTAGAAACCTCAAACTCAGACTGTCACCATCTGAGTGATTATTTTTTCTCGTTTTTTTTTCTTGGCGCGTCTTATTTGCCCTGCCTTTACTTCCAGCTTCAGATGCCCTGCAGCTTCTGTTTTCTTTTGTCAGATGCCCATGGTTTCCTTATCGCAGCCTCAGGGATTGGTACACTAACCCTCATACAGCTTTGTGTCACAGCGGGAATGAAGAAAATATTTTGACGTCTAGGAATGGCAGCTCTAATTACTTGTTTATTTTCACCTGAGATTCTGTTTGCCTGCGAGCTCTCATCTGGTTCCTGACTCGGATAGATGCTGTTCCTTCTTAGTGTCTCATTTTAAGTTTACCAAACATGAATTGGTGTTTATTCTTAATTTGGGAAATTAAAGATTTAAGATAAATTTCAATAGACACTTGTAATAACAAACACATATGAATATATACTGTACTCATAAAATCTGTGGTGTGATTCTGTAGATGTCCAGAAGTCTAAAAATGCCTAAACATTATTAGGCCTTTTGAGAATTTATTTTAAAATCACAGTGACTGCTTATAAATGTTCATCTACTTGAAACAGTCCAGTACAACTGACCAGACTGTTTTAGCCTATTTATTCAGTGGTTGTATGTGAGCATTTGTATTTATATTGCACTTTCCTAGTCTTGTTGACCCATTAAATCACTTTTAGACCACAGACCACATCAACACATATTCTTAATCAATCTATTGATTAATATATTGACGTTCAGTGACCCAAACATCTGTTCTTTGTGGTCCTGAACATGAAAATAACAGATAATGAGTTTATTTTTTACTTTTTATTGCCTATCAAAATCTTTTGTGCGTGTATATGTTTGTATGTATGTAGCATCACCTTAGCTCCGTTCTTTCGTTCTCAGTTCTGAATTTGTACATATAGCCAATTATGCCAACAAAGACTGATCGTGATGAAGTTTATGTACAAAGGAATTAAAATACAACTCATGGAATACTTTATCATGTGCAGGTGTTTCTTGTCATTCTCTGAGGTCGGCCATTTATGGATATGCTCGTCTCAAATCAAATACTTCTCGGGGGAGGGAAATTAAAAGCAAAGCAAGAACAGTTTATTTGTATCGCACATTTCGGCAACAAGGCAATTCAAGGTTTTACATAATAAAAATATAAAAAGTGAAAAAGAAAAAGAAATTGTAAAGTTTTTCAAAGGTTATTTTGCTGATTCAACAAATGTTAAACAGGATTTTAAAGTTAGATCTACAGCAATTTTCTTTCCATCCCTGCAGGCTGATGGTTTTTTCTGCCCTTTGAGACACGAGAGACGAGGACTGTGTGTTAGTTCAGATGCAATCTCTCCTCCATAGACAGGTGGACCATAAATCACTCTTTCCCTACTTCTGTGTGACTACCTCCCAGTCTTTTCATCGCTTTTCCTGCCTTTTTGTATCTCCCACCCTCTCTTTGGCCCGGCTCCAGATGGTTTTGCGCTGCTGGCACTCAGTCTCAAGTTGTTTGAACTTCACAGAAAAGTAGGGAGTTACTGGAGAGAGGTGGATTGCCAAAAAAAAAAAGAAATAGATGAAGGTCTGTGTTGTAAGATATTCCAAGATGGAGGGCAAACGGTAACCTTAGACAGCATCTGACAGCAGAGGATCCAAATGTTTGTTTCAACATAGTGGGCTGTGTGGGTGAATACAGTTCAGGGATTCTGTATAAAAACGTTTTACTGCTGGAGTTCCTATCAAGGTTATCTCAAATGGGTTTTTCAGTTTAATAGAATATGACCTGTGAATCAATAAATTAAGCTTAGATGCAGTAACTAACAATGTCTTGTCCAGGCTGTTTATGTCAAACTATTTTACAAATGTTAAAACAAACAAACAAAAGAGAAAATCATTAACTGTGCACATTAATCTGATGCTTCTGTTCCACTACACAACAATTCTTTTATTTAATTTAGTAATATTGGACTTTGCAAATTGCTAATTTGCTAATTTTGTTACACACAAATATGTATCAGCATTAATACTGCACAAATGACTTGATGTCATGCTAGAATATCAGGTTGAACTTTATTGGAAGGGATATTTACTTTATTTTAGATGGCACTGTATCTCACACTGGAACCTGTCATCAAAAACAAATCACTTTAGACTCCCGTCTCGGTCATCTTTAGTGAAAACTGTGTTTTACTGTACGGCTAGTTTGATTATTATTGATGCCAATATAACTCCTAACAGGTGTTACATTGACACATACATACGGGTTGTTATAAGAGGGGTAAAAAACGTATGAGGCTTCCACGCACAGGGTTCTGGGAATCTCAGTGCTGTCTGTATTTATTACATGTGCAAAGAAACACAGTAGGCTACAGACCAAAAGTTTGGACACACTTCCCAATGTGTTGGAATGAGAAGGTGTGTCCAAACTTTTGGTCTGTACTGTACATAAAATAAAAAAAAACCTACATTGTCCGGCTGTTGATTTCTGCATCATACAATTACAAATCTCAAACAACCCAAACCAGCTATACTGGAAAAATGGGGAAAATAAAGAACTTGCTGACATATATCTGCACCGTTGCTGAAAACATGAAGAGAGAAAGAAAAGCAGGCGCTGGCTGATGACATCACTTAAAGGGAGGTTCTTGGGGTGGTTACATCAAACATTAACAATGATGAAACTTGCTCACAGAGTTACTGTGGACGGGATTTCAGAGGCAGTTACGAGACTAAAGAAAGTGATGGTGGAAGAAAAATGACCGACTGACTGAAAAGAGTGAATGTTGGACAGCAATGTAAGAGTGACTTAACCTCCACACCTGCAGAGGGTCCTAAAGAGCTGGAAATTACAAAAGTTATATGTGCTCAAGTGCCAACAATCTACCTTCCAGATTGAAACCAATCAAAAATAAGAAAAGTTGCAGTTCATTCAAATCAAATCAAATCAAACTTTATTTGTAAAGCACCTTTCATACAAAAAATGTAACACAAAGTGCTTTCCACAAACATATACATAACATAAAACATAAACATAAAATGTATTAATGCCCCCCCTTTCCCCGCACACACACAGACACACACACAGACACACACACAGACACACGGTGCAGACATGGCTAGGCACAGAGGATCCAGGTGAGGAAACGGTAACAGGGAGCCGTCCAGGCCAGGAGGTCTCATAGCCCGCAGCTACAAGGGTTTCCTTCACAGAGACCATCCGGCCCGGACGGATAGAGGAGTCCACACCACAGCGGTGAAGCCGTGGTGCAGAGCTCCACAACATCCAGGCCAGAACGACCCCCAGGACGACCCCCTGCAGGCCAGAGTCACTCCCAGCATGGAGGCTCCCCATGAGGAAACACTGGAGCTAAAAGCTACAAGAAAGCAGGATAAGATACACTAAAAGAGTTTAAAAAAAAGTATAACATAACATAAAATCCTAAAAGTATGTCTAAAAAGCAAGACATTAAAAACTAAAGGAATAAGACAGTATATGTATAAAGTAATGTATAAAATAGACCATAAATAACGACTAAAATATTTAGATAAAACATTAAGATAAAACAATGAAAATAAATTATAATAAAAAAAGGATAAACTAAATATAAAACAGAGTAGTAAGATCCAATAAAAATAAGGGTGAGCATACAAAATGTAAAAGAGTTAAATGAGTCAGTTAAAAGCCTGATTAAAGAGATGGGTCTTGAGCCTCTTTTTAAAAACATCAACAGTCTCTGCGGCCCTGAGGTTCTCCGGGAGGCTGTTCCACAATCGGGGACCATAAAAACTGAATGCCGCCTCCCATTAACTGGTCTGTATGGCAGGGATGCTAGAGCCCCTGAGAGCTGATGCCCTACTTGTTTTAAATGTTGCCCTGCTCCTAACACAGCTGATTCAAATGAACTGATTACCATTAGTTTGATACAAAGGTCTACAACACAGATCTGTTAGTGACCCATTCATGGGAATCAAATGTGTTAGAGCCTGGAAGCATCTAAAACATACAGGACCCTGGACATGAAGAGTTCTGCACTAGTGGCTGACTCCAAACGCGAGGGCAGTGGACATTTGACTTGATTGACTTATCCAAATTTACTGCCTGAGTCTAAAAATGATGATAATCTCCATAATTAGTGGAGTAGACTTTGGCTTGGCGGCCAGCTTAGTCAGTAACTAGCCATCATCATGCTACGCAGCTTAGCAAAGCAGCCAGCAGCCTGTGCTAACCCACTGTGGAGTAAACGCAGGAGTCGTGCCTGATTGTGCCACCGAAATAACATCTAAAGCAGGATATTCTCTGCAGACGTTCACCAGCAGCCCCACAGCTGGGCAGGTTGGATACAATGTGCCATCATACAGTGCAAACACAAAATGGACAAAACAAAAAAAATCTTTAGAAGACGTGTGGTGACGCCACAGACGGATTTGTCGAGTAGTTTTACAGTCTGGTTGTGCAGCTTTAATTTAAACCAGTTCTGTAGTTCATAATCAGGGCGTTATAGCCTACTGACAACAAGATTTCTGTTGGGTCAGCTCAGTAATATGCATAAAGTAGATCTGTGAGTGGCACACAATTCAGTGACAAACTTGGCAGCCAGAAGTAATTGTAGACAATATTACTGACAAAAAAGCTGATTATACCCCTTTGCATTGGACTCAGACACAATGGCACAAAAATACACAGCCAGTATTAGCTCTCGTCTGTCAATGATTTGCAGTGTCATCCACCAACACAGTACAGACTGTGGGTTTAACATTCCTGCACCACTATAATACACGACCAGGGATAAACAGTATTTTTTAACATCACTGGAAGACTGTAACTCTGCAAACTTTCATAATCAGCCTAGTTAAACCCTTGATCTGAGCTGGGGTGGATGATTAAAGACTTTTGCGATTAAAAACGAAGCTATTTGCGGAGCAGACGAACAGTGAGAGAATGCCTCGTCTCCAGTGCTACGTGTGGATAATCAGGATTAAGCTAGCCTGCAAAACAATACAGGAAAAGAACTGAGTTTATAACAAATCCTCACAGTCGATGTTAGAATATGGTGTAACAACCGCAGACGTTTCGAGGAAGGTATCAGTAAAAGCTAATGTGCTCACGCTGACTGTTGTGGAAAGATGCTGCACTGAGATGGATCAGTTATTGCCCCAGGAGCTGTAGTTATTGCATATTCATTAAACAAATAATTAACATGAGAGAGTGTGTGTGTGTGTGTCTGCCATTGTGCTTTTCATTAAACCACTGCGTCTCTGGTCCCTGGCTGTCATCCAAAGCAGTCCAGGCGCTGGTGCTCAATGGCAGATGTAGGAGAAGGTGGGATGGATTTATTTACCACAATTAACATCGAGTTATTGTACAAGGCTTCTGTGGGTGGTATCAAAGGGCTGGCGGTGCAGCATTAGCAGTGCAGCTTTTAAAAGGTGGTGTCAGAGGGGGAGCGAGGTGACTCCAATTAGAAAACTGGGGCATCCTCAATGAGCTTTAAGCACTTTAACAGTCCTCTTCGTCTCCTTAGTTCAGTTAGTGACAGCAGGCTGCGAGCTCTCCCTGCCGTCCGGGTCTTAGTTTTTGTTTCGTGCACAGAAGTCTGATCTGCACCCAGTCATGGATCTGCCTCATGATGCAACATAAATACGTTTGCAGGTTAACTAATGTCCAATTCTGAAGTGCAGAGCTTCTCATCTTGTCCTATGTAGAACATCTTAGGCAGACTTCAGTATTCAGAGTATCTCTCCATTCTTCACTCCATCTTTAATGCATTTCTGACACCACTAACTCATTTTGCCAGCATCGATCTAATTATATTTGTTGAAGCTTTTGTTGTCCCTCAATGTATGCCTCCTTGCCTCTGCCAATTAGCTTTTAAGCAAATGTGATTATGAAGAATAAATGCTAGCGTTCAGCTCCACTAGAGGGTGGCACATCAGTTTACCTAAGGCAAGGCTTTTCAGCTTGGGGGAGAAACACCAAATGAAGCTAATTTTAAGGGATATGCTTTTAATTTTGAATGTTTGCATAAGGACACTGGAGCATTTCAGATTAAACTACCCCCAAAGTGTGGCAGCCATGAAATCGCTCGTGTCCCTGAACAAACTGGACCCTGATGGCGATGAAGACAAATCCCTCACCTTTGCCTGTCTAGTATGTCACATTCTTATGCCTTTGAATGTATTTATAATATAAATTCCTGGGAGGATATTTTCAGAATTAGAGACCTGCTATGCTGTGGGGGCTCGGTTGTTACTGAGGGATGGATATGGGGAGAGCTGGCACTTTTTTTGAATAAAGGTCAGTCTTTTCAGATCAATCCATCAAATCTCTGCCCGTTGATGTCGCTAGAAGTAACTGCAGAAACGTTTACACAGCCAAACTTTTTATGAAAGTTGTTCATAATCCCTGGATGAGCAAGCTGTTTCTGGACCAGCTTCAGCGGAATTAGATTTTCTCCAAATTCTCTCATTTTATTTAGATCTCCATTGCTCAGAGCATACTGCTAACACATTCTAACATTTACTATGAAACTCCAATGCAAATATTAACTCATTCAAATTCATTCCACACATTTGTGATATTTGTTTTATTGCCAGACACTAATCAAATACAGCTTCCGAATGTTCCTTTTTGAAAGTCTGGAGGAAAATCTGTTGGCACATTTTTTTCTTGTGTGTTTCTGTCAAGACGGATGTCTTTCTTGTGACATGGAGGGGAAAAAAGAATAAGAATAATTACTGTCTTTGCCTCCTGAGGAAAGTAAAATAATTAGTCACCTGAATATCTGAGGAGGTTTGGTGGCTGTGTGGGAGAACAAAACTAAAGTTAACCGAGTTTAAACTATTATGGTTTCAAAGTAAAGATGTTGCCCAAATTAAAGTTAAGAAAAACTCTCACTGCTTTATATTCAGTTGTTAGCTAAAAGGAACTTCTTTGTCTGTGGTCTGGAGTTGTATGATCTCCAATTCCTGAAAAAATAGAAACTAAGCTTGAAGCAAAAATATCGTTAACCTCGTGCGTTCAGTGCTCATTATCACCCTCTTTTGCAAGTATCACAGTACTTTCTGTATCTGAATGTGCTGCTTTTTAAAAAGGATTTATGCATCGTTTTTAATGATTTTGGGGTCAATTACAATAAGGACCTTGCCAAAACCTCCTGTTTGCATTTTAATATATAGTTAACTGAGAGTTGTGGCTGCTATTCTGTCGTAGCCGGTCTCTTTTCATCTTCAGTTTGGTCTCTGATCTCACTCTGTACCACTTTCATCAGCTTAATCTTTAATGCAACACTTTAACAAAGAAGTGATGAAAGCAGAGAATGTGGTCCCGGTCATGGTTGGGGAGGAACCCAGCAATAGCCTGTTGCATTAATAAATCCGTCATTTCATGTTGCACTTTAATTGGCTTTTAAGAAGACAAAATTGTAGGATTTCTGTCAGGTCATTATCTGGTCTTTGGTGGTGAGGCATTGAGGAGGCAGCTGCTCACAATTTGAAAACTACAATGAAAGATATCAACTCGTTTTCAAAACGATCACCTTTTGCCTGTGATAGTCCAGTGTTGCACCATATGTCTTGTACCACCGTTATTTAGGAACTGTGAACCTGCTTACTGCATCACTTAGGGTTATATAACGTGGTGTAATTTGCCATCGACGTGAAATGTATTTGTGATCTAAAAAAAAGCCCTATGGAAGTCACAATATTGGGTGACATAATATCAATCAGGGACGGGGGGACGGACGAGAAATAAATGTGTTTGGGAAGTTCCAGTGTGTCATTATTTGCTCAAAGAGCATCAGCCTGACCTGTAGGGACATGAGAGGTTTTTGGTCACAACAGGGAATAATATGAAAGCAATAACCGTATAGCGTTTGTTCTTCAGTGGCTCCCGAGATCATCCAGTGCACAATTTAATTGAAATCACCCTTCCATTGTTCAAGTCGACAGTTTTAATTTACAGAGATAGGCAAGCTTGGCCTTGACCTTGCTCTGCTCTGACATGGATCGCTACGCCTCTCCTCTCAAGGTGTCTTCAATCAACTCCGTTTCCCCAGAGCCCTTCCATTTTTTAAAAATGATTTTTAATTTCTCTCACTTTTCGATTATTTGACAATGTGGAAGTGTTTCTCGTTTTACTCTTGTTTTCTTCCCTACTTTGACATCTGCAGTATGAGGGAAGGACAAAATGTAAACAGTTCTCGAGTCTGCAGATCAAGACCTCGCTCTGTTCCAGCTGACCAGCGATATTGATTACATAAGGCTTTGTTCACTTGACTTGCTTCTCTTTGTTCCCTATCAGGTCCTGTGCACGCAGCCACTCGCTTTTACAGTTTCATGTGAGAAAGAAAAGCCCAGTGGTGTAATTATGAGGAGAGCGGTCGCAGTGGTAATCGAGTAATGGCTTTTTGTGCTGGGATTCATAGCTTTGAAACTCTTAAATCCCGCTTTTAAGCGATTTTTAGTGGAGTGTGAAATAAAGTGCAAAATAAACCAATTCTATTTCTAGAAAAGCTGTGTATTTTCAAAACGCATAGATGTGGAAACTGCAGTGGTTAAGTCACATTCACACTCTTTCTTTTTTTTTTTCCTCCTATAATTGATATTAATTGCTTGTCAGCTGCCTTGCATTCAATCCTCTATGCTTGACTACACTGTAGACTAAGTAGAAACTTTACTGGCCATACTGTACTGTGAGTGATAAAGTAAATGTTTCTTATGCGTTCAAAACTCTTACAATATTGAGCTTTAATAAAGATGCCCATTCAACCATGCATAACTTTTAACTAATCTACTTTTGGGACAAAAAGGACATACATGCAGCCACTATTCTGGTGTAATAAAGGGCAGAATCGCCATCATGACGGTACATACCTGACTTTCATGAAGACTGCACGGGCATATAAAGGGGGAGAAAATGTGTAAACTAATGCTTATCTTCCCCTGGAGTCTTATATGACTGCATATTTGCAGTAAAGCAACCGCAAGACCAAAGGAGAAAAGGAGGTAGGTTTTATTTTCAGTATAAAACAAGTGTAATGAAGAAAAAAGTATCCTTACAAGAGGAAGGATGGGTTTGGCGTGAGCCTCTGGAAAAGATGCTGCATTAAAACTTGCCCCGCTCTGAGGACCAGAATCACCAGTGTCTGTAAATATTCACTTGCGTGTGTATTTTGTGCCAGTCTTGGGCTGATTTGCGTTTTACTCGGCCACTGATAAGAGTGGGAGAAGTATAAAAAAAAAGATACAAAAAATATAAACAGTATTAGCATGATTGAAGGCAGCGGCTTTGATGGAAAAAGACTTCTTTGAAGGTTTGGGGTCTAATCCAATCTGCTGAACTGCCATCTATGCCTCAGCTTTTAAATCTGAGACTCTAAGACCTATTCCTGCAGGAGCCACAGACAGGGTCAAAGGATTCATCTTGTTGAGTGCAGAGGAATCTGAAGGCTTTTGTTGATAGAATTAAACTTAACATTTTGCAGCTGAATTGGCTCTGTTTGCACATTAACCCTTAATAAAAACTTTAATCCTAATCTTGTTTTTTAATTCGCGCAATGAAAAAAAACCCAAAACACTTAGAGGATGCCAGACGTCATGATTTTCTTCCTCATAATATTCTGATAAATTAAATATAAAGGGCTTATCCCATTTAAGGGACCTTTTCATTCGATAAACGGGGATATATACTCAACACTAACAGTTTTGAAAATGTATTAAGTCAAAAGATAAACTACTGTATATTTTTTACTTTGAGTTAATCTTTCAGATGTGACTGTTTGTTTTTCCCAGATGACCCATGTCATTAGCTTCTGGTCTGGCTAGACACTCCATCCCTGTCTCTCATTTGCATCCGGTCTCTCCCGCTCTTCCGCCAAACTCTGTGTGTTTATGAAAGAGATCTGGAAATCAGGGAGACACAGTTTTGTCTACATGTGCGTCTTTGCATCACTTTGCTCTGTTCAATGTTTGCAATGACAGCTTTCAGTTGACCGCACTTCAACACTCTATAAAAAGAAATAGAGCTTTTCAGAAATATCTCTCGTGGAGCATCTGAGAATATATTCCTGTCCTGGCAGGAACCAATACTTGAGGTCGGTGATAAATAAAGCGGGTAGAGTATAGGCATCAATACTCCACACCAACTATTAGCTGCATCTGTTCCTTGATAAACACTCACCTGCCCCCTTATTAGGTACATCTGTAGTACCAAATAAAGTGCCGGTGAGTGTATGAAGATACATGATGTCATAGGTGGACGAACAAAGTTTGTTTGTACGGCAACGATGACGATGCTGTGTCCTCACAAACCGTCATCTATTTTGCTGTGTTTTGTTCTCAGGCAGCCACAATTATGTAAAATATTTACATTCATTATGTATCTATCTCTTTTATTTGAGATTTTTATTTGAGATTTTTTTTTTCTACACATGCAGAACTGAATGTGGGTTTTATGTCTCTTCCTCTATGGACACATGTATGTCTGAATTTCAAGCCGGCCATATTTTTGAACATACAGTACAGTATATGTCTGACTTCTGCTTCATGGAACAAATTAGTAGCAAAAACGTGCCTGTGAATTACAGTAAAGAGTGATGATGGTTTTAAGATGCCATTCTGTGGCTTGGGTGGATGTTAAATTCCTGCAGGAAGCTTTTCTTATCTTCTTGGTTTACTATGGATGTTGCTGTTTCATACACTTGCAAGAGACTCCTGTAGGGCACACTTTTTGTAAATAAAATAAAACAACCGAAAACATTTAAAAATAAAAACTAAAAAAGTGCAACACATTAAGGTAAAGGACACACTCACCAAGAACAGTGTTAATGAATCGTACACAGTCCTCAGAAAATTGGCCTGGGAATGTACACAGGATCTGGAAATGTTTTCTAAAAACCCTAACGAGGCTTCATAATCCTTTGTAGACGGACTCGTGGGTCAGGAGCTACGTCTCTGTGAAAGCTTTGGCGCTCCTTTAGCCACAATAATGATCCAAAGTCCCCCGTCAAAGTGGACTCACGGCCCGGTGTCGTAGACTGATGGCACTGGCTTCGTTTATACCTATTCCATTCAGTCACCATCCCATCTGGTCATTGGTCTTTCCGCTGCCATAGCAATGGAGGAAAAACACACATACACACACACTTTTAAGCACTTCAAAGCTGGTTTGAAAACTGAAATCTCCCCATAGCAACTGCAGCTCAAAGGACAGGGTGCAGTGACTGCCAATTAGGAGTTTCAACGAGCCCCATTAGATCCTGAAGAAAAATAGTTTTCAAAGGGGGACACAGAAGAAAGTGCTATTTTATGAAGGGTATTAAACCATTTTATGCCTCTGGACCATAATGCACTTGTATATCTCTGCCTTTGGCGTTAGTTTTTGAAGGACAAACTATTGTTTTAAGGGGAGCTACACACCTCCGAGTTGTCAGTTGGAGGAGCAGAGTCCCATTTGATGATACTTCTTAATAAACTTGTCCAGAGTACCCTTCAAAAACAGCAATAACAATCATGGCTGCAGAAGATGAGGCTGAAACAGACAAGGGAAAAGGCAGAGGAAAGATCTACCGCAATCACACACATAAAAGGTTTCACATCGCCCTTAGGTGTTTTTACAGCTCTGTTGTACCTTTTTAAAGGTATATAAAGTCAGTTTATAGTTTTATGGCACAAATGGCCACGATAAATCATAAAGTATTTGATAAAGTCGACTCCAGTGACTCAGCAGCTACTTTCCCCGCCGCTTTGGAATCGTGAGAGTTGTCCTGCATAATCTGGTTGATGCAAGCGAAGAACTGTGGTCCTCTTCTGTTGAATCAAAGTCAATAATGTACAAATAAATGCAAATGTCAAATTATATTTTGAAGCTTAACATTTAAAAAATCTGTTTCCAACAGGTTCTTAGTGTATGATGACAAAAACAAAATCAAATACTTAAAAAAAGTAAGAAGGCCGCCACCAGCCGCCACACTCATGTTCACATGTACACACACTCAAGGCAGTGGAGAGGTTGCTGTTACAGCATCACACCTTGATTCTGTGCATGTTGCGTAATAAAGATTTAAGAAAAGCAACAGGTGTCTGGAAGCTATAAGTCAGAAACAGTCTTCTATCATACCGGCTTTTAGATCATTATCTTTATGTGCTCTCAGCTCTTGCAGTGTTTCTCCGGAGCGTGATGGCGATTGGGCCGAGTGCCACAGTCATTTGCTTTGAATGTCAACATATTTAGGGGTGTTTTTAATCAACACAAGATGTCATGAGCACATGACCTCTGTGGCGTGAAACCCTGCTTCCCAGCCCCTCAGTAAACATACTCAAGAGTAATATGGCCCAGCTCTTAATGGAAGAGCGCTCCAACACCTGTCGGGGCCATTAATGGGGGTCATCTAACAAGTGAGATCATGCTGACAATCCACGAGAGCTCCGTGTCACACAAATTAATGGACACTTCCAGTCCTATTTCACCCTGTACCCCGTCTGGGTCCTATATGTCACTCTGTTTGCTCTGGAGCCATTCCGCAGAGCCACTTTTCAATCTGGATACCCTCAGCGTGACACTTTCACCCCCAAACTGTGTTTTCATTTTTTCAGAAAACATATTAATCACAAGGTGGACTGAATGTTTATGTAAGAATGAGAATTAATGATTAATTTAGGCTCATAGATCATGTTGGGTGACAACTGTATAATCACGTTCAACTGATTTTTTTTCTAAACTGGTAAAATGATGGATATGTAGCGGTGCACATGAAAGTTATATATACTGAAGTCAAGCAGAGACTTTGGATATCAACACGTGTCCCCGGAGATGTTTGAAATAAAGGAGCACTATCCTGATACGTACTCTGGTTTGCCATACAGGAAACGATTTTGTCTTATAGGTTTTATAGATTTGACAGAGTACATTTATGTTTGTGATGCTCCATGCAGGAGGATTAAAAGTTACGTCATGCCAAGTGCACCATAAGAAGGCGACGGGTCATCTTAACTGCTAACAGCTGTTTGTCAAGATAAGGAACATTACTACTTTTCCTTTTCTGTTTGTTTGATTTTTTTTTTTTTTTTTTTATCTTGACATTGTCTTTTTTTCTTCTTTTACCCTAGCAGTGCACAGCGTGAATAGACTTGTCCATCTTTCTTCAACAAAGCAATCATCAGAAAACCTGCCTTCTTTCCTGCCAATAGTCTGATGGCAATTTGTTTCTTCGCTTCCCAAACTGAGGTTTTAATGCATCCGTCTTGGACCTTTGACTTCTCATTTGATCCCTGGACCCGTGTGGCTATCACATCCTTGACTCAACCTTTATTGGATTCTGCCCAATCGACTGTCATGTTTTTGCCAGAGGTGTGGAAGCATCATCGCGATGGCTTGCCATTGAATTCCCATACTTTCTGCGCTGGTCAATTCCATCGGGCTGATGATTGGTCTGTACCTGTGACCTGATGATAGTGTCGGTGGAGGAGGCTGGGGATGGATGGATGGATGGATGGATGGATGGATGGCTCTCCTGGGCTGCTGGGTCATTTTGGGATGGTAAACGGCCATTTACTGCACAACTCCTGGCTTGTCATTAGCCAAAGTGACTCAGTGGGATTTGTTTTTATCTTTTTTTAATTTAAATTAAATCTGCAGTGTAGTACGCTCTCCAGGAAAACCTTCTCAGGAGGTTACATCTGTAATACCTGATTACACAATGAGAGGCTTTAGCAGCTTGTGATCAAGGTTTCCATTAACAATGTTAGTAATATTGTTTGCTCATCTAGATTTTCTTTGTGACACGCGTAAACGAAGCAGCCTCTTCTTTGGACAAAAGGAATATATTTTGAATGTTTATTAATAAGCCGCAGCACAATGTGAATAAGACCGTAGGTTTGACAGAAGCACCCCCAGATCCTTCAGGTCCTTTTGAAAAGGCCAACGTTGTATATTTTTAAATGTTTTTTATCTAATGAGAAGGAAAAGTTGCATTCCCGTATGATGTCAGCATGGGATTGTCTGGAGATGCAATGCATAATTTATGAGCCTTTTGCAATTTATAAATTCACAACATGAAACAAGAGAATTTGATAGTAAATCCAGGGATTGTAACAGACTGTTGAAAAAGGCCAGTCAAAACATGCACTCTAAGGACCATTATCATGCCCATAATCCACATGAGCATCACATTAAAGTGAGATAAACAGTGTCAGCGTCTCTATGTTGAATAATTAAATGAAAATAAATTGGCTGCTGTTTTCTTCGGGCAGCGTACATGTGATGTTGTGGCTAACCCTTCCCTCGTGTGTTTTTAATATGTAATCCTGACTGATCATGAGTGACAGCAAAGCTGAGAAGTTTAAGGACTTCAGAGAAAGTCGGATGGAGCGGTTTACTTGGTTTAGGCATATTATTACTTTTTAAAGGTAACAATTTCATACCTTTCATATTTTAGTGATTTTTGAGACTTTGTTTCCTTTTAAACTCTTATATTGTATCACAGTTTCGGAAGTCAAACTGCATTATAATGAGCGTCCATATAATTGTGATTTTTCATTATTGCTAAATAGTAGGGCTGAACGATTAATTGCATTTGCGATAATATCGCGAAACGCAAAGGCTGCGATTTGACCGGTCACGATCTGATGATCTGGTCACGTAATGTGCGAGTGAGCAGAGCCGGAAGAGCAGAGCGGGCAGGGAAAACAAGTCCCGCAGCCCGCTCGCGCTGGGAGCGGGCTGCGGAAGAAAATATATGAGTGCGGAGTCGGCATGGCGCGGAGTCGGCAAGGCGAGAAACTGCGCGCGGCGAGGAGCATGAACCGGGCGTCGGCGGACAGTCGCGCTGTGAGCCACACCTGCAGCTCGTCAGCTCATCAAGAGGAGAGGTTAAAAAGCGGGGCTGCGTGTTGTTCATTGCTGGTTCATTTTGTTAACTCTGTGAGCTTTGTTGGTTTGTTTGTTAGTTTGCTGGTGTTTTTTTGCCTCCCTGTGATTTTTGAGAGTTTGTGGGAGTTTTTTTGTGTTTTTCTATTAAACTACGCCTCTTTGGCTAAAGTTTAACCGGGTTTGGTGTCGTACGACTGGGTTCAGAGAGAACGACCCATAACACTCGTGTGTACAGACGTGTGTAGACGTGTTAAAGAGGTAAAGCCACAGATTTGTTTTCTTTATTGTTGTAATCTGTGCTTTAAATAAATCTGACATTGTTTATTATAAAACAGACTGATTTATTGCTTGTGTAGTTGAAAAATACATGAGAACAGGACCTTGAAAAAATAATCGCATATTAAATCGCAATCGCAATATTAAGAAAAAAAATGCAATTAGATTATTGTCAAAAATCGTTTAGCCCTACTAACTAGTTTTAAATATCAATTTTATTTAATTGAGAGAAATTCCTTGCTGAAAAGGTTTGTGCAGGGCCGTAGGTCCAATAATAATAATCCCAGCAAACATTTTTTTTCAATAGAAAAGAAGAGTCATGTTCACAGGTAAAAAGAAACTGCTTTTTGATTTTCACTGGAGAAATGTATTAAACATGTCCTTTTAACTGCTAAGCTCCTCTCCCTGTCAGCGCCCCTAGAAAAATGTTCAGCCATTGTTGTATTATTCATCAGACTATTACATTGCTAAAACCAGTAGAGAAAACATATATTTGACCTGTGTATTAATCAAAGTTTGTCAAAGATGACATACATTTTTCTACTGAAATATCTGGTGGAGCTGTAAGTCCAGTCAAGCACAGGTTTATGATATTTTTGAAGTTTCTCGTTGACAGTATGAAGCCTGTAGTGTTTCCATTGTTGTAACATTTCAAATTGTGTCTGATAACATTTTATCAACCAGTAAAATGGGACATAAACCTTCATATCTGTCACCTCTCCTCAGGCCATAACTGACAAGTACAATCAGTGCAGCTTCCACTAGAATGTGTAATGGCCATGTAGGTTGAAAATAATGACCCAGCAATTGTAAAAATGACCAATTTCTGGACTCCACGGTCGTTACATGCTTACTGTATGTCTGGGCTTTGAAATTATGATATGGCTACTTTTTGCACACAAGTGATTGAAAATTACATCCAACGTCTTTATGACAGCACATTTGCACAAGATAAGCCCAGTCTGAAAAGCCCCCGCTGCGTTGTCAAGGTCTTGCATTTTGTTAAACAATTAGCATGTAATTAACATAAACTTTCAATCACAATATTAATCCAGGGCTTGTATGTGCACAACTGAGGGGGAAATACTGAAGTTGGAGCTCAGTGACATCACATTTTGATAGATGACAAACCCAACAATGACATACAAGCCTATTTGCTTGTGTTGCCATGGTAACGGTAAACAGAACGGTAACTGTAACTGGCACCATACACCTTATACATCAACATTACACATATACATCATTACCATAACCATCATTCATCTCTTTGTCGCTCTTCTGCTGGCTTTGGCCTTTTTATTTTTACACGTCTCTGTTTGAAGCTTAATTTCTGCATTTTTGTCTGCCAAAAAAGCCATAACAAGGCAACTAGGCTGGGAGGAAAAGCAGAAAAGGTGATCAGAGGAATATTTGTTCAAAGAAAGACTCCCACCTGCAAATAACTTCTGTGTTTGCTGAAAAAAGTTCCTAATTTGATGTGGAATTTGTACTTTACAGATCACAGACATGGCACATTCACACTGGTTTAATATCACATACACCCTCCGTAATTATTACAGACTACTATGAGTCTCCACGTAAAGAGAACATAAGAAATTTATGTAGAAATAGTCAACCCAGGCTTGCGTTTTTTATGGTTTGTGGGGTAGACTGCCCCCCACTCTGTTTCGACTTCATGGAGCTAGCTTAATGAAGACCTTTTTTTTTAACAGGGTTGTCATGAGATGGGGGCTACATTGAATTTGACAAAAAGTTTCCTGGTTACAGTCACTTGACCTACCTTTCATTTCTCTCTCTATCGTAGTGGTATTCCATCTCCAATTACCTGGTGGAGAAGCAGCCTGTGTTATTGACTATCTCATGTTTAACGTTACTGCTGTGAAGGAAAAGAAACGACCGACAAAAAAATATGATGTAAATCAAGACGACAACACAAGTTATCCTCCAAGACGGATTCGCTGATTGATGGGAGCGATGTGTTGTTATGACCATATTCTGCATCCAATTAGCACTGATATAGTGTTGCTGTGTGGTGTTTTAATGGCTGCAGTGGGCCTGAGATGATTGGCCCTAATATCATTTGTCTTCCTAATCATGTGTGCGTCTTGTGAGTCATATCTGAACCTGTGCACTGTTCTTTGTCCTGATGAACCTGCAGCACCCAGTCAAAGGGAAAGTCATCATTAACATGCAGAGAGGTTAGCAGCATCCACCTGCAGGGGCAGAAAGCTGGCATGAATCATCATTAAAAGTTGACATGGCATGGGGGTCACATTTACTGATCAGTGTAGGGGGTTGTAACTGCGCAGGCTGAGTGGATTGCCTGCTGTAAGACTGGCACCATGCAGTTCAATAGAGATAAACTATTCAGCAAATAACTTCTTAGGGCTTCACTTTTGTGATATTGAACCACTCCATTCCCTGTTAATTGCCTAAGTGTAAGGTTAATTGGCTTGTATTGGAGCCAGGAATCCAGTTAGCTTGGTTGTTACTCCGTCTCCATCAGCTCATTGATCCTCTTGTTTTGATGGCAAAATAATAGTTCTTACAAACTGGATTAAGAAAGAGACAATGGATGTGACAACTGTATTACCTGTTGAAGGAAAAAGCTCAGCCAATTTGTTACCTCAATACCTTGGATTAAATGCCCTCCTGAAGTGTCCAAACTTCAGAGGAAGACCAATTGTTGTCTGAAACTTTAAAGAAGGCAACTGTTTGTCATCAGCGTTGAGCAGAAAAAAGGAGCGTACCTTACCCTGTGATAATGAATGGATAATTACACTGCAAACGATCCAAACTCTAGCCAACAAAGAGTCCCGTCAAACACCACATGGGAGTTAAAGAATAACAGTATTTAAATGGGCATGGATTTCTAAAACACAAAACAAGGAATGATGATACCCATAATGCAATATATGTTTCACAGCTTAAGAAGGAACTGCCAAAAATTATTTTTCTAGGCCTCAACTTCTAACATGAGTGTTTCCAGCTCAAGGTTTTTTTTTTTTATTTTTTTATTTTTTCACTTGCTTTTGTAAGTTTGTTGTTTGCTGAGCGGTTTTTCATGGATATTTATCTTCATCATCATATTCAAATGAATCTACTTGAGGGGACACACCAACCCGACAGACGACCTTCGGCAGAAAAGCAGTTGGACTGAAAGACGGCTCTCGTCTCCCCAAGTTGGTCAAAAAAGATACCCCCGAACACACCAACCGGACGCCTACTGGAGCAAACGTTATGCGCGTGCGTGAGGCGTAATACGTCCCCATAACCGCGGGCGGCGCTGTGCCGTCGCTGTTTATCGAGTATGTTTACCATCATCATTTCCGGTTAACTCTGATTTTCTAGTCAAGGGCTAGCACTCCACCAATCCGATCTGGTCATAGAAGCCAACGGCTAGTGGCCGATTCTACATGTCGAATCGGTCAAAATGAACGAAATGAAAGGAAAATCAGTTGGCCGTCATGTACACGGGCCCTCTGCCACCTGGAAATCAGTGTCAAATCCAGAAGAAGTGGATTCATTCTTTGTATCAAAGAGGAACATACCGGAAAGAAAACCGGGCATAGAAAGGCTAGGTCTACCACTTTGTCACAAGGCTAATTGGTTGAAGTTTAACTTATTTTCATTAGTTTGAGTAAAGCCCTTTTGAAATCATTTTTTTTGCAGTTGAAGGCCTTGTCTCCTTCATTATCCAGTAACTGTGTTAGATGGAAAAAGTACACACTTTATTTCCCCACTTTTCAGAAAATGTGGTTAAAATTCATATTGCAATTATATGCAAAGCAGCTACTGACTTGAGGTGATGAAGCTGTTGTTTGTTCTGATATTGATAGTTCTGATTAGGTGTAAGTAGCTCGTTGGTGCTTTTTTATGTGGCTGGTTGAAACAATAGCACATGAGGGATAGTAATCTCCAAAATGATGGTCTACCAAGGGTTTCAAAGAGCTTTCCTTGTTTTCCTCTGTCTAAAAAATATTTAGGAAAACCAAGACTCTTTTTAAAAAACATAGCCTATCTTAAGCAATCGGCAAAAGGTGGACACTTGGAATGAGATGTCTGTATATAAAAGCGCCAGCCATCGCAGAGGCCATGACAGATGGATCCAAATGTGGAACAAAGGCCATATGAACTGATGGATGGGAAGATGAATGGACTGATAGATGAATGGAGGACTAGTGAAAAGTAGACAGGAGTGACAAATGGGCTGAAGATGAATGCAGTAGCTTTCCAAATACAAAGAACGCCTGAATGTCAAACCTTTAAGATGACAACAAAATCTTTCCCATCAGGTCAACATTGTGCCAGATGGACAGCTGTGATTGCAGTAAGGTAACTCTTCAGGCAGGATTATTGCTCTTTTTGATGGATTTTATTGTTGATTATGTTTGGTGGTTTTCTGGTCCACTGCAGAAGAGCCAAAACCGGTCGGGCCGTATGCGGGAAATGTCAGTGATGATTAGCATAATAAGAGGGAAGGGCAGGTCACTCCGTGCATATTCTTCAGCCCATTGGCTCAAAAGTATTAATAATAAAACAAGACAATGAGGGGCTCACTAACTAGCTCGCTGTAGATCCATTACAAATCAATTGTGTATTTTTGCGTGTGAAATATTTATTCTGCTCACCATGTAGTGCCTCATTTAAAGAGCTGCTGCGGGTACATTTATGCCTGACGGCGTCCCTCTCTTTATGCAAGTCCGAGCCAATAACCTCAAGGAGATGCTGAAACAGAATTCACTCCTATTCATCCTCTCCATCCATCCCCCACCCCATTTTTTCCATCTCCCCCATGTCTGACTGCAGTGTTGTCGCAGTGAGTCTGTGTGTTGGAGAGGCATGCATGTGCATACTAACACGGGCCGCGCTGCGATATCCTCCTATGCCAACGCCGAGCGCGTGCTGACTGGGCTCTGCTTTCTTATAAATATAGTAATAAGCATTGAGCTGTTATTAAAGTTGATAGAGACAGGTGGCTGGTGTTGTTTACATGTTTAACTAAATCACCAGCCGATCAGCTGAGACACCCTGCTGAAAGTTGAAAGGTTGGAGGTAAAGGTAGGGCAGCAAAAACACAACGGCAGTGAACTGATGTAAAACATCAGCTGCGAATGAGATATAATTCATCACTGTCTCTGTTGCAGCAGGAATCTACAATTATTCGCAGAGATTATTGTCGCTCTCATCGTCAACTTTACCTTCCGTTTCGTATAAGTTGGGTCGGATTTATTGTCTTTTCAAATCGCGGGGATCGTGTCAGAGCTCCTGCAGAGACAGAAGCATTCATCTTCTTTCGGTGACAAGCGACGCTCATTCAAAGTAATTTAGACATGCACTTTGAATGCTAATGTATACAACAGCCATCGCACTAATGTAGTGATTCATTATTTACTATTCAAAGTCCTCAAGCGTAACGTCTTGTTTAGTGTGGTCATTCTTAAGTGTCTGTCAGTGATATTATTGTGTATTGATTAAAATGTTTGGTGAAGATAACCTCGCTGTGGTGAAGACAACTCCACGGAGAATACGCACACTGGTCTCGCTCATAAGAGGGAACAACATCATCTCTGCTCAAAGTGAAATGGTTTGTCTCAATCCAGAACTCATAATAAATTGATATTTCCCTGCCTGCCATTCTACTCTGTCAGAGGTGACATTGATATTCATACATCGCAGCGGGCTCTCTGTCAATTTCCAAGACTTATTCAAATCTGCTCTGAATGGAGCGCAAACCCTTCAGCTGAGTTGGCCGCGAGAATGATGCGGTGCATCCCGCATCCTGTTTGAAGAGAAAATTACAAGAGCAATACATCAGGGGATCCTTTCTCATTCTGCAGGATGTCAGTGCACAGGCTCATCTTGGGGCAATTTCATCCAAATGAAGTTTTTCTTGTTCCTTTTTTTTTCTCCCCTGAGCAGAATATATGGATTTGTGAAGTCACATGGGAGGACCTGAGCAGTAAACATACAAGCACAGATGCACACTTGCAATATCCCTTTGTCTTGGCAAGAAGATCCTGTTACCATCCTTGACCCTGTGGCCTTGACCTTCACCCTGGTAACCATACCTAAACTTAACCTTTATCCTGCATGCACACATTTCTAATTCTGAGCATGCTAAATCCCCACATCTCAAAAAATATGATGGTTTCATTGGGACCTAATCCGTCTGCAAATTGCTTTTTATGGATCAATGTTGAATCATAAGGCTGGCAGGACCTACAAGTGCAAGATGTCTTCACACACTCATACACACGCACGCACGCACGCACGCACGCACGCACGCACGCACGCACGCACGCACGCACGCAGCACGCGCACACACACACACACACACACACACACACACACTGGCATGAATGCGACATAAACCCTGTGATTATTTTACACACAAGGTTTGACAACTCCCTAACAGTGCAGGAGTTTGGTTAACATGTAAAAGTGGCCTGACACCCCCTGCTTGATCCATCAGCCCCTCTGACCCCAGGTGCCCTCCTGCTGTCTGACCTTTAGGAAAGCCAGCTGTTCCCCTTTATAAGATGTGACTGAAGAGGCGGGTCTCTCAGACACCAATTGATTAGAGAAGCATTAATCAAGCTGAGGGATTATTCCGAGCATGGAGAAGGCTCCATTCTATAGTAAACCAATTAGACTTTTTATGGGATGAGAAGGTTAACTGGCTGCATGAGCAATCCGTTTAAACCACTGACACTGCAGGTCTGAAGAGGTGAATTAGTAAAAGAATGGATGCGGAGGAGCTGGCTGTGCAGGATGAGAAGCCGAGAGGATGGAGGAGTATAATAGGAATTCATGGAGGTGTTCAAATATAGAGAAGAGAATGAGAACCATAAAACGATATTATTGGCCATCAAAGTTAATTGGGGAAGTTGAATTCCATGAAAAGAGGGATGCATGATGCTGTCCTTGCTGCTCACATAAAGTGATGTTTTCCCTTCATGCTGCGTTGAGCATGCAGCAGGAGGATACTGAGAAAAGATGGAGATCTTGATAAAGATTTTTTTTACTTCTCTACACTCTAATAGCTCCCATGACTTTAATGACCACTGCCCTGATCTCAGACTTAATGACCCTTCCAGTTTTTCGAGGGGGTAAATTAAACCTGTAAAGAGAACCATCCAGTCATTACCACAACCCCATAACTTAGAATCATATCAGTACCCTGATAACAATTATCGCACATATAGCCTTCCATTATCATGACAGCTTTTGTTTATGGGGGTGTAATCTACTGGGGCTCTATTAGTGTGACATGCGTTATAAACAAAAATTGTCTTTCAAAATTATTCAGATCGATTCACACAGTGGCTATTACATTACTAAAGCAGTTTTAATACATCATTAATCGCTTGCACTTTAAACTAGACATGTGATGGTAACGCCAACAATAGCCAGTTTCTGTTTAGCCACACATTGACTTTGATATCACTTACCTGCCTATCTGACATTAAACCCGGTTATATGTAGACAAAACAGAATTTTTTTTTCGAAAAAAAACATTCAACTCAGAAACAGAAGCTCCGAGGCGCTCCTTCCACTTAAAAAAGGAAAAGAAAATGATGGTGGTCCAAAATGCACCATCCTTTTTCTACACTAGTCATTAATGTCATTGAAATAAAATGCAACATGAGATACAATACTGTTGTTGAACACTCAACTCATGCAGGTAGATGCAGCAGGTGACTGTAAGTGACCAGTCAGGGAGCCTTTAAGCAATTGTTGGCTAGTTGAGTGAGCCTTGTATTTAACTATGAGTCTGGTTTCTGCACCCAAACAGAAAACTCTGGTATCACATGTGAATGAAAAAAAATTCTAAAAAAAATCCATGATCACATATATTTAAGTGTCCGAAATGGCAATATTGTTCTATTGCTTTTTGTTGAGATTCTGGCTCACATGTTTTTCTCTACATAAAGTCACATCATGCTACATTTGCTGCACCTTGAAGAGGACGATATGAAATTGTGACACATTTCTGATGAGACACGTGCTGAGAGTGGGGAGTATCTAACTTGTTTTAAACTAGCTACTTTTAAAACATACAAAGATATGGTTTAAAATGTAGCTGTTATGTCATATTTCTGATATTCGATTAAGTGTCTACTTTAAATGAAATCTTTTAAGTGATATTTCCTTTTTAATTTATTGATTCTGGGTTTTCTGAAGACAGAAATATGACCACTTTTTATTTCCTCATCAGGCAACCAACTGAAACCACATCCACTGTCAGGAGATTGTTGTTATTACCATGAAAATACCTGGAGGGGGTCTTTTAAATAGTCCAGCCTCAAGAGTGTGACCAGTGCTTGGGTTCAATTCTAACCTTCATGGCCATTTTTAAACAACGCGACAAACGGTTGAGAGAAAAGGGAAAGAAAAAGTCACACCACAGGTTTCATACTCACCTGACCTCACCTCACATGGTGTTTCTTGTCTTTTGAGAAAAAAAAAGCTTGACATGCAGCGACAGGAAATGGAAACCTTTTGCTGTAACAGAACCTTTCCAATTAAGTTCTGTGGTAGCAAATATTTAACTCACATGACTGAACAGCTCTCTCTGCTTTTAGAGAATAAGCCACGGCTTGCTGACTTGTTTGAGCAATTACAGTGTCCAATTGGTAAAAGAATTTCCTGAAGAAACTCGCCATTTTTCAGTCACACATGGCCTAATCAGTTTGTTTATCCTTGAGAGAATTTTTTTTTTTTTTTTTACTTCAGCGATTACGACTTTGACTCTTTTATTTACAGTCATGTTAACCCAGCTTGTACCATCACCTTACAAATAAGTTATTGGAAACATCAGTTTTTAATACAAGTAAAGAATTTGCTTCAAATTTACTTCATGTTGAAATACAGCGACGGACAGTTTTGGTTCTCTACCCTCTGACCCGAACGCTTAATATCACAGCATGGGATCATGTCACATTTTTTTGCTTTAGTTGAAAATCAATTATGAGGTTATTTGAGGTTATATACGATCAAATACTCTAAGGAGTTTGATTTCTAAGAATCAAACGCGTAGACGGGTCAGTAACTAAATGCTGTCTCAGGGAAGCCACAGATCGTTTTCTGAGTAGAGCCATGTTAACATCTGCTGTTGTGTCAGAGTCAGATTGTAGGAAGAAATGCCTTTCTGAAAAACAAGCAGCAGTACGTAAAGATGATGTCTGTTACAGTTGTCTCAATTTTCCTGTGTTCAAATGCGCAGCCTTTTGAGGATTCACTCCTGACTTTGTGGGAGAAAGTAGGCCTTCATTTCATGCTTTTCAGACAACTTCCAGCAATGCAAACTTGGGTCGCTTTCTAGTTCATTACTTGTTCATGACTGTCACTTATTTAGTAAAATATGTACAACTCTGAAGTTATTATTTATTCATACTCTGTAAAAGACAGAAATCTTTTCAAATCACCGTTACGCTGCAGTTTTTCTCAGACTGCAGACTTCAGGGACAAAGAGGAATAACATTCCTCTAACATGAACGAGGCTCTGCAGCGCGTTGGCCTGCATCTGTCACTTGGAACAGCCTGGAGATGACACATGCCAACCTCAGGGGCCTCATCAGCTGAAACTGACAAGCCCATCAGACCCGTCCGCCTCCATGGAGCCGTGACTGTGACTTAAATAGTAAGATTTGAAAAGTTAAGCACCATTTTGCATTGGATTGCAAACTCTAAATCTCCAAATGACATTTCCCTTTTTACCCATTGCTTAAGTTGACACATGGTCTATACCGAGTTCCTGCTGCTGTCTTGTTTGGCATATGATGCATTAATGGTGATGTTCGACCTGATTTATGCTTTGCTTTTCCATTTAAAAGGAACCCTGGTTATTAAGACTTGTAGTCCCTAATTAGCCACAATTGTTCTCTTATACTAAAATATGTTGTTAGAAACACATAAAATAATCTAATTGCTTTAAAAATCTACAATGTTTATCACATATTTTGACCTGCGGGAGGCGCCATGTTTTACTTGTGCAATGCATTCTGGGGGCGATGACGTAGTCCGGTGGCTCTGGGAAGATAAGCCGCGTTAGTTTAACTGGGACAGGTATCTAAAACATAGTTGAGCAGCTCTCTCCCTGGGACAGGTATCTAAAACATAGTTGAGCAGCTCTCTCCCGGCCGTGGAGGCTGACGAGGGAGCCCATAAGACGTCTCGGTTCAGGCAAACTGGATCAAAGTTCTGTGATGCACGGGAGATCTGCAAAAATGATCAATGTCGTGCGCATCTTACCAGTGCATTAGGCTACGGCGTCAACGCCGTAGTCTACGCCGTCGACTGCGTAGCCGTGGCTCTACAGCCTGCAGCGCACCGCCATCCGCTCTCGCCGCCGCCGGGATGGAGACACCGGTGGGCAGGATGCACGTTTGGGTGGGCATAGCCCACCCCTGCCCCCCCCTTAAACCGGCTTCAGTGCTGGGTCCACCGTTTGATGACAGACCAGAGGCTGAGGGGACTGGCCCGGGACTTTGGCGAAACGGGAGGCGCAGACTTCGCGTCAAATAGGCAAGAACATCTTTATTTATTTAATGACGCCAGATCTGGCTGGGGTTTTTATTGTAGCATCGGCTATCTGCTAATTGAAACGTGTGGTCGGTTAGTCTATCTGAGTTTTATGGTGTTTTTATAGTTCATGCTTTATGGTGCGGCACTTTTTATTTTTTTTTACTTTTTTGTAGGTGCGCCGTCACCTTAATGTTTAGCTGTGTTTTGATCTGTGTTTCTGGTGCGCCGTCACCTGTTTAGCTGTGTTTTCATCTGTTTCTGGGTGTCAAAACAGTGTACGGGGGCCAGCAGGAGCCACCGTCTGACGTCACTACCCAGAATGTAAACAACAATGGCGACCTACGAGTTAAATTATATTTTCAAATTTTATAAAAACGAAGACATCAACAAGGTTTTTTATATCACATTGTTATAATTGATACCAACATTTATCTTTTAAGACCTACATGTCTTAATAGCCAGGGTTCCTTTTAAAGCCTCATACCATATTTGAGATGGTAGTTCAAGTAATTTACAACAGGAATAAACCTATGTATTGTTTGTACTTTAAGTTTTAACACATGGTAACCTAACGGACCAATTAGGTATTGCAGTCTGAAAGGCTGGGAGGGCTTGTGAGGGTTGACTGAGTTAAACAAATGTTGCCATCTGGTTTTGGAAATGGTGCATTTCTAACCAGATGTCTTCATCACTGACTATGCAATAAGGTTTTGTAACATTAGAAAACTTAACAGAACTTGCATAAAAGATGAACACAGAGTGATTATGACCAGTAAGAAAATATATTACAGCTCTCAAAAGTTTCTAGGTACAATCTGTCAAACCTTAAACTTTTGCAACATCAGAAAGTCCCCTTATTCATGGGTTTCATGTGACGTCACACAGTACTCGCAGCGCCATCTTAAGGACCGACTTGCAACATGCCGTCTATCTGTTGTGCCGTGGGATGCGACAATAATAAGTCTAAAAAAACAGGATTGACCTTTTATCAGTGCTTTAAGTGGGCCGTGGGATATTGTGATGTTTAAATGTTCTTTTATTTTCTTCCTTTCACTCGTGTTGAAAGCCCGTTGAAAGCGCTGTAGGAAACAGTCATGATGAGGAACGGCTGATCCAGTTAGTTGAAATGAGAAGTTATCTATGATTCCTCCTCATTTCACCACAAAAACCACAATAAAGTGGCAGAAATAAATAATATCCTATTATTATATAGGTCCCAGAACATCGGACGGGAGGGAGAGAAAGGGTCCTGTAAGTGGGGGGGGAAAAAAAACAATTAATAACTGCGTGTGGTGACGCAATCAAACAGCGAACAGCGTGGAATGAGCGGCGTGTTCGTGGTGTTAAATGCAGCCAGCATGTCAGCATGTCAGATCATTACTGAGATGTGGGAAAAAAGCAGAGGACACGAGATCCAGGCTGAGTTGGATTTGGGAGAGCCGCTTGGTGATGGAGACGTCACGGGACGCACCGCGCAGGAGATCGGGAGCGCAAGATGAACATTTGCATTAATAATATAATAAATCATATTTTATATTTTATGTTTTAATAAAGTTTTATGGTGACATGATGATATGCTTTTACTTTCTAGAGTAGTAACGTTACTGAAAAAGTGAACTGCCTTCTTACTTTTCATTACATAAACGTATCCTGTGCAGGCAATTCAATGCTGATGCTATTCATCACCAGACTGTCACTTACCTTTCCTATTACCACGAACATTTTTTTGGCCTCCACATGATGAAGTTTGGCATCTTTAACCCATCATGATGTGAAGTAGCGGTAAGCTTTGGTACTTTAAAAGCTTTGAGAGCTTTGCCGGTGTATGGAGAAGGATTGTGGACCAGGTAGATATATATGTCCGCAAACGACAAATCTGGCAGGTTTTTGGCAGACTGGAGTGGAGTCAGTAATTGATTAGATATTAGATACGGATCGAAACCTAAAGTGTCAATTTTCTGTAGATACCGTTGCTGTTCTTCGGGAGTTAAGTGAGTTATTAGGTGAGACGTCATATTGGCTGCGCGACGGAAAGGTCCTCGGTCGGTCCTCAAGATGGCGCTGACAACAAAAAATGTCACGTGACTGAAACCCATGAATAGGCATGAAGGGTAAGTTCCTTTTATGACAACTGGCCATTTATTTTTTGTTTTGTATCATAGTTTCCTGTTATTACATTCCTGGGTCTATTATAGGCCCATGTCCTGATGTTTACTGGAGCTCTGTGAGCTATCTTCATCTTACAACCATTGTTGACCATCGCTGCTGATGTTTGAAACAAATCAACGTTATTTTTAGTTGTTTTTTGCCAACAGAAGGGACGAGAAACAATAAGAGCTAGATGATGCTTCCCAAGAGTCATCAAATATTCTTTCAAATGACACAAGAATTGTTATTTTAACATGATGGTAGCTTTTTAAGAAGGACATGGCATGCTAGTGCATGTTTTTGAACTTATGTAAAGTGGTGCAACAATAAGTTCTTACCTTCAATCTCATAAACCCCTTTTACATTGGTGGTTACCCTCCATTTAACGCACGGTTCTAGCGTGTCGCCTGTCCTTTTTACATTGATGCCCCACGAATAACTTGCCTCTTAAGGTAGTCTTAATCGTGGATCAGGTCTAATTTAAACAGGACTAACGAGGGGTGGCAGGTCGTGGGAGGGGTTTGTTGATCACGTAACCTGAGTACAGCCCACCAGGGGAGGTATTTTTCAGTGTTGTTTTATTAGGGACCGAGCACTTACAGTGCGAAGGCCCTATTGTATCTGTAGGAATTTTCCTTATCCTTTTTTTCCTTCTTCCGACGAAATGAGGGCCTTTTTTGCCCTCCTAAACGTGCCCCAAAAGTCACCAAATTTTGCACGCAAGCCAGGCCTGACGAGAAATTTGATATTTAATGGTTTGCATTAATGGGCGTGGCAAAATGGCTCAACAGCGCCTCCTAGAAAACTTTGTGCCTCAAGCCCCACAATACGGTTTGACGTACATGCACGGAAATTGGTACACACCTGTATCATGTCGCAACTTAAAGAAAAGTCTCTTGGCGCCATGGCCGAAACCCAACAGGAAGTCAGCCATTTTGAATTAATTGTGTAATTTTGGCGAAATTTATACCATTCCTTTGGCCGTTAATACGGCCCGAACCGTAACGGGCACCCAGGTGTGTTATATATCAAAATGTGGGTCTCCATTCTGCGACGACGCTCATTAAAAGCGTTACCGTGGCGACGATGGACGCCAAATAGCACGCCCCCCCCTTCATCTGATTGATCCGTATTTGATAGTTCCTACTTTCTGCCATAACTTTTGAATGGTTTGAAATAAAGAGTCGTGGGTGGTGTCATCGGACTTGGTTTTGAGTCCTTGAACATAATTGATGCAAATTAGCCCCGCTCCTTCTTCTGATTGGTCGATATTTTATAGTCCCTATTTTCTGGCATAACCTTTGAATGGTTTGACATAAAGAGTCGTGGGTGGTGTCATCGGACTCGGTTTTGAGTACTTGACCTTAATTGGTGCAAATTAGCCCTGCCCCTTCTTCTGATTGCTCGATATGTGATAGTTCCGATTTTCTGCAATAACTTTTGAATGGTTTGATATAGAGAGTTGTGAGTGGTGTCATCCGCTAAATGTCCAGGCCTGAAGACATCTACATGCAAGTCATACAAGCGCTTCCACTGCAGCACGCCTGAACGTGCACAAGGGTGCGAGGGCCCGCTGCTTGCAGCTTTAATTTATTATTATTATTTTATAAAATAAGGAAACAGCTGATGAAAGTAAAAGCAGCAGGAGGTCACAAGTAGGGTCTATATTTGCAAGATGAGTAACTGGGGAGATGAGTAGATCCGCAAGCTATGCAGCCTCGGACCCTCTGACGCCATAACCTGGTGTATATCTGGTACCATAAAAGATGGTCCATTGTTTGAACAAATCGCCACAAAAATGACAAATGACGGGGGCTTTGCAAGTAGCGAAACTCGGCCAGAAAACGCTCATCCCGATGTTCATCCATTCTCTTAATATGTCATTATACATGCCCACACAGGTTACATTATGTTTCCAGGATAATTCCTCCTAACTCGTCTTGCCTCCCCTAAACTCGCCTTCACGCACAAGATGACAAATAACATGCCTTGCATTTATATTGTTCAATACGCGTTAAAAACGTGTTCATCATCCAGCGATAATGGAGGGATCCAATCTAAAAACGCCCACTGTAAGCTCAAAAACAAAGATGCAGAAATTGTCGTATGTCCAGGTCTCACAGTGCTTAAGCTACGTCAACGATGGTTTAAATTAGTCAGACAGACCCTGAACGTTCATAAAAAGGAAAGCTTCTGGCCATGGATCATGTCAGCGGCTCAGCCAACAGGTAATGAAGATATAGCTGGTATTGTGCTATGTATAGACACATGTTTTCAAAAGTGCACTAAGGAAGGGGTGATCAAGTTCTGCGTCATACAAACTTGCCAGTTTTATCTGGATCGCTTTTACAGTCTTCCCAAACAGAGATGTTACATGTAATCTTTGTCATGGTGGTTCCTCTGGTTGGTGACTTTGGTGCTCAAGATAAGATTCTGTCTTGAACATGTATGGCTGCATGTGTGGACTTGTCATTGTCGAAAAAGTGAGTAATCTCTTAACGTTTTGTTTATTTGATCTTGCTTTGGAGCTCTGTCCTGCTGCTGTCTGGCAGCAGAAGTTGAGAGTACCCTGTCAATTCATAGAAAACTTGCAAAAGTCTGATCAATCAGAAGACTGTTTAGGCAACATGAACCTGTATTCAGGAAGTTGCCCTCCTTAGGATATTTTTATTCATACTTTTAAGATATTACAAACTTTGGATGCATGATAACTGATGAGTGCAAAGCTGATGTAGGAATAACCCAGATAAGACAAAAAGGGCTGGAAAAGGATTTGCAAAACATGCTCTCTGGAATAACCAACTCTGACAGCGTTAGCTTTGCATCAAGTTGCATACATTTGCATATCCTGCCAGAGAATTGAGAATAATAACTTTATCTGATAAACTCATTTTAGCATTTTTTTTTTCACACTGCTCCTTTTTCTGTGTGTCTATAATCTGCAGAGCACTTATGACATTAAATCGCAGTGGTCAGAAGAGGGTTGATTGACAGCAGCCATCCTACTAAAGCAAACACTGGTATCAAGAAAACATTTGTTTGACCCAAACAACTCAACAGCACCAGTTTTGCTCTCATAACTTTTATTTCATAAGCTATTAACTTCACATATGTAATCATGCTCTTCTCCATATTGCAATCATATTCCGTTCGCAAATCCTGCAAGATTATCACTTACTGCAGTTACTTACTTAGAGTACTTACTTACTTTAAAAGGAACCCTGGTTATTAAGACTTGTAGTCCCTAATTAGCCACAATTGTTCTCTTATACTAAAATATGTTGTTAGAAACACATAAAATAATCTAATTGCTTTAAATATCTACAATGTTTATCACATATTTTGACCTGCGGGAGGGGCCATGTTCTACCTGCGCAATGCATTCTGGGGGCGATGACGTAGAACGGTGGCTATGGGAAGATAAGCCGCGTTAGTTTAACTGGGACAGGTATCTAAAACATAGATGAGCAGCACTCTCCCGGCCGTGGAGGCTGACGAGGGAGCCCATAAGACGTCTCGGTTCAGGCAAACTGGATCAAAGTTCTCGTGTGCTGTGATGCACGGGAGATGTTTTTATAGTTCATGCTTTATGGTGCTGTACTTTTTTTTTTTTTTTTTACTTTTTTGTAGGTCACCTTAATGTTTTTAGCTGCATTTTCATCTGTGTTTCTGTTGCGCTGTCACCTGTTTAGCTGTGTTTTCATCTGTTTCTGGGTGTCAAAACAGTGTACGGGGGCTAGCAGGTGCCACCGTCTGACGTCACTACCCAGAATGCATTGCGGTGTAAACAACAATGGCGACCTACGAGTTAAATTATATTTTCAAATTTTATAAAAACAAAGACATCAAAAAGGTTTTTTATATCACATTGTTATAATTGATACCAACATTTATCTTTTAAGACCTACATGTCTTAATAGCCATGGTTCCCTTTAATGCAGCGTGGTTATAATTTTACAAGTATTTCATTTATTTGCCAACTGTTTCTCTGGTGGTGATTGTGCTCTACCACTTGTTGATTACAATACAGAAAGCAAATGAATATTCTTTAAGAAGTCATGTTTGGCAGCAGGGCCCTTTTCATGATAAATATACCCCTTCTCTCGCGTAAGGATCATCACACACCTGTTTTTAGGTTTAAATGTTTAAAAGTATTATTTGTTGTAGTTTTCATCTGTGTTTCTGTTGCGCTGTCACCTGTTTAGCTGTGTTTTCATCTGTTTCTGGGTGTCAAAACAGTGTACGGGGGCTAGCAGGTGCCACCGTCTGACGTCACTACCCAGAATGCATTGCGGTGTAAACAACAATGGCGACCTACGAGTTAAATTATATTTTCAAATTTTATAAAAACAAAGACATCAAAAAGGTTTTTTATATCACATTGTTATAATTGATACCAACATTTATCTTTTAAGACCTACATGTCTTAATAGCCATGGTTCCCTTTAATGCAGCGTGGTTATAATTTTACAAGTATTTCATTTATTTGCCAACTGTTTCTCTGGTGGTGATTGTGCTCTACCACTTGTTGATTACAATACAGAAAGCAAATGAATGTTCTTTAAGAAGTCATGTTTGGCAGCAGGGCCCTTTTCATGATAAATATACCCTTTCTGTCGCGTAAGGATCATCACACACCTGTTTTTAGGTTTAAATGTTTAAAAGTACCATTTGTTGTAGTTTTTTTTCCATCAAGGCTTTTTGACTTTGTCAAATGAATTAAATAATGATTTTACAAAATTCTAAAATGTCTTCACGAGTGAGGGGAAAAATGGAGCGGTAGATTGACAGATTGGTGCAGCGTCCGCAGTTATGTGGTCGGTGTACCGGACCGCCATGGTGAAGAAGGAAAGGTGAAGTTTTCGATTTACCGGTCAATCTACGCTCCCCCCCTCACCTATGGTCATGAACTTTGGGTAGTGACCGAAAGGACAAGATTGAGGATACGAGCGGCCGAGATGAGTTTCCTCCGCAGGGTGGCTGGACGCTTAGAACTGGACGCCCTTAGAGATAGGGTGAGGAGTTCGGTCACCCGGCCGGGAGGAGCTCGGAGTCGAGCCGCTGCTCCTTCACATTGAGAGGAGTCAGCTGAGGTGGCTTGGGCATCTGTACCGGATGCCTCCTGGACGCCTCCCTAGGGAGGTGTTCCAGGCATGTCCCACCGGGAGGAGACCCCGGGGAAGACCCAGGACACGCTGGAGAGATTACGTCTCTCGGCTGGCCTGGGAATGCCTCGGACTACCTAGAGTTTAACCAGGGTATGCAGAGGCATCTGAGTCTGATGTCCCAGTCCTGCTGGAACCTACAAATTGAAAAGTGGTGACATCTGTTGGAGCTCAGTACCTCCTGGCTTACATGGCAGGACAGTTTCAGCCAATCAGCGCAGAGCCTCATTATCATAACCTCCCCTCCCCTAGAATGAAGCACAGAAAAAGGGGTTAGAAGCGGTAAAACTAGAGACATGGCCCACAGGCTGAATTTCTGATTTATGTAGAAAAAACAAGCTTTAGATTGTTTTTAAGACATTCAAGGCCTGTTTAAAATATACATTAAATGCCATAATATGTCCCCTTTAAATTGAGAGCTGTGCAGTTGGCACAGGCAAGCAGGTATAAAATAGACAATAGAGTAGAGAAATAAAATTGAGTAGCATTTGAAACATACTGTAAAATGAATTAAATTGTCCTTTTTTCTTTAACTGTCCCAACACACCTTTATAATAAATGAATAGAAACATGTCTTATCAATCGAATAGTTTTGCAGTTTTCCCTTTTTTTAAGATGCTTATTTTTCATGAACTATGAACTAAGGTAACCTCCTCACTCAACCAAATGTCAACAGTTTAGAGGGTACTTGAGGTTAATAGCGGCTTTCAAGCCAAATGCAAATCCCTTTAAACAATGCACTCATCACTGGAAAAAACAACAATTTTCACCTGTTTCAAGTACAGTGTAGATTTTCACTTAAAATAAGTAGAAAAATCTGCCAGTGGAACAAGATTTTTTTGCTTGGAAGAAGAAGATAAATCTTGTTCCACTGGCAGATTTTTCTACTTATTTCAAGTGAAAATTAACTTGATACAGGTGAAAATTGTCAAATAAGTTATTTTTCTGGTGTTATTTTTCTGGTGAAGACTCTAAATGTTGAAATAGCAGTAAAACCACATTCATTGATAAAATGACAAAAATAAGTGCCGGTACTCCCCTTATTCAACTGATGTCAGGTAAATTAGGCGGTGGGTAACAGCAGATGATTACTTGATATATTTAAATACTAGGACATGATCCTGATTTTTTATAAAGAAAATTGTTTTATTGAATTTTCCAAACAAATTATGTGTACACAAGAAAACGCTCACATTCACTGGTAGACAGTACTTGAGTTGTAAAAAAAGTCAGGGGGGATGGTGGATTTTATCATATGGGGACAGATAATTTGTGCTGAATACAAATAATATAATATATTACAGGATAAGTAAAATGGATCACTGCAAAAACTCAAAATCTTAACAAGAATATTTGTCTTATTTCTAGTTAAAATGTCTTATTTTAGTAAAAAAAAAATCTCATTACACCTAAAACAAGACTCATCACTGGAAAAAACAACAATTTTCAATTGTTTCAAGTAGATTTTCACTTAAAATAAGTAGAAAAATCTGCCAATGGAACAAGATTTTTTTGCTTGTAATAAGAAGATAAATCTTGTCCCACTGGCAGATTTTCGTACTTATTTAAAGTGAAAATTTACTTGAAACAGATTAAAATTGTCAAATAAGTTATTTTTCTGGTGTTATTTTTCTGGTGATGACTCTAAATGTTGAAACAGCAGTAAAACCACATTCATTGAGGAAATGACGGGATGGAAAGGAGGGATGGCAGTTTTACAGGGGGGATGATTTTGACCGTTTTTATTTCAGGGGGGACGATTTTGACTGTTTTTATTTCAGGGGGGATGATTTGGACCGTTTTTATTTCAGGAGGGATGCCATCCCCCCTCAACTGCATACTACTGGTAGCTTAGGCGCCGGAACCGTGGGTGCTTCGGGGCCCGGAGCACCCATGGAGATTGCCGAGCACCCACGGGGAGGGCCGAGCAGGCGAGCCCCCATGTCAACAATTACTGATTGGCTAAAGCGGTTTTCACACAGAGGGCGGCTTTCCCATTCATTGTGTATGTGCTGCCTCCGCGCAAGGGTGCATGGTCTGCCGCAGAGGTCGGCGGCGCGCAACAGGGCGCACGCCGCCGAGTTTGCGCGGCAGCAAAGGGCCCAAGACGGCGCAAAGCGGCTTTCACCTATAACTCGGTTTGCGCCGGGGTGGGCGCAAACTCGGCGCAAACTCGGCGCAGAGCAGGATGCAGAGCATCCGGAAAAAAGTTTTTCCGGTCGTTTGGACGTACAGTAGCTACAGCTCGGTTAGAAAGCTTGCAGCAGCAAGGAGGGTCTGGGTCCATGAAATCCTCATGAGAAGACAGGATTTGGGGGAATCCAGGCTCGTTCGGGAGCTACAGCTCCATGATGGCCAGGTCTACTTCAAGGCTGAATCATATTTTATTAAAAAACCTTTCTGAACTATGTTGTTGTTTTTTAGCTCATGTCAGTCATCTAGATTTTTAGCGGACCTGTATGCTTCAGTTTGCAAAAGTATTGACACGTGGTCTTTTCATAACCATATATTGATAAATGATTCAATTGATCCTGATATGAGGCATGGAAATGTATTTTAAATTAACATTTTATTGTTAAAAGAGCAAAAGAATATCACATTTCTACCACTTTTAAACACGCAATATGTCCAAATTCTGGGAGATTTCTCTCCACTTTTGTCCCTTTTTATTGATGTCCCGATAGTCCTGCAGTCTCATCCCACAGCTCCTCACAGACTCACAGCCAAGATCATTCTTTCTTCCATCTTGATCGTCTCTGATCTACAAGCTGCAAGCTTTTTTTCTCCCTCCAGCACCTTCTCTCCTATTGGACACCGCCGAGATGCCGTCACAGGGCGCACGGTGAAATTTAAAAAAAAATTAAATTCTACTGTTGTAGATCAGATACGATCAAGATGGAAGAAAGAATGATCTTGGTTATAAACTATAGAACTATAGCCTCCTTTTTCTCAGATGAACCTCCAAATTTGTTTAGATATTGATTATTATTTGTGTGTGTGTGTGTGTGTGTGTGTGTGTGTGTGTGTGTGTGTGTGTGTGTGTGTGTGTGTGTGTGTGTGTGTGTGTGTGTGTGTGTGTGTGTGTGTGTGTGTGTGTGTGTGTGTGTGTGTGTGTGTGTGTGTGTGTGTGTGTGTGTGTGTGTGTGTGTGTGTGTGTGTGTGTGTGTGTATGCGGCGTTCATGTCCGTTACCGCTGTTGAATCTACGTTGCCGAATTGCTGAATCTTGTGCGAAACGACACTACATGACATCCAGCACCCACCAGCAAAAACATAATTCGGCGCCTATGACTGGTAGACACAGCAATGGACAGCTTTCAGCAGAGGCTTCAGAGCTTCTGGTGTCCGGGATCCCCTCAGCTCCTTATATTCCCCAAATCCTTGAATACTTCTCCTCCTCTCCACTTTTAATGAAAGATTAAAATATCTTCTTCTTCGCGTTCTTTGTATTGCTTTCTGGCACACTCTCGACTCCCGGGACCTCCGTAAACTGATTTATGGTTCCGCGTTACACCAACGCAGAGCCTACGCCGTAGAGTACGCTTTTTTCTGAATTAAGGAGTAAACTAATCGGCCTGCTTTGAACTATTTTGAGAATTCCAATCATAACTGATAGGGGCATTATTAGCCGATCCCGATCGGTTGCCGATTGATCGGTGCATCTCTAGATTATAACGTCCTGGATCAACACTGTATGTATAGCAAGGTAATAATGGACTAATTAGCATCTAATTATGTTTTTAAAAGGCATAACTACAGACTTAAATGCCATATAGATATTAGTTTTAACACAACATGACATCAGATCTGCTATCTAGCCGGCAGTAGATTTGAAATTGTGAAGACATGATCCTGTTAACTACTTAGCGCTAGATTTTTTTTTTTTTTTTTTTTCTTTACCTTGTCTGCACACATATTAATGATTGATACCATGACGGTAGAAACCAAAAGTATATATATGTGCATTATTACTATATTTAATATATATACATATATATACGCACACATATGCGTACACATACATAAATATACACATACAAACCCAGTTTTTTTTTTTTTTTTGGGGGGGGGGGCGGGGGTGACGACATCCACTGCCAATCCAGGAAGCAGGAACACACGGAGACACACGTCAAGCACTGGAAATCTGCAACAAAAAACCACAAACAAAGCACGAAATCGGCACGGAGCCAACCAAAACAATAACAGCAATTGACCTAAATCTTGAGATCTGATCGTCGCAGTCTGAGCTAAGCTATCGCTACCGCTACCTAAACCCAAAAACTAGAGAGCCAGCATGCAGGTGAACAAGCCAGTGTGTATGTCTATGTGTGTGTGTGTGTGTGTGTGTGTGTGTGTATATGCATGTGACTAAGTGACTGTGTGTGTGTGTGTGTGTGTGTGTGTGTGTAATAAACCAAACAAAGCTCCACCTGAAGTGTATCTATAGTGGGGGAGGGGGGGGAGCAACCCCGCCACCCGCGAGACCAGAGGCCGACACGGAAGAGCCCGGAACCCAGGCCACCGGCAACCCCACAGAGGGGAGAAGTAGGAGGGAGGCAACCCACCGCCTGCGAGGCCCCCCCCCCCCCCCCACGGCGCGGGAAGAAGCACCCAGGGATCCCGTGGCGGCGGACCGCGACCCAGGCAATCCCCGGCCACCCGGTCCGGGCCGGACACGCGGCCAGGAGGCCCTCACCCTTCAGGCCAACGACCCCCACCCGGCAGGGGGCCAGCCCGCCCGGAGAGACAGAGCCGCCCCGGCCGCCGACGCGGGCAGGCGCACCCGTCCCCCACGAAAGTGGCCCTCCAAGACCAGAGGGGCGCCCCGCCGCAGAGGCAGCGGGGGGGACCGGAGACGGGCCCGGAGAGAGGGAACCCCCCAACAAGGCGACACCCGTGCAGGCCCGACAACGGAGGGCCCCAGACCCAGGCATCCCATTCATTCATCCATTCAACTATCCGATATCTATACTAATAATAATATGATATACTATACATAATAATAATACTACTAATAATAATAATAATACTAATAATAATAATAATAATAATAATAATAACCATCTTTGTATAATATAATATTGATAAATTATTAAGTTTTGATGTCCTGCCAATGGAGGCTCAAATCCTCCATGGCAGGACCCTTCCATACCGCATTCTCACCGACACAGACATACAATCACGCACCGTTTCCCCCTCCCGGGGGGGGTCCAGCACCGCCAGAAGGCACCCCAGGCTGCACGGCGGGCCCCGCCAGGCCCGGGTAACCCGACCCACCTGTCCCAGGCCGGTGAGGGAACGCGGGTGATGTGGGACCCCCTCCCGCCCCTGGTGTTGAGTGCATGTGATTAATGCCATAAAAACAGGGAGGGGGGAGGGCCAAGTATCGATTGACACCGACCCCCCCCCCCCCCTCCCGAACTACGTGTCCTTGTCAAATGTATTTATTAAGTGTTGAATGTGCAGTGTCTATTTTGCTGTTAAAACCGTGAGGCGGGGAGTGCCGGGCCACGCGGGACAATGCCCCCCACGACCCGGACCCCCCGCCCTTCGCCTATGTGCATATGAATCGTGTAGGGGGGGAAAGAGGGGGAGCGGAGGCCGAAGCCAGGAAGCAGGACCAGCAAAGCCGGCCCTGATAAGACACCCGCGTCCCCCCACCGGCCACCAGTAGACGGGGGCCGGCCCTCCGAGCCGGGCCAGGGCCCCACCGTACCTCCACGGGCGCCCCCGGCGCCGCCGGAGCCCCCAGACGGAAGGGGAAACGGTCCAACATCCTCCCATTCATACTGACAACATAAGACATAGATACCTGGGAATGGTGCCACCCCGCCGTCGCGCCCGCCCGTGCACCCCCCGGTCAGGGGAGGCCCAATCCCCGGACCCGGCCCCACCCCCCCCCCCCGAGGCCACCCCGGCGGACACCCCAAGGGTCACGGAGTCCCCACATCCGCAGGGGCACTTGTTCCCCGCCCAGCGACGGAGGACCAAGGCAGCAATGCACCCCCAGCGCAGACAGCCACCCCCCACCCAGGCAGGGCCGGGCCCTCCGGGTGGGACCCCCACGTCCACGGCCCAGCCCCCCCCTTAGCGCTAGATTTAAATTTATAACTTTGCCAACCTCGTAACACTTTAATTAACATTAGCGCTAGCTAGTTAATTTATCAATGGCTGTATTACTACGTAACAATTGTAAATAAATAGAATTAGGTAACATTAAAGTTAAAAGCATTTTTGCTTTGGTTCATGAGGCTCCTTTTAAGAAATGAGACTCATTAGCGCCACCCTTCACCACGACGGCAGTCGGGGGTACTGCAGCCAACAGCGAATCCGGCATGGGAGAACGGGGAGAACGCACATGCAGCGTCATTTGACGTCACATCCACAGGACAGCGCGGGAAATTCCGGTCACAATTGTAGCACATTTTGCAGCACACAGCCTGTTCAAGGCAACGGAGAGATATGCTAGAGGGCTCATTCTTTTGGGTTTGGAACGCTTCATCTGACATGATTACTAGAAAACTTAAAACGTATACAAATTTTTTTCATAAATCCTGCCTCAATCCTGCCTCATGCTCCTTTAATCTTAAGCAACATCTAGAAGTGTTATTGTGTTATAGAACAGCCATATTCTGCAACAGCTTCATCCCCCAGGCCATAAGACTGTTGAACTCAAAAATGGAAGGATTATAATAACCAATTATAATGACCAAATTGTTTTTTTAAAAATGTAAAGCTGCATATTCTATTTATTTTCATATTTTTAAGCACTCAAGCACCTTTTTAAGTTAAGTTAAAATGTAGTTTTAGTTAACTTGAGTTAGGACATTTTTAAACTGTATCATTATTTGCTTTTCTGAGCCAGAGGCAACGAAATTTCGTTCCCAGTGCACTGTGTTACATGTGTGCTGAAAATGACAAATAAAAACTATCGTATCTTATCGTATTACAAGTAGACCTGGCTCATTGTTTTATCAGTTTTTTCTCTTCTTTTTATTTTAGCAAGAGGAAATCTAATAGATGGTATCAAATAGTATCAAAGAACAATCCAATGGATTTATCTTTGATACCATTGTATCTTCTACAGAAGAAGGCTGGTATTAAAAGGCTGTCCTTCACAGCAATCATTACATTTGCTCTCAGACTTGCTTTTGTTTTAATGTAGATGTGCACTTGCAAAATGAATCATTCAGGGGCAACAAAAGCTAATGAATTTATAGAATAGTACAACTGTAACTGCTAGCGAAACATATTTTTTCTTCTGATGAAGCTACATGCTTCATGGTCATGACTCAAATTTATATCGAGGGCTGTTTTTAAATGAACTGATTTAATATTATGCGAATGCAGATTATGCACAGCTTATTTCTGACATCAAGGCTGTGACAATAATAAACTCTCCCACATGGGAAGAAGGGCCTACAGGTGCATGCACAGCAGTGAGCAGAGTGTGTCATGTGCTCAGCTCGTCTGGCAGATGTTGCTTGAAGGCTTCTCATCATGTCACGTAACCTTTGGTTATTTCCAGCATGGAGTGAGTGGTGAAATTATAACCAGCAGGTTACTTTTTGCAGTAGTTAAGAGTCAGTCTTTGCAGCAACCTCATATTCTTTTAAATAGTTATATTTAAACAAATTTAGTTTGATTCTGTCTCAGAAGTAAGACGACTTTACTCGTAATTGCACTGACGCATGTATCTGATTTTTTATTTTTTTTTGCAGAACGCAATAAAAACTGTTTTCAGATTGATATGTCGTATTAACTTGTGTTACGTTCTTTTGATTAAGCTTTAGTCTGTGTGTGTGTGTGTGTGTGTGTGTGTGTGTGTGTGTGTGTGTGTGTGTGTGTGTGTGTGTGTGTGTGTGTGTGTGTGTGTGTGTGTGTGTGTGTGTGTGTGTGTGTGTGTGTGTGTAAATGTTACCTTTAAAAGGATCTATATCACATTTTAAAATTTTACACACACATAGGACAGAATATCTCTTCACAACACAATGCCAAATGATTTTTCCTGCATTTAGTTAATTACTTGCCCCTCCCTTTCCATTTCTCCTGCTCAACACAGTTTAACAACATAATCGTTTCTGCCAGGGGGGCAGTGACCACGTGGAAGTCAGCAGCATCGTGACGGTGCTGCAGCTGCAGTCCGGTCTAAAAGAGAGACACTGAGACATAAGCTGCACACTGTGGCCCAACGTCCCGCCCAAACCTCGTTTTAGTCTGGCTGACTGATCCTCGACACACATTTACCCCACAGACGGTCGACCTCCAGCTGTCCCACGGGACCTTCATTATTGCAGTTTACAGCCCTTTTTGAACCAGAAATGAGAAACAGCATGGACACTGATTTTTGTCCAAAGGAGAAAAAAGCTTATAAGTAGTCGGCAACTGTTGGCTGTTTCAATAACAATCTTCGGGCAGTCTTTTCAGGCAACTAATTTAGAGTCGAAACTGAATTGGTGAGGCGGAGAGCCTCGACGTGAAAGCAATTTAAGTAGTAATTCTCTTAATGCATAAGCAATGCATTTCTTTTATGTATCTCTCCCCCAGAGGGGAAAGAGGAGGCTGTGTGGGGGAGGGAAGGGATGAACATACATGTAGAAATGGACAAAACACAAGCAGAGAAATGCTGAACAAACAATAGCACAGCAGGACTCGGATAGACAGCTGTGCTCTTTCTACGATAAGGCCCCTGACCTTGAGATTCTTGTTTACTTTTGTGTGTTTACCTTTCTTTCTGTCTTCCAATGGTTATGTTGTCAAGTACCTATTGTCCTCCAGTCTTCTTCAGGCTGTACAAGCACAGAAAGCAAGTGAGAGGCTGAGCCTTGGCTGAACGTGTAACCGCGGGCTTTGCTTGCCACCTGTCTAGACATCAGCAAGATAACGTCCCCATTTTTAATCCGTGCTGGAGGTGGTGAATTTTAGCACGCGTGTCTGACTGCTTATCTGTGCAGTCCTTCCCTATATGACAAAATGTGCACTTTGAACACACAGGACACAACAAATTGCAAGACAAACAGTAAACATCGTCTCTCATCTCTGCTTGCCAGAGGTTTGTAGCCACCGGCTAGGAAGAATCCATCTGTCCACACTGATCTGTCCTGAAATCACTTCATTATTTTCAATCACTCTTAGCAAGTTAATGTAGAATTACTTCCCCAAGCCATTTGTACAAATTTAAGACATCCTTTCAGTCATCCCAATTTCCCTGAGGATATTACAATTGTTAGTGTGACTCTAATGTTAATCAAATGAAAAGTGTTTCCACTGGTTACACAGTTTCATACTGTCAACCTGAGACTTATGTCAATTCAAGACTTGATAATTACTGTTGGCACTTGTAAAGTGATGGTGAATTGGGTTGGGAATGATGACCGGCCTTTGGCTGGTGTTGTACTGGACTGATAAGTAATTAAAGATGGCAGGAGATGTTGGACTTGAGAAGATGTCGTCACATTTGGTACTCCGCAAAAGCTGGAAGTTCATAAATGACTTGCTCATACTGATAACAACCACAGCATCTGCAAGGATTTAATTAAGGCTTTATCTCATTAAGATCAACTGGTGGGTTATACGGATGAGTTTTTGTCCGTTGAAAAATTTGAAATTGTTCCAGACAACTGATTTTGTCGCTCCTTCAGGATTCGTTAATTGGAGTTGCCAAAATCTGAACTGAACATCTGAATATGGCTGAATTTCTAAAAGAGAGCTTCACCAAGCTTGAGGCTTCATTTTCATACATGGATTGGTCACAGCAGAGACCGGCCCTTATTCCCAGTCACAATCTTTGGTATGCGCTGGAGAAGTGGAGAAGTGTTCCATTGCGACTTTTCATGGTTCGGTACAAGATGTTTCAGTTCTGGACAGAAACGTTCTGAAACTCTCACAGTCACAAAGCCACAAGTTGACTTGTGAATCTGAATCTGAGCCAGAGATGACAATTATTTGATTTTAGGGAAAACATGTTTGGAGCTCATCTTCAACCTTTCACATAATGTTTCACTTGCACCTCCTCACATGTGTGCAGAAATCCCACATCTGATACGGGTTGCCATCGGCTCATTATGGCTCAGAATATCTGATAAATGCCCAATGAGTCTGCAGGGCGACACCTTGGGTTTATACTAATGCGGGAAAATGCATGATCAAGTAGGTTAACAGCATCCAAAGCAGGTGAAAATGATGTGACACTTTGTAGATTGTCATCATTTAAAGTATTTCACTGAGTACCTTTTTATAAAAGGTTGATCTACACCTGATTTCCAGTAACGTAGTTAACGTGTGCCAGAACTGAAAGCAGGTGAAATATACAGTGTAAACAATATCAGGCTCTTGACTTCAGAGGGTAGCTGCAAGTGTCGTACAGAATGTGGTTGGTAAAGTCCAAACATAAAATGTATGCTGGATATATCTTCATGGAAGTGTCTTACACTTGTGCTTATAAGTTATCATGCAGCCAGCTTTTTCAAGGTGAATTTCTTTCAATTTTAGCCAAACACTTTCTTTTTAATGAATAGTTATTAAAAACTCAGTTAAATACATTTTGTGAATCCATGCCAAATCAAAAAAAATCTCCATCCATCCATTAACTTGTGCTTATCAGAGTTTGGATAGCGGAGGCAGCAGCCTGAGCAGAGAGGTTCAGACCTCCCTCTCCCTCGCACCTCTTCCTGCTATTCTGAGGCGAGACATTTCCAGGACAGATTGAGAGATATCATCTCTTCACATGTCCTGAATCTACCTCCGGGCCTTCTTCTGGTTGGACAGGCCCAGAACGTCTCCCCAGAGAGGTGTCCATGGGGGATCCTGAGGAGGTACCTGAACCACCTCATACAGAGCACAGAGTCTACTCTGAACTTCTCATCCTATCTCTAAGGGACAGGCCAGCCATTCTGCAGAGGAAAGTCATTTTCACCACATGTATTCAGTCTTGTTTTCCGTCACTACCCATAATTTATGACCATAAGTGAGTACACACATTGATCAAAGGAAACCTCGCTTTTTGGCCCAGTGCTCTCTCCACCACAACAGACCGTCACAGCGTCTGAATTACTGCAGAGATCACTCCACACACACCTGTCAATCTCCTGCTCCGTTCTTCTCTCACTTGTGAACAAGACCCCAAGATAATTGAACTTCTTCCACGTGACCCGGAACCTCACCCCAAACCCAGAGGGGGCATTACACCCTTTATAGCTGTTCAGTTTGCCAAAATTGAAAAGATGAACAATTTCACTAAATGACCTCATCTGCATTTCCAGTAGGAGGGCATTAAGGCTGTGCCATCATCAATCCACCCATTATTCATACCTGCTTCTCCCTATTCAGAGTCAAATCGTATCAGTCTTCAGGTGAAAGGCAGGATTACTCCCTGGACAGATCATAAGAGAGTCTCTTATTTTGAGCTACTAAGGCCCCGTTTACACGTAGCCGGGTATTTACAAAAACGGAGGCGTTTTCATGCGTTTTGGCCGTTCGTTTACACGAAAACGCAGCTCAAAGCCCCCAAAAACGATCATTTCTGAAAACTCCGGCCAAAGTGGAGATTTTCAAAAACTCCGTTTTCACGTTTGCGTCTAAACGGAGGAAAACGGAGATTTAAGCTTCAGAACGTCACATTATGCACCAGAAACTCACCAGCGTCATGTGTGCGACCTGTGTTTACAATTAGTTTGGCCACCGTCAATATTTTCTTGTATTTTACCTGTTTAATATTCTAAAGTCACACTTAAAAGTACCCCCCCCCCCCGTCCAGCCTCCTGCTCATTCAAGCCTGTGAGCGCGTCAGCCAGCAGCATGAAGCCTGAATTATGGTTCCGCGTCAAATCGACGGCGTAGGGTACGCGGCGACTCGCAAGGTACGTGCGCGTCGCCGCGTACCCTACGCCGTAGGCTCTGCGTTGGTGTAACGCGGAACCATAAATCAGCCTTAACTTGAAGTTACACACGTGTCATTTGTTGATGTTTTTCCAGGATTCTGATTGGCTGGCATGACGTTAAGAGCGTTTTCATGCGGGTCCGTGTAAACGAGGATTTTTTTGAAAACGTAGAGGGGAAAATATCCGTTTTTGTAAATACCCGGCTACGTGTAAACGTGGCCTAAGTAAAATGGTGCAGACCTGTACCAGGACTTGATGAGCTCCACTTCTCTGCCAAGTTTCTTGAAATTTAAACTTATAGATTTGTGTTTATTTTGCTGAGGAACATTGCTGGTCATTTAATTGTAATTTCAAGTTCTTTTGTTTGAGGAGAAATACAAAAAACAACACTAATTTTATTGTATTCTTTACTGGAAAGGACCCATCTGCTTGTCAAAGCAATATCATATTTCATAAAGCAATATAAATAACATTTATTCAAAGCCTGGTGCTCAGTACAGACAGAATAAGTGGAACTAATCAGCAGATACACTTGCCCACACAGCTTGACTCGAGATGCTCAGCCTGTGCGAAGCCTGATGGAGAGTTCTGCCACCTGTTTGGCCCTCGTCTCTTCACTGCTCAGCGAGGCACAAGATGAAGCACTTTACATCTTAGTGATCCTCCCACTCCTGCTCATCACTCTTCATAATACCCCTCCCATCACCTCCGTAATCTGCTAAGCAAAATGAGCAATGCCCCGATCTTTCTGCCACCTCCCCAAAAGCCAGGACGTGCTTCATTTCAATTTGGTGATGACAGTGATGAGACGAGAGACGGCCCTCCCCCATCCTCAACACGAGACAGTGAAATAACCGACACATGGGCCCCTCCACTGTGCTCTGTTTAAACTACAGATTAATTCGCAGCACTAGCAGATGGCCGAGAAGTCCAACAAGAACTTAATGTTCTGTTTAGTTTTCATTATGTGGGCTGACACAAAGCCTGGGATGATTAATGCTTTGGGTGGTGAACAGTCTTTTATTAAAATCACCAAATTCTTGTTGAATTTGTATCTTTTCTAACCAATAGTATAGACCATGCTTTTAGACGTTTCATTTGTTGTTATAAAGTGATTTCAATGAGACTAAAAAAGCCTTAAATTGTCTATCAAGTAGCTTGAAAAGACCAAAAAGATACAAATAACATTCAGACAGACATCCAAAATAACTCTTAAAAAAGCAACATCACCATATAAAGAATCATTAGAGGGAACGTGAGAGCCATGAGAATGAACAAAGCAACAAAAAAGCAACAATGCAATGGAAATATACAGAACTACTACTAAGAGACATAAAAAGACTAGAAGCAAAGTATCCTATGGGTTTGGAGAGTTTTGTTTGGCCAAATAATACTAACTTTGTCTGAAAGGAATAAACTTATTTAAGTCACAAAGTGTTGTCTAAGTATCACCCTTTTAAGTAAATTCCGCTCATATTACTTGCCATCTGGAGGTCTATAACCACACTATTCTGCAAAAGCGCATGATTCTCCTTCAGAATCAAGTATTGAAGAGTGTCATCTTTTAGCAGTGGATGCAGTATTTGAGCCACTCTTTTGTGACAGCTAATTTGAAATAATTCTGTTAGAGCTGCAGAGAGCCATGAGGATTTGCATTTTAATTATACATTTTGATTCAGTGGACTTGATTACTTTCATTCTCTGGCAGCAGGTTAATTGTGTGAGCTCAGTTCTAAAACACTTTGGACTCCCTGCTTGATAGAATAATGCATTGAGGTCCTATTATCCAGAAGTCTGTTGACTATTTTTGCCAAGGCAACACATAGGGATTCATCAGCCGCTGTCACAATCTCTGATGCTGGGACTGCAGAGGTGCAATTTGAGTTTTTTTTTTGTGTGCAGGAGTGATGAACTGCTGGACTGAAAAGTAGTCAAGAAGTTGTGTTTATTGTGGAGGTTTCTCACTGATTTGCATCAATTGACTCCCATGCATGGCCAGCCAGCTCAGCTAACCCTGCTCTACACGGATGCAGCCCACTGGGAACCCTGCTTAGCCCGCTGTGCACAGGGAAGGGGAATTAGTGTGGGTTTTCAAAGGAAAGATGGTGGAAGGATCTGATGTGTATCGGAAATCATTGCTACTAGCAGTTCCCAGTGGACAAGCGCAGTGCTCATTGGTAAACATAGTGGGTGTGGAAGGACATGGATAGAGCATGTCATTAAGACTTGTTTTGTTATTTGCTTCCAATGAACGTGTTCAGTTTTGCATTTATTGTCTTGCTTTTCGTACATAATCTTTGATCATCTGGGCCATAATGATTTATTAAACACTGATTCTTTATATATCATATTGAACTGTGTTGTAAACCTAATCTCTAAGTATCGTATCAAAAACTGTAGGTGATTACACAGTTTGATTCAGGCCAAACTGTTAGTATTAAATTCCAATACAAGCTATATTGTTTGGTTTAGACTTTTTCTTCTCTGTGCAGGACTATGTCAATAATGCAAAGCGTGGATAAAGCTGAACACGTGCAGTATAATTTAATAGCAGTGTCTCATACAGTATTGGAAGTCTCAATTTGATGGCAGCTGGTAAGGTTGGAAGGTTTTCTTCTTTTCTTTGTTCAAGTCCTCGTCTTCTACTCTGCAAACAAGTGAAGAAAATTGTCAGATGGTTTTAGTGATGGAACTCAATCTTCTAGCCAAGATTAAAATAAAGTCCACCTTTCAAACCAAGTCCCCCTTTTCGCTCTGGGATTTATGTGACAGTGATAATCAACCTGACTTATTCAGTGACGACAAGTGAACAGGGAATCAACATTAACATGTTACTGTCCAGGTGCAGTATGACTCCAAAGTCTTTGATTTTTTTTTTTTTGGTACTAATGGCCTTTATTCAAAGTAGGTGGACAGGAAATTTGTATAGCGAGAGGGGGGAAGACACACAGGAAAGAGCGACAGGCCAGAATTGACCCTTTGTCAACCTCCCGATTGGTCCCTGATTGACCAATCAGAAAAATCATTCTCCGTTGCTACATCCGGGCAGAATATCCGATTGGACAAAACAGCCGTCTCTCTTGTTCACATTAATGAGCAAAAACATAGTTTTTACTTGCCTTGCACCCAAATTTAAATCACTGGATTATTTTGGGAACACTTGGGAACACACTGCACACAGTTTAGTGAGGGTGCAGCGTAATTTTTATCCCCAAACTGTCAGAAATCTGATCCGTACTACCAAAACAATGTCGGCTCAGCAGCAGGCTACAACCCTGCTACCCCAAAGAGAATCACAGGAATACATTTCATCCCAAAACCAACGGTAACTTACAAAAAATGTCTGCTTTGGATAAAGCTATGTGGACGGCCAGACTCGCAGTCCAACCCTTCCAGAACGCTATCAGCTAAATTAGCTAAACTCATCAAAATATCTCGTTTTTCCCCGAAAACCTCAGTTTTTTAAACTCACTACACGGCACCCGAAGTGTTCTTTTTTATTTATATCTAGTTGCTGTTGATTTTCATCGGTACATTAATTACAAATAAAGGGATGTAAAACCCAGTTTTTACTATGGAAGTGATGGGAGAGACGATATTGACAAAGGGTCAATTCGAACCTGTGCTGCCTGCATAAGGGCAATGCCTCTGTAAATGGTGCCCCCTCAACCCACTGAGCTTTCCAGGGCCCCTTTATTATTAGTTTTTTTTTTTTCTTTTCTATGCCAGCTGATATTCACCCATTTATATTCTGTATTCTCCCTCATGTCCGCCGCCCCCCTCCTATGCGATTCAACTTCAAACATCTGAAATCTAACCTTTCCATCTTTGGCCATCAGACAGTCTAAATGTCAGTGATGGATCTCGCTGAGGTGCCTGGCAGTCAGGGCTACTTTTGATGTACCGTATACCTCTCACCCTTATTTGGTGTCATTTCAGATTCAGATTTTGTTGCTGATCTGTCCTATTGAAGGCAGCTGATTTGTTAAAAAAAGAAAGAGGGGGATGGCGGGGGCGAGGGCCAGATGAGACCCCATCTGGACAGACCCCACATCCTGCCAACTCTCACCCCGGTGGCTTTGGACGCTCCCCACTCATCAGCAGCCATCAAAGGGTGGCTGCCCACCAGCACGCCCTAAGTAGGCTGCCAGTTCTATGAATCCTTGGTCTCATTAATGAGGTGAGGGATTCATGGAAAACTGGGAGCTCCTCAATCATTCAAACACCCACAGGTCCCTGGGTAGCCACCGCTCATGCAGACTGCACTGTGTGAATCTAATGTTAAGTTAAAGAGGAGAATACTAACTTGAGAGCAGCTGAAGCCAGTCATCCGCTCTATGATAAACAAAACATTAAACTGTCACAAATTTACAATGCATTGTTTAAATATATATATAGGACACTTTTGCATTTGGGGATGGGGCTAACTCCATCGACACCGAGTCTACTCACTGAAAAAGTAAGACCAGCATTTACAGCCTCTTGTGTAGAGCTGGTGATTTGGGGGCACAGGATAAAGCTAACATAGGGTTGCAGCGGCGTAATATTGCTGCATTTAGATAAAAGTTTTTTAACCGACACATAGTTTTGATTTTATTTACTGGTCTTTGTTCAGCTGTGCTCTTTTTAAACTGTATATGTACAGTGATTAACCTTTCAGCGTCCATCACTCCCAGAACACCTGCTCACCATGTCGGGTGGTGACTTTTTTTTTTTTTTTTAACAAATAAAATCATAAATAAGTCACTAACTTTATTTTGGGTGAAATTACTGTACTCTGTAACTCCACCCACACAAACACACATACACACACACACAAATGAAAGGTAATTTGGTACAGTTTTAGCCTGTAGATTATGTAAACAACCAAGATTGTTGGTAACCACCTGCTGCCTTGACACTCCGCCTGCGAGCACTTACATCATATTGGATCAGATGTGCAACAGATGGGAAACAGTTTTCTTCAGTATGGTCTTTTTTTCGTGTAATGTGAAGAGAGAGAGAGTGAGAGAGACGGAGAGAAAGCCTAATGCGGCTGCCAGAATGACAAATACATAAAACACCACATTAAAACAACATTTTGGGAATTTCCATTGAAAATGTTGTTTAACACCTTATGGTACAAATCAGTCCTGGAGCGATTTGAGTACCCCTGTTATATTTGTCCCAGTTACGTGATCAAGCTGGTTTGGACTGTCTGAGTAAGAAGAAAATAAATTCATCCTATCTATCAGTGCTCATCTATTGGCGCTTAATAGTTACATGTGAACAACTCAAAAATGCATCAATGATACTTTGCAGAGTTAAACTCCACATCAGAGCTAAAGTCAAAGAGAAAGCAAGGCAACGTGTGAGGTCACCGTGAGGAAGCAAACCTGTAAAAAAAAAAGAAAAAAGAAGGGTGCTGTAAATATTCAACAAAGACATAAACTTTTTAATTTATATTCTCACCAGATATTTGCCCAAGCAGCTTGAACAATTTATTTCTGCCACAGATCAATTTTAAGATAAACTCTTGTTTCCTGCAGGGCTTTATGTCACTTCCTGCTTGTTCTTGTTGGCAAAATCACAACTAATAGATGGTTTATTTGTCCAAACACCACCATGACTTCAAGACTTTGGATGACAGGACAGCAAATCATAAAGTGTGAACAACTTGCAATCAGAAATGGTTGAACTTGACACACTGGACTGCTTTGATTTAATAGCACTAAATAAATCTGATTATACTGTTACCCTGATTGATTATACTAAGGCAACCATTATGAGAGTGATATCATGAGCTTGTAATTAGCCTTCTCCAACTTCAATTTTTATATATATCTATGCTGCATATAACTAAATACTGAACTATATGCGTATTTGCTTTAATCATATTAATCATGAGGGGATTTATACTTGTTATACAATGGTGGAAATGATGGCCTGAACTAATTAACACTCAGTGATAAGCTGTGCATCATAATTACACAATTTCATTGCTCAAATATTATTTTTGCTGTATTAGTTCATTAAGTAAATTAATGAAGAGGCATATAATGTTGCTATTAAATGGGTTTGCATTGTATTCATATTTAGTGTGGTTGTGTTGTGATTATTATTTCTGCTGTGTACGGTTAGTAACATTTGCTGCCACTGCATGTTGTGTTCCGCAACATTGGAATACCTAAACTATTTCTGCTGTTTTTATGTTTTTTTTAGAAAAAAAAAAACCATACAGCATAAGTCAAATTAATTGTTACAACATTTTACACAAAAAGTCACTACATGTTTTATCGTTGCCCGGCATAAATCGAGCCTACATCAGCCTCTCATACTCCTGTGGTCCTCTCTTCTTGCAAGTAATTAAACAGCATGAAGATTAAATCCTTTATCAGGAATTCTGCTCTCAGAGTAAGAGCTTGTCTTAGGTCCAATCTTTGTTTTAAAATTAGATTTCCTCTTGAGAGGGAGTAGCATATCTAAATTATATACAACAGATCTTCCAAATGAGCGTTTAAGAAAAAAAAAAAAGAGATTTTAACGGGGGCATAATCAGACACGGGTGGTTTGCATATAAGAGAGATTCCTCCAACATTCTTGGGAAGAAGAATACATTCTAAGAGAGGTAAATTCATCATGGTGGCATGAATAGACGTAGATGCGACACCGCTGCTCAAGATGAGGTGCTGTATTATTTTTCAAAAAGGTTTTCATTGTGCACATCCCTCGCAAGTCATTACTTTTCTACAAAGTTACACGATGGTAATGTGAGACGCCTGAGGCCACAATAGAAATACTTTATCATAGCCGTTATCCCTCAGATGTTTGAATCCTTTGGAGGCAAAACCTGACCCGTTCCTTTTGTTCTCGTCCCTGGAGCCGTTTCTTTTCCTCCTACAGTAGACAGAGAGTGAAACGGACTCTCTCATCGCTCAGAGTAGGAATAAAGCTCAGAGCTTGCTTTCAAATATGAAAAATATAAATGTGTCAGGCCAAAACGAATCGTCAGTCCTCCAATTCTTATCATATCACTGAACTACATGCTCAAAAAAATCAGTGTATTATCCGCGCCATATTGATAACCTCATAGTAAAAGTTACAGCCTTTGCAGTTATTCATCCAGAAAAGTGGGATAAAAGGGTGTGCAGCTTCTGTTCAGTGACATCAGTATGACTCTATTAGCCTCTCCAGCATCTGCTTTACTGTCATTACCCTCTTCAAAGTAATTCATCTGTCATGAATTTGCTGCCTTGTTATTGGCCATAATTGGACTTTGTCTCCTTTATTCAAAGCTCTTACCAAAATAGTTTTCTTTCTTTTTTTTAATTCACAAATTGAGGCAAAAATGAAGTGTCTAAATGGAGTCATTAGGACCCATTAAGCCTGGAGTGTGGTGCCTTGCCTCTTACACAATATCTTGCCTTGTTTTGTTTTTTTTTCTCCCACGTCAATACAAATCATGTTGGCCATCTGGGTATGATGTTCTCTAAGGATTTTTTATATTTAGTCTAATTTTCCATTATTTGTCTTCCAGGTGAAATGTCTTCTCTGATGGTCCTAATTGAATCAAGATATCGCAACCTTTTTTTATTCTTCCCTCTGCATGATGGCTTTGGTTTTCTAATGTCAAGACTTCACCACAGTTTTCCAAAATTATATCAGTGGTAGTTCAGAGTTTTACACACAAGATTTGAAAAATGAATCAGTAAATGTTCACTAGTTTCCAGACGTGACCATTAATTTAATTCCACCATTCAATCTTTAACCTTTATCCATAGTGCAGTTTTTGGTTGCCACTTTGCTTTGCTGACGATGCACATACTCTCATGATCTCACACTTATTCGCCCAAGTTGGAGGGCAGAGCGAAGTTGAAAATCACAACTTTTCTGCTCGCTCCCTGCACTAGCAAAATCCAATTTGGTTTGTGTGCTAAAAATAAAAATATGTCATCTGTATGTATCAGTACGTATGTGATACATGACTAGTGGCTCTTTAAACGTAATATTGGCACAGATGTAGGGGAGGGTATCATTTATGACGTGAACTTCTGAAGGCATTTAGAGACCACAGATTCAATTCTATTCAATTTCTTTCATTTAAACAACTTTCAGGTTGGAAAGCATGGGAAAGCCTTAGGCCAAATAAACAATAGTAACTCGCTTTTTCTTATTGGGTTGACAAAATGCAACATATTTCGTTTTATAGACACTTTTTCATCGACGCTTCTCAGAATCTATAGCCTGATAGATAACAGTGGGATCTGGAAAGATGTAGGGTCTCCTCATCCAAGGGGCGCCACCGATAGCTGCATATCAAACTGCTTTTAAACGCATTTGGTTAGCGCTTCGGCCAATCAGCACAAAGAGGGAGATGATGTATTCTTTGCGTATTTAATGAGCTCCAAATAAATGGTAGCTGATTTTGGTGCAAATCAAATTTATGTTATGTTATGTGTGAACATTAAGTCATTTATTCAATTTGTAATGATCTAAAGTGAAATGTTGGAGTGACTTTGAAATGTATTTTCTATTTTAATGTATTTTTGCTTCTCTAAAGCACTTTGAATTGCCTGATGTATGAATTGTGCTATACAAATAAATTTGCCTTGCCTTGCCTAAAGTGGACAAAGGGTTACGTTGTGTAAGTATTTATTCAAGTTTGGGTCATACAATGTGTTTTTTCATTCACACATACTTGTAAACTATTCCTTTTCGCACTCTACATGCAGTAACCAGCAGTTTGCCTCTGCAGGCACACACCAATGAGGATACCCGGGGCACCCTGGGGACTTGGTGTCTTTGCAGAAGGATTCTTTGACACGTGGCGTGGATCGAATCACCTGCCTTCTGGTTTGAAGGTGATCTTCTATCAATCCACAAATTTACGGTTTACCATCAATCACAGTGCAGAAGCAAGACAGCTGACTGAAAAGTAAGTTTAACATTTAAGTAAAGTGCTTCAAAGATGGCCTCACTTAAAGAGTAGGTGTCCAGCACGGTGGTCTGATGCTGACATGTCAGGCCACTGACCGTGCAGGTTATTGCTCAACAGTGGAAGAGTTTTTCATTAACCTCAATCTTACATTGCTGTCAACACTAAGAAAAGATAAAACGCATGTTGTGCCCTCAGTCATTGGTGGGAGGAGCTGCTTAGTTACTAATTAAAAACTACCGTGTTGCTTTTTTCCGTGATGGGATTTGTCATCTTAGCAGCCTGGAAAAAATAGAAAATAGACCTTAGTCAGATGGAAGAAAGAGCTGTTTTTGTCTTGCAAGCCAAGTGATGTGGATGCACAACAAGAGAACATAAAAAAAGGACCATCATTCCTCAGAGGCATGTCGTTATTTTATAAACCTTAGAGTGAAAATGTGTTGTGTGTTGGGAAACGATGGTTTAATTAACATATTGATGTAAAATGCTTTGGAACTTCTTGCTTGGTTGCAGAAATCAGTAATGCCCTCTATACTTTTATGGCCTTTTAATTAAAAGCTGAGACACAGAAGACAGTATTATTATTTTGTATTTATATTTGTGTGCTTAAGTCCAATCTGTTATTTTCAGGGTGTCAAACACTGCATTTTAATCAAAACCATTGCCTTTTGTTAGACATACACAAGATGTATTTTGCTGTTGTTGCCCGGACAAACCAGCCAGTGATAATGTTACATTTTTAAGTTTTTCTTATGAATTCATTAGGCTATAAGGAATTAATATGAGGGATTGAGAGAAAGCAGTGGATCTTTACAAGACCCACAAATGTGAAACTCAGGCTCAAAACCTCTTTGGATTACAATTTTTCAACTTCAACTTGGTTAGATATCAAAACTAAAACTAGTAGATAACAGTTGGGTTTGAAAAAGGTGCTGCTAATCCAAAATAGTACGCATAAATACACTCGTTCACTCGTTCCCCTTTTCACCAACTTGAACTGCTTGCTGGTGCTGTTTTAACCAGAGCCATGTCATTCTTTCTTGAACCTCCCTTTAGTCCTTTTTTCTAGAGAGAGCACAGTGCACAAAGGACACGTATTACAGCATTTATATTGTTTTCTGTGATGCGTCACAGTCCAATACCGTCAAAAGTGCAATGAGAAAGAACTTCTTCCACGTGCCACTGCTGCTTGATTTTGGTCTCCACTCTTTCATTCTGTCTTGGTGTCTGGTAGCATACTAGCTCCACACAGAAAGATTTAACATTAGTGGTCAGTGTTTCTGTTGGTCATACTAACCCAGCCCTTCACTCCTGATGAAACCACTTCTTGCATCTATCCCAGCATAGTTTTGGGGCCAGAGCAACTCCAGTTTTTTTGGCTCTGAATTGACGTTTTCTTTGTGCCTGTTGAACAACAAATAACTGTTTCTGAGTTAGGCACTAGGCTTGAACGAGCAGTGGACCACTTTGGTGGAAAAAGTATATTAGTTTACCTAGTCGAAGGCACAACATCTGAAAAGAAAAACAAGAATAATTCCAGTGTCAGTATAACAGAGGGCAGCTACCCAGCATTCACTCCCACACAGGTTCATTATCTTGCTGACAGTGCTACAGCCTGAATGTGTCTGTAGTTTTTGTGCTGAGCCATGTGGTCAGAAGAGTGTTTTGTCTTTACTGCAGAGATGAGGGAGTAAAGCAACTCTAATCAAAAACTATTTCCCCAAAATATTGAGCTGCACTGTCAACGTTGTTAAAGTGCGGCCTGTTCAGCGGCCCTTTCTGACAGATCCAATGTCCTCTAGTATCGCACTGATCTGTCAAGTTCAACTCCTTCATTCACTGTGAAGTCGCACTGTTGACAAGTGACCTAGGTGACTTTACCATGGGCCGTTATCAATCACCTTCATCTGCAGTGAATTAATTCCAGATTAGTGAGTGAGGCTGTAATTAGATTTCATGAGCAGAGAGTTAAGAGGCTAAAGCAGAGCTTTGTGGAGCAGCACTATATGCTTTGAAGGCATTGTGCATTAGAGGGAAGATAAGCATGAGAGGGACCTTCAGTTCTTAGGATGGCGAAGATGGGTGAAGGAGGTTGTTGGGTGAAATTTGTATTGATTCCTCAGAGAGGTGGAAGAGAGTCAGGTGATAAACTTGGCCTACTTAAGTTGAAAATCAATACGGATTTCAACTCTTCCTGAGGAAATAAGCAACAATTACCTGAAACAGAGCAGAAGAACAACAGCTGATAATTACATCTCCCAATGCAGGTCAGAGGCGGGTGGACTGGCTGTGTCTCCAACCTGACAAGGCGGCTAAATCTATTCAGCCTGCTCAGGAAGCAGTCTGAGCGCTCTCATTAGCCGTGTAGCATTTGGCCTGGTCGTTTTACCTTTATTTAGCTTGAATTATGATTAACAACTTATATAACTTAATATAATACTGTATATAAATGAGGGGAGAAACGCAAGCGTGGTTTATTTTTGTTGAGGTCATGCTTCTATCTCGGTACATTGGCCTGTAACGCTGCAATCTTCCCTGTTTCTGCAGAAGTCAGTGAGCTATCTGTTGCTGTCATAAATATAACAGAATCACTGGGGTGGGAGAGAGTCTTATGCTTCCAGCCGATTGATTTAGAGTTTGATTTAAGTGACGCGTAACCCCCCCCACGGTGTACTGCAGCAGGTTGTCATAATTAGTAACTGAACTATGAGTCATTTATTCCTCAGAATAAATGCTGAGCATGATTATGTCAGCATTTGTGATTATTTTGTGTCAATATATAATATACACGGACAGATACAACTTTATTAGATATACTGAAATGACCATGTCAGACTGGTGTGGTGATTTTGTCAACTAAAGAGCTCCTGTTTGACTTTAAACGGTAGACCAATGAGTCACAACGTTCTATTGAATTAATCAGAATCAGAAAACTACTAGCTTGAATTGCCGGCTTGCTCCGTATCCTTTTGGGAAAACACACAGCCATTGTTTACCCTGAAGCGTCTGTGTTTATTATGTGTTTTTATTTCTCCACATCCCAACTGAACTTGACCTGGACGTTGGAGCACCTGACTGAATGAGCATTCACACTATAGAAAAAATTTGAGTGGGCTCTTCAGCCCCATTAGCCGAGGTTACACTGTAATTGCCGGCTGATTACTGTGCTGTAAAGCCGCTGCCTCCAGCTTAAGCGGGATAAACACAGCCCTTCAGGTTTCATGTCACTCTTTCCAAAAGCACCTTCCTGTCTCACTAAAATAGTTTCAAGAATGCTAATTAGCCCCTCTGACCAAAAAAAAAATAAAAATAACAGGGAAATAAAGAAAATCTTTTTCTCTTTTTTTCTCCCAGTCTAATTCTAAAGCAAATTGAACCGATCGCATCACTGTTGACAATAAAGTAGCTTCATATCATCCATCTGGCCAGTAACTGCTGCCGGTTGTTGCCACAGAAACAAGTGCCAACCATTATGTTTGTAGCTGGAAAAAAGTGCAACTTTTGCCAAAAACAGTCCACTCTGTGTTCTGTTACATGACTAGCTATAATTGCAAATGAAGAGAGGCTGTTGGACAGATTTAATGTAAACATAAAGGCTTGAGAGAGAGAGCGAGAGAGTGCAACAAAGCAGCATCAGTGATAGAGAGCATAAGGTGGGACGAGAGAGAGAGGGAGACGGCAGGACATAAAATAGGAGTTTGTATCACCATGCAGCTTTCCCCCTCCAGCTCCAGCTGCTTTATACACTGAATCTTTTTATGTACAAGTGCCTGCAGTCCTCCATCGAGAGCTGGACCCACAAAGAGCCCTCACAGCTTCGGGCCTGTGGAGAGGTGACACAATCAATAGCCTCTCTTCTCCGGGCTTCTTTATGCTGGTTATGTCGATGTGGGTAGCTGTAGCTTCCACCTTTTACAAGTCAATGCAGCTTTGAACGCATTTGAAAAAAGTAACACTAAAAATAGAGGACAAAAGGACACTGATGGAGTGGTTTCAGGGGGATTGTTTAGTCTGTGTCTGCAGAAACCCATCTCCGGGAGTTCATATCTCACTGCTTTACCAACATTATAAAATATTCCAATAAATGGGAGAGGACATGTTTCCCTATTATTACTTTTATACAAGGGTAGTGAGATGTATCCGAGGCTCGGTGTTTCTGTGTGTTATTTGTGAATGTTGTTTTCCTGTTTGTGAACTTGAACAAACATGGAAATCAGCATGTTGGGCTGTTTAGATCAACATCAGCCCTTCCCACAACGTCATGTTGGAAAACGGAGCGCGCGCTCTGTTCTTCTGTTCAGTTAATTTTACTTTTATATCGCCAAATTCCCAGGAAGAATTACTTAATGCACTTTTTTCAAAATGTTAAAACATTCATCACAGTAATAATTAAATCGATTGATTCAGCCAAATTCAAAACTAAAATTCATCCCAGTAATAATTAAATCGATTGATTCAGCCAAATTCAAATATGCATGAAATTCTAGTCCATTTAAAAACTAAACACTGAATCAAACAGATCATATTGAATCTTTAATACCTTGTACCTTGCCCATGCACACAGCGGCAAGAAAAAAACCAGGGAAGACACTTCCAGCAGAGCCTCACAAAGGGAGGCCATCTGCATCGTCCGGTTGAGGACTGGAGAGGACAGGAGACGCCAGCAAACGGAGAGTAGTCCAGGGAGATCTGCTATAAGACCTGATAAAACACTGCATTAACAGAAATATCAACAGTGACATATACATATAGGATAAGTGAAGCAAAGTCAGTCAGTTATTACTAAGACAGACAGCAAAATAAAACATTTTGGCATACAAAAAAAAAGCAGCTTTGACAAAAGACCTTTAAAAGATACAAAAAGCGGACGAAGCTCAAAGCAGATGGCAGCTGAGTCTGGAGGATTTAGTGGAAGACTCTAAACATCAGATAGCCTCGGGAGTAGATCTGTAATGTAGGTTTAACTTCTGTTGTGACACCTGTGCTTTCACTCTCTTCTCATCTGACACCAAATTTTGTCAGATGTAGCTGGAAGTCTGTTTTTGTACATTGTGTAGACTAAAGTTGGGACAATATCGAAAAAGGTGGTTGAGGCGAATTGGTGATTCTTGACAATAAATTTGAAATTCCTTTGAAGACGGTATGGACTTTATTTCTTACATTTACATTAAAAGTGTACATCCATATTTTCGCTTCTGGGCAACTAACACTTTACTAGTTTCTAAAGTTCTCATTCCTTCTGCCAACTTTTTTTTTTTGCCCCCCCTCCACTCTTCAATTTTGAAGTATCAGTTTCAGTTTCAGTTGAAGGAATGTCTGATTATTTTTCCGAAGTACCTTCTAGTTCTCTGGCTCTCCTGTCTCTACTTTTGGCACCTTAAGTAATGTTCAACTGCCGCTCTGGTTGTCTTGCGTCAGCGCTCTGTTGCTCGCTGGCTCTGTTGCTCGATGCTTGATGCTCGATGGAGGGAACTCATGGAGCCAGACTAGAAGTGACTTTGGCTATGTTCACACAGCAGGTCTTAATGCACATTTAGTATTTCAAATGTGTCTTATGTCAGACTTCATTGTAAACAGGCATCTGTTTTGGAGTGATCCCCATGTGCCGTTTGATGAAGTGACATCATGCGCAGTACGCCAGGTGTATGTATATAAACAACCATGCAGCAGCTGTGAGCATGTCTGATTTCATTATTAAGTTTTTGTGCAGTGGAAGGGGACAATTTCAACTTATTATAACTAATGAACTAATTATAATGAGATGTGTGAAGAGATGGCTTCAACATAGGTCTGGGCAATATATCGAGATTTTAATATATATCCATATATTTTCAAACGCAATATGGTACGAGACAATATCGTTTATATCGATTATTAAAAAAAAAAAAAAAAAAAAACATTTTTTTTTTTTTTTTTTTTTTTTTACGATTTTGATATAGCTTATTTTGTGACAAATTGACTTGAATGTTTTATTTGAGATTTGCACAAATGTTTTGTTATTTGCACAACTGTCAACCTCAGTGGAAAAGTCTGCCTGTTACTGTCTACATTGTATTAATTGCCCAGTGTATTTTAATTTAATTGTTATGCAGGAAAGGGATATTTGTTTTATTTTATTCAAGAAGCATTTTTATTCTATATATGCAGGCAGTTTATTTTTATTTCATTTGTTTTATACATTTTGATATTGTGCAGACCTCTGTTAATAAAGGAACCTGTGTGACATTTGGCACGAGGCTTTGTATTAAAACTGACTGTTTTTTTAAGGGTTTGCCTCAGAAAAAAATGAAGCTAACAGAGATGCTATGCTATAATGCTTTGGGGGAAACCCCGATTAAGGCACAGAAAAAATATCGAGATATATATCGAGTATCGCCATTCAGCTAGAAAATATCGAGATATGACTTTTGGTCCATATCGCCCAGCCCTACTTCAACATCTACAGAGGTGTGTGTGGATGAGGAATCAGAGCCAGGAGTGGAGGACCGTGATGTGACCGGCTTTACAGAAGCAGATCCAAATCCAAAATGATCCTGCCAGGGCAGAATGGTGACATTAATCGCATACATGTGACGCCAAAGACGGTTGAGATGCGATCTGACGGTTCAGACTCGTATGTGGTCTTGAATCAGATGCTTATCTGGTGTTTTCCAATACAACTTTAAAGTGACCCAGTTCTGATCTGGAAAAGATTGGATTTCATCTCATTGAAGTTGTTCAGACAGCCAAAAGAAAATCAGATATGGGGAAGTAAATCTTGTTTGAGTGGCTTTTGCCTGCAAGGTGAAAGCAGTTGAAAAGTCGGGGCTTCCCAGCCCCGTTGGTTCCTCACGGACCACCGTCCTGCATCTGCTTCAGTCCACCCTCATACACATGACGGTGTCTTTAACAGAGTTGTGCAAACCTTGAAGACAAGCTGATGATGGCCATTAATTTGAATCAGGTGTGGACTACTCTGATCTAGTAAAAAAAAAAAAGAGAACTCATGGACATCACTCTAAACGAGGTGGTCTTGAAGGCATCGTATGTCGTTATAAGCCTCACTGTGCTTTTCTGCATTCATGCTGCCACCGCGGAGGTGTGAATGACGTCTGCTGGGGGCATGAACAACCTTGTACTATCACAGGCCAAGTCCATTTATCTGTGGTGGAGCACATATAGCCAAATTTTCTTCCCTAAAAAATATCAGATATACTTAATCATCTGAACACAATATGATTGTGATGTGTGATCATTTTGTGCGATGGAACATCTCAGATGGGCCTCCGAGCCCAGCGACAGCAACGCTTTTGTATTCATGAACGTAGCTCCATATGAGTTCTGTTTAATTTCTTGATACAGTGCCGTCTAAAGGATCAGAGGTTGTGTCCAGCTGAGGCTCCCACCTTTGCCCTTAACGTGATGAAAGACCTCAGATTATTTAGCAATTCTCTGCAGAAGAAACGAGCAAATTCCTTTAAATATTTCAGTGGAAAAACACTTTACCACGTTAACAATGATTTTTTTTCCCTCACACACGTGTTTGCAAAGTAAAGATCGTTTCCTATTATTTAATGCTCAACAATTCAGCCTTTCAGGGATACTGCTTTGTACACATCACCTCTTGGAAATAAGTTTTCGTCTGTCACCTACTCACTAGTTGTAACTACTCCCCATTCCAACTTGTTGTAAAGTGTCGCAGGCCTGAAATACAGAAATAGACACGCACTTACAAATTAAAGATAAAAGTTGATAGGAGTGTGTGTGTGGAAAGAAAAACAGGAAATATCTTGCTAATTTTTTGAAAAATAAGTAATAAAATGTAAATCACTGAATCTTTTGTGTTCTTTTGTTTTGTTTTCTGAAAATCACGGTTTCCGTCTCAACCCAACCCGTTCTGATTTGTATTTGCAGACGTTTTTTCTTGAGTATGATGTGCCAAGCTTTTTTCCGTTGCTGATTGCGTTCTTTCGCCCACTTCGCTCTCCTGTTTTAATGTTTATGAGATAAAGAATCAAGAATCTGGTTTACATGCTTTAATCAGTGTGTGAAATGTTGAGCAGCACTTCTTAGATACAGAGACATAAATATCCTTCAACAGGGCATAAATCAGCCCTCAGCCAGGCTTATTGTGGACACCGAGTGCTGAATGAACTGGAGCAGCACCTATTCTCTTCTACATTCACTGATGATAAATAATCACCTTCGTATTGAGTTGAACTGAATGCACATAATTAAAGCTTAATAAAATAAAATCCCCAAAAGGTCTGAAAATATGCAGGAAGAACATGAAGAAGTGAAGTGTGATGACGACACGTATATCAGACATCTTTCATCCAGAACTATTAAATCTTTTTCCTGGGCTGTGATTATTAATGCTTTCTTTCGCGCTTCAAGACAGTTATTATGGTGTCTGAGGAAAAAAGTTAATAATAGTAAGTGGTATTTGATATCGGAGAAGCAGAGGGAAACTTTTCATTTCACAGTAAGTTAAAATAAAAGTACATCTCAGAAGTATAGGTTGTAGATTGAGAACACATTTAAAGCTATGATTGGATTTACCGAAATATCAAGAATCCCAGATATAATGTTATATTTCACACCAGAATGGGAGGTTCTTTGGGATATGTTCAGTGATTAATCCTGTGGATGTTGCAACACTGTAAACATGTAGTTTAAAATGCTCAAAGTGTCTTTTATAGTCTTGCGATCCTCAAATATTGAAGCCAGTGTTGCCAGACCCAAAACCAAATTATCATAGCTAGAGCCTGAAACTATTGTGTTTCCACTAAAATGGTCTTACAACAACAGCCGGTGAGAACAGAGTTTGCAATGTATTCTGATGGCTTGGGGTGGGGGGCTAAGGAGGCATGTCTATGTGAGAGAGGAAGTGAGGATAAAATAAATAAAACATAACTTAAAACAACAGATCAATTACAAACAAATTACTCTGCTGAAGCTGATTCCAAATTAGACTAATAATGAATAGTTGTTGAAAGGCATTGTGAAATTATCTTACACTTATCATACAGAGGTTGAAACTATTGTACGAATACGATAATTATTGAACATCTGTCAACGCTGGTAGAAACACCAGAGGATAATTGATTCCTAGTGAGAGCAGAGATTCTGTTTATTGGCCAGATTACATACATAAAACTATTTTGCGAAGCGTGGGAAGTTGGAGCATGAAAGAAAAACGTATCTGTTGAGTTCTGGTGCGCCTCATGATCATGTTCGATAAAACTGCAAAGCTTACAGTATCAGTGACTTCGACCTCTAACCAGCAAGTTTTATAGTTACAGAAATGTTGACAGTTTTTGTTTTTCAATGGCAGTAAAATCTCTCATTTGGCCCCTTTCATTTTTGGTAATGAGACTGCACACATTTTTTATTTTCTTCCTCACATCAGAGACACATGTCCCCTGATATTACTGAATAAAGGGATTTTGCCTATAATTTACAAATGTACGTAGAAATAATGATATTCCCATCATTTAAGTGTCATTTTTATACTATACTATAATTGAAGCATCTTCTCTCATACAAAAGGTTTGATGAATTTTCTTTCTTATAAAGTCCTGAATTTTAAACCTCTTCACTGTAGCTAATCTGACATACAGGACCACGCTAAGGGAGGGTTAGGGTTGTGCTGCCTGCTTCTTTTCACATGGCATTATTAGTCTGAAATCAGATTGTGGAACCATAAATGTCTCCAGGGTAATGGACTAATCTATACCCCTCAATTAAACTCTTTATAGGTCTAACTGTATTAATAAAATATCCTACTATACACAGACACCAGCCACTTAATGGAGTGGACATCAGCATTAAGTGCAGCTGTAACTGAGCTGTCTTGACACTCTGAGCCCCCAACCTTCAGCCAGATTGAATGCATAAATCCAGCAGGGCTAAGAGTAAGAACCAAGAATAGATCTATCATCAACTGCAAAATTCCCATTTAACTCCTGGCTGCTCATTGCACATATATGACCACAGGGAATGTATCTTTGTGCAGAGCAAAAAGGTGCAAATAAGAATACGCTTATTTCTGTCTCCTCAATATCCAAAGTCAAACCTCCCAGTTCTGTGTAAGTAGTGGTCCTCCTGCGTTACTTTTAATCTGAATTATAGCAGGTGTCACGAGTTTGTTACCCATATAAAATGATTGATTGGAAGGACGAGAGTTTTTTTCCCCTTTTACATTACTGTGAAAGTGATAGTGTTTCTGTGGCAGCCATTACTTTTATTTAGTATGCTCGCATAACAAATCCGGATTTAGATTTCAAGCCCTGCAAATTGTGTCTGCAAGGCAGTAAACAATAAATTGAAGCGACCAATGAAGCTGTTTTTTATGTTCATAATACCTTCTTTAAGTTCCAGTCGTATTTCTAATAATATCGTTGGTTCCAGACTCATGCAGTTCTTTACCTGACGCATTGCTCTGCCATTAATCCAGATAGCAAGTAAATGATAAAATGATCAATATCTTCTCGTTGAGAAAAAATATTAATTTAGAGCACAGTTATTTAAAGGAGACCTATTATGGCATATAATAGCTATTTTAAACAGGCCTTGAATGTCTTAAAAACAAGCTTTTGATTGTTTTTGCTAAATAAATTAGAAATTAAGTCTCTGAGCCATGTCTCTATCTTCCCCGTTTCTAACCTCCATCTCTATGCAGGATTCTGAGTGGGCGGGCGGCTATGATAATGAGGCTTTGTGCTGATTGGCTGCCTGAATGACACGATACACCGCTACGAAAAAATGGCGGAAGCTCCGGCCGGCGGAGTTAGTTGTGGGCGTGGTTTCATGCATTGCTCCTGTCGTGACGTCGCGACCGGAGCAGAATCTGAACGGGTCGTAGAAGCCACATCAGACTGGACGGCTCATCCGGGCGGCTGTACAGACACTGCAGAATTTGGTTGCTTTCCTCCTTCTCTGAGTTGGCAGGCTGAGGGGAGACCACTTTATGTATGTTAAAGCAAGAAAAAACGAGTTTTTCATTATAGGTCCCCCTATTTTTAAGTGTAAAAAAAAAAAAAGAACAGCTATCAACCGTTAAAACATATCTACTACCTACCGACAGCAATTGATCCTGGGGGGGTGTTGGGGTTTGGGGGAAAGATAGTGGCCTAAGTCTGGTAGACGTGCCGCTACCGTGGACTTAAGAAAGCTCTACATTCTGTTGGTAAGTCGGACTGGGGCTCAACAGCTCAACATTTGATGCAGTCCTATATTGACATTTTCTTGACCATTTTAACTCTACATTTCAAATCAATGTCTTGTTGGAAAGCTGAGTGCTGCCCAAGGCAAACATCCTGCAGATAGCCTGATGTTGTCTTATAGTCCTCTTGCCTAAAATTTTCCAAGGTCCAAGTATGACAGCCAAGGCACTTTTGATACATTTTTGCAATTTGGGTGCTAATTTGATAAAAATTGATAATAATTGTTAGTAAAAAGAAAAATTGTTGGAAAGCTGAAGTGTAGCAGAGAGAGAGACCTAGTCAATCTCCTGAGATGGACATGCATGCATGAAGATTAGGGCTGGGTATCGATTCAAATGTCAAGAATCGATTCGATTCCGATTCTTAAGATTCAGAATCAATTATCAGGATTTGATTTGATCAAAAATGTTTTTTTGAGCTGTTGCCTGGATAATATGACTGTAGTTATGCAACATATGAACAATAAGAGGCCTGTCGCTGCAATCGCTGCAGCTACTCTTCAACGCCATGTTCATTGTTGGACAGTTTCACACCACAGCCATGTGTGAATTAAATGACGTGACTACTGGGATTAAAGTTCACCGGGCGAAAATCAAATGAAGAAAAAAAAAAATTGATCTTTAGGCATACAAATTGATTTTTAGGAATTAATGAGAATCGATTTAGAATCGTAAAAATCTATTTTTGTTCAACACAGGCCTAATGAAGATGTTAGTAGGAAGGAAACAACTCCTGAAGCTTGTTAGGATTTGCACAGAAAAAACCCCCAAAAAACAAAAGTTTTAAAAATTATACAGTATAATTATAAATAAATAATGTTGGTCTGAGCTCGGTGTCAGCTGCATATTTGACCTGCTTGTCCTTCCCTCGCAGGTAATAACAGTAGGGTGATGAGACTTCCTTCTAATAATAAAATGAGCAACATTAGAGGGGCTGGATGTCGGGCTGCCACAGTCCTGGCTGCTTCTTTTCCCATGGTAATCCCATGATCCTCTGTCCAGGGTAGATATTGGAAAAATACAAATGCAAATCCTCTGCCTTCCAACAATTCCACCTGGGAGAGCTGGGAGACGTCTGTTAATGAATGGCAAAGAGAATTGCAAGTGTGTGTGTGTGTGTGTCTGTGTGTATGAGGACCACAAAGAAAGAGAGAAGTGAAAATAGAAATAAAGAATCAATGAGAAAAACACAGAAGATGTCAGTGTGTGTGCGATGGCTTTTAGTTGTATATATGACCCATGAGCACAGAGAGTTTGATTGACCATAACCTTTGCATTTTGTATGCGTGTTGTGTAGTGTGTGTGTGTGTGTGTGTGTGTATACACATTCCCACTGTAACACTTGGATGCTATTTGAATAAGTCCACCTGAGACCCGGATCCCGTACAGCTCCCATCAGCAGCTCAGGTGTTGTTGGAATCAGATTCATTTCCAAACAGAAAGATCCAAATGGAGATGAAGCAGAGACCAGTGTATCTGTGTCAGGAGATTGATTAATGAATAAATAAACAAATGCAGAGAGAATGCAATAAATGTTAAATAGGGCTAGTCAACATTCACTTGCTTGCACAAAATGCAGAATAACAGAATTTTTGTAGGAATTTCTTTACATGCTTGGATTTGGAGACTAGATCTATAAAATCAGTTGTGTAAAGCCAAAGTAAAGTTCACAATTATGAACAAACAAACAGAAAAGAAAAAAAAACACTTTACTTTCTAACCTACTTGCTTGGAATTTTGTCTTAAAATACTAGCGTCCACAGAGTTTAAATCCTGCATTGTGAACAGTAACACTGAGGGTACTGTATGGATGCTATGACTGATGTTTGCATTGCGAGCTCAACATACAGTACCACATCTAAAGAAGGCCCATTGAATTAAACTGAGTTTCTCAGCTGCAGTGTATCTACGTGGATATATTGAGGCCGAGAATAAGTAACACTCATTCTTTGATGATGAATGACATTTTTACTACTCTGCAGCTGACGTATGTGTAATGCTGGCTAACAGGCTGTATGCTAATGTGAAGGCTATAAAGTCGGAGGCAATAAAATCTTCTCAGAGGTCTAAACCTGCCTCACACCAGGCCCTTCTCCCTTCCTCATGCTTTCTGTCTTGCACTGAAACCTGCAGCTCAACAACGATGACCTCTAGTTTCCAGAGGGAACCAGGAGGGCTGAGGGGGGAATGAGAAATGGAAGAGCAAGGATGCAGTAGTCTGCCAGACTCAGGTGTATATATTTGTAACTGTGGCTTGAATGTGAATGAGCATGACACTGTCTGCAATGTTTCGCCGGCCGACTGCAAATGTGCCCATTCATTATTGTTCAACTTGTTCCATTTTCCCTGCTCGTGTTATCTTCACTGGGAACTGTTTGCTTCTCTGATGCGTTCACAGCCTTCACATCTGCAGACAGATACGTCTGCAACGCGATCAATGAGCCCCTGGTCCATACAACTAGCTCTGTCAAACATAATGACATTAACATGACACGAATGCATGTTTGAGTCGCCAGACGGCGTGTTCTTGCACTGCACAATTTGAGCTTGAGAAGTGGCTGCTGGCTGGTGTGCTTTTTACATCTGACCTTTAAATACAAACACCACAGAGCTGCTGAATTTACACACTGCCTACCTCTGTCACATGTAATTATATTGCTGTAATAATGTGATTAATGCTTTACTGCTCAGCGCAAGTAATAGGAAATAAAGTGTGGGAGAATTTTGTGATTAATCTTAACATGTATTACTGGAAAGTCATTTAATTAAATAGCAGACTGTTGATTCAGGCTCAGGTGAAAAGTCAAGTGTGTGAAATTTGCATTGGCCGGGTCTGAATTGAGGCGGAAATTAATTCTCACAGCTACTGTAAATGAGATGTGCTCCATCACACGTATGACGGGGGAATTATGGGGAATGAAATCCATGTCATCCTGATGGTCCCGCTTTCATTCAGTGTAATTTGGTTGAGAATGAAGAAGTCAGCTTGTGTGAAATTCAGTCCTCGTTGCTCGCTCCGTCTCATTTTCGCTCGCGCCCTCGTGTCCAGAACTGTTGACCTTGAAGCAAAGCTGCAAAAGAGCTGATGGCAGGAATAACTTTTCTCTCTTTCGATTCCTGTCACCCTCCAAGGGTTTTTTTTTTCTTTTATTCACAGTCGAGTGAGGTCAGCCATAATAACCATCAGCCACACAATTATTATTACAAACGTCAGACTGAGCGGTCTGGGCGGCATTAATAACAGTGATTGTCAATTTTTTTTTTCTTTTTTTATAGAAGCTGATATTTATTGATCAGGATTAAAGTTAGATTTTTTTTTAAGGAGGTGAAGCGGTAACATAATCTTGAAGAGAACTGGAGCCGGATGTGGGGTTTTAAGAGCAGCAGTGAGGTTGGTGGGCGAGAGACAGAAGCCGGGAGTCAAGTACCTCCTGCTTCCTCTACACGTCTGTGACAGAGACGAGGTGGAACATGCAGTGGGTGAGAGTCAGCATAACCACTGCTTGAGATCTCCTGTCTGAACTACAGCCTGAGTGTCACCCTACTTTTGTTAGCATTCATATGATGATCTATGTATTTTTCCTTCTGTAACCCTAATTGTATATTTTGAAATGTTTACCTAAACCAAAACAATAGCACAGAAGAAAAAATAAGAGCTACTGAAAATGCTGAGTCACTTGGCTCTCCGACTGTAGTGTGGTGCGTGACAGTGCAAAAATGAAATCCCGGAATTGGAAGCTAATGCCATAGTTGCTGATGAGGAGTGGGAGAATTCTTCGGTACCCTGGCAGAAGTGTTTAAGCAGCCCAACCTGGAGAGAATTTAGCTGGAAGTTGAAAATTAGATATTTTAAGACTCCTTTAGTGATAGCTAGATATGATAATAATTGTTCCCCCCTTTGTTGGAGGGGTTGTGGCATGATAGGGGACTTCTCTCACATTTTTTGGGATTGCCCTAAATTGCAAAAATTCTGGGAGATGTGAAGCGACAGATAAGTGAGATTTTGAATTTAAATAGAACAATAGAACCACAGCAACTACTTTTGGGTACTGTTCTGTTAACAGATTTAGGGAAAAACTGTGTGTCTTTACTCAGGGCGCTTTTGTTGATTGCACATAAAATGATCACAGTAAATTGGCTTAAGCCTCATCCACCCACACTGGACCAGTGGACCCAAAGACTTAAGGATGTGAACTGTATGGAGCACATAACGGCAAAGCTTCGACTCCAGACGGACTTGTATCTTACGAAATGGACACCTGTTAGAATGTATTTAGAGAAGTGAGAATATTGTTTCTGTGCAACTGAGCTAGTTGAATTTTCCTCTTTTTTTATTAAATTTTATTTTTTTTTTCTTTAGTATTCTGAAATAAGTGGACTTATGAGCAATATCCTTTCACCTCATGGCAATTTGATTGTCTATTTGATACGATGTTATTTTGATACCAAGCTGTGTATTTGTACCTGTCATACTGTGTGAGACTGTCAAGGAACTGGTTCTAATAAATGTAAAAAAAAAAAAAAATGAAATCCCCAAGCATCCCTCACCAACGCTTCACAAACTAATAATTTTGTGACAGTTTCATAAAATTCAAAAGTTATGATTTATAACCGCCAATATGAATATGTATCAGTTTTAGAAATTTTGAACCTTCAAGCTGGGACGTTGACAGACAAAGCTCAGACTTTGAGTGAGGTGGTTGTACATGTCTGAAGTTATTGAAGAACAACTGGTCTTTTGTCACAAATTAGGACGTTTTGAATCAACAATCATCGTTCCGAAGACTACAGAGTGGTCACCAAAGATTTTGAAATCTCTTTTTCAGCAGCTATTGTTATTACCATTCACAAAGACGTTACAATGCCTTTTGGACGTGACACTAAGAAATAACTTGGTGAGAGAGATCCTGATATGTGCGGATTAGGGTTGAAATAAGGATGATCAGACCTCGGTGTTTTGTAACATGGTCATGATTGTTACAAAGAGTGTGGGTTAAAAATATCAGGTGCCTATTACTTTGGTGTACGGTAATAAAGTGCTGGGTGGGCAGGTCCGTTTCTTGCCGTATTAAGATAAAGAGGCTGTGGAGCAGAAGATCTCATTAGCTATATTTACCGCCACAAGCACAGGGCCTAAGGCACTGACTGTGTCACAACTCAGTAATTATACCTGCCTCCTCATTACGGTCCTTGCTGAAGGAGCTTTAAACAAAATGCAGAAAGGACAGAGAGACAGCCTGCTGTCTTTTACATGTATTGTCATGCCTTTTTGTGTCGATGCTGCCCTTGAATATTCCCTTTAACCAGACGATTAAAAAGGTGTTCCATACAAATGGTCTTTTCTAAATCCACAAAGACTTTGCCCTCTGGTGACCTGATTTTATTTTATAAACATCAGAGAAAGCTTACAAACTTGCCCCAGAACTTGTAAATATTACATTTGTACAAGAAATAATCGGTTTCTCAGAGACTAACTCACAACTAATGGCAAGCTAGCAGCTTCATAGTGGGGCTGCATCCCAATCACACACTCTTAGCAACATCCAGGGCTTTAGAAGAATCAAAGCCCCAAGGTAATCATTTATTTTCGTGAATATTCAAGGCGACTCTAAATATCCCTGATATTAGGAAGATAACAAGGATTTCAGACAATCTAGAGATTTGGCAGGACAATAAGTTCCTAAGCATGAGAAGCACGAGGGAAGCAACTACAGGAGGATACTGTGTGAAACCATCGAGAGAGATGGTCATGGTAGAATTTTATACTTGAGGCCAAGGTTCACATCCAAGTTTTTGTCTTTGTTTTCTCCCCAGATGTTGTAATATTCCATAACTTTTCATCAAGCTGAGGCAGAGTTAGGCTATATGATGCTGATGTACAAAACCATCCAAACCAGATATCATGGGGATTGTAAAGATTTGGAGCCCGAGCAAAGGCAAGATCCACCAAGATTCAGCAGGGACAAGAATAACATATTAAAACTACCAAGTACAGCATGTTCTTGTGCAGGATGGGCTCTCAGGCCTCGTTTTATATGAGTTGCTTTTGGCTTTAACACTTTTTTTGAAAATCAATACCAATCTGTATTGATACAATTTTGTTAAGTTATGAACAGAATACAAATAGGGCAAAATCCCATTTTCTTGACTTTTCAAGGTGCAGTATGCATTTCTCCCATAACAGCTGAAAGTATAAGAATGAAAAAATATACAAAATGCATGTAATTTCTTAGAGCCTAATTTGTCTCTTGGCCACATGAACATTGGGACAGAAGCTTTTTTTCTGGACTCGGCCAATACATTTTTGCAGAAATATGACAGTCTGGAAGACACTGGGCACACAGATGGACAGTGAAAAAGTGAATTGTGCTGCAGACGTTATCTGTGAAGTTTGTGATGGTTTATTTCGTTGTGTAGTCTAATCCAAGCTTAACTTGACCACAAGGCTGTTTTTCAAAATACAAACTCTTATATCAACCTTTCAAGTCTATTGGCACAAAATGGTTAATGACAATGCTTTTAGACAGTTATCTCCCCTTTGACTTTGTTTGTAGTGTGCCATGGATTTACTCATTTACATAAGAGATTTTGGATGGTGATCAGAGATGGCGCCCCCTTTCTTGACTTCAGTGTAAATGGAACTAAATACTCTGCCAAAATCAAAAAGGCTCCCATTATATGGATCAGTGTTTAATCCACATCCAAACACATTATACTTCCTGACATTTTAACTTGTCCTTCAGGTAATATCCACCTATACCACCAACCTCCTTCCTCTGGTGGAGGTATTCTAATTATCTTTCTAAGAATAAGGTATACAGAGGTACAGTGATGAATGGTTTTATTGGAGCAGGTGAGCTTGCTCTTTGAAAGATAACCCTTTGTATGCAAAAGAGAATGTGTTATCCATTCAGATAGCCTTATCTTAATACACAGGAGGTGTTCACAGCCCCACACTCTTGTAATGAAGAGACAGAGAAAGATGAAATAATAAAATGAGACATGCACTCCTGCATTACCATATAGATAACCTATACAGTAAGACTGAGCAAGTGAGTTTGTGATCAATAAATGGGTGTGTTTACTCCCAAGTGTGGACCACAGGAGGCGTACACTTTTTTTGGAGAGTAAAACAAAAATGAGAGAGAAATCAAGAATTATTGGAAATGCAGATAAAAAGCAAAAGCTGTTAGTTTTAAGCTTCACTTTTTCAGCCGGTTTATAAAAGAGTACTATGAATCTTCTGCTACAGTGCGACTTGCGTTGCATCAGCCAAGGCATTCACTCATTTTGAGAGCCACTTTCAAAAGGCTGATTGGATAACCTTTCCAGACCACACCTTGGGCTAAATTGTAGTGCATGTTTATAGGAACAGATCTGCTGCTCAGGCCAGGACCCATAAAACACATAATCCTTTATACTGACACATCCGATTGCAGAGAGCTTGTCAAACGTTTCTTCAATCCATAAAATGTGCTCAGAGGGGTTTTACGCTGGAGTCAGCATGGATGGATGACTACTATTTACAGTATGCTGACCTACCAGAGAAACAGTCATACTGTCGAAGCACAAAGCTCTTTTGCAGCTACCTGTTATTATTCCTCAATTCTATGTGGCCATATTTAGCTCAAGTACATGGAGCTGTGCAGATTGTTAGCTTAAAAGTGAAAAAATATAATGCATCATTTCACTATATAACTCTTTGTTCAAATAGCACATTTGGCCAAGTGAAAAGGTTGTGATATTTTTTTTCCATCAACTTTTTCTGAATTGTTCCAGTTTTCCCTGATGGAACGAACCTCCAGCCAAAAAAATGTTTGATTATACTTCTTTCTCTCTCCCCAAGAGATAAAGTCAAAGTCACCTATACTGCCAAAGAGAGATGAAACATTCAAGTGCTTCTTGTTTGTTTTATTTTATTTCATTTTGTTTTAAATCCCTATATAGTTGCTGGCAGTCCAGCACGTTGAATCATTAGAGCCTTATCAATGTAACAATTCATTGTGATTTATCTGCTTTAGCATCTGTGGAAGAAAATGTTATTCAATTTTAAATGAATATAAATGATGTAGAAAATCTCATTACATTTTTGTACCACTGGAAATGCAGGATTTAACATCATGATTTGGACACTTATAAATTCCTCAACACAGGGCTTAATAATTGCTGAAACATGAGCTGTACAAACTCAACCAGAGTGAGCAAATAGATATCTTAAAGGTTTGTTAAAGCACAGAGGCCCTCCATCTGAGGTTATTTATCCACCCAATCCACCATGTTGATTAGTCGACATCGCAGTGGAGCTCAATTTATTGCTAATTAGGATTCTAATGTGCGTTATTAAATACATTGCCATGTCCCAATTAGAAAACAATGGAACCATACATCATTTTAATTGATATCCACCTCAAGCCACATGGGCTCACCATCAGCATTCCCAAAATGATCTGTGCATGCTGGAAAGAGAACTGTAGCCTTTTCTTTTTTTCCTCATTGACTTTATGTTGTTTGAGTACGTGTGTCCTTATGTGTGCCCCTGATTGTGTTTATCTAGATGTGTGCATATTTTGAGCAATGGGATGTTGAGAACAGCAGTGTGGCTCCTCATTATAAACCACACATCTCCCATGATACCAAGGCTTTCCATTTATTGAATGGTAATGTGGTGGTGGATGCAAATGCAATCTGCCCCATGCATTTTGTTCAAGCAATCACTCTTAATAAGCTAGAGTGGAGTGCAGTCAGGAAATATGAGTATTTTTGATCAGTGCAAGTAAACTGATACCGAACATCCAAGTACACTAAATGTAATGGAATAGAGACTGATATATAACAGACTTGTGACAAATGCAGTTTTTCTAGTAATAATGGACCGTGCACTGACAGTACTGGCATGTAAATGCTGCTTTTTGTTACAAACTGGGATTATTTTTATCTAAACAGAAAAGCCAAAAGATGTTAATACAGATATACAAAGAAGGCTTGATGAGACACAGGTGCACACGATCAGGGCAGGTGGGAACAAGGGAATTCAAGACATAACTTAAACATTAGGACAGGCGTTTTCAAAATGAAACCAACCAACTAACCAAAACTGAAAAAAAAAACAAAAAAAACGATGTGACATGAACTCAAAAGTGTGATATCTTTACTGTTTCCATCAATCTTTGGCTGCAGCAGGTGGTTTTCTGTAAAAAAAAAAAAAAAAAGCATCTGTTGCACACAACCTGATGAACAACATACAGTACATCAAGAAAGACACACTTAGCAACAGATTGGTGATCAAATGCCAATCAGCCACAAATTAAATCCAATGCAATCCAATACAATGCAATGACCTGTCAGGGAATGTTGGCATTTGTGGGTTTTACTTTGACAAATATCATCCCAATGAGATTAGTTTTCAAGCCAAGTACACAAGATGATAACGATCATATGCTATGTCAAAAAGCAAAACACTCCAACTCTGAATAAGACCTACAGTATTCATGGAAGCGTCATAACTTACCAGGTCTGAATGATCTTGTTCCCTCTTCCCGCTGCCGTCCACCCTCAAAAGTTCCCAACAGCTGTTTGATAAACACCGTCCATACCCTCCAAACAGTATTGGTCAGGTACTTTTTATGTTTGGCTGTATGGTGCTTTAAATAATTTGCTGAAGAGTTAATATACAGGAGAGTTGCGCTGAAAACAGAATAGAGATTGCAATTGGCTTTAATATTTACCAAGGTGTCTTTGAATCAGCTTGATTGAGTATTGAGTAGGCAAAAACTTGCTTTATCAATTTAAAATATGATGTTTTGTGTTGTGTTTGTTAGCTTTTTGCCACCATATGTATACTTGACAAAAGCAGTCTGTATCCACATTAGTGTTTCAGCTCCACAATAAATGGTGTAAAAACTTTTTGAAAGAACAGCCTACTAAGAGTTTCTAGAGATGGTTTTTTTTCCTGAAAAATTACTTTCTGCTCATTAAATCTCCAACCACAGAGTAACCCAGCCTGTTCATTTAACCCCACTGAGGTTGGCCCTGCCCCTCTTCCTCACGATCCAGTTAAAAAGAAGAATCTTCCAAATGTATCAGTCACAGTAACATGTCTGTCTGATATACAAATGTAAACCATAACAGTAGAGTGAGTGGGGAACAGTGGGAGGGAGACCCCAAAATAGAGGATTTAGGCCTCAAAATCTATCAGACCCCTGGAGATTTTGAATCACAATAAAAATGAAATTATTCTATAGTGGTGCTTGCTCAATAATAATCAGGGATGAAAAGGACATCATAATTTACTGCATCATGTCTTCCTAGTTGCTTCTTAAATATTGTTGTCTGTTTTGGATGTGTGTATAACTCCAGCCATCTGTTGTAGGTGTGCACAAGGATTACTGCTCTGGTAGTGTTACATGTTCCAACTACTGTAACTTTAAGAATAGAGAGTTGGGATCGTTCCGATTTACAGATATGAGATGATCATGTGCTGCTTTAAGTTTATAAGTGTTGTTGAAGATAAAAGTGAACATGCAATGCTCCATTTTTAAATTGGTGTCTCGGTTTTGGTCATATCTACTCAAAACTGCATTATGGATTTATCTGTTGCAGTGAAAGCAGAGTTAATGGTATGTTTCTCAGCATTCATTGATAAGTCCCTTTTTTATGTTTTACTTTTTCTATAGGTTAGAAGGTTCCCTGATTGATTTATAGGCTCATCACCTGCTGTGCTCTGAAGCGCAGATAAATGGGAATAGTTATGTCAGGAAAGCTTCCAGTGTAAAACCTATAAGCTAAATCAATATAGGGAACTCTGATCGGCTGTGGCGACTCCTGAAAGGGAAAAGTGGAGTTGCCTTGTATTAGTGACACAACTTTTTTCTGTTTGTTTTTTAATTTATGCTGGAGCCTCTGCTTGAAATGCACAGACCTGTTTGCTTCCTTTACCTATTCTTCCATTTAAAGGGGACCTATTATGAAAAACACATTTTTTCTTGCTTTAACATATACTGTATAAAGTGGTCTCCCCTCACCCTGCCAACACAGAGAAGGTGTAAAGCAACCAAATTCTGCAGTGTCTGTACAGTCGCCCGGAGGATCCTTCCAGTGTCATGTGACTTTTACGAGCCGTTCAGATTCTGCTCCCGTCGTTACATAATGACAGGAGCGATTTCCATAGGTCGGCCTCCACTGCTTGAAACCACGCCCACAACTAACTCCGCCGGCTGGAGCCTCCACCATTGTTTCGAAGCGGTGAATCGTGTGGCTGTTTCAACAACGAGGGACAGTAAAAATTAGGTTTTGCATCGACACTTACCCTCATAAAAGGATCAGTAGCAACAGTACGGACCCGGCAACTGCACACGAGTCAGTTATTTTAGAAATATGATCTTTTCTATGGGCTAAGTATTTAGCTTAGTATCTATTAGTAATACATTTTTTTCTGTATGGTTTCGGATCTTCCAAGCAATGCACCTGAAGCTGTTCAACGACACCTTCAGAAGATGCACGGTCCTTCCTTGAGCCAGCAATAGTGCATAAATGTTATTTATATACAACTTATGTTCATTTATTTTTTTTAACAATAAAGTTGCCATTTGTGAACATTCAGTGTTGTGATTTCTTTACAGTTAACATGATTCATTTGTCTTGTAACATAAATGAAATGAAATGAGGAGGAATCGGAGTAAATAACTGTTAGTGTGAAGACGAGGTGACCCGTTCCTCCCTTCAGGTAACTAAAGGCTGATTTATGGTTCCGCATTACACCAACGCAGAGCCTACGGCGTAGGGTACGCGTCGATTTAATGCAGAACCGTAATTCAGGCTTTAAGATCCCAGGGAGTCGTTTACACCGTGTAACTGCATGCGAGCGTCCGACTATCGCGTCGAGCTGCGTGACATCGGACGCTCTCTGTCCACACTGAAACCGTTAAACTCGCGGCCAGTTAGGACAGTCCAATAGAAAATAAAGTAATGGAATTGATTTTGTCGCTGAAGCTCGCTCGCATCGCATCGGTTATGCTTTAATAGTGTACCCAGCAGCTGCTCTTCTGCCGGAGAGGATTTGTTCCCTCCCCTGCTACACGTCATTCAGTCAGCCAATCAGCACAGAGCCTCATTATCATAGCCCCGCCCCTCAGAATCCCTCATAGAGAAGGAGGTTAGAAGCGGTAAAAATAGAGACATGGCCCAGAGGCTGAATTTCTGATTTATGTAGAAAAAACAAGCTTTTGATTGTTTTTAAGACATTCAAGGCCTGTTTAAAATATACATTAAATGCCATAATAGGTCTCCTTTAACAGTTTATTTGTTGATTGGTTGGACAGTTGATTGATTGTGATTGTGCAGGATTGCATTGAACTAAAGTCAATGTAATCTGTTGAGTTCCTTTGCAAATCCATTATTTTGTCTATTTATTTTATGTGATGAATTTGTTCTCTATAGGTCTTGAATCTGCACACTGTTCAAATGAACAGAGCTAAAAATTAAAATGAATTGGACTTGGATGGAATAAAACTGGACAGAATTGGGTCATACTTAGCTGAATTCCACTGAACTCGTTTGCTGTCGTAAATTATATTTGCTTTTTCTTCATATGTTATATTTCTAGTTGTTGCCCAAACATGATATTACTTAGATTTTTGCATCTATTTATGGCTAAATATGCGTGTGTAAATCAAATTACTTGTGTAAAATGTTGTGAAAATTTTGATTTATAAGATAGAACCAAACACAGGCTACCCGAGGTTTCTCAAATGATATGGAAAGAAGGCTTATGCTAATTTCTGACTTTGCCTTTGCTACTTGCCTGTGGCTCTCTTGGTATTTTTTTCACTTGGTGTTTAGTGCTTCCAGAGATTAAAGATGGCTATACTGTTTATTAATTAACAAAGAGTAGACTGGTTTTAAATTAAATACTCCTTATACGAGATTAAAAAACAAAAAAACCAAACTAACAAAAAACAATCTATGTATAAATTCCATAAAAGAGTAGTCTGAGGATCCATCACTCCTTTCTTGACCAAGTTAGATTGCATTGTTTGGTCATCAGAGCTGAGGCTGATAGAGCGACTCTCGATCAATAACCATTTCTAATCTTTACCCTTCATCTTCTCTAGTGAGGGACAAACGCTCTGTTCACAAGTGATTGTACAGATAACCACCTGTTCAAGCCTCAACTGGCTCAATTTTCTCTTGCCCCTGCTGCCAGTATTACTGCTAACCACCTCTGCAGATGTAACCTACGTTACATCTGCCCGCAAACTACTCGACCAGTGGGGGGGGGGGGGGCTTGTGTTGGTAATATACTACTTTCTCCTCTCTTTGTCTGTATCTGTCCCTATATGCCTCTGTGTGAAGTTGAAAGACCACCCAGGGTTTGTGGGCTTGCTGTGGACCATGTGAGAGAGATGTGAGGATGCAAATGAGCTTGAGCTTATCAGAGAACAATGTTTACAAGAAAGATAACCGGTGTACAGCAAATATGTCACATTTGTTTGAAAGAGGGAAACTGAGTGCGGAGAAATGCCAAATAAATAATATTAGAAGGAAGGGGCTTCATATTCTCCACAAAAATATTGACTACCTCTGAATTTTATCTGAAAATTAAAAAAAATGAACTAATCACTCATCTGACAAAAGCTCAGGAGGTAAAGATGGGCCATGAGGGAATCTTTTGCTTCCTTGTTCATTAGAGTTTCTTTACCTAACAAGCTGTGCTTTGTTCATCGTAATTAAAGAGCCCTCAGCGACCTTTTCTCACCCCCCTCAAAGTACTGTTTCAACAACAGCCTCTTTTAGCATTCACATGGTTCTCCAGTCCTGGCCTTTTGCTTTTTAGTGAGAACCACTAACCTTTACTCTGCCACTGTGGCTGCTGCATGACAAGTGATGCCAAAAGACCAGGCTATTTATTGTTTCACTGCTAAAAGAAGGCTTATTGGTGAGGTTATACAAGACTTTATAGCTCAGATAACAGTGGGGGGGGTTTGACTTTTTCTTTGAATTACACAGACTCAGACGTTTTTATAAAAGGCTCAATTGTACAGTGACTCTATTCTCTTTTTAAATACAGACAACATGCCAAATGTTGCATTGTTGCTGTCCTTGACTTTGTATTATTTGAAAATAAAATGAATTATAGGTTGAGAAATTGTCAAATTTTCCGGCGCTGATGCAAGTGTCAGCCGACCAAAATACACAGTTGGTGCTCGCAATGAAATCATAAATGGGGGCGGGACTGTGTCAAAGCACCCGGCCTTGTTGTGTGCGTGGCGAGAAGAAATTTGATTGATTGTTTACTGGTATGACAAAGGGGTCAGGAAGGGACAAGCGAAAGCGTCAGAAACACAAGGCATCAAGCGCTGCTGAAACGCTTCAGTGTGATGGCACAATTACTCTTCTGAATCCCATGTCAGGGACCACGAATATAAAAACTATCCCAACTAAAGTTGTTCAGGCTTTTTGACTTTCCTACTTTGCTCTCACTATTGATTCCTCACTTTTCTACTGAGTACTCCAGGTGAGAATGATTATGGACAGAAGTTAATAACAAATGTATAAGATTAGAATTAATGCAGATGCACAGGACCAAATATTGAAAAATACATGCTTCTGATGAAAAAAGTAATAGATATTTTAGGCTCATGCATTTTACAATTGAAGAATTCTAGTCCATCCATCAGTCATCTATACTTGCCTATAAATGCCTGGACTACAAATGAGGCTGTGTAACTATGTGTCTGTTACATCCACAGATAAAAAAGTTAATTATAATCCCACAAGTATACTATAGCCTCTTTAAAACAGCAGACATCCAGAAATCACAGCTGAAATAATTACATGACCAAGCTTGTGGATGTCCTGCATTATAGAAATTTAGTTCTCAAAAGTTTTAGTTAAACCCTCATTCTACTTGAAGCAGAAATCCACACCATGTTTCACTTAAGCTTAAAAAGAAGAAAAAGAAAATACTACAAAATCAACATTTGCACGGCCTGTCCACATCAAGGTTTAACTCAAGACTAAAGTTGGGTGAAGAAAGCACACTGAACACACAGTGGGGCAAAAAAGTATTGTCAGACACCAGTTGTGCAAGTTCTCCCACTTAAAAAGATGACAGGGGCCTGTCATTTTCATCACAGGTATACTGTATCTCAAGTATAAGAGACAAAATGAAAAGAAAATATCCAGAAAATCACATTGTCTGATTTTAAAGAATGTAGCCTATTTGCAAATTATAGTGGAAAATAAGTATTTGGTCAATAACAACAGTTCATTTCAATACTTTGATATATACCCTTTGAACTTTGACAGAGGTCAAATGTTTTCTGTAAGTCTTCACAAGGTTTCCACACTATTGCTGGTATTTTGGCCCATTCCTCCATGCAGATCTCTAGAGCAGTGATGTTTTGGGGCTGTCGCTGGGCAACACAGACTTTCAACTCCCTCCAAAGATTTTCTATGGGGTTGAGATCTGGAGACTGGCTAGGCCACTCCAGGACCTTTAAGTGTTTCTTATGAAGCCACTCCTTCGTTGCCCGGGCGATGTGTTTGGGATTATTGTCCTGCTGAAAGACCCAGCCACGTTTCATCTTCAATGCTGATGGAAGGAGGTTTTCACTCAAAATCTCACCATACATGGCCCCATCCATTCATTCCCTTACATGGATCAGTCGTCCTGGTCCCTTTGCAGAAAAACATCCCAAAATCATGATGTTTCCACCTCCGTGCTTCACAGTAGGTTTGGTGTTCTTTGGATGCAACTCAGCTTTCTTTCTCCTCCAAACACGACAAGTTGTGTTTCTACCAAAAAGTTATATTTTGGTTTCATCTCACCAACATTCTCCCAATCCTCTTCTGCATCATCCAAATGCTCTCCAGCAAACTTCAGACGGGCTTGGATATGTACTGGCTTAAGCAGGGGGACACGTCTGGCACTGCAGGATCTGAGTCCCTGGCGGCGTAGTGTGTTACTGATGGTACCTTTGTTACTTGGGTCTCAGCTCTCTGCAGGTCATTCACTAGGACCCCCGTGTGATTCTGGGATTTTTACTCACCGTTCTTGTGATCATTTTTACCCCACGGGGTGAGGTCTTGCGTGGAGCCCCAGATGGAGGGAGATTATCAGTGGCCTTGTATGTCTTCCATTGTTTGATAATTGCTCCCACAGTTGATTTCTTCACACCGAGCTGCTACCTATTGTAGATTCAGTCTTCCCAGCCTGGTGCAGGTCTACAATTTAGTTTCTCACGTCCTTTGACAGCTCTTTGGTCTTGACCATAGTGGAGTTTGGAGTGTGACTGTTTGAGGTTGTGGACAGGTGTCTTTTATACTGATAACCAGTTAAAACAGGTGCCATTAATACAGTAACGAGTGGAGCACAGAGGAGCCTCTTAAAGAAGAAGTTACAGGTCTGTGAAAGCCAGAAATCTTGCTTGTTTGTAGGTGACACAATCTTTATTTTACCGAGGAATTTACCAATTAATTCAGTAAAAACCCTACAATGTGATTTCCTGGATTCTTCCCCCCCATTCCTGTCTCTAATAGTTGAAGTGTAGCTATGATGAAAATTACAGGCCTCTCTCATCTTTTCAAGTGCGAGAACTTGCACAATTGTTGGCTGACTGAATACTTTTATGCCCCACTGTATATGCTCTTACCAGGATTGTTCGCGTCACGAAAACTGGGTATCAAACTAATTTTTTCTCTACACCCCATGGCAGTAACATGGTAACTTTCTTCTCATTGATGAAAAACCAAATCGTAATGGAAAGTGAGAATAAATGTTTTAACAGGTAACTCTCTCCAGCCAGATGTGTTTGGTAATACTTTTGCTTTGACATTTGGGACCAGGATCAAACCTGCTCTCCGTAGATCCACAGCCACATGGTATATTAATCCCCCTCCCCCACAACGTGCCTCCACACCAGTAACCTCTGAAATGGGAATTGGTGGGAAGAGTGGAAAGGCAGCAGGTGTATTACTTGGAAGCCGGCCCCCGGAGCTAAGAGGAAAGACGGCTCATGCGTTAGATTACCAATGCCCTGAGCCTGTCAAAAAATGCACCTGCTTGCGGTTTGACGTTAATTTGTTTGGACATGGTTTATAATTTAATTCCGTTGCAGAATTAACTTCCAATACAAGAAGCTATTATCTGGGGAGATGGTGATCGTTAGAGGAACCTTCAGTGCTGCTCTGGCCATCCCATGTGAATGGTAAAACTTTGATGCTCACCTATAAAACACACAACAGCTATGGATTTTGTACACTGCGGATCCATAATAAAAATCCAATTTAGACTTTTGAGAAAGATATGTCACAACAGAATTGAGTACAACTCCCCCAATCTGTCATGCTTTATGCCTTACCACCTTTAATGCAAATTGTGTGATAAAGGCAAAGTACGTTGTGGTGAGACACAGGTGGGGTAAGGTCCTCTGAATATAAAATAGGAGCATTTTTTCGCCAGTAAACTTTTGTAAAAATGGCCAATCTTCATTTATGGTGCAGAGATGGTGCAAAGGGAGGACACCATTAAATTGTGGAATCAACAGGTTTCTATTTATATATTTAAAGGGGACCTATTATAAAAAACACATTTTCTCTTGTTTTAACATATATAAAGTGGTCTCCCCTCAGCCTGCCAACTCAGAGAAGGAGGAAAAGCAACCAAATTCTGCAGTGTCTGTACAGCCGCCCGGATGAGCCATCCAGTGTGATGTGGCTTCTACGAGACGTTCAGATTCTGCTCCCTTTCGTTACGTAACGACGGGAGTGATTTATAGGTTGGCCTCTGATGCGTGAAACCACGCCCACAACTAACTCTGCTGGCCGGAGCTTCCGCCATTTTTGGTAGCGGTGAATCGCGTCATTCAGGCAGCCAATCAGCACAGTGCCTCATTATCATAGCCCCGCCCACTCAGAATCCTGCATAGATAATGAGGTTAGAGACTGGGAAGATAAAGACATGGCTCAGAGGCTGAATTTCTAATTTCAAAAGCCTAAAGACTTTTGAAGAGAGTTTAATATGAAGATAATGATTCAGCACTAACTCTAAAATTATTAAAATGCCTTTCAGATGGGTGAAACACTCTTGAAATGTTTAAAATTAAAGGGGACCTATTATGAAAAACAAGTTTTTTCTTGCTTTGACATATATAAAGTGGTCTCCCCTCAGCCTGCCAACTCAGAGAAGGAGGAAAGCAACCAAATTCTGCAGTGTCTGTACGGGCAGCCAATCAGCACAGAGCCTCATTATCATAGCCTCCCCTCCCACTCAGAATCCCACATAGATAATGAGGTTAGAGACTGGGAAGATAAAGACATGGCTCAGAGGCTGAATTTCTAATTTATTTAGCAAAAACAATCAAAAGCTTGTTTTTAAGACATTCAAGGCCTGTTTAAAATAGGTATTATATGCCATTGTTGATCGTTGCTGCTCAGTGCATGCTCAGGACTGGGGTTTGCACCAAAGTGAAGGTTCAATGGAATCTGTTGGGTTCCTTACTTAGTGTTTCGATTGCACAAATAAACTGAAATCAATGTTTGATCCATCTTTGTTCCTTTATACTCCTTGCCTTGTGGAAACACCATAACACTCTTCCCAGTGCTTCTGCAGTAAACATAAAAGAAGTTAGACTTGCAGGAAACGTTGAGAACATGTTAACAATATTAAGTGAGTTAAGTAAATTCGGGGATTCAGTGTTTGGTCTATTGTGGCTCCTTTTTGAGTTTCTAGACATGGCACTTATTATCAGTCAGCAGGCATCCATATCTCATAAAATATTGAATGGATGGTAAATTTTGTACCAACATTCATGCTGTTTGACCAAAAAATCACATACCAGTGGTTTAGAAGTGATTGTATTATTCAGAAGGCATTGTAATATCCATCTTTTGGTTTTAAAATCTGTCCTGTGTGATCCGAACACGAGTACAAGTGTAAATACCAAGGACACGTGAGATCCAATCACTCAAACCACAACAGGAGGTGTTATGGGCTACATTCGTTTAAATGTGTAAACGGTGCATCTTGGGCCACCTTGAAGACCCACTTACACAAATAACATCTTATCTACTGTAGGCGGAAGGAGGCACTCAATAGCACAACAATGGTGTCATATTAAAGTGCAAAATAACAAGTGGCAGCCATAACAACCAACAACACACTGCCCAACTGTCACCGTCTCATCTGCGTGGCTTTATTTGTTGACCTTTCGTTATTCCTTTTTTATCCCCAACGTATTAAATTTCTGTTTTAATCTGTCTGAAACCTTTTGTTGTCATCCATGTCTTGGAATATTTTCTTATTGCCATTTTCTCTGTACCTTTTGTCTCATTTATTAAATAAAGCTCTAAAAGAAAATCCAACCAAGATGATGGCGGTTCTTAATGGGAAGTAGTTGCAGTTTAGTGCATCGCTGCCTCCCCTGCTCATTCCTATGTAGGGTCACAGGGGTCTGCTGGAGCCAATCCCAGCTCTTTATGGGCGAAAGGCAGGGTCCGCTGCCTCCCGTTTGTAAAAAAGCAAAGGAGAAGCAATGTGTTTGTTCTTTGCAGGCAGAGGTCGCATATCTTATTATTTAAATGTAGGATGGAAGAGTGAGCTCGAATAACAATAGTCCACTTGAGGAACACGTTATCACCAGGCATGAACAAACACAGTCCACTTGTGATAAAAATCACTCAGGACATATTTCAAAGCCAGGTGTTAACCGGGCCTTACCCTTCATTTATCAGAACACCAGGAAAAAAGGAGAAAACATTGGACAACAAATCTCCAGCGTATGCTTACTAAACTGTAATGTTTTTGCTAGTTTGCTACCCATGAATCGTTCATGCATACTTAGAACTCTACTAATATATCTCTTTTGTACCTTTCACAATATATCTGTGCCTCTCCTCTCTCTGTTCTTCATCTTCTCTTTCCTGTTTCCCTTTTCCTGCTCTACCCCGCTGGCCCTCAGCAGGAGGGGCCTCCTCATGAGCCTGTCCTGCTCAAGATTTTACTTACTACTGTTTGGCTTAAGGTTTTCCTCCCACTAGGGGAGTGTTTACCTGCCATTGTTTCTGTAGTAACTGCTCAGGGGTCATGTTCGGGGTTTTTGGAAAGCGTCTTGAGACAACTTGTATTGTAATAGATGCTATATAAATAAAAATGAATGGAAATGCTAAACACCAGCAAGCCAGCACTTTCATTTCCTTCTGGTGCATTACTGCAGGTCTTCTTGACGTATGCAACCACAGCCTTTGTTTGGATTGTGGGACGCTTACTGCATTATGTCAAATGTATATATGTTACGCCCCGTTGCCGGGGAAAGAATAAAATAATAAGGGTGTAAAAACGACACAACCACGACGGGTTAACACAACCAGAGTGTATTATTCTTCCGACATCAAAAAAACTTCTCCTTCAACACGGGAGCAGGCATTAGTAATCAATTGCTGTGCAACAGATTCGCCACAAACTTAATAAAGAAAATAAAACACAATTGAAGTTCTGGAAATAACTTATACAAATGAATTCTTATAAAAAGGTAAGTAAAATATTGTAAACAAAAAATGATATAAAATAAAGTATTTTTATATACACGTGCCATTACTGTCTCGGTTATCTTCTATGCCTGCCAGGCAACATCAGCTGAGCACAGAATGGATGATCAATCATCATTTTAACTATTTTATCTCAAGAGACATGGAAACAATGAATTATTCTCTTTTAACTTACATTTTCTAATGAATTATTATAAGAACATATGAAAATTATTAACAATCAGGTCTTATTATTACCATATCTTATATTCTGTTCTGAACAACATGTTATCCCATTCAGCATTATAATCATGACATAGTATTTTTAATCACCTTTTTGCCATGAATTATTATTATTATTCTCAGCCATTAACTCTTGGTTCAACTTAGCTGTGTGTTTTTTTTATCATGTTCATTTTTATCACCATGACATATAGACATTGTGAGGACTCTCTGCCAGTTTGTTTGATGTAACATTTCAAATGTTTTTTTTTTTGTTGTTTTGTTTTATAACATGTCTTAACTGTTTCCTCCAGCATAGTGTTTAGTTTGCGAAGCCACAGCAGTTATTGAATAAATAAGAAAGATTCTGTTATAGGGCTTTAGACTGAGAAAAGAAAATGGGAATAACATATCAAGACCACGCTGTCACCTCTGTGATCAATTTGTAACAACTATTGTTCAGCTGTAAACATGGCTCTAGGAGAAGTGGCCCAGTCTTTTGGAGTTGGGTGCTAGGGGGGAGGAAAGCGCTTGGTTATGCTGGCGTGCCCGAAGCTGTTGTGAGGTGAAATGACAGTGTCACAGTAATAACTGGGCCAAGCAATTAGGACTGCAGGAAGAACAGAGGGAGTCCGCAAATCAGCTTAGAGACCTCGAGTTGTGACAAAAACGGCACACATGAAAGATCACCAGAACAGAGCATGACTTCCCACCCAGTCAGATCGGAGAGAAGACCTCACAGGGATAGAGATCATGGCATCAGCATGCTGCCCAAAATAGATGGTAGAGATGTAAAGATGGCAGACGTGAACCTTTGACACAAACTGTATGCCATATCTTCATCCCACTGAGTCCGAGCCAACAAGCATTCAGACAGCTTCCCTTTTATCTGCACTGTGTCCTGCCTACAGCTCAGGGAGGATGTAAAGGGCACTGGTGTTTAATTTAGAGATATGACACTTCCTAGAATATCTGTGACACGTAAAGAATGACGGAACCAAGGCTAGAGAATATAGAGCAAGTGATGAAAATGTCTCAACTGCCAGGAGCTATACTTTTCAAAAGAAGGAGAATATAAACAAGACAACTATTTCTCGGTCACAGATTTGTAGCTTCCTGGTTTGGATATTAGTTTCTATGACTACATTCACACTAACTGGCTGAAGTGACCTATATTTTGTCATTTCTTTCTTTCTTTATATTCACAAGGTTGTTTTGTTGTCGTTCCTGAGTTCATTTGGACATTTTGCATTAAAACATGTTCATCTCTGTGCTTTATTGGTAATCATGGGTCATTTGAATGGATGAACATGGGACCTTCAGACATCTGGAGATTGTACCCAAGGACGAACCACACTTCTGAAGATCCACAGATCTTCCGCTGTTGTCCTCCAGTGATGCATTTTTGTTTGAAGGTCTGGCTTCCCTTCAAATATATTGGCATCATTGTTAAATATCCTCATTGCTAATGTGAGAAACATAGTAAAACAGATGGGAGAGTTGCTCTGTCACATTTCTGAGAATTCCTGATACGGCATATCGTTAGGTTGCACATTAGAAAGTTGTGGGTTAAATTACATGTTCTACACATGTAGGATACAAAATAAGAGGCTCTGACAGTATAGTTTTCACCAGTTCAGTCAGAATATTATATTAGCATTTAGTACACAAGTGTCCTGTACTAATATGATCCACTGAAAGTTTCATGGTGAGTGACAACAGAGCGTCAGCTGCTTGGTAAAATCAAGGGGCATGAAATTGGATCTGACTTCGAGAAATTTCTCATCAAACTTTTTCCGCTGGGGGTCAGGAACTTTTGAATTTGGAGATGTCTGGACTAGAACAGAGGGTTCTGGGTAAAAACATTTTTTGGGCAATGTGCTGAAGAATGTCTCACCTGAAAAATGTCTTCACAGTCTAAAACAGTCTAAAACAGGGCAACAAGAGTCGTTCCAGAACAGAAGTAGTATAATTATGAAAACAAGTTCCACTAAGCTCAAGTTTTGCTTTATCTGTCCTTAAATCAGTTAAGAGGAAGTATGCGTATGTCATTTAATAATAAAGTGTTTAGATGGAGCCTCTGCACTGGGTCGACTGAGTAAATTGGCGTGATCCATGTCTGAGCACCCAAATGCAGGAGGGCGTGAGACAACATGGGAAAGAAAACCTGAACTGACACCAAAGCAGTATTCTCAGATACCCGGATCGAATTTATCATACATAGAGCCCAAAACTATCTAATTTCCACAAAAATTATCATATGCTACAACAACAGCGAATGAGAAACGAGTTTGCTTAGGGTCTGGGGCTAAAGAGCTTTCCCTGTGTGAGACAGGAAGTGAGGATGAAATAAACAAAATGACTTAAAACATAAGATCATTTACGAACAAATGAATCTGCTGAATCAGCTTCCAAATCGGACTGATAGTGAATAATAGTAGTGAAGAAAAACACATTTTTTTTTGTTAGAGGGATCGTGAAATGGTCGCACAATTCCAACTATTCATCATACATCATACAGAGGTCGAAATTATCATACAAATACTATAATTATCATACATCTGGCAACACTGCACCAAAGCAAGCAAACTAGACAACAAGAACCTCACAGAGTTGAAAACTGGAAGGTAATGAGGCAGGATGCCAAAAAGAACGCAACATAGGCTACGTTCACACTGCAGGTCTTTTTTACCCAAATCAGAATTTTTTTTTACCATAATCCAATTTTTTTGCGCAGCCGGAATCAACAAAATTATGTCCAACTGATGAACGAAAGAAGGAGGCCAACGATAGCCTTTTATGCGGCAGTGGCTGCGACCTCTGTACAGAGGTATATGTGGCTGCAGAGTTGGAAGCAGGAGTGGTGGAATCGCGATGTGAGGGTTTTCAATGACGCAGAGTTCATCCATAATGTCAAGATGTTGAGGAAAACTTTAGCATATATCTATCAGTGCCTCTCCTCTACACTTTCATGACAAAATACTCATATCTTGTGATGTAAAACTCGGATGAATGACCGTTCTGACTGCATTCGCTTTGACACAGATCGGATATGTATCCCATTTGGGACCACATATAGAAGTGACCTGGGTCGGATTTTAAAAACAATGGGATTTGCACCATTCAGACTGTCATTTTAAAAAAAAAGTCAGATTTAAGTCACATTTGGGAAAAAAATTCTGAATTAAGTTGCAGTGTGAACCATGGCTACCTGGTCAGAAAGGTGGAAATAATCCCCAGTGATGGGAACAAGGGAAGTCAAACTGGAACTGAACACACTACGAAGCACTACATCCTTAAAATAAGGCCAAACCAAGTAAAATCTCAAGAAAAACTCTCACAGAAACCCCAGATTATGACAACATGCATACATGTATAGTTTCTTTTCAAACCATGTTCCAACCCCATGTATTGTTCCTGTAGGACTGCTTTCATTACTGCCTTAACATGATGAATAAAGTATTTACACTGGTAGGTGCGACTGTGTGCCTGAAAAACTGTTGAGTGATGGTTGATGCTGACTGGTTACACAAAGAAAACAAAGGGATTTTTTACAAAGCAGCAACCTAGCAGGAAGATGATGTAAGATAACAATGCCATCAACACACTGACATAAATATAACAAAAGAATGGTCACAGTTGGATTATTCTTGATACAGTACTGCAATAAATATGTATTTTCTTACTTTGAAATGACAACTCGTGTCTCATTATTTAACCTGGATTCTTTTCAAAGCTCACTTCTGGCAACTCTTCATCAGTTATCATGGATAGCTGGAAACCATTGGTTTTATCACAAAACATAATTCACCATAACAAAACAATCTCTTGTTGGGAGTTGATCAAGAGTGAATCCAGCCATCCCAGTTGGCATTTGCAGTTAGTTTCTTCTTCCAGTGTCAGATTAGTCTGGCTTGGCTTTTCTATTTCCCCTCACAGAGTTGTTTTTCTTCTTTTTTCTTATTCCCAGCTGAAACTGCAATTTCACTTGAAACCTGTGAAAATAAGAGGATATTTTTCTATAGACCAAACTTGTGTCTGAATTACTATGAAATCAGATGCCAGAATATTGTCTGTCACCATGAGGTATGTCTGTGCCCTGCTCTCAATAATCAGTCAGATTGTGGACTGGGGTCTTTCTGAATTTCCATAACAGCAGGATCTTTTTGATTGTTGGTGCTGAACATGTGGTGGTCTTCCAAGTAAAGCTGACCTTTTGGTCTGTCCTTAAGTTAATATTTGCATCAACCAGTGCCTATTAGCAACAGTTTCAGTTTTTGCTCCATCTGTTCTTACTGATGTTGCACATGCTCACACACACAAAGGGCAGATGCAGTCTAATCTTCAAACGACATTAAAGAATAGGTGTTTGTCTGATCTAGCCTAAATGTCCTGTTAGAATCAGAGAAAAGTTTAATCTCACACTCTGCCACCTACCAGCTGCCACATCCGCAGCTCAGACGAGTGTGACAAACATTGGCGAGCATAAGTGATCACAAAGCTTTTCCCTCTCATAAGCGGGCATTGTTCAAAACAGAACAATGTATTTGATCTGCAATGTATTAATATTTATGCAGTGTAAATAGCTAAATCATGATTGTCTTTTCTCTGAAGCCAGCACCTGTGTACTTGAACAAATAATGAATAAAAGATTAAACAGTGTGATTTTCTTATTCAATGCATGACCTCATTGTGTGTCATTTCTTTTCTGTTTTGTTATGATTAACAAGTTGCAAATGTGGGTTCTTGCCCCGCATATCAAGCATGGTTGCAGCAGCTGACGCTTCACTTTTCTTCCCCAGGCACAACAAGTGAATTTAAAGGGAAATAAACTGAAGTGATCATGACATGCCACAATCAGTCATAACTACATGACCCAACATGTCATTTCACTGGCTCGATAAGTGATAGTGTATGGGTAATAATTTGAGCATAACTAGACACTATCTTGAATTGTAATCACACTTGCAGTGCTTATACAACATTATTGCTCATTATGATGTCAACTAAACTCTTGTAGAGGTTTCATGCCTGTAACTTGCACAGTTTTCATATTATTATACTGCAGTTTACTTGCATATTAAGGACAGGAACAATATAAATGCCTGCCAAATTGCTCAAACCCCTTTTTGCAGAAGTTCTTGCAACAGTGTGTTACACCGTTACCGATATTTGTTAGTTTTTCATGGTAGTTTCATGTTTTCGGTGGCTGGAAGTTGAACTGTGAAAGGAGTCATTTGTAGTGATAAATCAGAAAACATTTAAGTAACACCTCTATGAAGATGTTTAATTTTATTGTGCAGAGTTGTGTTGCATATGGTCAATATCTGCCAACAAAGATAAAAGATTAAATCAGTTTTTCCAAACTGGGGAAAAAAACATAAAAACATAAAAACATAAAAACAAACGAAAAACAATCTACCATGACAAAATTAATGGGATTTAGGATTTCTTTTTTTCACTTAACAAAATATGAAACAAAATTATCATAATCAATATAGCAGGTGGTTATTATTCAAAGCATAATCTTGGAGTGGAAATGCTTGGTGGTTGTTGCTGTTATTAATCCCCTTCACTCCAAGCAACTGTAGAATCAAATACTTAAAGTCATTTGTCATATAAAAGAATGTTGAAATATATTGGTCTGAATTATATCAAAGCTTAATCATTATTAATCACTTGAGGTGACATACTGTTTCAAAGCATCCAGCACAGTTTAGACTGGTTTAGTTGTGTTAATAGAGCTGAAGTTAGTCCACAGGTCCATGTACAGAATTATGAGTCTATGAGTAAAACTGAGAGCGATCTTTGTCCTCCAGTCCCTCTGGACGCGACCTCTCTCTCTGTCTGGGCCAGACAGACCTTGGAGATGCAGGGAGAGGTGAAGAAGCAGCCCGAATATCTGTTCAATCCATTTCAAAATACCATCCTCTGCAGTGATTGACAGGAGTAGAGGTTATGTTCTTATTTACCCTCATAGAAATACATGAGATTGTAAAACTATGAAAATAAATAAATTCAAATACTGGAGTGCAAAAGGGCTCAGCAAGTGAATTGCCAAACAGGAAGGAACAGAAATGGGAAGCACAATGTGTGAATTGATGGGCTGATTCCAGAAGATGATTGAATACATAAATGCATTAAAATAGAAATTCAGTTTCCAGACCAAATGGAATCTTTTGTCGTTGCAAGATTTTCTTTGTGTAGAGGGCTGACAAAAGAAATGTCCTTTTTAAATGTGACACAAAACAGATTTGCCATAGAGCTGGATATGTTTTAATGGTCCTGCAAGCAAAGCTCTAATTTTTGATTCAAATACTCTTATTATTTTGCACCATCAGAACGTTAACTCTCCAGCTAATAGTAAGCTACTCAAAGAAATGATAAGTATGCTTAAAGCTTTGCAACATTTATTTATAGGTCAAAAGCAATCAGTAATATATGTACACTGTTTGAGATCTTTTGATTATACAGCCATTAGTGAGGAGTTTGATTTGAACATGTTTCCAGGTTTTTGATTCATTTTAGTCACGCTTCAGTGTGTTCTCAAAGCTATTTAAAATGCATTAGATGAATAATGCACCTGCAAGAAAATAATTAATCATCACACTCCCACATATCTTCTACTTTACCCAAGGCGTTTGTGCATCTAAAGCTGTGGGTGCATGAATGAAGTCTGTTCCTCTTGTCCGGTGACAGGCTTCCAACGCTGTTGAAAACCTGCAAATCTTATTCTAAAACGCTACCAAGGCGATACTTAACGTGAGGGAAGACTGACAACATCGGTCCTGCAGTGGTACCAAAGTGACTAGTGTGCAGTGATACAAACCCTGAGACCAAAACGTGAAAGTGAGGCTGTCTAACTGTCAGAGCACTAAAGAGATATTTTATTCCTTTACTCATATGATCATTCAAGTACCTACTTCAGAACTCACTTTCCTGTTTTCTGCAAGGATGAACCTATTTTGTATTGCAGTTGGGTTATGTCTTGAGGTTCTGACCAAGGCCTTTATTTAACCCCAAAGCCTATGGGGGGAATTGCTCCATGTATGCAATGTTAAAAGTATTTTAAAAATAGCATGCACAAAAGAAAATTGTAATACCTAACATTATTAAGAATGTATCTGATGTTCTTTCTTTTGTGAAATAAAAATATATATATAAAAAAAACTTGACATCAGAGTATAAGGTTTTAGACAGATTTACAAAAAAGTTCCCCAAAGCCACATTTTTCCAAAGAATGAAATGATGTTCGATTGTGTCCAAGGCCTTACAGGAAGATAATATAAGGTACCAAGTAGGAGTATAGTATGTCTAACACTAGTCTAATGTTGTTGAAGATGTCTTTTTTCATAAAAGCTGACTGCGTCTCAACAGTAATTGTGTCAAAGACCTCTTTAATTGTATTGGCAAGTATTAAAGTCATAATCGTATAATCATTATTGAGAATACATATAAATACATCCAATTATCAATAAAAAGTATGTATTTGTTTGGTTTCTGAATGAGCGTTATGATACCTTGAGTAAGGGTGGAGGGGGAGTGTTATACTTTGTACTTTCCGGGAAAACCTGTAAAGAAGGGGAAGAAAAGAAGAAGAAAATAGCAGATTTCTTAAAAATAAGTTGAAGAGGGAGACCAATCAAGGAAGCAACACGTGATTCAGATTCTTTTGGAAGATATTGCCACGGGACTGGAAAGGCTGTTCAGCGCCCTGATTTGCAGGAGCGTATTTCGCGTGGCTCCTGGTTCCTGTCTGTCTGTCTGGGGTTGCTGGTCATGAGTTGAGCGCAGCTTTAGGACCCGGGGAGGCTCCGCTGCTGCTTGCAGGAGCAGCATGGGCACATTTGTATGCGCCGGGCTCTCCGCAGCTGCACTAACCGCACCGTAGCCCCCAAAACCGCACAGGATATTCTATTTCCAACCCCGAGGATATGCTTCAACGCGGGACTCCGCTTTCACACGACTTAACAATGGTTTTCTTCTAGAAAACGGATAACCAGCCTCCACGCAAGTCACCCGACCACTAGTTCAGACCCTACCGTTCCCGGGTATCGCTCTCCACGAGACGCGCAGCGAATAAAAGTTTTACGAACACGCCGGGATGGATCAGCCGTGCTTCTGAGAGGCAAACGCGCGCACTGCTCTTTGAGTCGTTTTGGAGTGGTAAGTTGAATTCATTCTGGTCTGCAAGAGTGATTTAAGTGTGGTGGCGCACAGTTTGGTGAAAAATGATGGTGTGCTGTCTTTGCGGAGGTAGATACCTGGTGTTTTTGTATGATACAAGACGCACGGAACAGGTTGCGAGTGTTTAAAGTAAAGATAATCCATTCAAACTCAAATTTGACTGTGCGTAAATCCATGCGCCTTTACGCAAATAGGAGTAAATAGATCAGGGTCTTATTAGTGCTGCCTGTTAAACTAGTTTTATGACATAATTTTAACCTGTGAAATCTGACTTTAATCCGAAAGCCACATCTGCAACATGCCTGAAGATTGGCCAGGACTGTTTCATGTCAAAGCCTGTTGACTGACGCTGACAGGACGCTGCGCGTCTCCGTGGAGCTGTCCGTCTGCAGTGCTGAAACTTTCCAGACCGGCCACAATGTCGCATCCAAGCAGAGCAGGATGAAAGAAAGGATGAGGCTATCTGTCGTTACTGAAGACGACTTTTATCATTGAGAAACTGAAAACGAACATATCATTACCTTTGGAAATGAGGGATTCTGGCTTTGCGCGAAAAAATACGCAGACAGCACATTTGAATGGGGGTAGAAGGGGGAGGGGGGTCTTAATCAATTTAAACTGAATTAATAGACTGTATCCTTAATGCGTAGGCTATTCAGATTATCCTTGGGAATTTGCCAAGGAGACTTTGTTTTGCCAAGGAGTAGTAGTCTGGACTTCTGATATAATGCGATGAGAACATGTTATGTTACACACAAGGAAAGCAGACCAGGGTCTTTTACACATAACTGCAGATGGATGCTGCACTTTTGTCGGTCACTAATAGAATCTGTTTCTTATTCCGATGTTTTTAGTTTCTCTTCTTTTCTTTTTTTAATGACTTGGCTTCCCTCGCATGTATAACGGATGTTTGAGAGTTTTCTTGGATAGGTGGAGAACAATCCACGCTGCCTCATCTGTGGCATTGCTTCATGTACTCTCTCGCTGCTCATGTTCTAGGCTGTGATGTAGTCGGTCCTTTGTGGTACTTTCCCAGAAAACGGAGGAGCATTTTTCCTTTTATGCTCTCTTGTTCAGGTGCAGTGATGTAGGAGATGATGGAATAATTGGATTTTGTGTATGGGCTCACAACCCCCCAACTCTGTTTCTCAAACCCAGTGTTGCTTTAAGTGAGCTTTATGAGGGTCAAATCACAAGCTATTTCTGCTAATAAGATCAGGTTTTTCTAAAAAAAAAAAAAGAAGCTCTTTACAGTTTTTCAAAAGAAAATGCCCAGCTTTTCCTATTTAATTATACTTTTTTTTTAAATGGCTTCACTTAAGAGTTAGTTATGTTAGTTTTGTATTTATTTGTCTGCAAAAAGAACACCCATATGCCCATCCTTCTCACAACACATGTAGACTTTTTCAAAATAGTGATAAATAGGTTCCCAACTGAGATCAGATACAGCACCAGAGGGAAGGAAGAATCAGGGACATACTCAGGAAAAAAACAATTGCAGAAAAGACAAGCAATCTATAGCTGATTCTTGCTTTTATTTGTTGAATGGGTGACTGTGACCACTCTGAACGGCTGGTCACACGTCTCTGGCAACCCTCAATAAATCTCAAATCCAGAGAGGCAGACTAGATATGCCTTCATGGCAAATTTGGGGCTTATCAGCAGACTTGGAAATTTGTGGGTGGCAGCCAAAGCACACCATTAAGAGATCTCATCTAACAGGATTAGTGATATTTGGAAATAAGGCAGGAAGCAGAAAAATGAGTAAGATGTTAATACCCAGAGGGCACATCTAACAATACTAACTAATGTATGAATAATGATTATTTGAAAGGCACACAGGCTTCTGTTTATAAATCCCCTGAACCGTTTTCTCTGTGTTTGCACTAACACTCCCTGTTTTAAAAAGACTTATGGTCATTGATTTGTATTCAACATAAGTATAAAAGGGATACTACAAGCCTGTACTTAAATCAGAGGTATATGTACTTCAGGAAACATTTCTGTCAAGAAAATAGATGAGAAAGGCAAAACAAACATGCACACACACACACAATAATGTTTTGTCAGATGAAAATGATTGAGGAAGTTACCATCGCTCTTCTTCAGCCTCCCTCCACCCTGGAGATGTTCCAATCCCCTGAGGCTGATGACGATTGATTTCTGTTTTATTGTTTTTATATTTCACTCTACTGCCTAAATGCACAAAATCACTGTCCTGCAAGGTCACCTGATTGAAAAACTCCAGTACCCCTGTCATCTGCAGCCCATCCCGCAGAGCCCCGAGGCTGTGGGTCCTACATCAGGGAGATCCTGTTCACTCTGACACCCGACCTCATGTGCAAAAAGGTCGAATGCTGCGAGCTGTCGTCGGGTCTCATCATTCCCTCATGACACGGCCATTATGGTGCCCCCGTGGATGGCAGTGTCAGTCATCCATGGTGGCAAGTCAATTAGTCATATCTAGAGGAAGTCGGAGAACATTTTGCTGGTTGGATTTTGTCATCCATCTAAGAGTGGAGACACACTGCAAGATGATAACAATTTTGAACTGCTCTTTCCCACTCTGATTTCTGAAATAATCAATGCCAATTTTAGCTTTCCCTTCTTGATTGCAGCAGGCGCTTCCACTTTGAATCTGTGCTTTCATTTTAATGCTGTGAGAAAAAGGCAAACTAAGAAATGAAAGAACAAAAACAAGTGGGAATGCTGTTAAGAAGAGTGAGAAATGGGAGCTGGTGATCAAAGATGTGGATTAAGATACCCATGGCTGCCTCTCAAGGATTTTCAGTGTTGTGTAAATCAAACACAATCTGCAGCTCCGTGTGGATGCTGGATGGATGCTGTTAACTACCTGGGAGATTGCTTTACAAAAATCCCCCCTTTTATGCTCTGTGTGTGTCTATGTGTGCTAATCACTCTTTTGACTACTTCTGATCATGACACAGATTTTTGTATTTAAACTCTAAGGAGAATATTGGTACTTTGGTTTCAATAATGAGGCGTGCTACTGGTTTTCTGCTTTCATACTTATCCGGTTGGCAGGCCCACTTTTGTTTATATTTACTGTAAGAACATCCTGTCACGGAAAAGGAATTTGTCCTGTCCCTACATCTGTAATGCCACACTGATGTACAGCTCCATAAATTGTGGAATGAAATAGAGGGAGAAAATGTAGGTGAGTGTGTGCTCAATGATTTGTGTCGGGATATTTCTGCATTAACCACCCAAAACCTCACAGTAATGTAACCCACATGAAGCATGAACTTGATTACTGGTGCCGTAACAAATATTTTCAGAAGTTATGAGCCATCCTATTGCTGTTTGCTACTTAGTGTTAGAGGAAAGCCTTTGTAACAGACTGCTGGCCCGCCCAGAGATGTGTGTTGTTCAAGTTCAGTTAGCTGCATTAGAAAAGAAGTGCCTGTCAGCTGCCTCAGCATGAACAAGGCCATTTTACACTGAAATGCTTACAGATGAAGGTAAATGTTCCTATAACCAACCTGTAGATCTAAAAACCCTTCACACTTAAACTCAAGATAGTGGTTATGGTTTTTAATGGGAAAGCATTCCATAGTCAAACTAAAATCAAAATTTGTTGTGGTTAAAAAAAAAAACATAAACGTATCTCAGTAATGCACATTATCGGACTGGTGGATCAGATTTGGTGAAACTCATGTGCTAAGACATGAAGCTCAAATAACTCCTCGTTTTCATGTTGTCAGTTAGGGCTGGGCGATATGGACCAAAAGTTATATCTCGATATTTTCTAGCTAAATGGCGATACTCGATATATATCGATATTTTTTCTGTGCCATAATTGGGGTTTCCCCCAAAGCCTTATAGCATAGCATCTCTGTTAGCTTCATTTTTTTCTGAGGCAAACCCTTAACTTAACAGTCAGTTTTAATACAAAGCCTCGTGCCAAATGTCACACAGGTACCTTTATTAACAGAGGTCTGCACAATATCAAAATGTATAAAACAAATGAAATAAAAATAAACTGCCTGCATATATAGAATAAAAATGCTTCTTGAATAAAATAAAACAAATATCCCTTTCCTGCATAACAATTAAATTAAAATACACTGTGCAATTAATACAATGTAGACAGTAACAGGCAGACTTTTCCACTGAGGTTGACAGTTGTGCAAATAACAAAACATTTGTGCAAATCTCAAATAAAACATTCAATTCAATTTGTCAGAAAATAAGCTATATCAAAATCCTAAAAAAAAAATATATATATATATTTTTTTAATAATAAATATAATCGATATTGTCTTGTACCATATCGCGTTTGAAAATATATCGATATATATATTAAAATCTCGATATATCGCCAAGCCCTATTGTCAGTTTATTTATTTTTCTGCTGTATGATGTGGAGGAGTCATAAAGTGGTTGTGGTGGTTTGTGGCCCTCCAGCTGGAAGGTTGCCTGGTCGATACCCAGCCTCATTGTGTAACAAAGTGTGCCTGGTTAGGATACTGAACCTCTCAATACCCCTTTTGCCCCAGCTATTCATAGTGCCAGTGCCAAGCCTGGATAAATGGGGAGGGTTGTGTAGGAGGGTCACCTGACATAAAAACCTATGTCAAATCAATACACGGAACATGATGGTCCGCTGTTGCGACTCCTAAAAAGGTGAAAGCCAGAAGATGTTGCTCCGCTTTGCTATAATGTGGGACCAGCTTTCATTACCCCTGATGTGAGGGAAAAAAAGAGGTGGTTTATCTGGCACTTTGAAAAAGGAATATTTCATAACACTGAAGAAGATACACCACTTTTACTCCTACAGGTCACATGATTTACAAAAAAAAGACTTGCATCTGTTTTTTCTGTAGAAACTGGTTCCATAGCAGGTGAAACGAGAGGAGTTATTGCCTCGTTTTACTCATCAAAGGTTGCACAACTCACCCAAAAGTTTTAGTTCTCTAATTGTGCCAAAGACGTCTCTAGCGTGGCTGACTCCACATATAAGATAGTATGTTGCAGTTGTCCACCTTGTCTTTGAAGCAAAAATAATGAAGACTAGATTAAAGTGCATCCTGGGCATCCTTAGCCATTATTCCTGGAAGGGCTTGTTTGCAAGAGGTGAAAAACACAACACAATTTTGAGATATCAACTTTTTGAAAAATAGCTCAAGTTTTGTGCCAAACCAGTATCTCATGTTGTTTACTTTGATTAATGTAAACTCTGTCCATTTGTTTAGACAGAGTAGTAACAAATGGTAATCCCATGATGATTGGCATGCTGAAGTGCTTTTCGATAAGGCAGTAAACATTATCCACAACGTGCTCTTCATTGTGTGTCTAAGACACTCGCAAATTGTGTTGGAAAACAGGATCTCTTCAGCAGAAATCACATGTTCTGGCAAGACTGACAAATATGCAGCGATTGTAATTTCATCAAAGCTCCAATTTCTTCAGATGACAGCTGAAGGGGGAACTCAGAGTGCACCTTCTGCCAAATCCATTGCCAAATTTCACACTTTACAGAGAAAGTAATTCTCTTCTACACCAACATTTAATAGGTTCTTACTTCAGCTATGCTCCACTTCTTTACCAAATTTCATTATTTGTATTTATTTATTTTATTGACAAAGAATCAAATAAATAAGAACAAAAACGTCATTGAATCTCACCTTGGCGGAAGAGTACATTTTAATTTAAGTCTGGACATCCCCAACATTAGTGAAATCCACACTTTCCAGCATTTGGTAAGGTATGTGTGGTCTATTATTTTGTCTTTCCTCTTGTGGGAAGGTGCTGCATTATTTAGCAGGTTTTACACGCATAAAACAGCTTGGATCCCAGTGGGAGGTATTTGGGAGTTTTTCACTCTCCAGGTTTTTAAAGAGTCTTTTGTATGTGACCGTCCTCCACTTGAACACATTCGGAAATACTTGGCTGAAGCAGCAAAGGGCTTCTCGGTGCATAATTTTTTAGCATCAAAAGATTGCCCCACCCCATTCACCACCCCCCTCTCTTTTCCTCCCTCAGCCTCATCCTCCAGCTCAACCTTGAGTTTCTGAAGTCACTGCTGAGCAGATGAAGTTTGTTCTTTGCTACTTTTTTTTAAAAAAAGGAGAGATTCTCAGTCTCACACACTCTCCATGTTATTTACCTCGCATGGCTCTGTGAATAATGTGCCTTTTGTTGTGCAACATTAATGAGACTAAGTAACCCGCCAAGTGCATAAAAAACAAGGTACCTTCTGCTGTGTGACATGTCGGCTTGGAGACAGACCGTGGGCTGTTATGTGCACGCTTGTGTTTGTCCATAGCTGCATTTTTAAACATAGTGGTAAAGTTTGTGCAGACTCAGCAGTGACTCCGTGTTTGATGTCAATAACCAATTCCAATAGGTGTGAGAAAGAGTACACACTTCGATTGCATGTGAGTTGCGGGTTTGAGTGTCAAATGTGCTCACTCCTCTGATCTTTGCAGCACACTGCTCGTACATGTATCTGAGCCCCTCAGTGTGCTCAGTATGCGGTTGTAAACGTCCCCGTGGCTGTGTGCACCTTGTATGCAGCCGGTGAGATAAGGGGAAACTCGCAGCATTGGCCAGGTTTTCACGGTGTAGCACATCATTGTGTCTAGACCCCCGGCAGAGACAAAGGCTCCAGACGGCCTCTTTGAGGCAGCTGAGAACAAAGGATAATATGTATGTGTAGCACTGCAGGTAGGTCAGGCAAAGATACCCGGATTCATCCCAACGATATCTGTTCAAATGTGCTCTCTCTCCTAGACCACTCAGAATCAATGGCCCTTATGTTAACTGAATGGATATGTGAAGAGTTTCTTTCTTCTCATGTGCGTACACATTCGGTAGTAGTTGTTGCTTAATGATGGGCTAGTGTGGCCCCATGGACATCGTTTGTCCCCTTTAATTACCTGGAGCAGGAGATTGTTATTGTGGTAAAGGGCAGGGGAATAGTCGTCTGTAAGCCCCTCTTCCCTGAGGCCTACTGCTCTGAGCATCATGGTGGGAGGATGTGTGGAAAACAGATGCTACCCCATGATTTCTGAGTGTTTCCACTAATGATGAGCTCCACTAGGCTATCTTTCAACCCTTTAATGGAGGTCCACTCTGATTTAAAGTCCAATTTTATGGATGGAGCAGTGGCTTCCACTTGGGTCCATCACAAAGGGACCGTACTGACTCCTCATATGGCATCACTGAGTTTCTTTACACTCCCTTGTCCTTGTGGATTTAAGGAGAGAGGGGCTTTATGTCAGATCTGGTGCTCCTTGCTTTCAAAGTAAGCCGGGGACGCCTTCCAAAGCACAGTACAGTTTTTTTATGTATTGATCGCCTTCCTGCCAAGCAGCCATTGATTATTGTTTATTTCACTGCAATCAGAAGATCAACTTGCAGAGACTTGAAAATATTCGGAGATGAGTAATCAATCACCTTTTTTACACACTTATTGTGTGGCTCAGCGAGAAGCCTCTTTGGAAGGCTTTTCATATTTTCATATTTTTCACTAGGCCCGTGTTGCACTCCCAAAGCACTGCCGTCCTTAAATTGAATGAGCCAGGAGATAAACAATAAATGAACAACAAATCCAAGCGCTCCAAGCTTCTTAGGATTTATATGTACAGTATATATGTATGTATATAGCAACAATAAAATCCATCATTTTTGATGTCGCTCTATAAATAATATACTGTCTGTGTGAAGTCTCAAAATCTCATAATCCCAACACAGTCACCATGACACATTCGAACAAATATTGATATCAATGGCTCAACTATCGTGATGCGTGAGGGTCTATCCTGCTCGTGTTTAAGCGTAGGATGGGATGTGTCCCAAAGGTGGGCTTTAATTCCCACTGGTGTCCATCAGACCCCTGTCCCTTGAAGCTCTGACAGAAGGAGCTATTATTTTCTCATCGCCCCGGTGGCCCATGTCCCCCGAGGAACACCTTCACCACGTGATTGACAGCTCCGTAAACACAGCCAGCCACGGGGTGACTAAGTGAAGGTTCACTGCAGCGACGTCTTTGTCCCGCCTCTTCTCCAAGCTCCTCCTCTTCTCTCCAGCCTTTTCATCTTTCCATCGTGACCTGGTTTCACCCTCAACCCTTCACCTGACGCCCAGAGTCAGAATTCGTCCACGTTGAGGTTATGTCTGACCTTCACTGTACCTTTTTTCATTAGTTCATCAAGACACAACAATCCCCTCCCAAACTCACGTACTGATGTAATCTTTTAGATTCATTGAAACACCTTCTTGCCTTTGTGACATTTTTAATATAATTTCTTTTAAAGCATCCATTTATTTGATACATTACAGAAGATATTGGAGGGGTTGGCACAACTCTGTATGTGTTTCAGTAGGTCTGACTCTTGTAACTAAGACAGATGACTGTGTCAAGGTTGTTTCCCCACAGAGACGGGAGAGTAGTTGTCCCACCACGCTTTGCTCCGGCCACTTCACCAGCTTCATTGGGGCCTCACTGCTTATTGTACTGACCTAATGTAGATTCAAGATCAGCAAGCCGGGGACATCCATCTCCATCACGGACCGGGACACAGGACTACCCTCGGAGCCCATTTACAGGCCTGAGTGTCTGTGTTTATCTGTTTGTTCATGTCTGTTTATTTGAGTCAACCTCTTGGGTTGCTTTATGAAAGTAAAAAGGAAGGACAGACAACATTAGCTTGCCATTAAAGTCTGTTAACAATCCATTATCCAGACAATCCAGATTTAATGTTTAAACCATTACATTTTTAACCAAAGCTCTTTTAAATAAAGCAGGGATTTTTTTATGTCTTTTAAAAATGTAGAAATGCTGGAACTGTAGGGTAAACATCAAAGGACTTCACACACCATATTTATATTTTCTAATTCAGTACCTGAATTTCATTCAAAACTGTCTTCAGATACAGTTTAGTGTGCAGAACCATTTCATTGTCTGGTAAGACTGACGAGACAAAGCCCTGCCACTGGGCAGTTTTGACTCACTGGATGCTGAGAGTTGGTAAAAATCCACCACCGGCTGCAGCATTCATAAAGCTTCTAATGTTGCTGTCCTTCGATCGGAAAACAGGATTCCTCAAGACAGCTACTTACATGTTGAAAATGTCAGGGTTTGATAAAGATTTGTAGTCTGCGGGCTGCTTGTTCCTTTTGGCGAACACATTGATTTTCGACATCTTGTAACCAAAAGAACTTCGAATGTTTTCCTTCAAGTCGTTCTTAAACGGGTTTACCCCCGACAGTGGTCTGTTGAGGAACCGTTGCTGCATCCTGGGAACAAAACCCAGGTGAAAAGTACGATTAACTTAAAAAAATACAAGTAAGCCAAAGAGATTTTTCCTCCAGTACCAGAGTGATGAGGTGATGTAGACACAAATGCCAAACATGTTCATACTTCAGACATGATCCCTTACACTTTTCATTATCCATAAATACACCTTGGTTTGTTTTTTAGAAGTGGTGGTTAATGCATAAACTTTCCCAGTTCACAATCTAAGAAGACGGACACATGCATTTTCAGATGCCTGCTATTATTTAGCAAAAGACCAGAGAGAACTCATGGTACTTGAGCACAATTCTGCTTTTATTAAGATGATGCCTTTTCCTCAAGAGACCCAAAATAAAAATTATATATACAGTTTAAAAAATACAATTAAAAAAATAGATAAAAAAGAGACACAAAATATCTGATTTAATTGTAGTAAAAAAGCTCAAATATACAGCACAATTCAAACAGTGCCGATAAAGAAAAAAGGAGGCAAAAATAAAGATAGATACAAGAAAAGCAAAGGTAAAGTACCCTATTGATCCGTTCAAAATTGTTTCTGGGGTTTTTCCTTGTATATGGTATTTGGCTTTGGTGGAAACTATTAAACCTTCGTCAGTATCATTATTTTGTGCTGTGGGACTGGCAATATCCTCCTTGTTCTACATGTACTGTCCTCTATTGACAGAAACACGTGCAGTTTCCTGCTTCTGCTGTATGGCTTCATGTTTCATAAACTCAAGTGATAATTTAGTTTCTTACCTTTCGTGACCCTGAACGCTAAGAAGCTCTTAGAAAAGCTTTCAGGAATAACTTGAGCAAATATAATCACAGAGAAGCAAATATAACTCATCATCCATAACTGCCTTGTTCTTGTTTCATTAAATTTAAATTGATGAATGCTGTGACAGTTCGTAGACAGTCCCGGCACTGTATTTCTTTCTCTTTTTCTCATGATGACTGTGTTGGCAGCACATCTCATAGTTAGAATAATAGTGATATTGTTAATTACCATCGGTTTTCATAAATTCAGCTTTGGGAAATTTCAGTTTAGTTTGAAAACTGTATTTCTTGTACCCTCGACTGGTTGTCAGTATTCAGGAAGTCAAGATATCCACTTGCTGACACTGGCACATTTACAGCATCGATGATCTATGTGCATTGTTCTCACAAAACTTTAACTAAATAAGACAATATCGTCAAGCACAGTAAATTCAGTTTGAGACTAAATGAGATCAGCACTCAGAATTGAATCTTACTTATTACCGCCCTTGTTTGCTGCTTGATGAGACGATAGTGTCTTTGGTATTGGATGTTCTTTGCTTTATCTAAATGAGCAGAAATAGATAGAAAAGGCCAGTTTCATTCCGTCAAAAATGAACAAAACCCACTTTCTGACCATACTGAAGGTAATAAACACTCATGTGTGATATGAAGATGATCTGTCTGCTGGCAGCGGTCTCATACTGTATTTCCTGAACAGGGACTGGCCTACAAAGACATTTTAAACTTGATTATCTCCAAGAATGACACTTCCAAGTTGAAAGGTAGTGAACATATAATGGCTAAAATGGAAGAAAAGAAGGCTGAAAAATGACTCGTCAAAAGACTCCAGCCCGGGCTTCTGCAGGGTCAGCAATATCACAATAAATGCACAAGTAACACTAATCTATATCTGTCACATCTACAGCTGCAGCCGTTGATAATGACAGCCGTCAACCTTCACTCTGTGTGCACACTTATTAGAAAAATGTGAATACTGACTTCATCATTTGCACAATTTAAAAACTTGCCTGGTCATTTAAATTAATTTGAAACTAATATTATATGTATTTGAAAGACAGCAAAGAGAGATGGGAGCCTAAAGACTTTTGAAGAGAGTTTAATATGAAGATAATGATTCAGCACTAACTCTAAAATTATTAAAATGCCTTTCAGATGGGAGAAACACTCTTGAAATGTTTAAACTTAAAAAGGACCTATTATGAAAAACACGTTTTTTCTTGCTTTAACATATATAAAGTGGTCTCCCCTCAGCCTACCAACTCAGAGAAGGAGGAAAGCAACCAAATTCTGCAGTGTCTGTACGGGCAGCCAATCAGCACAGTGCCTCATTATCATAGCCTCCCTGCCCACTCAGAATCCTGCATAGATAATGAGGTTAGAGAATGGGAAGATAAAGACATGGCTCAGAGGCTGAATTTCTAATTTATTTAGCAAAAACAATCAAAAGCTTGTTTTTAAGACATTCAAGGCCTGTTTAAAATAGGTATTAGATGCCATAATAGGTCCCCTTTAACTTGAGCTCTGATCATAAACAATCCATTGTTTTAAATGGCTGTCAAGGTCTGTGATTGATAAATACATAAACAAATATAAAGCTCTTGAAGAATGGTTAAATGTATAGCGTTCAGGAGCCTTTCATCATCCACTAGTACACTGTATCGAGTAGTACGATACCTGAAGACAGACCTTCAGAGCGTTCATGAGGGTGAGGGATGATACGAAGGTGATGCAGATCAGAAGGATGGGGTCCATGGCTGGATAATTAACAAGTGCTGGACGGATACAGTGGAGCGGCATTGCTATAAACTACTTCAGCTGGTGGTGTTTAGATTTGGAGATCAATTGGTAATCAATCCTGATGCCTGTTTCTGTTAGATACAGGCTGCTCTGGAAGTAGTCGGTGAGGAACAACTACCCAGCATTCAGTAGGGCCATTGTCTTTATCCAGGGCAATGATCCGTTCATGTATGTTATTGTTTGGCCGGCTAGCGTAGGCAGCACAGGTGACCGGGTAATGACCCCAACCTCTTCCTCACCAATTAATCCAATTGAAGGTTTGTTGGCTTTTAATGCAGATTCAGTTGTTGAGACTTTGAAGAGTGTTTGGGAGCCTGTAATTACGGGTCTTGAAGGCACCGATAAACAAGGCTCATGGTGGTACATTTTGGCCTCAGTTGTCATTTTTAAGAGTTCAGAAATGTATTCTGTTACTTAAACCTGCTCAAAGCTGTCATGACTACGTTTACATGCAGTCAAAATTCGGATTATTGCTAATATTCCGGTTACTGAAACATTCAGAATATTCCGTTTACATGCGTGAGCAAACAGGGTCATCCCTGTTTACATGGTAATTAATCATTCGGGATATCTGGATCAAACCAGCGTCGCGTAGAGAACGTCATGACGCAATTACTGTCATTTCCGCTTCTTCTTCCTGTATCCAAATTCAATACAAATGCTGCTTCGCGCAACTTTGCACTCATCTTCTTTTAAATCTTGCTATCCCAGTACTTTCTACCGTCTACAAATGCCAAAATGTTCATATCCTTCATTACATTTATGAAGTGATTAGTCTCCTCCTCACTCCAAAAGTGTGGCGTGGTCTTGCGTTTCGCCATGTTTAGAAGTACGTCCTGGACTCAAAAGACCAGGATTCCTTGCGAACAGAGCATGCGCAGAAAAAAAATTCCTGTTCCGTTTGATCGGGATATTCCGTTTGTCGTTTACATGACCCAATATTCGGGTTTTAAAAGGAGTAACCCAGGGGTCATATTCGGGTTTTTAAAAACCGGAATATGAGCAAATTCCCGTTATTCAAAGGGGTTATTGGTGTTTACATGGCCGTGCAAATTCGGGTTATTGCCAATATTCGGGTTTTAAAAGGGTTATTGAGTGCATGTAAACACAGTGATACATGCACTCTTCTCTACAGTAATAGCTTCCCATTAACTCTCTACTCTCGTACCCCCATGAGAAAGACCTAAGTTTCTTTTCATGTTTCTTTTACATTCACGTTGACGTTCAGTAATATTTTGGATTTAATATAAAACAAATAGTTTGAAATATTTTATACTTCAAATAAATCATAACAGAATAGTGATTAGTTTATACCCTTAACTGGACATTTGGAAGGGGAGTCTGTTAATCAGATGTAAGCCAGAGTCAAAATCAGTCTTTTTGATGCTGGTCCTAGATGTTCAGTTATATTTTTAATTTGGTCTCAGTTTGCAAGCAAATAATACCATCAATTTTTAATAATTCTGTTAAAACCTGCAGCATTAATACCAACAGGAACTAGCATTCATCTTTCTTGATTGCTTGCGTCTTCCTCAGATTCCTAGAATATTCTCCTCACACATGAAATGCTTCACGACCGACCTCAACCGTACGGGATCTTGTAGTACCACAGAATCCCAGCAGAGCCCCTGGCTCTCAGTGTGCAGGCTTATTTGTGGTCCCTATAGTTTCCAAACGCAGAGTCAGAGCCTCCAGCCTCTGTTTCAGGCCCATCTCCAGTTCAGGTTTTGGCAAAATAAACTCCCTCTACTTTACGTCCAAAAATACCTTTTTCGCAGAGTTGATATTCTTTTGCCTCCCAGGTGACGAGTAGGTTATGGGAGATGAGTCAAACTTATCTTTGTAATATTGTAAGGGATGACCTAACCAAGTACAAGTTTCAGAGGGTTTAATTCAAGACAATGACATATAACAATTAAAGTTTTTATTTTAATGGCTGTGCTTAGAATGCTCATTACAGAATGCAGCTGAGATGTTAGTGTGCAAATTCATGTTTTTGTTGACCTCTTTAATCATAAAGTGGACGTGTCACCTGCTTCCGACAGGACGAGATTGGTTCTTGTGGTTTGCATCTTGACAACAAGTTAACACTCTAGACCCAAATCCAAATCACTCTGGTGTCCCTCCTCTTCACAGCTATTTCCACCGGTCCAGAGCGTACCCGACCAGTCGCACCAGGCCTGACTTGACCCATCGACTCATACAGGAGTCTCCAAAAGTCACTATGCACAATAATAGTCATTTACTTGCATTCCTACTCCACTGTACGCCATGTTGGATGTCTTTTATTGATAGTTGTCTCAATGTCGCTCTGCTGTGTCACATTCCTTGTTTCTGTGGTCGGTTGTATGCCTAACTAGTCGTCCTTTGGAGGCATTTTCTGGAAATCAAAGTTGAAATCAGAGGAAGCAGACTTATTATTTATATCAAAGAGCAAAGGAATTAGGATCCAGAGTCAGGCTACCTGTTACCATGCAGGTATGAGACACTTAACTGACACTTTAAACAATGCAGCTTTTCTGGAGAAAAAGTTAATTCTGTGTCATTTGAAAGTCAGGGGTTGATTTAACTTCCTATCATCTGTCTTTCTGACATGTTGGAATATGTAAATGTTCTCAGTGAGCTTTCCAGAAACAACCACCAAGGTTGAGCCTTTTTATCATGCAAAATAAAAGCAAAAAGTTGTTTTACCAAATAAAAGGAGTGAAGTTGGACTGATGCACATTTATATCCTTGAAGAGAAACTTAATTAAGGTAATAAAAATGAAGAAACTAGCTTTTGTCCACTTTGACCCTGAATTTTAATTTGCTGAGGGAAATAGAGCCTGGGATCCCTGCCTGTCAAAGCGTGAGCACCCTAATTAACTAGAACCTTGGAGCATTGTAATCTCTGGATTTTGGGGTATCATAATGTATTAACTTTAATTAAGCTTGTGAGCAATGTTTACTAATTAGATGAGTGTGCTTATTTGTGGTTTGGATAATAGGAATACATTTTGCACACGCTGAAATCAGTGCGACTTGCTAATTACTGAGTGTGTGATAGCTCTAATTGGTGATTGCGTGTCCGCCTGTGGATCGTACACTGTAGCGGCTGCTATCTGCACACCCGGCTTAGGCTAATGTGATGAAATCCTCATAGAGAGATGATGAGCTCGGCTGAAGGCTCACAGTCCCAGGAAGAACAGCTAACCGTGTCAGAGGCTTGTTGAACCACGTACATGTTCAGGACCAGTGCTTCTGTCTGTCAGCAGCAAGACAGTTCAAACCCACTGTGTTTTCATTATCTACCTGTTTTTTGTCTCCCTCGCTCTCTGTTTCCTGCTCTGCGGCTACCGCTGCAGCTGCTGCTGTTTATCCCAGTCTAGTTTTCATGTCTCATATCACACATTTGATCTTTGTCTGCAGTTTTTTCAAGCATGAAAGTCTAGTATGGTTTGTCATGGCTGGTGCTTTAAATGTTACAAGGGGAAAGAAAAGATGGATTATTTTCACGGCTCAGATGTTATCTCAGAGATGGATAAACAATAGTTTTCAGCCTGACCCCAGTCACGATTTACACTTTATTCCAGAAGTAATTGGACAATAACTGAATCTTTATGATTTTTACTGGTAGACAACACCACAATGAATTTGAAGTAAAACAGTTGTGATCAAAGTGTTGACTTTCTGCTTTAATCTAAGAGCTTTCTCAAAAATATGGCATAGCCCCATTTTCAATGTCTTAAAACTACTTGGACAGTTGACTGAAAAGAAGTTAATTGGCCAGGTATAGATTTAGTATTCCCTCTTTACTTCAAGACAAAGAAATAAAAAGTCTGGAGTTGGTATTTGGCAGCTGTTTGATCGGAGCTACCGCGATGAAGTCCAAGGAGATCTCAATGAAGAAGGCCACCAGGCTAAAAAAACACAGAAAATGAAAAAGCAAAACCCCTCAGGTGGGAATAAATCAACAGTTTGACGTATCATTGTCAAAATCTACTATCCAGGCAATTGTTTGAATGTAAAACGAGATGCAAACCGCTGGGAATGTTCAAGAACAAGACAGTCACATTAAACTTCACCAGAATATCCAAATATCTTTAAAAAGCCTATATACTGTCATATATATCTATATATATATATGTATATATATATATATATATATATATATATATATATATATATATATATATATATATATATATATATATATAGATATAGATATAGATGTTATACGTACCTCTAATGCCACAATTCTGGTTCACTTTAGCTAAATTGTGAACTATATCATCAGCTTTGTTGTTTTTACCTGTTGTTGGCTCTTTTTAAAATTGTTTAAAACATTCGGGACCATAGCACTACAAAAAAAGCCGTACTTTGCTCTATTAAGAGTATTATGTGATGTAATATGGTACGAGTTGAGTGAAGGATCTTTTATTCTACACTTGTTTGCAGAAGCAGCTGTCTTATCATATAACTTTGTTGAAAATCAGGCCGACTTAACTTGTAAGGAAAATGAAACAATATAATTCTCTGCAGAGCAAACATGAGGTATGTCAGGTTTAAACGAAAAAAGAGAGCATTTAGTGGAGAAATGACGGAGGCTGATGCGCTTGTGGCCCAATTTGAAAGAGGCTCCGGCAGTCATGTCTTCCCGTGCGTCTGTGAGGTTCTGGATTCTGTTTATTCAGCTCCAGGCGCTCTCTGACAGCTGTGCTGAAACGAGCTCTGCGCAGTTAGAAAAAAAAAGCTTGTGAAGTCTAAAACAGCCTCACACAGCCACCGGTGTGAAAATTCAAACAACACAAAACTGAAAACGGCAATCAGGCATCCCACTGAATAGATGAATGAGGAACACAACCGTTACTATGATTTGTACACAGACTGTAAAAGCAGTCGATGCGCAGAAGTTATGCAAAGCTCTCATGGAAGCCTTTATCTGTTTTGAAGTTATAACAGAAAGCAGGTTGAAATTTATAAGGGCATATGGAAAGCGGAAGGAGGTTGCCAGCTACTGTCACTTACAGTAAATGAAGCCTCTGGTTCTCCTGTCCTCCAGAAAGTACATCTGAAACACACTATTAACTTTCCCATCGCTGATGTCACTTTTTATGGCCCCGTGGCTTCAGGTCTTTCCGATTTTTGGCAGGCTTTTCTGCCGCGCTTTCCAAAGCCGGATAGATATTTGTGTCAGAGCACAGAAATACAGCAATGATAGAGATATTATTCTAAGGATTTAATTTGCCAGAGTGGGTCGGCAAAGTGCACCCTGATGATGATTAATGCAAAAAAACTCGCCGTGCTTTGCTCAGGGAAACTCATCTTGTTTATAGCTTTTGTTTATAAAATCCATAAAATGTTATTAATGCGCCTCTTTCCGCTGTGTTTTTGGAGAGCAAGTATGTAAAGGCACAATGCAAACTCTGCTGAGTCTCTATGTAAAAGTTTTCAGCTCTATAAAACATTAGTGGGAGTCATCAAAATCATTTTCATCGCTGTAATAAGTCGGATTATAGACTTTGCCCCGGACTGAAAAATGATATTGTTACAGCTGTAAACCTGATGTTTGTGTCGTTTGTGTCATTTCCAAAGCCAACATCTCAGCGTGTTTTTACCTGTACGATTATGACTGTGAAAAATTCTAGTATATTAGGAAAGTGTTCAATTAAGTATTTGTTTCAAGATTGTTTTTGTCTTTTCCCCAGTATAAACCACTCGGCTTCCTTGAACTGATTGTGTAAGTGGGACTGAGTAATGACAAGGACCGGTTTATAGGAAGAGGTTCATCACTTAAAACAACACACACACCAATGCCACCCTATGTCGCATTTTATGGTTAAGGGTGATGCATTCTAACTCTTATTAAGAGGATATTATCAATGACAAGTGTTTGCACCATAAGGGTGCAATCAAGTCTTTAGGGGACTCTGCAGCGCTTTACATATGGCAGAACATTAAAATATGTGCTGCTTTTGTTCAGACAACAATAGCAAGTGGCATTTGAACATGCGCTTTCTCCATTGTGCACTCGTAATTAACATTGCATAATCTACCTGCTTACAAAGCAACTTTAGTAATTAGAGTTATGATTGTTGCAGGATAATGATAGTGATTCTGCAGCTGATAATGACTGCTGTGCTCTTGGCAGTTGCTGCTTTGTATGTGTGGCAGACTTATGACATATGGGACACAAAAGGACGCACCAGCCAGGCGGTCAGCCTTTGTTCCCTCTCAGGCGGACCCAATCACTGCAGACAAATTGCGCTGTAAGGCTTCCAAATGATGCCGACCTAGGGAAAATGGCCCAGACACATGAGAATGGGCCCATTATGTAAAAATCTGAGCTCTGTAGAAACTGATGGACAGTGCACCTGAGCTCCTTGCTGCTCTCTGACTCCAGTACCACTTTATTTTTAGTGCTTTTGTGCATAGAGGGTAAAATGTTAATGCATTTTCAAAAGTTTGAAACCTATATTTTATTACAAAAACAGGAAAATAAACACTTGTTCCTGCTTTTAAAGTGTACTGTATTAATGTGTTATTGCAAAATTGGTTTTTAAATGTCTAACACTACTCAAAAAAGATATCAAAGAACCCCTCTATCTGTCATTTGAGAGAATATAATTGTCCTTTCAAGAGACGATGGAGCATCTATTGAAATAAATTAAGAGTTGTCAGAGATGGCATCTTGATAAGAGGCACTTAGGCCAGTGGCGTCTGCAGCTCTGCAGTCAGTGGGGATAAGTCCATCCCGCAGGCTGTGGAGTCATCCATCACCGCCAATGCAAAGAAGCTGTGGGCCACGCGCTTGGCTTCTGCTTCGAGGTAATAATCAGCTTTTAATTTATCACAGATCACATTCATGAGTAGACCGATTACCGTGAGCGGGTGGGGGACCTTGTGAAACCAGGTCCATCTTTCCACTCAGCCAAGTGCTTGGAGCCTGTGTGATATATTTTTATTGGATTTCTCCTTTCATACCCATCATCTTGCCAATATTGAATAAATAAACCCTCAACAACTTTTAAAAATCATTACAGTTTTGTGTGTCATCCATCAAAGAACCTACAACTTTATTCTAGGCTAAAATACACAGTTTTTGCCATTTAAAACGCCTACTGGTGCCTGCGAATGTAGAGAAAGTAGGACAGTGACGCATGGGCTTTCCCTGTGCAGTATGAAGCATATGCTATAAGTCAGCTGCTGGGTGTCTTAATGGCTAAAGATTTTTTCCCCTCGTCTCTCAGTGTTGCCTCAGCGTGAAACGCTGTCCCCGTAGGAGTGCGGGTAATTGGTGGCAGGACTTGGAAGAACACAAGAGATGTGATTTACGCGTCCGGGGAAGGACGGTTCAGCCTCATGTCGTCCACCCTCCCCACAGATCACCTTACCGATCCCAGGCAGGTTAATCCTTTTATTGTAATGAAGTGAAGACGCATAATGTGAATGTGAGATGCTTAATCCAGTGTTGGCGTTTTTATGAGGAAGGAGTAGCCATGGTGTCATCGAGAAGAGAGTGCTTGAGAGGCGTAGGGACCATCCATCAAAATGTGACGCTGACATAGCACATGACAACAAGCCATGCTTAATGAGATTTGTAGGTGTTTCTATAGACCAGGAAAAACTCCCTTTAATTCTGTTTATGTCCAGGGGACATTGTAATTTGTTGCTTCTGACAAGTTCATGGTAGCAGGTTGCACTGTTTTCATTTTTTTTTATTTATTTTTTTGTCATTGCAGACTTGGCTCAGCAGCTCTCTGTGCATTAAGGGTGGATATTTATGTCTCACTGAATTAAAACAGCTTGCACTGAGCTATCATTCGGTAGCCTTTTTTGTGTACCTGCACTAGTATTCTGCATGTGCTTCGCAAGACTTTAAAGGGATATATAGAGGCTCAAAATGATGGTGAATTCTATCCTCTGACTTACCGATGTTTGATTTGACTTGCACGATCCACCTGACTCCCTTGTGGGGGTGGGAGTACTTACACTGAGAAAAATCGACGATTTAGGTTGTAAAGAGTATCTGAAGAAGTTCCCTCTACTTAAAATATTCATACAGGTATGACCAAGTGTCTGTGTCGATGTCGGAGGGAAGGACAAGAAACGTGATGCATAGACTGTGCATGAATGAAAAACACATGTTTAGAATATTTCAAGATTTTGTTAATACTCCCAACACTAGTTCAACAGGAACGTTGCTGAGCAGCCTCATCTTCATATTTGTACTTACATTGACTGTTGTCAATGTAAGTAATGTGTAATGTGTAATATAATGTGTATGTTTTTCGCAGAAGTGAGTGTACCCTAGTGAGTGCGTCCCAGAAGCAAACCTGCTTGCAGGTATTATGAGACATCCCTCTTCTCAGTTTCAGAACAAAACCCTGAGGGAACATTGCACTAAAAACACAACATCTTAAGACGACATCCGTGTGATGCATCGAGGTCACACTGTTGATATCTTACAATTATAGGATGATTTGAAGCTTGTTGGACTCATCAACATCTAACATGTCGTCAGTCGGAGGCTTGGAAAAAAGGGTGAATTCAAAACAAGCGTAGACAGATGAGAAACAAGGTGGTATTATATTTCTTTTCTTGTCCCATTGGCTGTTTCCCTGCGCTTTTGCTTCCCGCTCTGCTTCACGCTGGGTTTGTCTGTGTAAGACTTTGCAATGCGCTTCAGAGGCACAGAAGCAGAGGATGAAAGAGAAACATAAAACATTGACGACTAGAGGTCCCAGAGGTAATGTGAAGTTTGTTCTTATACTCAATTAACTTCCCCTGAAATTTTACGTCTCATTCATCTGGGAAATTCTGTCCTCTGCACAATGACAAAGAAAAGAAATCATGATTTTGCTCATAAATGGGGACAATGATATAGAATCCTCGGCTATATGATCTATGTTGAGTTGAGGCGCTTGGCCTGTGTGAACATGTCACAATGAGAAACTGCAGCTTTTGAATGGCATTGCTTTGGTTTGCTGGATGTTCGAAAATCAATTTGTGGCCAGTGACTGTTGTGCTGATGGTTCCTGTCTTTTGTGGGAGTTGGTCACTGAGCCAGCAGCAATGCTTCTTGTCACTGCCTGATTAATTGGCTTGAAACCATTCAGCAGTCATTGAGTCAGATAAAAAGAGACAATAAAGGCCTTTCATTGCTCTCAAGACCGAATTGGTAGTGAACACAGAGGAAGCCACTGAAACAATTCCTGTAAAACATATTAATCCCTTTGATGTAACCGGGCTGAATAACGAGGGCAGAAAAAAATAGTCATTGATTGGACTGAGCTCGTCTACGCATACGTGTTTGTGGTTTCCAGGATGAAGGCCCCGAAAAATCTTCCTTTATCTTTAATCTGTCTATTCATTATTTAAATGGTGTGCTGTGATGCATTGAATTACGAGTTTAGCTCCACACTTGCGTCAGGGTGAAAAAGGCCATCACACTGCCATGTATCCCACATTCTCGAGCCAAAGACCTCTGGCGCCCGCTTGTCTCACCCAGTTCCTGACTGGTAATTGGGTATTTATCAGATTGCCTGCAAGAGAACGATGCAGTGTTTATCTGACACAATTATCATGAAGAATGGCTTAACCAAGTCTGCCACTTTTCCAGGACACTCAGTGGAGTGAATGCGCTGGAATCTTTCACTAATAACAACAGGGAATTCTTTATCAGACATTTAGCTGTGACTTTCATCATTACATGTAAATGGGGCAGTTGTGCAAATAACACACATAATTCTTTGGCTCTACTGTGACACTGAAAGAATGAAGTGACGATAAGTCACAGGCAGAACCGAAGGCCCCATGCTTGAGACTTGATATTGCCTTTCCAGTAATTCTTTTAATTCTGAAACCAGAAAATGCACATAAAAGGGGTGCAAAGTGTCCATTGAGCATTTGCAGATAAGACTGGGAGGAAAAGCAAATTGGTATGCTTGTGCTTTCTCTCTACTGCAAACCTATTACACAGAGGGCGTGAAACAGATGAGAAGAAAGGCTGAGAGAAGAACATGTGGCTTCCAGTAAAAAGTAGCAAATAGTTGCTTCATTTGGTGCTGCATGAATTAAATGATTTCAAACTTAAGGAAGCACCACTGGAATGAGGACACAGAAATGTTTTGTCTGCTAGGGGTGGGTATTGGGAAGGACCTCACGATACGATACGCATCACGATACTTGAGCCACGATACGATACACATTGCAATATCCCGATTATGCGATATCCCGATTATTATATTCTACATAGTTCACCGAAAAATTTAAAAATGCCTTACACATCTTAAAATCCAAGTTGTATATATGTACATCAGATGATAGTGATGGATCTTAAAATCTGAGTTGCACGTTCATCAGATTATAGTGACAATTCATGGGACAAACTGAGTCAAAACAATGTTTTTTTATAACTATACAAGCTAAAGTTACAACTTATTTGTATATGTTTTTCATATTATTTACATCATATGAAATTAACATTAAATTTAGTATGAGGTTGCTTTAATTATGTGGCAAATTATAATAAACACAAGAAAGATGGGTACTAAAACCAAGGACAGGCACAGTGATCAGTCAGTATAGATATAAATCCATAAATAAATAAACCTCTGTCCATTATTTTTCATTTTTTTAAGGACAGGCAATTGTGTTATATAAAAAATAAATTATAAAATGAAATAAAACCTGAAATAAAACCTGAGCTCAGTGCAGGGCCCTCCCAGGGTTGGTAGAGAGTGGCAATGCCCAGGACTGTCACTTAGGTAGGAGCACTGGGTGATATAATGGGAAAAAAATCGGGGATAAAAAATATTAAAAAAAAAAAAAAAAAAAATCGATATTCAAAATTTGAATATCGATATTGAATCGGTTGGAAAAGTATCGCAATATATTGCCATATCGATATTTTTGCCCACCCCTATTGTCTGCAGTACAAAACCTTCCCGAGCGGCATTACCTTTCCTTACTGCATACATTCACCATTTCACTATTCACAGGTGACATTAGTTGATCTCCGTCATCTCTAAATATTCGAGCCTCCTGTCAGTCCCTACTATGGAATTTTCAGTAAAGCGTATAATTTTGTTGAGACGTATCCAATTCAAGGGGTACGTCACGCTTGAGGAAAGGGACTGCAAGGAGAAAATCAGGGTGCCTGGCAGCACATGGGAGACAAGAAAGTGAGACACAAACAAAGAACAGGGGACCTGAGCTGGAGCTGCCCGGCCTGCTGGATGTAATCAAACAAGGGTGAACAGGTTGCTCCACAGATGGCTGATCTGTAGAATCCTCCGATTTATTTCCATGCTACAGACGGTCCCTGTCACTATCTGCAGGTGATGTCAGCACGGTGGCATCGTCTCGCACACACCACTAAACTCTTGACGGTTTTGTCTCCACTCTCCAGAATCAATTTGGCAGAAAGACATTTGTGTGTTTGTGTGTGTGTGATAGGAAACCAGCCTGCTAAAGGAAGGACATTAACAGACCAGATGCTGGTAGTTTAAAAGCAAAATGGTAATCTTTTAATATTGGTAAATGGCATGTTGTCCACACTAAAGCGCCTATTTAACCTTGTCTGGACTTTATAATGTGCTTTTCATCTATTCACACAAACACTGGTGCAGTGCTTTGTATTCCATAAATACATGCGCACACACACACACACACACACACACACACACACACACACACACACACACACACACACACACACACACACACATATATATGTATATATATATATATATATATATATATGTATGTATATATATATATATACATATATATATGTATATATATATATATATATATATATATATATATATATATATATATATATATATATATATATATATATATATATATAATATGTATATATGTGTGTGTGTGTGTGTGTGTGTGTGTGTGTGTGTGTATGCTCTAAATGCAGGATGTAGAACTGGAGATGGGACAACTGACTAAATGAAATGAATGGAGACTAAAACAGAATCACAAGACATAAAAAGTAAATGGTAAATGGCTTACACACAGAGAACTATGGCCCAGTGGGTAATACTCAAAATAATGTAAGGATTTGAGCAAAGAAATAGGTTAAACCAAAAAGGATTTGAATATTATTTAAAACAATTCTCTGAGCTTGGGAAGATGTACTTGGGTGTCTGAAGTCACATTCAACTCAAAACTCTGATATAACTCAAATGTCTGGGTGTCCTATGTGTAAACCTTTCTCATTCTGTGAGCCATTCAGATCTGCATGTAACTGTGACATCACAGATCCAGGTCTGAGCAGAATTATCCAGTTTTACACCTTCATTTCTATCCCAATCTCTTATTGTGGTACCTTCTCTTTACCTCAGATGTTTGTCGATTTAACGCTGATTTCAAAAGAGGTACACCCCTGTGGAAATCAGGGACAGAGATGAGACGCCCTAAGGCAGCAGCTCTGAAGAGAGCTGTAAAGACATGGTTGAGCATGTAGCTTTTGTGTAATGTTTTGACAAAAATATGCCACAGATATTTCATTAAGCCTTCACGAAAATGTCATCCTTAAAAAAAAAAAGGTTAAAATACACACAATATGTCTCCTTTAAAGCAGCACTACGTAACTTTTCCACCTTAATATCATATTTCCAGTCATTGTGATGGTACATCAACTTCCAACAGGTTTAATGACACCTCTGTCATGGTCTGAGAGGTCTGTATCGCCATCACTGGCACTATGTAACTTTGAGGAGCATGGTAGGAACCCTGCCACACTACTGGTAAAGCACTACCGCTTTTGTCCAAAGGAGCCGCCAAACTCAACAAAAGCTGAAAGTTACATTGTGCTGCTTTAAGTTGTCCAACAACAGCATCCTGTTTATTCTGCAAAAAAATAACTAAATAAATAGACCAACAGCTTAAAAACTGATGTAAGTGTAGACTGCTAAGCAGTAGACATGATCTGCACATACTGATTTCTGTACTCACAAAAACATTTAAGAAAGGTTGGACATAGATAAAGAGAGGCAACACCATGGACAATTAGTTAGCCTTCGCAAAATCACACTCGGAATAAGACACTTCTACTTCTAGAGGGCCAAACTCCCATCTCGTTATAGAGCATCGGTTTAAATGCAACTTGCAACTTAAAATAACTTCGGGCAGTTATTTGGTGTGAGAGCAGCTTTGGCCATATCTGTGCTTTGAAAATGAAATTAGAAATGGTCATTGTACGCATTATGGTCATGCACTTCTTTTGTTTGTTTAATAAAACTGGTGAACAGAGAACCCCCCAGCTATTTAACTGCATTTCTCTTCTTGCCTCCACAGTTTGATTTGTAGTGATGCCAGGACAGTAAGCATCGTCATGCGTGGCGCTTGGTCAGGGGCCGCGCCCCTCCTCATCATGGCTCTGCTCAGGCTAACGCAGGGTCAGGAGGTTCCTCTAGTCCCAGGTAAGATATTTGCTATTTCTCTGCACCGGCATGTCCTCGCATCAATGAAAACTTCATTCTCATGACTCATACGCATCTCTTCGTATATGATTGTCTGACTACTGAACGCGTGACATCACTGTTTTAGCTTTTGATTCACATCCTATTTGCAAACCTTGAATTCTGAGGAGTATTTTGGCAAAAAGTACTACTGTTTTACTTTTACAACTACATATATTTCTCCAAAAAGGGCTTGTACGATTTTATACAATAAGTGAAACTATAGGGCAACTCGGGATCATTTAGCAAATTGAATATTTCGTTAACTGACTGATTGGATGAGAAATAGCTTTGCTTTACTGAAGAGCATGAGCAAAAAATCGAAAAGAAGGGTCTCTTGAAATGATCAACTACTTGATGATGCACATACTTCACTAGTCTTCATCTCTGCTACAAATCATTGTAAAAACTCTTTATGAACTCCAAAATGTTCCTATTTACATGATGTAACTTGTAAATTTAACTCCTTCAGAAATAACTGTGTAAAATGAGTTGCAACAATCTCATAAACAGGTACATATAAGGACCTATTTCTTGGCGAAGCACCACTTCCTTGGCGCAGTGATTGCCTGCTGCAGCACTGTTGCCAGGTAACGCACAAGTTTAATCTGTAATAGAGGATAATAAGACAGAAATGTTGTCTGTGCAACAGTGAATGGTACCAGCTACTGCAGTCAACAGCAAGTCCCGAAGTATCTGGAGAAGAAGACGGAGCACAAACTCTCCGTGTAATATATATTCTGATTGCGTGTCACAGAGCTGCAGCTGGTTTTCACTGCACCCAGGTGTTGCCAAATTATTGTGCTTTACATATCTATATAAACCATTATTGAGTCTCATTTTACATAGTTATTGCAACACAAATTGAATTTGCAAGTCACAACTTATAGATAAGAACATTTTGGGATTATCAAGGAGTTTATGGTCTAGGTGTGTCAATCCACTTCCCTCGACTAGCTAGCTCGAGCAGTGGGGCTTTGTCAAAAGGGGTTATGGGATGCACAGAGAATGACAATGTTACATACCCTCACATCTAACTGTAGGATAGACAACAAGTTAACTAATTGGTTGTTTTCTTTGGTGGGTCCCCTCTCCGAGCTATTTGTGTTTTCTTTTGTTTTCTCCATGTTATAATCTGCACTATTGTAGTGTGTTGCGCTAACTTGATCATTCAAATCCAGAAAGGAAATTAATTATAGCGGTAGTGTGGACAGAAAGGATTTCCTGTAGTGGTCTGTGTTGCAGCAGATCTCGAGAAGCCTCTGGCTGAAGACGGTCTGTTGCTGTGAGGAGGATGCCCAGGGTTGTCCGCGATCGCCTTCATTGTATGAAGCGTCATCCTTTGCTCAATCAGCCAGAACAGTCCCCACAACAGAGCCAGCCTCCTTGATCAGTTTGTCAAAGATAGTCGTTGATAATCATAATGCGATTAAAGATAGTCATCTGGGCTAAACGCGGCACCACTGGGGCTATAGTCAAATGAATTAAACAAAGCTTTGGAGCAAATAGTTTACATTGATGATTTTTTGTAATCGACTTAATCAAGGACGAATCGTTTTAGTCCTATTTGAGACCTACATGCGCTGCTGTTTCAACTTCACAGGAAAGATATGGCTTCCGTGACATGCCGAAAAAAGCGCCTGACTATCTTGATCAGGGTTAGGTAAAGATGAGGTACAAAAAACATAACATTGGAGTTATGACTGAAAGCTATGACTCATCTGTAGCTTGCAATAGACTCGTCCTTGCGTACCTGACGTGGCCACGTCTGACCTCCTGATCTGGAAAGACTTGCACGAATCATTTTGTTCTGTCAATCTCACCACCCAATTTTAGATCTATAATGCATCTCGAGTTAATAAAAAGGAAAGATTTTTTGAGTTGAAGCTGTATAGAAATAGCCCCTGGCTCAACTTCAGCAATTTCTGGTAAATCTGCAAAAATCTTTGCACTTTTTTAAAAGTAAAATTTTTTTTCAGTACATCTCTTTTATAATTAGTCCAACATTTCCTACTTTTTCTTCACTGTAATGGACATTTTAATCTTTAGGTGTGCTTATTTTTGACATCTACACCTGAACAAAGATGAGAATCTATGTTGTGCGTTTTGTGTTGATATCATATTTAAAGCTTACTTAGTAACCGCGCTCCTATCTCTGTTTGTACCCCGGCCAGCAGGTCTTTGTAGTCCTGCTCATTGGAGCTGCTGTCTAATTCTCCGTCTTCTACTTCTTTCTATTGCTTTTTCTTTAACTATCTGCACACCTTCTCGCTTTCTGCATTTTCTATCTTGGAACCAATTTACCTGTCAAGCAGAGATCAGTGTGCAGGCCCTTGTTCTCTAATCTAACACTATGTGTTTGTATGTTGGGTAAGAGATCATTAGCTTGGAAAAAAACAACAACTTTCAATTATATATTGAAAGTAAAGTATATATATATACTCTATTATATTTATATTTACTATATTTTCCCTTTGTTATACCAAATCTTTTCATAATAGGCATCTTATAATACTTATATTTAAATTAGTTTTCAAGTGCCAAATGGTGTATCTGTTCGTGTACTGTACTGGTAGAGGAATAAAGATTTGAAATGCATACTTTTGACTCTTTCAGGCATCTGGTTTTTCAAATCACACTATTTAGCTTCAGTGGCAGCGAAACCACAAAAAGATCAAATTAAAGTACTTCAATGACTCCTCGTTATTGCACAGAAAGATTTTCATAAATATCTGAATGCAGTGAAGCTGAATTCCCCCGGGACCATGCAACTTCTTTTTTTCCTCCGTACATCACGACTCAGCACTTCTCGTTTCTTTACCTCACCATGTTTACACGTTCATATTCCATCCATCCGTCTTGAATGGCGGGGGCAGTAGCCTAAGCGTGGGAACCCCCGACTTCCCTCTCCCTGGTCACTTGGTCCAGCTCGGCTGGGGGGTCCCAAGACGTTCCCGACCCAGCTGAGAGACATGGTCCCTCCAGCGTGTCCCGGGTCTTCCCTGGGGTCTCCTCCCAGTGGGACGTGTCTGAAAGGCCTCACCAGGGACGTGTCCCGGAGCCAACCTCACCAGATGGCCGAGCCACCTCACCTGACTCATGTGAAGTCTGAGCCCCTCCCAGGTGACCGAGCTTCTCACCCTCTCTGAGGGGACTGGGACACCCTGCGGAGGAAGCTCATTTCCACCTCTTGTACCCACAATCCTGTTTATATCGACTTCCTTTATTTACACTTTCACTGACAGTTTCCATAAGAGAAACTTAACTTTTTTTCCTTTTATTAAAGCCATTTTGTTTCTTTGAGTTTTCTGTGATGGTTAAGATTTATTAGTCATGTTCCAGTTTCTTGTGTAAACCGCATCACTGAGGCAGATGAATTTGCAAGGACTCGTGTTTGCACTGGAACTCATATTCTGTCCTGCGAATAATTGTCTGTAATCAGCACAGGAAACAATACTATTTGTAGCGCTGCTGGTGGCTATTTTTGGGCGTGATGACAGATGCACGTTTGGTGTGTTTCATATAATCAAAGGGTATATTTTGAGCAGCTGCAACTGCCAGTCTGTGTCCTTATACAAAATAATAAAATGAAGTTTTAGTGTATTTCTGTTTAAAAGCCTGAGGCACAATCAGCTGAAAGGACAGAAGAAAAAGGTCTGATTAGAGCTGATGTCATAGCTTTTGCTGTAGTTGCTCCTTATTTATTTTGTGGAGCGCATGTTCAGTCATATATTTAATGATATGATATTAGAAAAGACTGTTTCTTCTCTTATGTGCAGCATCTTTGGCAGGTGTTCAATATTTACACTTCTATCCTTTTCATGAGGGAGATATTTGTTTTTGTCGGCCTGTGGTTATTTCATTGGTGAAGGCAAACTTTTAAAATGATTGTTTAGACAAGCAAACTCCACAACACAAGATGCTGCAGCTGTCATACTTGCACAGAAATTCAATTCAAAGCACCTAAAAACAACTTCCCCTCCCGGAACATCAAATTGTGCTTTATGATGTTTGTTCGAACACCTAGTTTAAAAAAAAACAGTGTTTTTCAGCAAAAATAAGAGCGTTCTTCCACATACTCTGCGTCACACAGAGAGTGTGCCAGACCTTGTGTTGTACTTTGTTCTTGTACGTTCAGTATTCAGCTTGCGCACCACCCTGAGGGTGATTAAATATGTGGTTAATACAGCACCATGAGACTATTGAATTACACAGGAGCCATGCTGACCTTTTTAAATTACAGAACCAATTGTGCAAGACGGCAGAGGAAGTTTATAACAGGTACTGCCAAGATGGAGCTGCAGGAGAATGGATCTGCTGCCGCTGTCTTGCTGACGCTTTCCTTATTAGTGTTCTGCACTATAAGCACCCAATTTGACACTCACACTTTCCTTTCAGTCTCTTGCTCTGGTACTCATTTAACTGCATTCAAGTATTATTCTACTTGAGCCGACTCCCCCCCACCAACACACACGCTCGCACACGCACACTCAAACTAATTTGACATTTCATTTCACCGTTGATGAGACACGTATCATTCTTGACACACAGTGCAGCGTCACTCCATAAATCTTGATCAGGGCCCATTTTCTCAGACGCACCGTAGTAAGCATATTGGATCTGCTGATATCTGAAGGTCGCTTCTGTTGTCCGATTTAATTTGAAGCTAAAGCCAGAAAAATGAAGCAGTCTACTTTAGCATCAAGTGCCCGAGTCCGTGGAGTCATTGCCATTTATCAGGGACGACCGTGGTCATCTTCAATCCCCAACGAGACAATTCAAAACCGGACTGGCAGCGATACACCAATCTGTGCTTGGCAAAGGGCAGGAAAAGCTTTTTAACCAATGAAAAAGTCAAAATTAAAGACCGGGGACATTAAAACTCGCCCCCTTTCTCTCCCTGCCAAGTTTCAGGAGTGATTCTTGATAGTATTTTACAGCACTTTGCAAAATGCTCCGTAATTGTATTTCGCAGGAAAATCATAATTTCACCACTTTTGTTCTTCTTTCTCAGGGGAGAATATGGTGTTATCGAAAAAGGAGAGGATTGACGACTTGGCATTTTATATTATGAAGTTCTTGTGACAGAAGATTTATTTTCCATAGAATGATAGGATTTTGCAGCACCATTCATTCCATTAAGACATATTGAAAGGCTTTGTCAAAGAACCTTTTCTCCAAACACGGTCCACACTGCTTCTTCAAATCGAAACAACTTCAGTCTTGTCAGCTGGAATTACACCACGTGTCAGTCCATGCATTACTTACATTTTAACTCTGTTTTTCTACTCTTTTTCCTTCTTTAACTGCATTGTAGATGAATGTTTCTTCAACATGCTTTAACCATAAACACTGATGTGGTCACATGATTAAAGCCGGGCATACACTGCAATTATCGGCTCGTTTTGAGCCGATTTTCCAGTCGTGCGACTATTCTTTGGATCGGGCCGACTATTCTTTGGATTAACACCTCACGACGAGCTCCCGATCACAAATCGTGTGCTCGCAAGAAAATCAAACGTGTTTGAAATCCTGGTCGCTCCTCGTGAAGGTATCGCACAGTTGAAGAGTCGATTTCAAGAACACAGAAGTCCGACGTGAGGATTATGAACGTATAGTGTGAGCAGACGGGTCGCATCCGAGCATCGGGTCGTACAGTGTGAGAACATAAATCGTTGTCTGTGAACTTTTGAACTCAGCGATCTAGTCGTGCAGTGTGAGATGGGGCTGAATCAAACGATTTAAAATATCGCACAGTGTATGCCCAGCTTTGGTGGAGCTATACTCTCTGGATTCTGGTCTCTTCTGAGGCCATGTCTGGACCTGCATTGTCCAAAATCTTCTGCTTTAATTGGCCAACTTCCAAATTTGAAAATCCGACTATGCCCTTCAGTTCTTTCCTAATGCTTTCACTTTCACGTTCATATGGATGTAACACTTCTTGCAGGAGTAGTCGATCTTTTGTTCTGGGTCAGAAATGCAGAAGTCTAATTTGTAGCTTCAGCTGCTGATTTTGCTGAGCATCTCTTAATTCTGTAATTGAGGCCACAGAAGAGCCTCATATGAAGCACTTTATTAAATATATTTTGCTATTTATTTTGACAGTATGTAGTTGTAATAATTTGCAAGGAGCAAAATGGAGATCTCGGAGTATTCATGCAATTATTTAAATTGAAATTCACACATTGTCTTCTTGTTGACATTCTATCTTCGCTTCATTTCCCATGTTGAGTACATTTCAAATGAAGTGCATTTAACATGGAAAAAAAATCTCTGTTGTTATTCTTTCACTTAGAACCGTAAATAATTTATTATCTTTCCATTTTTGCTTTGGAGCCTCTTATGTATCCATCATGAAACAATGAACATCCTGTGTGCCATCTTTGTCTCTGCCAAAACACAAAAACAAGAAAATCATCTTGGGTCACAAATAACCATATTGTTGGAAGCATGTGACACCTTTCCTGTTTCCTGGGGCACAGAGCCCAGTGCTTATCATCCCCACCCCACCATTTAATTATACAGCACTGCTCAGGCCAGTGTTTTCTCATCAGATTTCATCCTCAGGCTATTATTTAATGATAATAATAAAAAAAAAAAATGTGCTCCAGGAGATTTGGGCATTTTTCTTCTATTATCTATATTCTATGTCATCTTTGTTGTGCTTCAGTGCTGTGTCTTTATACCATTTTGGAGGTATGTGTTTGCATGTGTAAAGAGCTTGGCTTTGTACACAGTCAGCACAGATTTTAATAATGCTTTTGTTTTCAGTGTTCACACAGATTTTGCTCACGGGCATTAGGTTTGATGTCCCGGGTTTTAGATCAGCATTTCATACTTTTGGCTGGAGCTTCACATTCATCCAGTAAAATAAACACTGACAAATGTTTTCATAAAATCAAATACTTTGTATGCGACTGCTGGCAGTTTAAACACAACAATCAGAGGCGTCTAAGGTTGAGCTACAAATTAAAACATACTCACAGTTCTATTTCGTCCCTACTGACCGCCAGGCGGTGCTGTAAGCACTGGATATCTCCCCTCGCGCATGCGCATGTCGAGTACAATACCAACAATGTCACGTCACCCGTGACCCCTGCATGACCCCCGGAAGGGGTATATCTTCCGGGGTCAAGCATGGGATCGGCTCCTCATTCTTCTCGCATCGCGCTGAAGTACAGGACGGAAATAGAAGGCTGGTTAAAAGCTTCTTTCTTTCCTCCCTAAAACCGCCGGCCTCTGTGCAGCTTCGTGCCGTAAGGTAGGAGTAACGATCTCTGTCGTCCTCCGAGAGGCTGTGGCCACGCGGTATTTATTGGTGTTCGTTGCGGCGGCGGCGGCGTCTCCCCGCCCCGCCCCCCTGGGCCAGCTGGCAGAAGGTAAGCTGTTGGCTGCGCCCGACACCTGAATATTCTGTGCAGTTATTTTTTCTGCAAAAAAAAAAAAAAAAAAAAGACAGAAAGGAATTATTTTTTTTTCAAAAAAAAAAAAACACCTTTTTTTGTCCTTCTTACAGCCGTGGTGAAGGCCACGCCCCTCTCCCACCGGCACACTTGTGGTGACGGCAGCGTTTCGCTCCCTCTCCCACTTTATTAAAGTGACAACATTATTTTTTTCCTTGCAGATTATTTTTTCTTTAAAAAAAATAATAATAAATAATATAAGAAAGGAAAAGAACAGCGCCTTTTTGCCTGTTTTGCGGCCGTGGTGACGGCAGCGTTTCCGCTCCCTCTCCCACCGGCTCGTTCAGGGTGACGGCAGCATTTGCTCCCTCTCCCACTTACCGATGTGATATTGTTATTTTTCCTTGCAGTTATTTTTTATTTTTTTCTTAAAAAAAAAAAAAAAAAAGGAAAAGAAACAAGAGAGGATTGTTCTCTTCTTTTTGAGTAGACGCCTTTTTTGCCTTTTCTCATAGCCGTGGTGACGGCAGCGTGGCCCTCCCCTCTCCCGCCGGCATATTGGCGGTGACGGCAGCGTGCTCGCTGTGGTGACGGCAGCGTTTCCGCTCCCCTCTCCCACTGACACACCCATATTGACAGTAGCGTGGCTGCTCCCCTCTCCCACCTGCATATCGGTGGTGACGGCAGCGTGCTCGCTGTGGTGACGGCAGCGTTTCCGCTCCCCTCTCCCACTGACACATCCGTGCTGACGGTAGCGTGGCTGCTCCCCTCTCCCACCTGCATATCGGTGGTGACGGCAGCGTGCTCGCTGTGGTGACGGCAGCGTTTCCGCTCCCCTCTCCCACTGACACATCCGTGCTGACGGTAGCGTGGCTGCTCCCCTCTCCCACCTGCATATCGGTGGTGACGGCAGCGTGCTCGCTGTGGTGACGGCAGCGTTTCCGCTCCCCTCTCCCACTGACACATCCGTGCTGACGGTAGCGTGGCCCTCCCCTCTCCCGCCTTCATATTGGTGGTGACGGCAGCGTGCTCGCTGTGGTGACGGCAGCGTTTCCGCTCCCCTCTCCCACCGACACCTACGTGGTGACTGCAGCGCGTCCGCTCCCCTCTCCCACCGGCACATCCGTGGGACGGCAGCGTGACCGCTCCCACCGACACATTCGTGTGGACGGCAGCGTGTCCGCTCCTCTCTCCTGCCAGCACATCCGTGGTGACGGCAGCGTGTCCGCTCCCTCTCCCACCGGTCCCTGTGATGGAGCGTTCATGCCCAGGGTGCATGGCCTCCCTGGATCCTGCGGTTGACCAGGACCTCTGCGTGTCATGCCTGGGCCCTGAGCAGCCGGGGCCGTCGGCCAGCCTCCCCTCATCCCAGCCGGGGTCTTCGCTGAAGCGATCGGCGAAGAGAGTGGTGGGGGCCCCCAAACGACGGCGGATGACGAGCCAGCTCTCCTCGAAGGTAGATCGCTTGGCTGCCGACATGGAGCAGATGAAGGCGCTCCTCCTCAATCTGCAACCTGGTACTGGCCAGGTGGAACCTGCCGTGCCAGAGTTTGCTCTGGGGTCGCCACCGCCGCTGCCAGAGGACGCAATCTCCATTGCAGCCTCGGCGAGCCAGTTCAACGTGTCATCAGGGGACCCGGCCTCACAGCGCTCGGGGTTCTCCTCGCACTCATCTGCCCAGAGCTCTCGGGAGGGGACGGTTTGTTCCTCCGTGCAGAGCATTATCCGCACTGCCCTGGCACACTTGCAGCTGGATGCACCGCGTGCGGAGGTGGCCTCTAGCGCCTTCCACAGGCGCAATCCTTCTCCGGTGGAATTCACCATTCCGCCTTCGTCGGATTTTTTGAGGGAGCTGCACTCATGCTGGAGAGATGTCACAGCCCTCTCCAGGCTAACAGCTGATGACCGTGCTCTGACGGCGATGGAGGACGCTGCAGTGGCTGGTCTCCACCACATGCCCCCCATCGAGCCCTCCATTGCAGCACTGATAGTGGCTCCTGATGAGGCTTTGAAGCCAGATCCCAAGTGCCCCTCTACCCAGTGTAGGGTTACTGATGGGCATATTTGTAGGGCTTATGAAACAGCGGCGCGCATCGGCCGGCTGGGGAACACCCTTTCTCATCTGCTACTGGCCCTCTCCACCTCCCTGCAGGATGCACAGGTGGATGATTCCACACGGGACTTGTGTGATGTGTCCCTACAGGCTTTTGCCTCCCAGACGAGGGAACTGGGGCGGCTGATGTCCACCCTGGTGCACACGCGCCGTCATGTCTGGCTGGCGCAGTCACCCCTGACAGAGACTGCTCGTAGGGTTCTTCGTCAGGCACCGGCAGAACCGGGGGAGCTGTTTGGGGCAACTGCCCTGGAAGCTCTGAACCGCACTGCCCTGGCCGATGAGACCAGGCAGCGACTGGTGCACCTTCACAGGAGGGCGCCCGCTTCCAGTACACCGAGGGGCCCTTCGTCCGCCCCTGGACGTCGCCCCCAGCCTCCTGCCCGCAGGAGCCAGCGCAGCTCCCAACGGCCCGTTGGACAGCCTGCCGGGGGGTTTCGCCCCCCTGTGCGCGGACCGCCCCAGCAGCGTCGGGGTGTTGGCCTCGACCATCGCCCCCCCGGCACGTCCAGAGGCCGGGGGAGACGGCGCTAGGGCCACGGGGCCGGTCGTCGGCTGCTTTTCCCGGCAGCAGCTCAGTCACTGGGCTGCCTGCTCGTCGGACCCCTGGGTAATTTCCACCTTAACCCACGGGTACGTACTGCAGTTCCGACACCGGCCCCCTACCTCCGGCCGGGTCAAGATGACCGTCATCAGAGACCCGGCGAACATTCTGGCTCTGACTCAGGAGTTGTCCGTCCTGCTGGCCAAGGGCGCCATTGTGCCGGTAGACCCCCTGCTGCAGCCCCAGGGGTTCTACTCAACCTACTTTCTCGTCAGCAAGAAAGACGGCAGCCTTCGTCCCATCTTGGACCTGAGAGGCCTCAACGGGTACATGAAGGCCCTGCCCTTCCGGATGCTGACCACAGCAGATGTTCTGCGTGCGGTCGGTCAGGGGGAGTGGTTTACGACGGTAGATCTACAGGACGCTTACTTTCACGTGCCGATTGTGGCACAGCACCAGCGGTTCCTGAGGTTCGCCTATCAGGACCGCCATTACCAGTTCAGGGTGCTCCCGTTCGGGCTCTCCCTGTCCCCAAGAGTTTTCACCAGGTGCGTGGCGGCAGCCCTCGCTCCCCTGCAGGCACAGGGTATGAAGGTTCTGCCGTACCTGGACGACTGGCTGATATGCGCGCCGTCCCGAGAACAAGTGGTGGCAGACACGGCCCTCCTTTTGTCACATGTGGCCAAACTAGGGCTCACAGTGAACAGAGGGAAGAGCTGTCTGGCTCCCTCCCAGCGAGTCGCCTACTTAGGATTGGTACTCGACTCGGTGACCATGAGGGCCTGTCTCTCACCGCGGCGTGTGAGCGACATCCTGCGGCTCCTCCCCCGATTCAGGAGGGGCAGACGGCTGCCTTACCTCCAGTTCCTGCAGCTTTTGGGCAGATTAACAGCCGCCTCGGCTGTTGTGCCTTTGGGCCTGCTGAGGCTACGCCCCCTGCAGATGTGGCTGAACAGCCTTCGCCTGGATGCCGAAAGGCACAGGCACAGGCTAGTCAGGGTGTCGCGGGTGTGTGTCCATGCCCTGGCACCCTGGAAAGATGGGGCATTCCTGCTGGGGGGTGTGCCCTTGGGCACTATCACCTCCTTCCGGGAGACTGTCACCGCAGATGCCTCCCTCTCGGGGTGGGGTGCTGTTTGGCGCGGCAGGCCTGCCCAAGGGCAGTGGTCTGCGCGGGACCGCACACGCCACATCAATGTGCTGGAGCTCCGTGCTGTACACCGAGCACTCGAGCACTTTTTACCTCACCTATGGGGGAGGCACGTACTGGTTCGGTCGGACAATGTGTCCACTGTCTCCCAGATCAACCACCAGGGGGGCACCGGGTCTGCACAGCTGCTGCAGGTGTCCCGGGGCCTTCTGACGTGGGCCGCTCCTCGCCTCCTCAGCCTGCGGGCGATATACCTGCCAGGGGTCAGGAATCAGGTGGCAGACTTCCTGTCCCGACACAAGCCTCCCCCAGGAGAGTGGCGGCTTCATCCGGAGGTAGTGGGGATGATTTGGGTCCTCTTCGGCAGAGCGGTGGTGGACCTCTTCGCCTCGGGCGTCTCGGCTCACTGCCCCCTCTGGTTCTCCTGGACAGAGGAGACCAGTCCTCTGGGTCAGGATGCCCTAGGGCACGAGTGGCCCGACGGGCTCCTGTACGCGTTCCCCCCACTACCTTTAATCCTTCCGACGTTGCAGAGGGTCCTCCAGAGAGATCACAGGCTCCTCTTGGTGGCCCCCTTCTGGCCGGGGAGACCATGGTTCCCACTACTCCGGAGGCTCTGCTGCGGCACGCCATGGCGCCTACCCGACCGGAGGGACCTTCTGTCCCAGCTGGGGGGTCGGATTTGGCATCCCGACCCCCGTCGCCTTCAACTCTGGGTCTGGCCACTGCAGGGCCCGACCCGTTAGTGTCAAGCTGTACTGAGCCCGTCAGGGCTACCATCTTGAACGCTCGTGCGCCCTCCACCCGCCTCCAGTATGAGTGCAAGTGGAGGAGATTCTCTGCCTGGTGTGCGGACAGGGCAGAGGACCCTATGCTTTGCCCTGTGGCCACGATCCTGGAGTTCCTTCAGTCCCTCCTGGATGATGGCCGTGCTCAGTCCACCTTACGGGTGTACGTGGCGGCCATTTCATCACGACATGCCCTGGTCGAGAATGCCACCGTGGGGTGCCACCGGCTGGTTTCTCTCTTTCTTAGGGGGGCTCTGAGGCTGCGCCCCCCGAGGACCCCAAGGGCCCCGGTGTGGGACCTGTCTATGGTACTAGGTGCCCTCTCTTCTCCACCTTTTGAGCCCTTGGCCCAGGTGGACCTGAAGTGTCTTTCTATGAAGACGGCTTTTCTCCTCGCTATGACGTCAGCAAAGCGAGTCAGTGAGTTACATGCCCTGTCAGTCAGCGGGTACTGCCTGAGGTGGAACCCGGATGGCTCAGGGGCTACGTTGTGGCCGAACGTGGCGTTCCTGCCCAAGGTCCTGCCACGCGATCATGCTAATCGGCCTATCCAGCTTTCCCGGTTCGACCCCGAGCCTGCGGAGGGTGGGCCAAGCCCTTTGTGCCCCGTACGGGCCCTTACTGCTTATGTTGCTGCCACCGCGCCGGTGCGACGGTCGGAGCAGCTTTTTATCTGTCATGGTGGCCCTAACAGGGGGCGCGCTATTTCTAGACAGCGCCTGTCCCACTGGGTGGTGGACACCATCGAGCACGCCTACAGGGCCAGTGGCCGCCCCTTACCAGTGGGGGTGAGGTGCCACTCGACCAGAAGCGTCGCAGCTTCTTGGGCTGCCCTGAAGGGGGTGCCTCTGGAGGACATCTGCGCAGCAGCTTCGTGGACGTCGCCGGACACGTTCTCCAGGTTTTACCGGATCAATGTCGCCACTCCCCAACCATTGGGCGTGGTTCTACTCCCGGGTCCTTCTGCCCCTGATCAGTGAGGTATGTGACCGGGATTCTATGTGACATTGTTGGTATTCGTCATCCAGTGCTTACAGCACCGCCTGGCGGTCAGTAGGGACGAAATAGAACGAAAGTTACGCCTGTAACTACGGTTCTATGAGTCCCGGATGACCGCCAGGCCTGCCGGTCACTCCGAATCCTCGTGCTCTCGCGAGAAGATTCTAGGAGCCGATCCCATGCTTGACCCCGGAAGATATACCCCTTCCGGGGGTCATGCAGGGGTCACGGGTGACGTGACATTGTTGGTATTGTACTCGACATGCGCATGCGCGAGGGGAGATATCCAGTGCTTACAGCACCGCCTGGCGGTCATCCGGGACTCATAGAACCGTAGTTACAGGCGTAACTTTCGTTTAACAACTTGCATATCTTGCTTACAAGTGAAGCTGTAAGTCCAAAAACAAGGTGCAGACTAGATTCAGGACAATGGGGTGAAACTGGTAAATGATGGGTGGTTCTTAATGCTGTTTATGTGTTATTTTATGGAACAGCCAAAAGCGGGGTTTATTCTTCTTTGTTGAAGCAGCGGGATATAACGGCTGTAGCAGGGAACCCTACGCTTCGACTTCCACCATACCTTGGCATGCACCTGTAAATACACATCAGGTCGAAGTGGACCGTGACAAACATCAGACATGTTTTCCGCTTCTACTACTACTTTGTCCTGGGGGTGGGGGGGGGGTTGAATGCTTAAATCAAATCAAATTTTATTTATACAGCACTTTTCATACACGGGTAATGCAAAGTGCTTTACATAATAAAATCAACACACTGGACACTGATAGCATAATCAGACACACCACCTGCCAATTCCAGGCAAATGCTTGCGGCCCTGAGGCATAAGGGAGGGCCCCGAGGGCCGACAAAAGTTTTCTTACAAACCAAAAGGGGTGCCCTCTAGAAAAAGTTTGGGTAACATTGCGTTAATCTAACACTGCTCTGTGACTCCACGATAACACCTCATTAACCTCTGTCCATCTGTACGAAATATAGAGCATTCCCCAGGTGTTTAACGTAAAGAAGTATAGCTCTTTACAAATGCTGCAAAACTAATGCCTCAAACAACTAGTTGCTGCCGTGGGAGAGAAACTATTTGTTTAATAATAATAAAATAATAATTTTCTTTATATATAATAGCCTATACAATTTCCCTACATAGTCACACAACTGAAAGAAGTTAGTTTTTCAAAAGCCTGCTAGTTTGTTTTCTAGTTTGTTTTGCTAACGAGCTTTCAATGCTAGCACAGTACTTAGGTCCTTGTGGAAATCCATGACACACGCTGACATTTTTCAATGCACACGAGACAAATAATGCTCTTAAAAATACCAGGACGGTCTTAGACATGGTTTTCATAGACATGAATGAACTTCCAGATATATCGCATGAAAGGTAAGTGGAAACGAGGTGTAAATGTCAACTTTGACACAGGTCCTGTACATTGACTACATGAGTAGTTGCTGTATAAAACCATAAATTGTGCTTAATTTACACTTGTTGTTAGGTGACATCGTATTATGTACAGATAATGATCTTTCAGGCGCTTACATTTGACTTGTGACATTAGAGATTATCCCAAGGGTAACAGCTCTCTTTGGAATAACCTCATAAAGCAGTCAGTGTGATAGTCACACAAATAACTATTTTCTCATGCTGTCTCATCCCTCTAGATAATATTTCCCAAGGGCTGCATATATAAACTGAACAAGATTGGTCCGAGCACTGAACCCTGCGGGACACCGTAGCACACCCTCATTTGCACCTCAACATCCTTCAACTAAACCACTAATCACTACCTTGATTAAGTGACTAGCTAGCTAGCTAACGTATATGTATTCTGATATGATGATTGGGGTCTGCCAAACTTCCCTCAGATTCTCACTCCAAGATTTTGTGCAAAGTTCACAGCTCTGTCCTCATCATGACATGAATCAGCCAACAATAAACAATAAATCGGGGAACCTCTGACTGATACCAGTCAAACGTTTGGACGCACATACCCATGTGTCATTCAAGGCTGATTTATTAATTTGCTAAAAAAGATATACTTACATAAATTTAGACATCAAATTAAAATCCAAAATCCAATTTTATCAGACTGGAATCAGAATATCTTTCCAGCTGTGATAGAATGTCGTTACTTTGACATGTTATGAGCTGGAAGTTTGATAGAGATTTTATTTAAAAACAATCCTGCATGAGATGAAGAAAAAAAAAGTGACAATGACGTCTCTTCTATATCAGGCTCTTTTATTACTTTCAAACCAAGTACAATTGAGGTGTTTATTAACATATATTTAACTTCTCTTTTTATAGTGTTGCTGGTGTCATACGTCTGCTTCCTCTGTTGAGCATATGAGTGTGTGAACACTTGTACGAACATGTGATATGATGAGCCGTGTATGCAGTCAAGTTTATTGATTTCCACAGAGACATGACACAGACACCTCTGCATCTTTTCACCCCATTCCTCAATCTGCCCCCCCCCCACACACACACACACACACACACACACACACACACACACACACACACACACATCCTCCGAGCAAAAGCAGCCCTCTCATGGGGTTTGAGCTGTGGTGCTGCAGGAGAGTGTCATCTCACAAATGAATTTCTCCTCACATCCCTCTCTCCATTAAAGAACCTGTTTGTGTTCCTGCAGCAGCACGCAGCACTCCCCTGCAGCTGTTTGTACTCTCAGACGCAAGTACTTGTTATTTATATACCTGGGCTTGTGTCTTCTCTGGCTCCTGCAGCTAATGCATCCAACAGTAAGGCTGATTTTTTTATTGCCTTAGTATTTTCTTCGATGTGCTTATGTCCGTGCATGTTAAAGTCTACTTTTCTAATTATTTTTGCTCAGTTTTTACCCTAAAGATTGCTGATTTTGTTAAGTTTTTAGTTGGTATCGGAACAAAATCTTCCCTCGGGTTTGTGGTGGCTGCGCACCTGAAGGCCGAACTAATCCTCACTAGAAAAGAACAGCATTAACAATTGATGCTTGATTCTTAAAAAAAAACATGGTGTATTTGGTCTTTTTCAAGCTCTTTTATTCATATTATGTACTGTAGGTATAGAATATTCATTATTTTTAAGAGGAATAAACATAGTTTGGCAAAAAATAAGTATTTCTCTCACAATGGGGCTATAGGCTATCATTCTTTTTCTGGTTTTTATCATGGGATGGGGCACTGATTTGTCTCAACAAACTGATGATTTAGATTCTGTACGCGCCTCTGAATATTGGCTGTACTAAAAGGCTGGCAGACAGAGCAATGCAGATGATTGGGAATCTATCTGTGTGCGTGCTTTGCAGGAAAATGTGCATCTTGTTTGCCTGCAGAAATCACACAGAGATTTCCAGACATGTTTGTTGTTTCTCAGCTTTATGAACAAGGCAGTGTTTATGTCTGCGTCGCCCTTGTTTATGATGATCTTTGCTGAGCGGCAGAGTAGTTAGCACAGTGTGAAAAGTTTTTCAATTGAGCAGAAAGAACATTTGAATGCAAATCCTCCCCTGAAAGTTTTTGCCCTATCTTGATGTTCTATTGAATTTGGGTTTTAAAGCCTCTGCGGCGCCACTGGGTATTCTCTTCATGTAGCCTAAATAGCCTTTGTAAAGTACTGAATTGTGAGCTCGATTTCCCATGCACGCTCATCTTTTCCCTTTCCCATTTGAGACAAGATATTGAAAATGATCCCCCCCCCGCCCCATTCTGGCAAGTGGCCATCTTAAATGGAGGCTATTTCAGCTCTTTCATTTGTCAATCAGTCTGAAGAGTGACTCTCCAACGGTGGTTCATAGTGAGGCTGTAATTGTTAGCGTCCCCTTCTGCCCACTGCGCATCCTGGTGTTTTGCATTTGAAAGGGTCCTGAAAGAAGATGTGATTGCTGAATTAATACTCCAACTGCCTTTTGTCTCCATTACTTTGGCTTCTGCTGCCATGAGACACAGTGGCGCAGACATGTGGACAATCACTGAGGAAGAGGAGGAGGAGGAGGAAGGGTTTGTGGCTTACATTAATTTTAAAGACTCCGACTGAAATGTGTGACATCTAGGGAGCTACAGTAGGTTCAACTGCTGAAGGCTTTCGCAGTGCTGTCTTTTACATCATTTAATTATTGAGCTGATTTAATTCATTCTTTGTAGGAAAAGGTGAGGTATCGTCTCATAAATAATAACACTGAACAGTATCCTTTTTATTTATGTATGACTTTTTTTAAAGAAGATAAAATGACTATACACTCTTAATTTACAAAGAGTAGAGAGTATATTATTTCATCTTCAGTCAGAAGAAATCACATGAGACATGCAGTCGTTGAAGTCTGTAAAACGGCACTGCGTGGTGCTGCATGGAGGACTTTCCAACTCGGAGGAGTGAACACGCAAAGTCAGTAAAGTCAGCATTTGTGCTTTTGAAGGGATAGGCAGAAACTGACAGTAGGAGGATGGTGATCAGCTTCACTCCACATGCAACTCGTCAGACATTTTTCCTCGCTTGGCTCTCAATGGGAGGAATCTATCACTGATCTTCATGATTTCAAAAGACCGCATCGCAAAGTTTCTGTGAAAACATTTGCCGTTAACTTTCTAGCCGAAGCTGTTTTTTTCAACCTTATCTACCTTTCCTTTCTCAGAATTGATAACCAAACTATGTCTCGAAAAGAAATGCCGATAGCGATCTCGGGCAGCATCAGCATCTATTGTGTTTTTAGGAAATGAAATGCTGCTATTTTATGAGTTTCCCTTATCTATTAATGTTGTCCCACCTGCATCCCACCTGCATCCTCGTAATCTCTACAGCTACCTTTAGTTCCAACCTGCTCCAGTCCGATGTAATGCACACACAATCATTTGCACAAGACATGTCAGTGGAAATGAGAGAAAAGATGATTTTCTTGAAGAAGTTTCCTCTTTCCTTTAAAAGTAAGCTAAATATATAATAACAGAATAGTCCCCTCTAATTTGAAATAGAGCCAGATGGCAGAGTTTTATAAGGACATCCGAACATCACACTTTCCTCTTCTGGATGACATAATGTAAACAGGCCAGGTGGTGCTAGCAGCAGCAGAGTCTGGGTTTGATGGGCTAAGTCTCTGCACCTGAGGATCATGTCCATGTAATAGTCCCGCCACTGTATACAACCTCATTTTCCTAATGTTTACGGCAGCCACATGCTGCTTTAATTAACGAAAGAGGCGCTCCTGTTGCTCCAGAATAACATCTCCTGATCAATCATTTTCACTTGGAAAAGGACAGTCAACTGTGAAACTCAAATGGAAAATGACTTTAAAGCAACAAAATTTCCTAACGAGTTCTTCAAATCAGGCAATGAAACAAGAAATTAGTCTGCCGTCAGCACTAAACGCCTCTCGGGAAATGGTGTGTACCAAGACGGCGGTGGAATTAATTTGGAACAAAGTGAAGAAGGAAGATTTTTCTACCCTTATCTCTCCATGTGAACTTCACAAGGAGCAGGTTGACATTGGTTTTATTACCGCCGAGCATTGATGACGAGCTGGATGAGTGAAAGTGCTGACAAAAGGGAATGAGCGGGTGATCAGTCACAGGCTGGGAGCCCATCACAGCCGCTCAAGGATGCTGAGAGGACGTTGGCCTCTGTCATATGAACGCCTGGATGAGGAGACCTATGGCAGGGTCCATGTGCGGGGGGTTAAATGAACACAACTGACTCACAAGAATCGGAGAAAGGGAATGCGTGTACACGCAGCTGCATGCAGACGTACTTGCATCGTGTGCACTCACACACCTGCACGTACAGGCTATAGCATATATGTGTTGGTAGATTGATAGTGAGGATGATGCCACCGACTGCATGCAGGTGACTTATGTCAAGTGTCAGTTTTCCCACTCCATTCCTTTTCTTTCCCTCCCTCGCGTCCAATCCAGATGTCGCACCTCCCCCACAGTCTGTTTCCCTGCTTGTATCACATTAACGTCATGTTTCCGAGACTGAGGATGAGGGAAAGCAGTTGTCGTGCCGTTCTTTCCATGCACTGTATTGCCCGTGTCTGTCATACCTTCAGGCTTTGCTGCACAAGTGCAGCTGTGTACTCAGCATTCACTTTTATCAGCCCCGCAGAGTTTATTGCACGAGGCGTAGCTTGAAGGTTACAGAGCCGCACAAGCAGCAGCTGCTCAAAGCGATATATTGATACACTCTTCACAGCTATTTTGCTGCACCAACATTTATATTATTCGCAGTTTCCAGGTCTAAATAATTGTGGTGGTAAATGAATACAAAAAGTTTGAGAATTTCTGACAAATATGATGCATCTAGTAATTTTTGCCGGTATTGTTGAAATATCTCTTGGTTAGAAGCCGTCTACAAGTGCACGCATTTGAAATTGGTGCTGCAGCTTTGTGCTACTCACTTCCAGGACGCAAGATGCATGATTTTAGGTTAAAATAAATGTACAGTACTGAGGATGGATAATACTGCTCAGATATGGGTGTGTGGTGCCACATAATGCTGCAAATCTGTACAATTCACTGAATTAGATTTTTAATGTTGGGAGGACCAGTGACAGAGTTGGGTTCCTCTTGAGTTTTTCAGTATGTAGTCACTTTAGTCACACCGTCATAGAAGATGGATATAAGCCACATTGACCATAATGTGATTTCTAATTCCTACAAGTTCCATGCTTACTTGTAAATTAGTAGGCGATTGCAAATCTTTGATGTATCCTGAGGAGTTTTGATTGGAATAAGTCCCTCACTGTTTGTAAAAAAGATGTCTTCCTCTTTAAGTGGCCTGCAAAGACATGCACGGCTCTTCTACTCTGAAGACTAGAGAGTCTATTTATATGGCTAGTTTGCAGAATCAAGGAAAGCCTCCTCAACATTTTTTCTGGATAGTTGTGGATAAAAATTTAATCCCCAGCTCCTTCAGGCATCAAAGTGTTCTTGGGCGAGACACGAAAAACTGCACATTAACCACATTATGCTCACGGTTTGTGATTGTAAAGAAAAAAAGGCTGCATACAGAATGAAGAGTGCATTAAGTTTCTGGAATACAAAGCACATTGTAAAGCTCTTTCTAGTCCCTAAATGGAGTTGAGAGGCTTCTTATACATGGATGTCATGTACAATTTACAACCTTCTTGCTGAATTACAGTAGGAAAATTAAAAAAAAAAGATTTTCTAACTGAAATAAATCACCATATTTTGATACGTTTTCTACTTGCTGTGAGATGTATCTGGTTTATTTCATTTTTATTTACGTCATCAGTTCCTACAGCACACTGATGCATTACACATCGACACAAAAACAACACTGTTGGACGAGGCTCTGCTGCAGTTTATGTGCAACAAGGTGACTGAGCTACAGGAAGGTATCCATGGCAAAATGATTAGAGTAGAGTAGGCTGACCTCCAGCGTGAACCCCACATTTCCCCCTGCTTCCCCCTGCTACAAACAGACTAGAGTGCACCCGCACATGGAGTGTATCTATAACATAAGCATTGCACTATGGTTGTGCCTGTGTGAAGATAGAAATAGAAACACATTATAAAGCACTTTATTGAAACTGGTTGAGGTCAAAAAGGCCATATACAAGTGCAAGAGCATTAATGTTGTAATTAATGATGCCTAACAATGATCAAACATACCTCTGTCCATACACTGAATACATCTGCAATGCATGTTTTATGTTTATTCCCAGCACCATTTCTTTCTTGGCATGAACTAATGTCTAAATGGACATTATGGGCCATTACCAATTCTGAAATGTTGATTATGAAATTGTGTGAGGGCTGTGAAAGATTAGCGGAGACATAAAACCTGACAGCTCCACGATGCTGCCTCTTCACTGTCTATGGCATCATTTTCCTGATGTCCTGCATTCACTATTTTGACTGAAATTAATTACTTCTGGTGCCCTTTATCAATCTGACAAAGCAGAGATGGGAAGTTGACAGTGTGGACTTTATTAGCGCTCATTTCCATATGAACAACAGGGCTGAAGAGGCCTTCAACCTACCCTTATTCTGCCCATAAATTGCAAAGCACACACACACACACACACACATGTATTTCCATGAATGCCCCTAAAATCTCTGTCAGGCTTCATTCTTTGTCTGTGACACAGTATCAGATTATCCAGATGAGGTGCTGGAGGGTTCATGGATGTGAGGCGCAGTATCATTTTCAGGTTCGCTCGTCAATGGGTGCTGAAAGACCCCCGACTTTTTATGGATTTTAGTCAGATGGGGGGAGGAGGTCCAGCGTTTTCTTCTCAAATGGCCACGCTGCTCCAGACCTTTGTGTGCTCTGTTTCATCTCGCTCCCAGTGAACTGTCACTGGAAGTATGTTTATTTTCTCATCCAACAGTTTTTCCTCCTTTTTTCCCTAATCACCCAGTAAGTGCGAAGGAAAGTAGCGCGCGGCTCGTTCCTCGCTGCGCATCCCCACGAACTGCACTCGTGTAATCACTTGATCCCAGCTGTGTTTGATGATGAGAGTGCCGAGCCGAGGTGGGTCGCAGACACACGCTGAGTAGCTTATCTTCACCTCCTACTGATTGGACGCAGATCTCTGAGAGAACCAATGAACAAGTCTTCTGAAGCGTTTCGGTCGTTACACGCTTCCACACCTCTTTCCCCGTCTCTCTAACAGCTCTTTGTGCATTTGTGAGATGTAGCCACTTCTCTCCGTACAGCCGGAGTGAAGCACGGTGAACATTTTTGCATGCTGAATGCGTTCATCATGGTTTGAAACCGTCTTCACTGTGTGTGCTGACGTGGCCGTTCAGCGCACGTCTGAAGGGGAAGCCAAGGTGCTGAGCTCATGCTTCCTCGCAGCAGCGACAGCAGTAAACAAGGCACAGTGATGTGAGCGGATCCCCTCAGCGCTCACCCGACGGTGCCAAAGTTGCAGTGTAAACTGCCGTTTATTTTGTTTATTGTCATCCATACAGCAGCTTTGTGAAGAGTCTTGTGCTTGTCACAGCAAACTGATGAGCTGTATAATTGAAAGAGAATGCCGTCTTCGAGCTGTGATGATGTGTGATTTACCGCTGGAGAGAAATGAATAAGAAAATCAAATGGCTTCAAATTGCCTCAGGCAGGAGGAACAAATGAATATCTTCTACTCTTTTATCAGTCTTCTCCTGCCATCTTCAATCAAGGTTATGAGGAAGCTTCAAGAGTTGCAGGTAAAACAGAAGCACGGATGTTTCATTCTCATCTTTCTCACGGATCTAATGGGGTTTGTTTTAAGAAGATTTCAGCCCACGATTTTTATAGTCTCTGACATTCTCAAGTATCCTTTGACAGCAACAGTAAGGAATGACAGGACAGAGGACACTATTCAGAATAGCAATTACAGACTTTAATGAGACCTTTAATGGCAGGTTTAACACTTGCCTTATAATTTTATGGGAGCCATATAAATCGATGGAAAACTCCCAGTGCCATTTTGAGGAAAGCTCGCAGCTCGACCCAGCGAAAGACAGTGACACTATTTAAAAGCACATAGACAGTCAATGGAGATGTGAGCATGTCAGTGTCTGAGGGCTTTACAGCGATGGTCAGTACTGATTGCTCTGCAAAAGAGGCTTATGTCAAGGTGACTGTGTCAGTGTGTCATCAGAATATCCTCATGCAGAGCATTCCTTATTTATACATCTGATTTCTCTATTCAATTTGTTCTGCTGGTCCCATGACAGCGGATCAGGCCAAAATTCCCCAAAGAAGCCACAAATCAATAAGGAGGACGCTGACGCAGCGCTCTGGGGTGAAGCGTGAGTGAGGAGCTGACAGGGCTCCCATCACTCTTGCCTGACATGTTCTCAGCACATCTGACATGCTGTCACACACTTACCCCTCCCTCCTTCACCACATCAGCCCTGCAAACATCTGCACTAAAGGTTTACAAGGCTTTAATCCTGTTTCATGATTGGTTATATCAAACAGTAGACAGATCAACTCTTCTTTTTTACTACGTGCTTTGGGCAGTCTGTTGGTGCATGTGTTGCAGTCTTCTCCTGCTGAGGCACTCACAGTTCTTGACATTTGCAGAGCTATTCGTCTAAAGAGAAGTTGTCCTCTTTCGTATTGATTTGTCATCAGTTATATGGTTATGCTGGTTCCAGCACTGACAAATATTCTCAATTTTTGGTAGAAGAATGGGTCGATTGGGAGTAAATGGAATCTGCTGTCTAATATGTGCAGTGAAAAATGCAGCTATGCATTTTTATCTTATTTTTTTCCTCCAGTGGCTTTGCTTTGTATATGTTCGCAACCATTTTTGTCAGTTCCTCACTTTGGTCCAGGCTAAAAAAAAGTCTAATACAATAATTTATATCCATGTACTCATGATTTGTCCATGTCTTTTTCATTATTCAGTCAGATTTGCACTCAGTGCAGTAAACCGTTTCAGTAGAAAATGCTGGACAAGAGCATAAACACAATTTTTGACTTTGCAGGTATTTCTTTTATTCAGGATTTAGTCACCATTTACAGTCTAGAATTTGTTTTGTTTCAGCAACTTACTGCTAAAGTTACAATTAAAGTAAGACTGCATTTGCGATAATGACCAAAAACCTCAAAAACAAAAAACACACCGCAAACTAATTGATAATAGCCAATGTGTCCCAGAGCACAACAGTAAAGTCAGTCATAATCTTAGATAACAAACATTTCTCTCTGATATGACCACCCCATGCATATGCCCTGGAATGCAATAATTTTTAATCTCAAATATATTATGTCTTGTAATCTGAGATAGAGTTAATCAAAAATTCTGCAAATCAGATGAAAAAAGTAATAAAATCTACGGCCATCAAAATATATCACCAAGTAATATTTCCTTTTCCCTGGAGCCTCATGATCTGCTAGTTTTGCTATTCATTCATCAATTAAGGTCAGCTTCACACTATATACAGTATATACCTTAATTTTGTCCCTCTCCATTTATGTTTTTCTTTGACTGAAGCCCATCTCTCTCTCTCGAGCCCTCGGTGCTGGTAAGTGCCGTTGACACCTCCACTTATTTAGTAGTGACATCCATCACCTGGAAAAGGTCTCGTGGCTTTTAGTGTATTAATACACATTAACAGTTCTCTCCATGCCGGACCCACCCCCACCAAAGCCTTCCAGCTGTAGTCTTATTTAAAGCGTCTTTGAAGGAATGGTGGGAGCGGAGTTCATTCTTCAATACTATTAGCCCCGGCAGATTCAGTGATTTATCCTCCTTTTTATAGGAATTGTTTATTTTTGTTGTTGATGATGTTTTTTTCCTTAAGTGAGGAGGTTTCATGCTTAGTTAGGCCACTAGCAATACCTCTCACATTTAATACATTCTGACCTGATTTATCAGTTTGAGGACAGAATTGACCAACACAGGGGAGAAGTGACATTCAAGTCCATTCATCAATGTAACAGCTCTCAAAACAGTGGTAAACCAACAGAGCCTTAAGAGCGCCTTGAGGATGTCAGACAAAAGTAAATGGATTAATAAAAATACAAATTGAAAACTGTTCAGTTGATGGTCCAATGTTCTATAGATTCCCAAAGAAGACAAAGACTTAGTTAGACACTGTCGCTCCTTCCAGGCAAAGCTTGCTTTAACCTGCACACCACGTCTGGAGCCTTTACTTAAACATATCATTGGCTTTACCCCAAGGTGGAGGGTGTAGGGAGGGCTACATCTCTTTATACCCAATTAAGCTTGCCAAGGGAGGTAGACGGTCCCGACTGAGGGCTCCTCTCCCTCGGTGCCCCATTAAAGCACTGAGAAGTCTGCAGAAGCCTAAGTCCCTGGCGGACAAAAGCCTTGACCCGGAGCCAAGGAGAAACGCTCCAGCTTCACTCACCTAAACATACCGACGTGACTACAAAATAAGAAGTTGCCTGCAGTTCAGGAGAGATGGAGGTTGCACAAACTTGTGTGGGTGTATGCTTGTGTGTGCAAAGGGAGGTGGAAAAAAAAAAAAAAAACACTTGTTTTTCTTGGTAGTGTATCTGATGAACATGGTAAGAACTATTCTGGTTGTCTCAATAGGTGCAGTGTTAGCTTTATTTTCTATTCTTAGGGTGAGCATTTTTCTACAAACATGTTTAGACATCAGTCTTGCTCTGTAGGAAAGGAAACATCGTTCCCTAAGCCCTACCTCTACTCAAATCATGACAAATGCTCTAACATGCTTACCCAGTGGTTTTGCATCACTCATAATTCATTGTCCCTGGTCCTCCCAACCATCTGGGATCAGCTGGCCCCCAACAGTGCCAGTGCTTCCTGTGTGCTCCAGTGGTGCCGACCCATCTGTCCCTGCCTGGAGGCTGTTGTGTCGAGTCTCAGTGGTCCCGCAATCAATGACCACGTAGATGGGGCAGAGAAATGCTCCCCCAGTGTCCACTTCTACCCGCCTCTGACTCGGACAGGTCTGCAGATGTGGACTCTTTACTTTCTAGAAAGCTTCTTTTCTTCTTTTCTCTTTATTCTCTTCACTTTGTCGTCTGCAGCTCACACCATCTTTCCCCCACTGCACACTCTTTGTGGCAGTCAAGGGAGCACTGAGACCGTCTGTGTTCTGTTTGTAGTAGTGATTATGATCACAGTGACAGGCTTATGGGCTTGTCATTAGCATTAACAGCTGAACCTTTCTAACAATGGCTGCAGTCACGATTTATTCAGGTAAGGGGGAGGACTTTCAAACTTTCTTAATTGTCCTAAATTTCTTAAAGCCACATTTCCAATAAGAAAATGAAGGTTTGCACTTATGTGGTCTGCCTTAGGTGCCAATTAGGGCTGAAACGATTCCTCGAATAATTCGAGTAATTCGATTACAAAAAATGATCGAGGAATTTTCTCTGCCTCGAGGAATCGTGTAATTTATTTATTTATTTATTTTTTTTCGTTTAATTTCACCAGCTCAAAGCCTCGTATTACGCCCGGACTACATTTAATGCGACACAACACGCTGACGCTGCGCCATACATCCATGCGCTGCGCACGTTAAAGGGGGGAGAAATCAGCCTTTACCCGGTATATAAACCTCTGTTCCCGCTACAGTTTTAACTAAAAGAAAAGGCAGAAAATGTCAGAAAAATAAAAACGTAATAAAGCTAACTGGGTAGTTTTCATTTCATTTTATCTCTGTAGTCATTCATGGATAAAACAAGCAGCACTGGTGCCTAATGTGCTCCAATACAGCAGGAATCAGAATTTTATTTTGAACACTGGCAAAACTCTAACTTAAAACTTAACTACAACTTAAAATTTGCTTGACACAAATGAAAGTTCAATTGAAACACGTGGGAAAAACACCTAACATTTAAGTTATGTCTGATATCAGGTGTAATGGCATTTTTAGGTTAGATCCTTAGTTTTTTGAGTGAAGGCAGTGAATTTGGTCAACTGGGCGTAAGTTCAGGGTTTTTAAATGCACAGCCATGAACCTACTGTATTATATAATTTAGTCTTGATGTCAATTAACATCTAACATCTTATGTATATTTATAATTGCTCTTTAACTAAACAAATATATGTTTTTTATCCGATTACTCGATTAATCAATGGAATTTTCAGTAGAATTCTCGATTACTAAAATATTCGATAGCTGCAGCCCTAGTGCCAATGTTGGTACAGTTTAAACTCTCATATAAGAAGGGAGATATTTGTAAGTCACAAAGATAGAGCCACTTTAATTTTTTATTTATTTTTTTTGCTTCCTTTGAACTTTGTTTATTACATGGCTGTAAACCCTTTTGCTAGAGGGGTCTGGGGTTCAGTCTGAGTCATATTAATGTTTGGAGCGTTTATTTCATGTTCAATTACAGTGTAGAAGTTTGTGAGTGTGTTATCCTGCTGAGCTGTGACGTCATGAAGTATACACGTGCACACTGCCATTCCAGTTGCAGAAAGTGTACTCACAAAAGAATGTCATTTGGATCATAGCCAGTGTCTACCAGATGGCCATGTCACAAGTTATGTTTTATAATCTTGTCTGAATTTATTGTGCTCAGAGGAAGAACCTAACTCATTATCTCATGGTGTGCAAGTGATTAATGTCAGGGGTCTAGTCTTTTTATTTTCGGCACAAGCTGCCAATTGATTAGGATTCATACACTTAGTCATTTTACCAGGCAATGGAACAATAGTTTAAGGACATTTATCTAATTAAAGGGGCGGGAGTTGATCATGTGGGACAACAGTAAGAGGCCCTATGTGTCCAGCAGGAATGGTTTTAAGGATTCATGTGCTTCTGAAAATGAGGCTGTCAGTGCACAATGAAAGGAGGATAAACGGCAGAGGAGAAATCTATTAATTTATAATTCCAAACGCTGCATGGGGATTGCTTATGTTACAAATATAATCTCCGTGCTGCCTTTAAAAGTTGTGGTCTCTCACATATCAAGATAGAGGCTGCAACAGCGGTATTAACTGCTTAAATCTAAAGACATTCTCTTTGGCTCCAAAAAATGGGGTGTAATTGGAAATCTGGCCTGCAGCTTGTGAGACTGCCGACATGACTACTCAGATAAATAGGCCTGTTAGAAGCACCAGAGAATTTTCAAGACAGCGACAGACTGAGCAGCAGAAAGACAAAGATTGAGACACTGGTATTTTGAAAGTAAGAGAAACATAGAGACAGAAACTGTGGGCATCTCTTCAGTTTTAATGGAAATTAATAGGTTGTGTATTCAAGAAAATCCCATTACAGCCTTGGCCTTATTTGCTGCGTTATTTCCTCTTTTAATGTTTGCCTGTAATACAAACAAAGAGTCCAAACAAAGAGAGTAGGCGAGGTGTGTGGGTGTGGGAATCTGAAGCTTTATTACCTGCCCATATTGAAGGCCAAATTACAAATCTTGGAGCAGTTATTCTTGCCTCGAGATGTTGTTTCAACCCCACGTTTGAGGCAAATCATCCTGTAATGGTGCCGCTTATTGCAAATGCAGGAAGTGATGGAAGGTAATGAATGAGGCGGAGGTACAATCCGGTAAGGCGGCATCTAACTAAGTGGGTCTCTCCTTCTCAACCTTCAGCTAGCCAACCCCATCTCCTACTGCTGAGACCATTATTCAAACCGTAACAAGCCGATTCATTTGTGCTGTCGGTGAGCTGAATTAGATTCCCGCTTGAGTGACCATTGAGCAAAACATGAAGATGTTTTCCGCACCAAACATGCAGCATTTACATAATCTCAGCTCACAGTTGGGGCAGCAATAATAAGTTGTGATAAAATTGTCATTAGAGGCAGGAATGTGCAGGGAACAGGAGACGCTCGGCTCAAGATTAATATGGGAGCTCTCCGTGGTGCTCAAATGTCAAGGGACACAGAATAATGAGACTGGCTTTAAGGATGGTGACATACCTGTATGAGCACATACTTGCTGGCATGCCTGCCTGCATAATTCAGTCTGGGTGCATCTGTGAGTCTATGTATACTAATCTGAAGGTCAAAACGTGTGGTCTCTATTGTGCATCAGACACGTTGCCCTCTAACACATTGCTTACTGTTTTCAGCAACAATTAGAACCCTTGACATAAACAGTTGGGCTAGGTTTTAGAACTTAATCAGTAAATGTTTTACCTCATACACAAACATGCTTGATATTCACACATTTACTGTATACAAGCAACTAGTTATTTAAAGATAAGATTTACATCACGTATACCCTAAATAATAACATACACTGTCCGCAAGGTTATTTTAATCTTGCTTAATACCTTTAAAGGCTGGCCAGTCTTGTGTTTCTGTGGACATACTATAAAATCATAAGATGTACATAACCACAGTGCCTAAAAACACCCTTCTTTCACTGGCTGTCCAGATGTGGCTAAAGAAGCCAAACCCCTCAAGCTAAAGCTGATGGTAAGATAATGCCATGTAATGCAGCTGTTCATGTGCGAGTTAGTGAATGGATAAAAGAAATATCAAAAAACATATATCCCTTTCAAATGTGGAACAGATCTAGGGTATATTGAGGAAAATTATATTACATTCTCTTTTTGTAATAATTTTTGTTTTTGTTTAAAAATTGGATAAAAAAAAAAAAGAAATTTTTTTGATCTGGCATTTAAATTTGTCCAAGGAAGTCCAATCACAAGTGGCCTTAACAATGGGATGGCTTCAGGAACTACCCACCAAACTGATATTGTTGGCTTAGGCGATGAGTCATTAAATCTTTGGGCAGATAATTACCTCAATAAAAGTCATTGCCATTAGGTTTCTTCATTGGATTTTTGTTTGAAGATATTTCACTATACTGAAACCTAATTTAAGCTTATATAGCCTAATTCTATATTTTGTATATCCTTTGCTGGATAAAATTTAGGTGAAAATACTTGTAGCAGTTGTTTCTTTATTTTATTATTTCCTACATCTTTTTGCTTGTTTTCTGTGCAGTACCCCTAGCTGTTTTCCAGGTGCTGCTTTTGAGTGTTAAAAATAACGTAAGACAAGGAGTGTTTTTGTATAACACATTTGTACAAGACATTTCAAAGTGCTTTACATAAAATACAAAAAGTAAAAGAGTTTAAAATCAGACAAAAAAATTACAGAAAGACAGACATTAGTTAATAAAGTTGAAAAGTCGTGAAAATATTGTTAAAGTTGTTTGCAAGTCGATACGATTAGTGTTTATAAGCCTATAACCTGGAAATGTCAGCTCACATTGTCTAAAACACATTTATGATCAGATTTCTTGGAAGGCATTTTAATGCAAGGTCTGAACAGGGTCTTTGATTCATTACCTTCATATTACTAATATGTGATGGTGAACATCTTTGGCTACTGTAACGGGAGCCACTCCTCCTGGAAGGTGTTTTTCAAGACTCTGGACTCTTTTGCCATATTTAGCAGTATGCATTTTCTCTTGTATTTAAAATCAAATGTCTTAATCCAACATGTTAACAGTAATGAAAATTCACTTGCATGACATTGTTCTTTCTTGGATATTTTTTTCTTTTTTCTTTCTTATCGTTGTTACCTCATTACCATCCAAGGCATCCATCAGTATCATCAGCAGTGTCAGTTCAGGGTGTTTCTGCTGGCATGTAGGCGGGTTGGTTAATATTTAGCTGCTATAACATTATTCACTGCTTTTCTTGAGGGAACAATTCAAATAAAAGATCAGTTTGAGATGGAAAAGGTCTGTGGATTCTAAATAGGGCTCAAGTCATTACAATAATAATATTGTTACTGATAAATACAATTACTTACCTTAGTCAACTCAAAGATAGATAGATAGATTTTTCAAACAAAAAAAATGTATCATAGCTTCATAAAATATCAATTCAGTATAACAATAGATACACTTGATTACGAGGAGAATACAAAATTACAGAATACAAAACAAATATTCAAACTGTATTTGTAAGTTAATTTCAGTTTTATTTCAAATCTGAAATGAAGGATAAGTATTCACATGTACCAGATACAGTGTATGTCAAAAATATTGAAAACTATTTTAATAATAAAAAAAAAAGTACTGACACCTCTGTTATAAGTGCGCCGTACTGAAATGAACATTTAGATTCTCCTGTTGTCAAAGTAAACCAAGCCTACCATAACTTTCATCTTTCAGCAAAGGTCTAGTTTAACAACAACAACACGCTGAAATGTAATATTTGGCTAAAATTATCCATCCATCCATTTTTCTATGCCTGTTTTATCCTGTAAAAGGGTCGCGGGGTCTGCTGGAGCCTATTCCAGCTCATTACAGGCGAGAGGCAGGGGTTCACCCTGGACAGGTTGCCAGTCTATCATAGGACCACATATAGAGACAGACAACATAAACGCTCACACTCACACCTACAGGCAATTTAGAATAATCAGTAAACCAAACATGCATGTTTTTGGGCTGTGAGAGGAAGCCGGAGAGAACCCACATAAGCACGAGGAGAATGTGCAAACTCCACACAGAAAGACCCCCGCCAGGGCCGGGAGTCTAACCAGGAACAGACTTGCTGTGAGGCAACAGTGCTAACCACTAAACCACCATACTGCCCACTGGCTCAAATTATTTCTAAAATCTAACTTTGCTGTACAGTCTTGATCTTGAGATGAAACAGCAATAGATGTGGATTATCTAACCCTTTGTATACAATTTTGAGAAATTTTAGTTCTTAATTCAGTCTTTATAAAATAATAATAATGTTAATAATTTTATGTGAATCAGTTATTTTCACTCACATACCCTGTTATCAGCCACAAAAAGTACTGATGTATGTAACTTCTTTTATAATATTTTGTAACTGATAAAGCACTAACTCTTGATACAGTTCTACAAGTAACTGTCTGCTTCCCTCGGTGATGCACATACCCTATCTCCGGTTTTAAGGTGCTATCCAATATTTTTATGTCTGTTTTATTATATTTTTTCAGTATTCATGCAGGAAGTAAACAAGTCTAACTGAGCAAAGCCATCAAAAAGGTGCTACAATGCAGGAAGCACTTCACAAAGACATGGCGTCCACAGTAATGTGCAATTTGTCACAGGAAGAGGCTTTAAACACTGCATTAGGTGGGCATCAACCTGGATATATTCATCTGCAGACAAAAGCAGAAGCAGCACAGAATGGGATGTTTGACTATTATCAGTGCTGCAGAAAACATTATCGTGTTGTTGCTGCAAAAACATACCGAGATCCTCCCTCCCTCCCCTGGAATTAGAGATGCTTTGACCACAGGACATTGTGTTTTAATGAATGTCTCTAACCTAATGGTCACACCACTGGTTTATGTTATTAGCTTATTTTTCCTAATATGCACCCTTGTGAAATAGGCCGTTATTTTGCTAAAGGTTGTGCTTCATTTATGTCCATGAAAATAAGAAGTAGTGAGTTGTGGAAAAATAAAATTGCTCAATTTTCTGTTTAATAATAATCCCACTTCTGCATTCTGCATTTAACTGGAGTAACGACAAAATATTGCTTAACGAAGATAAATTTCCCATCATTACTGGGCCACATGTTTGTGTTTGGGTGTTTGGAGCAGAGTACAGGCTACCTTAGAGGCATTGCCTCTTTTCTCTGTTCAATGACGTGTCGGTGGGTTTAGGTGAACATGAACACGTGAACAAGAAAAGTTCCTCTTTTCCTGTCGTTTAACTTGAGAGCGTCCACGTGTTGTGTGTGTGATGGTGTGCCAGTCCCTCTCTGTATCGGGATACAGGGGTTTATTGTAAAAGACCCACCCTTTATAGAGAAAGTGTCAATTTCAAGACAAAGTCAAGATGGCAGTCACACAGAATCCATATTTAATAGTGGCAAACGGAGCAAACACAATTGAGGAAAAATCAATACTGCTTTCACGTTTGATCATACGTCACATCTCAGTGAACCACTACTTACCTCTGTCCTTTTGTCTCCCTGAAAAGGGCTGTCAATTTCTCGCAATGAGTCGTAAACAAACGCATAACGGTTCCACTTCTCTTTGTGCTTTGCGGACGAAGAGTTATCTATAGACGTGTACAGTAAATAGAAGTAGGCATGTGGTGTGAAATCTGTCCGTGGAAAGACAAATGAAGAAGAAAAGACACTTTTAACATTCACCTTTTTTTATGTTTTTTTTTTTTTACCACAAAGCAAATTGCTTTGAAAGGTGCCGAGCCGCTGCGGGAAGAAAAAGTTAGCAAAGGATGTATATTAGACCGCCTGGTGAGACGTGTGCTTTTAATGGCGCCTGCACAGGAAGGGGGCAAAATCATTATCCTGTCGACGTGTTAAAGAAAAGCAGATTGAAGGCTTTAACCATTTCATAGTGTATTCTGAATAGATAGATGAGACATGTTCAGGCCAAATGATATGATATGATATGTTTCTTTTATACTGTTGTAGGGCTGGGCGATATGGACCAAAAGTCATATCTCGATATTTTCTAGCTGAATGGCGATACTCGATATATATCTCGATATTTTTTCTGTGCCATAATTGGGGTTTCCCCCAAAGCATTATAGCATAGCATCTCTGTTAGCTTCATTTTTTTCTGAGGCAAACCCTTAAAAAAACAGTCAGTTTTAATACAAAGCCTCGTGCCAAATGTCACACAGGTACCTTTATTAACAGAGGTCTGCACAATATCAAAATGTATAAAACAAATGAAATAAAAATAAACTGCCTGCATATAAAGAATAAAAATGCTTCTTGAATAAAATAAAACAAATATCCCTTTCCTGCATAACAATTAAATTAAAATACACTGTGCAATTAATACAATGTAGACAGTAACAGGCAGACTTTTCCACTGAGGTTCACAGTTGTGCAAATAACAAAACATTTGTGCAAATCTCAAATAAAACATTCAAGTCAATTTGTCACAAAATAAGCTATATCAAAATCATTAAAAAAAAAAAAAAAAAAAAAAAAAAAAGTAAATCGATATAAACGATATTGTCTCGTACCATATTGTGTTTGAAAATATATCGATATATATTAAAATCTCGATATATCGCCCAGCCCTACACTGTTGACTAGTTGGTATGTACTTGAGTGTACTTGAGGCTGTTGAGGTCAGGATGGCAGCATCTTGCTCTCCTTTAACTCTTTTGGTCAGCAGGCAGCTTGTTCAGCAGATGTGCCTTTGGTGCTGACAGCTCCAGCGCGGGACCAGGGTGAAGGATTACTAGGAAAGGACGGTGGTAGGGCACACGCATGATGACCTGTCGACTTCTGTCACCTGTCTTTGTCTGCCTTTCTTTTCTTCATAAACTGAACCCCCTCCTTCCTGCCGCTTTTCTGAGCCCCGTAGGTTTTATGCATTGTTTGGTGAAACAAGGTTTCCCAGTAATGGATCTTTTCTATATCCGAGCTCAAGTTATCTGCTGTGACAGCCCTTCGCTTTCCCCAGACTGGGCTTTGTATTACCTTTGTTTGGAACAGAGCAGAATTTGAGAAAAGGAATTTCATTACGCTGTGTGTGTGTGTTTCCTTTCCCATATGAGCTTTTATCAACTACACATGGATTAGGGCACATATACCCAGGTGTATATGCAGTATATCTGTCGTTACTGACACCCCCCCCGAGCGAGTCGTGTGTGGTAAAACAGACCCGTGCTGAAGGACGTGTAAGAGGACAAGTCTGTCATTATTCACTTAACAGGCAAAGAATGTGCCATAACGGCCTCTGTGCTGCTTTTCCTCACCTATTGTGACTGGTAGTGATGGTCCTCATGTCTGTTTCTGAGATTCAAGCGGGAGAAACCCATTCCAGTACCAGCAGGGAGATGATTGACATGGGAGGCCTCTTAGTAATGTATAAAAATGTGCCTCTGATCGCTGTTCACTCATCCAGTGGAGCATGCTGGAAAATACCAAGCCCGCAGTGAGCTCCAGGTCCCCCATCAGCGGGCAATGTGTCCCCCCCCCAACGAATTGCAGTGCTCAGTCTGGTGTACAAATGCCCATCCCTCCCCCTCTTCCTATCTTCTACCCTCTCCTCCCACTCCTGCCTTGGCACACGCTCTGGTATGCACTGAAATTCAATCAGATGCTTAATTACATCTTAACATGGGTTCCTACCAGCTGGCTTTATTCCCCTGCTTCTGATTAAAGGGATTAGAAAAATGAAATTTAACAGTGGATTTGCATATTTCTCTGAAAGGCGGACTGGCATGTCTCTGCGGCTGTCTGGTCAGTGTTTTGCCTTTCTTGCTCCCTGTAGTCAATAGGATGAGGATGGAAATCAGAAAAACTTTCTGCCCCCAGTTCTGAACAGCAGGTTGAAGCAATGGAGAGATGGGACCCTCAACTTTGTCTCCCCTCCCCGTCCCTCTCATGGCACTGCAGACATGATACCACCCCAACAGAGTTATGCATAGATCCCATCACACCAAAAAACATCCCAGAATGTGTTTGCCTGTTGTATTTAATTGTGCTTGTTTTATTACCTTGAAGATGAAACCATTTCTGCTGCTGATGTTTCTCTGATGAATGGCACACAGCAAAAACCGGGTGGCTTTAGGCTTCTTCCTAATGGGGCCAAGTGAGCCCACTATCCAAGCTGTGCAAAGAAAATGGGCCCATTAATCACAGAGTCACCAGCATCATCTCCATATGATTATTCTCCTCATGTGTTGGCCGACTCTTTGCTGCGCAGGAATTATCGCAGCATATTTCGCTTTATCCCCCCCCCTCTCAAAACAACTTGCACTTTCACCATCTGTAACTGAGTTTATTCTATTATAAGAGGAGATCTACTTACATTTCTACCGTTTATTTTATATAATTCAATAAACATCCTTTGTAACATTTCATCTGGATTTGAGGCAGAGATTCTGAGAAGGGAGGAGAACAGGACAGAAACTTGAGAATTGAATGTTTACATCATGCTGGCTTATACTTCAAATATGAATTGGTGTTTACTTTGTCCAATTAAAGAGGACTGAACTAAAGCAATCATTTTGGTATGAGTCTGCGAACAAACCAGATCAATCATTAACATTTTGTTTCTGAAGAAGGACACTTTAATTAGTCCCAATGAAACAGTGTGAAGAGCGCAGGCTCAAGAAAACTATAACATGAACAGTGGGAGCTGTGGCTCAGTGAGCTGCAGCCTAGTCAGTCTCACATGAGACTCTACTGCCCCCTTTTGGAACAGGAAAGATCATCACTTTATATGTCTGAAGCCAAACTGGAATTCATGGAATTTACATTATTCCTGGAATGAAGAAATAATAAAAAGACATGCAAAATAAGTTAAAAACAAGAAACTCATGCAAAAGCATTCCAGTGAAATGATGTGCCTGACTGAATGTCGTAAGACAAACTTACATTCAAGAATGTTTTGTAAGCATTTTGAATGGGTCATTAATCCAACTGTAGCATCTTCTCTTGTTCCCCTGACCTCTGTTCTTTCTATTTCTATTCTTCTTTCTATTCTATTATTGCCATTTAAAGAAAAGTATAGAGCTGAGCTTAAAGATTTTTTTCTTTTAATACCCAACTTGCTTTTCAACAGATCCACAAAACAATGCCATTTGAGATAACAAATGTCTCCTCAGCATACGTACCAAGATCTGTTGATTTAATGTTGGGCATTTAGCTTGGTTTAGAGTGCCACCTCGTGGCCAGAGAAAGTATCACTTCCATTACTTCCTGCTTCTCACAGGATCATGGGGTAGATTTTAATTTACATGGCTTCATTATTATTTCCCGTCCGTATGTGCAAAATAGCACTATAGAGTTTAGTATATATCATATCTTTTTATATTTTATATAGGTGTTGGTTTTTGGGGTGTTTTATTTCTCCTTTTCTTGGTTCTTGTATATGACTGAGTGAGTGAGATGGAGATGTCAATTTCCCCGAGGGAACCTCCCAAAGGGATGAATAAAGTCGTCTGAATCTGAATATGAGTAGTAGTATAAATTATATGATCAGACAACCTACTAGTTCTTTTAAGTATAAGCAATGTCTAAAAGAGTTACTTTTTCAATATTTTTTTTCAAGAAAATTTCAAGAAAAAAAAAAAAAAAAAAGATTCAAATGCACCTTAACATTTTTTATATTTTTTATATTACTTATATTTCTTGTATTTCTTATTGTTTGCACTACTGCTATTTATCTTGCACTGGAGAGGTGATGCTACCTCTAATCTCACAGTACCCAGGTACATTGATAATAAAGTATTCTGATTCTGATTCTGAAGACACAAGAAGATGCACACACTCTGATTCTGATGTTTTAAAAGTTGGTAACTAAATGTAAAGCCAAAAACACTACTAATAATGACAATACTGATAAAGGAGAATGACTTTGACTTCATTTCCAAAAAATAAAAAAAATGCACATGTTAAAAGAAAATAGACTTAATCTTTTTCTTGAGCTGGCACTCCTTTGGGCAGAGATGTATAAAATCCATCGTTACCATCAATGTTTTTGTGTCGAACATTGCTGCGCTCTGCACATGCTGCTAAATGTTGCACTTGCAAATCACATCACTTTTTTAGACATTAACGCTTCGACTGCAACTCACATGCGCTTTTCCTGATCGATCCATGGGAGTGCTTGTCCTTGAAACTCTAAGGGTATAGGATACTGTACATCTATTTTTAAATAATGTATTCCAATCAATTGGCAGCTAAAGTGATCTTGTTGATTGAGAGTGGCTGATTTACAGATCTAATCTGGAAGTGTCTAATTCAGGACCTGGTTGTCAGGCGTCGCTTCAACACCCTAACCTCGATTTTTTTCCCAAAGTGCCCCTGAGCTGCAATCGGCTGCTGAGGTGGCTGAACCTGATATAACTGAGGCACTTGGTAAATTGTACCGAGTCCAACAGTGCCACCTGCTGGACAGAAGTCGTATTGCAGAGGCTGACCTCAGCAGAACCCTGCTTACATCTGCAGATATTTTGAAGCTCATTCAAATCTGCTCTTATTGCTCTAACACCTTTTATATGACACCAGATGTTTCACCTGGTTCTCATCATACAGTCCACTGCGCACATACTCTAACAGAAGGCTCATTAGAGACACATTGAATCAGGGGCACAGGTCATTAAAAGATTGTGTTCCACATTTATATCACTACATAGTCATAAAAAAAGTACATTTCCACAGAAGCAGCTAATGTGCAGAACACTGCATATGGTCGGACTGCATGTTAGATTTCAAACCATATGCAAAACAGAACAATTCTTTTTTTTCTTTTCTTAACATGAAATTGTATTGTGCAGGGACATGGTCTTAATTCCTTCCTTGATGAAGCAAACTTCAAATCTTTCATTTGAGGTTTAAAGGATGTGGGGGAAAATGAAAAATGCAAAAAAAAACAACAAACAACGTATGTTTTTGTTTTGATTACGAGAAAGAGAGCACAAGCAATGTGTGTATTTGAAGCCACAAAGCTGATAAAGTACATCCACATCCAGGCTGCCCAGATCCAGTTTGCAGGTGGACGTTAGTCTTCTTTTCTCACAAAAAAATAGAAGAAAACACAGACACATATTTCAGAGTGGTTATGGTCCAGATGGCCGTGCAGCCACAGCAGCTGTAAATCAGAATGTGTTGTGCTTCCTGGACGAGCGGGCTGCAGACTGGAATCTCTCTGCAAGGTGAGACTGCTGACAACAGCCATTACAGGGAATGAAACTATGACTTTGGGGCTGAAGGGTAGCGAGGCAAATAGCATTCAGCCTTTTTGTCCTGATAAAGTAGCAGATGTTAGTTTTATTAAAATCAACACATATAAACTTAATTCTGATGTATTCCACCATAATCCTCTTTAATGCTCATTATAATAAATATCATATTGCTTGACATTGATATTGTTTCAAAATAAACTGCAACGCTCCAGTGAAGGTTGCCAGTAAAGGATTTTTAAAAGGCATTTTAACGATAACTTGCACGCTTGTTCAGTTTTAACACGCGCTACAAAAAAAATGTTTTGTGAACCTTGTATACAGTGACACAGAACAGCCCACTCATGTCAGTGTTTATAGTATTTCAATATTTCTCTAGGAACACCGGAGACATGTATATGAACTTAAACTTACAATAGATTGAAGTCGTTGCACGGATCTGCAGTAAATCTGGTTGCGTTACATCCACGTCTATGTAAGTAATGACATTAATTTCTCCCTGCACACATTAACCTTCAGCCACCTTCCTCATGCGACTCCTCATTGATTGGAGAGTGCTGTTGGAAGGGCAGGCCGCGTGTTTGCATTCGAGGAGAGAGATAGAAGGCTGGAGGCGTAGGTGGAGCCGTGATGTTGATTGAGTGGGGCACCATAACCTGGCCATAAAGTGGATGCTGGGTGTGGCCCTGTATATCATCCTCCACACATGCCGAACATAACTCTTTGAGAAATTGCAGGAGCTCTGCAGCTGATGCACTAATAAGGGTTTCCGAGAACAGCGTGGCGTTGGTGCACTCCGCCACTGAGCGCACTCACCGGGGCATCAAAGGAGAGCCGTTTCTGAACAGTATTTACAACTTGTAGATTAGATGTCACTGTGCTGTATTTCTTACCTTTCGTTGACACCCTTATGTCTGAAAATGTAAATGGATTCAGATTTCTTTTTGCATTCTCGAGATTGAAACTGCAATGAAATATGAATCGCTTGGACCTCTGGTATGCAGGAAAAGGAAGGAAAAAAAAAAATCTGTCATCGCACACTGTCACTGTACAGCCAAGTCCTGATGACTGATTTATAACCCATCTGCCTTCCTCCAGAGCACCATCATTTTATATTCTAATCAAAGGAGTGAAAAAGGCACTGGATTATTGTGTTACAAACTTTCAACTCACATAGCCAAAGTTGACCCTCTGGATGTCGTGAGAAATATTTTTATCACATCATGTTAGCAGACACTATGAGCTTTATAAGACTCCAGATGAAACACTTAGCAAATATAGGACCTTAGAGTTTATAAGCAGGTTTTACAATCTGATCTGGTGCCTGTGCTGCAAATGTTAGTCTGCAGGATCACAATCCAGCTTTTTGATTATCATATACAATCTTGTATGAGGTTACAACCAAGTCTTGTTTAGCTTAGCCTACTTTAGCATTTATTTGCTTGATTAACTGGCTGTTGGCTGTATATTCATACTTATTGTAAAAACCTGAAAGTTAATTTAAAGGGGCAAATCCAATTGCGGCTACTCAGACCAGAGCCAATATATTCTTCTGCATGTGGGGGCAGAACTGAGCCAGAGTCCCCAGGTTTCTTGGTATGACAATGGTATCAGTATGGGTCAGCCCAAACTGTCTGCAACACATGAGTGTATGGTAATTAACCAAGTAGTGGTGCATCTTCTTTTTCTGCAGTGCTGCAGCATGCAGTGCTCATCCTCCTGTTGTGTACTTACTCTATTTAACTCAGACTTAGCAACAGAGCAAATTAAGCATAACATTTGTGAGTCTGAGCCAAGCGCCAACCACATGGAAGCCAGCTTCATTGCAGTTCCTCGGCTGGCCACTAGAGGCTGGCAATCTCCACTGACTCCCATGTTAAAATGTCCAACAAATAAACATATTTATAGCCTGGTACAAGAAACAGCATAGGTCCAAATTACTTGATTTCTTACCTATGACAACTCTGAAGGGGGTAATTATTTTTGTACAACGCAAGTAGAGTTTTATATCAAGCATTACATTCATTTCTATGATTGATTGACAGTTGGCTCAGCCAATGGCTAGCCACCATCTCTTCCTAATTCATAGTCGCTGTGCTTCTGCACTTAGCAAAGCAACCAGCATCTTTCTTGGAAAACAATGAAAAACAAATAGGAGCTGGAAATACGTCAAAGTAAATTCTTTGGTACCCAGCAGACCAGTCACATGCATAGTTACAGTTCTGGGGGGATGTGCACCAGCTTACAGCAAAGGTTAAAAGGTAAAGTCCTCTGCTTCAACAGACATATATTGAACCATAAATCATGCAAAACTCTTGTTCGGTCTCTTGTTTCATCACTCTCATTTTCTGTTCTATCGTGCTGCTTTGACGTACAGTGCAGCTCTGCAAACTAGTTTCATCCCTGTTGATGAGTGACTTCATTTTGCAAAGCAGTATGCAATTGTTGCAGGATATTATCCAACGTTACTTTAGCTATTGTGGGGACAGGACACTGTGAGAGTTACAAGGCTTCCTAAAAGTAACCAAATACTGCTTCAAATGAAAATTAAACTGCTTTAACGAAAGTTTCTGGCTGTAGTTTCAAACCTTCTTTTTTTTCCTTCTTGTATTCCTCTGCTGGTGAGTGGTGTGAAGTGGGTGCGAGCCCCCCTCCTCCTGGATCTCTTGCTGTGCTCCAAGCTGTGTGCTAACGTCCATACCCGCCTGTTCATCTCTGTTGAATATCTTTGTACCATTCATCGCCCCTGCTGTCACATCTCACTGGCAGAACTAAGATAGGCCAGAATGAGAGCATCGCAAACGCCATGCTGACATTTGGGGAATGAGAAACAAACAGAGATGTAGATTGCATAGTTTCTAGCAGATGAGCTGTTAGAGATCTTTTCTCTGAACACTGCAGTGTAACCGTCTTCACTAACACTTTCTTTATTTGGTTTAGTTCAGCTGCTCCCCATCGATTTTTCTCAAGCGTTCTTGATGCTTTTAGCAAAGAAATGTGTCACTAATGTGTCACTGATGTTGGGCAAACCTTGTTCCAGCTTTGACAGGCCACATAAGTTCATATGATTATAGTTTTATAGTTTTTTTTATGGGTAAGTCTTTTGATTGTGCTGTTTGCTCTGCAGCCATGACACTGACTGCTTGTTTTATCACATGATATTGATTACCTATGGTCTTGGAAAAAACAATAGTCCCAACATCATGACTTTGCATTATTTAGTCCCTGAAACAATTCAACACCACTGGAAAGCAGTTTTACAGCCAGATTAACCATGCAGTTTCCTTTTTCTCCATTTAAACAGCAGTGAATATAAATATACTCAACATAATGTCTACAATTATGCAGTTATGCGCCCATTTAATCTAAGAATGAAGGTGTTCAGCTGTTTGTTGTGTCGGTGCTTTACTATTAATTAGAAGCATTGAAAGATTGGTGTCAGTGAATCCACTCTATAGCTGGTGTTGGCACTCACACATGGAGGGGGCGCTTTCACTAGCTGGAGTTATTGAGGCCTCCTGCCAAATATCTCAGTCTGTGTTACAGTGGTTTTGGCCTGAAGGGTTAATTACTGGGGCTCATCACTACTTTGTTGCCTCTTATGGGAAATTTGTCTTGTTGGCACAAACAATTGGCAGCGTTTAGGTAATGACAAGAGAAGGCAGAGGTATGATGCTGTGGGGTGTTTACACAACCTTTGATCCCCTGAAAGACTGAGAGGTTACTTGAAGTTCTGTGAGCTGCAGTAGATAAAAGCAAAGCAAACAGCGTCACGGAGACGGTGTGTGGTACCTTTATAACACCTAGTTAGAGACTTGGTAGAACCTGTATCTGCTGATTCAGCTGTGCGCTGCTCTATAGTGAATTGTCTCATTATGTATGCCCTAAACAACAGAAATGCTACTATTTTACTACTGTGATTAACAGCGTTAAAACCTGTAAAATGCCAGACTGAGAGACAGATTAGTTCATAGGTTCATGACATAGGTTCATGACAAGTTGGACAATTCCACATGTTAGCATCAGAGTATCCTGATCGGCTAGATTAGATTTTTTTAATTACCTGGAAACGTAACTGTGGGATCTTTTAAGGCAGACTTTCAGAGGAGCTTTCTTGCATTACATTAGAAGAAGATCAAAAGAAATCAACGAAGATACAGTATGAGGAAAATTATTGTCTGCTTTCACAAGTCTGGTTCATCGTGGGTACACAATTTCCAGATGTTTGAAGGTCCCAAATAATAATACAAATATATGCACCACGGGAGCTATCATAATACTCTGGAAGAAAGCGGCTTCTGCAATCCTGAGATAAACATGGTTGGAAATGTTCAAATGAACCCCCGAACAATGCCAAAATACCTAGTAAAGGTACCAGGATGAATCTGAGAAGAGGGTATGATCATGTCTCTTACTTATTTGAACTGATGTGCCACACTGCGATAGAAAGCCACGGCTCCAAAACCAACATAAAAATGCCAGATTACAGTTTGGATCATACATTTTTCTGATTTGTCCTGTGGTTTGATGAGGCTGTGACTTTATCTGTTTTGTTCCAATAAACATTGCTATGTTTGAAAGAAAAAAAGAGTTTGCAGGGCTCAGAACTGTAAAATATAAGGGTTAGGGTCATGTCGTGCTTCGCTGCCCATTCCACAAAGTCAATGGCATCATAAGGAAAGAAGCTGAAGAGTTTGAAAACAATTTGTTGACGAAGTGTATTCAAACTTCTGACTATGACGAAATCAAGACATTCTCCAGAATCCCCAAATAAGATGATACAAACCATCAGTTTCCTCACATGGTCAGCATGTCCATACTTGGCTCACTTCACAAGCCACATAAAAATCATCATTTGGCTTTGGAGTGCTTCTTTGTGTTAAGTTTCTATGATATCTATTCTCTTAAAAGTAAAATAAATACTTCTATGTCTTTGTCTGGATCTGTTCACCTCGGGCTTTGAGTGAGCACATGACTCATCTTTCATCGACTGAAAGATAAGTGCCTCCGTTGCAACGTCTCCAGTTAATTTCTCTGCATAGAATTTGCATGGTCGAAATTTCTTTGCTGCTGGCAATAGAAATGACATTCAACAGGAAGTAGAAGTGTAAGATTGGTGTCCTGAGTGGTCTGTCCTCACTGCAGAGGTAATTATTCCTAAGGCCTAATCATTAGAGAGCCCTTTTAATCAGACTTCCATCAGTGGCTAATGTAACACAATTAATTACATCTCCAGGAGCATGGTCCTTGAGGAACACTACATCAGGTTTACACGATGGCACAGAGGGGCATTTTTTTGGTAATTACTGTCCATGCTACTCAGTAAAATGAGAATATTTGCTAATCAGACAATCTGAACACGAAATAACTTGATAGAGACATCGTATTTTATTATTTAGCAGAAAGCTTTTGTGCACATGTATTTGTTCTTCTATCCTCGCACTTACCTGGCACTCTGTGAATGCTCATTATTTGGACCATGCTGGTCCAGAGTATCTCTCATCTGGTAAAGGCATTTTACACAACAATAATGGAGGGCAAATGAAAGAGGCATGTGGGGTGGGCGGAGGGGGAGGGGCTGCTGACACCTCCAGTTCCCCCCACGTTAACCTGCACTCACCTGCTTTCTGACAGTCGGGGCAGCTGGAGGAAACGAGCTGTGTAACTCTATACCCAGACTTGCTGAGCTTGTTTTTTACATAAATAGTCTTTGTGCGGTGTGCGCATTGTGTGTATTTTGAACGGTGTATGTAGTGGAGAAATAACACAAAAAAAAAAGAGTGTACAGATGATCACTATGAGCCTCTCTTTTGTTTTACAGATGATGCAACTACATTCTGACTTTTTCTTCATTTTTTATGCTCTCTCTTTCTTTAAGCAGTTTAACTTTCAAATTTGGAATACATGTGAGCTCTAGACTAATCTTATAGTCTCGTGCTTTAACTGACCAACTGTCAGTCGTTGCAGAGGTTAACCTGCAACGGGTTGCATCATACCAGTCAAACTGGTCTGTACAGTTGTCCACTCAGCGCAGGGCGGTTGGTGTTTTGCATGCAGGTACAAAGCTGTGTTTGATCCTAAATCTGGGAGTTGCAATCATTACTTTAATCCTCAGTCAGCAACGTGCGCAGCAGACGGTGCGTGACCTCAGCCAGGCTTTTGGGGAATCCTTGTTTAAAATAAAGTCATAAATGAGCATCTTGGGTGTTCCCAAGTGCAAGAGCGGGAGCTGTTGCATTTGTGAAATTGTTATTCACCCCCTCCTCCTCCTCCTCCACTTCGCACTTGTATCACTCAGTCGCTCCTCTCAGTATCCCCCTCCTTCCCTTCCTCTCTCTCCTCTTGCCTTCTTCCTCGATGCACTCCCCCCCCCCACCCTCCCAGACACTCTGTTGACAAAATCAAGGCTGCTCGTGTTGTGTGAACTATCTTGGTGATTTATTCCTTCTTCTCATATCAACACAGCCCCATGTGATCTGAGATGTGTGGGGAGTGGACGAGGAGAGCAGAGGATTACACACGTGCATTGATTCACACACACGCGCACACTCATGGACACACTGACTTACTTCAGTCACTGCCTGGCGTGGGTGACAAGTTGGCTGCTGCTGGAGAGGTGATGTGTCACCATCAGTGTAACCGCTCCGTATGTGACCTGAGCAGCTTCTGTTTCGCAAGGAGGATACCAGCTTCCATCTACCAGTGCCCTCCGTTGTTGTTTTCTTTCTTTTTTGGAAACTTCCGTTTATTTTAAGGCTTTGGACGGCACTGCGATAAATAACACCACAACTTCAAGAGAGCCGGTGGGGAAAAGAGGAAGAGTGCGGAAAGAAGCAAGAGATCATTTTTTTTTTGCAGAGTTCCAGAAATCCAGGAGGAGGGGAATCTGCCTTGAATCTGCAAACCCTCTGTTGGGCGTCAGTGCTTGACCCGGAGCTGACGCTCCAGGGGGAAGTCGAGGAGAGGACGTGTTGTTCCTTTGAATCACAGCAGACAGCTGTGTGAGGCATGACTGTGCATGGGACAGCACTCCTCACGGCCCTCGCCTCTCCGCTGTAGAGCCGATGCGAGCGCCGGAGGCGGGCATGGCCGGCGGGCGGATGCCCCTGCTCTTGCTGGTGTTGCTGGTGGAGGTGCTGAGTGGAGCCTGTGTGCCAGGCGAAGGCTCAGGGAAGCACAAGGGAAGCTGGAGGTGGAAAGGTGACAGGAGCAGTGAGTAACTCCTCCTTCTGCTGCTGCACTTGCAGCACTGTCTTTGCTCTTGTATTTCTATCCTTCTTATCTCTTGATTTTTTTTTTCCTTGTTTCATAGTAAAAGACCAGCATTGTTAGACATTTCTCTTTCTCATGTTTATTGGTCCATTTAGTCCCTTGGGGTAGTTCGGTTGTAGTTTGAGACTCGGCTCATTTCTCTGGAACAGGCGTCTGGATATTAGAGTGAATAAATCATCTATATGAGGCCAGAGACCTTTTGCATGTGTTGCCCGCTTTAAGAGAAACCCATATGTGTGGCTGCAGAACTGCCTCTCTGCTTTTGGATTTGTTTTGAATTGCTTTTCGTACATTATTATCTTGTTTCCTGTACTCCTCGGTCTTATATTCCTGTATGAATCTCTCTCTCGGTCTCTTTCGTAGACATTAATTGATCAGTGTTGAGTCATAAAAAGCTACTTAGAGTGATGGAGGGCACTCATTTCCTTAGTGTAAAAGCTGAGTGTGGCTCTCTGTTCATTACATATGCTGACACATGAGTGTAGGGATGTTTGGAAGAGAGAAGATGTTCAAATGAGCAGAGAGCTTTGGCTGTGTCAAGACATTACTGCTGTCCACAGGCTTTTGGCTAATGGGATTGTTTGGCATGCCACCACTGCTTGGCACTGAGTGATGAAGCGTGGTCGTGTACGTCCCTTTGTGTCCGTCCCCTGTGGAGGTTAAAGGGAGATCGCTATTTTGATATTGTTCCAAGATTAAATGACTGGAATGGGATGGAAAAGGCTCTGAGGCGACCGGGAGCACGTGGCTTGCCTTTCCAAGGCGATGTAAGCTGCTCTCGGGGTGGCAGGAAAAGTGGCGGCGTCCACAGTTTTAGATGACAATGTCACCGAAGGTTTGGCATTATATGAGCTACTTTCTAGATACACTTGCAAAAGCTGAAAATACAACAGAGGCCTGCGTCACACTGTTTCTTATCGGCCAAAAAAGCACATTCACAATGTGACCTCAAGCAAAGAGTAAACTTGGATGAACTTTCTGGGATTTAGCTACATCATTTGCAATAAAATAATTGGGGTCTTTGGGTGATGAGACTGATATTGTGCAGTACGAAGGGCTTTGGAATCCGATTGGCCAGTCACCCGAGGACGTAACAGGACTTCAAATACTTTCACAATGCAACACAAATGACGGCTGTGTCTACCGGAGGGTCGAGGGATTCCTCCGTTAGCTAGCCTCAGCTGCCCGAAACAAAGCAGTCCACAGATCGTCCCTTTACTCGTCTTTGCACTAAAGCTCGACATAATGCAGGTTGCTATAGCTACCATGTGGAAAAGGGAACATCAACAAGGACACACAGGTCGGATTTGATCACTTGTATAACATGTCATGAAAACAGTCATTCACGAAGATCAGATGCTCATTTAATATGCTAAAAGCCCGATTTGGGCTGGCAGTGTGAAAGCCGTGTTGAGATGCTAGTTTGGAAATGTCAAGTGACTACAAAAAAATACACTTATATGTAAGTTTTGAAAACCTGCTGCAGCTTCTGGAAGAATTGACTCATTTTACAAAGTGAAGTATATACAGCACCGCATTTTACTGTAGAATGACGTATCTTACAGTAAATGCAGTTATATATTTGAACAGTATTTCACCATATTTTGAATCACAATAAACGTGTGAGCATTTACACAGTTACACATGAAGATGGAGTAGTTTTGTTTTCTTTCATTCCTCTTTTTGTTTAAAATCCTTTCTTGAGGAGATGAAAACATTCATGGGCAACAGTGTATTTAGCAAGGCTAATACTTGTTTTTACTACTGTTTTTACATTGAATGTTTCATAATCATTTACGTTGTTCTATAAGTCCCCACAAAATAAAAATAAAATGGTTTAAATTGTTTTATTGGTGTACTACACCACTTTGTGTAGTACTTCAAAATGTTTGCATTTCCAAGTGAATGGCCTCCCTGAGGTTACTGAACGTCATGCATAAATATTAATGCATAATATTCATATTACATTCCAACTCCACCTCTCGATAAGGGATTTCTTGCTCTCACACCAACAGCTTAACTTCACACATTCCTGTTTGCACGCTGGGATCAAGCTGATCATAGATCTCTGTGGCTGTTGAACCTGAGACTGAAATAAGTAACAAGCAAATGCCTAGAGATTGTTTCTCCATATTTCACGGCTGTAACTGATCTCCACATTAGTCGGGGCGAGATGCAGTGTTTCTATAATTAGCAGCGGAAAAGTTACCATACTTTCCCTCTCAATCAGTGTATTTGACATGTGTATTTACAGCAGGGGTATTATGTGCTGTGCGGAGCTGAGAATCCGACCCATCCCCTTCCAGAGTACGTCTCATCAACCAATTCTCCTAAAGAGGCGTGCACTATTACCTGCACTTAAAATATGCTTTTGCAGTGTTGTTTTACAATAGAAATCCTGGGGCACCATAAGATGTTTTTTTTTTGTAATTCAAAAAATGTTTTCAGGTTCATGTTTTATATTTTATGGACCTGCAAAAAGCAAGAAAAAACTTAAATACATCCATTGCTGCACCCCTTCTCCAACTTTCCTTGAAACTGTGTTTTAGCCTGAGTGACTCAGGCTAAAAGCTGTAAGCTCCCTCGATCCTGAACTGGTTCCTGACCCACCCTCCAACTCCAACACAGATGTCTGAGTTCAGGATCAAGAAGACATCTAAACTTGACTCATGGAGCTGAGCTGTACCAACGTGAAAAACACACAAATACATGCATGTAGATAAGTTTACACTGGTTAGGCACATTCAGTTCTCGCCGGGGACGCTGTGGGTGCTGAGGGCGTGTTAAATTCCTCGTGTCCTCAGCACCCACACCCTGGGTGGGGTTGGTAAAGGGGCCGTTCTGTGTGGAGTTTGCATGTTCTCCCCATGTTCCCTTGGTTAACTAATGTGAGCTACCCTCACAAAAACATGCAACAGTCCTGGGCTACACATGCCCCCTCTGGCCAGCAGGGGCGCCAGATGGGGTGGGGAGGATCCGGCCGGAATAACGTGATCCTTCCACGCGCTACGTCCGGCTGGAGAAGCCCCACCCTGTCTGGGGAAGAGAAGCTGCTCACTCCTCAGGTTAAGGAGGAGACCTGAGCTCAGTGCAGGGGGATCGCAATAGAGGATCACAATGTCCCTTAGGTAGGAGCACTGGGTGAAGAAAATGGGGAAAAATCAGGGGATAAAACATATATAAAAAACCCAAACCATTTCAAGTTTTCTGACATTCTTTAAAGGACACAAAGAAAATGTATATATAAATATATATATATATATATATATATATATATATATATATATATATATATATATATATATATATATATATATATATATATATATATATATATATATATATATATATAAACTGGTAGAACTGTACCAAAGTTTGATTTTCAAACAGAGTAATGTCTGTTCTGCTCTGCACAACTCAGCTATTGCTTTAAAAAATTCTCCACATTTTCACAGCCAGGATGTTATTAGTCATTTTATTGTTATTGTTATTTTCATATAATCTGCTCAAAGATTCACCATGTCCGAAATGATGTGATAAAAACACTGGAACACCCAAGGGTTCCACAGTCAGTCTACAGAGCACCTAAACCCAGAGCAACTGTGCAGAAATGATGCACCATGAATGAGGCAATCACGGTACTTCAGGGATGGAGTTGATGAAAAGCTGAAAGGATGTTAAAAGCAGTCCACAAGAGTGTATCAGGGCCGTAGCAGAGTGATGCATGATGATATGACTAAGAAACAGTCCCTCTGTGGTTGTCTGGCCTCCCTTCAAAGTGTCACAGCCATTGTTTCATTTAGAGTTTGTTGACGGCTGGTGTTGCAGCATGATCAACCAGCGTTAGGAATCTTAAGAGATTTCCACACATGTACTGCAGTCCTGAGAGGTTCCAGCAGTAGCTCCAGAGGGCTTGTGATCGTAGCAGAGGATAGCACAGACTCCAGTACACCCTCTTTTTCTCGTAGCCTTCCCCAGCTGTTGATATACAGTACACTCATGTGCATATGAGCGTCAACACCGAAAACTGTCATCAATGAGCCACTTCCACTATCGTCAACGTGCCGTAAACAAAATGCAGCAATTTCTACAGACTCCCTTTTCATCATGTCCTGTCTTCTGTGTTGCTGTAGACAGACGCCCCCACCCCACTCGCGTTTCCATCTGTGAGAGAGTGCATCTGCAGCACAGCAGTGTGAACAGCAACCGCCAAAGTCCTGCCCAAACTGTACGCTCATTGTCGAAAAAATCTGTTGTTCATGTGTGAAAACGGCTTCAGAATCTGTGAAAGACGGAGAGAAAAAAAAAACCTGGACAGCCAGCGCTGCTAGATGTCTCGTGGGATTGATGGCAGACTGGATTCTTCATGAACTGACCAACTCATACTACAATAAAAAGGGATGTTATGTATGAGTCAGCCCGGTCTCACAGCGATCTATAAACATTTAATGTGTAATCCTTTTATATTTTCTAACCCTAAACACGAGTTATAACATGCAACGGTGACTTTGTTTACTCATTTTAACTTTAACCATTTGCAAGTTACAACAATCTATAAACTGTGGGTGAGAGCACAGAAGAAAGGGAAAGAACTGTGGAAAGAAAGGTTAATACGTCTCCTTCCTGCCATCTTTTGCAAACGAAAGTGGAAGAAAACATCTTCTTCATAATTGACTAAATGAAGAATGTGGCATGGATGGTATTAAGTAGTAACACTTTGAAAATGTGCATGGGTTTATCTGACCCACGACTCAGCAGTCACTTATTGCCACTTCAGCTAAATCTCCTGTAATGCCGCCGTCCTGCAGAACGAGTGGCATACTTTTATAGTTCACGCTCAAACGGCATCGGCTTTTGTTCCTGTTTCTCCCTCATTTTTAATAACCATGTACAACTGGAATTTTGAGTCCATGTGCATGTGAGGGTGAATATGTGATAAATAATGAAATCACATGTACTATTTTTAGTGACCAGCTGTCTCCTCTTGTCCACACAGCTCAGATGCGTCCCCCTGTGAAAATCTGTAACTTCAACCTCTCTTTTCACATCATTCACATTTTTAAAGATGTTTTTTTTTGTTTTGTTTAGTTTTTTTGTCAATGATTTCTCAGTCGTGGGCTTGATCTGTTGTTACAGAGACTTTAAAAAACACCTGCAGTTGCACTCTTCAATTCATACAGTGTATTTATGGTGTTTGTGAATAAAGACAAGACTGGCCCGACCTTGACGTGCATCTGGACGGAGCAGGCGATCAGCCGTGTGTTGTTTGCAGAAGTTTTGGTTTCCACTTGGACTAAGCCTCATTCTTGTGATGGATGAGGCCGATTATAGGATTTACTGCTGATTTGCTCTGGAGATTCTCCATAAACACGACCAGCTGCCTCTCAAAAGTCAACTGCATTTCAGATATTCCTTTCCTGCCCCCCAAACGATAGGTTTTGATTTTTCATTAGGAACAAACAACTTTATAAACTATACAAATATATAACACTCTCTGCACTCTCTGAAAGTAAAAAAGAAACAAAAAAAAACGGACACATTTAGTTTTATGGTTTTGGAGGTCTACGTTATAAAAGTAATGCTGGTAGGAGACTGTCAAGAGAAAGTATCCTGCATTTTGGAGTGAATGTCTTATACCTTTAGACAGTAAGTTAAGACTTTATAAAAACAGTTTCCTTTGGCGACTGCTTCTGATGAGACGTCAGCATGAGCTTTAAATACTGCAAATAGTAATTATGGTTAAAACGGGCAGGCTTTCCACAGGAGTGGCATGAAGGTATAAACTCTTGTAGCCAATAGATGGCAACAGTGGCATACAAGCCTGGCGGAGTTTGAAAAAAGAGGAGCGAGTGCTAATGAGCAAAGGAATACTCCATCATGTGGTTTGGGTCAGAGGCCATGTGGAGATCAGACAGTCTTAGCCACAGACACACAGTCATCAGAAATGCAGTCCAAACCAGTACTTGCTCGCAAGCATGTAGAACAATTATTCTAGACGCCTCACTGTGTATAAGGAATGCATTATATTTTAAATGAGGCCTGGGAGTACCAAGTCAAGTTCTTCCAAATGTACTTTGAGACACTTCTCTCCATCATGTCTTTTTCCATAACAAATCGTTGGAAAATGAATTAAAAGCAACATTTTTACCGTCCTTGCGCTCAACCTCTTTTGGGTTAATTGCTAGATTCATTAATGAGCACTGGGTCCTTGATTTTTTTCATTTTCTTTTTTTTTTTGTGACACACCTTTCATATTTCACTCTTTCCAAGGCTCTTGGAGGTACAGGCACATTTTTTAATTAGCTGCAAATCTCAATTACTGCATGTCACAGGCAAGGTCAGAGACGAGACTGCAGAAGGTCAGTCAGGGGTGTAAGGGGAGGAGGTGGGGATGTAATCAGGCGGCGCCTCTGTGTCACAAATTATTGAATATTCATCCCACCACAGCGCCTTCAAAGTGTGCAACCTCATCCAGTATATGTGGGAAAATAGCGCGGTAAAAAAGGCTTTCTTAGTCATTTCCACATATGGCAGAAACTACCAACGTACTTTGCAAGGATGTTTTATGCGCATGATTTTCTCACTTCACAATTCTATATTCAGCTTTTATCATTCTAACAGAAAAAAGACTTGTGTTGAATTCACATGTGGAAAAACAACCTCGGATTCTATAATTTCTGAGAAAAATTAGAGCTTTTGAAATGGAGAGAAGTGGGAAAAACTAAGAAAACATGTCAACACTGAGATCAGAGATAGACCTTGAAGACTTTGGACTGTAAGGACATGCTGGACTCCATATTCAGGAAGTACTGTTACCTCTCCCTGATGCTTTAATGCAGGTTTCACAAGCTGTTTTATAGGCATATAATTCCACTTACAAATGTCCTGCTTTTCTCATCTGTAACTGAAGCCAGAAAGATTGCAAAAAGTGAAAGAAATAGGGAGAATAAACCCTATTTTTTAAATCATTTCTGGTGTTCACATTAGGGATGGGCGGTATGGACAAAAACATTTATCACGATAATTTCTGGCATTTAACCCAATAACGATAAAAAAAATACCAATACAAAAAGTGTCATCAACGGGAATATTTCTTTCTTTCAGGCTCATTTCTTTCTTTCTTTCTTTCTTTCTTTCTTTCTTTCTTTCTTTCTTTCTTTCTTTCTTTCTTTCTTTCTTTCTTTCTTTCTTTCTTTCTTTCTTTCTTTCTTTCTTTCTTTCTTTCTTTCTTTCTTTCTTTCTTTCTTTCTTTCTTTCTTTCTTTCAGGCTCATTTCTTTCTTTCTTTCTTTCATGCTCATTTCTTTCTTCTTTCTTTCAGGCTCATTTCTTTCTTTCTTTCATGCTCATTTCTTTCTTCTTTCTTTCTTTCTTTCTTTCTTTCAGGCTCATTTCTTTCTTTCTTTCTTTCTTTCTTTCTTTCTTTCTTTCTTTCTTTCTTTCTTTCTTTCTTTCTTTCAGGCTCATTTCTTTCTTTCTTTCTTTCTTTCTTTCTTTCTTTCTTTCTTTCTTTCTTTCAGGCTCCTTTCTTTCTTTCTTTCTTTCTTTCAGGCTCATTTCTTTCTTTCTTTCTTTCTTTCTTTCAGGCTCATTTCCTCAATTTATTGTTTTTACCGTGAGATGACAAATTCTTACCGTGGGGAATTTTTTTGACGGTTTATCGTGAACGGTAAAATATCGCCCATTCCTAGTTCACATCAATAAATGTGTTTTTTTTTTGCATAAAAGACCTTCAGCATTCTTGTGGATTCTCCTTTCTTGTAAAAAAAAAAATATATTGCAATCACATTGTGAGAAAAGTCAAGTGGACAGTCAGATGAAACTATGAAGAACATGGCTGCTTCACTTTTATTCACAAATAGGTTCAGCAGTGAACACTGTGTTTGTGTTTAATTTTAAGTATCATTCATCAACCTTTTCACGAACCATTTTCTTTGATGAGGCAGCCCTGTCCCTCTCGAGGCTTTCCTGAAATACCGCCGGGTGCTCGGGCCCACAGTAAAGCGAGAGCCCACGTATCAGCCCGTCTGGCTGACAGCAGCAAAGCCCACCGTCCGACCACAGCAAAGGCTCGGCGGGCTGTGAACCGTCCCAGACAAAAATCTGCCGGGCCTCTGTTTTCCTCTGACTTCACTGATGAAGTGGTAATTGTAGGAGAGGCCTCACACTTCCACGAGAGCAGACCATCTGCGTTCAGAAGTTGTCGTGCCACATTTAATTACTGACCTCATGGTACTCACATAAGTTGAGGTTTATGAGCTACACATGTAGAAATGACTGTTTGCGTTGATGGTCAGTCAGCAGCATGGAAAGTCCCTCTTATGTGGATTAAAAAAAATAGAGAAACTTCACATTATTTGAAAGATTTGATGGTTTTTTGACTCATCTTTCCATCTTTAGACATACTTTTTTGGTACATGGGTGTGTGAGAGAGGGGAACAAAAGAAAAACCTCTGTTGCAAGATCTCAATGCACATAAATGTTGAAAAAAAGACATACTTTTAAAGCAACACACTGAGCAGGGGACAGCTTATTTTCTGCAACAGCATGTTTCTGGAAATGAGCTCAATACTGTTTGGAGTTTTTTTTTCTGCTGGGATAAGTGCCATGGTGGCAGTTACACATTGCTGTAAACACAATCCAGCTGTGTCAGTGGTCGCGCATCCATGATTGAGGAGGCTCCGAGTGTATCAGCATCTCTTCCCAGCTGAGACAGCATTTACACACACACCTCATTTACTTGTGATGATCAACTCGGTTTTCCGCCATTAGTGGAGTCATGGAGCCATTTGCTTTTCGCCTCCTTCTATATCAGTAGCAGCTGGTGGTCGCAGCAGAGTATGAAGAGAAAATCTGTGGACCAAAAACAGCTAGAGGCTAGTCAAGTCAAGCTCCACCCAAATACATTTTCCTTAAATTAGCACGTATTTGCCATTTTGATTGAATTTTGGTTGAACTGAGAGAATTGTTCAAAAAACTAAAAGAAAGTAAAGTAAATCATAAAATAAATTTATGAAACAGTTTATCATAGATTGAATATTTTGTAGAATGGAGGCAACTCTGTGCTGGTTAAGTCAGGCAGCATTAGCAGTCCTGTATTAATATAATGATCTGTCCCAGGAGGCAAATTCAGCAGAATAACTATCGATAATCCATTTATATGTTGCTGTTTTAGTTTATTGATTTGGTAAAGCCTCTGAATACCTCTTTCACTGCCAAAAATGCATCCTTTAAATCCTTAAACTGACCTGACCGGCTGCAGCTGCAGAGAACCATCTTTTCTTTCTTTTTTTTTCATAGTAACATCTGCTGAGAGCAAGGATGATGTTCAAGTCTGCTGTTTATCGCTGTAATGGCTAACGTTTGAATAAGCAGAATAAGCTAGTACATCCCTGCGATGGGCCGGCGAGCTGTCAGTGGTTTACCCCTGCCTCATGCTGGAAGCGAGCCGTGATCGGCCCAAGCAGATCCCCGATACCCTGAACAGGAATATTAATGGATGAACCGATGGATTGTTTGCAGAAAGTTGAAGCTGAGGGAAACATAAAAGGAAGTTCCGGATAAGGAGATTTGGGCCAATAACCTGTCAATGTCACATAAATGTGCAAAGACAACCACAATGGAGCCTTAACAGGAAAACAGTTCTTCAAAAGCTGTGACAAAATGTCAGTTGACCAAAAAACGAAACCGGATCGCTCGAATCCACGCAGCAGAAAAGACGACTCTCAGATGATTTCACTTTTGTCCACTTTGTGTGCAGTTTCCTGTCACTTTGTCTGAGCAATGTGAACCATGCATGTAACAGAAAAGCCATCTTTTATTATCCTTCTTTTTTCTTTTTTTGGTGAAGCTCTAGTTCATCTGCTTAAACTGACACAGTTTTCCACCATTTTCCCTCCAACCACACTGATGCATGAACTCTCTTAACTTCGCTCTGCCTGCCCGAGACAGACTGACACAACACCAGAGTGCAGTGTGATTAAAGTGAAGGAGCTCAGAAATAGTCGCTGACCACATGAAGGCCGTATTACCGCCAGATGTCTGACACCATGGCGAGCATTCCCTCTCCATATCCGTCTTGAGCCCTTGTGAATTTAACAGATATTTTGGGGGGATTTCGCAAGATGGACTGAGCAGAAGATGTGCTGCAGTGACAAACAACCACCTTTTGAGATTGTGGACTTCTTTTGAAACCAAAATCGTATATTCATACCTGCCTGCAGAACATCTAGCTGCAATCCAAAGAGTCACCTGACACTAATAAATGTAGCTGATTTGGTGTGGTGAAGGGGTGACAGCAGGGAAGGCTGCACCGAGCACTGACGGGAGGTGTGTAGAGTTGCACTTTGTCTTTTGTTGCATTTCTCGCCTTCTCTGGATTTACGATCTGCTTCTCACAGCCTCTGGCCCTTCGGTGCCTTAGCAGTCCCATGTGTCATAGGACACCGCTTCTTTCCAGCCAGTAAAAACCAGAAACCAGGACTCATAAGGCTATTGTGGACTTTATTTGACATCGAGGAAAAAGTCAATTTTATTTTTATGACACACATAAACAGTTAGCTTAAGAAGAAACTATTATTATTGAATTTTTTTTAAAGATTTTGTGGCTTTGGTGGCCTTTATTTAGACAAAAAACATGTGGTAGAGAGAAGGGGAAGACATGGAGGCCAGGATTGGAACCCGGACCGGCCGCGCGGGCGCGATAACCTCTATAGATGCTGCGCCTGCTCAACCAACTGAGCTATCCGGCACAGAAGCTATTAAAAACCGTTCATTCCTCTGGCGGGTTACCAGTACAGCTGCTTACAACTGGTGAATAACAGATGCAAAAGTTGATGCTTTGAATTATTGTTAAAGTAGGTAGCATAACCGTGAGGGCGACCCAAGACAACAAACAGGGCTTTATCAAAGCCAGATGTGGCTACTCTTGATGTTATTTCACTTTGACTTGTAGGATGAAATATCCCAGCTGGTATCCATCCTTTTTTTCATGTTAGCACATGAACGTGGCTCATTTTCCGTGCGCCAGGTCAGCCTCTCCTCTGCCGATGGTAGTGATATTGTGAAGCCTATATAATTGTAGGCTAATAGACATGTTTAGAGATAAATACGCTTGAGATGTAACCGAATAAGTTTCACCGGTAAGGTTCTGTACCGACATGACTTATAGCAAATGGGTTGTGAAATATTATGAATTGTTTTACAGCCTGTAATTTTGTTGTCATCTCTAAAGCCGGTGGCGTGTTGGCAGGTGGAAACAAGCTTGGATTTAATGAGGTGACATTTTGATTTGATACTACTTATTAGGTTTATTAAAGTTATATTATTAGTTGTTTTATTTCATGCAGTAGCAGTCTCTTTTTTGTCTTCTGAAGGGTGATTTGGTTCATAATTTGCATCAGAAAGGGTCTAAACCGATGTTGAAATGTGATCCATGGCAGGGCGACCTGTGTTGGAATAAGCGTCATTATAGATAATGGATGGATGGATCCTTGGCATGACAGCTTTAGAGCTATGACTTTGAATTCCAAGGGGGAAATGTATAGCATAACCTGTCAAACAGAGGAGACACCGAGTTCTCACACTGTAAATCTTCATCCGGCCTTCCGCTTTTTGTCTTGAAACTCGCTTGAGGTGATACGGTCTTAAGCCCTTTTCCACTTGACAACCTAATGAATTTCATCACTACACATTTTAACACATCATTTGTCTTTCTTTAGCACGGCACAACTTTTCCGGACGATGCCAAAGGCAGTCCGTCAAGACTCTGAATGGGTTTAATCTCGGCTGTCTCGCAGAACGAACTACTTCTCCTGGATTCCTTTCCAGTGAGCCGTTGGATGTTTGAAACGCTGATCCTTGGGCCTTTGGACTAAAAAATGACATCACAAATGTGTAAGGCTCTTTGACACACTTTAGAAAAAGTCTGGGTGTCATTATCCAGTGTGATAGCCGAAAATCAAACCCTTGCCGCAGGCTGGCTTGACATTTCATCTTTGTTCCCGCTGCTAAAACAAGCAACAACAAAAGGAGAACAAGCTCTTTCATGTCAGTCGGTAGATTTAGACCATCTTCACAGTTCCTTTGTGGCCTCACCAGCTACTTTGCACATCTGTTGATATGTAGAAAGAGCAACTAAAAAGCATGATGCACATTCTTCTTCTTCTTTCTATATATATTGATGTTTGTAGCATCTACAGAGATTGTCTCAGTAGTTCTGAGTAATTGGCGTCTTGCCTGAAATGCTCTTACCGCACATCTTCCCCAGGCTTCATTTTCATCTCATCTAATCGGAGCTCAGCATATTGAAAGCAGAAGTTGGGGTTTATCTTCACTCTCTCATTGGACTGTGAATGGCTGGAGTGTGCTCCAGTAAATGAGCATACACATGTTGCCGCCTGACAAGCACCGATCCGTGGTGGAGCGAGAGCGTTTGTGCAGACAGCGTGAGGCTGCGGGCCGGAGATAGTGCCTGCTGTTTGTTCAGATTGCTTGACTTCAGATCAGATGGCGACTGAGCTGTGACATGGTTAATCACAGAAAAATGAACAGAATCACTGCCTTGAAGTCACTGCTGAGCTGCCATGTGCAAAGCATTCTCCTACCTCAAAGTACGTACTAGTACAGGTTTTACCAAAGAGGAACAAGCCCGGCTGCAGACTCAACATGAAGCAGGTGATCAAAGAGCTTTTTGTGAAATTAACATAGTAAGACCTGATGCAAATATAGGTACGTTTGCCTTTTAATGCCTCAAGCATCACTGGTTTCTTCAAGCCAAATGCCCTGTATTGATGGATACGAGTCCCGAGTCAGTGACTAACAGTGCAAGCTGTAGGTTTTCTTTGCAGACGGTCTTGTTGACAGTTTAATGAGGACGTTCTGAAACAAATCCTTGACAGAAACTCTCAAGGCCTATCAGACTGGTCGCTGTTAACTTGCTTCCATGTGCGTTGTATTTTAGAGTTTAGGCAACCTAATTTAAAGTCAATTTTAGTGCCTAAAAATAGTCAAAGTATAATATCTTAAAGTGCCTGTAAAGTGGTGATTTAGGTGTACTTGATGAAGCCGCCAGTGAGTGTGCATAGTCATGGTTTATGCTTGTTTTTATGTTTTAAATTAGATTATATCTTGTTAGGTAGGCTAAAATTTTTCATAATTTTTTTCTGTTATCATCAGATATTCATTCTTATTCAGTTAGAGGTCGGAATAACTTTCATTTACCTCTTTGTCGTACCTGCAGTCACCAATCCTTTATCAAATTCCATGGCCCTCAACTCTGGAACTGTTTAGATAGGTCTCTTAAGTTAGCGTCATCCTTAAAAATGTTTAGGACCAGCTTGGTGGGGTATCTTTTATTTAGACAAAATTAATCAGGCTATTCCTACTGAAATTAAATTGCCATTTCATGGATATTTTTGTTTGTGTACTTATTGTATTTTTCTTTGTTTCTTTTACCTTTTCTTTTTTCCTTTCTATTCTTTTGCTATTGACTGATTTGTTTTGGTGATTTTGTATTGAGGGGAGGATTTCTTATAAGCCCTTCGGGCTTCTTTTCCTCTCCTGCACAAATTATTTGTCCTTGTATGATAAAAAAAATTATTGTGTTATCACTGTGCAAAAAAAAAAAAATAAATAAATAAAAAGCGTAGCTTTGAAATGATAAATGACTGTCAGTTCAGTTACATGTTAACTGAGTGTCAGGGGTTTTACAATCATTCTTTATGTGCTATGGACACACGTTACAGCTTAATTAAAACACACACAAACAGACCCCACAGCCATTTAGTCTCTTAACAAACATACATAGGAACTCCATACATCCAGTGCAATATACTCCCTATAAGTACAAATTCAAACTTAACTTATTTACACTTAGTGCAATACTTTCACTTAGCTCTTCATCTGGCTCTCTGTAAAGTCTGTATCTTGTGTCTTTCCTACCTGATATGTCTTCATGTGTGGCTTTGTCATGTGACTGTATGTTAGTCGCTTTATCTTTTTTAATACGACTGGACTGGTTAGTTACAATTTCATTGTGACCTGATACAGTGACAAATAAAGGTATCCATCTATCTACAGAAACTATCTGAGAACAGTATAAGGTTTGATTGTAATACAGTCCTGTTGGTCCTTGACAGCTTTTACATTGAAAATTAATAAAAACTGTTTATATTTAAGCAAACTATATTTAAGTATATTACGCTAAATAAATATGTAGTAAGATGCACCCTAAATCATGGGAGTCAACTCTTATGTATTTATGTATTTATGTCTTAGTCATCAGGTCAATGTTTTCCAGCAGATTTATTTTTTTTAAATCTAAATATTCTTACTATTTATGACATCAACAGTTACCAAATATGCATTTTTCTTTACAAAATATTTTCCTCAGAAGGAAATGTTCCTGATCACTTTAGTTCATACTTTGCCACTAACTCCCAAATTCATTCCTACTCAACTCGGCAGGCCCTAGCCCTACATCCGCCTAAATGTCTGGAATCAAGAAGCCAATTTTTGTTTAGATTTAGAGGTGTCAAAGTCTGGAATAGTTGGTACCATATTGCAAAACATTGTAGGTCCCTATCCATGTTCAAAAGTCGCTCAAGAGAGCATTTAATTCAAAAATGTAGTCAAGAAAGCTCTTAATGTTCTTGTGTTGCCATTTGTTCAGCTTAATACTCATATTTTCATGATCATGTGTACAGTAATTTTTTTTTAATCTTTTTTTTTTATTATTATTATTTTTTTATTATTTTATTTTCATTCATGTTCTACATGCAATTTTTATGATTTATTTTTATTTTTATGATTTTATATCCTCATAAGGATTTTGTTAAATGTTATTAGGTGGGGGCTCCTCATAAGCCTACTGGCTTGCTCGCTCCTCCCTGCACAGTTTCTTTTAACTGAACTTAACTTGTGTAATGTTCTTTTTGTTATGTGCTAAATAAACTAAACTAAACTAAACTAAGCAGAAGAAGAAACCTTTTGAATGAAAAATCAAGTTCAGCTGCCTTTTATTCAAATGTTTATAAACACATAGAAGGACTTGACTTCCTTCCTCAGAGCACAAATGACTTGAAAAATGAAGACATTTTATTTAACGTGACTGGTTTTGCAAAAACTGTTTTACAGCAAAGGTCAGGGGGGAGGTAAAAGGAGCAATAATAACCAATAATTGCATGTCAGTGAAGCTATTCAGCAAGCATGACTTCAAACTGTGATTCAGTAAGCGTTCACTCATCTGTTTTGACCATAACACAGCTTGAGAGAAGAACGAAATGAATAGGTGTGCGTGGTGTGAACTGACAGCTTTGTGTCATAACATCAAAGTCTGAGGAGGCCATACATCACCGGTGGATCTTATCCTCTGTTTGGATTACGTTACAGAAATTCCCCTTGGCTCGCATTAGTGCCACAAACAGCCTCGAAGCATTTACCAGAAACGGAGGGCACAGGTGAGCTGGGAATGATAAACAACTATCGAGCCTCTGCATCTTTGTTCAACAGAATTAGTATGCTAAGCAGGGTGGTTGCTTTGAAGTGAGTCCTGGAGTCACATGTCAGGCATTATAGTCACATTGTCTGATTAGAAACAGTTACCAGCACAACACATTTTCACAAATGTTTGCATGTGCAAGCAGCTTGAGAATGTGGACCGGAGACTTTTTCTTCTCTGGTGTTTAGATTTTGGAAAGAACTGCTTGCATTAACATATTGATTGAATTTTCTGAGATTACACAAAAGTAAGCATGAACCAAGTTGCAGGGCTCTTGAATTCCCCTGAATTTTTGAGTGCACACATGTCCCTGATTACGCAAATGAAATAGCAGGAAGTGGTAGCGTCACTGTAGTTTGTCATTAATTTTCTGCAACCTTGAAATAAGGTTTGAATTATCTGCTCCGCTGCCCCCTTAACTAATCTGCTCTAGTCACAAGCCTGCGGCTTCTCTTTTAGATTACTGTTGCACTTTTATCTCTTGTCTTCCTCGGAGTATTGAAAAAAGGATTTTGATATATTTATTTATTTATGATAACCCAAGAAAAAGAGTGTCAGCTTGCATTGCTCACTTAAATCTCAGGACTGTGAGGTGAACTTTCAGGTATGGCGGCAGCAGAGAGAATACAATGTCCTTGTGAGAAGGTATCCATGAAGTTCAGCGTTCTGTCAGCTGTGACGGTGTGGAAATCGTCAAGCTGCTTCTGAGTCATGGCCACGAGCTTTACAACCCAGATTTGTAAATAACAAGCATTGAGAAACTGTTAACATTGGGTACGGGGCTTTACATTTTTTTGATGATCTTATTTTTCTTACCTAAGATAAAAACTCTCAATCTGTCTCTCTATGCTCTATTTTAGGGCTGGGCGATATGGACCAAAAGTCATATCTCGATATTTTCTAGCTAAATGGCGATACTCGATATATATCTCGATATTTTTTCTGTGCCTTAATTGGGGTTTCCCCCAAAGCATTATAGCATAGCATCTCTGTTAGCATCTCTGTTAGCATCTATGTTAGCTTCATTTTTTTCTGAGGCAAACCCTTAAAATGTCACACAGGTACCTTTATTAACAGAGGTCTGCACAATATCAACATGTATAAAACAAATGAAATAAAAATAAACTGCCTGCATATATAGAATAAAAATGCTTCTTGAATAAAATAAAACAAATATCCCTTTCCTGCATAACAATTAAATTAAAATACACTGTGCAATTAATACAATGTAGACAGTAACAGGCAGACTTTTCCACTGAGGTTGACAGTTGTGCAAATAACAAAACATTTGTGCAAATCTCAAATAAAACATTCAAGTCAATTTGTCACAAAATAAGCTATATCAAAATCGTAAAAAAAAAATGTAAAAAAAAAAAAAAAAAAAAAAAAAATTTAAATCGATATAAACGATATTGTCTCGTACCATATCGTGTTTGAAAATATATCGATATATATTAAAATCTCGATATATCGCCCAGCCCTACTCTATTTATTAGTCCGTCTCGCCCTGTGTCAGCAAAATGAACCTCTGGACTTATGGCAACTCGGTTTGTCTGAGCTCCACCACGATGTCAGCACAAGTCCAGACCGCTCGCGGGCTTTGAACTTGTTTAACGTCAGTGTTGTCAACCAACCGAGAGGCAAAGTTTCAAGTAGGCATGATGATATTTGTCACGTCATGTGAAGGTGTGGAAATGAGATATCCATGGAAAGTATTACACAAAAGTCCTCCAATTCAACATGCTCACCAGGGATAAAACTGCTCTGAAAAGCAGCTGTGAGTGAGAACGTATAGTGTCAGCTGCTAACTGGCCACGATTCTGCTTCGCACTGAGGGATTTACACAGAGGTTCAGTCAGCGGCGCTGCAATATTTAGCAACCCCGAGCCAATCAGCACTATTTGTCCTGGAACTGCCTTGCTGCATTCTGCGAGGGGCTGTTGAAGCTCCACCAGCATGTGAATCGACACGTACTGTTTTTATTTTTTTGCACGTTCATGCGGCCACAATAAACCGACCCCGCGTTCACGGATGGATGCTTCCAGTTGTGAGGATTGACGTGTCTTTATTTGCTGTGGGTTTTGTAACCAACGAAACTGTGTTTGGAAAGAGATATGATACACAACACTGCAGGGCAACTGTCAACAGAGAAATCTGTGTGTGTGTGTGTGTGTGTGTGTGTGTGTGTGTGTGTGCGTGTGCGTGTGTGCGTGTAAGCATCCATTCACACACAAACTGGCAAGTCTGATCAGAATTGCTGTTTGCCATCGCGCTGATCCTCCGTCTTGCTGCACTGTGGAACTCCGGCTGTAAAGTCAAAGATCATTTGGAAAACGTCTGCAAAATCAACTTCTGTTAAATTTTTATCTGACTTCCTTTTTTTTACTAACAATTAACCAATTCGAACAAATACGGTTTCAATTATTGCAGTTTATAACTGCCAATATTATGGCAACAGTCTTAATTACGTGCTGAAAAAATAATACAAGAGTGCAACATGAAATTGATACTCAGACATAATAATCTTCTCCTCATGCTCTTCCTTCTGATTATTACCCATCCACAAACTACTGAAAAGCAGTTTGTGTGTTTTGAAGGTGCATATCCAAGTTATTATACACTGTTATTTTGCTATGTGAACATGTAGAGGTGTAACTTCAGACTCCCAAGTGAAAGTCCAGACCTTCTCCCTCTCTGTGTGTTGTAATCTGAGCTGCTCGTTTCAGTGTTGAAGCAGCTGGTCCGGCTGGATGTGCATGTTGTTGCGTGTGAGTTCCTGCTGTGCAGTCTCCAGTGGGTGAAAGTCCAGATTTTGTTCTCCGGAGAAGATGCCTCTCACAAAGAGAGGAACAAGACCAGAGCCCGTGTTGGTGTGTTTGCTCAGCGTCATGGAGACCGATGAGACACGGCATGTCCTGGTTAGCCTCACACCTCCATGGTCCTTAGTCCGGATTTTGGACCTTTATGTATTGTTCCTCCATGGCTGTGTGTCTCCCACGGATCAGAAACATGCACATTAGGTTTAGTTTCCGTTCTAAATTGAGTGCTGGAGTTAAATTGCACATGGATGGTTTTGTCGTTTTTGACTTTGGGCGGCGCTGTCCTGAACTGGCGACCTGTCTACGGTGTTCCCACCTTTCACCCAATGACAGCTGGGATACGCTTTAGCACCCCCTTCCCATCGCCCCCCACCCCCCCTGCGACCCTGAGCAGGATGAAGCAGCTGTAGAAAATGGGTGCATTGATGGAGGAACTGCTAAAAAGGCTTGAAATTAGGTGTCACTTTTAGTTTCGGCGTCATTTGCTATGGGCTGAGATTCATTTGTTTTGGACTGACTGGTTTTCTAATGGTTTCTGAGTTTTCATATTGGACCTTGAACAGGGTTTTAACTGTATTTAACTCCTTCAGTTGTCAGCCTACAGGAAACCAGCGGTCATGCAATTATATAAAGGCAACTTTTAATTACTGTGGTACTGAATGAGTACTGCTTATGAGGCCGGATGTGATAAAATATGTGATGATGGATATCACTGTAATTATTTTTCTCTTGTAAAATTTAAAATTAGGATATATGAATCTGGCATACTAATTACATCTTGCTTGGTATTATTTATGCGCTGCGAACCTTGCTTGAATTTGTGTTAGTGTAGTAACAGACATGGTGAAAGGACATTTGGTCTCCAGAGCTGAGTTTGTATGTCTTGGCCTGGCTCACTTGTTCCACGTTCTCACAACCGGTCCTGCCTAACCTAATGCTCATATATACATATATACAAAAAGTTGGAATGATTTTGTTTTCTGTTGCGTGATTCTGTTGTAGGTTCTATTCAGTGTTGTTGCTGTTTTGGAGCTTTTATGTTGTTCCTGGGATCTTCTGGAGTCACTTGAAGTGTTGGAATGGTTCTATGGAAGCAACCCCAGCTAGAGGAGCTCCATCTAATCTGACAGTTTTTCCATGAAAATAAAATTCCCTCACAAAATTCCCTCCACGATTGTGAGGCTATAGTATTAATTTGCTTATTTGTTCTTTTTGTCGATTCTTCTGTGAAAATTGTAATTCCCCGCTCTGTTTACTACTTTGCTTTTACATATGTTGTAGGACCAGTCCCGTACAATTCAACAGTAATCCTTCTGCGCTATTTTCTCTATAAGTCCTGATAAACATTTGAATGATACTAATACATTTGGACACAGACACGTAATAGAAATAATGTAAATTATAAATTGGCTATAAGATAACTAAAAAAAAAATGTCTGGCTGTCTTATAGCAGCCAGCTTGAGATCTGGATATGTGGATTGACTGTGCTAAGATTTGTTTCCATTTCCCTGCACTACTACTTTTTGCCTGCTGTAAAGTATTGCATGTTACCCTAAAAGAGTTACATTTCCAGAATTCTAAGAATAGGACCTCATCCTATTCTCTAAATGAATTATCACGATCATGAATAGGTAAACCTTGTCTTATTAAAGGAGCTTGAGGCTCCTTTTAAGAAATGAGACTCTCTAGCGCCACCCTTCACCACGACGGCCGTTGGGGGTACTGCAGCCAACAGTGAAGCCGGCACGGGAGAACGGGGAGAACGCACATGCAGCGTCATGTGACGTCACATCCACAGGACAGCGCGGGAAATTCCGGCCCGGAATTGCAGCACATTTTGCAGCACACAGCCTGTTCAAGGCAAAGGAGAGATACACTAGAGGGCTCATTCTTTTTGGTTTGGAACGCTTCATCTGACTTTATTACTAGAAAACTTAAAACGTATACAAATTATTTTCATAAATCCTGCCTCAATCCTGCCTCATGCTCCTTTAAATATAAAATCTGATAGAGCATCACCAATAACAAATCCTTTAATATCAGGACTGCTGGCTCTGGCTTCTTCTGAATGAGTGGGACATCGTCTGCATAAAGGCATAGTTTGTTCCCTATGTCTTACTACCTTATAGGGCCATGTACTGTCTTATTAAAGGTATAACCTGATAGAGCATATGCACCCATACCAAATCCATTAATCTCAGGACGGCTGGCTCTGCTTTCTTCTGGATGAGTGGGATATCGTCTGCATAAAGGCATAGTTTTTTTTTCCCTATGTCTTGTTACCTTATAGGGCCGAGTCTTGTCTCATGGTCTCAGCAAACAGCTCAATAACAAGGCTGGACAGCCCTGGCAGCAGCCACATTACGAGAGGATGGTCGCAGACCGACCTGCATTGACCTTGATTCTGGCACGTTGTGGCATCGTTTTCCTTTATGACAGGCAGCTACACGGCTCCCTTATTAATGCAGTATATCTGTCATCTCTACAAGATCTTGTTACCACAAAAGAGATTTATTCACCAATCTAGTTTTTTAAAGTCATTGACAATAACTGCTTTTATGCTTTGATTTTCTATTCCTTTTGTACTTTCCACCAGCGTGTTTTCAAAGTGTACGTAAGCCCTGTCTGAAAGCCTGATTAAAACCCCATTAATCATGCAGAAAACAAAAATATGTAATCAAAATGGAAATGAGGTAATGGTGGTTTGGCGACAGATGAAGCAGATAAACTAATTTCTGCTTAAATTGGCCTTTTGCGAAACCCTTTTTGTACTTATTTCTTTCTTTGTCTGCCTATAGTTGTGATGACATCCACTGAATGGATATCAAAATGAAGACAATACGATGTCGTTGTGCACTTGATGCTTAGGCACTAGTTTAAGATCAGTTTACCTGTAAAAATGAAAACTACAGATGAAAAAAAGGTTCTTGCTTTGTCTCCGCCATTAGACAAAAGTAAACAGCATTTTCCAAGTAACCATTAAAATCACTGAAATTGTTCAACTTCTCTTTAGGAGTGTGTCGCCTTTTGATCAGCCTGTATGAAAGAAATGGGTTCCATAACAAATAATAAATCAGTTCTGTCAACAAGCCCCGGGGTCAGACTCACCACGTCATTATTTTAAATCCATCTATCAATTTTACAAGCCGCCAGGGTGAAAGAGCTGCAGCCGGTGATGAGATAACATTGAAAGAACTCCTCATGCTCCATCTTCACTTGTCTTTTGCTTGCAGGGTTCGTCAAACTAAAGGACTTCAACTGCATGGATAGGGAGTCCGATTTTTGTCCATGGTAGTAACTATATCAGTCAAATTGAGTTTGAGTTACAAAAAAATAAAAAATAAAACCCTGCAAAGCGCTTTTTAATAGGTCTTGGAGGAAAGGCTTTTGATGGAAAGAAATGGAGGCACTCTAGTGTTTGTGGATGACTCGGGGGGGCAGGAGGCAGGGAGGCAACAGACCTGCTTTTGTATCTTTTAATAACTAGTGAGTTAGCTGCACATGTGCCACACTAATTAGCCAGTGGGGGTGTTGGGTGCTGTGTCGGGGCTGAAAGTGGATAGTGAGGCAACATCCTGGTTCTTTATCCTGATGCCCTAGAGGCAGCTGGGTACACCACCTGTTAATGAACCCTGAAGTGGTCTCTAATTGGACCTCTGACAGCAGACCACCAAGGGAATCAAACAGAAAGAGTCATGAAGGCACAGAGGTCACATGTAACTAACAAAACGAGAAGTCAAAATGGATAAATACTCAAGAATGAATCTTTCTTTATTTCAGCTTGTACAGAACAAGATGAAAAGGAAGAAAAAAAAAAAAACAACATTTCTTTTGCCGAAAAGGTGTAGGCTGAAGCCGTAGCTTATAGTGCCTACCCTTTTTTCTTTTGATCAGCAAAAATATGAGACATTAGCTTTTACTCAGTGAAAACAAACAAAACATAAAGAAGAAAAAAATAAGTAAGACAAAATATAAAATTGACATTTCACATCCTAGAATGTTTTTGATTGTATACTTTATAATTATAGTGTTTTATATTTATTTACAATATTTTCTTTAAACAATTTCTTAAACTTGACGATAGAGCGACACATTTTTAGGTTGTTATTACAACTATTCCAAATTCCTCTAGCCTTAACTGATGTACATCTCTTTTTAATATTAGTTCTTGCTGTCATCATCTCAAACATGAGTTTCCCCTTCAGGTCATAGCGGGTTTCTTTTATCTGGAACAGGGCCTGAATGCATAAGAACTGTCTTATGCTTATTTATTTAATTTTTTGTTTGTTTTCTTATGTTTCTGAAAGCCCTTGTTGTCTGTTTTGCACCTCAAGTCCCTTAATTTCTAGTGTATATGCATCCTGCATGAAAAAAGTCACATATTTTAATATTTTGGTTGGCCATCTTTAGCATTGCACAGTCAGACTGTGACATCAGCCATGTAAGGGTTGACATCCAGGTAGTCAGCTGACCCGATGTGTTTGGGAAGCGTAATGTTGCTGCACCGACCTCAGATCATAATTCTGCCTTGACACCGGGCTGCGTGGTACAGTCCAGGAATAAGCCATGCATCCCTTCATCTGTCGCTCTTCTTAACAGGATGTGTCCATCACTCTGGAGAAGAGAACATCTGGACCACATGTGCTTTTTTCCATTGCTACCATGTATCAATCTATGTGCTCCTGAGGAAAGTGAAGCCTTTTGTTTCGATAACCCCCACTGATAAGAGGTTTTCTAGAGTCCTCTACACACATGGGATTGCTTGTACTTTCACCATTAAATATTACTGTATGGTCTATATTGTTGATATTCTTTCATTTAATTTAACAAAATGTTTCAAATCTATCTCAGATCATGATCATTCAAGACTTTTTTTCTGACCACAATTCTTCCACGAAGATAAAGGTTTGCCACTATCCTTCCAGGTGTTAATTATGTTTGGAGAGTTCTCGACCCAGTTTCAGAAATAGTTTCAGAAATCTCCTTAGCACCTTCTCTGCCTGATGCAGATCTACAATTCAAATCTATTATCTCAATGAGCAGTTCAAGGCGAGCTTCTATACTGGTGTATGTTATGTCATGCTATAAGTGTCAGACAACATCACATCTGCTGTTGATGGCTGTGTTGCTTCACGTCAGACACATTCTCATCTCATGTGTTTCGTGCATCGCTGCGCTTCGTTCATGTGCATGATCCTCAGTAACCTACACGGTTATTTCGCCTGACTCGCAGGCTGTGCTTTCCTGCAGTGTTGTCAATCAGACGCTGCTCTTCGGCTAAACGAAGAGCAGCGTCTGACGGTGCCAGACAGCATATTTGGCTCAGCTTGAGATCATTTAACTGTCTCATTAACTGCAGGACTACAGGCACAGCCAGCGGCATGATCACTGCATACGGAGCGCTCTTTGTTTGTACTTTTATGAATGTTTTTATTGAAAAGTGTAATTTGTGGTTATTTGCAATGTACAAAGAACCTGCATAGATCTTTGCTGTCAAGTTTGAAATGGTGGGAGTGGCTGACAAAGGGACGGGTCACCTTCCACTTCACACTCTGGTGATCTGAAGTACTCTCCAATGAACCATTTTCTTTTTCCCATCTGCTGTTCATCAGAAATGAAGCCAAATCTCATTGCAGAAAAAGATGTTTCAGACAGACTGCCAGTCACTCAGCCAAAGAGGCTGGATGACTAAGACTCCCCTAACCTCCCCACCATGACCACCCAGCCCAAATTAACCCCCCGTCAGTGGTCTACAAAGAGAATGGGCATGGCTGAGCCTGATTTATTTCCCACCGAGCCATCATAAGGGCCCAGTTGGCCTCCCGTCTTCTGGATGGGCCACACACACGCCCCAGCCTTTCTCTTTCTCTGCCCACCCCCCGGCCAACTGTCCCGCCCTCACACCGCCTGTCGCACACACTCAACCTGTCAGTCCGTAGATGACGAAGGCACAAAGACAAGCCTGTCTCAAAAGGAACTGATTAGCAATTAATGATGCATCATTGTATTTGCATCAGGAATGTGTGCACAGTGTGCGTACGCATATAGAGTGGCATTGTCAATCATGCAGAGCGTGCCCCGACCCTCCCTCCCCTGTCCTGCCATGTGTTCCCTCAGGGTCCAGCTACTTATGGCCATTGATACGGTGGCGATGACTCTGTTTAACACACACGGGCTCACGCACAAGCCCAAGACCGGACAACCTCACGCTGAGCCCAGAGAAAAGCTGACACATCACCAAATCAATCTGATGGACCTTCACACATCAGCTGCCTGAAATTTGGGGTTTTAACCTGTCTTATAGGAACATAAATTGGATTTTTGTAGCTGTGGACAACTGTAACTGTTGATGAAACAGTTTTTTTTATTTTTTTGTAATGTGGGTTTTCGGACACCAGAGACTGCATTTACAAGGAGGGACCCTGGTACTTGTTGGCGTGGTCGCTCTCTGCCTGTGCAAAGGATGCGGAGCGCTGGACTTGTGGGCCTTGGGGGTGGAAAGTGGGCTGAATGCATCCAGTTTCTCAGTTCCTGTGGTGTTATTGTTGACAGAGACGGGAGTCGCTCATGATGGTGCCAGCGACGGGGCAACAGCAGCTCCCACCTCCGAACATGAAGATGACAACACTTTGGGCTACACAGGTACTGGTGCAGCTTTCCGTGACATTTAAAGACTCCATCAACTCAAAAATGTGTTTTGCTGATTTGTAACTTCACTGAAATGTTCAAGACTACCTGGATGCATTCACATTCATGTACAGAATACTATGTTTCAAATAGTTGAAGCATGATGTGACATCAGTAGATGTGGAAGAGTCAGAGGCATCTTGAAACTTGTAAAAATAAAGCTTCCCGGAAGGTTTGAATTACTTTTGAATTACTTACTTTTTACGAATAATCCACAGTTTACAGTACATTCAAATTACATCTCTGTGTTTTGACTGCTTCTGGAAGCATTTTTCTTTTTAATTTGGAAAGAGAAAATTAGGCCATCAGTTTAGAAGTTTTTATATCTGTTCGCACCTTAGAAGACAGAGCTGCAAAGGGGAGAAAGAAGGGGGAGAAAATGGGCCCTCATCTGAAGGACTAACTCACAAATGCACACAAATGGACACACAAAAAAAATATAGTCTGGAGAAAATGACACATGTGATCATGCATGTGTTTTGATTGAGGTTTTTTTTTTAAACCTCTTTCTTCAGCATGAGGGGAAAAAATGTTCAGTGTGTTGTCACAGCAAGGACACGTCCCTCCCAAGTTGATTTACTGGACCTCACACAGCCTTATGGAGAAAAGGGAAACTCAAATTCACAGAGAAAACCTTTAGTGTGTGTGTGTGTGTGTGTGTGTGTGTGTGTGTGTGTGTGTGTGTGTGTGTGTGTGTGTGTGTGTGTGTGTGTGTGTGTGTGTGTGTGTGTGTGTGTGTGGTATTTGGCAGCTTGAAATTTAGTTAAAAATCAAAGAAATATCGGACATACAGTTAACATTGCCAACGGTGATGCCGTCATTCTCACTGGCATATATATATATATATATATATACCTACTGTCCTGTGAGAAACTGTGATCTGATTTCATCCTGCACATCCCATCAACAGCAGGAAAAGAGCTGTTGGAAAAGAGAAGTTTCTCACGAGGATGCATTGGTCGGTCGTTTCTCTGGGTTCCAGCTACCATGTTTTGTGGCTGCTGACTCATTTGATCAAAGTATAAATTCCAGTCACCAAAGAAATCAGATAAGTCCATTCAATCACTGAGAAGCTGGAAATCTGTAGCTTGTTGCCTCCAACATTTAGCAAACTAACAGATGTACTGCTGCAGTTTTCATTCTGGTATCAGTCAGAAATGTGGTTCATTTGATCATTAATCAAAATGAAACACAACTTTTAAATCCTTCCATGTGAGTGAAAGATGTATTAGATGTAAGTTATACTGTATCTGTTTTGCAGTTGGAAGTTTTGATCCTGGGTCCCCTGCTCGCAGGATAAAGAGTTTGATTGTGACTTTCTGAAGAAGTTAGACTTAATGAATTCTGGCCCTTTGAATTCCTGCGACTTCTTCATCATCAAACTTAATCCATGCTTTGCCAAGCGGGGTGTGATGTGGCGTGGCCGAAGGCAGGGAACATGAAGTTCTGAATCTCAGTGGCCAAAACCGGCTCTTGGGGCATGGAATGTCACCTCTCTGGTGGGGAAGGAAAATGGGCTTTTTGCTTGAGGTTGAGAGATGCTAACTAGATATAATCAGGCTCATAGTGTGGGTCCTGGAAGCAATCTCCTCAAGAGGGGCTGCAGTTTGTTCCACTCTGGAGTAGCCTGAGGAGAGAGGCGTCGGGTGGAGTGGGATGACTAATAGCCCCCCACCTCTGTATGTTTGGGTTTTCCCAGTGGACGGGGGGGTAGCTTCCCTGTGCTCTCAGGTCAGCAAATGGGCTTTAACATGGATAAGCGGTAGTTAATGGATCACATTTAGCCAGTTAAACCTTTTTAATGTGAAGTTGTGGCAGTACAAGCAGTACATTTTTGCTTGTATTATGCTGTATTATGTTGTGTAATATAAACACAGACACCCAGTTTGTTGTGTTGCGATACCGAAACATATGAATGCTGGTATCATTTTGAATTCGAGTGCTATTATAAATTCTGAGATAAGTTGTTAGTTGTCGCTCCGAGCAGGCATTGCAGGCTTGAATGAGGCTTTAAAGAGGAAAATCATGTCATATCTGCTTCACTGCCTTTTTGTTCATCCTTAGAACGATAAATCTGTCCGGTGGACAGTGCCAGGAGTTCATCTTTAATCTAGCCGTTTAATCCCATCTAGGCATGAAAATGAAGGAATCGATCTGGCCAAGTCAGTGAATTGGAAATGAGACTAATGTGCCCTAATACCTCCGTCTGCCCCTGATAGGACAAAGTGGACGGCTGCCAAAGAGTCCATTTTCAAGGAGCGTGACTTGCTGGACGGGATGTGAGGATAATCTTGACAGCTGCTAGTTTGAGTCGATGTTAAAAGGAACTGCACCTTCAAGTATCTCCGTTTATAATCTTTCTGAGGTCCAGGTTTGTGTAATTGTGGGCCTTTGTCATGTGATATCAGTGATCCTCGTAGTCAGTGATTATCCCACACGTTCTTGTCGTCTATGACCCCTTTTGTAGCGTAACTTTAAATAAATGCCACAATCCTTGATACCAAGACCTGACTTTCATTATAAAACTGAATCATCTTTCACGGTTCTGGTAATGGCACGGTAAAGTTTGGATGGCAGTCACCTGCAGCTTACTGTGAATTTTATATGGAACCACAAGCTGACCTGAACTTAGCAATACATTAAAAGTGTTTTTTATTGGTCCCCCAACCCACCGACTCTGAGCCATCTTTATATTGTTTCCCGATATCAAAGCCCTTTGCACGGAACCTCCCATTCATAATAAATGAAACCGACCTGTGTGAAGGGAGTGAATTAGAGGGGAATGATAAATGTCTTGCTCCTTGCTGGCTGCCTCTCGGCAGGCGAAGCCATAGAAAAGAGACAAGTCTTTGGTTCTTCTGGCTCAACATGAAAGGCTGAGTCTTACCTCGGGGAGCATTCCCGCACCCATCGCCTGCATTTCCACTGACAGCAGCTGTAACATTGCATTTGCCACAGATCACCAGGGACATCCGTTTCAGAAAGCTGCTCGATTTGTCAGGTTACGGATATGAAAGGTCGGGAGTAGTGAAGGGAGATGAAAGTTTCTATGATGTCATCACTCATCGTCGGATCCCGAACCAGTCCAGTCTCACAAGAAAAGGTGTAATACGTGCGTTCCCCACATGTCAAAAGCATAGTAGCCATTAAGGCACACAATTGTAAGATGGCAGGGTTTCACTATACTCATTTTGTACACCGTAGCAGATACATAGTGCATCTGGGTCACATGAGGCAACACAAATCAATAGCAATAGAAAAGCAGGGTAAAAAGACTTCATCTATGTTCATACAGTTGTGTTAAAGGAGCTTGAGGCCGGATTGAGACAGAATTTATGAAAATAATTCGTATACGTTTTAAGTTTTCTAGTAATAATGTCAGATGAAGCGTTCCAAACCAAAAAGAATGAGCCCTCTAGTGTATCTCTCCTTTGCCTTGAACAGGCTGTGTGCTGCAAAATGTGCTGCAATTCGGGCCCAAATTTCCCGCGCTGGGCTGCGGATGTGACGTCACATGACGCTGCATGCACGTTCTCCCCGTTCTCCCCGTTCTCCCCGTTCTCCCGTGCCGGCTTCACTGTTGGCTGCAGTACCCCCAACGGCCGTCGTGGTGAAGGGTGGCGCTAGAGAGTCTCATTTCTTAAAAGGAGCCTCATGCTCCTTTAAATGGAAATGTTTGCCTGCTCAAATCCTGTACTTGGTTCAGAAAAGAAAAAAGAGTACAAGTACTTGACAATTTGCAATCAATTTTATATCATTATCCTTCCTTTCGAAAAAATTTAATGCATTTAAACAATAACATCCCACTTGAGTGGTAGATTATCTTGTGTATAAACAATTTCAAGCAATCTTAAAAAGCTTATTGTGTGGTTATTTGTCATAATTTTACCTTGGTGATCTGGAACAGGATGTTTAAATAGGTTCATGTTCATAAATCATGTGACGTTTCCCACAATCAACATTGCAGCAGCACTTATTGTCACAGTACAGACTCCTTTTCAGCCCATGTTTTCTTTTAGTTTTTCAAGGCACTTCTCCAGATAGGCCTGCTCTGCTCTGATTGGTTGTCTGATGAGTCGATAATTTTGGTGAAGGAAACATGATGTGCATTCTTTGTATCAGGTCTACCATTCGAGACGACGGTTAGCAAATACAACACCTGCATTCCACAGATTGTAGCTGTTTGGGAGCAATGTCTCAAACTAATTGTCTTCAGATTCCTGGACCTTATTAGGTGGAGACTGTCTGGCGTTTTTTTTTTTCCTCATTGACATGGAGGTGGGGTAGTCTGTGTCTGGATTTGTGGCGCTGACAGCTTTACCACAGGAAAGATGGAAAGCTCGTTTCTCTCTGCATCCTTTGCCATCATTGCCAGGCTCTTGCACTTGGCCTTGAGTCCCCACCCCAAAAACCAATTTCCTTGACAGTATCACTCTCAGATATATTACCCAGGAGTCACAGCGGCGGGGTTTGTGTCACATCTCCACGCTACTCATTTCTATTCTCCAATCTTAGTGTCCTGATAATCATGATGCTTGAAGCCAGCAGAGTGCTACACGCTCAGCCAGCTGCACCCTCACATAAATTTGTAGTACAACAACAGAGATGCATGGCCACCCCTGCAGCAGCAATTCACTGGAGATATAATTAGTTATAACTATGCACCAATGCCCTACATGCAGCTTCCCCCCCAGCTTCTGTGCTACCAAGGACAGTAGAGGCTTTTTTGCTCCCCCATCCAATCTCTTTTCATCCCTCTAATCTGCCCCACTTTGGTTTAGTCCCACCGAAGGAGATGGGCCTATTAGCCCTTCTTGTCGGGATGGGAAATGATAGAAATCTGGTCAGGAGGCACTGGAGCGACAGCTGGGATTAGAGATGGGAGTTAGCACGAGTATGCCGGGGTCAGAACTGCCGAAGTCTGTGTGTTGAGAATTGAATTGGAATATTCACATTCACCTTTCTAGTGTCCTCAAGATAATTGAGCAGAATATTGGATGGGGTTTTGCTAAGAGCTAACGATCAGCTGCTCCGGCCACTTCAAACACACTTAATTCAGCAGAGAAGGAATGGGTGTGTTTTCTTTTTCAATGTAAATGAGTCACATTTGTCAGCATGTTTAAGAGCAGCGGCGAGCGTGTTTCAGCTCGACTTACTTCACAGGAGTTGGTTGTCATATCATTGACTTCATATGAAGATGGTTTCCCAGCTAGGAACAGAAAGCCTGTCACATGAGACACGAGCCTCAAGCGATACTGCTGCTAACTTTTACAATAAAATGTTTAAATACAGGATTTCAAAGTACCTTTTCATCCACTGAGAAGGAACCCAGGCTTAACGCTATGGCAGAGGTGTGTTTGTAAGGAACCCAGGAAATATGTGGTACTTTTTCCAAACTCGTGTGTTGTGTCAACACTCTGACTTCTACCATATTACATGTATGCATAAAGCCCTTGTTCCCAACGTTTTTATGGAAGAAACAGACACTACCTCAAGGCAATTGTTATGCAGAACCATTTTTGTTTTTTCCTTGATTGAGTTACAACACAAGCTTAGTAATATGATTCCTGCTGCACATGAAGTCCGGCTCGAGCGTGGAGCTCGTCTCTGACACTGTGTGCTGTAAGCGGGGGCCCGGTGACTTCAGTGGGACTGTGTCTCAGCAGGGCTCAGTGTCTCTGGATGAGAAAGGAAATATCATGAGGTGGAGGGCTGTAAATCTGAGCAGCACCTGCTCCCTAGACGCCGGTGCATGGTGTGAGGTCAGCGGCACCAGATATCCCATCGACCATATTTATTTCATTCATCACAGCACCCATTTGTTTTGGCAGCTGATGGCACCGCGGAAAGAAAAAGAAAGAAAAGGCTTTTTATGTGTGACGGAGAGAATATTTTTAGCATGACCCATGCTTTTGTATTTTTTTTTTCCGGTCAGGGTCTTCAGAGAGACATCAGTCACCGATGCTGGCTCTCAGGAACCAATAAAACCAGAAATACCAAACAATGATACTTTACTTGCAGTTTTCTGGAAAGTTGCAGTGAGATATCTTACAGTAATATTTTTCTCACGTCTCCAAAATTCTGAACTCTGCAGAAATGTTTCCTGCTGAGGCTTATCCAGAAAATTCTGAAAAAAAGCTATTTGTAATTTGCTTTTAACTTATCCATCCATTCATTTTCTATACCCGTTTTATCCTTTGCAGGGTCACGGGGGTCTGCTGGAGCCTATCCCAGCTCATTACAGGAGAGAGGCAGGGGTTCACCCTGGACAGGTCGCCAGTCCATCACAGGGCTGCTTTTAACTTATTTTCATTAAATATATGTCATTCAACTCACAAAACTGCAAAGTATGAATTTGGATACTGAGTTACTTTGGTTTCCTTTGGCTTGATTGGGGTCAAATATCTCATTAAGATGAGTTATCAAGGTTTTGCTCTCCGCATTCATGACCCCGGGAGCAGTGGAACACTTTGCTGCAACTTGGGAGCGGTGCTGCATCGTCTCCGGGGCTTATAACGTCCCTCTGCAGCAAACTGACATCACAATGGAAAACTTTCATAGCTTGCTGTAGTGGGGGTTCTGTTCAGACCGGTTGTTTAGGTATTCAGTCACAGGCAGAAAACATTCGGTCAGTTCCGCTTTAATCAACAACACATTTTTGCATTACGAGGCTACAGAAAAGCGTAGAACGTGAAGGCTCGCTAGCAGTTATCTGAGGCCATGTGAAAAGTGGGAGCTTTCAGAGTGAGCCCTGCTTTCAGTCAGGGTCTTGTCTTGATTCTCGCTGCCATATTATTGGCTGAGGCCCACATGTACATAGAACAAAAGAATGCTTTGGCTCAGTTACTCACAATCCTCCTGTCACTCATTAAAGCTCCTGAGTATTTAAACCAATTTAGCCAATTACGCATGAAATTCAACGCTGTTTCTGTTTCTGTGCGTTTCTGCGAAGGAAAAAGTGCAGTTCATCACTCAGCAAGCTGCTCACAATGAAGAGTCTTATCTAATTTTGTTCAAATCTTGTCTCCATATTACGTGAGCACAGTTGTGCAAAAAGACAAATTGAATGGCGTGGAACTCAAATGATGCCCTTTAAATCCATGCGATGAATGGTTGCTGGCATAATAAACGTCATATCTTCCCATATGGAACACGATCTCCCGAGAGCATAGTCTGAACAGAAGCAGCTAACTAACGCTCCTCCGACAGCGGTGCAGAGCCCTGATGCTAACTTCCTGCAGGCATTGTTGCTGCAAATATTCCAACATCTGACTGTATTTTGATGCCGATGCCAGGATGTTGCGTGATAGCAGGGTTATTTTAATCAGCCTCCACAGGCCTTGTTGGGGCTGATGCTAAACAGATGCTAATGCGAGGCCCGTTAAAAGACACGGGGAGAGAGGGATTCAGTGTGTGCATCCGAGCGTAAATGCAACAGCCTGTTTATCGCCTCATCCTGCTTTGTACGCCAAACCTCTTTGAGGAATCCTGCAAGGCACCCCAGCTTTCATTTTCCTCCTTGTCTGGCCTCCTCCTCACGCCTTACATTTCTTGCAGCAGCATCATGCATGGGGGGCATTCCCTGAGCAGAAACAGATTTGCTTGGATCCCTATCGTTTTTTTTTTATTATGTCTATAAGCTGAACAGAGAGACTATAAAAAACTAGAATGTGTTTACACTGTTTTTATGTTTTGTACAACACTTTCAGTTGCTTTCTAATGACCGTAGTCTCTGGCATACACTCGGTCGCCTCAAAACTATTTTTTTTTTTGTCGTATCCAGCTTTTAAAAGACACTTTTGCATGTGTCTTGAGTTCATACGAGTGAATAGGCTGTATTCTGGGATGAAATCCAGTGATACATTATATGTCCAGCTGAAGAGACCGAGTAATTGCTCATAGGTGACAGGCACTTTCAGAGGGCCAGACCGACACAGAAGTGCCCGTCATAGATGGTCCGGAAAAAGCTACTGCAACGGCACACTAGGAATGGGCGATATTTTACCGTTCACGATATACCGTCCAAAAAATTCCTCACGATAAGAATTTGTCATCTCCCGGTAAAAACGATGGAAGGAAGGAAGGAAGGAAGGAAGGAAGGAAGGAAGGAAGGAAGGAAGGAAGGAAGGAAGGAAGGAAGGAAGGAAGGAAGGAAGGAAGGAAGGAAGGAAGGAAGGAAGGAAGGAAGGAAGGAAGGAAGGAAGGAAGGAAGGAAGGAAGGAAGGAAGGAGAGAGAGAGCAGGAAGAAGGAAGGAAGGAAGGAAGGAAGGAAGGAAGGAAGGAAGGAAGGAAGGAAGGAGAGAGAGGGAAGGAAGGAAGGAAGGAAGGAAGGAAGGAAGGAAGGAAGGAAGGAAGGAAGGAAGGAAGGAAGGGGAAAAAAATGAAGGAAGGAAGGAAGGAAGGAAGGAGAGAGCAGGAGGAAGGAAGGAAGGAAGGAAGGAAGGAAGGAAGAAAGGAAGGAAGGAAGGAAGGAAGGAAGGAAGGAAGGAAGGAAGGAGAGAGAGAGCAGGAGGAAGGAAGGAAGGAAGGAAGGAAGGAAGGAAGGGGAAAAAAATGAAGGAAGGAAGGAAGGAAGGAAGGAGAGAGCAGGAGGAAGGAAGGAAGGAAGGAAGGAAGGAAGGAAGGAAGGGAAAAAAATGAAGGAAGGAAGGAAGGAAGGAAGGAAGGAAGGAAGGAAGGAAGGAAGGAAGGAAGGAAGGAAGGAAGGAAGGAAGGAAGGAAGGAAGGAAGGAAGGAAGGGAAAAAAATGAAGGAAGGAATGAAGGAAGGAAGGAAAGGGGAGAAGGAAGGAAGGAAACAAGGAAAGGAGGAAGGACGGGAGAAAAGAGGAAGGGAAGGAGGAAGGAGAGAGCAGGAGGAAGGAAGGAAGGAAGGAAGGAAGGAAGGAAGGAAGGAAGGAAGGAAGGAAGGAAGGAAGGAAGGAAGGAAGGAAGGAAGGAAGGAAGGAAGGAAGGAAGGAAGGAAGGAAGGGTTAGGGTTAGGGTGGAAGGAAGGAAGGGGAAAAAATTAAGGAAGGAAGGGAGGAAGGAAGGAAGGAGCAGGAGGAAGGAAGGAAGGGAAAAAAAGGAAGGAAGGAAGGAAAGGGGAGAAGGAAGGAAGGAAACAAGGAAAGGAGGAAGGAAGGGAGAAAAGAGGAAGGGAAGAACGAAGGAGAGAGCAGGAGGAAAGAAGGAAGGAAGGGAAGAAAGGAAGGAAGGAAATGAGCCAGAAAGAAAGAAAGAAAGATAGATAGATAAATTCCCGTTGATGACGTTTTTGTGTAACAAACATGGCGGATCTGAGAGCGAGATAGATTTATAGTTGAAAAGGTGGAGTTGAATTGGTATTTTTTTTATCGTCATTTTTATCGTTATTGGGATAAATGCCAGAAATTATTGTGATACATTTTTTAGTCCATACCGCCCATCCCTACGGCACACTGAAGAGTCTCAAAGTCTGACTATGACTAACTTTCGTCTCATCTCGCCACCCTGTAACTGGCAGTCTTTTTGTCTGAGTTTGACTTCTGATTATGCGTGCACACTTTGGTCCATGCTGACGAGCCTTACTCGCATTGCTGATGCAGACATATGTTTGATGTTTTTATAGGGTAAACATAGCAAAAAGTCACTTCAGCTCTAACGTTTTGAATTGGCTGTGATGGGGAGGGATGGTGCGTTTATTTCTGGTTAGTTTTGAGCTCCCAGGGCTTCAGCTCTCCAGCAGCAGTCAGTCAGAAATGATTTGGTGCCCCCTCATTGACATAGTAACAGCAATATGAACTTCCTTAAGGACCTTATTTTGTCTCTCCTCTCCTCCCTCATTTCAGCTCGTGTCTCCCCAAGCTCCTTCAGGTTTAGTCTTTGTCTTTCCCAGGCATCCCATCTGTCATTGCTCCTAAAGTCAGCCAGTTGTCAACAGTCTCACAGAGACAGGAGAGTTCTCACTGTAAATCATTTATTGATAAGACAACCTTTATATAACATGATCACACCGAGTCCCCCTATACGTCCCAAAGGCGTCTATAACATAGCATAGTTACCTTTAGAATGTGGCATTCAATATTTTTCCAAGTACCATACTGACTTTAAGTCTTTGGTCCCGTTTTGGTGCTAAAGAAGAGGAAAGAGCTGTAAAATGATGAAAACTAAAGCTGTTGGTCAGCCGGTGTTTCCTTCTGTCCCTAAAAGTTAATTCCATGCAGCTCGTGGTGTGTTTATGAGCATAAAGCAATCCCTGAGAGCTTTCACCTTGGTTCTCAGAGGACATCGCACCCTGAGTCAGCCAAGATAATGCCTCTGATGTGTGATATGCTACTTGTAGAAGGGATCATAGAGAAAGAGGGCAACGTTACCCTGCAGCAATTCCCTGATTGTCTTGGAAAATATTAAAAGGGTGTAATCAAATGCGTCTTTTTTTTTCTCATATTATTTGTGTTTATTAAAAAAACAACATAGGAGATGTGATACTCATTGACAAGCAGAGACTGTAAATTTAAAATGCTGTCTTTTCAAAAAAGGAAAAGGGGCACAATGAATAATTAAAAGGAGTACTCCTCAAGGACAGGACATGAATGATAAAAGGCTGTAGTGAATGTGAGGCGATGGAAAGAATCCAAGTAAAGTGCCTGTGAAGGGAACTCGAACATACAGTACCTGTGACTTCCTCTGTCTCTCCAAGGTCACTCAAACTTTGTCAGGTTTGTCGAGCCACGTTGCCAAGTCGGTGTCCGTTCAGCCACATATTCACGAGCTACAACCTGTGCGATGTGAAATCCCTAAATGCGTCACTTTTCTGGAGCTAAAGAAGTGCTCCTCTGTCTACTGTGAATGAGGGTTATGTTTGTCGCTGAATAGGCAGCATCTTTTCAGGGGGGAAATGTTTTGTTTCATACCATCTTGCTCAGTGAGATGAAAATGAGAGCCATGAAATAGTCTTAGTCAGGGGAAAGGGAATGTGGGCTCATTTGCCTCAGTCCAGCCTGGCTGTCACCCCACCACCTCCGTGCCGAGGGGGGCCCTGTTTTGTGAGGAAGACCAACACTTTTGAAAAGAGGCCCAGCATGCCGTCTACGGGAACCCCCTTCCTGCTCCTTGCACAGAAACATCATAAGAAAGGACAAAAAACGTCCACAAACTCCCTCTGAATATTAAAAAGAGGCTTATCAGTGATTAAAAAAAAAAGCCAGGAAGATGAGAAGCAGTATATCCATTGAGCGATAGGATGGTGAGATGGAAGGGGAGTGAACTTTTCTTTGCATGTTGTGTATAAAGTTGCACTCATTAGGATCCGATTGGTCTGTTGGGGAAAACATTGTCATTGAATTTAGAAAGATAGCCAAATCAGGAATGTTTTCTAGATTCAGCAGGATTCTAGAAGGGAAGACTGGTGGGATGTGGAGCTTTAAAGAGGATCTGTGGATGTAATTTTGCTTATTCTACGCTTTTCAAGGAATATTTGTAATGTTGTTGCATCAGCCCTGAAATTTCTTGACTTCCATCTGCAGACGCTGAACTGGCAAAAGAAAAAAAAAAGATGTTTCTTTATGTGTAGACCAACACAGCTGTGGCTGCGTCTTGATCAGGCTCGTCGCCATGCAGATTGCGTGTTTGCTAGTGGTGTTATTCGCAGTGGTGGTCATGCTCGGAGTTCCTGAAGACCACAAGGGTCCACGCAGGGCCCAGCGCCCGGCCGGCTCTCACAAGTCTCACTGGTGCAAAAAGCTGCCTAATCCTCCTCATCCAAACCACCACCCTCTGAGGCACTCCCACAAATGTAGCCGCCTCTTTCACAGTAAGTACAGAAAATACCCTGTTACGTAACTGTTATTGACAAAACTTTGATAACATCTGAAGTACTCTTGGTTAGGTGCTTTTGGAACTTATTTGGAGCACTCTGCTGTCAGGGAAGGGATTTTTTCTCTCCTTATCATTTTGTACCTTGTACATTCTTGGAAAGTTGTTTTGGGCAAAAAACAGCTCGGCTGTGGTGTTAAAAGCACTCCGTTTCCTCAGCTGACATCACAGCTCTGGCACGTTGTCATTTTTTCTTGCTTTTGCTGATCGGATCAAGGCGTCGGGGGAAAGTCAGGACAGAGAAGCTGCCTGTTTGCAGAACTCAGGCTGCACAACTTTAGGATAGTCTCTTTTGTTAGTCAAAAAAGAATAAAAAAAAAACTGAATGCAAGAGTCTGGTGTAACATGAAAGAAAATGAAAGCGTTGTGATAGGCATGGGGCTTTGTCCAGAGTTAGGGCAGATACACTTCTCACATACTGCTTTTATCACTGGATTTGCTTTTAACTTTAACAACATGACACAAGTAAGAGAACAGTTTATTAATACCACTCTAATTTTCAGCATTTCCATCACATTTTTCCTCAGCTAATGTGAGTAAAAATGCATAAAACCCCCATGTGAGTTAGATCCGTGTGTGTGTGTTTTAAAAGATGTGGATGCCCCCCCCCCCCCCCCCCCCCCTTACATTGTATTCTTTGCTGCACAACATCAAACAGACAAAATGCGTCCTTTTGGCAATCAGCACCTACACACATACAGTACCCTCCTGAGCTGATGGCTCCAAGTGTGGACTTGCTGATAATTGCATCTATGTTGCAGCTCTCTGCTGCTGGCGAGAGGAAATCTAACCATTCAGTTGGTTATATTCAGCTGAGCAGCCACTTTACTGATCGGGCGCTCTAAAAGCTTTCAGGAAAATCAGACACATGAGGACCAAGTGAGAATGGAGCGTGGAGAACTGTAATGTAATGCACATATGGACGGATGGAAAAAGAAAAACATGCTCATAGTTGAAAGACAGATTACGCTCTGCTCCATTTCAGCCATGCGGCATTCATAATCGGTAGAAACCTTGTGTACGAAGAAGTGCAAATGTAGCCAGAAAGAGGGAAGTAAAGTCAAATGTTATTAATTCCACAGTTCCATTCATTGTTTATCTTTATTTCTAAGAGTATATTTTGTACTTTCTGTTTAATAATTTAATTCAAAACATTTGTTTCTACCATTCATTGCATACATTTTTCTCATATTCAGCAACATATGGAAGATTTGTTCAAAATAATTAAGGAAAATCTTCAACTTTTAAAATTTAGACCGAGTTCAACACTAAATTATAGTTTTGAAAGTAGTTGAAGCTCGTGCCACATTATTGCACCTTTATCCAACATAGATATATTGGTAATAATGTGTTCATTTGAACAAATCAGCATAATTACTGGCTGTTTTTGTCTTCTTTTTTTTTCTTTCCAAGCTCACAATATTGAATTTGTGATTTTCTTTAAAAAAAATAAGCTTCCACTGGAGGGCGCTGTTTGGTAATAAATGATCAGTTGTAGGTGAGGACTCAGAGCTGAAGCCATGAACAAGACTTCCAGCTGTTCTTTTTTTCTTTAAAGCCTTTCCTCCACTTTTTAAATATTTCAATATCACTTCCCCACCGTACAGTTAATTCATCAGAAAGAAAAGCCATTGTTTGCTACAGCAACCATTTATTATGTTTTGTAGAATTAGTGGACTAAGACCTATCCTGCAGTAAATCCCTTTTTAAAGATGACTGAAGTGGAACAATTAAGATAAAGGGTGTATCTTACCTGAATGTTGCTCCGAGGACAACGTTAAATTATCAACAAGGACTGGCATAAATTGCCAGACCACATTTTAATGAACTGTGTAGTTATGTAGACTGCGGAGCACTAATGAGAAACAAGTGTTTTTGAAGGGTCTGTTGTGTATATTGCAAATGGCTTTTAGCCATCTGAAAATGTATTTTTACATGCACCTAAAAGAAAAATTAACCTCTTTCTCTTCTTCTTTTTTTACTATTTGGATCATTTTAATAACAGATATATTTATCTTAGGCTGCATCCTTTCAGGCGAAATAAAACTGAAATAGATTTTATAGCCAAAGAAGCCTAGTTTGTAGTAATTAAATATTAATGGACTATAAAACCACTAGAGGCAAAGTAAAACTCTGAACCAGTCCAGGTTAGTACCCACTAGGCTTCGTCAGAACTTTTTGAGACAGAAACACATTCAGTGTATTCATATATCTTTCTGTTTCTTGTTAAGGCTGATTTATGGTTCCGCGTTACACCAACGCAAAGCCTACGCCGGAGGCTACGCCGTACCTTACGGCGTAGGCTTTGCGTCGGTTTAATGGTGCGCAGCGCGGATCCAGCCGGGAAGAGGTTAAACTCCCTCTCTGGGAAACATGCTCGGCTCTATGGAGGGGGTAGAAAGGCGCATACCAATTGACGAAGCATTCCGCTTTCTTTGAATGAAATGCTGTGAATATGACTCCGGGTTCCCCCCACCTCCACCTCCACCTCCACCGCCACCGCCTCCCTCTCTGAGCGTCCGTGTCTGCGACTATCAGCCGGAGCAGCCGCACGGGACAAACTGGGGGGAAAAGTGATGGGAAAGTTGCGCTGATCTTGTGTCCGGTTCTGGCGGATGAGAAGAGGACTGGACGAAAGTTTTTCGACCTCAAGTGACCGATTCAAAAACTGGACTGAAATGATGTGACTCTGGACCTGCAGCTGCCGCTCGGGTTGTTTGTTTTGCGCACTTTGGACGTGCGGTGGATTTATCAGGCTTGTTTTGTCTTCTTTTTTTTTTCTGAATATATATATTTTGCGCCAGTTGAGTGGGATCGCGGCGGGATGAACCCAAAGAAAGGATAGAGCTCTGTTACTCCTGCAGAGTTTTAACACATGCTATCATTCACTTTGGCCCCAACTACGCGAACGGGACATGTGTTGAATTTTTTACTCTCCTTGGAACTCTTCCTCTACTGTTTTTCCTTTTTTTTTTATTCCCTCTTCTCATCCATTTTACTGTAAGAGGCGAAGGCAAGCTCGTTTTGAGCTGTTTGGATTGTTACATTTTACACTTTCATGACCCCCTCCAGCCAACATCTGCATGTTTCCAAAACTCTGGAGTCTGAGACTTTGATTGTCATGAAGGAGTGTATGCCTAAACAGCTTTCTGAATAATTTGGATTAAACGAGAATATTTCTTACAAGAGAGACGTTGAATGATGTCTCCAACTCCAATTGGATTTTTATTTCTGTTAGGAAGTCTCCATGTGTGCTCAGGTAAGTCAGTGGTTATCATACAAACTAAGCTGCATGCCTTTTATTTGACTTTCTGTAAAGTCATTAAAATGGACTCATATTTTGTGATCCCACAGGTATTTCCTTAGATTAAATAAAATAGACTTTAAACATCTAATATGGTCAGTAATCACATTTTAAACATTAGACTTTTGTTAAACAGTGTTTTTGTTTCGGGCACTGCTCTGACATCTGTTAAAGGTTCAATTTTTGGTGTAAAATTTCACCAAAAAAAACCTTTTCATGACGAGCAGTGCAGGTTTCGCAAAAAAAAAATAAAAAAATCAGGTTTCAAAGTAGAGGGATTGTTGAACTTTTAAAAGCTGAACAGACATAAAATCACACATAAAGTGCTGAGGCCATGTGGGATCAGTGGAGAGAGCAGCTATCATCGGTCATACGGACAGCAAACCCCAGTGGGAACTGTTTCCACGTATGTCATGATTCTTGAAGTTGATCATTGTTGCTGAGTGTAACTTTTTAATAAGTTTAAGATGTTCATTCGTAGCATTTCTTAACATGGATCCTTATTTTTTCCAGAGACTGTTAGCTTTGTTTAATCCAGCTTTTCCATCCTGATTTCCCAGAACTACAACAACTGTGGTCTGTTTGTCTCCTGATGTTGCTTGTACTTTTCTCCTCCGGCTATCTTACACATTTTTCCTCCTCTCCTATCACATGGATGTCTTTATAGAGTCTTTGGACCGTGCTGGCCGCGGTTTTCCAGGTCATTTGCTTTAGGGTATAGGAGTTAACAAACCTCAGTCTCAGACATCAAGAGGAATGCATCCTGAATGTGGGAAAAATGTTGTATTAAACAAGTGAAATTGAAAGCATTTGTCTGATTCTGTCCTATCATAGCATCTTAAGATGGTTTGTTTATTAAGAAATTAAGCCTTGGAAAGGAGAAACAGCAGTGAGCTCAAGGCTCTGCATTGTTTATTTCCAGCTACCTACAATTACCTGAGTAACAGTTTGAATAATTAAAGTCCCATTTAACTCGGAGGGCCATAACGACACACTCACCCAGTTTTATTGTCTGTTTCTAGAGGCCTCTAAAAGCAAGAATAAATGTCCAGTACTCCCATCGTGGTTGTCCTGCAGGTTCTTTAGTTTCCTCTGCAGATGGGGCTGATCTGATTTCATGTCAGTTTTGGGGGCCGATAGTGATGCAGTTTACTGATTGAATGTCGGAATGACGACACTTTTACACCCTCTGAAAAGATAAAGGCCATACTTGTTATATTAGTCACGTGTTTTTATTTTTTTCTACAGTTCTTGCACTCTGATTTCAAATATTCAAAACCTGTAAGTTTTTACCATTGCAGTAGCTTTGAAGTCCATTTAAATGTAATGACTTCTTGTGTGCTTATGGGTATTTTTACAACTGTCTCATGATGTAACCTTACACAAAGTACCAGTAATAACGTTCAGGAGACCCCTGATATTGATATCCTGTAGTAGGGAGATGTTTTATTTTATAAGAACCAGATTGGTGGAGGTCTTTTTTCATATAATGTATAAGTTATAAAATAAAACGTTCCATCCAAGGTCCCAAAATGGTGGGAAGAGGACTGTTTTCATTCCTATAACTTCAGAAGCCGCTTGTTCTGCTGCTCTTATGATATGGCTCTTTGGTTTTCTGTGCCCATCACAGTTGTAATACTGCCTCCGTAAAAAGCTGCGACTAAGCTGTACTTTGAGGAAACAGTGTGGCACCTAAGCAGGAAGTTGGGTCAGAGGTGAGCGCTGGGAACGAGGTGGCAGGTCCAACCGCCCCACCTTCAGCCTGCCACTGAGCCCCTAATGGTCCCGTCATGTGTGAAAGTCCTTCATACAGCAGGGTTTCCAATTATCCCTAACTGTGGGGATGTCTGGGGATGTTTTATGGAAAAAAAAAAAGGTGTGATAAAAGGGCCTGCTAATAGGTATGGACTGAAGGACAGCAGACACTAAAAGGACCAGTCTTGGATTAGAAAATAAAGTCAGGAAAATTGGATTTTATGCTACCTGTCAGAAAAGGTTAACAGCTGAGAATCATCCATTTAAATTTGCATTGACCCTAAGAAGACAAAGAAAGGGGTTTTCTGCTTAGAAAGTTGCCTTATACTGCTGGATATGCTGATATAAGTGCATTTTTTTATGCCATCTCTATGTGTGAAACAGAAAGAGAGACGAGATGGCCTTTGCCCCCGTCAAACTTGTGATGACTTGCTTATTGCCACTTTGCTTTGCCTGGAGGTTGTAAATTGATACCTCCATCTGTCATCTCCTACCCTGTTATCAGCTGATCTGTCCTCCTTCTATACACTAAATGCTTGTTATCTGCTCCAAGTGATCGTCAGACCTCACACTCACCTCTGAAGCTCCATACAGATGAGGGCGAGACGTGGCCACACGCAGCAGGATCATCTAGATTCCTTTGATGTGATAAGCACCGTCAGGGAGATATATATATTAACAACCATGGCAAACCTTCAAGGAGAAATATCAAACTTATCTCTTTCAGTTTACACCCATGCTGCTGTAAAGTTTTGGGGTTAATTATATCCAGCACTACAGAGCATGTGCGTGTGAGCTGATAGGCGCGCTGATGGAAGCGTGGTCAGTGGGAGTGGTGCCTCGGTAATGAGCCCCAGTTTCCAGCGGCACGGACTCGTGCAGCTCATGACAAATTGACTCGTAAGTGCTGATAAATTGCAGAACCCTTCCACCACCTGCATCATAGCGATATGACAGGGCGCAGCAGGTTCCACAGCCAATTAATGTCTAGAGAGCACAGGTGAGACCCTTCTCTGTCTCTGCCTCGCACATCGAGTGCAAACATGGTCTCAGAGGTACCTCTGTTTACTTAAACATCTGTCAAAGCTAGCAGCTTTTTGTAAAATCTGCCTCGTGAAGCTGTTATGGTCTTCCAAGCGAGCCCCAAATCATCCTGTTCCTCAGCGCTCATCCTCCTGAACCACTGGCGTGTTAGAGCTGTCACTTCATGAAGGTGTTAAGTGACAACGTCCGAAAAGCTGTTTCCCCATAAATTCCGCTGATGCAGATTAACTGGATCTTAATGTGAGTGAAACAGGATTTTAATCAAGAACAATCCGGGATTAGGCGGGCGCTGGTTTAGTGAAACCGCACGGAGGAATGCAGGAGGCCCGTGTCGTCTTCCCGTTCGTGGGAACTGCAGCTGAGACATTAATGACTGACAAAATAAACATTTCAAAGCAGTTTGTTCGAGGGCAGATAAATTAGGCGGTGACGCTTAATGATCTGCTTTCCTGCAACTGCTCTTCTTCTAATGACCTAAAAGCGCAGCTTAATTGGATTAATTAGCAAATCCGTCTGATGTCAATAGTTTGTAATTTGGCGTGGCTGCAGTTCAACTGATGCGCCCGTCTGCAGAAAGATGCATCCCCGTGTCTTTTGTGTCTGCCTCATGGTGTTACAGAGATGATCGGCTTTGTCTCCCCAGGATTCACTTTATATCAGTGCCGGAGGGTTTCTGAAACTCATTGATAATCTAGCACCACTTGATCAACATTTCTGTCAATATCAAACCCATAAAAATGGGAAAACTTGACCGTAGCTCAGTCGAAGGGCTTCTGTTGGGATCTGGCTGATGTTTGAGGGCAGGCAGCACTTGCAGGATATAACACTCTTGGGCTGGTATAGTTAATGCATCTTGTTCTGACAGTTGACGCAGAGGACAAACACTCCCCATTGCCACTTGGTGTGGAAGTGATGAATGGTGTCTGCTCATAGGATGAAAGGTGTTGTCTGGTTTCTGTCCCACATCACAAATGGCAGACTTGGAATTCCCACAGCATTGCTTCCTGTTATGAAACATGCAAATAATTTGTCTTTTAAAAGACTGACAAGAAAAGGCAAAGTGCATTTGAAAAAACACCACATATGCGGACTTACTTTACAGGCTAATATTAGTTTCCCCATGACGCTGGTGATATAGATGTGAGGAAGAAGAAAAGACAGAGGAATGGGTTTTTTTTTTACATGGGGTGAGGAAAGAGGGGGTTTAAGGAATCTCTTCATCCTCTTAACCACCCCACCCCCCCTTTATTTTTTTGTTTTGACCCAATTTTTTAAGACTTGCCTTTTTTCTGACTGGTCATTGCAGATCTTTCTTAAATAAAGCAGGCCGACACGCAGAAAAAGCCTGTGGGGATGGGGACGGGGATGGGGGAGGCCACATTGTGTTGCCTTCGCAGGGCGATTGTAAGGCATGGAGGAGGGGAATGGCTCACGAGAGGCTGAGGGTGTGTGAGGAGTGTTGAGGGGAGGAGTGCGGCTGCACAAAGGCTTCCCTAGGGTGTGGAAGGGGGATGGAGGGAGGACGGTGGGGAGGACGAGGAGTCAAACATACCATGATACACCAGCTCTGGGAGCACTTTTGATCTGGTTCCTGTGCTCACATTGCATATTCCTTCTGGTCTCCCGTGGCACCGAATGTGCTGATGAGGGTGGTCGTGGTGAAAAACCGTTAGGCAAGAACGCTGCTGTTGTTTTTCTTCTTTCTGAAGGTGGAGAGGAGAGGTGAAGTTGGTTTGCAGAAGTGCTGAGTAAATGAAAGATGTTTCAGAGTATCAGTGTGGCATTGAGGGCTCGGTTTGGACTCATATGGCCACCATCCCTCATGGAGCTAAATTTTGCGTGCTCAGGAACTCCCAGAGGGCTCGTTCTGGGCCTGGCATTGGCTGCGGTGGTGAGGCTTTGCTACGTTGGGGTGCTCTGCCTTGTGCATTTTAAAAAGGCTCCGTCCTCCCTCCCTTTCATTTTCTCCACCGGGGAGACTGAGAGATGGCATTGGGGACGGCCTTTCCCTCCATCCTTCTTTTCTTTTCTCAGTCCCTAATCTCAGGCCTCCTCCCAGCCTCGGTGACCATTCTATTACCCTCTCATTTCAGGGCCTGGATACACTTTTGAAATGCTAAAACCCTCTTTGGTTATAACTGACAGGGGAAAATGCCATTAAAAGCAGAGAGGAATAGATTAAATTAGCAGTTAAAAGAGTGAGTGCTAATTAGTTGATTAATGTATGTGGTTCCTCTTTTCCTCAGTTGTGCTGTCGTGCTTTAGATCAAATTTAGTGACAAGGCTCTCCACTCCAATCAAACAATAGATCCTATTTATTCTAGACTTTGAAACCCTTTATTTTATGTAGCGTTGTGTTTTTAGCAGGTTTGAGTACAAAAACCGCTCTCATCCAGAGCTGCATCAGCAACATCATCTAGCAGATCCGGGGGGCTAATTCTGTCACACAAAAGACGGTGATAAAAGTAGGAAGGATGTGCTCTATTTAAGGGGAAGCATTGAAAAACATAATTAATGTGAAGGTGACCTTGAAAATCGCTATTATAAGACGACTTTTCTTGCTGCCAGTCCCGCTATTCAGTTGTAACCATGGTGAGGGGGTTGTCTTATAACTGGGTTTATTTTTTTTTGTTTTGTTTTTTTCTTTCCCCAACATGTACATGCACAGTTGCTCTGAGTTGGGAGATTAACTTTAATCCTGATCTATTATCAGGCTTATCCACTTTATGGAAATTACTGACATTTTAAATCTGATGTTACCACAACATGTGAACATATAAACAACACATTTTCTTTTGTTTGTTTGTTTATTTGTTTAAATTTCTCCATTGCAGATCAGATAAGCTGTACCGTGCAATTTTCTGTTGATAAAAAGTTAAAGTGATGTTAAATCCATGCAGCAGGAAGTACGGGTGTGGAGTCTTTGGAAAGCCTCTGGATTTTCACCTTTTTTCGAAAAGGGTTGAAGCTCTGCTTTTTAGTAGGAAAGACTTGCATGGGCGTTATCCTTTCAGCTTCCCGGCCTCAGTTGTACAGGCCTCTCCTTATGTGGTCGCTCTCTCCCTCCTGTCTGTTGTCTGTTCCTGCTCATTGAAAGCTCTAATTGAACAACAGATGCAGCCGCTGGCCGAACGACGGGTTCGTCAGGCTTTTCAGACAAACTTGCTTTTGCTTTTGCCGTCATCTGTCAGCAAGTCTTAATCGTGAGCTTCATACTTCAGACTATTAGCGTTTCACTTTAGCTTTAAAGCCTCACCCCATTTCCAAAAACGCTTTGTTCTTGTAATCTCACCTTTCGTGGTTGAGAAGACAGTATTGCAAAATGTGTAAAAGTAGTGCTTTGTGGCTTACGCCACACCTATGTCCTGTAAGCATTCACCCCTTTGTTTCACTCATGACATTATATCTTGTCATCCTCATGACATCTCTGTATTTTGCTTCCTTGGTAGCCAAAGCCAATATGAACTCTTTTGCACAACTTTGATTTGACTTTCTTGGGTTTGTACTTCTACATGTTTGTTCAAACCTGTCTAGCTAGGTCAATGTTGTACAGTTTGTCTCTTGTGGAGGTCAGGTATTCCCCTTTCGGGAGACCCCAGTAGAACCTGAACGATATACTGAAAAGTGCTCCCTAAATATATTTCTGTATCTGTTGTTTCACTGTTCATCCTTTTTATAAAGGAAACATTGAGGCAAAATGGTTGGAATTCTGCACTAGGGGAAAGAAAAGTTGTGGTTATTTCCTTTAACAAAATCATTTTCAAGGCTGTTGGGAATATAGTTCTTCTTTTGCGTCTGCCATCACAGTGGCCTTGTGCAGATTTTGTTCCCCTCAATCACTCAGTTGAAAAGTGGGTTCTTTAGATTCCTTCGATGTCTGGGAGTCTTTTCTACTGTAAAATGTATAAAACAGGCAAACTGGGACTAATTTACGATGGAGCATTTTTATCTGCAGCCTGGAAGGAAACGGTTCTCGGTTCAGTGCAATGTGTACCTGGACAGTTGGTATGTGTTTTGTGGGGAGGCCGCGGTGAACGGGTGCTGGAAAGGAGACGGGCCAGTGAGCAGTTGTCTGCAAAGGGAAATTTCCTTTTAATGCCAGACTGGGCACAGTCTCCCCTTTGTGGATGTCTAGGAAAAGGCTTCTTGGCAGACTTTGCCCCTTCATTAATTTTGACCAAATATTTACTGTTCATCACACGGCAAGCCCTACATCCCAATTTAATTTTTCCAGACCAGGTTTTGAATAGTTTGGGGCGATTTGTGTTCCATGTAGCTGGACTTGTGCCATACCCCTTCTCACTAGACCCATGCTGGAGTCATTTTGCCACATGGCTCCACAGAGTCCTAACCTAAGCGATGGGAGCCAAGTTTCACTTTAATACCTCCAGAACTACAGTATGAGAAACACAATCACTTATATGCACTTACACAAGCTTGCAAATACTCCAGTAATGTGTTATCCATGTTTGCCTCTTGTAACTGTGATGGGAACAAAGTATTTCCCATACTTGAGTATGTGGAGTGGGATGGGAACAAACTATTTCCCATCCTTGATGAAACAAAGTGCTGAGAGCAGCAGCATGCAGCTTTGGCCGACTACAGGTGCAGACTAGTACTCTGAAGTAAACAAAGATTAACAGTGAGAACACCAATGTTTTGTCTACTAGAATGTATCGTCCTCTACGCTTCAAAATCAGTATTCTTCCTTTGCTTCAATGTCATTCTGCATCGAGATGCCTGATGTATGTTCTGATCCTTTTGCATGCAATTGCTTAATTAAATCTACTGAAATCTGAATCATCTCTCGAGTCTTATTCTTGGTAACTTATCCACCAAGTTGGAAACAACGTTTTAAAGACATTTAGCAGGTTATTCTACTACAGTGACCTAAAATGCATTAGTATGAAACGTCCCAATTGTTCCCTTAACCGAATGTTATCAACACCCATCTGACAAGAGATTCGCCTCATAATGTGTTTGGCTGAACCTTTACAATAGCCTGCATTTTAGCAGTTAAAGGCATCAGCTCTGCTCTCACAGCCTATAATGTACGGCTGGTCCGGCAGCAGACCCATATCACCCCCGCAATCAAATAAATAACATTAAAAAAGCATTAGATGCCTTTCGGCCATGCGTGTCCCAATGCACTTTGGCATCTCTTCAGAGCTGTTGTTTCCTTGGCAGCGAGCCCACGTGCTGCATTCTCTGGCCAGGCTCTGCCAGCTGTGTGTGCTGCCGGTCCCTCTTTTCACCTTGCTACTCCCCAGCCCCCCCATTTGTCTTCCCACCTGATCCCTGCCACCTTTCACAGCCGCATCATGTCCATTCACAGGGAACAGGAAAAATACAGCCAGTTCAGAGACTGACCTTGTGAAGAGTGGATCATGTTGTTCACACAGGAAACTGCGCAGACAGCTCTTTTTAGATGACATTAAGAGTACATTAAGCAGTTTAATTTACATTAACCTTGTACTGCTTTATAAATGTATGTATTCACACTCACCACTTCATTAGGTATTTATGTATACTGGGTTTATGCAATGCAATGGCCAGTGAGAGTGTATGTGTCAAAACATGGCTTTTCAATTTCCCATTCCTCCTGTTTTCAAGGTTTTTCATGTATCACTTAGACTGCACTGGCAAAACCTCATTAAAAGCTTGCTATGCTTGAAAACAAAAGCAAAAGGTAATTGTCGGCCCTCAGTCTCTTGTGCTTCATTTCTGTGATTCCTCCTCTATACTCAAAGCCTTGGCTACACTGCACAAAGAAGCTGAAGGGGCTCAGCCTAGCATCTGGACTCCTTATTAATTACAGCTCTTTTCCTGGAGGTTCTGCTCTGCTGAAGGAATGACATCCTTGACACCGGTGTTCATGAGAAGTATAAGCAGGGTTTTCTTCTCAGGTCGTCACTGTGAATATGCAGGGTCAACTTGAGGAGTCTGCGAGTCTGCCGAAAGTCCCACAAAGCCCGCACATTGTGAATAGATTGATAGATAACAGACAGACTGACACAGACTGAGACAGACTCTCCGCTTGCATCAACCCTGCTCCGCTCAGCCCATCTGCCAGGTCTCCAGAGCCAATTTGACAGGCAGCTTCCTAACAAGCATTGCAGTCTTTTTTTTACTATAGATATCCTCCTTGTCCCAGAGAATTGATATGATGGAGAGAAGGGCTGCATTTATCCTGCACGAATGGATGCTGCCCTCATGGTCTTCCGCAGAATTTGACAGCTTTTGTTTGTGTCTAATGACACTCTGGAACACATTGGCATCAGGAAAAGCAACATCTCCTCCACAATTGTGTCCCCTGGGTTTATGTTAAAAATCAGCTATTGTATAGTATACATTCCTCTTGCAATATTTATTCATGATTACTCCCAGTTGTTTTTGTTTCTGACATTCTGTATACATTTACTATGCATATCTATGTAAATACAGGAACCTGTTTTGTCAGTAATACAAAGGAATGAAATAAAACCAACATGTATTTATTATTTAATTTCCATGAAGGGATCTTAATACGACATGAATATTTTCTTTTTGAAAATTGACACAATTTCCTGATTAAATATATGTGACATACTGTGATGTCATTTAACTCTGCAAATTGAGCACCTCACCGAGTGACACGTTTTCAAAACTATATGATGTGACAAGGTTGTCAAGTAAAGGTTTTTGAGACTTTAGCCACTTCAGAGACCCAAATATGCTTTCAAGTACATAAAATTTTACTTTATTTTCTTCATCCTATACACCCCTTTAAAGAAAATGTTTCCCCCTTCTGCCTGTCTCGGTACCTGTATGAAAGAGCTGCTTTCAAATATGATCATTATCATACACCTGGCAACACTGACCCAGTGAGAAGCGTGAGAATTCAACAACTTTCTGATCACGTTGCATGTGTGCTGACCTCTGATGTCTGATGTCCACTGCACGCAAGCGTCTTCGCGCGCAGTCGTATCGCTCGCCCCATTTGGTTGCCCTGAAGCGTGCACTTTAATATTTCAGCCACATCTTGGTTTAACTTTATTTTTATGTAATGAATCAATGCAACAAAAAACAACCAGATGGTCAGAGAAAAATAAACTTTTAATCTCATTGAAATATGTGAAATAGTTTGCGATATGTTACGTGTACAATACTGTGGTCAATTACCAATATTCTCAATTGGATTTTTTTTTTTTTTGACAACTGGGGTATAAAATGTAGCTACCTGGTTCAGATTTAGAGGATGATGAGCAAGCAGAAGAGGATTGCTGCTCTTTCGCTGTTTTACCTGTGGAGGAAACGGCTGGAGCCACTGGGTGAACCCCGTGTTCCGGTACCGGGATGGGAAATCCACCGGCTCGGCCGAAAACTCTGAACAGAACGCTTTTTCAACAGCATTTAAGAATATCAACACGGCAGTATGAGCCACCCTCAACCGTTTGATGCGCTACCCAGTTTCCCTGCCTTCCCAAGAGTCCTTTTACAGGCAATGGTCGTGTTTCATAGAAAATGAATGAGATGCATGCGATGCAGGCGATTTGTCGCATGCAAAGGACATCTGGCCGCACACCAACTGTCACTCCTTCATCTATGCGCCTCTCATGCACATGCACACTTGCACGCACTCAGTTAAAAGGACATTACACTCTTATAATATGAATAAAATGGACAGCCTCATCTCCTCCACTATAATTTTTAAATAACTTTTTGACCACGAATCCAATGAACGTGACATGCACACAACGTCAAGTCAATCTTCTCTCTTCCTTAGGCCAGTATGTAAAGGCCAATGGAGTACAATTGGTGGCTCAGTTTCACGTATATGTTACAGAACACCAGTATGTAAGCGACTTCTTTTCCTCTGAGAGCTTCCATGAGTTGCACTATCCCTTTATCATTCTTGAAATCATGCCGTGTTCAAATGTGTGAGGTCCGTATAAGAAAAGCCTGAAGCAGAAGTAGAAATGCTGCTCCTATTGTTTTAGATTCAGGTGGGAGCCTCAGCACAGGATGGGCTCCAGCCTCCCAGAGGAAAACACTCCGCAGTGCTGTCCGTCTCCCAGTTTGGCCCGTGTTGCCTGCAGACAGCCAAGGATGTGTTTCCCAGCCAGGAAGTGGGGCTGGTGCACCAGGATTTGAACTCTCCCCTGATCCCACGTCTCGATGTGCCACCTGTGTGATACTCCAGAGCCTCTGAGCTTATATTAGTAACCTTTGGACTTAGACAAGGGGAAGACAGCCACCTTTGCTATTATCAGCGGATCTTTCAGCTCTTTATTGTTGGTGGCAGTGAGCAGCAAGATGATCAAAGGCAGCGGTGGTGATAATGAACTCGTGGCAGATATCATCAAAAGTTTACTAGACCCTGTTCATGCAACTGGAAAACTAGAAAAACTTTTGGCACATGAAGTTGCATGTCTTACTTTTATCCACTGGTGCATGTGATGATATTTTGTGTTGTGTTTGTATTGAGCTTTGCAGAAACTATATTTCACTCAGATATCATTAAGATATCTCACGATTGCAGCTGGGACAGGCTCCAGCCCCCCTAGCAAGAGCGGAAAATATGTAATGTCGAGATATAGCAGTTTGGACGAACTCACTTGTTACAAGCTGCAGGTTTGTTTGACTTTCGAAAAAATGATCTTGACAGAGAGGTGCAATTTCTCGTTAGGTGATATCTCTTCTCCAGCACTGGTGTAGTGCAAGCAAAGTTACCAGACTCTATTCTGTTTGGTAAGTGGAGACAGAGCTGAGGAGAGTTAGGAGCCATAAAGATATCCATCATCCCCCCTCCATCACCCCACCTTCACACACAGGGCTCTAATCCTGCCTCTTAGGAGTGTAAGCGATAGCCTTGTGTAACAATAAAAACAGGTTGGATCTGATGTAACCGCTGGGGCCATTCATGCAGCACATTCCAGGGTGGGATTGTGGGGTTGAAATGAGATTCGGTTTCACTTTCCTGTTAATGTCATCTGATCATCAGGACTACAGTACCTCGCCTTTTTCTCCCTGTTTCCGTCCCTCAGTCTTATCTCTGCCCTCTCTCTCCGTTATCTCCTCTAATTCAACACTGAAAGGGTGCCTTTTTGTTTGCGTTCAGTCATTAAATTGGCCGGCCCTGTCCTGAGCAGGCATGGCTCCAGTCCCCGCCTGGCTACCCCAAGGGACACGCCCTCTGCTCTTATCTCTGCCATAAATCCCTCTTAAGTCCCCTAATCGCAGATTAATGGGGCTGTAGATAGGGAGTGCCCTACTGTGCTTGGCCTCTCTTATCAAAGATCCATATTCCCCATCCTTTATCTCGAGATCTGATCTGAGCTGCAACGATATGACTCAGACGCCTGCAACACCTGTCAATTTTAGTGTCTTTCTTTATGAGATTCGGTGACCTTGAGCGTCTTTATTGGGGGAAATTAAACTTTACTGCTGTTTCACGCGTAGAATCAAATGAAATCCTCGGTCGGGATCCTTTGTTCTGCGGCAGGAATTATAGTGAATAGCACAGCATCGTCAAGGTGTTTTATCATTCAAGGAAGTAGACACATTATCCTCGGGGGACCATGGCAACACCAGATCTAAATTGCTTTGCTGTCATTCTCGCGCGTGGAGTTCTTTTAGGTGAAGAGCATGTGCCTTGCTTCCTTCCTCTTCCTCACACTCTGCCAAGATAGTAGCTAAGGAAAAGAGCTGTAAGAAAAGCGCACATTTACTTTCCAAGTTAGGGAAATGACTGGTCCGGAACTGATTATTCCAGCTACGTAACTGGTTTGAGCCCAGTCTGCTGTCTCTCTCATGTTTATGTCAGTTATTTATTGATAGATGTAATTGGAGAAAAGTCAGTGGCATTGAAATAGCTACAGGCACAATTTTAAAGAGCCTTGCCTTTTTCTTGTCCCGAGGCTGCTCAAAGTCAAGGATGCTGGAGGGTTGTCTTCCCTGTCTTCAATCAGAGGAGTTTGATCGATTGTGAAGTCCCAGAAAGCAAGCACTTTAGTGCCACAAAGCCATCAATTTGTAGAGTTTGTTGCCTTTTTTATTGATTAATGTGTTAGCAATAAATTAAATGCTATCAATAACATTTAAACCCGCTTTAAGTAATTGTAATACACAATAAACCAATTTCTTATCTCACACTACAGTGCATCATTTGTATGATTCTAACCGTCGTCCTGTCATCCATATTGTTTTTTTTTTTATCTGATTAAGGAAGCATGCTTATCTTGTGGAATACATTCACAACAGGAACAGGAACTTGTTCGTAGGATAAAAATCAAGTTTAGCCCCGGGACACAGATCGGTCGATAAGAAGCTGCTAACCTATACAAAGTGTGGCTCCTGATCTCCTGGCCAGCAGAATGACATCAGCCTCCCATCATCAAATCTCATCATCATGCCATGTTTTTCAAATTCTGCGGGGTATGCAAGTCTGAATTTTGTAGCGAGCCAATGCCTGGAGGGCCTCATGAATCTTTGTATGGATGCGGGATATATAGGTCAGATTCTAGGTCTGGACCTTCGTGTTGCTTGCAAGGATGAGGCTGAGGCTCGCATTGTCTTCCTGGTTGCCTTTAGGCTTTGTTGTTCATTACTGACATAGCTTTTAGAAGTGTGAAAAGTCTCAGAATAGTTTTTTTCTTTCTCTTCTTTTCGTTTTTAATTACCTCCACAGCAAGGAAGGGCTCCCTTAAGCATAGTTTTATCTTTGTGAAAGTTGTGAGTGAGTGTGTGTATATGAGTAAATGAGAAAAAGAAACACAGAAGCTCTCCAGCAAGTTAAAGGGAGAAGGAGAAACTCGCCTCAGGCACCAATCGATCAGATTCTTGCAGTAGAAGTCCCAGCTTCCCTTTGGTGAGGCTGTGTATTGCATTAGCTCATCTCACATTCTGGAAGCAGCGGTGGGGGGGTTGAAAGGGGGAGGGTGTTTGAAAGCAGCAGAGAAAAGGATGGGTTGTGCTTTGAAAAAAAAAGAAAGGGGGGGGTGCAGAACACTCAAGTGAAGTGAGAAAGAGACGATGAAGATCTAGGTTTGTTTGTGAGGTAGGCGCACTGCTCGACTGCACTGCTTGGCTGTTTCTGTCTCCGATTTGGTCTCCTGTGCGTTCAGAGGGGAAGCAGCAGTGAAGTCAGTCCACCAGTCGTCTTCTGGAAGCCTGCACCTGTGGAGCGCAGCGTGAGAGTGTTTGTTCTGTGACAGAACAATCCTAACCAGCGCCTCTTGTCTTTTTTCCCCCGGTGAGGGGTAATGGAGCTGAAGTGAGGGGGTCACTCAGCGGGTTTGTGGGGAGCAGCAGCACAAAGTCTATGCACACATGCACGCATCTCATGCATAAAAGGGTATTGGTATTTTGTAAATGATACATGCTTGCATCCACATTCTCTCCTAGGAACTCTAATTAGACTTCTACATGACCTGCTGAATATTTATGTACCAGCTTATTCTTAATGGGTTCTGTGTAACAGGACACTGTAACATACTGTATATTGTTTTCTTAATCTGCATAATAAACATGCAGGTCCAGTGTAATCATCTACTGTGAATAGTTTCTGATCAAACACAGCGCTGCCCACTACCCAGCTATCCAATGGCCCAACGGGCCACATCTAAATAGTTAATGATTCCTCTATAAAACCCCAAACTTCAGACCATTTCAAATTACAGAGAAGCTGTCTAAATCAGGAAAGGAACGGGCAGAGCAGATAGTAGCAGAGCTCTTCAAAGCCCTCTTTAATAAAACATATTAGCTCGCCTTGTCTGGTGAAGGGCGGCGGTGGTGCTGCAGTTGCTGCGGCGGTAATGGGCCTGCATGTGCTCGTTGGGTTTAACTCAGCTCTACCTGGCCGAAGGGCTGGGCCTATTAGTGTAAGGTCTCTGGGTTCAAAAGACTGTGATGAATCAAATTTGCAAATGGAAGTTAATTAGCTTAGTTGTGCTTCAGACTGTTCTAATGGATGTGTGTTTTACGTAGCCCTTACTCAGTGCCAGATAGTGGACCAGTTCATCCCAGCAAAGGCTTGATATGTTAATCCCTAATTCTCAGTTTTTCACTGTCTCTCGGAGATGCTTCATATTTCTTTTGTAGCCCCCTGAGGATTAAGTTGTAACACCAAAACACAGAATTACAAGATTTTGTGTGCAAGACTTAATATTATTATTGTGTCACAATGTAACACAATAATAAGATTTGCTTTGCTATATTTTCCTCCAAACTGAAGCGCTGTCACTGGCAAGTTTTTGAGTGCAAAAAATCGGAGAGCTTAAGCAAAGTATTTCACTTAATTATTCCCAGCTATGATCTTAAAATAAATGGCAGTGTAAAGTGTTACCAAGTGTTTGCTTGTGGGAGATTCCTCTCCAAAGCTTTAAGCCTCTTGAGGCTGAGTTTATCAAGGTTTGTTGCTTATAGATGAAATGAGTTTAGAGGAGCTGTCTTGATGTTAACAAGTGGCCAAGCCTACTTCAGTCTCTCATTACAGCCACATGGTTATTTTAGAAGACACATGCGCAGCATGCAGTTGGGTCTCTTGGGATTTTCTACATACAAAGTGTTAATAATGAACCTACATTTGTGAATGCCGTCAAGATAAACCTGAGAATCAGCATATTATGCTACGTTGATGCTTTAGGAAACTGCTTAATTGACAATAATGTGTCAAATATGTTTGGACCAAACTTTAAAAAAAAGAATATCCCAATTAAGAACTTGTGAACATTGTTGGAAAACTAGCATTTTAGTAAGAAGATGCGGATCCAAAGTCACACCTTTGATGGAACAATTGATGACAGTGGGTTTTATTTCTAATGATGCCATCCAGCACATAACTTTGTGTAAATCCACACAACTCCAGCCTTTCATTATCCTTAGTTCAGGTATAACTTTAAAAGAGTAGTGATCATGATCTCCTTCGCTGAGATGCTGGATTCATTACGTTTCACTGACCACTCTCACATTTGCGCCGCAGTGATTAATCTCTCCACGGAGCTGTCACTAATTATGCTGACTTTACCTAAAATTTGTGGCAACCAGAGGAAGATGCCTCCTCAGCAACCGTTTTCAAGGGAAACGGGGGATGGGCGGATGGCACACAAATGAGGCAGTGTGGCAAGTTCATGGGATGCTGGCTAAATTAATTGTGGGCCTATGCCTCCAATTAGACAGGCTCTCTTTAATTGGTGCTGAATGGGCTCCAAAGGCCTCAACTGGGGAGGGGGGAGGGGGGGTTGAGGTGAGGAGGGAAGAGCTCTTTGTCTCGTTTTTCTGACAAACACATACACACTATGTAGGCAGGGCATTCACGGCTACCAAGTCCCACCCTTCTGGAATTAACAACAGGAAGCTAATTTGCATGTAAAGCGGCTTTGATAGCCACAGTTGACTGGTCAGAGAGTGATCATAATGACCAGAGATAGCACCGGAGCGTTAACCCCTCTGGCTCTGCTACTGACACTGCTTTGGCCGCTTCAGTGGTATCGTCTCCTCCCTCATTACATTTTTTGTCAGCCTGCTATGAGCTGGACCTGTATCTTATCTTTTATCACTTAATTTCCTTTTACCTTCAAAGGCGTGTCATTCTTGTTTGTGCTTTTTCCTGCCTCACCCTCTTTTTCTACTCTTTCATGTGAGAAATGGCAATGACAGAGCAGCAGCACTGATAAATACTACTCAAGCAGCTCTAATTAAATCATGGCTTTGTTCACAGACTGGAAGTTTATTTGGTCTTTACTATTTGTGTCATCAATAGAATTACATTCTGGAGCTTAACATTTTTTTTGTCTTAGTAAATGTGGCGTGTTTAAGGAGACGCGTTTTTTTTTGCCCGTTCATTTTAAGCATTGGGCATCATTTCCTGAGGACTTAATGAAATGCGTGTGACAGGCTTTGGTCAAAATACGACAGGGACATTGAATGGCAGGTCCCTTTTGTTAGAATGTGTCTTTACAGCTCTCTTCGTAGCAGCTGGTTTTAAGGGGAGGGGTCAGACTCTCCTCTCCAAGCCATCCCCATCTTCTACAACTTTACACTACCGGCTTCTTAGGTGGGGCAAATGCATGAAGATTGGAAGGTAGACAGACATATATAGAGAGTTTCTGTTAGCACTGGAATCGTGCAAAACCTAAATCATGCAAAGAAAAACCTGTATTGCTTGGAATTAGGAATGGGTGATATTTTACCGTTCACAATATACCGTCAAAAGAATTCCTCACGATAAGAATTTGTCATGTCGCGGTAAAAACGACGTTGATGATGTTTTTGTGTAAAGCTGATTTTTGGAAGGAAGGAAGGAAGGAAGGAAGGAAGGAAGGAAGGAAGGAAGGAAGGAAGGAAGGAAGGAAGGAAGGAAGGAAGGAAGGAAGGAAGGAAGGGGAAAAAAGAAGGAAGGAAGGAAGGAAGCAAGGAAGGAAGGAAGGAAGGAAGGAAGGAAGGAAAGGGGAGAAGGAAGGGAGAAAACAAGGAAAGGAGGAAGGAAGGGAGAAAAGAGGAAGGGAAGAAGGAAGGAGAGAGCAGGAGGAAAGAAGGAAGGAAGGGGAAAAAAGAAGGAAGGAAGGAAGGAAGGAAGGAAGGAAGGAAGGAAGGAAGGAAGGAAGGAAGGAAGGAAGGAAGGAAGGAAGGAAGGAAGGAAGGAAGGAAGGAAGGAAGGAAGGAAGGAAGGAAGGAAGGAAGGAAGGAAGGAAAGAAAGGGGAGAAGGAAGGGAGAAAACAAGGAAAGGAGGAAGGAAGGGAGAAAAGAGGAAGGGAAGAAGGAAGGAAAGAGCAGGAGGAAAGGAGGAAGGAAGGGAAAAAAGAAGGAAGGAAGGAAAGAAAGAAAGAAAGATAGATAAATTCCCATTGATGACAAACATGGCGGATCTGAGAGTGAGATAGATTCATAGTTAAAAAGGTGCAGTTGAATTGGTATTTTTTTTATCGTCATTTTTATCGTGATCAGGATAAATGCCAGAAATAATCGTGATACATTTTTTAGTCCATACCGCCCATCCCTACTTGGAATTCGAAAGAAATGTTGCAAAAACCTTTTTACACCCTTTTACTCACCAGTCTGTTCTCAGGCTCCTGCTCTCCAATCACACGAGCCCCCAGTACAGGGGGCTCTGGTGATCAACAAGTTTTACTGAAGTGGTTTTTCAGACATGTCAATAGTCCAGTTTATTACAAAAGTGTAATGGAAACCTTATTTTTGCATTTGTGTAAGTTTATCCTTATATACCTGGAGCCGAGGGCCATGGAGTACACAAGGGTGCTCTATATAGGCACTGTTTCAGTAGAATAATGACCCTGTCTATTAAAGTGATTCTGAAGCAGTTATTTGTTTGCTGAGAAAATATAGTGGCCTTGGATTCCCCCTCTGGTCAACAACATGAAGTCCACAATAATAAACCTGAATAACTGTAAAATAAGGACTGCAGAAACTGTTCAAGCGGTAGAAATCCACAGAGTTTGAACCTTTCCCTTTTGTAATTTCCTCTCAGGATCTCGTCTGCGCCAAGAGGACACCCCACCCAGGATTGTAGAGCACCCATCGGACCTGATAGTTTCCAAAGGGGAGCCCGCCACTCTCAACTGCAAAGCGGAAGGGCGGCCAACCCCGACTGTGGAGTGGTACAAGGATGGAGAACGGGTGGAAACGGACAAGGACAATCCCCGCTCTCAGCGTATGCTGCTACCCAGCGGCTCCCTCTTCTTCCTCCGCATTGTCCACGGACGGCGGAGCAAACCCGATGAAGGATCCTACGTCTGTGTCGCTCGCAACTACCTGGGAGAGGCAGTGAGCCACAATGCCTCGCTGGAAGTAGCCCGTAAGTGCAGCATGCCTCCTTATTTCTTTCCCGTTTCTGCTGTGAGTGTGAATGAAGAGTTTCGGGTTCAGATTTAGGTGAATAGCAGGCTCCGGTTTCTTTCAGTGTTTTCTGCAGTCAATGTGTTCATTGAGTCAGATAATCTCTCAGGAGATGGGCAGGATGTGTTTGGCCCAGCGGTCTCTGCAGGCCTGTGGAGCCTTGGGGGAGAAGTAGTCTGATCATTCTAGGGTGAGTGCTTCTCCAAAGGACCCTTAGTAGGTGGTCAGGAGCTACAATAGGAACAAAGCCCTTCTGTTTTGGCACTGCTACTGCGTTTTGTCAGAGATAGGTATGGGGTTTAATGTGAAAAGGAATGCAATCATTGCATCTGTGTTTAGTCATCTTTCAGTGTAGCGCTCTCCCACCCATTTCACTGAAGTATCAAGGATCGCTTTTTTTCTCTCTGATACACTTAGGCAGGGACAGACGAGTTGTGATTTGAATTGGATTTAACCACATAAGCAGTGTACTGTTTTTAAAACATTAAATAATCTTTCAAAATCCTTAAGCTATTTTTTGCGAGTCGAGTCCCGTGTTAACAAATTTGTTCCCATGATTCTTAAGAGGCAGCTTTCGTTTGTGAGGTCAGCTCTTGAGATATATTATCTCTTTTGCTCTCTTGGCTGGCTGTAACTGAGGGCTGAAGAGGACGGCTCAGATATCAGCCGCTCCTCATGCATGTCCAGCGGCTGTCACCAGCCCGCTGACTGTAATCTAATCAAGATGGGGAAAGAAAGAGTGGTGTGTGTGTGTGTGTTTGCGTGGGTGAGTGTGTATGGGTGTGAATGACTGGAGTGTGAGGGGTTGCTGGACTGGCTGGATGCTGCTGGCTCTTTGACAGCGCGGTATTAGTGCAATCTCGGCTCTAGGATGTGACAGGACTCCTCCGCTGGGATTGCGCTTCTGAAATATTTTCCATCTTTACCATCAGCAAGCGTCAGATGATCAGAGAGTTTGACGTGCAGGATTTCAGCAGAGAAAGCTGGTAACGATGTTCCCAATCAGGCGCGGCAACATGAACATCACTGTTGTCCACACTTCAGCAGGAATGCAAGTTTAGCCTCTTTGCATATTTACATGAATCTTAATCCTAAATTTACTCTTTTTTTTACCCTCGGTAAGACACAAGAGAACCAGAATAAAGAGTACCACTGGTTTAGTCTCAGGTTTGGGCTGCTTATTCTGTATACGGTTCAAACAGACCAGTAATGACAAGCCACCGTGTGCCACAGCTCTCTCTCCTTGCTCAGATCATGTCTCTCATTCACCCTTCTCTGTAGCTCTGTAGCTCTGCTTAACTACATATAATTATGTAGTCTGAACAACCAGGATCGAACCTTGCAGTTGAAAAAAAAAAAGGGGGAGAAGAAAAACAAAAAACAAAAAGAAGGGGAGGAAATAAGACAAAACACAGACACCCTAAATTTCTTTGCACTACATTTAAATTCAGAATAAATACACTACAAGCCATAAATCTGATTCCTACTGAGACTATTCTGAGCTGCACACTGTAAAGTGTTTCCTCCGCCATAAGTCAGGGGAATAACCAGGATTTCAATTTCCAACGGAATTCCGAAGTAGGAAGTCACAGATTTCATTGTTTACTTTCCCTCATTCTTCCCCTTCAATGTCTTCACCTTAAAAGCTGAAATCACAACTTTTTGGAGATGTTATTAAAGACTCTGACTTTTACAGTTCCTCTTACTCAGTGGCGATTGTTAACATAATCCGAGTTTCAACAAGTCCTGTTTTGCCAGCGAGAGTAGCGCTAACCCAGTTTGTTTGGTTTATCATTAACCACATGTACAGTACAGCCCACAGTCTTTCTATCGCTCAGCCAAAGCCTACACCGTTGCGCGTACCGCCGGTCCTGTTTGCCTTGTGCATTCAGACAAGCTTACGCTTGGATTCTTTTCCTATTATGTTATTGTTTTCCTTGAATTAGAGATGTCAGCGTTAAATAATGGACTTCCTCTTTGATGAAATGTAGAAGAACAAAGACTAATAGTGCATAGAAACTGTTGCCAGCAAGTGCAGGAAACACTTAGGAATTAAGTTTCGAGGGCTAAACTGTGATGCCAATCAAGTGTTTGCACGAAGCGAGTATGGTTCAAAGTGTGAAAAGGCCAATTTAGAAAAAAAAAACAGAAAAGATGCATTTATTCTTTTTAAATGAAGACAACTTAACATGTTGGGTACTGATGAGTCAGTTCTAGAGAAATAAATCATTTTTTTAAGTGTTTTTTTTTTTTAAATCTCAAAATCTTTTCTGCTTTTGTAAAATCAGTCCCACTAATATTGAATATAGGGCAGCTTTTATCTATTAATATTAATTGGTCATGTGTATATATGAGCACAATATGCTCTTCGGTAGGGCTGGGCGATATGGACCAAAAGTCATATCTCGATATTTTCTAGCTGAATGGCGATACTCGATATATATTGATATTTCTTCTGTGACATAATTGGGGTTTCCCCCAAAGCATTATAGCATAGCATCTCCGTTAGCTTCATTTTTTCTGAGGCAAACCCTTAAAAAAACAGTCAGTTTTAATACAAAGCCTCGTGCCAAATGTCACACAGGTACCTTTATTAACAGAGGTCTGCACAATATCAAAATGTATAAAACAAATGAAATAAAAATAGACTGCCTGCATATATAGAATAAAAATGCTTCTTGAATCAAATAAAACAAATATCCCTTTCCTGCATAACAATTAAATTAAAATACACTGTGCAATTAATACAATGTAGACAGTAACATGCAGACTTTTCCACTGAGGTTGACAGTTGTGCAAATAACAAAACATTTGTGCAAATCTCAAATAAAACATTCAACTCAATTTGTCACAAAATAAGCTATATCAAAATCATAAAAAAAAAATGTAAAAAAAAATAAATAAATTAAATCGATATAAACGATATTGTCTCGTACCATATCGCGTTTGAAAATATATCGATATATATTCTAATCTCGATATATCGCCCAGCTCTACTCTTCGGTAAGAAATAAATACAACTGCCCTCCTTGCGAGAGTTATTGGCATACACTTAAGCACAATAGGTTATGTGCTCTGTGATGTGTCCTCCGAGATGTGTCACAGTAGATTCCTTTACCCAGTGCTCTTCGTGAGGCCCCAAGAGGCTCTATGAATAGCTTGTTTCCCTTTTCCTGGATGCGCAGATAGCAAAGTGAGGTAATGGATGGCACACTGCTCCACTTGAGCTGGAGATAACCTCGGGGCTTGCTGTCTAGTGGCCCGGCTGACTGCACAGCGCTGACCGCACAAGGTTGGCTGCAGGCCATCGCATCCACACGCAGATGCCTCCCTCCAGACACACAGTTTACTCTCTACAGCCACAAACAACAGACGCAAAGGGATGTTTACGTGAATTTGGTCCGTGGCTTAAGACTCTCTTCAGCCAAGTTTATCTCAGCATCTCATTGATCTGGATGCTGCTGTGAAATCTCTGTCACCATGGACAGACAGTTGGCCTCTCTGACTCTCTGCTTAGTTGGGTGGGGGGGTCAGGGTGACAGGAGCGTTAGAGGCGGTGGGCTCCATCCTAACAGATTTTGAGTCATCTGCTGCGTAGGAAACAGTTGGCTGGCTTGCGCCGGTCCACAGGGAGTATTGCAACCTCCCACTGATTTGACGACTTGCCGGGCTCATTGCACCGAGATCGGAGTCGATGTTGTTTTTGTTGATCCCCTCAGCCCAACTCCTCCCAAGTGAAATCTCTCTCTTGATATGTGAAGTTTGATGGATAACATGCTCATGAGTAATTATTAATTGCTCACAATCTTTGCCTTTCATTAAATTATTACACAAGCAGCAAAACTGTTGGAATCTGTCTCTTACTTCTGGTTTATTGTGGCACCATATCCAGACTAGAATTCGTTAGTGTCGAAGGTAGAAAAAGACTGCAAAGAAGAAAGAAATGGGGAGAAAAAAAGAGCGAAAGCAAAGGCTGATTAAAAGAAATCATGACTGCTAAACCCCAGCAGAAGCGGGACTGAGAGCGCTGGCAGCCTGCCAGCGGACGAGAAGCAGTGTGTGTTACAGCGCCGTGGCGGTTATTTGTCTTTGCGAGGTTTGAAACAAATTGGTGCAAACGGCACAGCCAGGGTCCACGTCATGAGTCAACATGCAGCTGAGGCGTGGGCTCCACACCGCAGACGCTCCCAGGCCTCCTCTCCAATCTGTTTCACATTGGAATGCAGAGCTCTTCCACAGCCTCAAAGCCCAGTGATGTCGTCAATGCCAAGCTCGTCTTGCTGCGAAAAGGCTGTGTTTCATACTAGTGTCAAATGTTTTGCAAGTTATTATATTGGACGTAAAACTAGTTCCTTTGTGCTAATTTGGCCAATTGAGTTTTAGGTTTTAGCTAGTTTTGGCGCTGAATTTCCAAGCGTGTTGATGCTCAGGGCTCTTTTAGTCCAAAATTGTTAGGTAAGGATTGCAGTAGATTGTAAACGGTGTCTGATTTCACTCCCTACAGCACAGAACTGTCAGAGCCTTGCAGGGGAGATATGACTAACACTTGCATTTCAATTAGACTTCTGTTTAACATTTTGTTTTCATGCATGTTACATGTGGTCTGCTGAACTTAGCGCATTCATCGCTTCAGGCCGTTTGCCTAAATCAATGCAATCCACGTAATCAAACCTGGAGAATTCATTTTTAGTCACCAGTCAATGTCAAAATGCCACTTTGAGAGGATAATTTCTGTAATACAAAACCAGGTTAACAGTGTAAAGAATGTGAGGTGCCTCTGATTGTTGAGCTCTGTATGTAGTTTATAAAGTTTGACCATGTTGACTAAACATACTCATGTTGTATCTCGGCAGGTGTTGACTGACATAATTGACCTGAAATGTTGTTGTCCCTCCCTGCAGTGACAGTTTGCCTGCGAGTAAAAGGGGAGAAAGATGCTCGCGTCTCCTTCCGTCATTTGTCAAACGTCAGACTGAGTTTCAGAGCTTGGTTTGCACAGACATGAAAGACCTCGCCCACACACACAACCCTCCCCACCAAAACTAATACCGCAGGCAGGATGGTAGGCCAAGAGCTGCACACACTCACCATGGGAAAGTGAAGGGGAGCAGCAGATAAGAGTCAGCGCAGAGAAGCAGGGCAGCCTTTCACAGATTGTTCAGGGCTTTGTGCTGTTTCACAGCAAACACTGGCATCGAGCCTAAAGACAACACACACCCGGCACGGATACAAACTCGTACCAATGCACTGGTTTACATAGCAATGAAGGCTTAGATGGGAAAGGCAAGACTTCCTGTGACTGTGTTCGTGTTTGATTCCAACAAGCTTTCATTGTCTGTACCTTGCTCGATTGAGGGACGTCTAGTCGAGGGGTTGTGTCAGAAATACAGTGCATAAGCTGAAGGGGCAGCTGTACAGATGTCAGTAAAGGCATACGTCAATCATTCCTCCGTCTGTGTCTGGCAGCGTACTGCGCCTGGAAAAATGGGCAGACAAGATTTCCATAATCCAAACCCCTTTCATCATCCCTCTATTTCTTTCCTTGAGGAAATGGGGGGATGATGATGACGAGACAAAAATAGTATAAGAGGTGAAATCGGGCCATAAAACATTCAACTCAAATCTTTAGAATAATGAATGAAGTACTTCTGAAATCCTCACATAAATATCTAGGGCCTTTATGATGATCGTTTAACAATCTGTTTACATTACCGAGAAACGGAAAATGGCACTCATAAGATGTGCGACAGACAGCTGTTTTCCTGAAACATCCGCTTCTCTCGGTTCGCAGCCGTGTAGGAAATGGCTCGTCTCCGTTAAGGAGAAGTCCACTTTGACCTCTTCGCTTTGTTTATCTGAAGAGATTCCCAGAGAATGCCCAGATTTTCTTGGGATGTCTTTGAAAATGTGGAGTGATTGCACAACGCTGTTTGTGGCTGTGTATCCAGACAAATCCCTGAACTTTCTTTTTTTGGTTGCCTCAGTTACTGCTTGTTCATCTTTGTGTAATCCCTACCTCTGGCTACACTGCAGCAACGGAGCTTGGGTAGGACGGGTGCTGTGTCCCAAGACAGTGAAGTATGATATTAATGTTATGAAGTGCTAGTCTAGAGTAGATAAGATATAGTACGCAAGCTCTTAAGTCCAGTGGGTCTGTGCAACCACTCAGGGGGAGTACTGATAGCAGAGTACTTCACTTCCCTCCTCTTAAAATCTCGCTATGCTATTAGTGTACATTGCTGTGTGTTGTTCCCATGTGTCTTTTAATGAGTTTATTTATTTATCTATTTCGTTTTTAATCAAAATGTCCCTGTTCGCTTGAGTTGCACCCTGGCTCCGTGCCACGTGTGGTAAGCTGTGTGTCAGTACTTGTGAGAGCCACCGCCGACTCTAATCTCAGTTTCTTCTGCAGAAACCTAAGTATTACTCTGGTTGTGATGTGTAATCTCCTCTTGGTCATAGCCCATCCTGCGGTCAAAGAGGCTGCATGTATGTGTGTTTACGTGTCTGCAAAGACTTCTGGTATCTGGTCATATGATGAGCTGCTCGGCTCGGCGGACACGCTCCGGTTATTAAACTTAGTTAAGCCCTAACTTTGAAACCTTCTATCATGCCCCTCGATCCGAGACGATGGCGTTGCAGAGGATTAAGGGGTTTGAGAAGTACAACTTGAAGGGTTTGCAGTCGGTTTTCAGCAAAGTTAGAAAAGTGCACTCAAGGGGCAGAGTCGTGGATTTTACTTAGGCCTGCCTTTTCAGTTGATATACCGCCAAATCGCCACCTATTAATACTTTTTCAGCTACTCTAACTGTCAGAGGATGACTTGGTGGTTCAAAGTTCATCCAGCTCTCATGATGTCCTTGAGTAAGAATCAAGAGTTTACATAAAAGATTGATTTTGTCATTTGCTGTGAAGAAATGTGGAAATCACACTTGTGTCTTTAACCATAGACAGACTCTACAAAGTGTTTTGTTTCTTTTTCTACCCAGTGCTTTTTCGCCTTGTACGTCATAGAAAAGGTGCAATATGAAGGTGTCTGTGAGGCGCTGTAGTCAGTAGCGCAAAGTGCAACTAATGGTCCATAGGACCTGATAAGTGTTTTATAAATGCAGTCCATTTAACAAATGCATTTGTCCCTTTAACAGTCACATTCATTTTGGATATGTAAGTGACATTGACAGCAGGGCTGTCAATCTTTGGATACGAGAATATGGTGCACGTATGTGATGGGATATCATTTGCAGGTAAGACTGTTTGGAGTTTTGAAAGGTTGCAATGTGTTGCAGCAGACGGAGTTTTTCTGCTCATCTTCAATGAACTGATGACACAGGAAACATCTGTGCCAACGCTTGCAATTCCATTATGTTGGGCATTTTACCTTCCAACATGCTATCACTTCTTCTTGTCTGACTCTATTTACCCCAATCTTTTGCTTCACTCACCGTGTCTCTTGTGATTTACTGAACAAAGAGTGTCAAGACCAAAGGCACATATTTCTAATATCTCTGCAAAAAAAAATGAGAGGAAGAGGTGGTGAAATGAGGGGAAAGAACCCATCTGAAATGATATTAGCTGTAGCGCGCTACGGAGAGCAAGGGGCTGATGAGGTAAACACTCATCCAAACACTCATAATGATCTCCCCCACGCTATCAAACTACAAATGAGAGAGTTTTCCTGTTGCTGATTGTGGATAGTCGCAGCCTTGCCATCAGTCAGTGACACATGCGAACAGGGAATGCACGATGGCATTCCGATGGCATCAAATTGACCTTGCTTATTGTGGAGGATAATCATATCATTAATTGTGAGAAAATGATTTTTCCCCTTGTCTTGTGACAGGCATCCAGAAATCGAACTGAAACTGTTGCCGGTGATCATGGCGTGTCACTGGGTCTGGCTGTCTGAGCCGTCTTTAATGCAAACATTTCCTTTCCAAGTCCCAGATATTCAGCATGTTAGGTCATGTTGCAAGTCAAAGGTCCAATCTCATTAGCGCTCATTGTTGACTAATGATAAAGAAAACTGAGAGAATGTTGTTTACGCATCTCGAGTTGAACTTCATGTGCGGTGCACATCGTCTGTGGAGGGTATGTCAAAATATACAATAGTCTAATTAGGAGCATACGGAGAAGAGGAGCCTGACAGAGCAGTGAATGGAGCAGAAACACCCTCACCTCTTCTTTGTGCCTGTGTGACCTTTCTAAACAGGGTGTGGCAAGAGCACAAAAGGATCCCCATGTAACCATATACTGGCAAAGAGTCGGATAAAAGACAGACAGGGGGACGTCATGTATAAAAGGAGAAAAGTTGAGAGCACCCATTCAAAATTCAAACAGTAGCCAGTGTTGCTGTGGGTAGGTTTGAAATAGCTGACATCTGACTCAGTGAGGCCCGGTATTGTATGGCCGTAGTGCCGTTGTTACGCTTGGGGGTGTGTGGTTGGTGTGTGTGTGTGTGTGTGTGTGTGTGTGTGTGTGTGTGTGTGTGTGTGTGTGTGTGTGTGTGTGTGTGTGTGTTTATTCTCCCTCCCACACCTCTTCATCTCTCCTCCCTTCTTACGCTGGTATCATATTCTAATGTCATTGGCACCGTTGCTCTGTTGGGCTTAGGTCTGGGCGATATGGACCAAAAGTCATATCTCGATATTTTCTAGCTAAATGGCGATACTCGATATATATCGATATTTTTTCTGTGCCTTAATTGGGGTTTCCCCCAAAGCATTATAGCATAGCATCTCTGTTAGCTTCATTTTCTTCTGAGGCAAACCCTTAAAAAAACAGTCAGTTTTAATACAAAGCCTCGTGCCAAATGTCACACAGGTACCTTTGTTAACAGAGGTCTGCACAATATCAAAATGTATAAAACAAATGAAATAAAAATAAACTGCCTGCATATATAGAATAAAAATGCTTCTTGAATAAAATAAAACAAATATCCCTTTCCTGCATAACAATTAAATTAAAATACACTGTGCAATTAATACAATGTAGACAGTAACAGGCAGACTTTTCCACTGAGGTTGACAGTTGTGCAAATAACAAAACATTTGTGCAAATCTCAAATAAAACATTCAAGTCAATTTGTCACAAAATAAGCTATATCAAATTTTTTTTAAATCGATATAAACGATATTGTCTCGTACCATATCGCGTTTGAAAATATATCGATATATATTAAAATCTCGATATATCGCCCAGCCCTAGGCTGACGGCTGCTACCTGGCAGGTCGCTCAGAGAGCCCCGTGGTGACGAGGTGAGATGGAGCCAGTCTTCTTCCCAGAGGTCTTCCTCAAGTCTGACATTCACTAATTCCACTTTTCAACACTTGTCTCACAATATTCCCATCTCGTTCGAGGAACACTTATTCCCAAGAGACACTGGATGACTTCTTAACTCTACTACAGCCTGTTTGTCAAATAATAATTTATGTTCTTTACACGTGGACTTCAGAATCAATTTAACTTTCTCCGTGAAGATCTTGCCAATAAGCGTGATGATAATCTCAGGACCTGGCCTTTTGCGTCCAGCCGCGTTTCTCCCTTTTAAATGGGATTAGTTGAGAGTGCCGACTCTGCAGGTGGGGCCCTAAGTTAATTTAGCCCACTGTTTAGAGCTGTAATAGCTTATTGATTGCCTGACAGAGATGCAAGAAGCAACATGGAAGGGCATAGGCGGGGAAGAGAATAAGTTAATCATCTGTGCATGTTTCCCAGATTTAATCGCATTACCCAAGGTTCACCACTGCCATGTAAATTCGCATACAGCCTTCGAAGAATTGGAGTAACTACTCTAAAGACAGACGGGACCTGGCTGATTTGGTGTAACCTTTCCTCAGCTGCAGTCTGGTCCCTGTCAGGCTGATGCTCTCAGTCCTGCTCTGGCCCCGGTCCTGAGGGATGCAGGCTCCCTGACGAGGGAGCCAGTTTAATTCATGCTAAGCCCTCGGGTTAATTCTAAATGTCCTACCAGTGGTGACCTCCATCTGCTGTCGTCTGAGCAACATCGGTCTGGCTTTCATGACTCAAACACTAACGCTCAGGCAGCTGGCTGGACCATCGCTCGTTTGCTGCACAATTTTCTTCTGTGCTGAAGTGAAAGCCCTTCGCGGTGTGTTTACAGTATGAGCAGGAGGGCCGTGCATGTGTTTCTTTGAGGAACTCTGGCCCATTACCACTGTCCTCACATACACTCCCCTCCCCACATCTGGTTACCTGGGAACTGAACATTTTACTTTTATTTGACCCTTTGAGGTAGCAGAACAAATGGCGAGGCTGCTCCCTTATTTCAACAGCTATGTTTAAAGCTGCCGTTCATTTTTCTACCCTAACTGTAGCCGTATTTACTTTAACTTCCCCTTCACTCACTACGTCTGATTATGATGTCTTTGAGAACCAAAATCTGTATCGCATCAACATTACTTTCAGGCCTGTTACAGGCAGTGGTGGACAGTAACGGAGTAAATTTACTTGAGTACTGTACTTAAGTACATATCCAGAGGATTTGTACTTTACTTGAGTATTATATTTCTTTGGTACTTATTACTCTTACTTGAATACATTTCCAAGACAAATATTTTCACTTTTACTCGAGTAAATTTCTAGGAAGGCTGAAAAGTACTCGTTACTTTCACGTCTGCTCTTTTTTCTTCTTCCCTAAAGCTGGTTTCAAAGAGTTAATTCTCAGAAACAAGAGTTAAAAGATCCTTAAATTAATTTAGAAAAAATATAGTAATTTACTGATGTGGAAAATAAGAAATTTACTCTTACTCTTACTTTTACTTAAAGTAAATTTAAAAGCATTTACTTTTGGATACTTAAGTAACTTTAAAAGCAAGTACTTTTCTACTCTTACTCGAGTAATATTTTGACTGAGCTACTTTTACTTGTAATAGAGTAAATTTTGACCAGTAGTATTTGTACTCTTACTCAAGTACTGGGGTTGAGTACTCTGTCCACCTCTGCTTACAGGATCTCATATTTAGTTCTATTCTCACAAAGAGCAGAAGAAACCGGGTTTGGCTGTGATTGGACTTTGCCCGTTCTTCGGCCTGGCTTCTATCAATCTGTCTGCGCCGAAATGCCTAACTAACCTAAAGCCAAACACCAGCACAGGAGGAGGGAGGTGAAGGAGTGACATTATGTAAACACAGAGACAGAGTAATGTTGACCTCACACCCCATCACAAACACGAGCTGTCACTGACCTGACGGTCGAATTCCTAACTGGCGACGGCGAGAGAAAAACATCTGCCAAAACTTTAGCCCACATCTCAGACTTCATCGCGCTCCGTCTCCTGCAGGTACATTTAAATCTCGACGAAAAAAGGCCTTGATGTGATTCAAAATGGCCGCACAAAAATCTGGCGCTTTGAGATCAAACATGCGGAAGGGGAGATAGGAGAGAACAGCAAAGATGCGGATAAACTGTCAAAGAGAAAATTGTGGACAAGCTGCCATTAAGCATGGGACGGGAGATGCAAAGGAGGAGGCTCCAGTTGGACAGCCAGTCTCTCTTGGCTTGTGAGGGGAAGATAAGGAGACAGGTGGTGTTGTGTTCTCTCTAAGATCTCCGACAGCTGGCAGCTCTCTTGCTATGCGCGCGCTCCGATAGAATGTGTGCGTGTCAATGAGACGGCGTGCGTGTTTGTGTGACATTTGTGTTTACGGCTACATGTGTCTGCATTGAGAACACTTGCCAGCAGAGATATTTACCTAAACTCCATCTCAACCCTGACACAGAGGACTTGTTCTCCTCCATTTTACTTTTATCATTTTAATTTCCCTTTGCTTTAAACTTAAAGCTTTTCCTTGTCATGCCGGTATCCCTTTGATTGCTATTAAAACTGAAATAAATCTTCCGTTTCAGTTAACAATGCATCTGATGCAAGCTTTTAATAAAAACGATTACTTCTGCTAGACAGAGTAGATTTACATTTAGTTAATTCATTTATCTTTTTTCAGTTTCAGGAAGAGGAGGTTGCTTCACTGATTATTAATATTTGCTGCAGGACTGCCGGTTTTTTTTATGCATCAAGTGGGAGTCATTCCAGGCCAGAGACAGACAATCAGGAGCGTTTTGCAGCAAGTTCCTGGTGGAACAAAGCTTTGAATTTGACAGATTTATCACATTTTCTGAGGTGTCAAGAATGAAGTCGCATAAATTTGCTAAATAAAATGACAGAAATGGCCCAAACCAGCAAATAAAAGGGAAAAAAAAATAGTGAAAACATTCCTTTAAACTCTTAAGCATTAATGTTAATGTTGTATAACAGCAAAATTGAATAATTTATTTTACTAGTGAAAATAAAATTGGGTCAGTGAAATGCTAATTGGAATCCGTACAAGGAGTAACAATTGTCCCGTTGTACTGAAACACAAAGCCACAATCTTGATTTCATGACACTGAACGCTTTTCCATGACGAGCATATGCCAGGATAACAAATGAGCCAAAACTGAAGGGACTTGGAATTCCTGGATGTTGGCCTGGCAGTATGTAGTGTTCGTGTACTGTGGTTAGTGCAGAGTTCTTTACTGTGTTGGCTTTGGGCTCCTTCCATATACAGCGCTGTGTTTGATCTGGCGGGGCAGCGGCCACTGAGAAGAGCTCGTGTCATCTCAGTGGCGGACTGCTTCTGTTTGCAGAAAAAGGAAAAGAGATGGTACTAAATGGTCCAGAGGCGGTTATTTGCTGTTGGCAAACAGAGACTGTCCTCAGCGGTGAAGTACTCCGTTGCCACAGTGGCCTGACAGCTGGCTTTCATCCCTGAGGGATGCAGAGGTTGTTCACATTGCAGGCTACTCTTAAATGTAATTCAGGCTCTGAATGGCCATCGCACTCTGGTGAAGGCTCAGAATAAAGATTCCCCTCCAGCTCTGCTTTTGGCCACCAGAATGAGAATCCATTTCCTCAACCGCTATTGATTGATGTCAACTGCTATAAGTACTCTTTTTTTTTTTTCTCCTCTGTTTTGCCAATGTTTCTTTGAAGTAGCTGTGATGCCTCTTCGCGTCCCACCTTCAGCAAAAACGGCTGGCCTGCACCTGATCCATTGATGTTTCACGCCCCAGAGGTTACTCTGGATGGGCTGCCTTTCTTTGTGGTGGGGAACTTTTTCATGTGCAAAATTTAACGACTGTTTTCCAACATGAAAGGACGTTTTCTCCCCAGCGCCGTCACATTCGCTCTAGATTCATTTTTTTCTCTAAATTTGTCATCCTCCATTCATCTGTCATTAGCTCTAGACTCCAGAAACATATGCATC